>NC_087439.1:69498673-70713673 GCF_036321535.1 Camelus dromedarius | reverse complement strand
CAGAAAGCCCTGTAACACCTTGATTTTAGCTCAGTGGGACCCATTTCAAACTTCTGACCTCCAGAACTGTAACATAGCAAATTCATATTGTTTAAGTCACTAAGTGTGTAGTAATCTGTTACAGCAGCAATAGGACCCTATTACAGAAGCCAAGATCAGCTTTCAAACTCTAAGCAAAAATGTATTTAGATATGCCAAATTCCAGGATAAGGGGTTCCCTAACTTCTCGGCAACTCCCTGCCCCACTGATCAAGCAGTCTAGTGCAGTTGCATCAGAAATGCCCACCAGTGAGAAACAACAAGGGGCTCTTGTCCAGATCAGACAGTGTATCACACCACCTGCACAGGGGACACAGCATCTCAGGGGAGGCTTGGTCTTATCACAACCAGAGGGAAGTCATTGGAAGCAAAGATTTACAGGAGGAAATGAAGTTCCAGTTCATCCAGAAAAGGCCTTGGATCTAATGGCTCCACATTTCAGGGCTTAACACAGTGCCTGGCACACAGAAGCTGTGCAACAAATATTTATCGCATGACCAAATGAAAAAATGGAGTGAGTGAAAGAACTGAAGTCACTTTGCTTCCACTGCCTTCCCTACAACTCTCTCTCTAGTCCTCCAGAAAAAGCCTCAAGATTTACGTGGGTCTGAATTTTTCAGGCTCTTTTTGCACTTGAAGAACCTGCCACATAAACTGTCCAGACATCAAGGTTCAGTTGGTGCTCTGTACTTGGATTCCAAGCTTTCATGTAATTAACTAATTCTAAGAGAGTAGAGCCAATTGAATAATAAGCCATGCTTTCTTTTATCACTTCTCAACTTATTTATTAGTTATCAAACTGCCTTACTCATCACTTTTTCTCCAGTGCCGGCATTGGAGTTGTTTGATGGATGAATGAATGAATGAATGAATGAATGATGCCCTGGCTACCTGTTTCTCTCTCCCCAGCAGAGAGATTCCTTCATTTTATAGACTGTGGCTTTTCAACCCTCTCTAGCTAAAGAGGAGTCTCTGGTGGTCTTGAATCCTCAGCCACAGCTGTGGGCTGCCCTTTGTGGCATTTCCATCTTCTGAATACATCAGAATGGGAGCAAACCACAGCTCTGCCCAGCAGGGCAAGGACCCAACCCTAAGGTCTTCCTCTCCCCTCATCAAGCAGGTTATATATTACCATCATGTTTTTCTTTTTTCTTTTTTTTTAACCCTTCCTTGGAAAATTCAAGCAGGACACGGCAAAGAAACTCAGACCAGTGGCTTACTGACCTCACCTGAGAATAGTGATTACCTGGTGGGTGTGAAGACATTGACCAGAAAGTGGCATGAGGCAATTTTCTGGACTGATGAAAACGTTCTATATTTTGTTTCATGTGGTGGTTACAAAGGTGTATACAACTATCAGATTTTATTAAATTGAACATTTAAGCTATATGCATGTTATTATATATAAATTATGACTTGATTTTTTTTTTAATTTTAAGAGAAGGATTCTGAGATCACAATCAATTCATCAGTCAAGAATGCCATGATTGGGGGTGGTGGTATACAGCTCAGTGGTAGAGTGTGTGCTTGGCATGCATGAGGTCCTGGGTTCAATCCCCAGTGCCTCCGTTAAGGGGGAAAAAATGCCATGATTGTTGATAATGTCTGCCATGGGCCACAAGGAGAGGGAGAGATGTCAACAGAAGTACCACATGTTTGCTATTCTTGCGCTCGAGGGATCATCCTTAGAGAGTTTCTGCCTCATTTAAGTGGTTATGATATTAACTCATCTACCTTAAAGGATTATAATGAGGTGAAAGTTATTTGTATAATATAAAGCCCTAACCAAGTGTAAGATGCTATTATTTACATTTATCTCCCATGATGT
The DNA here is from genome assembly GCF_036321535.1 of Camelus dromedarius. Taxonomy (NCBI): domain Eukaryota; kingdom Metazoa; phylum Chordata; class Mammalia; order Artiodactyla; family Camelidae; genus Camelus; species Camelus dromedarius. The sequence goes on along the minus strand of NC_087439.1, from coordinate 70,711,806 downwards.
CCTGCATAGTGACTTTGGCAGACAGGTTTCCAGAAACTGCTCCCTGATTGCAATGAAATGCAGCAAAACGAGGTATTTTCAAATGCCATGCTCCCTATAACATGGACAGAGTTTGTCCCATTATTCACATTACAAACATTAAATATTGATGCTGCTTTGTCAAGCTGGCTTTCCTGAAAATTGCTGTGCTTTTTAAGGTACTAAACTGATTTCCACAGGCTGAACTAAGTAATGTGTTTTCTTTTGAGGCCCTTTATCCTTTTCTGATGCTCCATCTCAAGACAGAGTCTGGTATTTCTCATTGCTCCTTCTCCTTCCAACTGTAAATCCACAGGGGCCTTTCAGAGTTTTGCTCTGTGGGCTCTTGGTTTATGTCTGTTGGCTGAGGCATCTGTTTCTGGTGCCTTCCGGCACCTTCTGGGAGTCTCCCAGATTACTGATGAGGATTGTGCTAACCAGCCTGTATCACTGGGAGGCTCAGGGCCCAGCAGCCATGCTGTTTCCTGACTGGTGTCCCCACAGAGAGAACAGGGCAGAGCCTGGCAGCCGTACCTCCACTTCCGAAGCCAACCAGAGAGCCAGGGCCTACGGCAGATCCAGCCTGGGTATTCAGCCAAGAGATACCTCCGTGGCCTCCTGCGGACATGGCCCCCTGACACCACGTACCGGCTCCAATGTGCAGGTCAGTGGGGAGACCCTGAGCTGCCCCGCCTCACATTCCAGTGTGAGAACGTTTTTCCTATCAAGGCCTCGAACACCAGAATTTTGGGCCCAATTCTGTGTTAAAGGTGCTCAATCCTGGTAGCTCACCAGCCCCCACCATACCTTTCGCCCTCTAGCCTCCCCAGCATTTGCAGAGGGACTGCAGCTTGGAGTCTCGCCTTCACTTTCACACCTCTCAGCGGCCTCACACTCCAGATTCCCCCTAGACCGTGCTGCCCAACCTCCCCCACTCAGGGACTTCAGATCCTCCAGTTCAATTCCTATCTTTTACAAGAGAAGGGAAAAGAGGCCCAGAGGGGCAAAGTAATTTGTCCAAGGTCACTTGGCCAAAATCAGAGCTGAGACCAGAAGCCAGATCCTCCCCACACGCGCGGCTCCACACTCTTCCCAACGTGTGGAGGTGACCTCAGACCCCCCCGGACATAAAAATGTTAGGCTTCCCCCTCTTAAAGATGCGGCTCTCAGGTACAATTCATCTATGAGTGAGACGGACACTCTGCTGCTGAACAGAGACCCCCAAACATACTTCATAAAGGCTTAAAAATAAAAATAGGAAATGGTTGGGAATCAGAGTTCCCAGATTAACACACACACACTCATGCACAGAAACAGTTAAACTTGCAATATTTGGTACATATTTCTACTAAAAAGTATTCACTGTTTATCTGAAATTCAATTTTAACTGGACATCCCATATTTTATTTGGCAAACCTATTGGAGAAGAGAGGGGTGAGCAGCAGGATCTGCCAATGCCTACTCAGCTAACTGCCATTCCTTCAGCACCAACAAACAGACAGGACCAGAGGAAGACGGACTTTCTTCTCGCTTTACAGGTTTATAGGTTTACTTTGGGAAAGGAGAGAAAACAACTCTCTGCCCAGTAAGTGATGACTTGAAGGAAAATGAGAGTTGTGGGCTTGTCCAGTAATTGGTTTTACATTCACGGCAGGGCCACAGTTCTAGGCAGTTCCATTTATCTAAGACTTGTGAGAAAGAAACTCTTAACCAAAGATATGTTTACTGTTGGGTGGGGCAGAGGGCAGAGGAGGCCACGGCCCCATAACCCAGGCCCAACATCTTCAAGGAGGGGAGCCCCTCTTAACATCAAAAAAATGTCTTAGACTCTTCTATGGAAGTCATATGGCTACAATGTGTGGTTTAAGAAAAAATCCACTTGTATGTGCATTCTTGGGCCCCTTGCCATAATTCCTCACCAAAGACCCTTTTGAGGGTGAGACCCTCAAGCTGGAGGAGCAATAGCAATACTGTGGTATGAGATGAGTGGCCCAGAGGCCTCTGCCACTCATCTCAGAGCTCACCACCTTTGTGATGCTAGCACGTTCTCTGGTCCCTTTGTTCCACTCCTATGATAAATCCTTCCCACCCTTCAGGCCCACGTCTTCTACAAAGGCTTCTCTGAAAAATTCAGCCAGTGTTGAGATCCTCATTTTCTGGCTTTATGTAACCCTGACACGTGGGGCCACACAGTTGAGCACAGGAGAGTTTTGTCTCTCCAACAGGCTAGTGCCTTTAAAAAGGACCCATGTCTGGTTCTTCTGTATCTACCCCACTGCCTAGCACAGAGATGGGACCACTGGTAAGTCCTCAATAAATATTTAAGGAGTGGACTGAGAATCGTGAGGGCTACAGAAGCAAGCAGGATACATCCAAGAGAAAACTTAAATTCTTCTCCTGAGGCAAGAGGAGCCTTTTACTCAAAGCCAAAGAAGCAGCCATGTTTCTTCTACCAGGGAAATCCAGTTCTGGGGAATGGTGGGTTTGAAGCAGCACACATGTGGCCCAGGACCAGAGGCACCAAAGACACCAGATAGAGAGCTCTTGATGGGTTCTCTCTGATTTTTTAATCCCTCCCTTCTGATTGTCTTCCTTAATGGGCAATGTCCAAAGGTAAGACTAGGACAAGTAGTTATCTTCAAGACCTCTAGACTGGCAACCATTGTTTCCACCAATAACTCCTGACCTACTCTTCAGGCTACATCAAGGATTCTGTGCTGCTCCAGGACAGTCAACTTAATGCACCAAAGAATCTCAGTCCACAACAGGATCTTTCAGGTGTACCCCCAAAATACCACCTCCTGCCTGTCTTTCCTCCATTTTGGATTCAACAAAGAAAATCTTTTGAACAAGGTACATGTGATTTTATCAAACCAGATCTCTCATACTTGGATTTTTAACAGCTTAAAATGAAGTTTTCCAAAATAAAGTCTAGGGATTCTGGGTTTCATTATCCTCATCTGCAAAATGAGGGAGTTGGCCTAGACTAGCACTGTCCAACAGTACTTTCTGCAGTGAGGGAATGTTCTGTAATATGTGCTGTCCAACATAGTGGCCATTAGCCACATGCAGCCATCAAGCAGTTAAAACATAGGTAGTGTGACTGTGAAAATTAGTTTTAAAGTTTTATTTACTTTTAGTTTATATCTAAATAGCCACATGTGTATTGGACAGTGCAAGTCTAGACTCTAGATTTGAGATAATTTCTTAGGTCTTTTCCACTTTAACATTCTTTAATTCTGTGGTTTTATGTAAATATCATAAGGAAAATTACAGGCCTTGGAGCCAGAAATCTAGATTGCAATGGCTGTTCTTTCTCTTACTAAATGTAAGATATTGAGCAAATCACTTAACCTCTTTGAGCTTCTGTTTACCCATCTCTCTAATGGATGATAAGACCTACCTCGTTATTGCACAGAAAATTATTGTGAACCATCTGTAAGCTGCTCAGTGCTATGGGGATTCCACCTATCACTATTATTCTTGGGAACCTGAAGCATAAAAAGAGCCAGAGTTGCCTTTGCTAAGAGAGATGGGGCAAGATGACTGGGTAGCACTAATGGGCAAAGAAGAGGGTCTTGACTAGAACCAAAGTTTTTGAGAAAAGAGAAGGAAAGGACAAGAGGCTAACATAATATAAAGTTAATTTTTCTGAAATAAAACAAGAATTTTCCGGAAACAATAGTAGTGCCTAACCAAGCCCTGTATTTGGGAAAGGACCTGGTCAAAATAAGTAGAGAATTTGATCTCTCAAATGAGTATGGAAGGACATGGCAGGTTCTCAGAGCCTGGTGCCATTAACATTCCTGCCATGCACCTCCCTCAAGTCTTGATACTGGCACCAGGGAGATTTGGTCATAACTGATCCATATGTAGTTCATCTGCGGGAAACATGCTAGTCAGGCAACTGTATTTCTCTTTGTAATGGATGTCCTTGTCTCTATGCACTTTGGCTAATGTGGGTCAACATCCCTGAGACCAGCTGATTCTGAAGCACTGAAGATATCAAGTTTCTGAGCCACCCGTGTCCTAAGAGTGGTGAACTCACCCAGCAATGCTCCTGTGTTAGAACCTTCTGCCCCTCCACACCTCACCATCCCCTTATGCCCTTCCACATAAATATCCTATTGTCTCCAGTTAATATCTTTAACTTTGATGCTGTAGGATCTAAAAACACTGGACAGTGGGCTGCAGTACTTCCATTCTGGGAGTAGATCAACCCTGCACAGCTAAGGGATCAAGTGACTTCCCTAAGAAGTTGTCACAATCAGGCAGACACAGAGCCAATATAGAATAGTGATTAACCGTGTGGCCATTTGCACCAGATTCCAAGCTATGTGACCTCTCTGGGCCTCAGTTTCCTCATTTATAAAATAGAGATGACCATACCCACTTTTACCTCATAAGCTTGGATAGGGGAGGTAAACAGGGTAACGCAGTGTCTGACACATAAGTGTGCAATAAATGTTAGTTACAGACATTCCTAGCTTGTGTTTTTAAAGCATAATTATTAATTGCAGTGCCCAACTGCCTATTATCACAGGGACCAAAAATCAATTGGTATAGCTCAGAGGCTACAACTTGAACTCTGACTGATGGTTTTATTGGTTTTAACTTTATCTCCTCTTGGCCTCCCTAACCTTACCAGACACTGTATTGGGGGAAGTAGCAAAAGTCCTGGCTGCAAATCCCAGATCCTCAACAGTGTGATGTTGGCCAAGTCACTTATGCTCCCTGCATCCTTAGTTTGCTCATCTATAAAATGGGAGTAATGGTATTTGCATTCGACCCTTTCTGGGTTGTTGTAAAAAATCACAGGAGAGACCAGAGGTAAAAGAGCTCGCTGAGAGCTCTAAATTACTATCCCAATTCACATTATTTGTATAATCTGAATCCATATTTGAAATATAGAGAGACAAAGTTTTGTGGTCTCCTCTCAACAAGTGAAACTTGCAATACCTTGCTGGTAGACCTGTTTCTATTAAGCATAAACAGATGAGCCAGAGATGATGTTTACTAAGAAAAATCTCGGTTTCCCTCTCATAGATTGAGGCATATACTCAGTATCACTGGGATACTGCCAAAGGGAAGAATACTTCTCTATACCCCCCACCCACAGCATCCCTGACCCAACTTAGACAGTCTTCCATATAAGATCACTCAGCAGATGAGTAGCCATTTGGCCAGAGTTTCACTTCCTCTACCCTCAGAAATGCGTTCAGCTCCCAGGTGAATCTGACCGGGAAGGATGTCTCCTTTGGTCTGACCCCAAAGGATCATTCTAGAATACACAAAAAGGTCTTTAGTGCCACATCATATAGTTGAGGTCTTCTTCGGGGCAGGACTAATGTGGCCCTGGGCCGAGGGGTCCTCTGGGCCACCAAAATCTGAGCAGACCCCCTGAACCTAAGCCTGAATCTACATCTGCTTCACCAACACTGTCAGCATCAGCTCAGACCCAAAGTAGCCTTAAGGAGCCATTGAGCAGAGGAAGGGGAACTGGAGGAAGGGAGTAGCCCTGCAAGTGGGCACTTGGCTCTTGATCCAGTGACACCAAGGGTAAGAATGAAGCAGGGAATGATGAGAGTAAGGGAACAGAGAGGGGGAAGACGAGGCTTCCTGGGAGCCTCCAGAAGTCCAGTGCTCCAGCATACACAGAGCCCCCGAAGGCTTCCAGAGCCCCGGTTGAAAGACAACCCCACATTGTTCCACGGAGCTGCAAGCAGAGAGTGGAGGTGTTGCTAAAGCAGCTCCAAACAAGGAAGGTTTGCCAGACTGTTTCAGCAATAAATCTACCTTGAGTAAGTGATGAAAATAGCTGCAGGACCCTTTAAACCATTGACGAAAGATTTGTTAACTATGCTGGAGTCATCTGTTGACTCAGATCCTTCCTGAGGGTTGCACAGACAGGGTAAGTGCAGACTGCTAAGCAGCCGTCCACCGCAGTGCATTCAGCTGAGTTTTTCCACAAGTAAACAACCAGCACAGCAGACAGCCCAGAAAATCCAGTTCTTCAGACTGAGCATCTCAGTGACAACTGCAGTTCACCCCACCATCATCACACCTCTGTTATTTCTCAGCCCCACACAGTTCACAGAGGACTGTCACATTCATGATCTTATTTGAGCTCCAGATAACTCTGCAAGGAAGTAAGGGCAATTTTACAGACAAGGAATCTGAGTCCAAGAAATGAAGACTCAACCTTGAGCCTCTCAATTCCCAGGGCAGTTCTGTTCCACTGACCTGGCTGCCACTTCTGTGGAGGCACTAGCAGAAATACAGAATTAAGGAGTGTGGAGGAACAAGGGCCTTGATCAAGACTCAGAAAAGCAAGAAGGGAGGCAGTTTGGAAGCAGCTAATAGCACTATGCCTATCTCTGAGCTTACGAAGCTGACCCACTGTTCACTTTTGCAGGTCAGCAGGGCCTGGATGAAGGGGAAGCTGGGGCTGCTGGACATGTGGACCAGGGCTCTATAGCCAAGGATCATGGCAATCAGGGGACTCGCTTGCAGCCACTCAGGAAGCAGCCTTGGCAGGAAGATGAAATCCAGGCAGAGGTACCATTTCTAATGGGGTCCCTTCTGTTATTGTTCTTCTGGACTTCAGAGGTGATGCTCCCTCCTGTCACCATTTCTTGGGGTCCTCCAGAGAAGAGTACTTTGAGCCTGTTGACCACTGTTTCCCAAAGTGTCACCTGCAGAACCCTAGCAGTGCTAGATGCTCTATGAAGGAAAAAAGGGTTTCATGGCCAAATACATTTGGAAAATGCTGCACACCACGTTCTCATCCCAGAGAATCACAGTGCACATTTGAACGAGGACCATTTTGAGAAGGTCTATAGGTTAAGTTGCTGGTTTAATTAACTCATGGTTTTCCAAACTTACTCAACCACAGATCCTCCCTACATACCATCTAGCCAGCTCTAATCTTCTTTACGAAAAAGAACTTATGGCCTTAGAGTTGAAAAAGCCTTGGTTTGACTCCTGCATCTTGTTAGCTATAGTGAGCCTGTCCAAGAAACTTAACTAACTTTGAGCCTGAATCACCTTTTCTGTAAAACGGAGCTGTTACCATACATACCTCACAAGGACTGAAGGAGTTAAAATGTAAAAATGCTTTCTAAACTCTAAGGCGTGTGTGTGTGTGCATGTGTGTGTGTGTGTGTGTGTGCACAAAATGACAGTGGTGCAGAGAAGCACAGATAGCACATGCTCCTGTCTTGAATAAACATGTATGACTTACAAGAAGGTCATATGCCAATGAGACAGGAAAGGGGGAGAAGATAAATGCCACACAGTAGAAGGGGAGAGACATTTTATGATGGATATAAAGACAATAATACTAGAGCTTCATTTTGATTTTTAATTTTTTTTGCAAGAAAGCACTATATATAAGGCATGCTTAAATGCCATTCTTTCTATCACCAATAATAAAACGTTTTAGCACTAGAGATCTTGCCATTATAACCATGTTTTTCTTCCAAGGCTGTAAAGGAGATTTCATCCTTGGAACCACAAGTCTAGCCACCAGGTCTGACTGTTAAAGAAACCTGCTCTGTTCCTTTATAAAGCCTGTTTATAGGACTGTGTATCTGTTGTTCCCTAGGCCACGTCAACAGAGAATCACCGCCATATAAACACTTCAAAGGCAAGCCACAATGAAAAAACCCAGCAACCCCCCAGGAGGGACCTTGGGCATGCCCACATCCATCCTTCTTGGCTCCTGAGTGACAAATCCCACATTACATTCTATGGAGGCACCTTCCTCAGTAAGAAGGCAGGTCTCAGCGGTAAGAAGTCGATTGTCTTGCTTGTTAATCTGGGTAAACCTGATCCTGCAGAGAACATGGAGGCACACCAAGTGTCACTTCCTTGTGCCAGTCACCTTAGAAAATAAGCACCGAAGTCCAGCTGGAGGTGGGAATGAGAATGGTCCTCAACTGCACACATTCTGCAATCAGATTGCCCACGGTCAAATTACCCCTACTTACTAACTGTGATCCTGGGCAAGTTACTCAGTCTTACTGAGGCTCTGTTTCCTCATCTGTAGAATGGGAATAATAATAATAATACCTCCATAGGGCTATTATGGGGATTGAGTGAATGCATAGAAAATACTTTGCACAATTTTTGTTCCTTAGCACTTAATACGTCAGAATAGTTATTATGATTGTTATCATTCTCTCCATCACCTGACTCACCTAGCGAGAACCCAACCCAGATAATGAGATCAGGGTTCCCTGAAGCTGCCTCAGTCAAAGCCATGGCTGTCTGGGTGCCCCAGCACTCTCCTTGCCTCTCTTCCCATCAACCCAAAAGTGATAAAAATAGAAAGTCAACTGTCCATCCCCACACCTGCAACTAATAAGTTCTCATTTCCATCCTGTTTCTATAGACAAACAAGAGAATATGAAACTCCACCAGGGCAGAAGCAGCCATTTGTCCCAGGAGCCTCCTGCTGAAAGATGTCTCTTCCCTCCTGTAGCATCTGCTACTAATTCAGAAAAAAACACATCTGGGGAAGTGAAGAAGAAAAAGGTTGTGTGTGTGTGTGCACTTGCACTTAAACAACTAATCTCAATCTAGGAATAAGATGACTCAAAGGGATGTCTCAGAGAACTGGCCTTACTTGCTTCTGAGCTCACCATGTGGAGCTGGACTAAAGCTATTGTAATTTACTAAATGGTGAAAATTTAGTAACTTACTAAATACACTAAATTTACAAGGAATTTGTGCTGCCCCAGATTCTACCTTAAAGCATGTGATATTGTTACCACACTCCCTGGTGGTAACAGAATCTTTTGTTCTGTTAAGAGGTGAGGGTTCTCTGTAAACGTGTAAGGACAGAATTTGAGTTTGTAAGCAATTGACCCACTTCAAACTCAAAATGCTGGGACCCAGCAATGGTTTTGCTTAATTGAGGGTCTGTCATCTCTGAAAATGTAGGATAAATTTTGCAGGTTTATCAGTCCCTTCAGAAGTCAGGTACACCTTCCTTAGAGAGATCCTTAGCTGTCCCTGGCCTGGTTCTGCCTCTGCCCCATGGAGCTGTGTGACTTGAGCAGTTGGCTCACCACTCTGAGCTGCAGTGAGCTCCTCTGTATGCACGGATATTAATGCCAACCTCACAGGGCTGAGGGAAGGATTAAAGGAGATAATGCATTTCTGTGACAATAGCATGTACCCGATTGGGAACTACAGCAATGTTAGTTCATGGTGGGGATTCTGCCACCTGAAGTGGCCCTGAGGAACCAGGGGCATACCAGGCGGTCCCAGTGACAAGGAGGGAGGTCATTTTCTATCTGTTCAGGATTTTCTCTGATTTCCTGTATCTAAGCTGATCTAAGTAAACCTTTCCATCTACACCAGAAGGGCCTCAGTTTTCCCAGGTTCCTTTGGACCCAGATTAAACAGCAGGCCTGACCTGGCAGGGTCACTCAGGCCTAAGAAAAGCCCTCAGTCTCACACCCAGGTCAGCCTGGAATCAAGCCAGGCTCAGAGGACAGGAATCCCTTTCCTCAACCCATGCATATGACTTAGCAGAGAAAAGCAATATTTCCACTATGCTAAAACTCTGTAAAATTTTAATTACAATAGCGAAATTAAGGCTTAGCTTGTCAGCAAAATGTCACATAAACCATTTGAGTTTCCACATAGATTTCCCAATGCAAACCTTGTCAAACAAAATACACAAGGTCAGTATTCAGAAAAGGGCAGTTGGTGGGCAGCTGGCACCTGGACAGTGAAGGTCTCCAGGAACATAAAGATCCTATGTGCATGTGTTGGGTTAATCATTTTCTTAATGTCTCGAAATTATACATATTACCCTGAATTTATTTGGTTGAATTTCCTTCCTCATTCAACTCTAAACACGTAGGATGCTTGTGTGTGTTTCTGATCTTTTTCTTTTTGAACACGAAAAAGTGAGAAACGTTTTTATTTTTCTGCCTGTGAAATTGAACTCCCTGAAACCCAGCACACATATACATTTCATAGAGCCAAGTTCATATGTTAAAAGCTGCAAACTAAAAGAAGAAATTTTCAGCAACTTCTGAATAATTGGAAACAGGAGGCTCTAAGTACTGCTCCTAGCATCTCTCTCTCTCTCTCTGTGTATACACACACACACACACACGTTTTGGGGGGTTGGGGATATTAAAAAACTGGGCTAAAATTGTGGCTGATTCTGACACACAGTGATTCTTTTTTAGCTCTGTTCATAATGCAGATGTGTGGAGACACCTAGGTATTCTGCTAGTGGTAAGATTAGATATTAAACCCTAATAAGAGAAGACTCCTCTCTCAAAGAAATATCATATAAATAAGCCTAGTTCCAAACACTATTGTTACCATATATAATTTGCTCATCCAATCCTCACGGCAGCCTTATGAGGTGGGTAGCATGATTCCCTCCACTTTATAGAGGGAGAAATCGAGGCTTAGAGAGACCACATGAGGTAAGCAAATACAAACGTGTACTCCTGTTTTCCACCCTTTCTTACCTAAAAGGTTACCACAGGCCATAGTCTGAGCCTTCCTTTTTTCCCATAAAGACACAAGCCAAGATTTCTCCCTCTCCAGACATGGAAATCTCAGCTCTGTTGTTTCAGTCCAGCTCAGTTTTCCCAACTGCAAGAGAAAGAAAGACTGTATTTCCTCACAAAAGCTCTTGCATTTATCACACTTGTACTTCTCAGAGGAATCAGAGGCTGGTTAATGGGGAAATAACCAAGTTCCCCCCACTCCAGTGAGTTAACCAGCTCCCAGGTTGGTCAGCATTATTTCTCAACCTTGGGTACAGAAGTAGTGAAATCACACCTGATAAGATACAATGTCATTTGTCCCCTGCAGGCAGAAGGATTTAGATACCTGCCATATTGGGGGTTGTTTGTTTTTAAATTTTCTCCAGGCACCAAAAGCTGTGCAATTACCTCCTATCTCAGAAGAACCACCCAGAGCCCTGGACCCCCCGAGGAGTCACCTTAAAGCCAAGGAGCCCCCAGAAGAGCTCTTCATCTTCCCTGTGGAGATTCATTTCCACACCCAACACCCCTCAAAAGGAAAAGCACGAAGAAGAGGTAGGTCCCTGTGAATGGGTCTCCTGACAGAATCCAGGCAGGCCAGGAAGGACTCAGGTGTGGGTCCCGCTAATGCAACCCTCTCCTAAATCACGGCTGATCCTCTCCAGGGTCACCACCTTGAGAGAATTTTTTTCAAAGAAAGAAAAAGGATAAATCTAGAAGTAGGTCTCTTCTGGTCACATTCAACTCAGTTTTTTTAAATACTTATTGAGCCCTTCATCAAGCAGAGCATTTTGCTAAACTGTTAAAGGAAATGGACTTATTTATACCCATAAATAAGTCCAATGCACTGCAGATGTTATAAAGGTGCAGAACTTTCAGGCAGCTTACAACAAATAAAAATACAATATACAAACAGGACAACTAAAGTTGAAATTGAAAAAGTTAAAAAGCCGGTTAAATAGAATAGAGAAACAGATGTTATCAGACATCTGGGATGAATTCATTGCTTTAGGTAAGCACTGGATTTGGATGAGTTACCTGGTAGCCAAGATAAAAAAGGATATTTTGATCTTTGGATCTTCGTTTTAGAAAAGAAAGATAAAAGTTTGTCTGAAGAGCCATTTTCCTGATTTTGAATTAGGCAGCATTATTATTACCATCAGGTGATTTCTACAATTTCTGTCAGGCCAGAGATTCTGTGCTTCTACTCAAAGTGCTAAGAGAGTGTGGGTAAAGGAGAGCTCAGTTCCAGCTGGGATCTACTTAGAAAGGCTTTTTGAAAGAGGCTTTCTGAGTGACTGCTCGACTCACCCCGTACCACAAGGAGAAATTCTTTCTGACTTTCCCAAGTCATTCCACAACACCCTAGTCTAAGACACATTCTTGTCCCTGGGACTTCTCTGGGCAGCCTGAGGCAAAAGGCAACTGTCTAAAAAGCTGACTCTAATTTTTAAAGAGTCCTAGTTCTGAGCTTTCCAGAAACTTCAGCAGAAACTGCCACTCATTTCTCAATTTTTGTTCTACGGCTCTTTGGAATTCTCACTGTGAAGAAGAATATCTAACTGTTGTGCTTAAAAGACCAGTCAATGGATGGGGGCATAAGGGAACTTTCTGTGGTGATGTAAGTGTTCTGAGTCTTGGTTAGCTGCATAGATATATACAATTTGTCAGAACTCATTGAATGGTACACTTAAGATTTACACATTTCACTGTACATAGATTTTACCTTTCAAAAAAAATTACTTAGCTCCTTTAAAAAACACACAGTATTTTTAAACATAGGGCTTTTTTAAAAATTATTCAGGTATGATGAGGCCAACAGATCAGGAAAAGATAGCCATTGAAAAGATAGCCTGTTACTCACAGTTCCCAAGAGGAGGGGACATGCCATGCCCCACAGGACCACATGGAGAAGAACCAGGGTCAGTTAGGAGGCAGAAGGGCTGAGGGGTGGGGAACGGGCAAGAGTCTTTATTGCATTTTTTGCAGGAAGGAATGGGCAAGACAGAGTAAGCAAGCTAAGCAGATTTGGGATTGGCTAGTTTGAATAGTTCAGGCAGGCTCTGTGCATCCAGGCTGTCCCTGGTTTTCTGGTACCTAGCACTAAGGTAATTAATTTCTGATACTGACCCTGGGGATAGTGGCCTGGGAGTGTTAGGAGCTGGATAAAGGAAGTCATGGTGAGGGCTGCGGGGAGATGGGGGTTCTAGATTGGTCGGTTTCTATATGAAATAGCCCTTTCCCAGGTGGTCCTTTACTGTCTCTAAGAATTGGCTGACCCTGGGAGGAACAGTCTCCCCAGGGTCAGTAAAGTCCCAGATGTCAAAACAGTAGAATAAAAAGACATGTTTAATACATACAAAGATAGGACTGTTAGCAGGATTCATTTAAATCCTGATTATCTTCCTTGATGACCCTGTTAAGGAATGTCACCAGGCCATCATGAACCAGATTCTTAAAACTATTAGATCCACTGAGCTTGCCAACACACTGCTAAATGAAAATTAGGAATAAAGTTTAGAAAAAGTGAATCCATTGATTTCTTCCTTCCTTTGTGTATCAGTGAGGGCTCGTTCAGTAACAAGAGTTTGAAGCCTAACTCAAGTTCTCTAAAGCAAAAAAAAAAAAAAAAAAAAGTATTAGCTCATGGAATTGGGTAGGGCAAGGATCAGCCAGTTCCAGGTTCGTCTGGATCCTTGCCTCAGAAAACGTCTGGACACTATTTGTCTAAGTCTCTCAGCTCTGTTAGCCTTTCATCTCAAAGCAGGTTGTCCTCATGTGGTGGTAAAGATGGCCTCCTGCAATCCTGTGATAATCTCCTACCTGTTAATCCCAGTAGAAAGGATATGCCTCTTAAAAGCTCTTGCATAAAGTACCAGAATTACCTTTGACTGGCCAGGCTTGGGCATTGTGGCCACCCTAGACCCAATCACCATGGCTAAGGCAATGAGGTGCTCTCATTGGCCAGGCTTCAGTCACACTCCCATCCCTGGGAGCCAGGGAATGAACCACCCAAACCACATGGTATGAGCGAGAGAGAGATGGGTCCCCGAAAAGAAGAGACAGCTGGCAAGTATGTCTACTATAACTTGGCTTTCTCTTTGTCTCCTAGGTGCTCCACACCCTGAGTCAGCACCTGAAACAGATGAAGAGTCCAGGCCTTTATTACGGAGGCCTCCCCTGAAGCATGCGTCCCTAAAATGGCCAAGGCAATTAACAGTGCATCTCCCAGTGGACACAGGCAGGGACACACTCTCACCTCAAGGTAGCTATTCTTTCCCTCTGGCATCCCACAGGACTCTCACTCCAAAGGGGAACAAGGCAAGACACATGAGGATCCTCAGCCACAAAAAAGGAAGCTATAAGGGAGGTAGCTCCTCCCCAGTCACATGAAGATGGCTTCTGTTCAGGCGGCAGCTGCCTTACCCAAAGTGCTGCAGTAAAACCAACTTGGTGTCTTAGCTCACAAATCACTTACTCACTGAATCATCCCCCTACTAATGTTTTCAGGTTGCAAATATAAAACAGCACCAAACTTGCTAAATATTTGCTGCATGCTTTATAGTTTATTCAACGTTTTTAACCAATGTAATTTCATTTCTAATTTACTTGGGAATATACATTTATTCATTAAAAGTTTATGCTATCAATAAAAGTGCTTACTCCATATTTTCAAAACATCATATGGACATTAAAAATTATACACGTGAGTGCATCAAAGTGTATTTATCTTTATGTGTTGATAGGTTGGAAATAATGGTCCATATTTAGAAAGCCCTTCATTTTCAGAAAATTGAACCTCCTTCCCCAAAGGCAAGATGACAGTATCACAAATGTTAGGTGATCTCTGACTAGTGGTAGTCAGAAATAGAAGGATGGCCATTAATATTTAAGGAGTTCTTCCCCTGTGCCAGGCACTGTCCTCGGTTTTTAACACATCGTGTCTCATTTAGACCTCACGACAGTCTTACCCTCATTTCGTAGATCAGAAATCTGAGACCCTGGGAGAAGAGTAACTTATCTGAGGTCACACGACAACAAGTGGCCTCTCTGGGATTGGAGCTGAGGACTTCTGGTGCCGGAACCTGTGTGTCATCCCCATTATACTACACTGCCTCTTGGAATAAATGAACAAAACAATGAACCCAGATCAGGGCATTCTTGAGACATTTCAGTTTTGAGAACGTCCTTTGATTAGTGAAGCAGGGCTTGTTTACTCTATCCCTTAAGTGACAGTTAATGTTCCTAAAGACTTTGAAGTTTCCTTTTTAAAAAAAATCCAAGTATGCACAAGGGCCACTCTGTGTGCAGACAGGTAAGAAAGCAGCTTTCCGTCTGTGCACCACAGTGTTGAGGGCACAGCCTGAGCCACTGGAAGGGATGACAACCCCAGTGAGTGTCATTTTTGGTGCTGATCACCTCACACTGCCCTCCACTCGTTTTGAGCTGCTGTGTCCCCGAGGTGTTCCTCCAGGGAAAAGCTGGTCTAAGAAGTCCCTGATATTTTGGTTAGTTCAGTATGTTAGTTAGTCCAGTATGTGACTCAGCCTGGTAATAGACGCATTTAAAAAAAAAAAAAGTCCGAAGAGGTAAGATTTGCATGCCAGTCTTTCTCACACAGGGGTCCCTGGGGCAAGGGCCTTTAAAGCTAGTAAGTGGGACTGTCCCATTGCCCCAGAAGTTGCCCAGACCCATTTACTTGCTTAGCCCTGGATTGTTTCACTTCTAATATCATAAAAGTGAAGCCAGATTTTACATATGCACATACACACATACATATTTTATTTCATTGCTGAACCATCTGAGACTAAACTGCAGACTTTGTACATTTCATCCCTGATCAGCACAGATCTCCCAAAAGCAAGGCTCTTCTCCCTCATAACCACAGTACAACGATCACACTCAAGAAAATTAACTTGGATGTAACACTATTTCCTCCTATATAACCCATATTCAAATGTCTCTAATTATACCAATAATGTTCCTCATAGCTGTTTTTTTCCCAATCAATCCAAGATTCAATTCAGAATCATACATTGTATTTAGTTGTCACATCTCTTTAGAATCTTTTCATCTAGGACACTTCCCCAGTCTCACTTTTCATGACATTGACATTTGTAAAGAGGATGGGCTAGTTGCTTTACAGAATTATCTTCAATTTAGATTTGTCTGTTTCCTCGTGATTAGATTCAGATCCAACATTTCTGGCAAAACTAGAATGTAGGTGATGTTGTGTCCTTCTCGCTGTTACATTAAGGGACACAAAACATCTCTTTAGATTTATTCTATGTGTTATTATTTGCTTTATAAGTGATGTTAAATTTCATTATTTGGTTAAAGAGGAGTCTGCTAGATTTCCCCATTGTAAAGACACCTTTTCCCTTTGTAAAGAAGTAGCTTGTGATACTTTGAGACTGTGTGTGAAGGCAGCTTTTAAACAAACAGCAAGAATGTGTTGAACATGAAATAAAGATCACGTTCTCTGAGATTAAGACAAGGTCTCAATCACAGATTACTGGGTTTCGCCCTCACTAGAGCAGTCCCTGCTGATTTGGAGAAAGAGTGAGAGAAAGAACAGAGGTGGAGGGCAGGATGTGCTTTCTGGGGCATTATCATCCCCCCCCCATTACCCTCTAACTACCATCTGGAGGGGGCTGCTTTGTACTTTACCACCCTGAGGAGCCATGTGATTGTTATTTCTGCTTAGAAAAATTGCTTTGTGGTTGGAATCTGTACCCAATAGTCCAATGAGCTCTAAAGCTGGGGTCTCCCTAGTGAGAGCCTTGGGACTGAGAGCTGGAAGGACCTTGCAGCCTTAGTCTTTCTTCTATCTCAGGAGCCCATCAATAAGATGAGAATAACAACAACCACTGTTCAGTTCCTCCCAGTTCTTGGAGGTTCCCCAACCAACAGCCACTACTCTAGTCAAAAGTAATCCTACCTTGGCTGTGGCAGATACTTGCCCCTTAGAAGTGGTGAAAAAGAGAGACAGACTTGAGAATGAGGGGCATAAACTATCCTAAACACCAGGAGCCAACAACAAAGTTAGAAAAGATGTTCCTTCTCTTCCTTACTGATCCAGATTCTCACTCATGCTTTGTCTCCTTTTGCTTTTGAAGAGAATAATGCCTCAGGCCAGAATGGGACCCCACCACTGTCCCTGCTTAAAGGAAGAAAAAGTCCAGAGAGCCACAGGGGTCTGGACAGCCCCAGGACATCAGGCCGCAGCAGCCCCACGGGCCCCTCCAATGTGAGATGGGCTGGGGGGACATTCTCAGCAGAAGGACAAGGTAATCATTCCTGGGGTGCGTGGATGCACACCTTTGGCTTGTCTGTGGCTCTGGGCTCAATTTATTCATCTTCCAGGGCCACACGTAAGCTGTCTGAAAGCCACCCACTGAAAAGGGGAAATCGGCAATGTTTCCAACGATGTCAGTGGGATTAGTGTTAGCCACGCATATTCCTCAAGAGTCAGTACGTGTGTTCAGGGTTTTCTGCACCAACACGCACTGCCAAGCTGTTCTGTGCTTTCCTCACTCCTGGCAGCAGCATGAGATGACACAGCTCCCTGCACTCACCAGGGAGACTCGCTACTCGGTTTAGCCGGCATTCTCAAAACTAAGCCGTGGCCCTCCCCCGGGGCAAGGGAGCCTGGGGACCCTGCCAACAGGAAGAGTCCCTGGGGAGGTGTCACCCTCCGGTCCAGGGCAGAGTCTGAGGCCTGTTCACAGAGGGAGAAGGACTCTGAATTTCTGAAAGGTGAAGGAGGCAGGGCCACACCCTCCATGACTTAGCCCCACTCGGAGTTCTTCTCCCTAAAAGCCAACAGTCCAGGAGGAAACCAAGACAGTGCGGTAACAGTTTCCATGGAGGCTTTGATTTAAAGGCAGCACATAAAGCAAAAATTGCTTAGAGTCCAAATTACCCCTGAAAATCCCTTAGGGAGGTGCCATGCTGGAGACCAACAAACCATTTTCTAGAAAGCACAGCCCAATGGCTGCTTCTCCCTCATCAGAGGGTGGGCGGCTTTCTCCAGATGAAGGAGATGGTGTGTGCTTGGGTACCAGACAGTGTACAGAAAGTATCTCTGATAACAGCAGAATCACACTCAGGGCCATGAGAAACTCACACTCTGAGAGGAATGTGGCAACTGAGGGCCACCAGGAAGACAACAGATACCACATCTTTCATTTCATCTCATGCTTGCTCAGAGACAGATGCCTCCCTCTCCCCCTGCCTCAACCCAAGCATGTATATTTGAAGCCTTGTAAGCGTCAATTCAATACCTGGATCAGTAACTACATTATGTGTTTGTAGCGTCTCTGTTTAAGGCTGAAATGGTCAAAATCAAATTCTCTATCTCTCTCTCCCTCCCTCCCTCCAAAGAAACTTACCGACTATTTCAAGATGGAATCTTCCTCTTACAATCCCCCCGCTTCCCCTCCCTGTTATACTTTTGTGAGAATGATGCCCTCTTAACTTTGAGCAAATGAATCAAACTTTAGGTACGTCATATTAGCACCAAGGGTATTCCTAGGAGGTTGCAAAGCCCAGGACAAATGACACTAGATGCACAGACACGCAGACACACACACCCTACTTTGGACATCTTTATAAAAAGAATCTGATTAGAATGAATGCCAGGGCCATAACTATGACAAGAATGCAGCCCGAAGCCTCAAGTGTGCAGGCTGAGTGTATGTAAATCAGTGTGTGTATGAAGGCATATGTGTGTCTGAGGGTACGTATGTGTTTGTATGCCTATGAGTGCATGTGTGTGCATGCCTCATGAGTGCGTATATGCATATGTGTGCATGCCTCAGTGTAAACATGTGTAAGTCTGTGTTTCTGTGTGTGTGCCGTGCCTCTGTGTATGTGTTTACGTACTTGTAAGTGTCCACTATCGCTGATGGCCAACTCTACTCCTGACATTTTGCCTTGGAAATAGGGAAGATAAAGTTACAGAAACACTTTCAATCTTTCTAAGTAACTCAGGGAAATACTGCTTCCTTCTCCTCCTTGGCCTGAGCGCCCTAGAATCACTAAGCAGTCCCAGCATCTGCATAGGGCACGGCTGTGCTGCAGGGTACCGCACAGCAGCATGTGACAGAGCAGGAAGCAGAGGCTAGAATCACTGAGCCCTGCACACAGGGGCTGAGCTGCACACACCTGGAGGACTGGACTCCCTTTCCTCCGCACAAGGTGCGCCTCACCTGCCTCACCTCAGCCCTGTAGGGCTGCCTGAGACCAGAGGATCCCCCTTTTCCAGACCCTCACAAAAGGCATGACATAGGCTAGTGGCAGCCCCATCCGGTTCATCCCACATGGATTCCAGGTGAGGGGCCTAAACAATGGCCCTGCTCTGCTGAATCCCAGGAATGGGGCTGACCTTGCACCCAGGCAAGCACATAAGCACATGCACCTGCCCGAGGGGGATTCGGGGAGCGCAGTCCAGGTTCAGCTTCCCTCCCCTTCACTGGTGCTAACACTGCCCATGCTTGTGCTTCTTTTCAAGAAAATTCCAGAGACCCCACTCTGGGACACTTCTTGCTGGGTCCAGATGGGGAAAACATCTGCCTGTCCCTCCCAGGGCTGACCCAAACCGAGGAGCTTCTGCCGGCTGAAGGTAAGATGATACATCCCAGGTCAGCCTCATTTTCACAGGGGGGAGATTTTTACCTGCAGCTTCCAAACTTCCCAGCAGCAGAGACATCATTAAAAACAGACGCAAGTCAGCCAGTTTCTCCCCTCTCGCTGACACAGACAGAGGTGCTTCTGCAGCTCAGACACAATAACCCAATGTTTGCATAACAAGTTTGCTCTTGCTGGAGCATCTGGAGAGAGACGTTCCCGTGGAATAGCTTTGGAGTAGGCCTAATGTGCCGTGCTGATGCCTTGATGAGGATGATAAAACCCTTTTGGTATTTGCCCAAACTAAACATTGCCTTTTCTCTTCTTCCCAACCGCCCTCCAGAGGTGGAGGTGGCTAATTGGTAATCCAATCAGGTACCCTTGTTATGTGCATTGGTTCATTGCTGCGAATCATCTGGCTCCTGACAGATATCAAGGCAGTTTCCAAAAACCCTTCTGGCATGTTCACTTTTTGGAAAAGAGATGCTGGCTCTGGGCAATAACCATCTTGCAAAGGGGGAAAAAAAATGAAGTCAGAGGGTGATGAGTGTCAACCACCCAGGAACCATCATGTGTATGCATGAGATGTCCAGCCAGCAGGCCTCCTGACTGGGGAGATTAAAATCTGCACTCATTTGGTGGGTTATGTCATGACTGCCTTAATAAAAAGAGCATGGATTTGGAGTCAAGAGATTTGAGCAGCCCTGGCTTGTCCTCTGTGTTGTCAGATGACTTTGGGTCAGTCTTTTCCTGTGTCCAAGATTCCTCATGCATCTGAAATCAGAGGATCCCACTCCTCCATCAGCAACTGAGAAGTTCCCTGACTACTGCAGCACTTTACATGTTGTATCTGTTGCTGTGGAAGTAGCCACCTACTACGTGTGTTTCCAGAAACTAGAATGCATTCGGTTCCAAATTCAGCATGACAGCACTTCCATCACCAGCTGGGCCATCTCATGATATGAATATAAAAATAACTCAGCTTGGAATTGGCGGAAGCAGGAGTGAGACAGGTGGAGGCCAGTCAGTGGGACACAGCTGGTACAACAGCTGGAACACAAATATGATGCTGTTCACCTGCTGCACATTTGTCCACTCTTTTCCAAGAGAAATAGTCCCCTTTTGGCAAAGCAAAAGCCAGAAGCAGGAAAGGAAATATTTAGCTTACATATTTAAGTTTGTCGTCACATCGCCAGTATCATGTTTAGGTCATTTTGGTATCCCTGGCACTTAGCATAGTCCCTGACACATACAGAGCAGGAGCACAATAAATGTTCATCAAAATCTTCCAATAATTTCCACACAAACAAAAGAAAGAGAGAGAGAAATGAAACTCAGGCTGAATAAATTGAGACTTGCCTGCCATTTGTCCCAGTCCCATGAACAATGTATTTAATCCTACTTGCCTCTCAAACCTAAAGTCATTCACTGTGAGCTTGTTGAATAAATGAATAAATGAATCATCAAACAGCCAGCAGCCAGCCAGCAAGCCAGTCAGTCGGTCGGTCACTGGCCTCTCTCTAGCCTTTCCTCCATCTACAGCTGGTGTACCTCCAGTCCTGATGGTGACTGGATAGGGCCCTGGAAGGCAGGGCAGAGCCTTAAACCCATATCTCCCTACACAACAGGTCCAGCTTTCTAAAAGTCTCTATTAATTGAAAGGCTTGTTTTATTTTGTTTTGTTTGAGAAGCAGTATATTGAAAAAAATTTTCAACTCCTGCAAAAGATTTGCTCCAACCACACCAAATTCTTTGCAGCTGTTTGTTCATCTTGCTCAACATCCCCACCCTACTCTTCCTGTCTCACCTCCCACTACATTCAAGCCCATCCTTTTACCATCCGTTTAATGGCCCAAAAATTCAATCTTCCTTCTCTTATCTCCCAGCCTTTGCCCATGTTGCCCTCAAATATTTAGAACAGTTTTAAATTCCAGGGTCAAGCACATCTTTTATGGGACACTGTCCTTAATAAGTTCACCTATCTCACAGAACTGCCCCAATGTAGCCTCAGCCCATTCATCTCTCTCAATCCCACGTTTGTGATTATTGTATTTATCTGCATCTGTTTTCTGTTTAACTCCCAAATACATTATGAGTCCCAGAGAACCTCTTATCTTTATCATATGTCCAAGAAACACATGTTGATTGATGGAATACCCCAGGTGCCACAAAGGAAAGTTGGGGGGGGGGGGTCATAGTTGTTAGTTTTTTTAATTTAAAAAAATCTTGGGTAAAGGAGAGAATATGATCTGTCTGATCTTTCTGAGACTTTCAGACTCTGTCAACATCTATTTGGAAATGAATTCTTAAGCAATTAGATCATGGTATCTTGCTTTCAGATAGCATAGAGAAATGAATATAAACCTTCAGAAGGAAAAAAAAGATTTGAAAACTTGAGCTGGAATTTGACCCTCTTGGTCATGTTGGGATATTGCAACACTTAGAAAATTCAAAGGCTTAAGAAAGGAAAAATTAACTTGGAAGGATAAAAGTCAAAACATTGGCTATGCTCTCCAAATTGCTTATCCTTGATTCAAATCCTTCACCTATTCTCCTAGTCACGGTGGCAGCAATAGAAGTTTTCTTTCAGAGGTTTTCTATTCAGAAGTTTTTTATTGCAAGACATTCAAGGATGTCTGTGCCAATGCTTCAGTTTGGGATTCTAGGTCCCATGCAAATTTAAATTCTTTATCTCTTTCAGAGTTTCCAGTTGACACTTGTTCTTGTCCTAAATGGATTTCTAGCCCCAAAATATGCCTTGGTTTTTTGGCCATTTAATTAGCATCCTTTCTCTTACAACTCTTTCTTGGTGTGATGGTTTTAAAATATGTCTACAAATTCTTTGACACTTATTCCTTCAAAAGGGGGAGCCCAATTCTCTTCCCCTTGAGTATGGGCAAGACACAGTGGCTCACGTATAATAAAGAAAGAATATGACATAAGTGACAGTGTGTGATTTCTGAGACTACCTTAAGAGGAGACAGTCCAGTACCAGTGAAACCTCCAGATGACTGCATCTCTGCTTGGCATTGTAACTGCAGTCTCAATGCAGAATCACAGAGCTAAGCCACTCACAGATTCCCAAAGAAATTCCCAAAGAGATATAATAAAGGTTTATTGCTTTAAGTCACCAGATTTGGGGGTAATTTGTTTTCATAATAGATAATATACTTGGTGTCATTTCCTGAAGGTCTGTAATTTGGTAAACAGAAAGATGAAGCGTCCAAGAATATCCTAGCTGGTCTCAAAACACCGATTATTTGGGGGCAAACATATGCTAAGTGGTTGACTTTCCCTGTGTCCTCTTGATTTGTCATTTGTGATAATTGGTTGTGGGGACCCATGGGTAAAAGGATCCTCCCATGTTGTGGATATTTGACAAAGTATGATTTTCCTTGAGTAGCCTTTCTCTTAGCAGCTGTTGCCTTAGTGAAAATGCCTGGAGATTTTCAAGTAGAGAAATCTGTCAGATGAAGAAGCAAGAACTCTGCATTAAATGCCCGAAGTCTTGGGTTTTATTCTCAGCACTACCACCTGTGATTCCTGTGATCATGGGCAAATGATTTCACTGCTTTGGAACTCAGGTTCTCCATATGGAAAAAGAGGAATTGGGATTAGATCCAATCCTCCCGGTGTATGTCCCATAGAATTCCAACTCCAGGCATTTTGGAGAAAGAAAAAAAAAAACAAAGTTTCTGAGGCCAAATAAGTTTGGAAACTAGTGGGCTAAAGCAAAGCAGATTCCTTACTGCAGGACTTCACAGAGCTCTACAATTCTGACGTGGATTACGGCTCAAGATGAGCATATGCAATGTTTCCCAAACCTATTTGACCCCTGAATCCTTTCTTGTTTTTAACAAAGCATCATGTCCATCTAAATAGTTTTTGGAACACACTTTGGAAAATGCTAAACTGATGATTTCTAAGGCTCCTTCCAGCTGTAATGCTATATGTTACTTAAAAACAAACAAACAAACAAAAAAAAAAAAACCCTTTCCCATGGAGACTCTCCCCAAGGAGACTCTCCCCATAGGGCAGTTCTGTTGTCTAAATCCTGAAGCAGGATCTCAGCCATTCAGTAATTCATGACTGTTCTTGTTTTCACTTTCCAAACATCAGTTCGGACTCACTGAGTCCACAATCCCTCCATTTTGGAGTAAAAAGAAGTAGAGGAAAGTAGGAGGAAGCCTGAGTGGCAATAAGGCCCTTTTTCCCAATCAGTGTTTGTTAATAATCCATAAGCAATCATGTTGGTGGACGAACCAGGTCTCAAGTGTTGGAATAAGGAAAACATAGTTGGATATGGCCGCCTGGCACCCAGCATTTCCTTCAGGGACCTTCCTGTACTGCAGAGGCTGGGAGGCTAAAGACCACATTTCCCAGATAACCTTTGCAGTTCGGGGGCTGGAAGCAAATTAGGTGGTGCCAAGTATATACACCTGCACAAGATTTGAAGGGCAGAAGTGAGGCGCTTCAGCTAACTGCTGGCAGGCGAGCTCGTGAAGACCGTGTCAAGAGGCAGTTGCTGCAGCAACTTTGTAAGTGCTGAGTTCTCTTCAGTAGCTCCGTCTCTTCTGAAAATACCTGGAGATTTCTATTCTCCTGACCCATATACTCTCCTCTCCTTGCAGAAATTAGGGATGATTCCCACGAGGCTCGGCATGGGGCTAATTTGGGTCCGGCACAAGGACTCCAAGGCAGTGCTAACTGTGCCTGTCGGGACTTCAGAGAGAAGAGGGTCCTTCCCCTCACAGTAGGGAGACCAGCACAGCATCAGCAGCCCACTCTGGAGTGTTCGGATGGCCACCCACAGAGAGCCACCAAAGCCACTGGGGAGTCCCCTTTCCTTTGACAAAAAACCTCTCATGATTCCTCCAAGTACAAAGACACCCCTACCTCAAATTTGGCTGAAAATGTAATGTTATCACCACTTCATGCCTTCCAAAGAAGAAAAACTTCAAAAATAATAGTTCTCTCTGAATCTGCTGGAAATTCTTTTTTTAAGGAAAAAGTCGATATGAAGTGTTGAAGAATATATAATTCCTCTTCATTTTTTGCATATGTACTCGTATTTTTTTCTTACAGAGCCTGTGAAGCTGTGACTTCTACCTCCCTTGCATTTTTTCTGTTTCAGAGAACCCTAGGGTCAAGAGGGAACGTAGGCATCACCTCCAACAGTGTTTAGGCAGTGAAGAATTTTATCAAATGACTTTCTGAGGACACCTACAGATAAAATGGATGAAAGCAGAGCTGCCTGGTTGAAGTGAGGATGGTCTGACTGTGTCCTCCCCCAACTTCTTCACAGCCCAGCTAATTCTTTCTCTCCCAAAATGGTTCTTGGGAGTGGGGTCTCTGAAGAACCACTAGAACTATGAGACCACAGTTTGAAAATTCTCATGTTATGAATAAGGAAGCTGAGGCCCAGAGAGGCATGGTGATTTGCTCAGTCACACAGCTTCTATGTGGCAAATCTAAGGCTCAAACCCAGATCTTCCTGCACCTACTTAAGCCAAAGCTCTTCTCATTAAATCTTACTGCCTCTGGTCCCTCTCGTCTAAGGGGGGACTTCACTGTAACACCTCACCTAACCACCTCAGCCCACAATGATGGCTACTATCTACCTGGGTCTCTCACTAGGCACTCCTTCACTTCCTTTATCTTTTTTACTCTTTCTGATTCTCCTCCAAGATTTAAAATTCCTGTGGATAGATCTTCTACTTTTGAATATCCCAGAGAACACCATAGGTGCTCCCAGAACATTGCCCATAAATATTGATTAAAACTGTGAGTAGCAAAGACTTTAATTGTTCTCCAATATCCATTTTCCATTATTTTTTATTAATAGAATCCCCTACCCTGAGGTTTAGCTGAACACATGGCTACCCGGCTAGAAATTACATTTCCCAGCCTCCCCTGCAGCCAGGTATGGTCATGTGACTGAGTTGTGGCTGATGAAATGTGAACAGAAGCAACATGTGCAACTTCCAAGTCATTTCCTTGGCAAGGAAATCACTTGCCCTCCTCTTCCTCTTTCCCCTTGGACTTGGTTGTAGTGGTGAAGTAGCTTCAACCATGTGGAAGAGGGCAATAGTTCAGGGCATGATGAAGCCGTAAGATATAAAGAACCACAGTACCCAAATAACTTCATGGATCAGAGTTACCCTGATCTGCCCACCTCCCTCTGGACTCTTACCCGAAAGAGAAATAAATGTTTACCTTTTAGAGTCTCTTTGTTACAGCAGCTAACCATGTTCCTTAACAAATATAATGCAACTATAATAATACCTGCCATGCTAGTTTGCATTTGCTTTCTGACCATCAAATCAGATCATTTTTGCAATACATCTAGTAAAGTAATAAGTTAAATTCCAGTGTAAAATATTATTGGACCTAAAAGAGAGAAGACCCATTATATTGTGTCCAACTCCTTAGATCAAATAGATGGACTGCCCATCATGTCCAAGGGACAAGGAAGGATGTTAATAAAATCAAGAGCAAACATGCTCAGGTACTTGTCATCTCATTCCACCATCCCAATAATCCTACGAAGGGAGTATTTTCATTCACACGTCATAGGTGAGCAAACTGAAACTCAAGGAGTTAACCCCCTTGTGCACATTGATTACGCCTGCTGAGCAGCTGAGCGTCTTCATTCCCAGGCTACCTATCACGGGATTGTGTTCTTCTTATCCCACTTGCCAGGGCTCAACACCAGGCCCTGTGGCTGCAGCCCTCAAGGACCTCACAGCCCACGTGAGAACAGATTCACAAATAACTGACATTCCCTGACAACAGAATGAAGTGAGTGCTGTAACAGAGGCCTAAACACCACAATGCAGGGAAGGAGTGATTAATTCTAACCTGGCGGACGAGAAAGGATTTTTGCAGAGGAATCCCCATTTGTATTGACCTTAAAGAAACTGGTAGAAGCAAATAAACAGAGAAGAGAGAAAGACATGACCAGCCGAGGAAGCAGCATGAACAAAGGCAAAGAGAGAGGAAAGCAGAGTGCACGCGGGAAATGATGAGTAGCCTGTAGGAATGCTCCATGGAGGGGCTTCATGCGGGAAGATGGGGCTGAAAGTCAGGCCAGGGCCAGGCCAGGGGAGGCCTTGTGTGCCAAGGGAGAACTGAAATGCTGCTTTTTAGGCAATAAGAAATCACAGATGCTTGAGGAGGGATGTTATGTGACCCAATATGTGTTCCAGTGTGAAGGAACAGGCAAGAGAAAAGGCCAAGTGCTCCGGTTACTGCAGAATCATCCAGACAACAGCTGATGAGGGCCTAGATGGGAGGCAGTGGACAGACGCAGGAGACACAGCAAAGGGACAATCCCCGGGGCAGCCGACTGGATGTGGGGATGCCACCAGACACCCTGAATCTGAGCAGCCAGTGACAAGACCGTTTGTAGAATCTCTTTACAAATCTGGCTACAATTCTCATTTCCAATATTCTACTCAAATTACTGTTTCTCTGTTTTCACTCTCAGTTAAGAGGACTACTCTGGGGGTGGGGGAGGACATATGTGTCATGTACTGTAATTAAGATAAAACAACAATCAAGGCCTCAGGGCCAGAGTTACCCCGTGGCACACACAGGGCTGCAGCCCCCTCCTGCGTGGCACTCAGCTCCCGTACCTCCCTTGATTTAAGTCAAACTCCTACCAACACACATAAAAAATAAACTTCAGTGTCATGTGCCTCTGAGCTTGTCATGCACTGTGGCTGTTTTCAGGCTTAAGTGCTCCTGGGGAAGTGACTGAGCTTCCTAGCAGACAACTGTGCTAAATAGTAAGAATTCTAAGGAAAACCGTGATAGCAGATTTCTTGGGAGCTGTGAGTAAGGAAGCAGCGAGGCGGGCAGCAGTGATGGAAAGTGTTTGTATAACCCTCCTGTACCTTCTCACCCTGACACACATTGAGCTTTCTCTTTCATGATTGTTTTAGCCTCTTTTTCCCTTCCAACCACCGACCACTCAATTCTTTGAGGGAAAATTAACATTCATTATGCAATTTATCTCTCTCCTTTTAATCCAGAGTGTCTGTCTCCAAGGTCCCTACTCAATAATTAATGTTTGTTCTCATTTCCCATTCTCCAGAGCATCTATTCTTGAACTGTAGGGTCAACACTTAACACTAATTATGGCTTTTTTCTCTCTCCAGTGTTGGTTCTCAGAATCCCAAGTTGCCCTGCTCAGCCTAAGCTCTGTGTGTGTATGTGGCTGTATGCATGCGCACCGAGGTGGGGAGGCACCAGGCAGCAGGCTTTTCCAAGCCCCACCACAGTTCAGCAAATCAGTAAACCAAACATTTTTTTTTTTGGCAGTATCTCCAGTATATGTATTATCAGCAATGAAATAATGAAGTATAAATACGTACACACATACATGCGCACACACATATATACACACATACGTGTATTTGGAAATGAGTTGAGGGTAGTTAGATAGATCTCAAGATTTTTTTCAGATGTATTCAATTCCCTCTGATCTTTTTCATCCCCATTTCTATTTCCTTGATATCTCACACCTCTCTCTCTCTCGACCTTTCACACACACACCAAATTTCCCATTAAAACTGTCCTTCCGTTTCGGAGCCACTCTTTACTCTACCTCTCCCTTAACTGCCTTGCTCTGGTGTGTCATCCTCATTCTCTTCAGCCCTTAAAACAGCATTATTTTAACTAGTTTTCATTTGATTGACAAGTACAGCTAGGAGAATAATTCTTACCCAAGGCGACTCTAAGAGATCTCAAAAAACAAACAAAAAAAATTCATCAGGGCTATGCAAAAGCCAGTCTGTCTTTTTGGCTGGAATCAGATGGGCTAGAATCCCTCCTGCCTCCCTGGTCTAGCCTCTGAATTTGCACTGCAGCTGGAAGCTGGGGCTCCTCATGCTTGTCTGTCATCCCCCATCGCTGCACATCTGCTGTTCAAATCTGGGCATCTCCTCACGGCAGGTGTCAGGCATTAACTATTTCATGCTCTTGCTCTGTCAAAAGCTCTCCTCTCAGAACTTAAGCATCACAGCACCTGCGGTGTTTCACCCTTCAACATCTTAAATAAAAATACTATTTTCTCCAATGCTTTTTAAATCCTAGATCAACCTTCCCTCCATGATAGCAGTTTAGGGTTGTCAAAACAATCTAATTCATTACGAGGCTGAGGCATCAAGGCATCCACTTTGTTTTCCCCTGTCTTGGGGTAAGGAAAATAGCTTTTTTTTCTCAAGACTTTTTCACGTTCACAGGTAAAACCCTTATTGTTTTTCAGCCTATGAATCTACCAATTCAAATACCAGCCATGGAAAGGAGTCGTCCAGTATTCAACATCTTCTAAAAGGTAAAACTGTCCCCTAAAGAGTCACTTTTACTTCTCCTCTCTGTCATTTGACTCACATACATATTATTTCATACCTCGACCTCCAGAAACACACAATTTCTCCCCAAATATAGTAGTAAGTAGGAAAGAAAACGTATCTCTTGGAGAGCCTGAGAAATGGAGTATCCTCAAGAGTTACTTGTGGGGAGCCCTGTGTGCTACGGTGTGAGTGTGAGTGTTAGGGGAGAAGAAAAGTGAACCAAATGCTTGTGCTGAGCTGGACCAGGAAGGAGAATCTGCGGGGGTGTCCTGTGGGTCCTGCAGGTCATACGCTGCACAATTCACATTATAATGAGGTAGGCACTGCCTCCCAGAGTTGTGCACAGTTCAATCTGCACATCCACAAACTAGAAAACTGCCTGGAAAAGGCTTGTATTCTAAGTGGAGGGCTGAGGCCAGTTCTCTTTTTTCAAGCTTCCTCTTCTATTTCGCTTCCCCGATGGAGAAATAAGCAAAAACTGGGAGTGCAGGTTGACTGTAGTTCATTCTCCACCCACTGCCATTGCTGCTTCTGCTTCATACCAGTGGGAAAGGATGATTAAGTAAAGACTTTCTCTCAATCCTAAAAATAGTCTTTGATTAATAGAGAAATGTGTGTGGTCTTCCTCACTGCTTATTTTGGGGCAGGCAGTGATGAATCCTGCATGAGGGACCTGCTAGAGTAACAGGAAGCAATGCCACAGATCAAGGGCTGGAGCCAGAGTTGGGTGGAGGACACTGTTTTTGCTGGAGACTGCAAAACTAGAAGGAAAAAGGGCACAATCATATGTTTGCCAGTCTCAAAATCTATTAAGCAGAGAAATACTTGGGAGCCTGGCATTCTGCATTGCCCCTCTCGCCATTCTCCTTGAAGGGACATCCTGACCATGGTGGGAAGAGTTGCAGTGTCAGTCATGTTCATTCTCACTTGTTCGTTGGAACTGGGCCAGAACGGCTCTTAATAGGAGCCCTCTAGTGAAGGATGATGATGAAGATGGTAACTACCATTGCTGTCTACCTTTGATATGCCAAACATTGTGCTGAGTGTTTTATATTCATTATTTCACTTCATCCCCATAGCAATGATGGGAGGTAAATTCTATTATTATCCTCACTTTTCACCCAGGATAATGTGGCTCAGAGAGATTGAGTGACTTGCCCAAGGTCACACAACTAAGTGGTGAAGCTGGGCTTTGACCTGTAGCAGCCTGCATTTTTACCACTACGCATGGTTAGTAGTGATGTCAATCTAAATAGGCACGTTTCTATCTGACAATATGTGAGAGTTTAGGAAGTTCCTGACTTAATAATGACTCATACTAATAAATGACTTCTGTTGCATATTCTTTTCTCCCTCTAATTCCCCTTACTCAGCATCAGAAACCCTTTTGTGAGTAACACTGAAAATGATTTGCAACTTTCAAAGATACAGGGAGAAGCTGAAAAAACACGTAGGAACAGTTTGGGAGAACTAAATTGCTAAAAGAGACTATCAAGCCAGATAGGTTTGTTTACAGGATAGCTCTCCAGACCAAAAATACTTTTCTTAATATGGCTGAAAATGTTACAATTTTACTTCATTCTACTATTAAAATCTCACCAATAATAGATTCATTTTGAATTCTGAAGTAATCTCTTAAAAGGCTGATACTTCTGAGAGGTTAACAGTCATTCACACTTTAGTAAAAATGTATTTAATCAGATGGCTGTCCTCTTGCAAGCTAGTTGAGAACAGCTGCTCTGAAGGACTAAAAATTCTGATGCAATGGAAAGAGAGGTGGATAATTTGGGAGATAAGTAGAGTTTTAAGGGGTGAAACATGCTAGACTGGTGGGTACCCTGGAGGTCTTGGATGAACAGGACATTAACTCTATGGAAAAGGAAGCACATGGAGAAAAGTACAGAAAGGAAAATGGTAGTGTGCCAAAGGGAAACTTCAGAATTGGCCCATGGCAAGCTCTATACCCCATAAGGAAAAGAAAACTTTTATTCCTTCTCAACTCCTAGTAATAAAAAGACCTTAGGCTAATGCAAATCCCTTTCTTATTTCCAAGCTTTTGAACATACTGTTCTCTTTGCCTGGAGCATAATTCCTCCTCTCCTCCTATCCCCTGACATTTTTTTAATTGTGGTAAAATACACATAACATAAAATTTGCCATCTTAACAATTTTTAAGTGTACAGTTCAATAGTGCTTGGGAGATTCATGCTGTTGTGTAATCAATCTCCAGAACTCTTTTCATCTCGCAAAACTGAAAGTCTCAACCCATTAAATGCCAACTCCCCATTCCAATGGAACTACCCATATAAGCACAGAGTACCTGCTTCAGGGCTTAGAATATAAGAAGCTTATTTGTTCCCTTGATTTGCTCAGAGACCTCAGCAAAAAATTCTTACATCTCTTTGAGCTTAACACTCCCCATTTGTCTTTAAGAAAATGAATATAACACTACTCTGAAAATACCTGAAACCCCCTGGAATTGAGTTCAAAAAGCAATTTAAAACATCTACTTACAGGAATCTACAGAGCATTCTCAACTTTTTGTTTTCTTTTTGGTCGATTGCTTTTAAGGAGTATTTTCAGATAAAAATGATAGGATTTTTAAAAATTATATAGATGGTGAACTTCAGGTATTTGTGGACTTGAAGGCCAGTTTTGACAATTTGCAAATGACTTCAGAAATCAGGGACACATATACTTTGTCATTTTACAGAGGCAAACTCAAATCATAGAGCTCTCAAGGCTGGGAGACAGATGACCATCACTAAGCGAGTGAGTGCACCTCACCAACCTCCGAGCCAACCTCAGTGTTGTGGTCTATATTCATTGTAACATCTGCAATAGCTTTTATGAAGTTATTTTTTAAAAAGAAGAGTATTGATTTTTTTAATGGCCCTAAATGTAAGGTCAACTGCTGAGACTGGTGATGGAATTAAGAGAAAGTGCAGTAGTCTAACAATTCAATGATTCTCTGCCAAAAAATAGTTTTTAAATCACTCCAATCCTTTATTTATTGACTCATTAAGAGTCTGAAGAACTCACCCTCTCTTTTCATTCTTACTTTAGTTTTATTGGGGATATGATATACACTAGGGGTACTCACAAATCCAAGGATTCTTAACATTCTCACGATGTGTCCCTCCTAAAGTAGCCAGGATCTGCTGTTCATTTAGTGTATAATACACACAAAGGATCAGGGTCTTGCTCAAGCAGTGAAGTCGTTCTTAGCACAACGCATTTTAAGGCTGGTATGGATTTCAGGATGTCTGTCTGTGTGTGCATGTCAGTGTCAGTTATATTTCTCAACCTGTAATAAAACTGAGAATATTAAGTTTTGTTCTGTCAGAGTGATCCAGAAAGAATAATTTTTATTAACTAATAATCTATAAATACTATTTTCTATTTCATCACTCTTCAGATATTTCTGTTATCTTCTCATCAAAAAGACCATAAAGAAGCATGAAGCTTTTCTCAAGAATATTTGTTTTCCTCCTAGTTTCTCTCTTGTTTCTTTCACACATCTCCCTGTGGCCAAAAGATTTTCATTTGCCGTTGTCTTATTTCCTAGCAATTCCTCATTTGAAAATTAATGAACATCAGAACATGTCCAATAGAAAGAATTAGTGAGTCTGTTTTACAGAGTACCTAAAGATTGCTCATTCACTCATTCATTACACAAACACTAACTGACCATCTACTAATGCCAAATAATGTGCTAGGCATAAGAATACAGTTGAGAGAAAAAGTCCATGCTTTAAAGTCATCCACAGTAGTGGAGTGTGCCAAGAGCCATGAATGAGCACAGGCTAATCCAGCCTGGAGATTAAGAAGGCTTTTGGAAAGAGAGGACACTTAAGCTGAGTCTCTAAGGATATATGTAGGAATTAGCCAAGGGGAAAAGAGGAAAGAATGCTCCAAGGAAAGAGACCATATGAAGGTTAGAAAACATGGCGGCATGGGAGGAAATGCAAGCAGCTCTTAATGCCTGGCCCCCAGGATACATGTGGGGGGGGGGGGGTGAGAAATGCTGCTGGTGGGATAGGCAGGAGCCAGATCATCAAGGCCCAGAGGCAGCAACGAAGGAATTTATCCCAAAGGCTGTGAGATTCTGTTTATGCAGGAATTGACATAACCAGATTTTTATTTTAGAGAGATGACTCTCCCAGCTATGTAGAAAATAGACTATAAGGGGTAAGACTAGAGGTTGGGAGACCAGATGTCCACACTTGTTTGAGAGCAAGTGACCAAGAATAGTATTTTCTGCAGCATATTGAACTGAGGTTGGTTGGCTGCTTTGGATGAAGCTCCACCTTCAGCCTCTTTTTTGAATTCTCTTCTTCCACACCATCTTCCACCACAGATATCCTTATTAATCCTATGATGTATACTGATTGAAGGGTTCCTCATGTAGTTGATATTTTGTTGCTACACAACTTGAATTTAAATTCTATCATCTTAGCTCGCTTTCCATTTGGGGCTTGGTAGACTGCCATGTACCTTTGGACCTCTACATAAAAAATAATTTATGGGCTTTTGAGAGAAGTTGGTATTCCCAAAGCTAAAGCCAGACCCTTGAGACTGAGCTAGCCTTGGCCTATAAAGATATAAGTAAGTAAAAGAACTGTTATTCCAAATTGGAAGAAAAATATTGTCCTTGCATTTACTAGGCATTTCCATATTTAAATTCAGTCTGACTCATACCTTCTAGATCTGTCCACTTGGCTCCTTTAATAGAGCTTTCTGGGGTACGTCTTTAGGCTGGAGACTTTCTCAGGTCTTAAGCAACTGTTTGATATGCCCATCTCACCCTCCTCCTCATCCAGGAAGATTTAAAGTGAAAATGTGTAGCATAAACAAGGTCTTAAATCTTGTTCCAAGAATTTGATAATGACAGTACCAAAAGGCCATCTTGGGTCTGGGTCTCCTGCATTAAACAAGCAGACTCAAGATTTATTATGACAAAAGCTCTACAGGTCATAGGCATCTTGAGTCATATCATATAAAGTATTTTTAGATATCATTCTTAAGGAAAGGTCAGCACGACTATGTAAAGGGACCAGAATTATCTTTCCTTTTATAGTTTAGTTTATACTGAGAAGAATATTTTTTTTAATAATCTGGAATTTGCCTTTGCATTTTCCATTTTTGACCAAAAATACAAAACCATGAAGGTACAAAGGCTGACTTTTAGGACTCCTCCTATTGCTTTCTGCTGCAAGTCCACATGCAAAGCTGTGAAATGGCAAAGGCACTTGCTGAGATCTGTTTGGCAACGGATACATCCCCTGCTCACTGATGAACCACTGCAAGTTATGGGGGAAGTTCCATGAGTACATAATAGAAATCGAAGGGCACTCATGCCTCAGAAATGGTATGTGTGGGAGAAGGCCCTACACATATTTAAAGAGGCTCCCGCCAGCACTTCCAATAGCTCCTGCCCTGTACCCATTGACTATCTGACCACTTTGGAGCCTGCAGGTCTGATGTTCTCTTAGAAACCCTGGCATGCATTTAGGAAGGAGCCAGGTGGCCCACTTTGCCTGATAAGGTAACTTTTTGAAGTTCACTCTCTATTTTGATATCTGATGGGCCTCACCAGACCATCCTGTACCAAGGGAAATAAGGTTTCTGAAAAATGGAAATTAATATGACAGTGTTTCATTTTTATTTAAAACAATAAACAACAACTTGAGAATTAAATATGGCCAATAGGTTGAAACAGAAGGCAATTTTAAGGCACCCATATTCCATGCTACTATCAGATGCTCTCTCCTGCTTTTCAACTTTTGAGTGTTTGCTGAAGGATCCCATGATCTGAAGAAGGCAGAGGAGGTTTGGGATGAAACCCTATCTAGTAAGGGTCATCTCTGAAATTGCCTGATTATCTGGTGGGAATGCTATCTCCTTGCTAAAAGCCTGTGGCTAGATTAATGCTAGCGTTTGAAAATCTACTCAGGCCTGATGGTGGGCAGCCAGGGAAGGAATGTTTTTTCTGTTTATCTCTTTAGTGGCAGACATGTTCATCACAGAAAGACTC
Source organism: Camelus dromedarius (assembly GCF_036321535.1). NCBI lineage: Eukaryota > Metazoa > Chordata > Mammalia > Artiodactyla > Camelidae > Camelus > Camelus dromedarius. Next base: position 70,677,238 of record NC_087439.1, on the reverse strand, counting down.
TGAGCTTCCAGTTTCAGGCAGGCCTGGAAGTTGTGTAGTCTGTAGTCTGTGAATGTACATACCAGCTCCAGAACAACGGGAAAGAACAGGGCCTGTGTTCATAGCCTGTTGCCTGCGCTGGTCGATGGGTTAGTCAGTTTCTTCAGCTTGATTAGAGGGGTAGGTCCTGCCACGGGGTTCAGAGAGGAAGTTTTACCACCCCCATTGCTTTATCTCCCAGGAATGCAGTTTGAGTTGTGTCTCCTCCTTGACAGCTTGGACCTCAGTAAATTATCAGGGTCTTGACCCAAGAGATGGAGAAGTCTTAAGCAATTTTTCAGTCTCCTATCTAAAAATGTGTTTACATTTCTTGAACTCTGGCTGACTGATTCATTCTCCTGATGTTGCAAGAACTTTCCTTATGCATTAGAATTTATAAGTTTCATTTCTAAGAGACCCATGGTTCCTTCCAAGCCACGGTGGAGTGAACCTCAACACAACACATTTCTGTTGGGCTGGATTTGTCCAGAGGCTGGATCGTGGCCAAGCAGCAGTGATGTGGCAAGATCAAGGGAGGCGAAGAGGAGGCAGTGTGAGGTGGAGGGGAAAGTAGGAGATGCTAAAACAGGAGATCAGGGTTCTAGGTCTGGTCTTGCACTATTTCAAGTTATGGCCTTGAACCAATCACATGAAACCACACTCTGGGCCTCAATTTCCCCATATGTCTTAAATAAGAAATGTTTCAAATCTGCACAGGAGCAAACAGGACAGAAGAGAACAGCTGAGAAACAACAGAAAAGGGAAGGGCAGCCCACAAGTAATGAGTAGAGGCTTCAGGTCAAAGGGACAAAGAGGCAGAGTCACATATGGCTACTTAGGAGTAGCAAGTATGGAAAGAACATTTTGTTGGACACTAGGCCCAAACAAGAGACTAAAATCCTTGTCAGAAGAGCCATGCGCTTAGCTAAATCTGTTCCTCAAATAAACATTCCTTTATAAACATTAAATTTACTTTCATAAGGGAAAAAAAAAACAAAATAAATCCTACCCTTTTGCAGCTTGAGGTTTGAGTCAGACAGTCTTGGACTCAGACCCCTTACTCAAAACCTCACTAATTGTATCCTCTGGGGTAGGTTACTTTACCTTTTGAGCCTCAGCTTCCACACCTGTAGAGAGCATGGTAGCACAGCCATAGAGAAGAGTCATGCAAATTACACACCACCCCCATGTCAGTGTCTGCGCGGTGCCTGCTTCAGCATGAGCACCATGATTTCCATTAGTCCCCTCCCACCAGCCTCTTTTTGGCCTTTGCCTTTGTTTGCTTCCTGTTTCCACCTCTTCTGTTGCCCCTCCACATCATGAGGGAAAAGGGAAGTCTCTGATCTCTCTATCTGGAAGGTTGCAGAAGCATTTTCCTACTTCAGTGAAGTAGGATCATACAAAATTTATATTCAACAGTATCAGCAGATTTTTTTTCCATCAATATTTCCTTTTTAATTTCAGCTTTATCTGAATTTTAGTAGCACAAAGAATTTACTTTTGTTCTTTTAAAGAGCAACCAGAACATGAAAAATAGAAATTTGAATATAAGGTCTCAGCATTATATTTAACATGGCATTTAGACTATGCCTATAGAGGTTACAGGTGTTATCTGGTAAGTATGAATGCCATGTGCATACGTGTGTTTATACTCTTACGCATATGAACTAGGTATACAGTAAATATAAAAATTCATAAGACCTAGATCTGACAACTCTGATCCTTTTCTGATTTTCATCACAGAAAATAATGAATCCAGAACTGATCTTCACATGAATCTTAATGAAACCTCACCTTTGACCCAAATGCCAGAGAAGCAGGTACAGTACAGTATTGACTCTGCATGAGTATGAGACTGGGAATCAGGACTTCTGGGTGCTTGTCCCTGCTTCCTGTGTGCCCCTAGGTGAGATTCTTCACCTCTCTGGGCCTCATTTGCCTCATCAATTAAATGAGACAAGTAGCCTATAAAATCGCAGAGGTTCCTTAACTCATAGACTTGGAATGTCTTAACTCAACTTGGACTGTTTTGTCTGGCTCTTCACGAGCACGAACAAGCTGAATAGGCCTTTCCCTGACGTCTGCAAAGTCCAAAAGGGAACAAGGAAACATGGAAAGGCATCCTCCACCGAAGCACTAAGACTTTGTGCCAATGGGCCCATTTTTTTTTCCCCACTCCAATTCTCATTCCTACTGGGGAAGGGAAAACAGCAATCCAGAAAAAAGCACAAGGATCCTGTGAAGAAAGGAGAAAAATGCTTTATCTGGATGGACTAAGATTATCTATTAGTGGTTCAAGGACATACGTTCACAAATGTTTATAAATTTGTCCCTTCCATTGAAACTTTGAGGCTGGGGCTGTCTTCAGGTTCACTCTAAAGAGACGACTCAGGGGGATTCCTAGTGCTTGGTGGGTCTCAGAGAAGCCAAGGCAGAAGCAGCACAGCCCAGGGCTCTCTCAGGTCTCTCCCTGCAGAGCGACAGCCTGGGGAGGGGGCCGGTAGGGGCATCAGCAAGGTCTCCATTTCTCCCTTATCTCCAACTTCCTGGCTTTCTCCTCTTCCCTCACACTCATTAAAAAACAAGAATAATAAAGGTAGTTTTGTTTGCCTATGGGTGCCTAGCTGGGTTCTAAGGAAGACGTGAACTCTCACTGTTAGAACCCCAGGCCGGGGTCAGGCCTCCTCTGAGGTGACACACAGCTGAGTTGACCCTTCCTGCTACTGAGGAGCCAGAGAACCAACATTTGCACGTTTTTTTACATGCCTGCTTTGAAGACACCCCTTATCAGGGATCTAGAAAGTTTTCTTTTTCAAGAGAGTCCGTGACTGAGGACAGTATACTATGCTATGTTTCCATAATTCCACAACTCCAAGGCCTTGCCAGTACCTCATATTCTAAACACACTCCAAATTCACACAGCCCCCTGCGTGTATTTCTGGAGACCTCATATCACCTGCAATAAAAGAGTGGCTCAGTCATGTCAAATTAAGTCCGAGACTGAATTATTAACCTTGCAGTCAGAAAGAGGAATACCAGACCGGCAGTCTTAAACTCTAATCCTGGGTTTCCCTTGCGAGGCCTGGCAAACCCGGCTCTCTCGGAGCACTGCATGTGCCTCCTCTGTGAAGGGGTGGGGGGTGTTCCCACTAGAACCAGTCGGTTTCCTCAAGGCACAGTAGTCTTATTTCCTTTAGAAAACTAGCCCCTGAAAGGAAAGCCATTTGAGGAAACGTCTGGAAAACCCCCACCGACCCCCAAACGCAGAGAAAATGGGGGAGGGTGGGGGAGGGGATGTGTCTTCTGCGCCTCCCCCACCCCCTTACTTCTTGAGGCTAATGGCTTTTTATTAGATTAATCACCGACTTCAATTTTAACTACTTCCTCAAACTCCTCCATGTAAATGACTAATTTCATGTTTACTATAAAGCATCTGGAAAGGATTTAGAAACAAATTTCTGCCCCGCCGATTTCAGTTACGTACCTTGACGGGGCACTGGCAAATCCAGCGGAGTCCTTCCACTGTCGCCTTCCCACTCTGAAGCAGGCTAGGATATCACACAAAACTGATCTTTATCAGCATCAGAGGTTTCTGCTCTTCGTTCCTTTCCATTAATTCCCCCCCGTGACTCCCCTCCCTCCCTTCACTGGGGTCTGACCGTGTCAGGAGTTCAGTCACACAAAGTACTTTTACTTTTTTATCAGTGTGCTAGCTGCGAGGAAACAAAACCCTAAAGGTGGACTATTTTGGCATCACCATGCTTGAACGACAAGTCCCATACCTCGATTTGGAAAACAGTTTCTGACGGGCGGGGAAGAGAGAAAGCCAGACGGTGCTTTGCAGACGTGACTAGGTTCCCGGATTTCCCCGGTTCTGGAAGCTGCCTCTGGTGCTCCCTGCTGGTAGGACTGAAAACCCTCCGCCGTGCGGTTGCGATGCAGCGAGCGGCGCTGGGGCCCCGAGCGCGGAGGAATACGGCTCCGGCCTTCAGCACACAAGGTGGCATCCGTGGGACTTAACTCCTGAGGCAGCCCTTCCACACCCGGAGGAGAATCAGGGCCTCGGCGGTAAACCCATAAATAGACATCAGCAACTTCCTAAGAGTTGGAGGAGGGGGTTAAATTGGGGAGAGACGGGGAAAGAAACCTACAAGGGGAAATGTGGAGATGAAAAGAGAAATGAAAAAAGAAAAAGGAGACAAGCAGACATGTTTCAACTCCAAGCTCCCATTTCCTCTTTCAAATGAACTGCCTCCCCACTGTGAACGGAATCAAGTATTTATGAAGGCATTTTTTGCATATTAATAGCTGCATGTGGAGCATTGCCAGTTCTGAAGTCCTAAAGGTATGGTGCCCTTTTTTAAATGCAGGTCCTTCAAACACCTCACAGAATCTGGTATTCTCCTTCACATATATTTTACTTTTTGCCTCATGGCTCCTCCTCAGGCCTTTCATTTGATTAAGCGAAATTAGTTCCTGGGATAAGGTCAGAGACCAAGTACTGCTCTTACCTGGGGGTGGCTGACATCAATCACTAGAGAAGCTTTTCCTCTTCCCCAGGGCCTCTCTGTGTAGAGGCCAAAGGTTGAGGGAGGTGACCAGCATGTAAAAAGAGTATGAAAATTCTAACAGTAAGTGTTATCCTGTGCAGGGAGAAAGTAAAACTTAAAAAAAAAAAAGTGAGAAAATAATTGCATTAACTACAATAGCATTATTATCTAAACTCAGTAAAGATCATATTCAATTTTAAAAGAAAAACATTGAACACCAGTTAGAAAAATAAGCAAAAGACATAAACAATTCATATCAAAAATAATAGAAAACAAATAAGGAAACAATATTCATCCTGAGTAGCAATTTATATTCAAATTGAAGCAAACTGGAGATACCGTTTTATATATGAGATGTGTGCCTCCTCTCACATTTTTTAATGGTAACACCCAGCACTGCTGAGGTTTGGGTAAAACTGGTACACTTTTACACTTCTGGTGGGTGGTAATTTGTTTCAGTCCACTTGTAAAGCAAGATGGCAGTATGACTTGTGAAATGTGAAAAAACATTCGTACCCATTGATTCAGTTATTTTTGACTTCTGGAAATGTATCCTAAGAAAATAATTTAACAGGAAAAAGAGTGAGTGAAGATGTCCATTGCAGCATTATCTATAATGGGAAAAATTGGAAACAGCCAGAGAAGTGATTAAGTTAATTGTGAGGAGTTTAATTCTGCTTTTAAAAAATGGTACTTTTTCATGCTAGAAACTGATTTAAGACAAAAGGTTTAACTCAGGGTTTCCCAGCCTCAACACCATTGCCATTTGAGGCCAGATATTCTTTGTTTTTGAGCTGTCCTGTGCATTCTAGGATGTTGAGCTACCCACTAGATACCAGTAGCACAACCCCCTTGTTTGTGACAATCAAAAATGTCTCCAGTCCTTGCTAGATGTCCCCTGAAGGGCAAAAGTCACACATACCCCTGCCCCGCCCCTCTTTGAGAATCCTAATTTCATTTGAAAAGCGGAAATCAAAGTGATGTCAACTATGTAAAAAAATTAATGTATCTATAAAGAAAAAACTTGCAAATAATGCACGCAATAAAGTGCAATCATGCTAATTTGACATTAGGGATGTTTGGGGTTGAGTTTTTCTGTTTTTATTTTGTCTTCCTGATTTTTCATTGTTTTTCTTTTTTTCTTTTTTTTTTTTTTCCCCAAAACTCTCCCTGTAAGGAAGAAAAATGCATCATGAGGAGAGCTGGTTTTATTCAAGTCTGGCTTAAAATGATCAGGAGTCAGAGTAAACAGCAAATATACAGCAAGCTAAACAAGGGTCCACACCATAGTGTCATTATTTGTTAACTACTGTTAGTTAAAATTATTTACCTTTATTCAGTTTTTGTTAAATGGTTGGATAGGGCTATCAGAATTCTCCTTTTAAGGATTTCAACCCCATTTTCAGTGTTTTATCCCTCTGATCCTCGACTTTTGGTGGCAACGAATTCACCTATTTTTCTGAAAAGTCTGGATTTCAAAGTATGAAACTCTCTAGTCCATCCAGATCCATCTATGTTAAGTTTGGGACAAGAGTGGCCCTGATCCCACTGGCCTATGGAGTTGTCGGGGCAGAGAGGTTGTCAGTAAAAAGTATCAAAGTACAAGCTCAAACCTTAATTAGATTTCCCAAGAATCATTGTATCTCTTTGTTTAAAATAAGAAAGAAACCATCTCACCCATTTTCACGTTGTCAGTTTTGTCTCTTTGTTAGGGAGAGCAAACATCCCTTCTCACTTGCTTTATCTTGGGTTTTGTTTTGTTGCTTTGTGGGGATTAGAACTTTGGTAGTGTCCTAAAAATCCTGTTAAACAAGAATTATGTCCCTTTTTCCTATTTCACAAAGCCCCTTCTATTTTGACCTATATTATCTCTTGAGTTCAGGTTTCATGAGTTTACAGCAGTATAAATTTATTTTTGATATTATGTGTCCTAAATTTACCTCTTTCGGATTTCAAAGAGTAGTCTGTAATTCTAGCGCGCTAAGGATTTCACTTGAATAAACCTATGTTTACCCCATCTGTTTCCTTGGTGGTTTCACAGATGGTGTTCATATCCCATTTCAGCCTTCCTCTTTCAGGAGGAAAAAAAAGAACACCTGTAGACACACTAAGTTTTTGTGCAAGCGTACAAAGGTAACCTTTTGTTTCAGTGTCCTTCTGAACCATACCCTGCCTTTTGTCGAACTTTTTAGCTGTTATCTAAGAGTACATAGTTCCTGCCACATGGTAGCCAGGAAAAAAAGAAAAAAAAAAATGACAGATAAATCTCTTATTGACATTAAGGTCCGTGTCCTGGATAGAAAAAGCCCATAATCCTCTAAGCAGAATTTGAAGATTGCATTTGTTTTATTTCCAGTGAAATGATATGGGAGTTAAGCTGATCTTTCAGTAACAACTCACACCATCCCCAGGTACTTCCTGCTGTTGGTTGTCACGATGTGGTATTTCACTCTCTGCAAAAGCTTTGGGTCCTGTGCAGATTGGAGATGTCACTAAGCATCCTTCTTGGAAGTCTTTTTGAGGCTAATAAGTGAGATTGGCTAGCAGGGATGCCTGGGAGAATTAACTGCATGTCCCCATAGAGAGCAGGACCCTTTACTCCCCACCTTCTGTTTCTCATTTCTAAAGGCATGGCACAGCATTTCCCCACCCCTGCCCCTCTTCTTTCCTTCCCCCTTTCTCTCTCCCTGGTTTTGTAAATAGCTTTGGTTGGGGAACTTGATTCAAAGGTTTTTTTGAACATCTAAGCAAACCTCATCTTCTGTTTCAAACTTACCCACAGGATTACTTTGTCAGCCCAAAAACTCCATTGACAATTTAAGGATAATTTACTGAGAGGGATTTGTGTTTAATTACAAAATTGAGGCTTTTATTTGTTAAATTTTCACTGTGACTATGATTTATTCCAGTAAGTCTGTGTTTATTGATCTGTTGGCTGCTAGTTCTAACCAGGCACATGATATGTGCCCAATTTCTTTTTCTTTTTTATTTTCATTATGGAAAACTTCAAATGTATGCAAAAATAGAAAGAATAGTATAATGAACCTCCATGTACCTAACATAAGCTTCAACAATTATCCCTCCATTATCTTGAGAGGGTTTTTTTAAATGGTAATAACAGCCAAAGTTTTTGAGGTTTCTACTATGTTCAGGGTTTAGGACTATCTCCCTTAATCCTTACAACATCCTTAGGAGGTAAGTACAGTTATTGTCCCCATTTTACCTATGAGCAAAAAGATGTCACGACATACAGGACCACATTCAGCATGTGATCTGCACTTGCCAAAAATCCTACTGGTTTGGGAATCCCACAGAGCTGCTTTTAGATCCCAGCTTCTTCCATATTGACTGTGTGGCTTCAGGCAGGTTATTTAACCTCTCTGAGGCTCAACTTCCTCGTCTGCCAGGGGTAAGGCTATTTCCCTCATGGGGTCAGGACAAGGATTAGATGAAACAACATATGAGAAAGGATTAGCACAATGCTTGTCACTAGGCAATCTCAGTAATTTACAATAGTAGTTATTATTCTATTCCCTCACTTGAAAACTATTATAAAACAGAACTTGGAACTTGTATATAATCTCAGTGTTCAGATGTAGAAAAGGAGAAGCTTGAATGGCAGGAATAACTTAAAGAACTATGAGCCAATCTACCTACCATTTCCACCCCCAATCCCCCTCATCCCCCAAGCTCAGACACACACACCCCAAATATCCTCCATGCTGTCTGGAATTTTGTTTCCCTACTCTATGTAATTCTACCTATTACAGATTCTTTGGGTTTCTCATATCTCATTGTGCCCTGCACCTAAGGGAGCACAGCTGAAGATCTGGGTGGCGGGGTGAGAGGCAGAGAATTTGGTAGCAGGGAACACTGTATCCTGCAGGGCCCCAAACCCCACAGCACATGGCTGCCCAGGAACACAGAGGGCAGAGGACAGGTGGGCAATGGAGGGGAAGGGGGCAGGAAAGAAAAGGAAAGGACGTCTTTCTTTTTCCGGCCCTCTGCTGTCCCAGCATCACCAGAACTAGTTCAGCTCCTTAGCCCAGCTAAATTATGGGTGAAATAGGTTTTTACGAGCCAGTGTAGGAATCAAAGCACTACGGGTAGCATTTCTTTTTCTAGTGAAAATTTCACTTTTCACAATGAAATCAGTTTATAAATTGAAATTCCCTGTCTCTTAGTTGTTAGATTGGAAAAGTCACACCAGAGCCAATGTAAAAATGGAAGGCACACAGTTTGGGGTTCAAGTTTGGAGTTAGAAGAAGCTAAGGACCGGTTCAGGTTTCCCACCCTGCACCCTACCAGGTCCCACCTCCGCATCTAAAATAGGACACTTCATCTCTCAGATACAGGCAGAATTCCAGCCTGAATGCAGCCAGACACCCCCTCACAGAAAAAACTAGTTTCTATGTCCCCTGGGGCAGAAAAGATACCTATTTTGGCTTAAAATTGTTCTCCTCCAGCTCCTGCTAAGCCAAATAAACAATAATTCTGTTGTGTCAACAAAGCGCTTAATTAAACTGAGGACAATATCAATTAGAACTCACGGATAAGATTTACTTCCAGATAGGCGAAGCCCTGGAATTAAAGCGTCCTGGGTTTCATTATTCAAAAGCTCCCTGAGGAGAACACTGAGGTAGAAAAACTGAGGCACAGAAAGCTCAATGACTTGCCAAGTCACCAAGTGAGTCTGTCACAGAGCTAAGACTGGAGGTTACTGTGTTTGTCTTCCTGGTCTGGTGTTTGCTAGCTACTGGATTCACTTGCTCAATGCTTAGGAGGATGTAGAGTTGAGGTGTAAAATAGTGGATGGAGACTAAAATTCATGCCAGGAGGGGGACCAGAAAGCTCTTCTCAGGCTTCCAACCAAATTGTGTCTCTTTGTGGAGCCCTTCTAAAACTGTCCACTCGGCCCATTTCACCAGCACCAAATTGCCTTCAGAACTTAAAAAGTGGGCCAGGATGTCAGGTGGCCAAGATGAGCAGGAGGAACGCAGGTGATGGGCATGTGGACCACTGGGCAGACTTGTGGGTGGAACCACACTGTGGTCTGTGGTCCTGTCTGCTCCTCAGAAAGAGGACGTGCAGGCCCGCCAGGTTGTTGGACTGGGATCCTGGTGTTATATCTGGCCTCCTAAAGACTAAAGGTCTCCTCCTCCTCCAGGCCAGGAAGAGCTAGGCAGAGACAAGATCTCAGAGTGGGTGGCAGAGACAAGTTCTCAGAGTGGGTAGCCGAGTGGCCAGCCTTACCCAGGCTGGGTCCCCTCCCCTTTAACCTGAGTTGATAGTGTATACAGAGCCTCGGGCCCACTCAGATCCCTCCCCAGGCAGCCCAGTCACAGGGAGCCCAGCAGAGTTCCCTGCCCTCCTCAGCTATCTCCCCATTCCTACTGCCCATTTTTAGTTCCACAGGCTGCCAAGGGCAAGAAATAATAGGGCCTGAGAAGGCCAAGCACAGGGGGACTTGCCTGGCCCTTCAGCCCATAGCTCCAGGCAGGAGTACCTTTTCCAGGATTTGGTCCCCACCCCCAGTGACTTATCCATCCATCCCCACTGGGATTCAGAGCCACCCCCCCCAACCCCCACCTTCCAGGGAAGTCAGAGACAGACTCTCAGCCAAGGAGGGGGCCTGGTGGTCGAAAGGAGTGACTGACTCTTTTCCTTTTGTTTGCTCACAGGAGGGGACAAACGCCCTGTGTGCGCAGAGGTTTGATGTGACAACTTGATAGACCACATAAGGGTTTCAGCAAAGGCCTCCCGACCCCGCTCTCCATGCATTAAGATAATGGTGGGGTGTGTAGCACGTTTCAGATCTTGGCTACAAAGGCCCTCCTTCCTTCTATTTTCCTCCTCCGGCTCAGCTTGCCCACAGGTTCCCAGAGACTCTTGGCAGCTCGCTCTCAGGCAGAATGAAGTTGTGAGCTGCGTGGGAGGCAGTTAGGCAGCAAGAGTGTTGCAGCCTCCTTAATGAGGGACAATAGCTCTTCTTGGAGCCATGAAGCCACAGCTACAGAGATGGGGAACCCCAATTAGAAAGGAGTGGGAGAAGTAAAGAGACGCCTGCGGGGCAGATCTGTATCTGTGGTGGTTCTGTGGTAGAGATCTAGCTGGTCGGGTGTAGAATCTCCTTTCCTTCTTAAGGTGAGACGTTCCAGTGGCTGTAGAACCAACCCTTGGTAGTGACCCTGCAAAACATATGAGCTGAAAGGAGGAGGAAAAATTATTGGAGAGAAGGATTTCTTGAATTTGTAGCTCAGATATTATAATCCAAGAGTAAGAAAGGAAATATTTATTTTGTTTAATGGACATCATCTGTAGGTTTTTTGACATTATATATGTGTGCAAATGGATATTTGTACACAGCGATAGCTGTCGTTTGTTCTGGCTTTCAGCTGAATCACATTATGTTTACAGCAAGATAATAATCCTGGATTTTCCATGGCTCAGTCTGTCAGAGTATAAGATTAGCTCTTGAATTCATTAACAGTCATCGCCTTTTAAATGTCAGATAACTTTTTAAATGCCAAGTGCTTACACAACAGCTTCTGTGCAATTCAAATCAGCTTTACCAAATTAACTCATTAATCTTTATTGTTTCATTTACTGAAGAGAAAGGCTCCCAGGTGTTTTTAGCAGAACATAAAAATATTCGAGTATTTACAGTACAATATAAGTGAAGGAAAGTGTTTTGATTTTCTACTAAACATTTCACCCTTCCATCAGTTTTGTAATCATTCACACTGATGTATACATGTAAAAGAGACAAAAAAATTTCAGTCATCTCTGCTTTCTTCTACTTGCTCCACTTTCCTTTTCTTTCTCCTCGGGTTTTTTCTCCCATCTACACCCTGAGACCTTGACCCCCCTTTACTATTTATTCTGCCATCCTTAAGAGCTACAAGTGTCGATGATGATGACTGTACCACCCAGAAAACAGAGGGGTGCCCCACAGGGTCAGGGATGGAGTCCGAAGGCTGGGGGCAGAACTGGCCTAGAAGTCAGGGTATTCTACTTTCCTTTCCAGAGAACCCCCCTGAATAATCAGATGCGGGCTACACTCACTGCTAAACATAGATCCTCCCAGGGCTGGCTCCTTCTTGTCACCCAGTTCTCTGCTCACATGTCACTTTCTCGGAGAGGTCTCCCCTAATCACCCAAAGGCAAACCCCACCCCCTCCCTCATCAACCTCATTCCGCTCACTATTTCCTTGTCTTCGTAGATTTACCACTATATCAATCATCCTGCTTATTTATGTGTTTGTTTGTCCAACTAACACAGTATCACCCAATAAATATCAGCAAATGAAAAGCCACCCCAAAGCATGGCTTTCTTTCCTGGTTTCAACGTTCTGACTTTTTCTCCTTTACCACTGCCTCCCAGAATCCTCTTAATGTATTTAATCTTCTTTCCTTTCAGTATCATTTATTTGTTGGAACACTGGAACATAGCAAGCAAACACAGTACTGCACGTTCCAGTGACTTTAGACCCTTCACTGAAACCATTCCATCAAGCTAGAATCGATGGCCCCTGAACATTAGGGAGATAAGCCATACTGTCAAGAGAATTGTTTTATCAAAAGATTTATAGGTCAAGTGACTTGGAAGGACTTTTCTCAAAGCCTCTTGACTCCCCAGTCTTTAATCTGAGCCCCACAAAAGGAGTTAAAGCAATTCCAGCCTTTGGAACTAGTCTTGGCTGGGCTTTTGTCCTCCAGCCTAACACAAAATCTCCTCTTGGAGATAATGGAGAAACTTCCCTCAAATCAGTATTGTCTGATTTCTATTATTCCACCCAGTGATTCATGCATGATTTTGGAAGCTAGAGAGCTTGAAATGCTTTGTCTGATTCTTGCTTGGACCAAATGCTTTTATTTGATCTGGAGACAGGGAGGGGAGCTCTCACTCTGAAAAGCTAATGAGATATAGGGCTAAGATGACAAAAAAAAAAAAAATTTGGATATGTAGTTGTCCAGAAAAATCTTTATCTCTAGCCACATTTCAAAACATAGGAAAAGGGTGTGGGTGTTCATCAGAAGGATGGCTGCCTGTGGGGACCCACCAACTGCCAATTCACCATTAATACTTAAAAGTAATAGAAATGTTATGGGAGGGAGAATTATGCCTAGAGAGACAGCCACGTGAGAGTTAGCCTCCTAGAAAATATGGAAATGATCAAATCCACACCCAGGGTGATCTCATGGCACATTAATGTATGTGACCCCAGCAAACCAGCCCTGAAAAATAACTAGTAACTTTCCTCTTTGGGAATGAGGAGCCAGCACTACGCAGAGACAGACAGGAGGTCAACATGTGCTTCCTGGAAAGGCGTCTTTCTGGCCCTCCCCTTTTTAACTGAGTTGGGCCATAACATGTAGCTTGCCCCCAGTGTGATCATTACTCTTTTGTTCAGCAAATATGTATCAAATGTGTATTCATCTCCAGACCTGTGTCCAGCACTGCAGTTCCATGGGAACAGGACAGTCATGGTTCCTGCCCTCATGGAGCTTACAGTCTCACGGGGAGGAGAGGTGGCCATACAAGTGTGAGTGTCACCTCAGGCAGCGGTGGGAAGTGCTCAGTTCCCTGGGGAGTCATGGGAGGCACAGACCTGAAGGATGAGGAGAGTTAGAAGGGAGGGGTGTGTTCCCAGGAGAGGGACAGGCTGTGGGACAGCCTTGCTCCAGGAACTGATGGCAGTCCTCTGCACTTGCTCTTCCCACAGTCAGCCCCACAGAAACTCCCCTCACCTTCTTCAGAGCTTCACTCAAACATCGCTTTCTTGCAGGGGGTAGGGGTGTCGGTGGGGGGTGCCTTCCTTGTCTGCTTAAAATTGCAGCCTTCACCATCATCCACAGCTACTCCCCACTCCCTCTCTGCCTTATTTTTCTCTATATCATGAATCACCTTCAAACATAACTTATGTTCCACTTGTTTCCTTATTATCTCTTCCCTCTCAGCAGGACGTATGTGCAGTCTTCCTGAGAGTGAAGACTTCTATATGCTTCTTGCACTGCCATGTATCTCCTCTGCCGGGCATAGAGCAAGCACTCAATAAATATTTGCTGGATGACTCAGTGAGGCAGGAAAGATAGTCCAGAGCCAGGCAGGAAGGGTCTTGTAAACCTTTTAAACAGGTTGGCCTTCATCCTGCGAGTAAGGGCCTTTGAAGGCTTTAAGCAGGAGAATGATGTGGTCCGGTCTGCATCCTGGAAGTATCATCCAGGCTGCAGCAAGGGCACAGGCTGGAAAGCCACTGCAGATTGTACTTGGTGGTGCCCTGAGGCATCCCCATCTGCAGATTGTGGAGACAGGGGATCGGAGAGCCCCAGGGGCTCCCAGTCTCCTCTGGCAGCCCACTCTTCCTTCCCTCTCTGCTAGATTTGTTCAAGTACCTCTTTCTAACACATCAAATACATTTTAAACTTGGAAATAAACTAGAATCTTGATATAACTTTGTTTGCTGCAAGGCAGATTTGATAACCGTTCATGGAAGCTGTCAAAGTATCAAAAAGATATCATTAAAAAAGGAGTTTGGGATAGTCCATGATTTCAGCTCTGCCGTTTACCAGCTGTATGGCTTTGGGCAAGTTACTTAACCTCCCAGAACCTCCAGTTTCTCATCTATGAAATAAGAATAACAATACCTGCCTCAAGGGTTTGTGGTGGGGATCAAATAAAATGATTACAATCCTGGAACACAGGAAGGTCCCTTTTCCCAGTTTCCCATTACACCGACCCCAGGTATGAATTAATAACCAGTCTCAGGTTATTCTCTATACGCATGGGTCCCCTGTGTCTTCCATGGTAAAAATAGGTGTTACTATTAGTGTTCCCACGATGAAGAATTGCTTTCTATAAATATTTGGGGATTTGGACTAGCTCTTGTCACACTGTATATCATTCCTATGAAAGCTGGGCTTTCTGCTTCTCTTCACAGGGAGCCCAGCAGTCCTCGGAGGCAGCAGCTCAGAAGACAGGAGAGCCTCAAAGTTGTATAAATAAAGGGCTGATATGTTCAAACAGGAAAGAATTTTACACGCGAAAGCTGCACATCGACATGACGCCGTTCCTGAAGGTGATCTCACACTGAGAAGACGAGGGGTTTTATAGACACATACACAGGAATTCCAGTTAATACACTTCTGCATGGTACAAAAACAGCTTCAGAAGTCCCTCAGAGTTCCTGCTTCATCAGAAGGGACAGAAAATAGGCAGTCTGTAGCAGATGAAGAAAGAACAAATTAGGACAGTAATCACAGGCAGCCATCGGGGACGAATCGGTTGGGTGTCTGGCTTGGGTGGTGGAGGACAGGGAACAGAGGCAAGAAAGGATAACCTTGAACCACTTATAAAACGGGCAAATATAGTTCATTTTATATTGACAGTAGCTAAAATAGCTGTTACTGTTTTACCAGCGTAACTTGCTGCTGTAAGAAGACTGATTCTTGAGGTAACTAGAAGGCAACTGCAAATCCTCTATTGTCTAGGAGTTCATCACTCTCCCAAGCTCTGCTTCGCATCCAGTTAAGGGTGCTGAGAGTTCCTGTGGGGGGATGGCGTTTGTCCATCCTTGCGACACTGACTCCTGCCCCAGCATCTAACACAGCATCTGGCACATGGAAGGCACTTACTAAATGTTCCATAAATGGACTCCCCTTTTCATCCCACAGCCCTCTGGCTTCAGGCCCTCTTCCTCTCCATTCTTTGCTCCCCTCAGAGGTGAATGAACTAGAAATAAATGACCATGGAGTAAAAGAAACTGATCAGGAACAAAGCAAGTCTTGGCATGGAAGGATCTCAGATCCCTCACACTGCCCCAGAGCACAACATCCCAGGCCTTTGATAAGAAGAGACAAGGAAAGGCAGAAACAGAGAAGAGACCAAACACTCGTGGGGCTCATGATGGTGGCACTAGCCAGTGCTGTAGACTTGCAGGGACTTCCAAGCTCATGTGGGTCACCCTCCTAACCTCAGCTGATCTGGAGTTCTTAGGTTACATCCCAGTCCCAGCTCTGCAAGGTGGGACTTTGATCAAGAGTCATGTATTTGCCCTGAATCTGTCTCTCTCCATGGCTGAGCTCTGCTTTCCTGTTTCCTCTTAGACAGACTCTTTCCCCATGGGACCGAGATAGCCACCAGCTTCTCTTCTCTAGATCACTGACCCAAATTGGGTCACGTGGCCATGGGCAATTGAATCACCATAGGCAAGGGAATGGAATACACTGATTTTCCCAGCCTGGAGCCACAGGAACTAAGAGTGTGGAGGGGGAGAAGTGTCTCAAAAAGGAAAAATTAAAAATAGAATAGAGAGGATGATTCTGGGCAGCAAAACAAAAGGGTTTTTTGCTACAAATGTTCAAAATAATTAACTTGATTCATTACTCACTGTATTAGTTTGCTAGGGCCACCACAACAATGTAGCACAGACTGGGTGGCTTACACAACAGAAATTTATTTTCTCACAATTCTGGAGGCTAGAAGTCCAAGGTCAAGGTGTCAGCAGAATTGATTTCTTCTGGGGCCTTTCTCATTGGCTTGTAGAGAGCCATCTTCTCCATGTGTCTTCACATGGTCTTCCCTCTATGTCTGTGTCCAAATCCCCTCTTCTTATAAGGACACCAGTCATATTGGATTAGGACCCACCCTAATGACTTCAGTTTATCTCTTTAAAAAGCCTAGATCCAAATAACAGTCACATTCTGGGGTACTGAGGGTGGACTTCATATGACTTTTGGAGGAACACAATTCATCCTAAAACACTTATATTACTGAAACGATCCTTTTTCTTACCCCTTGACAACAGTTTAGTTCTTCCCTTAGGGCTTGAAGAATTATGGTTTGTACTTCCTGGGATGAGATACCATCATCATCACCATTCACTCAACCCCTGATGAGCACCTAGTAACTGCTCTGTGTCTGGCACTTTCTGGACATCTGAGATACGTCAGCACACAAAACAGACTGAGATCCTTGTCCTGCTCCAGGCAACACGTAGAGTATATTAGGTTGATAATTGCTATGGAAATGAGATAAGAACATATTTATGGAGCCTCCAGAAGCTGCAAGTGAGGAATTTTACAGTAAATTTTTTGTGTGTATTTAGTGTCCACAATGCTTTAGTGTTATATGTTTTTGTTCAGCAATTTTGGCACCATATTATAGAAGGACTGGGATGTAACCTAAGAACTCCGGATCAGCTGAGGTTAGGAGGGTGACCCACATGAGCTTGGAAGTCCCTGCAAGTCTACAGCACTGGCTAGTGCCACCATCATGAGCCCCACGAGTGTTTGGTCTCTTCTCTGTTTCTCCCTTTCCTTGTCTCTTCTTATCAAAGGCCTGGGATGTTGTGCTCTGGGGCAGTGTGAGGGATCTGAGATCCTTCCATGCCAAGACTTGCTTTGTCATCACTAAAGCCCACTTTCCAGTCCACTCTTTTCAAGACTTTGTAACTCGGCCTGCTTCTTCATGAGACTCACAGGGACACACTCGGCTTTCTGACTCCCAGACCAGTCCTTGCTCCAAAGACTCCATCTTTTCTTGCAGATGTTCAGTGTTACCAGCTCTCCCTAAATAAACCTTCTTGTTGACATGGTAGCTCCTGGATTCTTAGGGATTGCCTTATGGAAAGACACAAATCTCAGGCTTGTACAGTAAAGGATGGAGAGTTCAAACCAAGAAGGGCACACAGGCCGTCCAAGTGAATCTACATGTTTCATTTGTGCATTTCCTGCCTGGTCACAGGACAGCTCATTCATTTTTACTTGGTGCGTGTAGGAAGCATTGTACATTTCAGGGGATGAGGATAGGAAATAAAAATATTGAAAAGGGAAACGGAAAGAGATATAAATAATCACAATTGCTAACATTACTGAACACTTACTCTGTGCCAGGCTCTAAGTTTTACATTCAAGAACTGATTTAACTCACAAAACTAACCTAAGAAGTAGGTAACATTACCCATTTTACAGATGAGAAAAATAAAGCATCGAGAAGTAAAATAACCTCCTGAATGTCATACAGTTGGCATATGGCAGAAACAAGATTCTAAGTCAGGCCGCCCAGCTCCAGAGCCCATGTTTTCAACCATCTGCTATAAAGCTTCCCTGCAGACTCCAGCTGAGTCCTATCCAGTCAGAGGCTCTGCCTGCCAGGTTAGCTAAGCATCCAGCACAGCTCCTAGAAAATTCCATCCCTGAGCACTCATCCAGTCTGCTGTAGGAAGATCTTCTGACCCTACAGGACTCTGCCCTTCCCTTTAGACAGCATATGTGGAGCACCCACTGTGCATCAGACACCGTGCTAGGCACTGAGAATGCAGAAATGAGTCATCTCCACCCCTGGCCTTCCAAGGAGCCTATAATCTAAGAGGAAGATAAACACAGAACCGATAATATCAGCACAGTATTGTAGCAGAGGCAGGCCCAGGTTGCTATGGGAGAGACTCATTCATTTCTGTTATTACACATGGAATCCTCCTCCAGTTTAAGAACTCTTTATAGCACTATTAGCTAACCTGTAATCAGGCTTCGATTTGGGGAAAAATGAGTGATCCAGAGTACATCTGGGTTCACATAAATATTGAACCGTGTTTTTTTAAAAATCCGTTTTTGAAAAAGAAATGGTAATTGATGAATAAATTAGGATAGAGATTTGATTTTTTTTCCCAGGAACTTTAATAAATTATCAGGGTTAGGTCGTGGTAGTGGGGAAGAAAATAGCAATCATGCCAATTAATGCCAGATACAGAATTGAATATGCGTGTACTCAACATTGACATCAAAGGGTATGTGTGTTATGCCCAGAAGATGTGAAGAATGAGAAATAAGCTTCCACCTCACAGTCATCACACAGGCAGTTATCACTTGGTGCCCTCAAAGAGGGCAGGGGAACCTGCCTGAAATCAAGTACTTTGAACAGTCCTTCCCCACTGCCCTCAGTTCAGGGCTAGTCCTGAGTTTTACTTATGCAGGCAGGTGCGCACATCCCACCAAGCAGAGGTTGGCTGTCACTGCCACTGAATCCTGTGGTTGTGTGTGGGAGAGACAGCATGGATTTCAGTGAGTGGAAGTAACAGGGAAAAAATGTTTGGCTCAAGACGTGTCCAAAGATGGAGTAGGCCCCACAGGAGGCAAGTTTTGGTGCCTAGACTCATTGAAATCTGTTTGTTTTTTTTAATTGAAGTATAGTTGATTTACAATGTTGTGTGGTGAACAGCATAGTGATTCAGTTTTATATATATATATATATATTCTTTTTCATTATAGGTTATTTCAAGATAATGGATATAATTCCCTGTGCTATACAATAAATCCTTGTTGCTTATCTATTTTATATATAGTAGTTTGTATCTGCTAATCCCAAACTCCTAATTTATCCCTCCCCACCCTCTTTCCCTTTGGTAACCATAAGTTTGTTTTCTATGTCTGTGAGTCTTTTTCTGTTTTGTAAATAAGTTCATTTGTGTCATTTCTTTTAGATCCTACATATAAGTGATATCATATGATATTTGTCTTTCTCTGTCTGACTTACTTCATTTGGTATTATAATCTCTAGGTCCACCCATGTTGCTGCAAATGGCATTATTTCATTCTTTTTTATGGCTGAGTAATATTCCGTTGTATCTTCTTTATCCAGTCATCTGTCGATGGACATTTAAGTTGCCTCCATGTATTGGCTATTGTAAATAATGCTGCTATGAACACTGGGGTGCATGTATCTTTTCCAATTGGAGTTTTCTCTGGATATATGCCCAGGAGTGGGATTGCTGTATCATAGGGTAACTATTTTCTGTTTTTTAAGGAATCTCCATTCTGTTCTTCATAGTGGCTGCACCAATTTACATTCCCACCAACAGTGTAGAAGTGTTCCCTATTCTCCACACCCTCTCCGGTACTTATCATTTGTGGAGTTTTGAATGATGGCCATTCTGACTGGTGTGAGGTGAAAGCTCATTGTAGTTTTGATTTGCATTTCTCTGATAGTGATAGTGAGCATCTTTTCGTGTGTCTATTGGCCATCTGGATGTCTTCATTGGAGAAATGCCTATTTAGGTCTTCTGCCCATTTTTTGATTGGGTTGTTTGTTTTTTGGTTTGGGGAGTTTTTTGTTATTGAATTGTATTAACTATTCATATATTCTAGAAGTTAAGCCCTTGTCAGTCTCATCATTTGCAAATATTTTCTCCCAGTCTGCAGGCTGTCTTTTCATTTTGTTTATGGTTTCCTTTGCTGTGCAAAATCTTTTAAGTTTAATTAGGTCCCATTTGTTTATGAAATTTGTTTTGTTGACCACTGGCAGGAGAGTTGTAGAGGAATCACAAGCCAGTTTCGAGATGCAATGATTCCAGGACACTTGAATGATACTTTTGCCAGGAAAAATATTCAGGGCATTGAGTCTGTTACAGTTACCAAAGAAAGAAGCTCCGGATTAAGTGGACTATTACCAATATTAAAGTATCTGACCAGTAGTTGGGAAGCTCTGGGTTTTCTCTAACTTTGAGTGACCTTGTAATGCTTCCAGGACTTGGCTTCCTTTTTAGTAAAAAGGAGATAATGATGCTGGGACCTCCATACCTGCCTGTCAACAGTAAGGTGAAAATTACACGAAATAATAATCTTCAAAGACTGTTCACATCTATAAAGTATTCTATTTATGAAGGAGAAAGGAAGAAACATTCATTGATCCCTGCTGAGGGCCAGGCCTCTCACATATAAATCCTTGTTTAATTTTCCCAACCCCCTTCCTGTTAAGTGTGAAGTTTCCCACTGTGCAGATGAGGAAACTGAGGATAGGCCAGATGAGATGACAAATGGTGACGTGCCTGCCAGCAGGGTGAGCTAGGATTCAAAGCCATCAAACCCACAATACCTGATATTGATGAGGTCTATCTCTTCCGTTCCTGAGAAGAATTTAATTGTACATCTTTGTTCTGGCTTCAGAACCCGGGAGAGGAGCTGACACTTAATAAAATAATAATATATTTTAATCTTAACAACACAAGATACCTTATGATTTTCATAAGTCAGTTTTCTCTATTAAAGAATAAGTGTGGGACCTTATTAATACACAAGAAAAGTTGTATGACCTTGAAGTTGAAACTCAGAAATGAGATAGTGATTTCCTTCCATCACTAAGGAGACATCAAAAATAGTCATTTAGATGCATATGTTACATGATACGTTACACAGAATTTCTGAATTTATTTTCCTAATTAAGCCTTTCAAGAACTCCGTACAAAATGTATCATTACTCCCATTTCACAGATGGAGAAGCTGAGGTTCAATGATAGGTCCTGCAGCACGGGGCTGACGGAAGCCCCACCTGTGGCTCCTGTATCCCCTGCTCCCTGCTCCTCCTGGCAGTTCCTTACAAAAGCCTGCTGTGGGCCAAGAGGTACCAGGCTCAGATCGGGGACTATGCATGAGGGTGAAGGGCAGAAATGGTGGAGGGTTCTCCAAGGACAGATGAGAACTTCAGGCCACTTGACCCAGCCCCTGTCAGTTGAAGAAACTGAGGCTCAGAGGTTAAGTACCTTGCATGATCTTTAAGGCATAAAGTGAAGGAGTCAGGGCTTCAGTATAGGCAGTCTGACTCCAGGATCTGCACCCCAACTGCTCAGGCCACTGTCTCTCATGTCTGGTTTCAGTGCTGCAGTTTGTGTTTACAAAGTGTTTGTTACTGGCCCCAGCCACCCTACCCCTCCCCAGCCCTATAATACCACACCATCGCCAGTGCTCTTTCTAAATACAGCTCAGTCATACCACTGGTTTGCTTGAAATTCTTTACCACGTCCCCATTGGCCTTCCAGTTAAATCCTGGCATCAAAGATGTATTTCTTTTATAAAGAGAAAAATACAACAAATGAATTTTTTTTTAACTCCAGACTGCAAGATGCAAGATCTGGCCCATGTCTGATTCACACTGTCCCTCACTCCAACCATGCCAGACTACCCCCCAACCAGCACATGCTACTTCCTCTGCGGGAACTGCCCTGCCTCCCCTTCCCTGCAAGACTCAGCACCATGTCCACTGGTAAACAAACCTTCCCAGCCTAATTTAGCTTCACCTCCCATGAGGTCCTGCAGAAATCTGTCATAGCCTGTCACAACATTTCTCACACTGCATTGCAACAGTGAGCTTTCTTGTCGTTTCTCTACAAGTCAGTGAGCTTCTTACAAATAGATCTTTCAGCCTCGTGCCCCCAGTGCCCAGCACAATACCTGGCACACAACAGACACAGTAAATATTCACAAGCTGAATGAACAGATGAAGAGCAAATGACTTGGCCAGAATAACAGAGCTGGGATTTGAATTTCCAATCCTTCAGTTTGTTCTGTTCAATCACCAAGTATTATCACCTGTGTTTCAGTCATTGCCATTGCAACTTATGTTAAAAGTGACAGACAGCATTTTATTTAGTTTCAGTTTTTTTAATTCAAATTTTGAATCCAAAATATATTCAGGAGGTTTAACATTGGTTAAGTATAAGAGGGTATGTCTCCTAGCTGGATTCCCTCCCCCTTGGACACCACTGTTGCTGGTTTCCTGGGTAGCCTTCCTGAGTTGTAGCGGGTACATATAGGCCAATACAGAGAGATTTTTTTTATACACAGTTTAACACATTATACACATTGCTCACAGTATTTTTTTTTTTACTTAATGTATCTTGGAGTTCTATCATCTAAAGAGATGCTTTTTTTAATTCTTATTTTTTTATTGAAGTGTAGTCGATTTACAATGTTAGTTTCAGGTGTATAGCAAAGCGATTCAGTTACACATATACATACATATATATACATTCAGATTCTTTTCCACTACAGCTCATTACAAGAAACTGAATATAGTTCCCTGTGCTATACAGCAAGTTCTTGGTGTTTATCTGTTTCATACATAGTAATGTGTATCTTTATCCTGAACTCCTAATCTACCCCTCCCCCTCCTCCCATAACCACAGTTTGTTTTCTGTGTGAGTAAAGAGATGCTTCTTAATGGTTGCATACTATTCACTGTATGAATTACCATACTTTATTTAAACCGCCCCCAATTGATGGTACATGTAGGTTGTTTCCAATTCATTGTAATGAATGATTTTAGGTGTAAGTCTTTTCATATGTGTGTTCATATATGTAAAAAATGATAGTTTTTTGACACTTTTCTAAGCAATAGGCAAAATTTCAAATTAAGTTTATTTCTTACAGGGACTCATCAGAAGATTCTTTCCAAATTCCTCCCTCTTTCTGCCTTTGTCTCCCTATCTGCGAAATGAGAATATTTCTTGCCCTTGAAGGCTTCTAGCTGCTTGTTGTTAAGGCTGAAGGTTTATTTTTCTGGGCTTTGAAATTCTTCCAAAGGAGGAAACTTGTTTCTCCCTTTTAATCCAATTTCCTGTTAGACTAAAAGGATTTATAAACAGGATTTTTTAAAATGTATCTCTTTTCTAGTGTTCTAATTTAGCAGTTTACTAGACTGAGGCCATTTATCCTGCAATCATTTTTTTTAAACCTTTCCATTTATTCAAGGATGATTTTTTTTTACAGCATCAGAACAAATCTGCTTTGTCTCCAAAAGGAGAAATTCAGAAGAAAGAAAATACTTACCTGCTTTAGCCTTTTTTTACATCAGAATATCTCATCAGCTACAAACCCTAAGCTAACAAGTGAGAAACAAGCAGGGTAAAAAGCCATCAAGGGAGCAGAGAATTTCAAACACATTAGCAGATAATTGTCTCTTCCCAAAACAGCTTGGGTATTTGATAATAAAGTGGAAAATTGATTGTCACTAAAGGGTGAGGAACTTTAGTCCCAGGAGAGGCTTCTAGAGCCCTCAGATTCCTTCTCTACTGCTGAAATGAAGCTGTGGATTAATCAGAGATCCAGGTGACAAAGGCCAAGAGCTGGCCTCATTGGACTCCAGGGCTTTATTTGGGTCACTGACTCTACTGCCACGTGTCCTTGGCTACTGAAGAGCTGCTCTTCCAACCGTCTAGAGAAGATCCATGATTCTCAGTTCTGGCTGCATATTGGAGTCACTCAAGAAGCCTTAAAAATGCCCCACTTCCAGAAAGTCTGATTTTAACATTTGGGGTTCAGTCCTGGGGATCAATATTTTTTAAAGCTTCACAAATAATTCTGAAGTGCAGCCAGGGTTGAGGACCATTGTTATGGAGATTTCTGGGCAGTGGGGTTGCAGGCAGCTGGTGTGACTCAGAGAAAGAAGGAAGAGGGGATTCCATGTGATAAGAAACCCAATCCATGGTAATCCTGGAAACTGTGCAAAAGGCCAAGCTGATCCTTTTGCACCCTGCTTTAAATCCTCAGTGCCTTCCATTTGTTTTTAAGGAAAGACCAAAATCCTTAACCTATGTCCAAAGCCCTGAAGGTCTGACTCCTCCCTACTCTTCTCACTTCTCTCCATCTCTATGAGGGTTGCCCTGGATCTCCCTCAAGTCCCTGGAGCTACCTGCTGCCTCCCGCCAGCTGGCCTTGGCCTGTGACATTCGTCTCCCTGTGCACATCAGGCATGGAGCACTGCTCAGATGGATGGGACCAGCCTCCCACAAGAGGAGGACCTAACAGTGCTCAGGCCACTGCTAAGCCCTCCTGGCTCTTCAGGCCTTTCACACTAGCCAGCAGGCTTCTTGGATGCTTAAGTTAAAATAAGTTGCCAAAAAAGAAGAGACAACCAAGAAAACTGGATCCCCTTTTACCAAAGGGCATGGACCCTGGGAGTGCTTGCATTTATTTTGTCTTATATGCTTTTTGTTGTTGTTAACCTAATAGGAAAGTGGAGATGAACTGGACTATCATGAAGAAGCAGGAGGACCCCTAACAGAAAATCATCTGGATGCTCAAGGTAGAGACAGCTGGGATGGGTTTTAAAATCTGATCGCCGTAATTGTGGGATGAACTTTGCACTTTTCAAAGATGTTGATGGGGAATGGCCTTTCCATTTCCTCTCAGGTCATGGGTTGAAAGTCAGAATACAGACTCTGGATGTGCTCTTAATGCATCACAAGCCAACTGATAATAACATGCTTTTATGTCCTTGGATTTATTGAAAGATTTCTTTCCTGCCAACAGCTGCAGATTGATGGAGGAGAGAGGAGCTTTTGGGGGGCATTACAAAAAGGCCCCTGGGCACCTCTACCTCTGGTTTTTTCTGCTTTCACAGGGCCTTGGACATGCAGGTGAGCGAGCTGAGGTTCCCTGCCTCATGGGATAGCATTCCAACAGAGGGGGGACAAGCATCTTTAGAGACCCAACCCCTATCACTCACAGCTCTGGGTAGTCAGTGCTGCTTGAGTGTAGCTTCCTCCAAAAATGATGCTGCATTTGATAATGATGATGGCTCTAGGAAACACTGGCCCCGGAACTGGGCTTTTTGGCATGGTTCATATTCTGATACCCTGAAGTAGACTCTAAGCTCTTCTCTGGGGGCACCTGGGCATGCCACATGCTGCAGTCAGCTTGGCCCAGGTAGCAGAGCTGGTCTTTATCTCACTGCTTCTTGTGCAGGAGTGGAAACAGATGTGTGAGAGACTCTTGCATTTCAAGGACTGGATGCAGGGCCTGCCAACCCAGACTGCGCTTGTTGTTTGCCATACAAAGGCGTCCAGCAGAGGGAGCCAGTGAAGGCTGAAATCCAGCCTGTGCTCTGCTCCCTGAGCCATGTTCCCCAGCACTGGGCGCATCCACCCACAGGAGGCTCCTTTTCCTACTTGGCCCTTCTACTGGGGCACCTTTCTTTAAGTGACATAAGGTGTTCCATATAGGCTAGCAGCAGCAGATGCAAGCAAGAGTAGAGAGCCTGGGCTCTGGAGTTGGACTACCTCTGCCTTACCCTCTCCATGGTCAGCCTGAGTGTCCTCAGCTGAGGCTGCAAACAGTACTCCCCTCATAAGGTCGCATGAAGAATAAATGAAGTAATTCATGTACCATTGCCCTTTAATGAATATTAACTTCAACCTGGATATCACAATGGATAAGTATCTGCCCTCTCATGGTCACAGTTTACCAGTCTGTGAAATGACACCATGATTCTTCCTGTCCCATCTGGACCCCCAAAGGATGAGAGAGAGACCGTAGAACTCACTGGAGAGATAAATGTGCAAAGTCATGGATTTGGGATTTCACCCTAATTTGATCTTTTTCTGTTTATATCTTTAATTATTTCTTTCAGTTAACATTCCAAAAACAATTAATTTTTATACTCATTTTAAAAGATTTCACTGCTTCTGGATATCAGACAATAAAATATTATGGTAGCTTGATCCCTGTGTTCAGTCAAACTTTTCAGCAAGGTTTCTGCTAACATAAGTGTCCTGCCACCTCCATTTTCAAAGCTGAATGACAGTAGCCAGGGAAATGCATTCCAGTCTTCAGATCTTCAATATCGTAAATCACATATCTAAATTGTGAACACTGATGAGGCTCCAAGGTCTTAGCCAAGTGCAGTGGAGCACAGAACACGGCCAAATGTAAGCAATGGCCAAGTCAGTCAGAATAGATTTCCTGTCTCCCGACAGAGGGACAGGCCGCGGCTGAGTTCCATAAAGGTTATTCCATCTTTAACACAGTGAAATATCACTGCAGAAAATTAAAGAAGGCATTTGCTTGTCCTGAATGATAAATGCTAATGTTTAAAAAAGGATTTCAAATCTTTGAAGGAAAAAAAAGGAGAGAGTGCCAAGGAATTTTTTTTTTTAACTATTTAAGGATCAGTTTTCCTCTCCTAGATCTTATGGCTAATTGTCAGGATTTTTTTCCTACTCTGAATTAAGTAGTGATCTACAGGGTTAATTATAAGCAATGAGGCCACGTCCAATGAGAATACCATGAGTCTTGGACTTGGTGAGAATACAGCATGCAAGTTTTCACAAGACAGGTCAAATCAGCAACCTCTAAATCAAAGAGAGTTTGGGAAATTGCTCTTGTTTTAAATATAAAACCTTTCCTTCCTCCTCTCTTTCCCACCCCCAAAGTCCAAGGAAAGAATTTCTATTCTTGTTTCAATTCTTATTTCCTAGGACAACAGTTCTCAAACCTCAGTGTGCATCAGAACCACCTGGAAGGCTTGATAAAAGAAATGTGTCTAGACTACACGTTCTGAGGTCACAGAATTTGCAATTTGATTAAGTTCCTCAGTGATTCTGAGGCTAGTGGTCCAGGGACCACACTTTGAGAACCACTGTCCTGGGCCTTGCTTTGAGGATTTATTTCTCTGAATTTGGCAGTGACTCAATTTAATCTATTACCTTGAAAACAATGGGGGGTGGAAGGATTGGAGGGCACTGCTGACGCAGCATCACAGTGATCAAGAGCATCTATTATCAAGTCTGAGTCCCTGAGTTCAAATCCTGGTTCCACCACTTAATAACTGTGTAACCTTGAGTAAGTTACCAAACTTCTCTGAGCATCTTTTTTCTTCATCTGTAAAATGGGGATGCTAATAGTACTTGTCTCATGGGGTGGTTGTGACATAAAGGAGTTAATACATGTAATGTGTTCGTAAGAGTGCCTGGCACAGAGTAAGTGCTCACTAAAGGTTAGCTATTAGTCTCTTTCTTAAAAGCTTAATTTTGGTAGCCATCATTTGCATCTGATCAGGAGAGACTTGTTCTAAGTTGATAACATGATGTGACATGATGATTTCTTTACTCTCCAGATCAGGCTCAGTTGTGGGAAAGGGGTCAGATCGCTTGCCCTTGAGGGACTGATTGAGGCCCCTGTGTAAGTCCTTCTTTTGCTTCCATTCTGGGATGGGCGGCAGAACCAGTGTGAAAGAGGTTACTTTGCAGTGGTGACACCACCCCTTGGAATGCGGCAGAGCTTAAGATATTCTTAGGAGCTCTGAGGGATCTGGGGAGCCCTGCATGAGGGGGAGGGGTCCCTAGTGAGCAGCCTGAGACAACGGGGGGATCAGGGGCAAAGGGCAAGTCTGACAGAAAACCTAGGGACCAAGGAGCCATTTATATTCTACCAGGATAAAAAGGTTCACAGCATCATTGCTTTATGCAAGAGGCAGATGTGCAATACTTAGGATGCTGGTTCTAACAAAGGCCAAAATTAAGTGACTTCAAACAAGATGGAAGATTTATATCTCTCTCATGGAAAAGTCTAAGCTGGCAGGCAGGGGGTAGGACAGCTCTACTCCACAAGGCTGTCCAGGGGTCCAGGCTCCTCTCTTATCGTCTCTCTGCTCCCCTCCCCACCACCAGCCCCATATTACCCTGGTCTGCATGGTCAAAGCTGGCTCAGCGCCTCCCTCACCCTGCAGAACAGGAGAGAAAAAGTCAGTGCTGGGCCCACAGCTGCCTTTCAAGGGCACAATTCAGAAATTGCCCCTCTTCCACTTGTGCTCACATCCTGTTAGCCCCCCGAGCTACAGGAGAGGCTGGAAACCGAAGTCTCTTGCTGGGTGTCCATGTGCCAAGCTAAAACTTGAGGGGTCTGCCACCCAAAGGCAGAAGGGGGATGGACATTAG
The DNA here is from genome assembly GCF_036321535.1 of Camelus dromedarius. Classification (NCBI taxonomy): domain Eukaryota; kingdom Metazoa; phylum Chordata; class Mammalia; order Artiodactyla; family Camelidae; genus Camelus; species Camelus dromedarius. The sequence continues at coordinate 70,649,184 of NC_087439.1, read as the reverse complement.
GTGGCAGTTAGCACCTCTGCCACATGTGGACAGATGGCTCTGTCTTGCAGATGCTTTCCTACCTCGTGGAGTCAGAGTCACCACGGTGGGTCATTTCTCTCTTTGCTGCAAACACCATGCATGTTTTAGCTGTCCCCTCTGTGACTGGCCTGAGAAGAGGAGCTGGAGTCTCCCTCTTTTCTCCACTGGTCTTTAGACTGCCAAAGGGAGAGCTAAAAATCATGATGCATTTGTGAATTGCCTGATAACATCTTAAAGTGCAAAGACTTCTGTAAGGCTTGGGCAGTGTCATTTCCACTGACTCTGACGGGAACTGCCTAAGGAGCCAGGCTCTCTTCTTTGAGAACAAGCCCCTTATTAGGAAGTGGCCACCACCAGCTGCTTTCCACTGCACTATCACTCGATGACACTGCCACCTCCCCCAAAGCACTGAAGCCTAATTCAATTTCACACATACTTACTGGGCAACCGCTAAGTACCACTTTATAGCCCCACGTGTTATATATGTTTCTAGAAGGCGAGGACTGTGCCTTATTTAGCCAGGCTTACCAAATGTTCCATAAACAAACGCATGAATCAAATGAATGGAGGAATGGGTGCCTGAGTATTCAGGAGATTCAAAGATGGCAAAACCAAGTTTCCTGTCCTCAAGAGCTTACGTTGAAGACTCGACTTCGGGCTTGGCATATTCCCTGTGAAGTCACAGTGCCTGCAGGGGTTAGTAAGGTCCCAGTCCTCCAAAAGGGTGCACTCAGACCCACAGCCACCAGCCAGGACCTGCCTCTCCACCAGAGACATAAAGGCAGCCAACAGGGGTGGAGGACGGCTACCTCTGATGGGGAAGATGAGCAGGTGAGGAGGGTGCTGGCTCTGTTGACTTCTAGGTGAGTGGCCCGCTAGCCACCAGGCCTTCATTAATCTGACAAGACTGGTCTGATTAGGGGCTGGTGCACTAAGCAGTTACATCATAGAGCTGGAAGGTCCAGCCCTGGTTTTTGAGAGAATCACTGGTCTAGACCCTTTCTAGCTAGAACCTGGGGGCTTGTTAGAAATGCAGAATCTGGCATCTCACCTCAGACCTACCTATGCTTTAACAAGATCTTCAAGTGATCATATGCCCATTACTATTTGACAAACCCTGGAATAGACTCATTGAGGACACTGCATTTCGGATTTGAAAGACATGGGTTCTGTCACCAGCTCTGCCTTTGATTAGGCCCACAGTCTAGGGCATATCACTTCTCTGGCTGTGGATTCCTTTTCCATAAACCAGAGAGGTTGGGGTGGATAATCTCTCAGGCCCCATTCCACCCTCATGCTGTTTGCATCTATGACTCTCCCCGGCTTGTGCAGTGATCTGCAGCAGAGCCAGGACTAGGGCTGGGTCTCCTTCCCAAGCTTCTTCCACTATACCTGCTCCCAGGGAAAGCCAGCCCACCATTTCAGTATGTCCTTCATAAAGCTCTGACACCCAGGCACCCCTGGGAGGGCCCTGACCAGCAGCCGGTGAGTGAGAGCCCAGTGGGTCAAGATGAGAACACTGGCTTCACCATGGTGGTCCTGTACCAGCATGAGGCCTCAGTAAACCCACTAGTCTCTCTGGGCTTCCCCTTCTCATCTGAAAAATAACGAAATTGACCTTCCAATCCCTACGTCTCATTTTCTGTGATTCAATACCTTTGGGATTGTTTCTGTTAAGGGGGAAGAGCAGAATCCAGGGTTACCACTGAGATAGCTCCAAGTTCAGATAACAGGCTTAGGCCTTCTTAAGTTTTTAACCACTGACTGAATGAATGGAAATTTCCTTCATTTACTTAGCAACCATTTGCTGGTCCCCTACTAAGTGCCAGACCCTCTGTGGTTGAACAAGACACTCCTTATGGCGCTGCCACTCTACTAGAGGAGCCAGACATGTGTACAGATGGTTCCCACCATCTGTGTGTTCAACATGTTTAGTACTATGAGAGAACACAGGAAGGAAACTGATCCAGACCAGCATGGGAGGGACAGGGAAAGTCAGGGAGGGCTTCCTGGGGGAGGTGATGCCCAACGTAATGGAAAGAGTTTGCTGAACCCAGAATGCATTCTGAATCCATCAAGACAGGGGTGGTAGTTTACACTTACTGTGTGCCAGGCCCCAGGCTAAGCATTTTCTATAAATTGCTTAACTTTTAAAACAATCCTGTAAATAAAGAGCTCTTACTATCTCCATTTGCCAGATGAGAAAATTGAGGCACAGTGAGGTTAAGGAACATGTCCTTGGTCACAGAGCTGGGCAGAGGACGCTCTACAGCTGACTGATCTCCCAGACTGGGTCTGTAGAGATCACTTCTCTTGGCTGTTAACAGTTATCAAAAGGTGTGGTTGTCCATCTTGGAGTAGGTAGATGGGGAGAAAGCAGAACTGTCAAGAGGACATGGAGTAGAAATGCTTCTCTCTCCCTCTCCCTCTCTCCCTCTCTCCCTCTCTCCCTCTCTCCCTCTCTCCCTCTCTCTCTCTCTCATAAAGTGGAGAAACTGGAATGAAGAGAATCTTCAGGCAGTTTTTTTCAAAAAGAAGAAAAAAGGGTGGCAAATCAAGGGAGAAGACGAAAGCAGTGTCTGTCTCCGCCAGGGCGGCGACGGAGCGCAGCTTCCCTCGTCCTCTCCTTTCCCCACCCCCCTCCTCCCTTCCCCCACCCCCTCCTCCCTTCCCCCCTCCCTTCTCCCACCCCCTCCTCCCTCCCCCCTCCCCCCTCCCCCCTCCCGCTCTCTCTCCACCCCTCCCCCCGCCAACTCCGCCCCCCTCCCTGCCCCAAGCCGGCGGCTCCTGGGCCCCCCCAACCTCCAGCCGGCGCCCGCTCACCCACCGGTGCCCGCCCGGCGCCGCTGCGCCGCCAGCGCGAGGCCGTCCCCACCTGTCGCCTCTGACGTCCGAGCTAAGAGAGCTCCTTGCAATGAGCTCGGGACTCCAGGCTCGGCTCCCCGAATGGTCCGTTCTCCAAGCCGCTTCTGTTAGTGTAGCTTGTGATGTCTCTACCCGTAGGGCCTCCTGCAGGTCCCAAGCCTGGGTGGAGACCCGTAGAGCTAGACGGCCTCAAAATCTGCGGGAACAGGCCGACTCAGACAGATTCCAGGGAGGAGGTGGGAGGCAGGCAAACGGGAAACACCCAGAAGTGCCAGCCAAACAATGTTAATGTCTCAATTTATAAAGGTTATCTTTTGACTACTCTTCCACACATAGTCACTTGAGTGGAGAAAAGGGAAGGAATTTTTGGCACTTACTCTTTTGACATTTTGTGTGTGTGTGTGTGTGTGTGTGTGTGTGTGTGCTTTTAGCTCATTTCATCCTCACCACAACCTTATGAGATCAAGTACATTATCCCTATTTCACAGATAAGGCAGTTGAGGCTCAGAGAGGTGAAGTAACTAGCCCAAGGTCACACAGCCAGTAGGCGGACTAGCTGAGATATGAACCCACGTTTCTATGACGCTAAGCTCCTGGGTCTTTAAGAGTTGTAAAGCCATCCATGTGTTTCTGATTAGGAAATAGTTACACTTCGGGGAAACACCACAAAATTATGGCAGTGTTTTTTTAAAGCCATCATGAAACTTGGAGATTATTTGGAACCTCTAGAAGTTATTTTATATTGTAGATAAAGGAAACTGAGGTCTGCAAGTCAATAGACTTATGCAAAACTGAAGCTAATTATTAAAACCAAGGTAAGGGGTCTCCCTCAACTCAGTGTCTGTAGGTGTTTAGTTCAATTTAGTTTGGTTTTGCAGGCATTTCCTCAGTAGCAGTTCCTGGCTCTGGGAATAAACAGCTCCAGAAGGAGCAAATATCATGACTACCCAATCTGCTCAAAGAAGTGAAGAGCAGCCTGTGTGGCAAAATTTCTCATAAAGCTGTGGAGAAAATCAAGAGACCAGAATTGTGTGCCCAGGAGTTGAGGCAGTGCCCCTGCACCAGAATCCACCACCTGGAAGGTGGTACCGCTACAAAGGGCCGCCTCACCATGTGGGTCGGGGCTCCTCCCTCCCAGAACTGCTCTGTGTGAGGCCGGCAAGGTCAGCAGACACCGCCAGGCTCTGCTGTCTGAAGCCCTGGTACTGTGCTCAGGATCGTCTGCTAGTTCTTAGCAGCCTAGATGACCTACACGTTCTATTACCCCTTTATTTGTCCTTCTGGAAAGTATTTCAAAGTTCTCCTCAGTAGTGGGATGTCACTCATCCTTAAGACTGTTTCAGGCTCCCTCTGCTCAGCCCAGGATGGAAACCCCAGGGAAGCCCTAGAATCCCAGAACACAGCTGTTGCCCCTTGATCCTGAAAATTCTCTTCACCTTCCAGAAAGTAAAGCTCATTTCTGACTTGAGAGGCAAATTCATCCAAACCAAAAAAGTAGTTGAAACAAGAGACAAGAACAACCTAAGAAAGAAAATTTATAGACCAATCTCACTTATGATCAAAGATGCAAAACTCCTAAATTAAACATTAGCCAACCAAATCCTTACATACACACACACACACACACACACACACCATTGACTGAATTCAGTTTATACCAGGAATTAAAAATGATGTAGAGGGGAGGGTATAGCTCAAATGGTAGAGCACATGCTTAGCATGCATGAGATCCTGGGTTCAATCCCCAGTACCTCCATTAAAGAAAAAAAATTAAATAAATTAACCTAATTACACACACGCACACACACACAAAGAAAGAAAAAGTTAAAAATGGTTTAACATTCAAAAATCTGTTTATATAATTCACATCTAGAGGTTAAAGGGGAAAAAACTTAGGGTCATTTCAGTACATGCAAAAGGAAAAATCAATTTATAAAATTCACCCATTCATGATTTAAAATGATCAAACTAGGAATAGAAGAGGATTTCCTGACTTTGATAAAAAGTAGTTACCAGAAGCCTGCAGTAAACCTCATAAAGGCAGAATTTCGGAAGCAGTCTCTTTAGGGGCAGGGCTAGGATAAGGACGCCCTCTATCATTGCTTCTATTTCAACATGTACAGGACAGTTGAGAAAGCAAAAAGAACAGAAAGGAAAAGGATAGAAAGGAGGAAATGACTGTCATTATTCTCAGACAATAGTATTCCTTAGATGGAAAATCTGAGGGCCACTAGAGACAAGCTATTAAAAGACAAACCATTAAAAAACAAACAAAAAAACTCAGCAAGGTTACTAAACATAGATCAATAAATAAAATTGTGGGAAAAAAAAGTGTTTGAAAACATAAAACACAATTTATGATGCAATTTAAGAATAACTGTTACAATGGAAAACCTCAAACATACACACGGGTGGGCAGAACAGCACAGTGAATCCCACGTTCCCCTCTCCTGGCCGATATTGTTCACCATCATCTCCAATTTTTTCCTCCCTCCCAGATTATTTTGAAACAAATTCCATATACATTTGAATATATATCTCTAAAGGTCAAGAAAAGACTCTTCTGACATAAACATACTACCACTATTATACCTAAAAATGAGAACTATTCTTTAATATGATTGAATATCCAGTTTTTTCAATGTTCTAACTGCCTCATAATTATTAAAACTGTTTTGGAGTTTGTTTGCAATTGGTTGATATGGGCTTTGTATCCTTTCATTTACAGGTTTTTCTCCATTTCTTTTTCTTACTCTCTTCTAGTTTATTTTTAGGAAATTGGGGATCACTTGTTCTGTACATTTTCCCACAATCTAGATTTTGCTGCTTGTGCCCTCATAGTGTAGTTGAACATGTTTCTCTGTCTTCTATATTTTCTATAAGTTAGTACTTGGATCCAGAGACTTGATAAGATTCAGGTTTTGTTTTTCTTTTTGACAAGACCACTTCACGGAGGGCACTGTGTTCTTCCATCAGGAGACATAATGTTTGCTGGTCTCTTCACAGGGCCAGAAGCTACAGAGCCATTAATTCATTAGAGGTTGCAAAATAGCAGTATTGAAATTCTATCATTCATTCTTCACTTGTTCCTTGGGAAATTCCTACTAAAACAAAAAACTTTTTATTTTCTACTATTTAGTTATCTACTGGTACACTTTATATAGGAAGGAGGAAAATGTAATCTTTAAATATATATCAAATGAAAAAAAAGATGTGTGAGACTGTCATGAAGAAATTATAACATTTTATTAAACAAAAGTAGGCCTGAATAAATACAATGTTCTGTGTAATGCTATATATAATGTTCATAGATAGGAAGATGACAGTTCTCCCTAAATGAATCTATGCATTCATTTCCATTCCAATTTTTTAAATCCTTAATAGAGTTTCTGCTGGAACATGATAAGTTGATCCCAAAATCATAAAGATGAGCCCATGATAGCCATTACAATTTTAAAGAAAAAAAAGAGGAAGGGTTTGCCCAGCCAAAAATCACTTTAAGACTGTATGATACTGACTTAGGGACATACAGCAGAGAATAGAGAATCCAGAAATAAATGTACCCGTATATGGAAATGATATATAGCAAAAGTGGCTTTATAAAATGGGGAAAGAATGAGCTATTATTCACTATATAATTTTGTGATAACTGGTTATCCAATTTTTTAATCCTTACCTCACAAAATATCAGGTGCATTCAGAATCTAAATATAAAAAAATAAAGTTCTTAAACTTTTAGAAGAAAATGTAGAATATGTTTATGAATTTGAGGAAAGCAAAATTTTCTTTCCCACGATTCAAAACACAAACCATAAAGAAAATTACTGACAAACTCAAAGATATTAAAATTTAAAGTTTTTGACAAGACAGCATAAAGTTAAAAGACAGATCACAAATTAGAAGATGATATCTGTAGTACATACAACTAACAAAGTATTAGTACCCAAAATGCAGCAAAAACTGCTACAAATAGAGGAAAGACAATCAACCCAAATTAAAAAATGGGTACAAGACATTAATAGATAATTAACAGATAAAGAAACATAAATAAATGATCGTTTATTTATTAGTCAAGCTTGCTACTAATCAGGAAAAATCAAATTAAAACAAAAAGAAATATCATTCCATATATATCAGATTAGCAAAAATTTTAAAGTTGTATACATCCATTATTGATGAGGAAGTGGAGTTTTAGAAATTCAGAGCAATTTGGAAATAACCAATAAATTGGAGGTGCATATAACTTGTAACCCCACAAGTTCATTGTCAGGTATACCTTAGGGAAACTTTTTCATATGTGAACAGCAATTCACTCAAGAAGGTTCACTGCAGCATTGTTTGTAATCACAAAAAATTGGAAATAATGGAAACAGCCATCAATGGCAAAATGGATAAGTTGTGATATGTTTATACAATGGAATAATGTATAGCAGTTTAAAAATAAATGAGTGGAAACACCATATATTAACGAGAATTAATACCTAAAACAAGATGTTAAGCAAAATAAAGAAAGTTGTAAAGTTATATAAATGATACTATTGATACATGTTTTAATATGTAAAATAATATGTGTTGTTTACAGGTGCACTTATATATGGTAAAGATGTAAAAATAATTCATGAGGACTGTATAGGAGAGGAAAACTTTTCTTTGACCCTCTTAGAGTCCCTAGCTTGACCTGAAAATTAAACTTACCAAGACAGACTAACGGGAGAAAAGTACACTAATTTATCAGATATAAATTTTATGTGATACAGGAGCCTGCATAAGGAAAGGAAGACCTGAAGAAGTGGTTAAGCATGAGCATTTTTATACTAGGTGATGAAGAGTGGAAGGTTGTCGGAAAACGTGATAGGAAGAAAGGTATGAGCGAAGGGTGATAAACCAGGGAAATAGCAAGGCCTGTGTGTTCAGATTCCTCCCAGAGACCCTCTGTCTTCAGAGATAAGGGGACCCCTTTCTTCCAAGGAGGCACCTCTCACAAGAGTAGCAGGTCTTATAACCTGCACCCGCCCCTTCTCAGATTCCTTCGGCTTAAAGTATTCAGTATGCCAAGGTGCCATATTTTGGAGTAGCATGTTCTGAACCCAGTCAGTTGATAATTACCAAATTTAAAGACAATGTTTACCTCTGGAGAGAGAGTGAGAGAAATAGGCTTGTATGTGATACAATAAAGTCTTGGACTGTATCTGAAATGTTTCATTTCTTTAGAAAAAAATGTGAATCAGATATGGCAAAACGTTAGGATTTCACAACGCTGGGTGGTAAGTACATGGGTAATCATTATACAGTATTTTTTTCTATACTCTGCATTCCTAAAATATTTTACAGACCTTTTTTTTAAGGCAGTTAAAAGGTGTACGTTCTTATTCAAAGTACTGCCTTAGTTTATTCCAGTACTTCCTAAATATCAGGTTATTTTGCTAGAGAAAAAAACAAAACAAAATAAAACATATTTCTATGGTCCACACCCCAGTAACAGGGTTTCAATTCTAATCAAAATGGGGAAATTACACCAATGTAGAACCTCAGCTTTTGGTCAATACTAACGCGCCCTCTGCTGGTCATTTGGTGCCCTGACCTGAAGTTCAAAATTGCGAGGAAGAGCAGTGAAGGTCTTCAGTGAGAGCGTTTACTGTTAGGGGAAGAAACTCTCCCAGAATTCCTCTTAAATCACAAAACATACTTAAATCAGCTCCCACTGTCTGTTAATATTACATATGATCCAGGACAAAATAAATTCAAAGGTACCACCCCAATCAACCTTCCCAGTTTCCTCAACCACCACACACATTAACAATTTTGTCCCCAGTCCAAACTCTAGTTGCTGTGTGAGACAGGAGATGCCACCCTTAATGTCTGGGAATGGCAAAAGGGAACCCAACTCCCCTGGGTGGCGGTGCTGACACCACTGAACACTCAAAAAATGGATAAACTGGTATTAAGGAAATATGCTGGTGTGATGACAGGTAAACTTATTCTTTTCAAATATTTCTCTAAAATTATAGCACTTTTAAATAAACCAAATTGAAGAAAAATAAATTAATTAATGCAAGAATCTACTGCTCAAAGAGAGAGAAATAGCGACTGAATATTAGAGCCTTCTTTTCAATAAGTTTTCTTTATTATTATTTTGCTTTGTTTTGTTTTCTGTTAATATTGGTCTTCCTCATTGAAATTTAAGCTCCCCGAGACCAGGGTGTGTGTCCATCCTACTCAACACTGTATTCCCAGCACCTGACACAATGACTTTCTAAGTATTTAGAAAACATGTGATAAACGAAAAAATGAATGATCATTTCCTTGGAGTGTAAATTAGTACAAATTTTCTGGGGAGCTATTGGCAGTAGATATTGTGCCTTTAAGACTGTACATCCTTCAGTAATCATGGATGTTGACAAAGAGTAAGTCTTTTAATAATCAGAAACATCCCTTTCAAAGATATGCTATGCCAAATTCTTTTTAGTTATAAAAAATTTGAAATAATCTGAATTTTCAAAGTTACATGTTTAAGTCTATTATAGTACATCCATATGATGAAATGCTATGCTGTTATTAAAATCATTTTTCAGAATGTTTAATGATATGGGAAATTCTAATAACATAAAAGTAGGTTAACATTATATGTATATTATTTCATCAATTCTATTAAATATGAGTATAAATTTATTATATATGCATGAAACTGTATACAACAAAATATTTGCTGTAGTTGTATATGGGTAGAGGAGTCATGAGTAAGGGATTTTTTGGTTCTTGTTGTTTTTACCAAGTGCCAGCACTACTTTAGATACTTTGGGTTTTTTGTTATTATTTTAATTTTTCTTAATTCAATTTTTTTATTTTTTTAATTGAGGTATAGTTAATTTACAATGTTGTGTTAGTTTCAGGTGTACAGCAAAGTGATATGCATATATTCTTTTTTAGATTCTTTCCCATTAGTTCCCTGTGCTATATAGTAGGTCCTTGTTGGTTATCTTTTTTATATATAGTAGTATGTATCTGCTAATCCCAAACTCCTGATTTATCCCTCTCCCCCACTTCCCCTTTGGTAACCATAAGTTTGTTTTCTATGTCTGTGAGTCTTTTTCTGTTTTGTAAATAAATTCATTGTATTGTTATTTTAGATTCCACATGTAAGTGATATCATATGATAATTGTCTTTCTCTGCCTGACTTACTTAGTATGATAATCTCTAGGTCCATCCATTGTTGCTGCAAGTGGCATTATTTCATTTTTTTTACAGCTAAGTAATATTCTGTTTTATATATATACCACATCTTTGACATTTAGGGTGCTTCCATGTCTTGGCTATTGTAAGTAGTATTGCTATGAACATTAGAGTGCATATATCTTTTTGGGTTTTTTTTCCAGGAGAGAAGTAATTAGGTTTATTCATTTATTTTCAGAGGAGGTACTGGGAATTGAACCCAGGACCTCATGCATGCTAAGCATGCACTCTACCACTTGAGCTATACCCTCCCCCCTATCTTTTTGAATTAGAGTTTTCTCCGAATATATGCCTAAGAGTGGGATTGCTGGATTATGTGGTAAGTCTATTTTTAGTTTTTTAAGGAATCTCCAAACTGTTCTCCATAGTGGCTGCACCGATTTACATTCCCACCAACAGTGGAAGGTTCCTTTTTCTCCACACCCTCTTGAGCATTTATTATTTGTATATGTTTTGATGATAGCCATTCTGACTTGTGTGAGGTGATACCTTATTGTAATTGTGATTTGCATTTTTCTGATAATTAGTGATATTGAGCATCTTTTCATGTGCCTGTTGGCTATCTGTATGTCTTCTTTGGAGAAATGTCTGTTTAGACCTTCTGCCCATTTTTTGATTGTTTGTTGTTGTTGTTATTGACTTGTATGAACTGTTTGTATATTTTTGAATTAATCCCTTGTCAGTCACATCATTTGCAAATATTTTCTCCCATTCCATAGATTGTCTTTTTTGGTTTCCTTTACTGTATAGATACCTTACTTGTATTAATATATTTTTGTTAAGTTTTTAAGGAGCTTTATCAAAAAGGCCTTATAATAAATCACACCTATTTGAATTTACAATTGGATAAGTTTTAAGTGTTAAATAGTACTATTTAATGCAGATGTTAATACAATAAACTTCCCTTTTCTTTAGATTTTAATGATGTATAATTATTTGATAGAACGTAAAATTATTCAACCAACAATTTTCTTCCACTAAAATATTAAACATTGGTATAATTTGGAGGGGAAGGTTCTAGTTTTATTGAGATACAACTGACTTACCACTGTGTATTAGTTTAAGGCATACAACATAATAACTTGATATATGTATATATTGCAAAATGGTTACCACAATAAGCTTAGTTAACATCAGTCAGGACACACAGTTACAACTGTTTTTCTTGTGGTGAGAACTTTTAAGATCTACTAGGTAAGTTCTGATATATGTATACACCCATGAAACTATCACCACCATCAAGGTAAAACATTTCATCTCTCCCAAACGTTTCCTCATGCCTCACCCAACTCCAGTCTCCCTCATTTACAAACACCGATCTGCTTTCTGTCACTATAGATTAGTTTTCACTTTCTGGAATTTTATATAAATGGAAACATACCATATATACCCTTTTTTGTCTGGTTGCTTTTACTCCACATAATTCTTTTGAGATTCATCCATGTTGTTGAGTGTATCAGTACTTCATTTCTACTTACTACTGAGTAGTATTGCATTGTATGTATACACTATCTTGTTTATTCATTCACCTGTTGGTGGGCATTTGGGCTGCTTCAAGTTTTTGGCTATTACAAATAAAGCTGCTATGACCATTTGTGTATAAGCCCTTGTATGGATATACGCTTTCATTCCTCTTGAGCAAAATACATAGGAGTACAAAGGTTGGAGGATATGGTATATCTAATCTAGTATTTAACTTTTTAAGAAACTGTCAAACTATATTCCTAAGCAATTGTACCATTTTACATTCTAACCAGCAGTGAATGAAAGTTCCAGGTCCCCTGTCTCCTTGTCAGCGATTAGCATAGTCAGCCTTTGTACTCATTCCAATAATTGTGTGTTGATTGTGGGACTTTTTTCTTCTTTAGCCTTATGTTTTTTAATTTTTTGGCAATGAAATATATCTTTCATGATTAAAAATTGCTTAAAGTAACTAAAATAAAAGTGGCGTAGTCTAATATGAATTCTTAGGCTGGAGACTCCTCTCATTCTGAGAGAATGTCCCAATGTGGTCTTCAGAGCACCCAGCAAAGGAAGTGCAGCTGTGGAGCCGGCATAAGCCCGCATAGTATAACACTTGTTTTTTAATCAATTTTCTTTTCAATGTTATAACCACGCTGGGGTTTTAAGAAAAAATTTAAACATATATACACCTCTCAATCTAACATATTATTTCCTTTCTCTGTTTTCTCTTCCAGCTCTTATTCACCTACATACATGTTTTGCAGGGTTTTTTAAATTATTATTATTTGGGGGGGGTAATTAGGTTTATTTATTTATGTTTAGAGGGAATACTGGGGATTGAACCCAGGACCTCGTGCATACTAAGCATGTGGTCTACCACTTGAGCTATACCCCACTCCATCCATATTTTACAGAGTTTTAACACCAGCTCTATAGTTTACATTTTCACTCGTCATTATATCATATTTTCCATATTGCTGATTTACCTTTTCAACCATAATTTTAAACGTCAAATTAATGCATTGTAAGTTACTTCCTCAACCTCCTATTGTTTGGCTGTTTCTAATTTTTCATTATTAATGATAATGTTGTAATAAATAACTTTGTACAAAAAGCTTGCTTCTGCTTTTGCATTATTTCCCTATTATAACACCCAGGAGTGAGATTCCTGATCAAAGACAAGAACGTTTTTCTAGATCTTGATATGTACTGTCATATCACTTTCCCCAAGGGGCTTACTGATTTTAATGTCAGTTGCCATGTGTCAGCACTAGTTTTTGCAGCATTTGCTAATTTCCTAGGTATAACATACCTTGTTGTGCTAATTTGCATGCCATTGATTGCTCACCAGGTAGATATTTTCCCACATCTGGGACCACTGCCTGCTATCCTTTGCTGATGAAGGATGCTCTTTGTCTTCACAGACCCAGAGCCAGGGAGCATGACCCTTGACCTTTTTAGTGCTTCGCTGGCTGACCACATCCAGATCCCCGAGGCAAATACTGTCCAAAAGGCGTAAGTATTCAAAGCTGTAATGACATGGACATCTCTTTGTTTTTAATTAATTTCATTTCTTTTTTTTTTCTAAGAGGCATGAAGATTCTCCAGTAACCAACAACATGTTCTGACAACCAGAATTAAACTATTGTCTAAGAAACAAGGATTCTTGAGGAGGATTGTGAATATGTTTAAGTAGGAAACATATTCTTTGGCTGGGTGGGTGAAGAGCAAAGTTGAACTCTAATAAGGTGGAAGCAGCTTTCCCCATTTGTCCATGTATCTGAGCTCTGCAGACACACCTAGAAAGCTGAGGTGTATCAGCTCACCCTTGGTGTCTCCTTTCAGCATTCATTCAGCTTTGAGTAAAATAAGTAATACTAACAATACTAATACGAATTGCTACCATGTATTGAGTGCTTCCTACACGCTATGTGCTTACTGTGAGCTCACCGACCAACAGCTCGGCCCGTCAGGCCCAGTAACTTGACCTAAGCCCTGTTTGGCAGTGGCAGCTGGAACTGTAGCCTTTTGTGACCTCCCATGAGCCTCGGTGACTTAAGACCCTGCCCTCATCTGCCTTGTGGTATAAGGATTCCCTCCTGGGTCAAAAGGCTCGGCACTCCCTGGGAACAAAGGAAGAAGGGCACTCGGGTGGTGAGGCAGCTATCTGAAGAATTCCATTTTTTAGCTTTTATAGCTCATCTTTTCCAAAACGGATTTAAACTGCTTACAACAGCAACCGCCTCCCTACCAAAAAAAAAAAAAAAGATGAGATAATCAAAAAGAATTTTGTTTTTAGTCTGGAGAAAAGAAAAAAGAACACCAACACTCCACAGAAGTCATTATTCTAGTCACTGTGACTAAAGTTCAGACTTTCAGACTGAATGTGAAAGCAAAAAAAAAAAAGGAGCAACACTGTCAGGTTTGTGGTTCTCATTTGCAGCATGCCTGTTCCTCAGGGGAAATAAAGCACTAAATTCTAAAGGATACTTCTTCCATGAGTTTTTATAGAGTGACATTGAATGATTTAAAGACTCATATATTTACAGGAAATTCTATTTACCTCATTCAACAAATATTTCTCAAGTTTCTATAGGAAGGCCCAGCACAGCAACCATAATACTGATTTAGCTGAAAAATAAAACATCCAGGACCAGGCCTGGCACACAGTAGCTGCTGCTTGCAGCTGTTGCTAAAACCCATGTGGCTCTTTCTTAGTGACCTTCTTACCCGGAGGACATAAGTCAATTATCCTCAAGGCACATAGTCAGTGACAGCGGTTCTACAAGGGGCCGCACTAACACAGCACATGACCTTTTGGTGGCTGAATTCCATCAAGAATAGAATTCAGAGGGCATAAAGAAATGGATGGATATGCACATGTTCCTAAGACAATCTTTCTTTAAGGTCACTTTTTTCAGCTAAGCTTTTGATAGAAGAAATTTCAGTTAGATAACCCTATGGCATTTGATTAAAGGCAGAAATATGCAATCCCAGAGAGGCAAACTCTATCTCCTTCTCCCTAAGGTTTAGAACTTAGCCTGAGAGAGTCCCAAAAGTGAAGACTAAACTTTCTAATCCCCTTTATTCAGGGATGTGTTAGGAAAAAGAGGGCTGACCAAGTGTGTAAAATGCCCACCACTGTGCCGTGCCCGGCAGAAAACAGAGGAGCAATCAATGTTTGTTCATTTTCCCTCTTCCTTGTCCACCAGAGTTTTTCTTTTTTTTTATTCTTTTCAATTGATGTATAGCTGATTTACAATATTGTGTTAGTTTCAGGTGTACAGCAGAGTGATTCAGATACATGCATATATTTTTTCTGGTTCTTTTCCTTTATAGGTTATTACAAGATATTGAATATAGTTCCCTGTGTTATACAGTAAATCCTTGTTGTTTATCTATTTTATATATAGTGGTGTGTACATCAGAGTTTTTCTTTAGTTTGGTCCTCTTGTTTTGCTTTTTCAAAGAGGCAGAGATTATAATGTGCACCATCTGCACAGAGGACCCCCAACACATGGGCCTTACTCCCCAGAGACGTTGGGTCCCATAGACACAGCTCTTCTTCCAAAAGGAAAAGAAGAGAAGACTGAACCAAGACTGTTCAAACAGCAGACACCAGCCAGCATCAGTCATGTGAGTGTAAACACCTAGGAGCTTGGTCCCAAACCCCACCTGGAAGGAGCTCCCATCAGGGCCACCAGGCACAGTTATACAGATTGCTTACTACACAAGGGCATCTGCAAAGGGGGGAAGTGGGAGCTGAAACCCACTCTGTGGTCCACTCACCATGCCCCGCACCCCAGCATTGGGCTGCATCCTTCTGAAGGGCGGGGTATCCATTCTAACTTCTACAAAGGTACTAAAAGGAAACTCAGTTTTCCTACACTCACATCACTTCTGACACCAAATGCATGAAGGTTTTTCCCACATGAACCAATTCTCCAGCTCTCCAGACACCAACTGGGTGTCCTACAATTCAACTCTGACACTACCCAGAGTTAGCACAGACCCCCCCAAGTTAAGGGCTCAGTCCCACATGCTTGCCCCACTTCAGACACCAATCACAAGTCCCAGGTGGTCACCTGTACTTCTGACTAACAAGCTATAAATAGGGGGTTCCTACGCCCCCCTCCTCAGATTCAATAATTTGCTAGAACAGCTCATAAACTTGAGAAACATTTACTTACTAGTACTGATTCATTACAAAGGATATTTTAAAGGATTACAAATGAACAGCCAGATGAAGAGATACATACGGCAAGGCCCAGAGGGTCCCAGGCACAGGAGCTTCTGTCTCCATGGAGTTTGGGGTGTGTCACCTCCCACATGGATGTATTCACCAACCCAGAAGCAATCTGAACTCCTTTGATTAGGGCTTTTATGGAGGCTTCATTACAAAAGCATAATTGATCAAATCACTGGCAAATGGTGATTAATGCAATTTCCAGCCCTTCTCCCTGCCTCTGAGGTGGGGGGAGGGGCAGGGGGCTCAAAGTTCCAACCCTCTAATCACATGGTTGGTTCACCTGGCAACCAGCCCCCTCCCCACTTTAGGGACTTTCCAAAATAACCTCATTAACATAATCCCAGGTGTGATTGAAAGGAGTTTGGGTTTGTTTGTTTTTTAACTGAAGTATAGTCAGTTTACTATGTTGTGTTAATTTCTGTTTACAGCATAATGACTCAGTTATACATATAGAAAGGGGTTTGCTGATACATAACAAAAAACACTCCTTTCAGTTTGGGATTAACAGATACGCATTACTATATATAAAATAGATAAACAACAAGGATCTACTGTAGAGCACAGAGAACTATATTCAATTTCTTGTAATGAGCCAAAATGGAAAACAAGCTGAAAATATATATGTGTATGTATGTATATGTATAACTGAATCGCTTTGCTGCAAACCTGAAACTAACATTGTAAACTGACTACACTTCAATAAAAAAAAAAAGGCACTCTTTTCATGTTTATGCTCCAGAAATCACAAGCATGCCTCGTTTTATTGCACTTCACTTTACTGCACTTGGCAGATAATGTGTTTTTACAAATTGAAGCTTTGTGGCAACCCTGCATCAAGCAAGTCTGCCAGCACATTTTTCCAACAGCATTCGCCCACTTCATGTCTCTGTAACATGTTAGCAATTCTCGCAACATTTCAAACTATTTTCATTAATATTATATTTGTTGTGGTGGTCTGTGATCAGTGATCATTGCTGCTACCATTGTAATTGTTTTAGGGCACCATGAACCATGCCCATATGAGATGGTGATCTTAACCAGTAAGTACATGTGTTCTGACTGCTCCACCTCCCTGTCCTCAATTCTCCCTAGTCCCTGAGACACAACAATATTGAAGTCAGGCCAATTAATAACCCTCTAAGTGTTCAAGTGAAGGGAAGTGTCTTACATTTTTCACTTTAAATCAAAACCTAGGAATGATTAACCTTAGTGAGAAAGGCATGTTGAAAGCTGAGAGAGGCCGAAAAGCTAGGTCTCTTGTACCAGTTAGCCAAGTTGTGAATGCAAAGGAAAAGTTCTTGAAGGAAATAAGAAGTGTTACTCTGGAGAACACATGAACGATGATAAGAAAACAAAACAGTCTTATTGCTGACATGGAGGAAGTTTGACTGGTCTGGATAGAAGCTCAAACCAGCCACAATATTCCCTTAAGCCAAAGCCTAATCCAGAGCAAGGCCCGAACTCTCTTCAATTCTGTGAAGGCTGAGGGAGGTGAGGAAGCTGCAGAAGAAGAGTTTGAAGCTGGCAGAGGTTGTTCACTAGGTTTAAGACAAGAAGCTGTCTCCATAACAGAATAGTGCAAGGTAAAGCAACAAGTGCTGATGGAGAAGCTGCGGCAAGTTCTCCAGAAGATCTATCTCAGATCATTCATGAAGGTGGCTACACTAAGCAGCAGAGTTTCAGTGTCATGAAACAGCCTTATGTTGAAAGAAGATGCCATCCAGGACTTTCAGAGCTAGAGTGAAGTCAATGCCTGGCTTTAAATCTTCAAAAGACAGACTGACTCTCTTGTTAGGGGCTAATGCAACTGGTGACTTGCGGTTGAGGCCAATGCTCATTTACCATTCTAAAAATCCTAGGGCCCTTAAGAATTATACCAAATCAACTTTGCCTGTGCTCTCTAAGTGGAAGAACAAAGCCTGGATGACAGCATATCCGTTAACAACATAGTTTACTGAGTATTTTAAGCCCACTGTTGAGATATACTGCTCAGGAAAAAAAGATTCCTTTCAAAACATTACTGCTCATTGACAATGCACCTGGTCACCAAGGAGCTCTGACGGAGATGTGTAAGATTAATGTTGTTTCCATGCTGCCGACACAGCATTCTGCAGCACAGATCAAGGGGTCATTTTAACTTCCAAGTCTTATTTTTTAAGAAATACATTTTGTGACTTCTGGTCAAATTGGCAGAGTAGTGGGACCACGAGCTCGCCTCTCCTCACGACTACAACAAAACCACAACTGACTGCTGAACAACTATTGGGGAAAAAAAGACTAGAACCCAGCAAAAAAGATCTTTATCAACTGGAAACATAAAGAGGGAACCACAGCGGGATGGTAGAAGGGCTATGCTCATGATATAATCGGACCCCATACCCTCTGGGTGGGTGACACACAAGCTGGAGAATAGTTAAGTTGCAGAGGCCCTCCCACAGGAGTCAGAGTTCTGAGCCCCATGACAGGCTCCCCAGCCAGGAGTTCTGGCGCTGGGAAGAAGATGAAGGATTGAAGGCCAGTGGGGCTGAACTCCAGGAGCCCCACGGGACTGGGGGAAACAGAGACTTCACTCTCTTGGGAAGTGCACACAGAATCTCGTGTGAGCCACGTCCAAGGGCAGAGGCAGTACTTTCACAGGAACCTGGACCAGACCTGCCTGATGGTCTTGGAAGTTCTCCTAGGAAGGTAAGGGATAGCTGCAGGTCACTCAGGGGACATAAAAGCTGGTGGTGGACATCCTGGGAGTGTTCATCTACATGAGCTTTCCTGGAGGCTGACATCTCAATTGGATCATTAGCACCAAGACCTGGCCCCACCCAACAGCCTGTAGGCTTTAGGGCTGGGAAGCCTCAGGCCAGACAACATACTGGGTGGGAACACAGCCCCACCCATCAGCGGACTTCCTGAGCCAGACTCCTCTAGACATGGCCCTACATGCCAGAGGTCCAGGACCAAGCTTCACCCAGCAGTGGGCAGGCACCGGCTCCTCCTGCCAGGAACCCTGCATAAGCCTCTAGTCCAGCCTCATCCACCATAGGGCAGATAACAGAAATAAGAAAACAACAATCCCAAAGCCTGTGGAAGGAATCCACAAACACAGGCCAGACTCTACACTGGGACTGGCTGGACCCTGGCCCTTAGGTGGCAAGAGAGAAGTGTACTGCCGGGACACATAGGACATCTCCCACAGAGGGCCACTTCTCTAAGATCAAGAATGTAACTAACCTACCAAAAAAAAAAAAAAGAATGTAACTAACCTACCTAAAAATACAAATAGAAAGATAGACAATATGAGGCGTCAGAGGAATATCTTCCAGGCCAAAGCAAAAGATAAAAATCCCAGAAGAAGTAAGTGATGAGGAGATAGGCATTTAATCTGAGAAAGAGTTTAAAGTAATGATGGCCAAGATGTTCAGAGAACTCAAGAGGAGTATAGATGTACAGAGCACAGTTTTTAACAGAGCTGGAAAATATAAAGAATACCCAAACAGAGTTAAAGAATAAAATCACTGAAATGAATAACACAGTAGAAGGAACCAGGAATAAACTAAATGAGGCAGAAGACCAGATCAGTGAGCTAATTAGTGGAAATCACTGACAAATTAGTGGAAATCACTACTGCAGAACAGGAAAAAAAAAAAAGACTGAAAAGAAATGAGGATAGTTTAAGAGAACTCTGGGACAACATGAAGCACACTAATATTTGCACTGTAGGAGGTCCCAGAAAGAGAACAGAGAGAGAAAGGACCTGAGAAAATTTTTGTAGAGATAATAACCATTAACTTCCCTAACTTGGGGAAGAAAACAGCCCCCCAAATCCAGGAAGCACAGAGAGTTCCACACAGGATCAACCCAAAGAGGAACAACCAAGGCACATAGTAATCAAACTGACAAAAATTAAGGATAAGGAGAAAATATTAAAATCAGCAACAGAAAAGCAACACATAGCATACAAGGGAACTCCCATAAGGTTATCAGCTGATTTTTCAGCAGAAACTCTACAGGCCAGAAAGGAGTGGCACAATATATTTAAAGTAATGAAAGGGAAGAACTTACAACCAAGAATTCTCTATCCAGCAAGGCTCTGCTTCAGATTTGAGGAGAAATCAAAAGCTTCACAGATAAACAAAAGCTAAAAGAATTCAGCACTACCAAACCAGTGCTACAATAAGTATTAAAAGAACTTCTCTCGTCATCAAACCACAAGAAATAAGAACAAAAAGAAGAAAGAGAGAAAAAAAAAAAACCTACAAAAGATTGCTTTGGCAATTCAGAGTCTTTTATGATTCCATATAAATTTTGGAATTGTTCTGGTTCTGTGAAAAATGCCATGGGTATTTTGACAGGGGTTGCATTGGATCTGTAGATTGCTTTGGGTACTCTGGCCATTTTGATAATGCTGATTCTTCCAATCCAAGAGCACAAGATATCTTTCCATTTCTTTGTATCATATTCAATTTCTTTCATCAGTGTTTTACAGTTTTCAGAGTATAGGTAACCTCCTTGGTTAGGTTTATGTCTAGGTATTTTGTTGCTGTTTTTGGTGGAGGAGGTAATTAAGTTCTTTAATTGATTTGTCTTTTTTTTTTTAATGGAGGTACTGGGGATTGAACCCAGGACCTTGTGTATGCTAGATAGGCACTCTACCACTGAGCTATACCCTCCCCCTGGTATTGTGTTGTTTTTGATGCAATGGAAATGTTTATGCCAGCTATAAAATTCTGGTTTTTGAAGTGAAAAAAAAAAGTGAATGGAGGGCCACATATGGCAAAATATCCTTCTTTTTTATGGGTGAGTTGTATTTCATTGCATATATGTGCTACATCTTCTTTATCCATTCATCTATTGATATGCATTCGGAATGTTTCCATGTCTTGGCAATTGTAAGTGGTGCTGCTGTTAATAGCAGGGTGTATGTGTCTTTTTGAATTAATGTTTTTGTTTTCCTCAGGTGTATACCCAGGAGTGGAGTTGCTGGGCCATGTGGTGGTTCTGTTTCAGGGTTTTTGAGATAGCTCCATAGTGTTTTCCATAGTGGCTGCACCAATTTACATTCCTACCAACAATGTACGAGTGTTCCCTTTTCTCCACATCCTTGCCAACATTTGTTACCTGTGTTCTTTTTGACAATGGCCATTCTGACAGGTGTGAGATGGTGTCTCATTGTGGTTTTGATTTGCATTTCCCTGATATTGAGCGACTTTTCATATTCCTGTTGGCCATCTGCATTTCCTCTTTTGGAAAAATGTCTGTTCAGTTCTTCTGCCCATATTTTAAATGGGTTGTTTGTTTGCTTGCTTTTTAATTTATGTACAGTTGATTAAAAAAACAAAGAAATACATTTTGTAAGGCTGTAGCTGCCATATATAGTGAGTCCTCTGATGGATCTGGGCAAAGTCAATTGAAAACCCTCTGGAAAGAATTCAGCATTCTGGATGCCATTAAGACCATTTGTGATTCATGGAAAGATGTCAAAACATCAACATTAACAGGAGTTTGGAAGAAGCTGATTCCAATCCTTATGGATGACGTCAAGGGATTCAAGATTTCAGTAGAGGAAGTAACTATAGATGTGGTGAAATTAGCAAGAAAACTAGAATTAGAAGCAGAGCCTGAATAGGGGCAATCTCATGATAAAACTTGAACATATGAAAAGTTGGTTCTTACGGATCAGCAAAGAAAGTGGTTGCTTGAGATGAAATCTACTCCTAGTGAAGATTGTTGAAATGACAAAGGATTTAGAATATTACATAAATTTAGTTAATATAGCAGTGGCAGGGTTTGAGAGGATTGATTTCAATTTTGAAAGAAGTTCTACTGTGGGTAAAATGCAATAAATAGTGTGGCATGCTACCAAGAAATCACTCATGAAAGGAAGTGTCAATCAATGTGGCAAACGTCATTGTCTTATTTTAAGAAATTGCTAAAGCTACCACAACCATCATCAGCCACCATCGTGATCAGTCAGCAACTATCAACATGAAGACAAGATCCTCTACCAGCAAAAAAATTATGACTCGCTGAAGGCTCAGATGATGGTTAGCATTTTTTAGCAATGAAGCATTTTTTAATTCAGGTATGTACGTTTTCAGACATAACACAATTGCACACTTCATTGACTATACGTAAGTAAACAAAACTTACATATGTCCTGGGAAACAAAAATATTCATGTGATTTGCTTTATTCCGATAGTCACATTATTTAAAGTGGTCTAGACTCAAACCCACAATATCTCTGAGGTATGTGTGTACAAGGGTTTTAGGAGCTCATGTCAGAGGCTCAGGATGAAGACCAAATATATATTTCTATTATGTCACATAATCACAGTACTAAGCGGGAAGTCATGGCCCTCTGCCATCCCTCTTAGGAAGAAACTCCTATTGTTCCAGCCTATGGGGAAAGGTGAAGACTGACATGCCTTCAAATGCTTGAAGTTTCCCAAAAGCTACCAAATGATGCAGCAGTGAATAAAGCTGGCTTTGATTAAACTAGTTAACCATTGATCATGGCAACATCAATCTATCAAAGTTGAAAATTGCTTCACTTTGATCCAGCTCTGTAGATCATGGTTTAGCATCAAAAAAGGGGGGCAGATCATAAAGCATATTCTATTTCTCTTTTCTCCTATGAAATTATATCAAAAGCTGAAACATAGGATCTCCCCACTAGATCCACACTAAGACTCACTCTCCTGCTTCATCTGGAACCCACATGAATTCCACTCTAAGCCATTCTGTCTTGTTCAACATAATCTTCATTTGATGGTTCTTTTCCCTTGCTTTCTACACATATCATGGTCTCTTTCCTTAATTTTTCATCTTTAGGAGATGGAACTGATTGACAAAGCCAAGAGAAAGAAAAGAACCAAGACAGATAAGTCCAAGGAGCCCAAGGGTGAGAGAGAAGGAAAGATCCATAGGGAAGCAGAGGCCGCTGTCGGTAAGGGACCACTGAGAAGACACCTAATGGGGGCCAGGAGGTGTCACAGAGAATCAGCATGGATCCAATGGAACCAATATGTTTTGAGTCTCCTTGACTACCACAGCTAAGATGGTGTTGCAGCCTTACTTCCTGTCAGCATCTTAGGAAACAGGGATAGAGGAAACTGGGGGTGCCTAGAGACCTGTGATCAACAAGAGAGAAAATTGTAATACTAATACTAGCACCTATTAAATTGAGCACCCACTGTATTAGGAGCTCTGCATTTATAACATCATGAAATCACCACAACATCTCCATAAGTGCTATTATTATATCATGTATCATATAACCTGAGAGAGGTTGGGTGACTTGCGTAACATCAAACAGATCAAACAGTAAAGTGGTAGACCCAGGGTCTGGACATGCCATTTGATTCCAAACTCATGCCTCACAAACAAACACTGCCTCTGTGAATAATAACTATATCATTATCTGAGAATTGGGCCGTGAGAGCATTTGGGAAGGGGAAGATTGCAACATGCTCTGAATGGTGACCCCAGCTACCATTTTTCTTCTTGGTTCCCTGTGTTGAATCTTACAAGGAGTTCAGGTTCCTGTGCTTCTGAAGACTTTTTCTTTTACCTAAAACCTACATCCATTCTTTCCCGGCCGCATGACTCAGAAGACCTTGGAGACAAATCAAAGGCTTTCAGAAAGGATGACATTGGATAGTCTCCTGGGCCAGATTTGTTTTTGAGGTTTTCTTTATAAAGTCTTGCTCAGTTTACATTGTTGCAGCCCATGACTTGGGTAGCACTGGCAAGACTGGAAAAGGAAATACTTGTGGCCACCAGAAGTGAATTGAGGATGAGTATGGAAGGTTTAAATTTTGCCAGGTTACAAAGCAGCAACCTCAAGCTAGACTCTCGAGGCATGGTTTTCCAACTGCGTCTACGGGTCTCCCCTCCAGAGAGTCTCACTCCCACCATAGGTTAGAGTGAAACAACTTTTTCAATAGAAAGATTGCTGAATTACAGTTGATCCAAATAGGATAAGGCAATTTCTCAAAGGGTGGTTCTGTGGACTACTCTTCTCAAAACACTTGGAGTGGTTGTTAAAATGCAGATTCCAACAGAATCAAACTCTAGGAGTGGGGCTCAGGAATCTGCACCCAGATGGTTCCATTCACACGGAAGTTTAAAAGTTATTGAAAAGGATGCAGAGATCACGTTTACTTAGCTATGTCTCTATCCCTGATTGTTCTCCCCCAGGAAAGCCAAAGGAATCAAAGGCTGAAAAGAAATCAGAGCCAATTCACAAGGGAAAAAAAACAGGAGCCAAAAGGAAAAGGATACGAAAGGAAAGGAATCTGGAAATGGCAGCAGAGCTGAGCGGGCCTGATGTCATTAACTCTGCGGAAACTAAAGACACCTCAGATGGAGGTTTCTTCTCTTCCGTGATAGAGGATCCCTGGCTTTCTTCCAAATTTGATGCTCCTGAGAGTCAAGTTTCTATAGATGCAAGGTCATCACCTACCCAGACTGCAGCTGTCACTGGAAACATGGTATCTGAAGAAGAGAGAAGCCATGAGGACCCTTCCAAGGTAGGGTCCAATATTCTCAACTTGGCCAGAGGGATTTCTGTCCTCACTGGTACCACTGCAAAGGCAGGAAAAACTGCCCCAAATTATATTGCAGTTACTGAAACAGCTCTCCTATATAATTGCTTTATTTGTTCTACTTTGTTACCTTCTGACCTTTTAAGAAGCTGGACCTGATCAAAGACACAGGATGGCAAAGCCCCCCTGCAATGATGCATTTTGTGAGGTTCCCTAACTGCCAGGGCATGTACTCACCCTTTCCTTAAAAAGCAGGAAGTTAGCACAGCACCCATCTGTAACAGATACAGGCCTCACAGTTACAGGGAAAGCTGGATTTGGGCCTTAGAGACAAGCATGTATCTTTGACTTGGCCTGGAACACATGAATTGCCTGCCTCCCAAAGATTGTAGAAATTCTTCCATTTTTCATCTGCTTTTCTGTGGCACACAGCTGAGCCACAGGCAACTTATACACACACATCTATCTGCCTTGACAATGTGCTTTTTGCATGTAAGTGTCATTTTGTTCTAATGTTTTGATTCTGATGTTGAGTATTTAAGAGAAAAATTGAGTGAGTATAAGGAAAATTACCCTTGAAAATCTCAGCAATTCACCAAAAATAATACCATACAGATATATCTCTCAATAAGGCCAACACAGCCAATTTTTCCTCTACTGTTGGAATAAGTCACTATTTCTTCCATTGAGATCCAGGTGCTGAACTAACTCTGTTTTGAGGTCTTGTACAAAAAAAAAAAAAAAAAAGTATCTTTAAACACTGCAAAAGTACCCACAACTAAAGCACTATGGTTAAAATCACGTAAGTTCCATGCAAATATGGTCCAATTCTGCTGAACTTTATTTACTCTTTATAGCCACACTTGTGAGCCAGGTATGATTAGTCCCATTTTACAGACCTAGCAGCTGAGGCTTCAGGGAGTTAGATGTCTGTTGCCAGAAGTTACACAACCATCAGGTGGTAGAGCCAAGACTTAAACTCAGTTCTATCGACTCCAAAATCAAAATTCTTGTCACTGTTTTAAATTATTATGTATTATTTATTTTACAGCCCAACAAGATTTTTCCTTTATAGTTCTCAATCTTCCCAGCCGCCTCTTCTACAGAATTCTGCTCTATACAGCAGATGAAAATTTTAAGCTGTGGGCAGAACTTTTCTAAGCCAGAATTTCTAAATTTATTCTGATTTCAGAATTTCTGGATTTTTTGTCAAGCCACAGTATGGTGCTGCCTCTGCAAAGGCTAAAAAACAAGGGAGTGTCCACCCCAAGTTCGATACACAGAGTTCCCATGGAAGAGTTGCATTTCAAGTTTCCCCTCATGGGCATATTTCTGACTGAGGCAGAGGTATCAGGAAGAAAAAGAAAGTTAAGACAACTTTTACATAAACTGAGAGAACCTTTCATTGAAAAAGCAGATTTGCATAGGATTAAATACGAATCTGAATCTGACTCCTAAGACTGCCCCTAAAAACAGCCTATGTCTAAAACCTGTGTTTCTCAGCCCTGGCTTCAGGTTAGAATCACCTCAAGGTACTTTTTAAAACCACCAATGCCTCCCACCTACGTTTTCTTATTTAATTGGTCTGGGTGGGGCCTTAACTTCAAGTAATTTTTAGAAGCTCCTTGGGCAATCGATTCTAAAGCACATCTGGATGGACAACGTACCAGACATTATGTTGGCATTTTCACTATTTCAGTTAATTCTGGTAATAGCCAAGAAGAAGACAATATCAGAGAAAGTAAGTTGTGATCCCCAAATTCTGAAACAAGAGAGACTTGGATCCAAGTCAGTCAGACCCCAGAGCCCAGCCAGGCCAGTGGTGGCAGAGTTTATACGGCTGTGGTCAGAGGGTGGAAACCACTTAATCTCGGATGAGAGGCAACATGGTGCAGGATGGAGGAGGGCTCGCTGCTGAGACAAGGCTTACCGTGATGACCACGCTGTCCCTTGCACTAAGAACTGCTCTGGTTCCGTAGGCCCTCCTCACTAAGAGGGAGCAAGAGAGAGCTTCCCGGGACAGGCTGCGAGCAGAGCGGGCCCACATGAGACGGCTGGAGGTGGAGAGGAAGAGAAGGGAGCAGGAGGAGCAGAGGCGGCTCCAGCAGGAGCAGCTGGAGAGGGCAGAGAAGATGAAGGAGGAGCTGGAGCTGGAGCAGCGAATCCGCGCGGAAGAGATCCGGTGGGTGGGACAGCCACCGAGGCCACAGCCCTGTTAGAAAGCAGAAGACAAAGGCAAGGGTTGACCTCCGTTAGGGAAAAAGTAGGTTCTGAAGCTCATGCGCTCAAGTAAATCAGCATGTCCCATTTTTCTCCATCCCCGGTAACCCCAGGAACAACCTGGACCACAGATGTTGTGTCTTAAACCATCAGGGGTACTCCAGATAGATGTTCACAGGATACTCCTGGGAGGGCTTTGAGATCCAGTCCAGCAAATATTTGTTGCACCCCTTGCCACGTTGTCTGCCTTGCGCTAAGCCCTTCCATTGGCCTGGACTCACTCAATCTTCTCAACAACGCTGTGAGACAGGAATTTCAGAATCCACTTGATAAGCATAGCAGATGAAGCTCTGGGAACTTAAGGCCTCCACCCCAGATCCCAGTGCTGTGCTGAAACGTCCCGGCTTCTAGTTCCAGGTCTGTTGTGTTCTGCTCTTCAGTCAGACTTCCCTCAAAATACAAGTCTCAGCAGGGAGAGTATAGCTCTAGTAGTAGAGTGCATGCGTAGTATGCATGAGGTCCTGGGTTCAATTCCCCAGCACCTCCTCTAAAAATAAATAAGCCTAATTACCTCCCCCTGGAAAAAACAATACCAGTCTCCTCTGAATGGGGTGCTGTGTGGCCTGCAGCCTGCAAAGCCTCCACTAGAGGCACCCCTCGTCCCATCATGGCATCCCAGTGTTTTCTGCCATCTCCCTGACCAATCTGTGGCTTTTCTCAGCTTGAGGAAGCAGAAGCTCGAAGAAGAAAGGCAGCGGCAGGCGGAGGAGGAGAGAAAGCAGTGGCTTCAGTTGCAGATGGCCCGGGAGAGAGCGCGGCAGCAGCAGGAGGAGCTCCGCAGGAAACTGCAGGACCTGCAGAGGAAAAAGCAGCAGGAGGAAGCTGAGAGGGCTGGTGAGGGGGGCTCTGGAGCGCTCTGCATCTCCTGTCTACTCGGACAGAAATATTTTTATCTCACTGTGGGTGTTCATTTGATTCTCCCCAGAGTTATTCCTATCCGAGGTCTCAGTGTGAGCACTCTAAATGGATACGCTCACTTTTTTTCAAGGTGATTAACATGTGACTCTAGTGAGCTGAGATGGGACATCAAAATTAGAAAAACTCGCTGTGCAAATGACTCTTGGGTCCCACTCCCCATTCAGTAATCTCCTGGGGTGGGGCCCGCCCCTCCCCTCCCCTCCCCGGCTGCCGTTGCAGCACTGCTCAGGAGCCCCTAAACAGAGACATACCCTTGTATCTTTCCCTAGCAGGTGAAAAGGAACATCTGTATAGCTTCAGGGCAGGCTTTCAGGTGCTGATATATGGTATCTCTACAATCTCAAGTTTGAGGAATAGGAAGCAACTTCAGCAGATGACACTCTTTAGACTGGTCAGTCCAGCTGAGTAAGCACCAGGTTTTCTCCAGACCCTGCTCTGATGCCCATCCCCAACCCATCTGCATACCACCCATGAGCATACCAGGTTCTGGAAAATTCTCCCTCAACATTTTGTGTTAATTGCATAGAGTAGGTGCTTGATAATGGGCTTAAATTAATAAATGAACCCCGGGGTAATCCCCACAGAGGATCTGGCAACCTGCTTGCAGGTAAGCTGCAGAGTATCTCATTGGGAGTCCCTGGGAGTGACAGGTTTGAGAGTTGGAGCAGAGAATTGTTTCCTCCAGTGAGACCCCTGCTGAGCCTACCCACTTTTCTGTTCTGCAGAGGCAGAGAAGCAAAGGCAGAAGGAATTGGAAATGCAGTTAGCAGAAGAACAAAGGCGCCTGATGGAAATGGCTGAAGAAGAACGGCTGGAGTACCAGCGGCAGAAACAGGAAGCAGAGGAGAAGGCTCGGCTGGAAGCAGAGGAGAGACAGCAAAAGGAAGAGGAAGCAGCAAGACTGGCTTTGGAGGAAGCCATGAAACAAGCCCAGGAACAAGCCAGGTACTCAGTAATTGGGCCGCAGTTGCCATGGGGAGATTGTTCAAGGGCTTGACTGCCTGCTGCCGGTACCAGCCTTGCACTGCCTTTGGACAAGTGACGTTTTCCCACTTCCGAAAAGCATGGTTTGGAAGAAACTGAAAAACAGATTCTTTTGCTGCAAATGTCACAAAATTTCTTCATGGTTTATATAACTCGTATTGAACCCAGAAAGGAGTTAGAGTTCATCTACCTCAACCCTCTGGTTTACAGATGTGAAGGGTGAGCCCCAGAAAGAAGGATCTTGATCAGGGCTAACAGTGAGTTAGGGACAGTGTCAGGACCAGATCTAATACCCCCTGATTCTGCACCATTGCCTTTCTCAGTATTTATTCGGTACCTATTATGTGCCGAACACTATTCTGGACACTGGGAATTCAGAAGTAAGCAAGACAGATGTCTCTTCTCCCATGGGGTGGGGGTGTGGAGACAGACTCTAAGCAAATAAATATAAAGTTTTTTTAAGCTGGCAATGTTATTCAGAAAAATTTTAAAGATTGCAGGGGGCTAAGTTTAAATGCGTTGGCCAGGGCAAAACCTCTAAGAGGTGATATATAAGGTAAAACCTGAATGACAAAGAGTTAGCCACATAAACACTGGAAGAAAAATATCCCAGCAAGTAAATAATTAAGTGTAAAGGTTCAAAGAAACAGATGAGGCTGGCATGGTGGAAGAATAAAATAAAGTCAGCATGGGTGGAATGAAGTGAACAAGGCACAAAGAATACTTCCAGACGAGGTCAGAGAGGTAGGCCTTGTTAGGAGAAAATGCACAGAATCAGCCATCAGGGGCCAACAGCATTTCCCCATTCATTCTCTTACAACAGTAATGATCACTGCATTTTTCTGATAATAGACTCTCTTGAGTAATGTGGTTTCAACTGACTGTTTAAAAACTAGGTCCTCTAGAAGCAACAGATGGTCATCCCTCTTTAGAACCATCAAAAGAAGCCCACACAGAAAACCATGTAACTTATATCTCAACTGTAAACAGTTTACCCCTTGAGATTTATTTTCTACAACTTAAGCTGAATCTAGGCTATTAAACACTCTTTAGGGGACCAGAAAAAGAAGCCAGAACAACTCTATCTCAAGGTTTTCCACCTAACCTTGAGTTGTTCTTCTCCTGGACGTTCCTCAACTGTCATGTGAATTACAATATAGATCATTAGGGAAGTCTTGATTCAATTTCAAAATTATGTATCCCATGTATCATAGCAGTAGGGCTGGGTTCATAAGTATTGAAACCAAAAGCTATTGAAGTCACAATAGTCCACAAAATGAAAACTCCCAAGTAATATGAGAGGAAGTTGAGCAGTTTTTTAAACAGTAATCCAAATAGCTGAAATCAGAAAACTAAGTAATTAAAGGGTTGTGTGAGGGGTAGAACTTCATTTCACTAAGGGTTAGGAGAACTTTATGCCAACCGGCTTGATTTTGCCTTGACTTGTGTGACATTGGCCCAGGTACTTCAACTTCTCTGCCCTGTTCCCTCACCTCTAAAACAAAGGAGTTCCATCCAGCAATTCGAGTTTAAGAACTGTTACACCTTTTCTCTTACTCTTCCACTAGGAGGCTCATGATGCTCTAAACCTCATATATAAAGTTACTAAATGAACAGAGTATGATCTTCCACTAAAATGCAAGGTGAATGGCCCCCGAGCCTAACTGGTGATTACTCAAATCCAAAATTCTTCTACTAGTTTATAAGGACAATTTCTAGGATGTTTAATCAGTGTTGGGATTGTGGGTTTTGTTTTTCCTTAGGCGAAAAGATGCTTTGAAGAAACATCTTCATTTCCATCAAGAACTCCATAAGGAAGCCAATAGCCTGCAGTGGACGCAGAACATTTCCAGACCATGGGTCTACTCTTACTTCCAGTTCCTACAAATGCCCAGACCTTAAGACTAGAAGAAAACCAAAAAGTAAGTTGGGAGGTGGTGACAGAAAAAGAGAAACTTCCTTCTATAATGAAGTTTCATACTGAGCCCAGTTAGTTCCATTCCATCTGGTTCACCTCACACCACACCTAAGTTCACTCTGGGATCTCCATCCCCACCACACATACTTTACTCAACCCAATTAAACTCTTCACTCACCTAAATCATTCATGTTCTCTAGAACCACATAAATCCAGAAGCTTTGGTGCCTAAAGTTGGCCAATAATTTCAGTAAGTTTCAGTTTAATTTAGCTAGACATTAACATAGTCTTAGGGTAATAAAAGTATTTCATTTCAGTCAATGTGTCTGAAAAAGTTGCATGTAAATGGAAATTCTCTAATGGAATAATTCTGAATTAGCTAAGAGCTAATTCATATATTCACATATTAAGAATTTTGCTATAATCTATAAGGCAAAGCCATCCATTTCACCCTAAGAATCTAAAATTTAATGTCTATTTAAAATAAGGTGATCACTTGATAAATGTTCATTTGAGCAAAATGAGCTGTTCTGCAATCCTATAAGTATATATTAAGAGCTGCACTGTCCAATGAAGAGCCATGTAAAGCTATTTAAATGTAAGTTTTAAAATATTCAGTTCTCCAGTCACTACCCACCTTTCAAGTGCTTTCAATAACCAGATGTGGCTAAGCTACCATATTGGACAGCACAGATATAGAACTTTTTTTTTTATCACCATAGCAAGTTCTATTGGACAGCACTGTATTCTAGAGTCCTGAAAATTAACCAATCTTGAGGTTTTGCTCCTAACTGTGCCTTAAAGAACCAACCACTCATAATTTCCCCATTTTAAAAATCACACTATCAGGGAAGTCTTGATTAGATAATTTGTCTTTAATATCTCTTTAACATCAATAAGTATCTGATAAGTATCTATCATAGAATGATCATTAAAGGGGGTGAAAGGGCTTTAGCAAACAAGATATATAAAAAGATATTAAAACAAGCAGTATCTGAATTTTCCCACGAATTTCCTTTGGCCCTATTCTGTACTTCACTGTCCACAGCTTAAGTCTAGTATTTGCAGATGATTCCCTCAAATTTCCCACTAATGCTTGTAAGGTATTTGCTTTCTACAGGAATTGCACTTCCACCATCCAGAGGTCAAGCTTAATTTTGATTCTGTACTGCTGTGTTATTGGACTTGCTTAGATTTGATGCTTATTTTCAACTCCTTGCTTTATGTAAGACAGAAATAAAATGGCCAAAAATGTTCAAAATACTGGCTATCATAGTGAATTTAAATATGTCACAAACTTTTTCTCACACTTGTCAACCCTATTTGCACATTCATTCAGTTCATTCAATAACTTAATCAGATAAGAAAGAAGCATCTCAAATAATTCAACCAAGAGAAGAAAGAACACGCAAGGAAACATCCTTGTGGGAGAAATTACCATTACTGATTTTATTTTCTCCCTTCTTGTACAAATTTAGGATGTTTCAGTCAAGCACCAGGTAGAGTGGCTACACTAAACGTTATTCAAATCCCTTTCAAAACTAATATTCTATTAAGTTGTTGCTGTGAAAGGCCTATTTTATCAACACTGCTGACCAGATAAGCACATTTTTAAGTTAGCCATAGCAGAATGCAGTGCATTTAGAAGAGCCCAATAAATAAGAAAATTATATCCCCAGTAGCTAAGCTAAAACACCTAAATGCTGAGAGCCTTCAGACAGAGATGCAAACAAAATTAAGATACCAAACTACATATTCACACATTCTGGATAGCTCAAACAGCCTATCAGGTTTGTTACTCAGGCCTGACAGAAGTACGCAACTCAGTGAGGACTTTCTAGAAATGGGCCTAATTCCTAGTCACCATTTAATATAATGAAAAATGCCAGGTGATGGTCTAAAAGCTCTAATTTACCTAGACTATATATATATAATACAAATAATTTTTTGGTTAGGGTCAAATATAAGAATTTATAAGGCAAGCCAATTATTTTTCAATAGGTGACTTAAGAAGGTACTCAGACTAACAGTTTATAAAATGCATTAGAGACAGGTATTATTTGTTCTCCTAAAGTAGTTAGATGACATTCTACTTGGGATAATATGAAACTGGATTATGTATATGCATAAACTGAATTTTGTGATTCATTAAGGAGTTAAAAGAAAAGTTAAGCCCTCTCATTAAGGAACTAATTTGGTATTTTAATTTTATGCAGTTTAAATAGAAGATATAAAGAAACAAAAGAAAATATAAACAAAATACCAAACCTTAACTAAGCAGAGAACATTTTGTAAATTGTTAAGGGAAAAACTGAAATTATCAATATCAATCAAGAATTTTTGGCGTGCCCATTTATTCAACATGATTGGGTAACTGTATCATACGTACGCATCATACAGGAATATCAAGTTTCTTAAAAAAACAGAACACTGAGTATTTAAGAATGTATTGTGGCCTTAATTGAATCCTTAATGCAGAAGGCACTTCAGTAACTTTCAGTGCTTCAAAGTCATGACCATCATCATCACTGTACAGTACTGAAGAAAACATATGTACCACGTACAAACAATAATTTTCAGTATTATGCAAGAAAACCTTTTCTTTAGGCATTTTCTTTCCTTCTATACAATTAAAAATAAAATGAACATTAGTACGGTTTTTACAAATATTTTGTTTATTTTAATGAAGCCAGTACAGACAATGTCCATTTAAAACCCATATCCCAGGCCAAAAAGTACAAATAAAATCAAAAAGAGCAGTGTTCTGTTGTATACACTTCTGCATGAATAACTTTAACTGCTAACGAAAATTAGAACTTTTCTGGGATCTTCTGACAAGGCTTTTCTTTCATCTAAAAATGCTTTCTCTCCAGGGAAGCCATTTTGGAGTTAGTCATTATTCTCACCATTTCTGTCATCTTGACTCCAGCGTGATATTCCTCTTCTTTTGGTCCAGACCCTCAGATTTTAAAAGTAGCTTCAAGTTAAGGAAAGGTAATTTTTCCACAGTTCAGTTCTCTGAAAAATTTCCATCTCCTACTGAAAGTCATAGTCCAGGAGTGAAGCAATCACATGCTAGAACTTCAGGGCCAATTGGAAAGTCATTATGAACACTCGCGTTAGTTGATCTTATTTATCACAAGCCTGCAAATGCACAGTCCTGGAAAAGGTGGCCTCTCTGTGCACACATGTAATTTTTAAAAACGAGAGGGCAATATGAAGGGAGCTGAGGTTTGATCACCAAAAATCAGCACAATGAAAACAAACAATAATGAATATAATGGGCACTAGAATTCAAATTACCAGAGGTTTTAAAGAGACGGGGTGCCAGTTTTCAATTGTTTTGAACACCACAATACAAAAGAACTATTTTTAAAAATAAAAAAGAATTAAGGGAAAAGAAAAAAAATAAAAAGAATATCTAAACCGTTGAATGACCCCCCGTTTGTTCCTGATAAACTTCAATCACATCTTCTTCCTCCATTCCCAGCTGTAAGAGAGAAGAGGGTTAGTAGAATATAAAAGTATTATTTTTTAATTGGTTACAATTATGTGGCCAATGTGTTAAAATTCAGAAAGATACAAAAGTGACCCAGTTATCCTGTTCTAAAATTAAGAATCCCGTTTCCTTCAATCTAAAGAACAGAGAGGTATATCTTTCTTTTTGATAATGTCTGTGAAGTCATTCATGTTACTTTGCTGAGCCAATTTCACTTCCCCATTTATTCACCACATAAAATTTAAGTATTTTTGAAAAGTACCTTAAAACAGTATGAAACATGTATTTAATAGCTGAAATAGTTTGATGGCATACTTTCTAAAAAGCATCTTACTTCTAGATGTAATTACATGACAGAACCACCTCTTTCAAAAAACCTAATCTCACTTTGAAATATGTGGTTCTAGTTAGAAAAATACTGCTTAAGGATTCATTTCTAAGTGGTTTACTTTGTCATCTACGATTCCTTCTGGCATGTAACTATTATTTTCTTTGCTAGTGACCACTCTTAATGCAAAGAAGTTACAATATAGCTAGTCTTATTTGACACCTTCAATTTTAAAAGCTAGATTTTTCAGGCCAACCCTTCTCAATTCTTACAGAAAAAAAAAGTTCCTTTAAAATGCCTTTTACAAAACATTAAGTATAGGTAATTATGGGGTTTCTTTAAAATGTGTTTTATATGCACTGAAATACTCTGGAATCTTTATCTTATAGACGTTATTAATAATGGTTGCCTGAGAAATGGGAATGCAGAAATATCCAGGGTGTGTTTATTTTCCTTTTTTTCATTTTTTAAATTTTCCATTTTACATAATTTGGTAGTATGGTTTTTTAATATTTTTATTTTTAACCATGAGTATTCTTTATTTCAAAGATAAAGGAGTATATAAGGGGGCTTATGTCACATAGAAACCCAGGTGTTAACCTCAATGAGGCTTGTAAAGGACAAGGAATCTGTTGATTCTAGCGTGCAGCCAGTTAAGCAGCACTGTAATAGGCAGACTGGAAACAAAACCTAGCATTGTTTCCACTTAACTATAACGGATCACAAGAACAAATGAAAAATAACATTTTAAAGGAAAGCCTAAGATCAGTAATATCTAATGAGAAAAGTTATATATTTTATAGTGAGTTCTTTGTAGAGTTACAAAATGTGAAAATTAAAATATTCTAAGAAATCTAAAAATAAAATACAGACTTACGTGGATTTAGAATTTTTTACATGATTAACTGGCTCTAGCATTATGGTTGTGATACACATAAGAACATTAAAATAATTATTAACTGAAGATGCTACTAAAATTTAATTTTAATTACACATATAGCCTGGTAAATACCACAAAGAATAAAATTCCAAACATTACAAGGAACCTTTATAACAGGAAGGAAGCACATGTCCTCAAACTATGGTTAATATAAAGCCATCAGCTTTAAGGAGCACTTTAACAGAGATGAGTGAACACAGTACAAAGAGGTCACTCCCTAAACATTTACTCTCTCCCACTGCCCCATTAGTCTTCTAAAAAGATAATCTCTTAATGATAGTGAGGGAGGTGTCATTAAAATGTATTAAGTATCTACTGTGTTGCAGAGATTATGCCAAGTTAGGACAGGGAAACTACAAAATAAGTTTAGAATATTTTGTGCCAGACAGTAAGGAAATACTCAAGAAAGTGGGTGGATATTAAACCTATAGGGAAAACTTTGATGAAAAAGAGGTTAGTCACATAGTCTCAAAGTATGTGCCCACAAATTACTTAAGTATAACAACAACAAAAAAAAACTAGTAACTACACAGTAAAGAAAAAAGACAACCATTAAACTGAGTGATAAAAATTAACATCACCAGTAAGGGGCTTCAGGAACTCCATATATTACACCGAGAAAGACACATCACCATTTATGTAGTAGTCCAGCCAAAAATACACAATCTAGTCATGAGGAAACAGAACAATCCAAATCGAGGCACTTTCTGGTTTGTATTCTTCAAAAATGTAAATGTCATAAAAGACCAAGGCAGACTGAGGAACTGTTCCAAATTACAGATAATTAAAGAGACACCTAAATAAAATACGTTGATACTGAACTGGATCCTGTGACGGATGGTAACTTTACAATGGATAAAAAATCTGGGGTTACTATCTTAACTAAGTGACTGAAGTTACTATTACCCATAGCGGGACAAATGGACATCACATAACTCCTGATGTGATGTACTTGGAATTTCACAGCTTCACTCTGTGCTACTCCCACCAAAAATGCAAAACTGAATCTAACCATGAGGAAACAACAGACAAACCCAAATTGAAGGATACTGTAAAATGTAACTGGCCTGAATTCATTAGAAAAAAAATGTCAGTGTGATGAAAACAAAGACTGGGTAACTGTTCCACATTAACAGAAGCTAAGAGGCATGATAACTAGTTAGAATGCATACTCTTGATGGGATCCTTGGTCAAAGTAAAAAAAAAAAAAAAAAAGAGGGGGGAGCTTATAAAGGACCTTATTGAGACAAATGGCAAAATCTGACTATTTTTATTGTATATTCAATTACAATATTGTATCAATGTTAAATCTCCTAAATTAGGTAACTATGGCTCTTAGGAGATAACACTGAAATATTCAGAAGTAAAGGGTCACATCAACTGCAAATTAATCTCAAATAGTCCATCAATAATGATAATATGTATATACAGAGTGTGTGCCTTATGCCAATTCAGTACTCAATTCCCACTTCCCACCTCTCTTTTTATTGGGATTTCTGAAGGCAAAATAAGGGAAGTTCAACCCAAAGATTATTGTTCTCTCTGACAAATGATACACCACTGAAATCAGAGAATAATCAAGAAAGGG
This sequence comes from Camelus dromedarius, assembly GCF_036321535.1. Classification (NCBI taxonomy): domain Eukaryota; kingdom Metazoa; phylum Chordata; class Mammalia; order Artiodactyla; family Camelidae; genus Camelus; species Camelus dromedarius. The sequence goes on along the minus strand of NC_087439.1, from coordinate 70,612,358 downwards.
GCAGTTTAATACCAGTGACCCAAATCATTCAATGCAGAATTTAAAATTTGTCCTGATTCAGAGAAGAAATTATACTCACTTCTTTTGGAGTGTGATTATCAGCAATTCTCTGACCTTCAAAGAGAAACCTGAGTGAATTCATTGGAACACCCTAAAAAAGTAGAAAACATACAAATATACAAATCTTAGAAGAGATCATAGGAACTTTGATGTACAAAAAGAAAATAAGAAAGCTTCAACAGAATACACAGAATATAAAACCAGACAGCTGATTCTATCATAATCACCATTTATTGAGTACCAACTATCTGTTAGGCACTCTCTGCATCAAGTCTTTTATATACATCATAAATTTTCATCACAACAACCCTGGAAGGTAGGTATATCACCCTATCTTCATTTCACAGCTAAGGAATCTAAACATACAGAGAGGGCACACAAGATAGCCAAGAATTTAAGGCCAAATCTGCTCCCAAGTCTATGCATCCTTAACCACTATTCTATACAGCTTCCTCTCAAATCTGTAGCTAACATAAAGATAAAATCAGATATTAGATGAGCAGCCTCACTACCTTCTAACTATAAAGCAAAATTGGTTTTAAAAGATTAAATCATAGAAATTGGGTAAATCATAGTAACTAGCCAGATAAGCTACAGTAAATCTGTGATGGCACAGATAGCACGATAAATATCACAAGTAGTATTAAAATATTTTTTCTAATCACTTACCCACAAAAATAGCTAAAAGGGAACAGAAGACTCATTTAAATAACTTCACTAATAAGTACAAATCAAGACTCATTTTAGTCCAAAAGTACTAATTTTGCTCAATAACTAATATATTAAGATTTTAACTGTGTTTAAGTACTACTCCAAAAACATCCAAAACTTAAATCTATCTTCCAATATGTACTATACTTAAATATGTTAAGAGCATGCAAACTTACCCTACATTTGATTTTAAATCATTTCCAGGGTTATATTAAATAATAAACTTAACTGACAAAGGCAGAATATTCTTTGATTTTAATTACAGGATCTTTCAAAAAAGAAGTATCTTACATTGGAGTCAAAAAAATTTCTATAGAAACCAAGTATCAAAATGGAAAAATGGATAAAATCAAATAATAACATCAAGTGGAAAATATCAAATATGGAAAATAATATCAAAATGGAAAAATGATTCAGTATCTCTGTATTGGATAAGTGTTCCATACTTCAGATAAATTAAGTTTTCTATTCCTTGTACAGCAAATATAAGGAAAAAATTACCAAGCCTCCATGAACTAAGTATAGAAACTTTTTCTAAAAACTGTAAACTCTGAAGCATAAAAAAGAAAGCTGGAGAGGGAGAGGGCATAGCTCAGTGTTAAAGTGCATGCTTAGCATGCATAAGGCCCTGGGTTCAATCCCAGTACCTCCATTAAAAATAAACAAATAAATAAACCTAAATACCTGCCCCTACCTCCAAAAAAAGAATGTCTAAAAAAAAAAGCTGGAAATGATTCTAACTTGATGCTATATTATCTCCCCAAACCTAGTACCTTCAATTTTGGATAAGTTTGGTTTTCACTTTGGCACCGTTTCTTCTCAATAATCAACTCCCTCATCTATAGACAGAGTAAAAAGACTATACAGTTTTCTTCAGGGTTGTTGTGAGAAGTAAATGACAATGTATCTAAGTACTTACTAGCATAGTGCACTTACTTAATATATGCTCATTTCCCCTGGTGAGCATTTCAATTTTAGCTCCCATCAATATTACAAATGTCAGCTGGTTGAGCCCCAATTGACAAGACTTCACTGAGTTTAACAATTAACATCAAAAACAAAAACAAATGTTTATTGCCTTACTTATCCTAATACTTAGATCTCTTTTTCTCCTGGCAAAAGTGGCAAAAGTGAGTTTACGTAAGTTACAAATATCAACTGTAGAAAGCAAATCTTCTAAAACTAAAACTTATAATACTTGAATTAATATTAATACAATTAACTTGTTAAAACATATTTTAGTTGTCTCCTATATATACTAATTTCAATTACATTTATTTAAATCTAATTTATTAGTAATAATAACAATTGGTAACATCTGTTGAGCATTTTTAGGCATCACGTTAAGAGCTTTATGGAGGTCATCTTATTTCATCTTCATTTTACTAAGGAGGAAAGAAAACACATAACTTGTTCAAGGTCCCACAGTCAGATAGTGGTGGAGCCTGAATTTGAATCTAGGCAGGCTAAAGGAATTAGTTATTGATCTAATAATCTAGCTCAGGAAAGTCAGAATCTGAAGACGGTATTAGTCACTTATTATTTTTTTTTTAAAAAGAGAAAATTCCTTAATGCTAAAAATATAGAATGCATTCAGCAGTAATCTGCAGTACTATGTATAAAGATACTGAACCAATAATGTAAGTACTTAAATTTAACATATAGCTAAACACCCATGGTTAGAAACAGGAAATTTCATAGTGATCACCAAAAATTACTTGTCTTTACTGTTACCACATCAGTAAGTCATTAAGAAAGAAACATTCATAAAGCAATCTTTACAACTACTCTGAGTTACTTTTCAAACTAGTTCCACATACTTTATGAATTCAAAATTGAAATGGGCCACAAGGGGAAAAAGGCAATTAAACAATATAAGGAGTATTCTCCTTGAGCTGCTAATAGTGAAAAATAATAAAAGATTACTTTTCTTTTGACAAACTTCCTTAAAAGAAAAATTAATGATATATAAAGTACTGAATTTAATACCATAACATACAAACCTGTCTTTGACAGTATGATTCTTTGAGTTTCTTGAGATGTGTCGTCATTTTCACTTTGAAGTGAATCTCACTGCTATCCTAAGGAGATAAGAGGGAAAAAATTATCACTCCTTGTGTAAACTATTTGCTTTGCTTGAAACAAATTATTTAATTACACATACATTACAAATAGAAACACACATCTTGTCACTGGTATTTTCCCACCAAAACATTTTTTTTCACATTCCTAACGGCTTTTATTAAAATAATCATCCTCAAAACTGTTTTATACCTATTTCAAAATAAATTTAATAAAACAAAGATAATTTTGGGTGGCTTGGGTGTTAAAATTAACAGTGTAAGTAAAAGTATGTATGTCAAAGAATACATTCCTTCGGAATTGCATGTCTGTTCTATTTTCAAAATAAAAGAAGGCGAACTGTCACAAACCTCCAATGAAAACTCAAAACAAAAAGTACCCCCACAACTGAAGTGTCATTGAAGGTGGTCAAACCTACAAGAGAGACATATACCATAAAATAACAGACTGAGACACTAATTCCTGACATTTTTTTATGTCACAACCACAGTCTGGTTTCCCCTACATGAGTAAAATGAGTAATAACCTGAGTCAGTTAATTGATATTTGGAGCCACAGATAATTTTCATCTACCCAGACTGTCAAGGAAACTATCAGGCAACCATCAGAAAAAAAAAAAATACTGACACTTGCATACTGTAAAAATTTCAAAGCCAATCCTTATATATCACATTCACAAATGTGTATTAGTAGAAGTTGCAAGTTCACAATGTTTCTGTTTATGACTATAATAGTTTAAAAAAAAATTCTTATTCTGTGGATTATTTCACAGACAAAATTTCTAGAGCAATACTTCTGCTATAAGTTAAAATCACTTCCAGATGAATTAAAGAGCTAACATTTTTAAATGTTTTAATATTTTTTCTTCTTCTTAGGGAGAGAACTTTTTCCCTAATCTTGACATTGGGAAATTCTTATTTTAAAGCAAGATTTTCATTTAAAAACCACTTAAAAAAAGAGAGACTGATAAATCTGACTTAATAAAAATATAAACCATCTATACAGTAAGAAACACCACAAACAAGAGACCTTGAAGAAAATAGTCACTATATATAACACACAAGATAAATCAAGAAAATATAAAGAACTCCTACAAATCAATCATTCTTAAAAAGGTAATCCATGGCATAGGAAAGACATATACAGGCATAACCCATCTTATTGCGATCTGCGTTATTGCACTTTGTAGATTTGTTTGTTTGCTTTTTAACAAGTTGAACGTTTGTGACAAACCTGCTTCAAGGAAGTCTACTGGCACCATTTTTCCAACAGCATTTGCTCCTTGTCACATTTTCGTAATCCTCACAATATTTCAAACCCTCCACCAGCAAAAGGACTCACTGAAGGCTCAGGTGATGGTTAGCATTTTTTTCACCAATAAAGTATTTTTTTTAATTAAAGTACGTTCATTGGTTTTATTAGACATACCACTACTGCACACTTAACAGACCATATTATAGTGTAAAACAACTTTCATGTGCACTGGGAAACAAAAAGAATTCATGTGACTCATTTTATTGCAATGGTCTGGACCCAAACCTACAGTATCTCTGAGGAATGCCTATAGATTAATGGAATAAAATTGAGAGCCCAGAAATAAACCCATATTTCTATGGTCATTTGCTTTTAACAAAGATGCCAAGCAATTCAATGGGAATAGGACAGACTTTTCAACCAGTTGTCTGGGAAAAATAGACAGCCACATGCAGAAGAAGTTAGAATCTACCTCAGACCTACACAAAAAGTATACAAGAAGTACTCAAAATCATCAGAGACTTAATGTAAGAACTAAAGCCATAAAAACCTTAGAAGAATGTATAGATGTAAATCTTTGTGACTCTGGATTAGTTAACAGTTTCTTAGACATGACATCAAAATTATAGCAACAACAAAAAATAGATAAATTCATCAAAATTAAGAACTGTACCGCAAAGGACACAACCAAGAAAGTAAGAGACAACCCAAAGATGGGAGAAGACATTTGCAAACCATCTATCTGATAATGAGCTAATATCCGAAGTATATAAAGAGGGGTGGGGGTATAGCTCAGTGGTAGAGCATGTGCTTAACATGCATGAGGTCCTGAGTTCAATCCCCAGTACCTCCATTAAAAAAAAAAGAGGTGAAAACAAAATATATAAAGTTATTACAACTCAAAAATAAAGACAAATAATCCAATCTAAAAATGGGGAAAAGATTTAAATAGACGTTTCTCCAAAGAAGATGTACAAATGGCCAATAAGAACATAAAAAGATACTCGTGATTAGCCATCAGCTAAATGCAAATCAAAAACCCAATGAGATACCACTTCACACTCACTAGGATGACTATAAAAAGAGAGCAATAATAGCAAATACTGACCAGAATGTAGAGAAGCAAACCTTCACACATTGTCAGTAGGAATGTAAAATGGTGTAACCACTGCTAAAAACAGTTTGGTGACTCCTCAAAAAGTTAAACAAAGCTACTGCTTTATCAGACCCAACAATTTCACTCATAGATACGTAGAGAACTGAAAACAATGCCACACAAAAGTTGTAATGAATGTTCATAGCAACATTTTTCATAACAGGCAAAATATGAAAACAAACCCAAATATCTACTAACTGATGAATGGATAACAAACTTAGTATATCCATACAAAGACATGTTATTCAGCTATAAAAATGAATGGAATACTGAAATATGCTACAACTTGGATGAACCTTGAAAATAAGCTAAATGAAAGAAGCCAGACACAAATGGTCACATATCATACAATTCCAGTTATATGAAATGTCTAGAATAGGCAAATCCATAAACACAGAAAGTACGATTACTGGCTGCTAGAGGCTGAGGGAGAGGAAGATAGGGAGTTATTGGTAACAAATACAGCATGTCTTTTTTTGGGTGATGAAAGCCATCTGAAACTAAATATTTGGGAATGAATGGTTGCACAGCCTTGTGAATATTCTAAAGCCATTGAATTATACATTTTAAAATGATTAATTTTATGGTATGTGAATTATACCTTAATAAAAACTTTCAAAATAAGATGATCACAGAAAATGGGAAAAGGATATAACACATGATTAATAGAATATAAACATAATAGACAAAAAAATTACACCTCATTGATAATCAGAGAAATGCAAAATAAAGTTTTTAGCTATCATACTGGCCCAAAATTGAAAGACTGATAATATCCCATGTTTCAGAGAATGTGGGGAAACAGTAATCTCACTTTGATGGTGGGAGTCCATCAATTTTTTCTTTTGTCCCTTAAAACAACTATGAAGATTCATTTCTCCAACAATTTTCAGCTAACCTCAATTATCTGTTAACATCTCAAGAAGGATCAATAAGATACAAGCCAGAGTCTGGGGAAATAAGGTGCCAAGAAAGAGGGTCGTGGAAAAGCCTGAAAGGCCCTTCTGTTTAAGAGCTATAGCTTTATCACTCAATAGTAGTCACTGTATTTGCCACTGAAGCATGCTAACCAAGAAAAAGGTTTTATTTGGAGAAAATAAGGTGATCTAAATCTGCCTAGCAGATCAATTAAAGGAAACAGTATCTGTCTTTTCTACCTCCAACACATTCATATATAGTAAATGAAATACCATTTTTAAATAACTTGCCTTACTTAAATCATTTTTTCCTGTGTGTCAGAAATTATTCACATTCCAGAGTTAGAGGGAAAAAAATGAAGCTCACCTGTCCAATGACTTTGAGTTTAATGTATTCTCCTTCCTTCTTATCCCCCAAGTCCTCAGTTGAAGGTTTTGCCTCCTGAAAGAAAAGTATATATAAAGGTAAAAGTTCTACATGCTATTTAATTACTCACTTATGAGTACCCATTACTTTCATTTAGGATACAAAATTTGCACCTGAAAATACAGCGAGCATTTCTTTTCTCTGCCAGCAAATTAAGAAAAAAGGTCGTAAATCAATTACTGTCTCAAACACCAGATCACTAAAAATCAAGAAAGAAGTCTCTTTTATGATAATCATACATTAATGGTTCTAAAACTTTACCGGGCATCAGAATCACCTGAAGGACTTGTTAAAAGACTGCCAGGCCTCATACCCAGTTTTTTGTTCTTTTCAGTCTGGGGTAGGGCTGTAATATGCATTTCTAACTTGTTACCAGGGTGCTAATGCTGCTGGACAGAGGAACAACTTGGAAACCATTAACCTACAGTTAACTCCTATTAGTCAAAGGCAGCTTGTCCTTCATGAATTCTTAACCAAACATTTTGAATCCAAGATTACTTTTTCACAGCCTATTGGGGGAAGTTAACTATTCCAATTACAAAACAGTACTAAGAAATATAAACTAATCATAGTAACATAAGCAAAGTCTATTTAGGAAAGAAAATCAAATAGAAAAGTACTGGCCTAAACAACCCAATCCAAAAATGGGCAGAAGACCTAAACAAGCAATTCTCCAAGGAAGAAATACAAATGATCAATAGGCACGTGAAAAAATGCTCAATATCACTAATTATCAGAGAAATGCAAATCAAAACTATGATGAGATATCACCTCACACCAGTTAGAATGGCCATCATTCAAAACTCCACAAATGACAAATGCTGGAGAGGCTGTAGAGAAAAGGGAACCCTCCTACACTGCTGGTGGGAATGCAGTTTGGTGCAGCCACTGTGGAAAACAGTATGACGATTCCTCAAAAGACTAGGAATAGACTTACCATATGACCCAGGAATATCGATCCTGGGCATATATCTAGAAGGAACCCTACTTCAAAATGACACCTGCACCCCAATGTTCATAGCAGCACTATTTACAATAGCCAAAACATGGAACTAGCCTGATGTCCATCAACAGATGACTGGATAAAGAAGATGTGGTATATTTATACAATGGAATACAGTTCAGCCATAAAAACCGACAACACAACACCATTTGCAGCAACATACATGTTCCTGGAGAATGTCATTCTAAGTGAACTAAGCCAGGAAGAGAAAGAAAAATATCATTTAAGATCGCTCATAGGCGGAATCTTAAAAAAAAAAAAATACAAAACAGAAACAGACTCACAGACACAGAATACAAACTTGTGGTTGGCAGGGGGATGGGGGGTGGGAAGGGACTGGGATTTCAAAATGTAGAAGAGATAAACTACATTGTACTGTGTAGCACAGGGAAATATATACAGGATCTTATAGTGGCTCACAGCGAAAGAGAATGTGACAATGAATGCATGTATGTTCATAGATAACTGAAAAATTGTGCTCTACACTGGAATTTGACACAACATTGTAAAATGACTATAACTAAAAAAAGTTTATATATAAAATAAAATAATTAGACTAATTTTTGCAGAAAGAAAGAAAGAAAGAAAAGAAAGGAAAGAAAGAAAGAAAGAAAGAAAGAAAGAAAGAAAGAAAGAAAGAAAGAAAGAAAGAAAGAAAGAAAGAAAGAAAGAAAGAAAGAAAAAGGAAGGAAGGAAGGAAGGAAGGAAGGAAGGAAGAAAGGAAGAAAGAAAAGTACTGGCCTAACATACTCTTGAATCAAAACAAGTCAGTTTTATATTATCTACTATTTTAGACTGTCTGAAGCAGTATGTCCAATTTTAAAAGATTAGGCTTGGCTGAAAAAGTAGGGGAGTTAAACTGGAATAAGAAAAGAAGCACAAACAAGGGAAGTAGTAAAAGGAAAAGAGGAGACAAAATTAGAAGACAGAAGAAAAGAGTATAACCCTCTTACAAATTATAAAATAATAAATTATACAATAATTTTAAATAAAGGGATACTGAAAAGAAAATGAAGTTAGAATAAACTAGCTGAAACAACATTGCCATGAAGTATCTAAGAAAAGTAAGGCATTTTTAGTAAAGGGGGTAGCTTTGGTAAATTTCACTCACTAGTGTGATAAAAGCAGCTTTCCCTGCAGTTTACCTTGTTCTGGCCACCATATTATCCACTTATTTAAATACATACTCTTTTATTATTTGTAGCAATTTCAAACTGCTAATCCACACTTGATGAGAATATAACCAACTATACTGTATTTCAGAAATAAAACAACAAGGTCCTCACCTGTTTATCTCATGCCAGTAACTTAAAACTAACAAACTCTTAAACATTCAAAATGTAACAGAACATAAGAAGTAGCTTTTAACTTTAAGACACAGGCTAGAGTCCAGGGAAATGCTTAGATAACAGAATTGACTTCATTAGTGTGAATCCTTGCCTGTTTATCATTCTGCAGTGCTCAACATTTGCTGACTACTGCATATTATGGCAGCAGGCAAAATTAACCTTCTTTAGTGAGACAGTATTTCACCTGAAAACTAGAAGACTGTCTTCAAACAGTTTCACCACAACATTTCTATGAATTTACATTCAGAGCAAACAGCTGCTTCTTCCTTTAAGTATCTAGAGAGGGCAAGGACAGTTTATTCCATGCAGTGAAGGGTAATAAAGAGCAAAAAAGCCCTGAGTCCTCTTTAACTGAGAAGAGGTGTGAAGAAGCTTTCTATGAGTTAGCACAACGGAAGAGAATATAACCCTCCAGCAGGAGCAGCAATACATCAGCACAGTGGAAGTGATTTTGCTCCAGTATTTCCTAGACAGGGTAGCAATAGAGGCAGCTCAGAACAAAAGGGTTCTTTTCCAACCCATCATCCACACTGCTTCAGAACTCTTTCTAAAGCAGTTTCTCTGACTGTATAACTACCCCTACCAAAAAACATTACTAGCTTCCAGTACTCTAAGGCCTAGAACCTAACTCCACAACATCACATTTGGTTCCTCATTACCAAGCTCTATTCTCATTTTTCTCTCACCATTTTCTTTACAAACCCAAGGAGTCAATAAAATTGGACTATGTGCTGTTCCACGAATGTCTATAAACATTCTTCCACTTTCAGCCCTTTGTTGTTTCTGCTTCACTTACCTATAATACATACCCTCCCTCAACTTCTCTTGAAATCATCTCACATTAATCCATCCCATACATCATCTGAAGTACAGTACTAAAAAAACTCTTCTAGGAACCACAGCATCCTTCAACCTTCCTATTGGGATTAAAACTTTCCTTTAATGCTCCTATTTGCAATTTATTCATATCTTTCACAGCATTTATTCTCAATTTTAAAACACTCCCCTTTACTGTTTTCTTGAGTTGTTGTCCTCATCTTTTTCTTCAAACTTCTTACGAGTACTCAGCATTTGCTATTTCCACTTTCACCCTCAACTGCTGTAATCTGGTTTATACCCCACCATTCCACTTGACTTGACACTTCTCTCGCAAAAGTTACCAGTTCAAATCCTTATTGCTAAACCCAATGGACAATTTCAAGTCTCATCTTTTAACTTTTCCAACACAATAGATATTGATGACTTCTTCCTTGAAAACTCTCTACCTCTGGCCTCCAAGATTCCACTGCCTCCTCATCTTGGCCGTTTCCTTAAATGGTAATGCTCCTCTAGATTCCTTGTCTTCAGTCCTCTTCTTTTTCTTTGTCTTCCTGGGTGACCCATGGGTATCTCAATTTAAGTGTCCAAAACTCAATGCATTATCTCTGACTCCTATTAACTTTAACTCTTCTTCCTGAAGACCAAAATCCAAAAAAGCTACAACTCCTCCTGGATTCCCAGTTACAATAAATGGTTACCATGCACTCAACAGCCCACCACAGAAATTAAGCAGTCACCTTGGCTAATCTTCCTCTCTTAAATCTCACACTTAATCATTCATCATTCTGCCAATTTTATCTCTTAGTGACTCTCATTCTCTCCATTCCACTGCCTTAGTTCAGGCACTCACTGCTGTTCATTAACATTACTGTAACAGCCTAACAGATGCCCCAAGTCTAGCTTTCTTTCAATTAATCCTTCCCAACTACAACCAGAGCCATCTCTCTAAAATGCAATCTGATCTGCCCAGAAATTTCAGGGTTAAGCTCAAACTCCTTAGCCGACATACACTGGTCTTCCATGTGTTGGTCTCTGCCTAGCAATTCAGGCTTATTCTTCTGTCTATTTTTCTGTCTCTCTTATTAATATCCTTTGCTCCAGCCATACTGAACTATCTACAATTCCTTAAACATGGCACCCTCTACCTTAACTCCACAATCTCTGTACATGTTGATCACCTCTGCTTCATATGCCCTTTCCTACCCTATTCCCCTTTCAAGACCACTCAGGCATCACTTTCTACAAAATGATTTCCCTGATCACCCTCTTAAATGTTCCCACACTGCTTAACTTACTATAACCACATGTTTGTTTATCTGCATCTCCCACCAGATTAAGTTCCTTATTGCCATGTCTTACTCTTTGTATTTCTGGTCAAGCAGAATGTCTGGTACTTTGAAGATACTCAATATGCTAGTTAAATAAATTAATGGTTTCAGTGACAATTTGGTATGTCTTGCATTCCCTATTAGTTTACAAAGAATGATTATAAAAGTTTTTATCTTTATAATCTCTATTGTGTCAGGCAAATACCAGGCAATTACTTAATGCTTGCTGAATTAAGTTGACAGCATTATTTTCTGTATCATACCACAAAATTTTGCTAACGCTTCATACTTCTACTGTACACAATAGTCAGTCCAAACAAAAATCTTTTCAGTGTTTTACATTCACAGTTGGGAATAAGATAATTTGTTTCAATTTCATAAGAACATGTGAACACTAGGACTTGAAATTTCCAAAATTAAGCTGCCATTTTCCCTAGTCACTCCGTTTTGGTGATGTCTTCCCAACTCTGAAGCACTAGAGCAATGTCACATGTGCCCACTTGTTTAATAGCTTCATGCTTGCCTAATGCAGTCATCTAACTTTTCACGAGCTGCCTTTTTTTCCCTGGACAAACTAGCCTGGAAAATGAGACGATCTTGGACAAAAAAGGCCAAAGTTTGTCACCAGTGATCTCAATGTCTTTTGTATGCCTTCTTCCCTTCTCTCCCTTGTACAAAAAGCAGCCAGTACAGAATGATATGGCACACTAGTCACTAAACAGTGAAAGCTTTCAGCACTGGGTCTGGGACAGTAGGTCATCAGAGAAAAGAGAATCCCAGAGAGGGTGGGTTGATTTGGCTGGAAAGGATACACAGCCCCAGAGCAGAAGAATCTGGTAATGTAAAGAAAGTAAATGTATGTACAAGACCAAAGTCAGGAACTGGAAACCTCTAAACTTTCAGGTCTGTGTCATCTAGAGACTGAATCATGGTAACTGGAATGGTAAAAGGAATTTATCAGGTACCAGGCACTACCCACTATTCTTTCCAAGATATAGATGAAACAGCTTAGAAATAGAAGGTGGCTGGATCTGAAAAGAACTAGACAGGAGAGGACAGAAAACACAACAATCCTCATTTTAAAATGTACAAAATTCAAGAGAAGGATTTTATTGTGCCATTTCAAAGTCAAAAGAACAAGAACTTTGCTAAAAAGCACCATGGCAATCAGTATGTAGACAGTTCAATCACAGAGAGCACCACACTTAACTATCCCGAATCTGTCACTGTCACTTGTTCATTCTTCTGGTGGGGGGAGGAGAGATTCTGGGGAAGACCAAATCAAAAATAATCCATTTACTCTTTATTTGATGACATTAAGAAATCTGTTCAATTTTAAAGATGTGATAACAGTATCCTAGTTAAGTTAAAGTCCTTCTCTTTTAGGCATACATATTGAAATATTTATGGATGAAATGATACAAAGTCTGGGCCTGGTTTCAAAATAATATGATAAAGTAGAGTGGGGTCATGTAGATGAAATAAGATAGGCCAAGACACGGGTATATGGGTACAATTATATATACATTAAAATTTTCCATACTAAAATATTTCATAAAAAATGCAGTTTCCAAAAATTGTTAACCATCAGTCTTAACTATGCAGCAGTTTATTTCATTTTATTTCCTAGTGAAGAAAGCTCAACAAGAATTAAATTGGATAATTCTAATAATTACATCCATTATTAAAAGATACAGACCCCCAAATTACAATAGTCATCTCCCTCATACTTCAATGATTTACCACAATTCTAAAAACACAAAAATATACATATATTTTGAGCTCATGCTGCATATGTTCAAACTTAATGAGACAGTACTAGACATTTGGAATAAAACTGATCACGCTTAGCTCCATAACTTCAAGGTGTAAGTCAAGCTTTCAAGACACTGAGACTCCTGTAAATTTATATTTAACACTAGAATTGTGGTTAAATGCTAGATATAGACAGACAATTTCTCAGTAACTAAAAATTATAACTGAAAATCCCATTGGTTGTATAAACCCTACTCTCTTCACCTAGACTATGAACCTATGCAAAGCCTAGAACAAACTGGCTTCACTGTATCCAAAGGTACTAGCACACAGGTTTAGAGGCATGGCACAGACATTGTTAATCACCTACCCAATATCCATTCTGCCCTTCTTCCTTCCAAAGGGAAGACTAAATTTGCCAGCCAAACCTCCCCCACCTCCACCGTAGTTCACAGCTTCTCTTATGGTCACGAGATGCAGTGCTGGTCAGTGAGATAGAAGGTGACATACTTTTTGCTGGTACGTACTTTTTGGTGTACTTTTTCTGTTTGCTCCATTGCTTTCTCCTGCCTGGGACAAAGGCATAAAGTAACCTTTTTGTGCCCATAGGGCACAAAGTATCAGAGTGAAGACATCTGCTAAGGATGGAGGAGAAAGGAGTATGAAGGCACAGTGAAGCTGCCTTACCATCTCTGAACTAGTAACTTAAATGTGGACTTTTTGCTTCATCAGAAAAACAAACTGCATACTTGTTTACCCTACTATATATCAGACTTTCTGTTATTCAGTCCAAAAGCAATCTGAATTGACACAGGAAGTTCTCTAAATAGGTAGCATTTAGCTTATGTTAAAAAAAAAAAAAAAAGCTCCTAGAAAAGCTACCTTAAAGTTCATCAAAAGCAGAATAGTTAAATAAATTATGGTATAGTCACACAATCGAATGCAATTTAGCAATGAGATTTAGCAACATACAACTATATACAATAATATGGACAAATCCCCAAACAATGCTGAAGCCATAGACAGAAACACATACTGTATGATTACACTTATACAATGTTATAGTGTATAAAAACAGGCAAACTAATCTGTGTTAGTAGTCAGACACTCTTAATTTGGGCGCTGGCTGCATGGATGTGACCAGTTTGTGAAAATTCAGCAAACTGTACAATTGTGTATACTTCTTCATATATATACTAATCTTCAGTAAAACCTTTAAAAATAACTGGCCCAATACACTGAGAACAGTGAGTCCAGCAAACAGAACTCCACCCTTCCTTCCTTAAGGTCTTTTCCTTCAGATTCTCAATAGCTCAGTAAAGGCAATCAAATACAAAAAGAATATTCAAAATATAAATGTATAACAAATGCAATACATCTTTAAATAAACCTAAGTGATGTTGCAGGAATTCCAATTTTAACTGTAAAACCAAGGTGCTCAGTAATACAATCTGTGTGAACTTACATGACTTCTTAAAAGATTAAGAGAATTATCTACCCCCCGAAACCCACAATTTCAATAAATTCTAAAATGTGATATCAAACACGACTTAGAGAAAATTATCCATAACAATCCCAATGTCCTAGAAGCAAATGATTCAATTTTGCAGATTAAGTTACTAGGTCTATCACTAACAGAAGTAAAGAGCAAGAAAGTATGCAAACACATAAAAGAAAAGCTAATGCATGACAACCAAGCCTTCCTCAGGAACAAAACAGCATGGGAATTGAAAGAGGAGGAACAGGAAGATACCTGCTGTTTCTTGTTTTTGAGGCAACCGTCCATTTCTAGGGCCTAGGATGGTGCCCGGAACATACCGACACTCAATAAATACTTGTTAAATGAATGAATATGACCACTCACTCCTTCAAAAACTTTTACTAAGTATTCAGTCACTGTGCTGGACACATGAGAAAAAAAAGAGTGGATAAAGTCTGATTCCTGACTCTCCAAAACAAACAGTATAATGAAGAAAGGCACTTACATACACAATTGCAACACGATACATAAAAGCTATAATAGGAACACTCTTAAGTGCTATGGGGGGTAATGAGTGTCAATGAGTTTGTAAAATACTATTAAATAATGTTCAGATAACATTTTCTTTTAAATGTTTTATTATAATCTATATGTTTGCAACATACACTAGCAGCACCTCATATATCTATCATAGAGAAGACAGACTACTATTCCTCTCTGAGGGTATGGAATGCTTAATATATGTATCATTAACTAGAGGCTCCAGTCATAGCTACAGTTTGCCATACTTATTTTATGATATAAATAGCATACATAATTAATGAATTTTAATATATGCCAGTTTTTCATATTCTTCTACTATCTCAAGCTAACAGATCAGTAAACATCAACAGCAATATAAAGAGCACTGCAGACACAACATTGTAAAATAATTATAAATCAATAAATGTTAAAAAAAAAAAAAAACACTGCAGGGAATAATGCTATCCTAACAAAAGAAACACAATTAATGTGGTAGATTAAAGATCTACACCATGCTGAAGAGAATACTTAAGACCCTTCAGAGAAGTTTTGAGACTATATGAGGAGCGCATCCATTACAGCCCCCAGCCACTTGAGTAATCCCAGCAGACGCCCCACATACCAAGTAGCAGTGCTGAGTTTAACCCACAGAGCCTTGCCCAAATTGCAAATTTATGAGCAAAACCAAAGAGTGTTGTTTTAAGCTGAGGTGGGAAGCACCATGAAAAGACTGGCAAGACCCCCAGGCAGGGCCACTATCTTGCTTTTATGCTTCTGTAAAATGGCTTGCTTCTAGGACAGGGGAACTTACCCCTAAGATCGTATTGGTTCAATAGGCTCACTCCTAATTGGTCCATTTGTAACAACTGATTTGCATATGGCAAAAACCTGGCTCACTCCTGATTGGTCCATTTCTTACACCTACTCTGCATATGATGTTGCAAAGTCTTGACTAGTAGCCTGTAAAAGCCTGTGTAAACCTACAGATGGGGACCAGAGCTTGGAGTGTTAACTCCTCTAGGCCCACCGGTGTAATAAACCTGAGCTCTCCAACCCTCCCGGTGCTGCTTTGTCTCTCGTCAAGATCCAGGTTGCTGTAACACTTCACTGTAACAAAGCCATAAAGTTTTGAGGTAGTTTGTTAGGTACCAACAGATAACCAGAATTACTTAATGCTTCTAAAATCCTTGACTAAAGATAAAAGATCATTCAATATCTGTCTCTCTCTCTCTCCCTTTCTGTGTCTGAGGTGGAGGTGGGGAGAGTGAACTTGCTAAAAGATTAAGTTAGCATTTGAAGCAAATCAGTCATCCAATTATTACAAATTAACAGGTCAGAATTGAAGAGCTGAAGTCCATACTGCCTTTTTTAGTTTTGGTATAGAAAGGAAACACTATGAACATGAATACAGGGAAGGAGGAAGGAAAAATATTTGTACACATTACCCTTACCAGCTTGATAGTAAGCTCTGGTTCTACACAAGTGCTCAGTTTTGCTGCACGCTGAGATCAGGCTAAAGGAGAGCACCCAGTCAGATCTGTTATTAGTTAAAAAATCTGTTATTACTTAACCTTTTTAAGGGATCATGAACCCCTGATGAAAGCTATGGATCCTTTCTCCCTAAAAAAAATTCACATGCACAAATACAATTGCATACAATTTCAGTGGATTTTCAGCCCTTATGGTTCACAATCCTCGAGTTTAGAACCTGTGTTAGAGGATTATTCAATAATGATCCACTTGATAATGCTGGCATTGTTAGAATTATAATAAAGCATTTCACTCAAATTCCAAAAATAATTACTTTTCATTAATCACTGGAGAATCCAGCAATTCAAATCTGTGAATTTAACATCCACCAATTTTACCCTGAAATTATTACTCAATTCCAATATCCAGCACCAGGCAATAACCGTCTGAGAGATGCCTCAGAAAACACACCATTCTAAAACAACTTGGTTTATACAAAGATTGTCTTTTGGAGACAGTGGTTCAGTCTCATGCTGCTGATTTGGCACAGTAGTAACTTGGGATTCTTATTCTTGCTCATAAGGCTCATCAGGGTAAGAGTTCACTTTCATACCTCTTTAAATCTTTAGCATCCCAACACTAAAATTGTACTAATTACTAATAATGATGTTAGTCAATCAGCCTAAAGCAACCATTCTCAAACTTTTTGGTCTCAGGACTCTTTTATACTCTTAAATATTATTTAGAACCCCATAAAGCTTTTGTTAGGTTGGTTACATCTATTGAGGTTCACAGTACTGAAACTGAGAAATGTTCTAAATACATATTAATTCATTTTAGATAACAATAAACAATGTATATTAGCAAATAATATTTTTATTAAAAATATTTTTTCAAAAACTAGTGAGAAAAGTTGCACTGTTTAAAATTTTGCAAATCCCTTTAATGTCTGGCTTAATAAAAAGAAGTTGGATTTCGACATTTGAGTCTACATTTCAATCTGCTGTGATGCTCAAGGTCATGCTAATCTTTAGAAAACTCCACTGAACGCTCATGAAAGAATGAGAGTGAAAGACAGACAGTGCCCAGTATTATCATGAAAACAGTTTTGGCCTCAAGGACCCCTTGAAAAGAATCTAAAGAACTTGCGGCCTAGAGCCACCTGTGAGTGTCTTAGGTCCTTAACTTCTTCCTTCACATTTCTTTTAAATGACCAGAATTCAAATTGGAGCAATAAATTCTACAATTTACTTTATAACTCCTTTTGTACATTGCTCTTTCATCAAGCGATAACAGATTTTTAACACGCTTCCTTGCAACTTCTGAGCATCAAAATAAAAGGCTGATGAAACTAAGCATTTACACCTGTTCTTTCCTCCCTGGTAACCAAGTAAACAACTATCTAGGGAGATAGTTATAATGCCATTCCCATACCAATTTGGGAATTAATCTAGACTGCTATAAGAAGACCTACCTACCCAAAACTAATTTGTATTTTGGTTTAGCTTTAAAAATATAAACATACATTTTTGTACAACAGAACAAATCCACAAAAGCCTCATTTGCCCTCACCAAGTGGCACAAAACTGAACTGGGTTAAAAGCCAAGGGAATTAGTGTGATAATTTTAAAAGTTCAAGTACACTATGGAGTTGAATGAGAAACAATTTTCTAGATAACTATCACTAAACAAGTAAAAAGTGCAAAAATACTTTAAAAAGTCAAAGTCGTCTGAGCAAACAAAAAGATGTCCCTACAAAAATCTTATAAAGTAAAAACTAGCCATAAACGTGGTTAACTAGAAAAAGGTGAGGAAGAAAAACTTACCACGGAAAATCGAACACTCGCAATTGAGTGTAAATCGCAAGAAAATCTTGATATTAACATTAAAATGGAGTACTTTGCTACAATGGGTGGCTTGCTGCAAATGTTTTCCCAACTGCTCAACACACACGAAGTTTTCCTATCCTTTTCCTCAAAGGTTATCAGTCATCTTCAGGTTAACGCCCAGATGAAATGCTTTCTGTTGCTCTAGCAGTTTTGTTCTACTTTGTTTCTTGGTTATTGAGTGCTCTTACAACTGGAGAGCTGCTGAGCCAATCCCGAGTAAGAAATGGGAAAGTACAAGAAGAGGCCACAGCTCTACACCCCCACACGGAAAAAGACTCAGAGCAGAGCAGCTCGGCTCTAGCTGCAATCCGAACGGAAAGCAGAGCTATCTAGGTTCCCAGCAACACGAGACGTCTCCCTCCCCCTTGCTCCCACGTCCCCACTCCGGGATTACCTAAAGACCAAGAACCAAAAAGTGGAGTCCACCCACTTTTTCAGGGCCACCGAGCCTCCCGGGCAGAGATTCTCTCCCGTTACATAACTGGGGCCTAGGGCCGTGCTTCTGCAATCAGCCCTCTGGAGAGGCAGGCGGACGGGCTCCCCAGGGACCCTCTAGGGGAGGTGGAAGCTGGGCTCTGCACCTGGTCGGCCCCGGAGAAAAAAGGGGGACGACTTAAGGGAGGCCGCGACCAGAGGCGCTGGGGCACAGTGGGTGATGAGAGAGCCCGGAAAGCGGCAGGGCGGCTCCCGGAGGTCCGCGGCAGGCCCGGGCGTCTCCGGCCCTAGTCCACTCCCCTCCTTCGCCAGCCGAGCCCCCACCGGCAGCCCCCTCCCCCATTCCGCGCTCCCCTCCCCCGCGCCTCCAGCCCCGGCCCCAGCCGAGCGGCAGGCGGACCTGCGGAGCAAGGCCTCGGCCACCGCCATCGGACGGCTCCCAGCCCGGTACCTGGTCAGACATGGTGACGGTGGCTTCACCCGGGGTCTCCGCACAGCAGCGGCCTCGGGTAGGCAGAACCTCGCTCCGGGGTTTACAAATCCGTCTCTCTTCCCCACAGCACAACACCGCGGCCGGAGGGACTTCCGCTACGCCTGGCGTCACTTCCGCTACGCGCCGCGAGGAGGGATAGGGAAAAGGGGAAAGGCGAGGCGGGAAAACGAGTCGGGGGGGAGGGGGGCAGCCCGGAGGCGGGAGGCGGAGAGCTGCTATAGCCGTGGTCGCGCCAATGAACTAACAACAGTGCCCTCAGCGCCACCGAGACTAGACCCTGCACCTGGGTCCCGAGCCCGTCTCTCTACGGAAAAGTTCCGGGTGCCCAGTCTCAGCGTTTGGAACCGAACGGACAGCCCAGATTCCTCCTCCCCCTCCGACACCTTTCAGGTTTCTGAAGGCTGAGCCAGCGTACTTCTGTTGTCTCCTCCTGGCCTTGCTCGTCAACCTCCATAAATAATTGAGCTGAATACCAGTGCCTGTTTCCCTACAGCTAACATTTTTGATTAACTATCCAGGCCAAACATATAACCTAAATTTAAAAAAAAAAAGGCAAAACAAAACACGATCCCGTTGGACACAGTTTTAATAACTACTGATGAAAAAGATGCTGCTGAAAGTTACAAACTGGTAGGGAAGAAGAGCTAATTCTGACCTTTGAATTCTGTTGCTGTAAGTTAAAGAATGGTCCTTCTATGAGTTCTTTAAAGTATAAAAGCGTAGAGCATAAGGATAAATGAAAGAGAACTGAGATTCCAGAATAAATCAATAAACCCTCATACATCAATTAATTTTCCACAAGAATACCTAGACAATTCAATAGTGAAAGAGGACTTTCAATAAATGCTACTGGGACAACTGGATATCCATATGCAAAAGAATGAATTGGGATCACGATCTCACAACTTTTGAAAAACTCACTGAAAATGGATGAAAGTCCTAAATGTAAGAGCTAAAACTATAAAACTCTTAGAATAAAACGTAGGTATAAATCTTCCTGACCTTGGATTATGCAGTGGCTTCTTAGATGCGACACCAAAAGCACAAGCAACCAGACAAAAATACATTGGACTTCATCAAAATTAAAAACTTTTATCTTTCATGTTGAAAAAACAACCTAAGGCATAGGAGAAAATATTTGCAAATAATATAGCTGATAAAAGTCTAATATTCAGAATACATGAAGAACTATTATAATTCAATAATAAAAAAATTCAACTTAAAAATGGACAAAGATCTGAATAGAAATTTCTCCAAAGTATGTATACAAATGGACGGGAAAAGATGCTCAGCATCATTAGGCACCAGGAAAACATATACTAAAATCATAATGAGACATCATTTCAGATGTGTTAGAATGGGTGTCCATAATCAAAAAGACAAATGATAACAAGTACTGACAAAGATCTGAAGAAATTGGAACCCTCACACACTACTTAGTGGGAACATAAAATGCTTTGGAAAACATTTCATTTGAAAAACATTTTGGCAGTTCCTCAAAATGTTAAAACATAAAGTTACCATGACCCAGCAATTCTACTCCTAGGTATATACCCAAGAGAATTAATGTCATATGTTCACATAAAAATGGGTACACAAATGTTCACAGTAGCATTATTCATAATAGCAAAAAAAGAAAACAACCTAAATGTCCATCAAGTGACTAATGGATGAACAAAAGTGGTATATTGATACAATGGAATATTATTAGGCTATAAAAAGGAATGAAGTATTCATACAACATGGATGAAACTTGAAAACATTATGCTAAGTGAAAGGAGCCAGTCACAAAGGATATTCTGTTTAAATGACATATCAAGAA
Source organism: Camelus dromedarius (assembly GCF_036321535.1). Lineage (NCBI taxonomy): Eukaryota > Metazoa > Chordata > Mammalia > Artiodactyla > Camelidae > Camelus > Camelus dromedarius. The sequence continues at coordinate 70,591,386 of NC_087439.1, read as the reverse complement.
TAGGCAAATCTATAGCAACAGATAATGCATTAGTGGGCTATTGTCCTAGCATTCTACTAGGGCTGGAGGGTTAGAGGGGAAATGAGGAGTGACTGTTAAAGGGCACAGCTTCTTTTGGGGGTGATGAAAAATGCTTTAAAGTTGATTGGTGACTGCCCAGCTCTGTAAATATACTACAAAACTAAAACTTACACACTTTAAATAGGTGAACTGTGTGATGAGTTAATTATATCTCAATAAAACCATTATATATAAAGCAAAAACAAAAAATACAATGGCCCTGAAAAGAGCTGCTAGTAAGTGAAGTTTGGGTATTATTAATGGAGCATACAAGACCCTCACATACAACCAGAATGGTCATGAAAAAGCTTCCAAAAATATAAAATAACATCTAAATTGAAATCCAAAGAGTAAATTGAAATAAGCTAGAGCAGCAGTTTCTAAACATTTTGTCGCAGGATTCCTTTAAACTTTTAAATTTATTGAAGACCCCAAAGAGCTTTTGTTTATGTGTGTTATATCTATTGATATTTACCATATTAAAAATTAAAACTAAGTGGGAAGAGTATAGCTCAGTGGTAGAGGGCATGCTTAGCATGCACAAGGTCCTGGGTTTGATCCCCAATACTTCCACTAACAAAAACAAAATTAAAACTGAGAAAAATTTTAAGTATGTATTAATTCATTGAAAAATAATAAGTCCTTTACATAGTAGCATAAATAACATACTTATATGAAAATGACCATGTTTTCCAAATACAATAAAAGCTAGTGAGTAAAGTGGCAGTGTTTTTCATTTTTTGCAAATGTCTTTAATTTTGCTAATGCTTGAGTAATAGAAAACAGCAGGATAGTTATATCTACTTCTTCATTCAGTTGTTGCCATCTTGGTTGCAGTTGGTTGAAATACGTAAAGAAAATTCAGCCTCATACAGACATGTAATTGGGGGAGGAGAGGAGGACTATTTTAATAGCTTTTTCACATAATTGTAAATACTTTTGTTCATAGCACACCCAGACTTGACAAGTATAGTTTCTTAATTGAAATGTGGAACTTGAAACCATATCAATGAACTTTTTATCCCCTGTTACATAAAAAAATCCATTGGTCTATCTTGCACTTTGGATAGACCTTTTACCCATGCATAATTTTGTAACATCATGGATTGGTCATTTAGAAAACACTGATTCACTGAGTTATGCAGAGCTACTAAATATTGACACATTTCATTATACAATATCTAAATATCACACTCATTGTTTTCACAGATTTATCAGAAAAAGTCTTTAAGTATTGGGAAACTGTCAAATTCACAGTGATAATTAGTTTTTCCAAAATGCTAATTTATGTGTGAAGGCTCAAATTTTGTCACTGACAACAAATATTGTCAGTTGTTTTTATTAAATGTTAGGCTCATCTGTTCATTTTTTGAGGCAATGTCTGCTATATTTCCAAGTCTGAAAAACCGCTATTGGCCTGTCATTTGTTCTATCACATAAAAACAGTGTTCTTTTCACATGCACCCCAATGTTCATAGCAGCACTATTTGCAATAGCCAAGACATGGAAACGACCTAAATGTCCATCAAGAAATGAACGGATAAAGATGTGGTGTATATATATACACACACATATACACAGTGTAATATTACTCAGCCATGAAAAAGAATGAAACAATGCTGTTTGCAGCAATATGAATGGACCTAGAGATTATCATATTAAGTGAAGTCAGTCAGGTGGAGAAAGACAAATATCATATGATATCACTTATATGTGGAATCTTAAAAAAGGTACAAATTGTATTTACAAACCAGACATAGACTCATGGACATGGAAAACAAATTATGGTTACCAAAGGGGAAAGCAGGTGGTAGAGGGATAAATTAGGAGTTTGGGATTAACAGATACACACTACTATATATAAAATAGATAAACAACAAAGAGCTACTATATAGCGCAAGGAATTATATTCCGTTTCTTATAATAAGCTATAGTGGAAAAGAATCTGAAAAATATGTATATTTATGTATGGATATGGATAACAAAATCACTTTGCTGTATACCTGAAATTAACATTGTAAATCAACTACACTTCAATAAATAATAAAATTTTTAAAGGAGGAAAATAAAAGTTATATAATCTCACCTCCCAAAAAGTAATAAATAAATAAATTAGTTTAGGGGGGAGGGTACAGCTCAAATGGTAGAGCACATGACTAGCATGCACAAGGTCCTGGATTCAATCCCCAGTACCTCCTTTAAAAATAAATAAATAAACCTAACTACCTCCTCTACACACACACACACACACACACACACACACACACACACACACCAAATATATATATATATATATTAGTTTAAACTTAAAAAAATTGTATGCTTTTTTTAAAAAGGGCTAAATAAGCCTATAATTCAATCTCTTGCGAGGCTTTCCAAGGGCAAGACACAGATGAGTAAAGACAGATTTATTTAGAGAGATGAATACTGCTTAGAGTGTAGGCTCTTTCAGAAGGCAAGAGAAAGCCCACAAGGTGTGGGGGTTAGGTGCTCAGGTTAAGGTAAAAGTAGATACACACTCCATAGACAGAGTGCGGGCCATCTAGCCAGACTGTGGCACTGTCAGCTCCTTTTGTTACCATATGTTTTGTTTACTATTTTTTCTTTGTACAGATATGCTTTTTCCATCCCCAAAGAGGACAGCCCAAGGTAATATATCCAGCTCAAAGTTCATGCTCTCCAGGTGATATTGTTTTCTTCCTCAGGCTCAGATATGACTCTTTATGATCTGGTTACCTATGAATTGAAAAGACAAATAATTCACCAAGACACACCCACATCCATTGGTAATGCAGGGAACACAGGAAGACTGGGAAAAACATTCTCATTTAGAACAAGGAAGTGGGGAAGGAAATAGCTCAGTGGTAGAGCACATATGCATGAGGTCCTGGGTTCAATCCCAGTACCTCCATTTAAAAAAAAGAACAAGGAAGAACTGAAGACACATAGTACTCACTGGGCCATAGCAATTCTGAAATCCCACTGGATAAATACTGTGAAGGTCTTCTCTCTCTTTGGGCAAGGTCAAATTACTAACCATACATCATATGAAAAGAAATCCAATTTTTTCTTTCCTTGTATACATTTTCTCCCCTTTGATGGTGATCTTTTTGATTGAATACCAATGACAGATTTTTATGACCAATTAATCTCCAGTAGTTTTCAGAGAGAGGGTAGTTAGCCACAGATACAGAAGTATAAGCTAATCATTATAAAGGCTAGCTACTTTTCTTTTGCAGGGAGGGAAAAGGCTTTTTTCATTTATACACACAAACAAAAAACCAGTAGGCATGGTTCTCTAACTTCAGCCAAGGGTTGAAACACAGAGCACAATACTCACCAGTTGCTTATAGCAGTTCCAAATCTCAAAAATCTGTTTTCTATTCACAGATACATAAAATATTTTTAGTTCTTTGACTCATAATGACCCTCAGACAAGACAAACAACACAGAGTGCCAGGACAAAAAAAGAAAGGCGAACCAACAAACAATAATTAAAAAAAAAAAACCATAAACAGATGGATACTCTGACTTCTGCTATCCAATCGTGACCAAATTCCTTGTATCTGTCTGCCATCTGGCATAGACTAAATAGTCATATCATAAACAAGCAAACAAATAAATGCCATATTCCATGTTTCTGCCACCAGCAATTGTGCACAAATCAAAACCAGAACTACATCCAGACTTGGCCACAAAACATAGAACCAGAAACACAGAAAGAGGTTTAATCAGAGTAAAGCTCTATTGCCACATGAGAGTGAACTCAGGAATCAGGAAGATTATGTCTAGATGAAAATAGCCTACTGGTTCCCTTCTCTGGCAATGCAGTGTACTCAGATCTGATAGATAAAATACACCCAGAATTTTCGGTGAAATCTCTAAAACTGCCAAAAGAAGACTAAAAGAGAAAGTCACTTAGAAAAAAAAAATGTATTTGCCTAGAAAGTTATTAAGGAGGCCAGTATTCAAAAGGCTTGCTCACCACAAAACAGAATAAATGTACAAACATGTATTAAAAGGAAAATACTCATAAAGTTACCACAGTTATCAAGTTAACAGTCTGTAGAGGGAAAATAGCAGTTTTCCCACATGATTATCTTATCTGTAAAGCTTTCGCCATATCCTCCAATGTTAGCATTGCAAAAGTCAGGGATAGAGTCGTTTTTGTTTGAGAGTCAGTAATTTAAGAAAAGCTCAAGGTTTCACTTAGTTTAGGACTCAGAACTAGACCCTGGTATTGTGGTGTTTTGTTTTGGTTTTGTTTTTTTTTTTTCAGTGTGCAAAGTGGTTTGTGTGCCAGTTTGTTTCCTATCTGTAGGATGTGGTGTGTATGCTGACCCTTAGTGGAAGCAGACAGGGTCAATTTTATTCCATATTTCTTTAGTTTCTTCCTTGATACCTCCCTCCTCTGGTCTATTTGAATTGCAAAGTTAAAAAAAAAAAGTCCATTTACTGAGCACTAAGTTACATCAAACAAAAATATTATCTTATTTGATAGTCACAACATCTCTATGAGGTAAATGTTACTCTTATTTTCCCTTTTCTCCACATCCTCTCTGCCTTGGTGTATTTGAATTTGTTGTTCTGTTTGCCTTTTGTCCTCTAGGTATCTTCTTTTACTCAAATGTCACCTTTTCAATGAGGCCTTTCCTAATTATCTTAAAACATTTTCCTCTCCTGCTTTATTTCTCTCCATAGCATCTATATTATCTAATATACTAAATAGTTATGTATTTTCTGTTTCCTCTTACTAGAATATAAGTTCCATGAAGTATGGAGGTTTTTCCATATTTTGTTCACTGCTATATCCTTAGTGCCTGTAAGAATGCCTGGCAGAGAGTAGAGATATTTGTTACCTACATGAAAGATGTTCACTACATGAACTACATGAAAGATCCAGAAAATCTCCTTCCTGTTACAAGGCACACGGGAGGTCTGAGTAAAAGCAAATCTTTTACTAGTTTCAGTGGGTCTTAAAAATTACTTGGAGGTTCTCTTAGCACCTTGAAATAATTGGATCCCATCATTCATTAATTCCAGTCATTCATTTACTCATTCACTGTACATATTTATGGAGCCCCTACTATACACCAGATACTAGCTTAGTACTGATCCAGAAATAAATTTTCATGGAGCTTATTCTAGCTGGGACAAAGATGGGGCTGGAGGATGGGGAGAGAACCAAAGAACCATGTTTATTTTTGTCATTTCATCATCTTAAGCCACTAGTAAAATTATAAGCCCTTTTTCTGGGATATCTAAACTCTCCCATATTCTCCTCCTCATACTTTGTGCTATTTCCACTTGACCTAGTACTTTGTTTAATAAAGTACTGAATCTTTTGATTTTCTCTTGTAACAGGGAATTTTCAGATAATTACTGTATTTGGCCAAGATCCAAATCTGAAATCAGAAGCATCTCTGAACCCCTGACTAATGCATCACAGAGCTAATTACATAAATTACAACGTGCAAAGACAACTTCTAGGAGATGCCACAGTAATGATGTTTCTCGCTGAATAACTGGTTTCATTCTTCCTTGTGTAAAGGATGCAAGCTTTAGATGTAAGTAAAATAATTTTACTTCTTGAAAACATTAGTTCATTAAATGTTTAAGAACTACTTAATGAGAGCCTACTTCATGACTAGCAAGTATGATACCCTGTTTTGATAGAATTAAGTGTAAGATACAGACTGCACTACCTAGAAGATGGCACTTCCAATAAGAAGGCTAGACAAAAAAAAAATTGTTAAATTATATAACACTATAAACAGACATGGTGCTTCCACTTCTTCCACCTACCCACCCACCCCTTCTCCTTATCAAGCTGGTTCGGTTTCTCTTGCCTCCCTGAACACACTGGATCCAATGGCTCTAATCAACAATGCTCTTGTCTGTACTCTAGATTACCTTCTTATCCTTTTAAAAAAATATTTTTGTTTTTATTTATTTGGTGGGGGGAGATAATTAGGCTTATTTATTTAACAGAGGGACTGGGGATTGAACCCTGGACCTTCTGCATGCTAATGTTAAGTGCAGCACTCTACCACTGAGCTACACTTTCCCTCCCATTCCCTTATTCCTTGACTTTTTCCCAGTTTCATCTTTTCTGCTATTCAGTCCAGGATTTTCATTCTTTTTGATCCCAGGTTGTAGAGCTGCTTGAGAAAATCAAGATACTTAGTATTCCATAACTTTCAGCAGCTTGCAAATGAACATTCACAAGCAATCCTCATACATGGCCTGGAAAGTGGCGAAGGAAATTTTACTCCTATTGGAAGCCAAACTTGTGGAATAATTGTATTTAAATCAGTCCCAGAAAAGCAAATTACACTAAGACAAGGACATGAAATCTAAATACATACCCTAAATTCCCTGCGGGAAAGGCCTACATCGATGAAAGACAGCGATGCTAAAAATCAGTCTGGCCAAAGAGAAGAGAACTACTACGAGTCTTCGCATACACAGTGACAGTTATGGTGTTATTCAGAGGACTTCAAGGTAGCGCTATCCAGGGAGGAAAGTCTAGCGGCTAGCATTTCCCAAATTCCACATGCTTGAGGCAAACAGACGAGACAGCTCCGCACTTCTCGAAAGGTAAAATACATTATATACGGGAGCTTTAAAAAAAACAATAATAAAAAGCTAAGTTTTTCCCTTTCATATAGCTGTGCAGCCTACTCGCGTAAAATCCCGTTTCGTTCTCTAAGAAACCTCGCGATATTTTCGTGGTCCTCTATGGCGGGAACACACCGGAAGCCACGGTTCACTATGCGGCACGTCACCTGCCGGAAGTGAGGTCATATCCCAGAAGCCTTGAGGAAGGAGGAGCGCGCCGGTGCGTCCTGCGTACAGTGCAGTGTGGAACGTTTCGGCAGCGTGGTCCCCTTCTTTGCGGGAAGACGTGCGTTCTGGTGCTTGGCCAACCGCGGCTTTGCGGGCCTGTAGTGGCCGAATATTTGGTGTTTTTTCACTGGTTTAAAAGCTTACGGCGGGCCGCGCAGCGCCCTGACCCGGCCTCACCATGTTGGTGCTGTTTGAAACGTCCGTCGGCTACGCCATCTTTAAGGTAGGTGGGAGATAGAGCTGTTGCAGGGGGAAGGCGGGTGTTGGGCAGGAGAGGAGAGGGAGAGACCTAAGGAGAGAACTGCACGACTCAGGATCGCATGGGTGCCTTTCTGTCCCCCTGGTCTGAAAGGAAGGGGAAGACTTTGGGCCTGGGAGGCGCGTGTTTCGGTGAACACGTGGTCCCGTGGTTTGGGGCGCCGGGTTCTGTTCGAGAATTTGGCCTAGAGTGGTGGGCAGGAGCCGTATTAGAATTTTGCACGTTGTGATAGAGAGTTAGGATTTTGTCTTGAGTTTTGAGGAATGATGGAAAGGTTTTAACACAGGAATGACCTGATCTAATTTTGTCTTTTAATGAAGTTAAAGACTTTGCAGTGCGCAGGCTAGATTACAGGGGATAGGATGCACGAAAGGAAGCACGGGTATTTTTACATTAATCTAGATAAGATGAAGTTGCTTGGATCAAAGTTAGTATGGAGGGAAGGAAATACCGGGAGAAAATTTTAAGGTAGAACTGACGGGATTGGCTGATGAATTGAAGAATTGTGAGTTTTTGATTTAAGTAAGTGCGTGGTGGTAGGGAAGAGAAGGTTTAGGGATTTGGGGAGTCGGGGTGGGGAGGATACTAAGGAGTTCCAGTCTGGGCAGTGTGAAGCTTGTGATGTCTGGTTAGACGTGGAAATGCAAGGGTCATTTCAAGTTTGAAGCTTAGGGGAGAAATCTGGGCGGGAAACCAATTTGAGATTTGTTTTAATAGGAAAAGTTTGAAGTGAACTTACAAGTTTATCAGCAAGGATGTGATTGAACAATGGGACATTCGTGTAGTAGGGTGCTATTCGGGTGTTAGGAAAAATTAGTAAATTGAGTGCTATCCCAAGTATCAGGCATTCTGCGCTCTGCGAATATAGCAACGAAAAACAGAATTTTCATACGTATGCTAATAAGGCAAAAAATGCTAGATTAAAAGAGATACAGTATGATTCTGGTTGTGAATCAAACTATGTAGTATGGGTGCAAGAGAGCCTGGAGGGGTATGTACAAAAATGTTGATTTGGGGAATTTTTCATTTTATTTTCCAAGTTTCTTTTATGACATTTGAAAATACACTTCTATTTGTATTTGCTACATTAAATATTGGTATTTTTAAAAATAAGGTAATTAGAAACCAAATACTGATTTTGCTTATTTTTCCTCTCATTACAGTTGCCTTTAATTACAGCATTAGCGATTTTAAGGGACCTTAAAGGACTTTAGAGCCGGGAAACAGGTCTATAAGGCTTTTCCCCAGCTTTTTTCAATCTTTTCTGAATTTTTAAATAGAGTTCTGAACATGCCCCCAAATTCTCTTGGCAAACATGGTCTGTTGTGTTTTGAATCAGTGTCTGTGGATGAATTTCATTTAAATTGATGTTATGTATACTGATCAGGATAAGTGGAGAGGGGTAACTGCACTGTCCACTTGGTGCTTCTAATGGTGGGAAGGATTTGGCTTAGCAATTGTATGGTTCCAAGACCTGAGTCATAAAGTATGTCTCTTGATGCATTACTGATTTCGATCAATAAAGAGTATTCTCCACAAAAATAAGTCTTGAGTGTTCTGTTGCAGCTATTAATGTTATTTATCTGCAAGTTACTGCTCAAAATTGTTAAATTAATGGTTTATTAGAAATAATTAAAAGCTTGTGTATATTGAAATATTGTTTTGCTTATAAATATTTTGAGTTAGTAGCATTTATTCTTTCTGAATAAAATAGACATACAGAATATTGTGGAAATGGTGATCCACAGTTTTGTGAAAGTTACTAAAAAGTACATTGTACACCTTAAAGGGGTGAATATTATGGTATGTAAAATATATAGATGTGCAATACAGGGTTATTAGTGCCCTTTCCCATAACCTTTTAAAGTGCTGGAGTATAAAATTATATTGGTAGCATAAAATTCATGCTTTCGTGAGAGTGCTTTAAGAAAGTTTTTTAAAACATTTTTATCTCAGTTCACAGTAAGGAATACATTTTATATCATGATCCAATATATGCAGTGCCTTAAAAAGAATTTTAAAACTTTCCAAAAATATTCCTTGTTAACAAAGTTATGTATAAATGCAAAGACAATCCCTAAAAACTATTACCATTTCTAGAATATTGCAAAAACTCAAGCCCGTGTCCCTTATGTCTCATGGCACACAGAATAAGACTAGAAGTCCTTTAGTCTTACTCATCCCATACCTTTTGTAGCTGTGAGGCTCAATATGGTAGCCACTAGCCACATACAGCTATTTGGCACTTGAAATATGGCTAGTAAAGCTGTGGAGATGAATTTTTAATTTTAATTTATTTAAATTTTTAGTAGTCGCATTGTACAGTGCAGCTGTGCAGCGTAGTGTTGTGTGTTCCTTTATTTCTTAAGGGCTCGAGGAAGAGTTTTTATGTGTATAGCAAAGTTATAACATGAATACTGACCAATATATTTTTCCAGCTTTATTGGGTATAACTTAACATACTATGTAACTCATCTATTGTAAATGTAAATAGGTACATATAGTGCCTATTGTATTGGAAGTAGCCAACAATATAATAGCAGTGCTAAAGATTTTAATGGTAACAACAGCTATACCATTTCTACTTGGAAGTGGAAATTACTCCGTCTTAATCCAAAATTCTAAAACTTCAAATGGATTTTGTATACAAATGTTTCAGATTTCATTATCCAAACATAAATGATTAAATATTTGAGACAGGTATTTCTACATTTTTGTTCAGACTTTATTAGTAATATTCTTTTCAGTATATTGTGGCATGAATGAGAACATATAGTAGCCAAGGTTTTGTTTGCCATAACAAAGTCTTTGGAGACATTTGAGTGGCCATGAATCAACAGGATTTCAATACATCTCCTTTGTTACTTTAAGAATACTGATACTCTCTCTTAAATATGCCTATTTTGTTATCCAAATGTTATTTTCAAATATACTTGATTTTCAACTAGAAAAAATGTGAATTTTACTCATGAATCATGTCCCGTATTTGGTACGTATCCACTCAACAATCAGTGAACATTAGGTATGGTTAACTGTGTTCTCTGAGTAAACTATTTCCAAAAATCAGGACTATTCTGTGAATATCCTTTAACAAAATAATAATAATAGTAATAACAACAACAACTTTGAGGAGGGTGGGTATAGCTCAGTGGTAGAACACATGCTTAGCATGCATGAGGTCCTGGGTTCAATCCCCAGTACCTCCATTTAAAAAATTTTTTAAAAGCCACACACACACAAAATAACTTTGAATTAAAGTTTCAGTGCATTCATGAGATTTGATGGAATGTCTTTGGATTCTAAAGTTTTCGTGACATACAAGTAGAACTGTTAGTGGCTTGTAATTTTTTGATATACAGTAGTATGCTTTGCAATTACTTACTGCTTCATTACTCTGATTCTTATTTTTCCAGTTCTGTAAATATATTTAATTCAGCTGTGTGTGGAATTAAATTCAAATGCAATAAGTTTTTCTTAAAACCGTCTTGCCACACTTGTCTGACAGAAAATAAAGGTGTTTTACAACTTACAATGTCATATTCATGTTTTATCATGGAAATATGTACTAGGCTATAACTGAGTAATAAGTCTCACTGTGTAGATATTCTGTGATACGGCTTTGATGAAATATGGCTTAACGGTATAGTTTTTAATTGATTAGTTGACATTGATAAAATACATGCAAAAATATGTGTAATATCTATAAATACTATATTTCATCAAATTTAATATGCCATTATTTTACACTGCTAATTAAACTGGCCTGCCATCAATTGTAAGACATCCCAGTTTCAAGGATGTTAAATATGAAGGGAAATGTATTTTAGGATTGATCCTACCCTAGCTTATACTTGGGTATTTGACTTCTCACATAGAGTATTGATGAGGGTGTAGGAAAATAAAAAATTTTATTCACTCTTTTTTGGAAGTATTTATTATTGTATTATTTTTTTTTTATTTGGGGGATGTAATTAGGTTTATTTATTTTTAGAGGAGGTACCTGGGGATTGAACCCAGAACCTCCTGCATGCTAAGCATGTGCTCTACCACTTAAGCTATACCCTCCCCCTATTCTTGATTTATGTGAGACTAATAGAATCTCTTGAAGGCATTTTGATGATAGTCTGTCAGCTTTTTTTTCTTATGTGATCATTTAACTCCACTTCCAGTAATTAGTTCTATAGAAATAGAACATGTATACATACAAAAATATGTATATGTTTCTGATGGGTAAGTATTTCTTACAGATATAATGGAAATTTAGAAACCTAAAGATTTATTAATAAGGGCGTACATGATAGTATACTCAAACAGTGCAATTCTTGTTAAAACCTAGAATTATGTCCATGATACAGTAAGTGTATAGCATGATTCCTAAAAGTATGCATTAAAAAATGTAGAATAGACAAAGAGTCTTGAAGAACACATACCTAAATATTAATGACTGTGTTTCATAGATTTAAAAGGGCCTCTTTTTCCCATTTGCATGTTAAAATTGCTTACATCAGGATGCATCTTAAAACGAATAGTATCTTAGTTTTAGAGAAATCTATATTTCTTTCCTGTTAGAATGATCATAACAATAAATAACAAAATTTATTTCATAGAAAGTAGGCAGATAAATTATTTTGATCTGCAAATGTGATAGACTTTGTGAGGGGGTTAGGGGGCTTCTTAAAAAATAGGAAGTTTAACAAAAGCCCATCCAGACCTAAATTCCATCCAGTTATTAAATGGGCTACTTTAGCTATCAATTTGACCAAAATTTTATGCTGGGTAAGAAAACTGGTTTGTTATTTCAGAGAGAAAAATAACTCCCACCATCCTCATTCTGCTTGTACAGTTATACTTGAAATATATAGCTATATATGCCTAAACCGTTTGAATTTTGAAGTTTTTAAAAAAATATTTATTACAGGTTTTGAATGAGAAGAAACTCCAAGAGGTTGATAGTTTATGGAAAGAATTTGAAACTCCAGAGAAAGCAAATAAAATGTAAGTCAGAGTCATATTGAAACTAAGAACTTAGGGTTGACATTTAGGGGTGTTTGTTTTTGTTTTGTTTTGTGTGGTCCTCCCCCCCCACCCCTACTGTCCATAAAATATTCATAATTTTGTTTTGAAGTCTTTCAGGAATGATATTGGCATGAGCCTAATTATTAGATTGCATGTTTGAAGCATAGGCCATTCCAACTAATTTGTATTAATTGCAGACTAAATTGGACAGCACCCAGAATTACTATTTTGTGAGATATTATGAAAGTACAAGTTGATTATAAATTAAGTATAAATTTTTGTTAAAAGTAATAATTGTCAAAAGCATGGGCTGCTTATTGGTTTAATTTATACTTTCTCTAAATTAGTGGTATTCGGATGTTTTTTACTTCATTCATGGTTTATTCATTCTTTATGACTCATTTCTTAACTCCCCCAGAGTAGTAAAATAACTAGCTAGTAAATCCTGGAAAGGCATACCTGTGTTCCCCAAGGTCTCTGGTGAGAAAATAGAGTATAATCTTGATGCCCAGCTTAAGAAATGAGTGATCGGAGAGAGAGCTGGCTTTGCCTCAAGGTAGAGTCAGGATGGCTATTCCACCATCTGTGGATCACCTCGTGAAATAGCCCATTTGGTGAGTATGACCCTAGGAAGGGCCTAACTGATCTTTTGATTATGTCTTTGGTTGCCAAAGGGCATTTGATAATTTATCTGCTAGTGCTAATAAAAACTCACTAGAATAGAAGGAAACTACTTAAGTTTGCTAAAGAGTATTGAACCCAAAGAGATGTCATACTTAACAATTAGAGAAGCATGACATACTGGAAAACCATGCCTCAGAGTAATTTATACAGCATGACCCCATTTTTGCAGGTGGTGGTATACACCCGTATATGCGTTTATGTAAGTATAGAGAAACAGGAACAAATGCCACTTCAGACTAGTGGAAATGGGGATGAAGTGAGGCAGAATAAGATGAAATTGATACTTTTTTTTTAAAATCTTTGTATTGTTAAGTATACACTTAACTTACCACCAGGGTGTTCCCTGACCAGGTAAGAAAATCTTGCTTAAGATAACACTATTTTAGACAAAATGGAAGACTTCGTTTACCTTTTTAAAGGGCTATATACTTCAGTTTTCGGAGTTAACCTGATTCACTGTTGTCGATGATGTATCGTTGGAACTGAATCTACGTGATCTAACTCAGATATTCGTCACTACCACTGAGACAACAATGAGTTAACTTAGTTTGATATAAAATAACATTGCCCTGCACATAAGTGAATAGGGAGTAAGAGGGTAAAGTAAGGGTAACAGGAATTAGATTTCACAGTTAGCTGTTTTTTAATTGCACTTGTACTGGATGAATAAATCAGTGTCATGAGATTCCTGATGTAAGAGAGACTCTTGCACCTTTTCCTAAGCCACTTCTGTGCTCTATAGTGAGAGGCATCTGTGTCCAACTTTAAGCAGCAGAGGTTATGTTGAAGCTTCAACATCTTTCCTGTGGTTTAGATGTGGTAGCAGACCTCTTTGTTGTTGTTCCAAGTTTCCTTCAAAGCCTACAACTTCTGTAATAGTTCATACATTACTAGCCTAACATTTAGAGAAATTGGTCGTTTTACGAAGAACATGTAAGTTGGCACCAATAGCCAATGACAGGAAGGTTTCTTTTATTGGTATATGCTTTGGAAACAGTTTAACATCTGTTTTCCTAAATATGCGGCTTTTGCAAAATCAGTGTGCACTCATAACTTTTTTCTTTCCTTAATTCTAGAGTAAAGCTGAAACATTTTGAGAAATTTCAGGATACAGCAGAGGCATTGGCAGGTAAAGTCAAAGACTAGCTTTTTTATTTTTTAAAAATTGGCAATTTGTTATCCTTATTAAAAGACTGTTTGCTTCAGTGGCCTAAGTTAACCTTATTCAATGTTGTCAATGATGCATTCTTTCTGGAACTGAATTTAAGTGATCTAACTCAAATTCGTCACTACCACTGAGACAACATTGAGTTAGCTTTTTTCACTATAGGGCTGGTTTTCCCCCCATGTGATGAGAGGTGAGAAGTGGTTAAGTTGATCTCCCTGTGGAAACCAACAGCATAATGCTGAAGCACAGTTCAGTAAAAGCTGTTCTACAAGGGACCAAGGTAATGTGGTCAAGTACACAGCTCTCTGATCATTTTAATCTAAGGGTAAAGTTGAGAATAGCCAGGATTTAGAGTTAAAATAATAATAAAGCAGCTCTCCAGGTATATACTTTTTTTATTCAAAAAAGCACACTATTATTAAAAGATTAAAGAAAACTAATAGTTTTTTGGGGGGAGTTTCAAATACAAAAACTACAGAGAGGCATAAATGTATCTAAAAAGGGGCATGATTTTTTCATGATCTCGAAGAATGGATGACTATTACATCCTTCAGCTAGTCCTAGTGATGAGACAACAGACATAATTTCATAAATCTCATTTCTTTATTGAGCTTTTAGTATTCCTTAAAATAATGTAAGATAAGTGGAGGAAATGCCATTCTAGATGAGAATTTAAAGTCATTCCTGACTCTCTTACTCTAAGTTCCTTAAGGTCAGAGACTGTTACTCACCATCAAATTCCCAGATTCTAGCACATAAATATTTGTGGGTAAATGAGGGGAGGATATAGCTCAAATGGTAGAGTGCATGCTTAGCATGGACGAGGTTCTGGGTTCAATCCCCAGTACCTCCATTAAAAATAATTAAATAAACCTAATTACCCACCCCACCCATCCACCTTGCCAAAAAAAACTTAAAAAACAAAACAGTGAAAGATATACCTATATATATTTTTGTTTGTTTTGTTTTTTGGGGGGAGAGCAAAGGAAAGAAAGTTGAGCTGTCAGAAATCTGGTCATAGAAATCTACAATGCCTTTTCCCATCTGTTTTTACCAGAAAGTTGAATATCCCCTTATTATTAAGACGACAGAGTCCTTCCTGGGAATTAACTTCCCACTGCCTGTTATAAGGCAGTTTTGACATGACAGAACCAAAACTGAGGGGTTGTAAGTGTCAGGATATGCATTTAAAACCCTGTAGCCTAAGAAAGAGTCTGGAGTGTAATGTTAATTTATATTGGTTTCAAAAGCTAAAATGTGCTAATCATACAAATAGCCACAGTAAAATTGGGGGCCAGCCTAAATTTGGATGAAGTGGGAAGACTGCTAAGCGATGCTGAAAAGTGTGCCGTAGAGAAGTGTCGCTGTCACCATCTGTGTGTACCATCTTTTAAAAATACATATTGTGAAGAGTAATTAATGGCTTTTTGATAAAAGGAAGATGAATGTCTATAAATGTTAGAATAGATCTAGAGAAGATATTTTACTTTTAAGAAACTTTAAATAAAGGAGAACACTAGGTTAAAGCATGAAAGTAAATGATAGGAAAGATTGAGAACTAGAAGCAGGATGTTGAAGAAAATTTTTTAATTATAAAAGATTCAAAACTTGTATGGGAAGAATACAACTATAAAAAGGTAAATTAGGAGTCAGTGATGTGCAATATGTAAAATTTTAGAACTCAAAAATAGCTTGAATCTTAGCTTCTTAGAGTGTGGGGACCCCTCTAAGTTCTGTGTAGTAGCCAGATGGTTTTTGTCCTCACCTTTCAGATAACAGATGAAATGGACTTGTAATTTATATGAATGGAAATTTGGTTAGGAGGAATGAGCAAGTACCTGGCTAATTAAGCACAAAACACAAACACCCAGACTTTAGAAATTGTAACACACTTTGTGCTGTACATACTTTAAATTCAACCAAAACCCAAATACTAGAAGAGGTATTAATATTAGTCCATGTGGGTCCAAAGGCTCTAAGTATAGGTCTAAGGAAGGGTGAGAGAAAGTAGCACATTTAGAGCTTGCCAAAAATGAAAGCAGTCTCCAAATCAAATAGGCTGCCTTCAGTAGTAAGTTCTCCATCACTGGAGGTTTACAAGCAGAGGCCTAATGACATATCTGGATCAAGGACTAACAAAGATAAGGCCTCCACTCAGACATGCTAATAACACTGTTTCAGAACCTTCCAAATGAATAAATTTCCTTTTTACCAGTCTTGAGGGGATTTTATGGAATTTCACAATCCAGAGCATTAGGCCAGTTGGTCTTTGGTGACATAGGAGAGTGAATCTGTCATTCTAGAATAGATTGTTTATAACAACTTAGGATTCTATCTCTGAGTTCAGAATTGTATGACAGAAAAGGGAACATTGGATCTGATTTAACTCCTGGTTCTGAAGTGGAAATAAGAGTAGGAAGATCAGATGAGATTGTGAAATGTGTAACTTGTAAAATACTTTTATGTTTTCCATCTCATTTCAGAAATAATGTTAAATTCAGCTCTTTTGAAAGAACTGGGTTGGTTAGGGGTTTTTTTTCTTTAGTTTAAATAAGATCTTAAGCCCTTAACAGTTAAAATTTTGAGTTAACACTTTTGTTTTTCTTTTTTCTAAAAAGCATTCACAGCTCTGATGGAGGGCAAAATCAATAAGCAGCTGAAGAAAGTTCTGAAGAAAATAGTTAAAGAAGCCCATGAGCCCCTGGCCGTAGCTGATGCTAAACTGGGAGGGGTCATAAAGGTAAAGTTAGAGTGTTCCTCTAATCAGAGCTCACCGTACAGCATAGTGACTACAAAGTCTAGCCTTTGTAATGAGTTGTTTATCGTAAGTTCTTAGACTTGAATACTTCATCTTTTTTGCTAGGCTACAAAATAATTGCTTTCTAATATGATTATTAAGACTAAGAATATGCCTAAAAATGGTAACATTTTATGTATATCCTGCCATATTTTTGTTTAGCCACATATGTTTTTCTTTCAATATAAATAGAGTCATGACATTTCTTTTTTAGTGTATGTGTTTATTAGAGATGTGTCTATTTAGGAGATAGACTTGCTAGAGGTTAAACATAAAGTGACAATGGAAAGAAAGACTAAATACATAGACTCCCAAACATGAAAGGCAGAACATTCGGGGGAGGGTATACCTCAGTGGTAGAGCGCATGCTTAGCATACACGTGTCCTGGGTTCAATGCCCAGTACGGCCATTAAATAAATAAATAAACCAGATTACCTCCCCCTACCCCCCACCCCTAAAAAAAGAATTAAGGGAAAAAAAACTTTAAAAAAAAAAAACCCAAACATTGTAGGAGCCAGTGGTGATAGTTTTGAGTTTAAATAATTACAGTAAGTACTAACAGTGCAGGTTTATGAACCATACCTCTCGTTCTTGAAGTAAGGATTTTATTATGTTATAGGTGTTTAAAGGTAGGAAAGTGCTAAAGAGATTTGAAGGTTTTTTTTAAGCTAGGATTGTGAATTATAAATAAGTTTGTTTAGACTATTTCTAATACTGTCAGGTAGAAGTTTTCTCTAATACAGGCTCTATCTTCATCCTTTGAAGTGCCTACAAGTCTTAGTTTATATTTTTCTGTTAAAACATTAAATTTTAGCACAATAAACATATACAGAGAAAGGTACACAGAAGGGCAAATTGCTGAATGGTGGGATTATGAATATCTTTTAATTTTTTCTTTTCAGTTACTCCATTTGAAAAACACTGGATAGCTCTTGTATACATACTAAACATTTGTTTCTTTAAAATGTGACACAACAGACACAATTTTGCCTGCATGTCATTTGCATTTGATTAACTAGAACTATGTAGATTTGTGTGGAGTTAGCATATATACTGCAAAGTGGAAAAAAATGAAAGTATACAGAACAAAATTTATCCTGTTTGTGTAGGGTGTGTGTAAAAACATAAACTGTATAAAGCTTTATTATACGTGTATACATATATATTAACATTGGTAAATGTTTAGAAGTACTCAAGAGATACTAACAGTAGAACAAGGACATAAGGAACAGAACTTTTGCTTTGCATTCAGTTCCCTTCTCTTTAAGTACTGTTGATTAAAATCTGTGTATATTACCTTTATAATGTTTAAAAGAGGCTAAATAATGTAAGGTAATAAAAAGATCCCTCAAACCAGCAAAAAGAACAAAACTACTAGGTTAAATTGTATTATTGATTTATGAATGGTTTTTGATTCATGTAGACAGACTGCCTTCTGGGAAGCTTAAACACCAATTTTGACTTCCAATAGTATATTCGAGTGTTCTTCCCATAAACACTAGAAACTGCTTTTATGAAACTGAGAAATGTATATATTTAAATCAATACCATTTGATTATTTAAGTGATTTTAGGGAAATTTCTTTATTTGTTTAATGCAGATGTTCTTGTTCTTACAGGAAAAGCTGAATCTCAGTTGTATCCACAGTCCTGTTGTTAATGAACTTATGAGAGGAATCCGTTCACAGATGGATGGATTAATCCCTGGGGTAGAACCACGTGAAATGTCTGCTATGTGTCTTGGGCTGGCACACAGGTGAGATTTACTAGAAAAGAGTCCTTTTAAAAAATTTAGTTGGGTAAGGATTTTTGCTTATTTATTTAAATGGAGGAACTGGGGATTGAATCCAGGACCTCTTACATGCTCATCAAGCACTCTACCATTGAGCTGTACCGTCCCCCAGAGTCTTATTTTTGTTTAATAAACAATTACATAACACTGTTAGAGGCATGTTACAAATACTGACTTAACCCTCAAGAATCTTATGAGGAACATAGTAGTGATATTCTCATTTAACAGATGAGGAAATTGATGCCCAAAGTCAGTAGTATAGCTGGTAAGTGATGAAGCCATGATTTGAACCCAGGCAATTTGGCTCCATTGTCTGGACTCTAAACCTCATCACAGACATTCTCTATCTCTTCAGTGTTAGATGCCACAGTTCTTGGGTTTTCCTTTCTCTTTTCTCACTCCTAAGTTATTTGCTACTCCTCTGCCTACTTTCCATCTCCCCAAATTTTCTCATCTACTAATGATCTCCTCTTCTGCTTTGTGTGTGTGTGTTGCTCGTTTTACTCAGATTTTTATTGAGTTTTTCTTGAGTCTTTATGAGGCAAAGAGAAGCATGTTAACCTATCATGTTTAACCAGATGTCTATTAGAACAGACACTTCTGCTGAACTGTGATATATGTATTCCTGAGAAGCTTGGCATTCTGTGAAGTTGTACTAAAATAAATAGGATTTGTGAAATAAAAAACAAGATTAATGGTATACCACTCAAACCTATGTAACTTTGTAACCCTAAAAAATATTAATGCAGTTTAGAAGACATGTTAAGAAATAGTAAGAAATACTACAAAAGCTTGTACCTCTGAACAAATTAAAAATGAGCATAGGTTAATGAGGGGGTTAAAGTTGAGATGAGAGATGAGCAAAATGCATAAAAGTCAAGAAGAACTTTCTAATAAACATTTGTAAGAGAGAACAAATTGCTAAACTGAGTCAGGATCCAAATTTAAGATTAATTGGCATTGTACACAGCAGTAGTTCTCAATCAGAGGCAATCAATACCCCTCAGAAGACATTTAGCAGTGTATAGGGACATTTTTGGTTGTACAACCTGGAGGGTGGAGTCTGCTACTAACATAATGGGTTGAGGCCAGGGGTGTTCTTAACATCCGACAGCGCACAGGATACTTCCACGACAAAGAATAATCAGGCCTGAGGTATTAGCACCCCAAGATTAAGAAACTCTTACATACAGTTTTGTTCCTCCATGACTTTCTTTTTTCAGGTGTTGTAGTGCTGAACTTGTTATTACCTGGTCGTATAAAGCATTAATTATGCTGCAAAAATCATGCATGAACCAATATGGCTTGGACTACACAGTGCAATCCCATTTGTTGTTCATAAATTAGTTCACGTTACAGAAGTACAGGTTATAGCAGGACAGATGTATTACTTTCTTTTTAAATATGTATTTTTGGATCTTGACTGTTGGATTATTGTTGAGCTAATTTTCCCATGTAGAAGAAAATAAAACAATATAGCTCGAGGAGAGAGATTTGGATAAAAGTTTTTTTTAAGATGTTAATTAAATGCTGTTGCTAGGTGCTATTTCAGTAATTTTTAATTTTCTCTCTTTCCCCAGCTTGTCCCGATATAGATTGAAATTTAGTGCTGATAAAGTGGACACGATGATTGTTCAGGCAATTTGTAAGTATAGTACATGTGAGGTCTAATCTGTTTTTGTCTCTTCATGGTTTTTTCCTTGCATTGTATTAAAATTGTATCTTTTATAATCTGTTGAGGAGAAAAGAGGAGATCACCTAGAACTTTTAGTAAATAAAGTAAATAAATCGGAAAATACAGGTTAGAAAAAGGGAAAATTAACTATAATTTGATTAGTTTGGTATAATGTGAATTATACTATTAATGTAAACTAACTTGTCTTTTTCCATAAAAAAATGATATAACTGTAAGTAGGATCTGTGTTGTGTTCTATTTTGCTTTTTTCACTTGCCTATATTTATAATAGATCATTCTCCCATGTCATTTGGTGATTTTGGGACATCAGAGTCTTAACAATTTCCAATTTTAAAAATACCTTTAAACAGCAATTGTATTTCTAGATGTATACACCCAAAGAATTGAAAGCAGGTACTTGGATACTAATGCAGCTGTGTTCATAGCAGCATTAATTTCAATGAAAAGGTGGAAACAACCCATTAACAGACGAATGGATAAGAAAATGTGGTATATACATACAATGGAATATTATTCATCCTTAAGAAGTTGTAATACATGCTATAGTGTAGGTGAATTTTGACAACATTGTGCTAGGTGAAATAAGCCACACACAAGATGAGTATTGTGTGATTCTGCTTATGAGGTTCTTCGAATAGACAAGTTCATAGAGATAGAGAGTAGATGAGATCACCACCAGGGGCTAGGGAAGGGGGATTGAGGAGTTAGTTATTATTTAATGGATACAGAATTTCAGGTTGGATGACGGAAGAGTTCTGTAAATGGATAGTGGTGGTCATTGCACCACATTCTGAATGAACTTGATGCCACTGAAATGAGTACTTGAAAATGGCTTAAAATGGTAGATTTATGTATTATTCATCACAGTATTTCTTAAAACCCTTTTACGTTCCTGTTTTCTCTTTTTATTTTAATCTACTGCAGCTTTGTTAGATGACTTAGATAAAGAACTAAACAACTACATTATGCGGTGTAGAGAATGGTATGGCTGGCATTTCCCTGAATTAGGAAAAATTATTTCAGATAATTTGACATACTGCAAGTGTTTACAGAAAGTTGGTGAGTAACTTTATACCTTAAGGCATTGAGAATAGTGATTTATTTGAATCCTAATATATGAGTTTCAGTGATGAGATTTTTTTTTTTCTTAAACTC
The DNA here is from genome assembly GCF_036321535.1 of Camelus dromedarius. NCBI lineage: Eukaryota > Metazoa > Chordata > Mammalia > Artiodactyla > Camelidae > Camelus > Camelus dromedarius. The sequence continues at coordinate 70,569,910 of NC_087439.1, read as the reverse complement.
CCAGTTTTTTTATGTCTTCTGTGTTTTGTGAGTGGAGCCATATTAATGTCTGTTAGATTCTGGGAACAAATTTAACTTTGATTTGAGTGGCTTGTGCAGCAGACAACATGGTTCTCTAATTTGGTTGTTTTAGAAATGGCTTCTTATGGTGAATGTGTCTCAGTGAAAATGCCGTTAATAGGGACAACTGTGGACTTGGGCATGGGGGATAGCCTAAAATAATACTACTAATAATATTTTAAAATAGTATTACTAGCTATACTGTTAGTGTTATGTTGTCTACTATTAGTATGGTAATACTCTTAGTAGAGGAACCTGAGGATTGTTGATAAGTATGACTTACTTGGCTCATGTTATATTACCATATTACTGCCCCCAAGAAATCATGGCCCTAGCTTTAGTATAATCTTAGCTACAAATTATCACAATATTATAAGTCCTATCCCATGGTGTATTTTAGGTTTTTTTATTATTATTACTATTATCTATCTATCTTTTTTTTTTTTTGGAGGGAGGTGGTGGGGAGAGGTTTTAATCTCCAAAATCAAGCCTTTACATGAGGAAAATTACTAGGTCAAACGTGTTCACTTTTTGTTTTGTTTAGGCACCCTTTTCATTGGCTTATCTCTACTTTTTCTTTTGACTGTTTGGTGGATTTTATATAATTTGTTCAAGAGTGATTCTCCCTCATCCTCTGCAAACATTCTATAGGCGATAGAAAGAATTATGCCTCGGCCAAACTTTCTGAGTTACTGCCGGAAGAAGTGGAAGCAGAAGTGAAAGCAGCTGCAGAAATATCTATGGGAACAGAGGTTTCAGAAGAAGATATTTGCAACATTCTGCATCTCTGTACCCAGGTAAACCATACTCACAGAGAAACTAGTTGTGATGGTACCAGCTGTGTAGTTTTCTGATGGCAATGATGATTTTTAAACGTATTGTTCACCTGATAAATAAATATGAAGGTGTTCAGTCACTACCTCATCTGATGCCATCTTTATTTATGTATTTAGAGGGGGAAATATGTACTAAAAATGAAGAGTAGTATCTGATTTGTGTTGCTAGCATTGTCTAAATGATAAATTCATTAAGACACAGAACTATAGCTTCAGTTATTTAATTCTAATTTATGTTTATAGCCTGTAATTTTTTTCCCCTCGTTTGAAGATACGTATACGAGAATCAGAGGATGACACAAATGTCTAGTCCTTGAAGTGTTTTTTTAAATAACAGTAATATTGATATTATTTTTAGGCAGTGTATTAGGTTGTTTACATACATTATCTAATGAATCTTCACAATAGCCCTATTATAGGAAACTGAGGTGAGAAATGATTAATTTTCCCAGGATTGCACAATTGCTCTATTTTACTTTTGAGACTCTGATATTTTAGACATGTGACTCTTATACTACTTATACTCTTAAGTTATTTTGTGACATATTCATTTTGTTCCTTCCACTAGGTGATTGAAATCTCTGAATATAGAACACAGCTCTATGAATATCTGCAAAATCGAATGATGGCCATTGCCCCCAATGTTACAGTCATGGTTGGGGAGTTAGTTGGAGCACGGCTTATTGCTCACGCAGGTGATGATTTTAATGTAATTTGTGAACATGGGTGTTGAGAGTTGAGTTGTTTTCTAGGTAGGATTTTTTCCTTAAACTTCAGTTATTAAAGTAATTTTATGTAGTAAATGGTATATAGGTAAAGACTAAGGACCAAGTGTTCAATGATGATTTTTATTTGTATGCCTGATTTCCTTTTGGATAATGAAGGCATCTTTAGTCACTACCTCTTCTGAGACACTTGAGGTCCATTGTCAGAACTTTGTTATGGTTACTTAGAACAATCAGATAAATGCAGGAGGATAAAATCAGTATAGACATACCTTATTTTATTGCCCTTTACAGATACTGTGTTTTTTTTTCAAATTCAGAAGTTTGTGGCAGCCCTGTGTAGATCAGGTCCATCAGCATTTTTCTAACATTTGTTCACTTCATGTCTCTGTGCCACATTTTGGTGATTCCCATAATATTTCAAACTTTTCCATTCTTATATTTGTTGGGTCAATCTTTGGTCAGTGATCTTTGATATAACTACTGTAACTTGCAAAAGGCTCAGGTGATGGTTAACATGTTTTTAGCAATAAGGCATTTTTAATATATGTACATTTTTAAAGACATAATGCTATTGCACACTTAATAGACTATCATAGTATAAACATAACTTACATGCTCTGGGAAACAAAAGTTTTGTGTGGCTTGCTTTATCATAATACTTGCTTTATTGTGGTGTGGAACCAAATCCACTATATTTTTGAGGTATTTCTATATTTCATTATATTAAAAAACCTCATCAGATTAAAATTTGAATACTTTTAATAAAACATAGCAGATGATATATATATCTTTGATCAAGAATTTGTTTCATTATTGAGTATGCTGTTATATTTGACATGCAAAAATATTTTGAGTAAGTGATTATAATAAAACATAATCCATATGTATGGCGATATTGTAAAGATGGTATACTAGGAGATACTGTATAATTGAACACTTGCAAATACAGTGAAGTATTAATTTATTACTTTATATAACTAAAGACATAGTCCATCACAGAAGATCTTAATGTATCATCTACATCAAAGTGTTTAAACTAGAATAGCTCCTTTACCTGCTTCATTTATCAGACAAATATGCCATTCAGATATCTGCAAGGATAGGATCATCTGGGCTGGTTTTATTGTCTACATCCAAAATTTCATAGATTTAGCTAAACTTGTAGCGGAAGAAATGCAGAGGTTAACATATAAATGTTTGTTGAATTTTAAACATGTATCTAGTGGTTTGGGTGACTGCATTACTGTTGGTGTTTTCTGACAGAAAAACCTGTTTAGCACATCTAACAAAGCAGCAACTTTCAATACCTGGTTATTGTGCTTATATCTCCTCATCCATATCTTAAACAACAGGGGTAAATAAAGTACAAGAAATGTATCACATACTTCTACTGAGATGTCCTAATAAGTTTTTGTTTGTATGAAAGTATGTTTCATATTTAAAGTAGTGGAATATTTGACATCCAAAATACATCTCAGAAAAATGGGGGCTAGATTGGGTGGTGTCTGTGAATACATGTTTCTGTCTCATGTGGTATGCTAATGAAATATAAAATAGTAATATCTCGTAAGGCAAATTAGTAAAATTGAACTAATAACCTTCATTTTGTCATAGATAATGGATGAATCACAAATGCTGAGGCATCAAGAATTTGGGGGAATTCCAGACAATAGAATCCTGTATTGCATACAATTTTTATTTACTCTGATGGCTATAATACTTAGATTATAAGTCTTTTGTTTAATACATGGAACTTTAAAATATTTGAAAGTACATTGCTGATAACTACTTTTTTTTCTTTGAAGGTTCTCTTTTGAATTTGGCCAAACATGCAGCTTCTACAGTTCAGATTCTTGGAGCAGAAAAGGCACTGTTCAGAGCCCTCAAGTCTAGGCGAGATACCCCTAAGTATGGTCTCATTTATCATGCTTCACTTGTAGGCCAGACAAGTCCCAAACACAAAGGAAAGGTGAGTTACAATTTTTCTGGGGTAGGCCTTTTTTTTTTCCTCCAAACAATCCATTTTCCTCCTACTCTATAGTAATCAATTAAGTCTTATTGTTCTTTTTCATTAAAAAATAGCGAATTCTTTAAACACTTGTGTACACTGAAAGAAAAGATTAGAGGTGTTATTGGTCCTGTTAAAGCCATTCTCTTTTGCTGCCTTAGTATTTTTCTAGAATCCACCGGTTGGGGGGAAGGCACATCAAAAGCTTTCTGTGTGGGAGGAAACCAATTTAACATTAACATTTATAAACTATAAAAAATAATAGCACGTACACTGTGCTAAACACTTGATAGAATTTTGGTGAATCCTTTTAATAGCCCTATGAGTGGTGGGTGTGTCTATTACAGAGAAGAAAACTGAGGCTTAAACAATTAAGTACTCTTGAGCTTTTTGTAGGACAGAAACTGAAATTTTATGCAATTCAGAGCAGCGTGATGGGAGAAATAAAGGGTTCATAATAAAATACTTATTAACTTGCAAAGGGGGCTATGCTTATTCTAGATGACCTCATGGTGTAGACTAATGTTACTTAATAGAAACTAAAGGAAGGTGTTGGAAGAATAGACTGCACTATAAGAGTTTTTCATCCACCAAGAATATAGTGATTATGTATATAACCAGTTAACCATCATGTTGAAGCAAAGATTCAAATAGAAGATAGATGGCTTGCTTGATATGCATGATTTATAATATTTTTGTAATTCTTGATTTTAAAAAATTCTGGAGTGAATTACAGAGTTAATGATTTGCTATAGTGTTCTCATTAATAAATTATTGAGAGAATTTTTACATCCCAACTTGGGATATAGTTTGAATGCCTCTAACTTCAGGTTCTCTCTTAGATTTCTCGAATGCTGGCAGCCAAAACTGTTTTGGCCATCCGGTATGATGCTTTTGGTGAAGATTCCAGTTCTGCAATGGGAGTTGAGAACAGAGCCAAATTAGAGGCCAGGTTAAGAACTTTGGAAGATAGAGGGGTAAGAACCACATCCTGCCTGTTGCTGAAATATTACCTGTCAAAAGTTAATAAACCAAGTAGTTTATGTACTTTTCATTTCACCTGTTAAAAGAGTTTTACTTTATGATACATTTTAGTATGTCTAATATATTCTTTTTGTGCCTGCTGTTAATAGTTTCCTTAATATATACCAAGAATTGGTAGGGTATATATAATAGATTATGCCTTGGAAAATTATTGATAATTTTTCTTTTCTTAGATAAGGAAAATAAGTGGAACAGGAAAGGCATTAGCAAAAGCAGAAAAATATGAACATAAAAGGTGAGTACATTCAGGAGAGGATGAATGAACACTTTTTGCTATTTAAATGTTAATTGTTGACAGCAGTTTTTTATTATAGACTTAAGCAAGTCAGTATCCCCCTAATTCTTTGCCATTTACAGGTTTCCATATTCACTTCTAGTTTTTAATCATATATACATTTTTACATTCTTATAATTAAGTGCATGTATGCTTATATATAATGTACTTACGTATTTATATGTTTTAGTACACACATTCATAATTGTTTTCCAAGTTTTCTACAGTGGCCATATATTTTGTAATTTTTTTAAACCTAATTTGTTGTCTTCAGTTGAAAAATGTGGATCTTTGTTTTCTGGGTTTTCTTTTTAATAACGTGTCTACATGGAAGAGGCCCAGGAGAACCTAGTCACTCTTTTTTTTTTTTTTTTTTAATTATAAATGGTTTAAACCTATAAAAGTTAACAGCCATGAGTCTACAAAGTCAGCTTAATAGAACATTTCTTAGCTTGTTTTGTACAATTTTTTTAATGTTCCCATGCCATTATGCTTATGACTTTAAACACATGCACTTAAAGCACTAGTTAAGAGATTTAGTTCACATTTTTAGCACTCAGTGCTTTAATTTTTCTTTCTAGTTTCTTAGAACAAAAGCAAACATTTGGGTTTTAGGGTATCTTTATCCATAAGTATCCCTTCTTATTTCTCTGGCTCTTAGAATCCTGTGATGAAGTCTTCTGTATTAAACTTGATTTTGATTTTTTTTTTTTTTTTTTTCATTGAATTGCCTAATGTTCTAAAATTTGATTTGGTTCAGGTTTTACTCTCTACTATATAATCATTTGTTGTAAAGAGATTTCCTCCATTTTTTCCCCGATGCTAATTGGATATTTTTCTGTATTGTAGTCACTAAGTTGATTACTAAACCAGAATTCATGCAGCTCACCACTTCTCCTAAAGTGTGGTTGACCTACCTAGAAAATATTGAAACCTCTTTACCTTTTGGAATCTATTAGTTTTCATAAACTGCCGAATGCCACTAAAATGAAACAATGTTGTATACTTGTATTACCTAATGGTGTTTCCTTTTAAATCTCTTTAGAATTATTCGATTAGAGATTCTCTAAAATTCTGTGACTCTTTCAGTGAAGTGAAGACTTACGATCCTTCTGGTGACTCCACACTGCCAACCTGTTCTAAAAAACGCAAGATTGAACAGGTAGACAAAGAAGATGAAGTTATTGAAAAGAAGGCTAAAAAAGCCAAGGTTAAGATTAAAGGTTAGCTTGAATTTTTTAATGTCATTTATACTCTTACTCCTTAAGAAGTATAGGCTTAGTAAGTCTTGGGAGAGTACATACAATTGAACTTTATTGTGAAACCACCCATACTGAAAGCTAATGGTGTTTTAATAAACTGTCATGTTCTCTGGGAATAGTTAGCATATTGTTAAATTTATTATATTTCATACAGGAATGTGAGCAGCATATGTTTGAATATGTAGAATTATACTAGGTTTACCAAAACTTTAGTTTCAACCAAGTGAACCATTTTGAGAATCAGCTTAAAATAGAAGAAAAAAAGATAATACAGTTTCTAAATTAGTTGCTGAAATATTTTTGTTTTGGTTTAACATGGAATTGATGCAGCAGTACTTCATTCTTTCTGTTGCAGGGAAAGGACTAGGGAAATAACATAATTGGGTAGCCTGCCATCATAGCAATAATATTTAATAGATGCTCTCCAGCAAACTAGGCTCTTACGAAGTTGATGAGTGAGTCCCCTCATTTATTAGCTGCACCTGTGTCGAGTGCCTACTAGCTGGTCTAGCAAGAGAGGCATCAAACCAGTGACTAATTTTTGGTTTCTAAATAGCTTAGTGGTTAAAAGTTGTACTGTCAGCACATACAAACTCCTGCCCTGGATGAAAAAGCATAAACAAGTTATTTAACTCCTGTGTTTGTTTTCTTATTGAACAGTAAGGAGATCTATAAACTCATTAGTAGCATTTGAAGCACTCAATTCCAGATTGGTATCTTCACTTGTATATTCATTAAGCTTTTCAAACTTAACATTCCTGGATCCTTGCCACTCCCAACCTGTTGCTCCATAATATTCTCCCTGTTATAAATGGCAATCCTAGTTGCTGTTGCTTTGGCCTTTCACGTTGACTATTTCTTATAATCCAAATCTATTCTGGCAGCAAATCCTCTTAATTCTACTTTGAAAGCATGTCTACAATCTAACCACTTAACATACCCATCATTGCCATTCTTACTGTAGTAGCCACAGTGGCACCCCATTTAGCCCTCTGATCTGATTCTATACGTTCTCCAGCCACACTGGCCTCCTTGCTATTCCATGAATCTTCCAACTCCCTTTCTCTCCTAAAATAAGTTTGGCGTTTGCTCTCTTTTCCTGGAATATTTTCTCTTAAGATAGCTGCATTATTCACTCTCTTTCCTCTTTTAGGTATTGCCTGACTATCCTGTCTAAAATGTCCGAATGTATTGTCATCCAAAGTGTTCCTCTTCCTGCTTTTACTATGTAAAATCTTGTTTGTTTGTTTCTCCATTCTACTAAAGTAAAAGTAGACATTGTATCAGACTTCTCTCCCCCAAAACCCTTTGGGAGAGAGATTTATATAGTTTTTGTCTGTTTTGTACCTTGCTGTATCTCCAGTCATCTAGAGCAGGCCCTGGCTTGTAGTAGGTACTAAACGAGTATTTGGTCAATGAATTTCTAATGATAGCTACCCATTATTGAGTCCTCATTCTAATGTGCTAAGCATTTTGCCTATTACCTCATTAAATCCTAGAAACAGTCCAATGGGATAGATAATACTAAATTTTGTAAAGATGAGGAAGTTGACTTTACAGAGGTTAAATGACTTAGTCAGGGTCACAACAGGTTGAATAAACATAAATAAACCCAGGTTTCCTAACTCTAAACTTTAATCATTTCTAATATAATTGACTAGTCCCCAAGAAACAGTGGGTTTGGAGATCAGATGACTTGTTTTAACTTGATTTCTGTATATAGCTGCATGATCGTGAGAAATATACTTCTCTTTGAGCTTTAATATCATTTGTAAAGTTAGTGGTATTAGACTAGGTAGGTGTTTGAAAGACCGTTGCGATTATTAAAATATATATTTTAAACATTAAGTACTTGACCGGAATGACAGGAAACACTAAGACTCCCAAAGAGTTGTTGGGGACAGAAGTCTGATACAGTGTCAATTGTTGCGTCTTGACACGTTTTCAGTTGAAGAAGTAGTAGAAGTAGAGGAAGAAGGAGTACAAGTGGTGGAAGAACAGGAGACACCTGTGAAGAAGAAAAAGAAAAAGGACAAAAAGAAACACATTAAGGAAGAACCACTTTCTGAGGAAGAACCATGCACCAGCACAGCAGTTGCTGTATGTTTGTTTTTAATTACCACTACTTTATTGACATGGGCAGGGTCTCCATATTTTATTAAACTCTGTATATGAGAAATGAACAGGGAGTTTTTTTTAAATAACGATTTCATTGATTAGGAAGTAAAATTAAAACGTTGTGTTTGTATTATAAAAGGCCATTTCCAAAACATAGGATCATATTACAGAATGAGTTTGGTTTGAGGATGAGAGAGAATAAGATTTGCTGCAGATCATTTTCATAGAGCTTTTTATATTTTTAAATTTTAGTCTTTCCCCAAAACTTGTTCTCAAGGAAAATAGATCTTTGCTTTTTATAAGGAGAAGTTATTTTGAATCACCTATAAATTTACAGCTTTTTCAAAGGCATTCTTGTTGGTTATTTTCAGAGTCCAGAGAAAAAGAAGAAAAAGAAAAAAAAGAGAGATAATGAGGACTAATGGAAGGAACCATTCCTTCAAAAGATTTCATAATTGAATCACCTGGATAACATCATGCTTGAGATTCAGTCAGAAGTATACCAGAGATGCTCTCTAAAATAATTGACAAGAGGTTGAATAAAACAAAATGATTAATCAACAACATTTCAAACCTATTTATGTCGTGACATCACTTCAACTGTCATCATTTCTTAGAATATTTGTTATACAAATAAAAATATTTTCTTTGTATTTTAAGGTACTTCTGTGCTTTCTATAGTTTACATAGAGAATCTTTGGCCATTTGTGTATTTTATTTAGCATTTGGTGACTATTATTTTGAGAATTATACCTGAAAAGTGAGAGTTGTGAACCACTAATTTAAAACTTAGCTGTTTGGAAGGCAGTTATTAGATGGACCAGTTTAAGAATCCCACTCTAATAGGTTTCTCATGCCTTTTTGAACTGTCTTCCATTTTTCCCCTATTTTAAATCATGTCCCTGACTTTTATTTCAGATGTGATTGCAGTTCTGAAAGGTATAAGAAAATAATCATTAGTCTAGATGCTGATTTATTTCTGAAATAACCTAAAGTGACTTTTTAAAGAAGATAATACAAAATAATTTTATAGTAAAGAATAGGGGTATGAAGGGAAAATATATGAGCAAAAATAAAATGTCAGTAGGAGTGAGGTGTAAACCAAGACAGAACACCAAAGAAATCTTTGTTTCTAGAAGATGGTGTTTAATAAGTAAATGGCAATTGTGGCTGGCAACCATAGGGTCATGACAGCCTTTTTTATGGACTTTTACGTCTTGCATCTCTGTATGCCACAGGCATGATGCTGAAAGGCCCAATTTAATAAAAGCGTTCAGCAGTGGAGGAACTAGAATGATTGTAAGCTTTCTGAGTTCCACCTCTGCTTTTCATGTTACCTTGGGCAAGTCAACAGCTCTTCTTAACTTTAGTTTCTCATTTATAAATCGGAGATAATAGTCACCTTTACTCCTCATAACAGTAGTTTGTAGAATGAGATAAACACAGATTTTCAGAGATGGAAATATGTTTCAAATACAGGTATTTTGATTGAAGTAAATGCTACATCATGAAGTATATGTAGCCATCTCTAGAAAACAGTATATAATAAAACTGGTTATTTTGGGTCCAGGAGAAATTGTCATTTTGTATCACCCAGGAGTACTCCAGACACATCCTTGACTTGGAATATTTTTTTTATTGATGGAATTCTGATGAAAGTGGCTCATTGACTTGATAGGGGCTTTATAGTATGAAAGTTTTATACCTGAAATAAAATACACCTTGAGAATACTTACTAATAAATTTCTAGTCATTTTGAGTGGTCTGTAGGCCTAGGGAAAGGCCTCAGTGAATCACAGAACTATCAGCTTTTCCTAAGTGCGGAAGTCCTATTTAAAACACCAAAAGGTAAGTTCTGATTCTTTGTGCTAAAATAAAGCTCCTGTCTTACTGAAGAGCTTGGGAACTTAGGCTGAAATGGGAAGCTCAAGTGAATTGTATGTGCCTATTTTAATTAGCAAATTTGAAGAGTTTCTGTGACTGGGGACACATAAAATAATCCATGCCTTAAAGGTTACTGATTCTCCATTGTACTCCACCCCCTTCCCTTCAAAAGTACAAGTTTATATTTTCTAGTCTAAACTACTTAAATATCTCTGCACTGTCTGCTGAGTGCTCAGTGTGCAACCTCATCAAGGCCTGGACTGAGCTCTGTCCTCTCCAGACCTCCAGCTTCAGAATACTTCATGCAGTTCTCTGTCCATCAAGAATTCTCTTCAGTCCATGTGTTTCCTTTCTAAGGTCATCTTTTAAAACTTGGCTCTGGCTTATCCTCTACCCCAGCTGTACCACTTAGAAATGCATTAGGGCCAAATATCGCAAACTTTGATGTGCATGAGAATCACCTGAGGCTCTTGATGAACTGCCCATCTGAGTAAATAGGTCTGGGTTGGAGTCCAGACCTCGTACAACTTTGCAGGTAACTTTCAATATTTTTTGTTCAAAATGTTTCTTAAAGCAAGTGTCGCTCATACAACTCAATAAGAAAAAAATAAACAACCCAATCCAAAAGTGGGCAGAAGACCTAAACAAGCAATTCTCCAAGGAAGACATACAAATGATCAAAAAGCACATGAAAAAATGCTCAATATCACTAATTATCAGAGAAATGCAAATCAAAACTACAATGAGGTATCACCTCACACCAGTCAGAATGGCCGTCATTCAAAAATCCACAAATGACAAATGCTGGAGAGGCTGTGGAGAAAGGGGAACCCTCCTACACTGCTGGTGGGAATGCAGTTTGGTGCAGCCACTATGGAAAACTGGAGATTCCTCAAAAGACTAGGAATAGACTTAACTATATATGACCCAAGAATCCCATTCCTGGGCTTGTATCCAGAAGGAAATCTACTTCAGGATGACACCTGCACCCCAATGTTCATAGCACTATTTACAATAGCCAAAACATGGAAACAGCCTAAATGTCCATCAACAGGTGACTGGATAAAGAAGAAGTGGTATATTTATACAATGGAATACTACTCAGCCATAAAAACCGACAACATAATGCCATTTGCAGCAACATGGATGCTCCTGGAGAATGTCATTCTAAGTGAAGTAAGCCAGAAAGAGAAAGAAAAATACCATATGAGATCGCTCATATGTGGAATCTAAAAAACAAAAACAAAAACAAACAAACAAAAACAAAGCGTAAATACAGGACAGAAATAGACTCACAGACAGAGAATACAGACTTGTGGTTACCAGGGGGGTGGAGGGTGGGAAGGGAAAGATTGGGATTTCAAAATTGTAGAATAGATAAACAAGATTACACTGTATAGCACAGGGAAATATACACAAAATGTTATGATAACTCACAGAGAAAAAAATGTGACAATGAGTGTGTATATGTCCATGAACGACTGAAAGATTGTGCTGAACACTGGAAGTTGACACAACATTGTGAAATGATTATAAATCAATAAAAAATGTTAAAAAAAAATAAATAAAAAAGCAAGTGGCAAATGGTAATTCTTCTGGAGTATTTTAGTTTTCATACTGGGTTTGTTTTTAAGGAGGAATTAGAAATACAGTAGACCTTTGAACAGTGCAGGTTCTCTTATACGTGAATCTTTTTCAGTAGTAAATACAAAAGGTCAACTGTAAACTATGCAGATTTTTGACTAAGTAGGGACCCGCACCCCCAACCCTTGCCATTTTTCAAGGGTCAACTAATTAGAACAGTGGTTCTCAAATGTGGGAATTAAATCACCTAGAGAACTCTAAAGGTAAATTTCTGACTTGGTAGATCTAGGATATAGGACCCAAGAATATGCATTTTGACAAGTTAACAGAAGATCTTGGCTTCACCTTGGCTGTACTGGGTGGACTCCCTTCTGTTGTTTTGCTATCTCTGTGGTACTCCAAACTAGAACCTAATTTGATGCTCATGAAGTCAGGCCTGTGCATCTATCAGCATCAGGCAGTGGCTGTGTTTCACTGTAGGTAATCTGGGGAGGCCCTGGAGCTGGGCATTTAACCTAGTCGGTGCTCTTCTCACACAGATAAGGCAAGCTTTGAATAGATTCTAGAAATAAAATTATCACAATTGTTTCCTATCTGTGAGAATTTACATTTGAAGGAATGAATTTAATTGCTGATTCTGTAAGTGTTCTGTGCCTATTTGGTATAAAATGAAAAAAACTTAGTCATTGTTTTAAATTTGTGAGAACAAAACATCAGATTTGAAGCAGCAATGCAACATACTGCAAGAAGCACACAAAAATATCTTTGAAAGAAACATCAGTGAGATAAATTTATAGACTAGTCCCAGACATGCAAATGGCTGCGTATTTCTCAGTCTTGGGTTGACTATAAACTTAAAGTATGTGCTTAATCTGTTTATACCAGCCTCACTTTTTTTCATATCAAAATATTTAATACTTTGGATTACTTCTAGTTTTTGTTTCTTGTTGCTGTTTTATTATAAAGCTGCAGTGAATGTCTTTGTATATTTATCTTCCTGTACTTGTGTTTCTATAGAATAAATTTCTAGATGTAAAATTACTGTGTCAAAAGGATTAAGTGTAAAATAGTGCCAATCTGCCTTCAAAATATTATAGTAATTTCTACTCCAACTAGTAGTGTTAAGAGAAAGTTCCTGTTTAAGGAACTATCTCATAATGGTCTTTTTATTAACATCTACCCCAGCCTCTTGATACTGCAATTTTGCACAAAGTAGTTAACTTTTTTAAAAAAATTAACTTAAATTGTTTTAAATTGGATAATTTTCCTTCTCTACCTCTTAAAATTCTAGTCAAGATGTACTGGAGGATTTCAGCTTACTGGTACAGAACTGGAATTATATCCAAGATAATATACTCCCGCCCAGTCTTATGCTGCTAAATCAAAAAAGGGAAGTTGAGTAGAAAAAGATACCCTTCAGCCCATTAGACCACTAGGTGCCAGAAAATTGTCATAACTATAAATCAATGACTAGAAGGTGACTGCCTCCCATCTCAGGTTTGTGCAGAGAACAAGTTGCACAATTTGAAGCACAGCCTTGCACTTCCATGGTTCTAAATTATGGTCTACTATCATTTATTGAAAAATATGAAGAAGTAAGCCTAACATGATAACATTTATTGAGCACTTATGTATCAGGTGCTATTAACTTTCAGTGTAACAACCCTTTCTAACATACTGTTACACACGTGAGATGCACAGAGAATTTAAAGCACTTAGTCAATGCCATTGAAATCATTAGGAATGCCTCTAATGCTAGGGTTCTATGATTCTGAAAAGTGCAAGCTACTCTATGTTGAAACATTTTTTAATAGCCTGAAGATAATTGCAATCTTGTTGAAATATATCGTGGTGGGTGTGTGATGTTCACTGTCTTCTGTATGCATGAAGATGATCATAATTAAAAGTTCTACTTTTTAAAGCAATTGCATGTTATTTATTTTGCTTTAACTGAATTCTTTATCTCTGAAAACGTCTAAGTTAGATCTTTACAACATTGTTGGTCAATGAGCATTTGGGGAAACATGCCTTGGCCAGGCAAAGGTTAAAAAGCTAGGAGAACTCAAGGAAACATGCAGTTTACAACATGAACTTCAAACCTCACACCCTCCTGATGAAGAAGGTCTTGTTCTCATTTAAGCCCTTTCTCGCTTGAGGAAGGAGGAATGCAGGGAAGCAACAAGTAGAGATCTCAGTAGATGAGAACTATGGATATTATGAAGACAAAAGCTGCAAAGTAGAATGTGAGCTTCTTGAGGAGAAATCCTCCCCCTCCCTTCCTCTACTTGACGCAAGATACTACACACTAAAAAAAAGTAGAGAACGGCAGAATGACAACAGAGACCTACCCCTTGGCAGGTAATCAAGTCGTAAATACAGCTGCATCTCATCGTACCCGTGGCCTCACCCTAAAACTGCTCTCCAACATCCTTTGAACTTTGGCAATTTAGTGCTCGCTTAGCGAGCCATGCTATGTCATAGAAATATGGGGAAGCCATTTTATGAGTACTTAGGGCCTCAAAACTACCTTCCTCACCTAAGCCAAGAAGCAGAGAAGGCCTTGGTTTTATAGCAAGGGTGAATGTTCAATGTGCCTGACTCTAGGAGGAAAACTGGTCCAACAACAAATGCATCTATTTATATCCTATAATCTGCTGGGCCAGCAACATGCTAATAACCAGCTGGGCATAATGGACAGGCCACAAGCGACTGCCAAAATGGGAAGACCCAACACTAGTGGTCAGAGAAAATGATATACCTGAAAGCGCTGAGTAAGCCAAAAAGTTCTATATGAAGTGTGCTTCCTGTGGTTATGAGCTGGTTTTACCACTTACTAGTCCACGTACTTGGACAAGTCAACCTGTGCCCTTTTAGAGCCTCAGTTTTTTTGTCTATAAAATGGAAATAATAATTATAGGCTCTTGGAATCTCAGATGAGATAATTTATGCAAAAACTCTTTGTAAGCTAGACAAATGTAAAGTATTATTACTCAAATTCTTTTTTACTTAAAAGCAAGAAGGCTCAAGAGTTACATATTCTGATAATTTTAGAAGCCAGGTGTTGAGATAGAAAAGTACAAGGTAAGAGAGTCCCGGAACCATAAATCACCACCAGTGGCTTGGAGGGAAGCTACCCACTATCAGGAACAACCACTTTGGACTTTATAGAGGAATAAATAAACTTTTGTTACATTTGGATCCTTATGTGAAATTGCCAATATTTGACTTTTTTACCTATAAGAACAATAATTTCATGTGATTCAACCTATTAGATATTTTGGTTTGTTTCAGCAGCTAGTGCAACCTTAATACACCATCTTAGAGGAAGTCTTTTTAAAAGCCACGTTTTCAAAGGCAGGTGAAGGGGAAATTGGGATTGTTGAGCCAATGGATTAGAGATAGTTAAACTGCCTGCCTCTGATTGTAAAAATACTTGATTTGCTCCACAAAATGTTGGCTCACGTAGTTTTAAAAAGTTGAATTCATTGCTGAATCAAAAATATCTAATTGTCAAGAAGTCAAAAATATTTTTTGTTTGACACTTGTTTTTTTGACCTTAAGAAGCAACACAACAAAGAAAGAAAGAAAAAAATAACCTAAAATAAAACTAAACAAGGCCAAAAGAATAAAACCCCTTTAAAAAACAAAAAATTAAACAGTTTAGATCTTAAAAGAAATAGAAATGTATAGTTTTGGAGTGAGGAATTCTTTCTAAAATATAGGAAATTCAGAAAACAGAAAGGAAAAGGTTGATAAAATTGACCACATTAAAACTTACATGGCAAAAATGGTGTAAGTCAAAATATGACAAGGAAATGGTTTCTTTAATACATAAAGAGACAAAATTGCTAAGAAAAAGATAAAAATACAAATAACAATCCTAGGAGAGGGATACACAAATGATCAATAAATCAATAAAAAGGGGAGTTATACCCTATCAAATTACCAAAATTAAATAATAGTAATACCCAGTGTTCACTAGAGTGTAGGGAAACAGACATACATTGTAGGTGAGAATATAAAATGGTAGGAGCGTTTTGGAGGGCATTTTGCTAACAGCTATTAAAAGTAAAAATGCTAATCAAGCAATGATACTGCTGGTTTAATGTATAATCACAAAAGTCACCAAGTTATAGATATAAGGAGGTTCATTGTAACATTGTTCACAATACTAAAACAAACCAGGAACAACCAGAATATCCCATAAATAGCAGCTAGTAAATAATCATGTCCAAAAACTGCAGCCATTAAGATACAGAAAAATCTCCAGGATATACTATTTAGTGGAAAAAGTAAAGTGCAGAAAAGTGTGAAACCATTTGTGTAAAATTGTTTAAAGAATATGTATGTAATTTTTTTTTCTTTTTTTCCAGTGAACCCATATACAAGAAACTATCAACAGTTGACACCTTTGGAGAGAGGTATTAGAGATTTAGGGATCAGAGGGGAGGGATTTTGCTTTCCATTCCTTTCTGTAATTTGTTCCTTAAAAACCATGTGCCTGTATTATTTTTCACATGTTTTTTAATTTTTTAATGTAAATTAAATGAAGCTGTAGTCCAAAACTACCACAACATATGTTTTATCTAGAGCTATGATAACTGGCTACTTATTTTGTTGTTAATTGGTTTAGTTTTTTCCCTGCAGAGATCATGAGGGCTATCTATATATATTTTGTTAGCAGCAGTGTAATCACCAAACCTTTTCAAATAAAGAACAAAGTAGGAAGTGTAAAGTATGAATGAACAAATGATTTGAGATTCATCAGTTCCCCACACATGTCCTCCTTTAGTCCCCAGTTACTAGTTTTTATGCTTTAGGCTGAGAAATCATCCTATGGTTTTGAAAGTATTAAGGTCTCATTCCATTTTATAGCAGAACTAGAACCTCAGAGGAGTTGCGGTGACAGAATTATAACTCCAGCTTCTACCTCTTTAATATATGGGAGAAACCTAATGTTTATGAAATGCTAGACAGGAGACCAAAGTGTTGTAGTAAATATAAGTTAAGGCAAATGATCTGGTTTGATTTTAAATGATCTGTAATAATTTGCACCCAAGTACAAACAGATACTAAGATTCTGCTATTCATTCTCTACTTGTTCTAGATGCATTTTTCTTTCTCATGGTCTTACTTAGAGCTTTTCTCCATCTCTCATCAGTTCTTAGGATTGAGTTTTCTTTACTCTTCCCAAATCACAGATGTTTTCCCACCCTGTGAAATGTAGTGGCTGGCTGGCCAGAGCATTACCGCAATTGTGTTCTTCTGGAGGAAATCCTTTTTTTAACTGCCAGGAATTTCAGGCTCAAACTGGGGAGGGTGTGGGGGATTTCTGGCATACCGCCAAGTAATTGCCTTCTTTTCCCTTTAGCCATCTGAAGGCGACTGGCTGGAGCCCAAGGATAAAACCACAGCCTCCCAAGGCTGGAAGGGACAGACTTTCAGGAATCCTGGGGGGTTGAGACCAGTCATTTCCCTCCCTACAGACAGGATCTCTTTAAACCACAACCTAGCCCAACTTTAATGCCTTCCAAAAGGAGAAATCATATAAACTCTGTTGATCATTTATCCCAGTGTTAAAAACAGTATCATAAAATCTTTTCTTTCATCTAAACCAGAGTTCAGCAAACTTCTGCAAAGGATCAGTAAATATTTTAGGCTTAACAGACCGCCGTATGCTTACTATCAAAACCATTTAACTCTGCCATTGGAGTGCAAAAATAGCCAATGACAATATCTAAACAAATGAGCATGGCTATGTTCCAATAAAACTTTTTGGACATTGAAATTTGAATTTTGCATAATTTTTACATGTTATATGAAATAATTTTTTTTTTCCCTAGCCATTTAAAAACAGAACAGCCATTCACAGCTGATGGTCCAAACAAAAGCAGGCAGCCAGCTAGAGTTTGTTGACTCCTGACCTAAACCATTGGTTTTCAAACTGCTTTGGCAAGTCCTCCAAGCAGTGAAAGAGCTGACTGGATCCCAGTCAGGCTTCCATTAGCCATTCCCCCTTTTTTCTGTTTTATATGTTGTTTTGTTTTATTTAAAGAAGGGGTTCCATAGCCAAAAGTTTAAAAAAATCACTGATCTAACTGAAAGCAGCTCTTTTGCTCCTTTCCTGTTCACCCATTTCTATCCCCATTTCTATCCCCTTCTAACCTTAAAAGAACCTAATTATAGGAATGAGATCACTAAGCAATTGAAACTAACTCCTGACTTATGCTCTCCTGAATGCACACCATGCCTTGTCTAACCTGTTGACTCTTTTCCTAGATAAAAAGAAATAAGAAAATGTGGGTGGATATAGCTTAGTGATAGAGCACATGCTTAGCATACACAAGGTCCTGGATTTAACCTCCAGTAACTCCATTAAAAAAAAAAAAAAGAGAGAGAGTGAGAGATAAGTAAGAATGATGAATTCAGCAGTTAAAGAATGATTAGTTTTCTACTCTCAATAACCCCTTTAGCAATCCTAGAGGCAGGTCACGGGGCAAGATAACATTTGAAGACAGTCAGCCAGTATGCACGCAATGCAGAATGATACAGAACCCAAACTCCAGCCTTAATGATTCTGAGATTCTCCCTGTTCATCACTGCCCTGACTCCTACTTTTTCTTTTTAAAAACTGTCATGGCTGAGCAGAATGTTCAGATATGCTCTCAGGACAGGAGTCCACCATCTCCCCAGATTGTCAGCTTTTCTGATTAAAGCACCGTTCCCTTCCGCTGACACTTGCCTCTTGATTATTGGCTTTTGAGCCACAGGCAGTCAAACCTGAGTTTGGTAACTACCAGAATCTACCATTTGCAACCTCAGCCCATTTTCTTTTGCTTTTCCCTCAGTGGAGATGGAGAACAGTTTGTTATCTAACTCATTTTAAGGGCCACTCAAGAAATAATCAACAATTCAGTCTTAAATAAGCCTTGTCCTTTCATCTCCTTCATAAGTCAGTCATGTTTTGCCAACACTTTATTTTGTAGTTGTGACCTTTCTCTCCAAGTTCTTAAAGTCCTACAGAATTCCACAAAGTAAAACAATACATCACAGGGAAGAGCACCTTGCTTTGCGTCCCGGAATCTTTTCTGTATTATTCAGGGTGGCCAGGAGCAACATGGCCCGAGGAGGAGTCCAAACTGGTGCTAGAAGGAAGTGGCAAGGCCAAGGAGACTGTGCTTGGAGTCTGGTCCGAGGACAAAAAGAGGAGTCCCTACATGGGAAAAAAGTTCCTGAGGTCAGAGTCTAGGAAAATCTTGACTGCACAAGAAACAAAATGGGAAATAAGTAAAAGCAAGCAATTTAGAATAGGTGCCATAAGCAACACCAGGATGCCTCAAGATCATCTCCTATGCCTCCTTTATATACAAATAATACATGGTCATCATAGAATATATATGTTTACACACTAAGGAGAATTAAAATCACCCATAATCCTACCACTCAGAGATAATAACTTAAAACTTTGGTGTGTGTCCTTCCAGAAGTTTTTCTATAAACATACATATGTATAAATTTTATATACTCAAGGGGGGTTGGTATAGCTCAGTGGTAGAGCACAAACTTTGCATGTACAATGTCCTGGGTTCAATTTCCAGTACCTCCATTAAAATAAACAATAATAAATAGATAAACCTAATTACTGCCCTCTTCCAAAAACCCTAAAATTTTGTATACTCAGTATTGCCACTTAGATGCCTCATGGGCAACTCAAATTCATCATGTGCCAAAAAAAATTTCTTCATCTGCTCTAAACCTGCTTTATTCACACCCCCTGCCCATTTCACAGCCTTGGAGTTCCTGACCCTGCATCTCCCTCACAACCATCCAATGCCTTACCGATTCTCCTTGTTAGCTCTCCTCTTCCAGAAGTCAGAATAGTCACACTCTGACCCATTCTTTCTAAAACCTACATCTGACTCTTAAGCAAATATAAAACAAGTTTATTTCAAAGAGAGCCTTTACATTTGCATAACTAAAAAACTAGGCTCCCCAGTGCAGATTGGACAGTGTCTCTGCCAGGTGGTATCTCCTACCTGCTAGACATCTGCAAGTTGTCATTGTCAGCGAAACCAACAAAGGCTGGTGTGAAGCCTTTTTGAACTAAGGCCTGAAACAGACAGAAAGACATCCATAATAGAAAGATCCTCTATGGATTGTTGAAGAGACTCTGGGTGGAGAGTTAGTTGCCCTGGAGAATAAGGCCAGAAATCTGCCAGTTATCCAATCTCCTGTGTCAACAGCTGTGCAAGTTGATCACTGCTGCTCATCTCCTAATTTAACAACTCATACGCAGAGTTAACAGAAATCTTTGGGATTCCAAAAAGCACTGTCATCACCTATAGCACTCACTTCAATAATATATTGCCCTTGCAAGCTACCAAATACCTGAAGATCAGTTATGCATTCATTCAGCAGCTATCTATTGAGCACTGTGTTCCAGGCATCATATCAGATGCTGGGGATATCACAGGGAATGAGAAAACCAGAGTCTCTGTTTTCATGGAGCATAAGAGAGAAAGCAAGCAGTAAGCAGGTAAATTACAAGATGCAAGCAATGATGTAATAGGAAAGCACAGAACTCCAGGAAACACAAAGAGAATTTCCAACTTAGAGGTCACGGAATCTCTCCTTGAGACTAACTTTTTTTTTTAAACAGTAAGTATGTATTCTTGCTCATGTGTCCATGGGTCAGCTGAACATTCCTCTGCTCCTAGCTTGGCTCGCTTGTGTGTCAGTGATTAGCTCCGGGTTGGTTAGGCACTCTACAGAACTTGGCTGGGTGCTAGCACACCTCTGAGGGTTGGTCAGTTTTAGGCTATTCCAGAATGGTGTTTGCCAGGTCACCTGGTCTATCTTCCATGAATGTTGTCTCTCATCAACCAGCAGGCTATGGTAATGGCATGATCCAAGCTTGTGGTCTCTTGAGGAGACAATAACTTTTAAATTGACATCTAAAGAAATAGGCATAAGTCACATTACAGATGAGGTAACAGAAGGCGAGCAGTCTAGGTAGAGGGAAGGTAGCCTGGTGGAAAGGATGCAGAGAAGCTGCCAGAGGAGGAGAGGGAGGTCAGCAGTCGGAAGGGGATTTTTATTGTTGATATTTTTGTTTACAAGATGGGAGAGTAAACACATAAGGGTAAAATTTAAACAGTTGGTGAATATGAGCAAAGGGTATATGGAAAAAGTTATCCCCTCCAAAGAAAAGTGATCATGTTAGTCCTGGGGTAGTAACTCTGATGGCTTCCCAAGACACGAAAATGAAAACTCACTAGAACTGACAAAGTCCCCGAGAGGCGGACCCTGCTTATCTCTCAGGCCTTATTTCCTTTCATTCTGTTCTTTGATCACAGCCTTCCAGCCTTGTAGATCCCTGAGTACCTTAAGCTCATTCCTGCTTCAGTGCCCTAGGACTTCTGGTTCTCTCTTCTGAAGCACTGCCTCCAACTCACCAGGCTAATTCCTCATTCAGACTGTAGTATGAATGTAAATACCTATTCAAAGAGCCTCCCCCAACCACCTGTCTAACATTTCTCTCATCCCTCTACCCAAAACTTTTCAGAATCTCAGTTATTTACTTATTCGTCTATGTCTGCCTCCTCCAGGAGACTGTAAATTCCCCGAGAGCAAGATCCATCTCACCTTTGCACAACCCTGTCTCCTGCACCTAATTCAGTGTAAGAGGACGAGTTCAATAAATAGTTTTTGAATAAATAAATGAACAAACAAAGAAGGAGATTGTGGCCAGAGAGCACATTAGCGAAGCAGAAGGAGCAGTGATGATGACAAGGTCCGGGTGTACAAGTGGGTGAGTCCCTGCGGTGCGTTGGAAGCAGCTCTTCAAATGATAAATGAAGAGAGTAGATGTCTATGAAGTACGGAACAATGATACTGCATAGGAGGAGAAGACAGTTTCTATTGTTTCCCTATTGCCCTCCCTTCCTTGGAAGCTGGCAAAGGAGCTGCCAGGGATTAAGGCATTCGATTCTACTCACCTTTAAAATGCTTTTGAATCTTTGCTGCAATCCTAGAGTATAGAAGCTGGAAAACTGCCCAAAAGAGTCAAAGTCCTGACTTTGATTCATAAATATGTTTAAAAAAAATAAAAAGAAAGAAAGAAAAGAAACAGAGAAATTGTGGCTATGACCTAACCACAGTCAAGAAACCTCTTTGACTTCCATTGGTTTGGTATTAGTGGAAGCCTTTTATCTTCAGAACTTTGTACTTGTGCTGCCAAGTGGAGGAAGGGAAAATGCAGAGAGCTCTGTCTGCATAATCACCCCCCTGCTGGCCCTCCCCAGGTTCAGAGCTCCTGAAGGCTCACCCCCTGGTTCTCAGAGGCCCCAGGCTAGCATAAGAAATCAGTGGGAAAATGTTCCTTTAGATGTCAAATCCGCAGCTTCTACCAGAAAACAAGGACAGATGAATAAAGCCTCAGGCAAGGACAGGCAGGCCCTTAATGTTGCTTATGTGAACATTCTGAAAGTTTCCTCATAACTGTTTAGCCTGGAGTTCCTAACCACATGCTAATATGTTCTGCCCTAAAACACAGATTATGAAATTAAGGAATCCTTTCCAAGGGCACCTCACCCTCATCCTCATGGCCTCTATTTCTTGGTATGACCACTTTTAAGGAGGAATAATTTAGACTAAAGTGTATTTTACAACATGTGTCTCCCTCCAAAAAACTACCTTTTCTCCCATTTTCTATCAGAATTTTTTAAATAAAAGTTTTAATTTTGGAATAATTTTAGATCTATAGAAAATTTGCAATGATACTACAGAGTGCCCAGAGACTCCCTCATCCATCTTATGTTATCATCTTATGTTACTGTAGTACGTTTGTCACAACTAAGGAACCAGCACTGATCCACTACTATTAACTAAACTCCACACTTTATTTGAATTTCACTAGTTTTTCCCTAATGTCCTTTTTCCATTCTAGATTCCATCCAGGATACCACGTTACATTTTATCACGTCTTTTCAGGGTTCTGTGGGCAGTGACAGTTTCTCAGATGCTCCTTGTTTTTGGTGACCTTGACAGTTTTGAGGAGTACTGGGGAAATATCTTGCAGAATGTCCCTCAAGTCAGGATTGTCTGTTTTTTGTTTTGTTTTTTTTTTTTAAATCACAAATAGACTGGAGTTATGGGTTTTTGAAAAGAACAGCTCAGAGATGAGGTGCCTTTCTTAGCATATCAGGGATAGATGACATTACATGACATCACTGGTGAAGTTAACCTTCATCACTTAGTCAAGACAGAATTTGCCAGGTTTCTCCACTATGAAGTTACTATTTCTCCCTTTCTGTAGTCTATTCTTGGGAAGCAAATCCCAAATCTAGCCTACTGCCGAGAAGGTAAACCGGCAATGGGGTGGGGAGGGGTGGACTAACAGCTGTCTTGATTCCTGATACCTTCCCAGTTCCTGGTTCCAGTCCTCCTGAGGCCTGGCTACTTCCTGTCCCATCTTTATAAGAAATTATTTCTGGGACGCATTCTTCTGCTTGCAATAAAAAGAACCTTGGCTAAGATGTTACATATTTTTGAAGTATTTTGCATATAATATGAGACAATGAAGTCTAGCAGGGAAAAGGGCCAAACTGTTGGGTCTGTGTTCTAGATCCCCTTAGCCACTTCCATGTCCTTCAGCCTTTGACATGTCCTAAGTTCTCTGGGCCTCGGTGTTGTTATCTGTAAAATGTGGGGTGGAACGGGGGTGGAACTACATGCTTTAATAGTCTTCGGTTCTATTTCATGTGGTTCCCACACTAACTACGTGAAGCAAGGCAGTTAAAAGAAATAAATGTTTAGATATTTATCCAGAATATCATAATTTTTCTCCAAGAGGACCCAGACAGGGGTGGCATTATATAGGGACAGTCCTCAATGTGATTTGAAGAGCACCAGAAATGCTTTCTTATCTGAAAGAATTTCTTTTCCTGTCTTGAGTCTCTGGAATAAACTTTACTACAAACTCCATTCCTTGTTTGGTGTGTAACAGTTCTGTCTGCACACAAGCCCCTCAGAGTCTCACCTCTTAACCCTCTAACTCTTCACCCCCCAGAAATAGTGGTGCAGCTGTTTCTTGCATAACGTTTTCCCATCACATAATATACATGCTAACCCTTAAAGTGTAACAGAGGTGTGTGCAAAAGGTAATGGAATTCACAGGAGGGAATGACCACTCTTTTAGGAAGATCTAGAAGGGTTTCACTAGGAAGGTTGTAGGATAGCTGGGATTTGAAGGATGGATAGAATTTTTTCAGGTAAACACAAAGAGAAGATTTTTCCAGGTGGAGAGAATAACATGCACTTCAGTTATAAGACGCTTCTTTTGAAATAGGAATACACGACTAGGAACAACACTAATATCTTAATATAAGTAGTCTGTTGGTTCATTTTACTCATTGACTGAAGGTTCCAGGGTAGCACAAGAATTCTGGGTTCCTGAAAAAATGGGAAAGAAGGTTAGAGGTGAAAGTGCCAAATATCACTCTGCTTATCTCCGGTAAGATCTGGTTTACAGCACCGAAAATGTCTGGAATCTGTTCAATACATGATGACAGTGGAACTGACAGTGATACTAATCTGAAGAGCGAATAAAAGGTGCTAAGCAATCAAGACTGATTTAACAATGGTGATCTCAAAGTAAAAGAATAACAGTAGTATTTTACCTTTATAAGAGCATCTGAGAAATGTTCAAAAAGCATCTTTGCATCCATTAATTTATTCAAACCTGAGTGAGGTAGTGAGGACTAGGGACACCAAGGCTCAGAAACAGTATTTCCATCGCGCTAGCTCAAGGATGACTCTCGTAACTAGCAGAGCTGGACCAGAATCCAGAATAGCATCCTTCCATCACACTTCTGGAACAAATCCAACCCTCAGGGCGACATGATGAGAGGCTTTCAAAAGAATCCACAGGAAAGGATATTCCAATAACAGAAAGTTCAAAGCAAAGATTGTGAAAAATTATAGTGTTCTGAAAAACAAAGGCCCAAACCATGTAATGTTGGATGATTATTTTGAATTCCCTTGATTCCCCATCAGGTTGGGTCCTGCACGGACATTCAGGTTCACTCTTTGTTTATTACTTGGCTTGAGTCACTAAAGTTAGTTGATTGCACAGCTAGAGTGTGCAGCCCAAACCCCTGAGGGCTCATTCCTTCCTGCCTCTGCTTGATGAAAATTTCTCAATTGAGTAGGTGTTATTTGCCAAGAGGGAACTTCACTTAAAAATGCTTACCAGGGAGAGAAGAGTCCTAGGTTCTTTTTCTCAGGAAACTTTTGAGTAAATAAGTAGGGAAATTTAGTTGAATTTTTTAAAAATTATAACTCATTTTGGTTAAACTATTATTTGATCCATTTACTTCCTTTTTTTTTAAATCATAATTTTTCCTATTCAGGAGTGTTGGAGTGTTGGGTTGCAATCACTTTCCCTCAAATTTTGTGGATGTTTCTTCACTGTATTTTGGTACTTGGTGTTTAAAGAGGAGGAGCGTGATGATATTTGATTCCTTTTCTTTGAGGTAGCTTTTGTATAAAATGTCTAAATATTTGTCAGATTTCTTTTTTCTATTCTCAAATTTTTAAAAAAATTCTGATTATGAAAGTAAGATTAGAGATTACAGAAAATTTGGAAAGTACAGGAAATTTAAAGAAGAAAATTAAAAATAATCAATGAAACTACTACTTCAAGTTAACTATTGTTAATATTTCTTGTGTGTCCCCTTCTAGTCTTTATTTTTAGTGTATTTTTAGTACAGTTAACATAGGTTTGAACTGCATGGGTCCACTTAAGTGCAGATTTATTTTCAATAAATATACTGGAAAATTGTTTTGAGATTTTTGACAATTTGAAAAAACTCACAAACTGCATAGTCTACAAACACTAAAAAATTAAGAAAGAAATGTCATGAATGCATAAAATATATGCAGATACTAGTCTATCTCCACATACACATAAGAGGTGAGTAATATCTAATATAAAATTAATAATGTGTTAATTTTCTTACTGTTTTATAACATTGCTTTCAAGAATTTTATTATTGTATAATATTCCTCTCTCTTTCTCTCTCTAGTAATTGTAGCAACTGTACCTATTAGCACAGGTAAGTGATTTTAAAAAATGGAACAGTGTTTCCAATACTATATTATGACTATGACTGTAATCTGTATACCATAAAAATTTCATAACAACTTATTCATTAATGTATAGGCTGGCTACCATGAAGCAACTGTACTGCTTACACTAGGCTGCCATAAAGCAATCATATTGCTGTTGTTCATTATCGATGCATATATAAATATGAATTTCCTTTTAACATTATCTTTTCATTTTTGATGTCAAATGTTAGTAATATGTATAACATCTATAATGTTTTATATCATATAAGACAATATTGATGTAGTTATTGACAGACAAGATGATTCATCTTGTAAACAGACAATGTAAACTTACAGTATTGATAAGCACAGTCTCTTCCTTATGATTTTCTTTTAACACTTCCTTTTCTCTAGCTTATTTTGTTGTATGAATACAGTATATAACACATTTTACATACAAAATATGTGTTAATCGACTTTATGTTATCAGCAAGGCTTCCAGTTAACAGTTGGCTATTAGCAGTTAAATTTTGAGGGGAGTCAAAAGTTACATGGATTTTCAACTTCATAGGGGGTCAGTGCCCCTAACCCCCACGTTGTCCAAGGGTTCACTGTACTTATAACTTTCATTTACTTATTTTAGTGGAGGTACCAGGGATTGAACCCAGGATCTTGTGTATGCTAAGCATGTGCTCTGCCACTGAGCTATACCTTCACCTCACTCACCCTGCCAAGAAACTTTTAAATGTGAATTTGTAAACAATTCTAAAATATTTCATTGAAAGACTGATTCTTAAGACTTGCAGCTATGAACCTCATTGAGAATGTGATAAAATATGAGTCCTCCAGAAAGGGCAGTATACACAAACCTCCAAAATTCTGCACAGAATTTCAAAGAGTTCATGAATCCTCTATATATTCCAATTTAAGAAGCTTTGATAGTAATGACTAACCTCTATTAAGTAATTTCTGGGTGCTAGGCACTTTTTAAAATGTTTTATATGTATTAACTAAGTTAAGCTTTATCATAACCCCATGAGGAAGGTAATATTATTGTCCCCATTTTTCATATAAGGAATTTAAGGCATTGACAGGTAAGTAGTTGACATTACTCAAGATCACACAATTAGAAAGGGGCAGAAATGAGATTTTAACCCAGGTGATCAAACTTCAGAGCCCATGCCTTTTTTTTTTGGAGGTGGGTAATTAGGTTTATTTATTTCTTTTGGTGGGGGGTGGAGGTACTGGGGCATGAACCCATGACCTCGTGCATGCTAAGTGTGCATTTTACCACTGAGCTATACCCTCCCCTTCAAGGGTCCACACTCTTAATCATTAATCTATATTGCCTCAACTGAGTTTTTGTGAAGGTGCAGTTGAAGCAACTATTGACCTCAGCTGAGAAAGTTCAACACCATGCAGCTACATCTCGGCTGACCAGGAAACCAGAGTTAATAGTGGACACCACAGTTTGCAGACCATTCTTCTCTACTGTACCATTAATACAGGGCTAAAAAAAAAATGGCTTTGAGACTGCTGTGTACATAGAGAAATGAAATGTTGATGATTTTAAAACAGCACCTAAGTTTTTGGAAACTCTTCCCATTGATTGGTGAAGTCTGTGTATTCCTCTCCTTGAAACTAGAGAAATGGATCTAAAGGACAGAACATGAAAAGGGATGGCAACTAACTCTAAGCACTGCATTCTTGTATTACTTGATTAGTAAGGCTTCCTCGTATTCATTTGGTTGCATTACAGCCTTCTGCCTGACTCTGTCAAGTTATTGTGGATCTGTTTCTAAAGTTTGGAGATGTTCATTCATGTTGATCTTCTAGCTGGTGAAAGTTTATGACTTAGAAGATAAAATACAATGAAATATAGGATTGTATTAACTATTATTTTTAAATTATTGGTTAGAAAGATACATCATTAATGGTAATATGGGAAGACTTGTACTAATGGAGCAAATAAACATATATGATAGAGTAGTTTGCAAAGAAAGGAAACTGCTTGCCATAAGAAGGTATTGTCAGCTAGCCCCATCAAATGAATATCCAAATGCTAATTTTGACTAGGATCCCATAGTACTGCTCTTATACTGTGTCATACGGTGTTTAATCCTAGTAAGCTAAAATGAATGCTACATACATCGTCTGCATTTTGTTGTAGATGATATAATAGGAAGTAACTTAGAATTATAATTTTGGCCAGAGAAGTTAGAGTTAAGTCAAATCAATCATAAATTCATTTTTGTATTACATTAAGAGGTGTTTTATAAAATAAGATATAGAATTTGCTCATTAACTGAAATGTCTTGCTTTGTGATGTCACCGTACTACCAGGCATAGATGAACAGGAACGAGCAGGTAGACATGAATTAAAGTCTCAGTTATTTGGCACATGGACATAAAAAGGGAGGAATCTTTTCCAAGTAGCAACAGGAAACCAAGTGCTGCAATATGTGATTCAGAATCTGGTTTCTGGTTATGGGCACAGCACTAAGCTACACTGTATTTGAAATTAATGATTCCCTATAGGTAGTAAT
The DNA here is from genome assembly GCF_036321535.1 of Camelus dromedarius. NCBI lineage: Eukaryota > Metazoa > Chordata > Mammalia > Artiodactyla > Camelidae > Camelus > Camelus dromedarius. Next base: position 70,541,454 of record NC_087439.1, on the reverse strand, counting down.
GAAATATTATGGTGTTTGGCATCTCTTATGCCTAATTAGACAGAGAAGGCAAGTATTCAGAGAGCCTGAAAATTCTGTATCTTTTCACAGCCAGTTTCTAGATTGCAAGACTGAAGTCAATAAAGTGGATTTGTTGATAATATTGGCATAGCAAAAGTCCTAAAAGAAATCATGAGTAAATATATTAATAAAATTTGAATGAGAGAAATGCTTGCTGCTTCTTTTTTTGCAGAAATTGACAAGGTGATCCTCAATCTGATACAGAAATGGAAGACGCCCAGTAAAGCTGTAACAATCTTGAAGAACATGGTAGGATTCACACTTCTTTATATCAAAACTAACTTCAAAGTAACAGTAAATCAATACTGTGTGATATTGGCATGAGCAGAGACATTAAGATCAATGGAATAAAATGGATAATCCAGAAATAAACCCATACAGGTAGGATTAACTGGTTTGTCTGGTTTTTTTACTATGATGCCAAAATAGTTCAAAGGGAAAAAGAGTAGTCTTTTCAACTAATGATCCTGAAACTAAACGGTTATCCACATGCAGAAGAATAAAGTTGGACCTCTACTTCATACAATACACAAAAATTAACTCAAAATGGACCAAAGACTTAAAAGTAAGAGCTAATACTGCAAGTCTTAGGAGAAAACATAGGAATAAATATTTATGATCTTGGATTAGGCAATAGTTTCATAGATATGATACCAATAGCATCAAAAAAAAATAGATAAATTGGATGTCATCAGAATTCAAAAGCTATATACTGCAAAGGACACTATCAAGAAAGAAAATGCAACCCACGTAGTGGGAAAAAATATTTGCGAAACTGTATATCTAATTAGGCTCTAGTATTCAGGATACATAAAGAACTCAAACCAATAACAACAACAAATCCAGTTCTATATGGAAAGATATTCAAGATAAATTAACTGGGAAAATTAAAAAGCAAGTTGCAGGAGGGACTGGTACTAGTTGAGGCAGGGCTTAGGCCTGGGGCACAGTACTTAAGGAGGCACTCACTGTCAGCGCTAAAGGAGTGCAGGGCTGGTCCCTGAGAATGGGTGCCTCCTTAAAATTTACATTTGTTCTCTCCTTTCTTGCCTTATTCTAGGCTGAGCCCTGCAGTATGCATAATAGAATCCTATACTTTTAAATAAAAATTAAATTTATATGTATATATAAAATTATATATGTATATTTACAAATATATATGTAATTGTGTAAATTGGTACAAACTTTTTGGAGGATTTGGAGGACAACTGATTCTTGAATAATTGGTAGGAGGGTGGTTAGTGAAGCCAACCCCTTATGTGGTTGAAAATCCAAGTACTGCTATTTCTGCCTCAAAAGCAAAAGAACTGGTAAATGACTTACCCAAGGTCAGGAAGCTGGAAAAGTTTGCATAGAATCAGGACTCAAATCCTAGTTCTTTTGATTCCATATATTGTGGTTTCTAATCAAGCACAACATTCCCCCACACTTAGTTAAAGATCTGCAAAATGAAAATACAGGGACTGTATTTGTTGGAAAAAATCTACACATAAGTGGGCCTGTGCAGTTCAGACTCATGTTCCTCAAGGGTTAACTGTATATGCAATATATACACATAAACAATATATACATAATAGTTATATAATATATATTAGTTATTATATGTATGTATATGTATTAGTTAAAGGGAAAAAAATGGAGTAATATATATTCCAAACTGTTAGTAGAGGCTTTTCTGGAGCATGGGATTATGCAGGATTTTCTCAGTCATGTACTCTGAAATCATGTGTTAAAAAACAATTAACAATTGCACATTTTTGGTTACAGGAAAGGTTACAGGAAAAGCAAGAAACATTTTTTTTAAATAATAGGGTAACCACACAAAAGAGATCTATGTGCTATATATGTTTGAATACTGAGTTGAGCACTTTGTACATCTGTGGTTCATATATAACTATGTGAGGAATGAAATAATGAAAAAATGAATATTACTTGCTTTTGAGACATGTGTTTTAAAAAGTATATGCAGCATCCCTCTGATAAATTACATTCTTGCCAAGAAGAAATTCAAGTTACACAAGCAAGAGCCAATTATAGCTTCTATCTGAATAGTGTCTTCTCATATATGCCTTACTCATCTCTCCTAAAGATCAGATTAGATGTCTTTCATATGGAAATTTCAAAGCAGTTCATTCTCCCAACAACTCTGAGGTAGGTGTATTTTATCACTTCTATTTTCCATATGGGAAGACTTATAGATTGATTTCCTGTGAAATAAAATGAGTATTCCATACCTCATTACTGTTAGTGAAACTAAGAATGCCATTACTTCATTGACCTTTTTTTTTTTCTTGAAAAGAGACAAAACAATTTTGGGGTAGGTAAGCCAAACTAAAACAGCTATTCATGTGTTAATTTTTTAAAAACACGAGTATTTTAATTTTTTGTACTTTCTAAACAAGGTGGAGTATTTTTTAGTTTACTCTATACCCCAATAGTTGGTAGGGACAATGTTTTCAAAATGAAAATTTCTATTTTAAAAAATATATATAGATAGTCAGAGGTAAAAGCTCTGTTGTAGCTTCATCAGAAATCTACTGTGGGTATTAGGTCAAAAAAAATTATTACAAAAAAAAATGTACTTACAGATGAAGCAATGTAGTTTAGTGACTAGGAGACTTATTTTTAAAGATCCTGACCTGGCACACTGAAAGGATACAATAAATTCTTGGAAAATGGAGGGTTAAAATACCCTTCACTTGTGCCACTACTATGCTAACCACTTTATAGGCACTACTTTGTTTAAGCCATAACAGGGTGAGGTGGTTCCTATCATTATGCTTCTCATTTTACAAATACAGAGCCTGTTAGTGAGATTTATTTAACATTAGTCATGTTCCATAAGGTAAGAAGGGAGGGAGGATTCTCAAAATCAAGTCAATAATGCCAAATCTGATTCTGCCATTTTCTCCTTTTTTTGTTTTAGAAGTTTTTATTTATTTTTTATATATACATATAATTGTTTTCATATTCTTTTTCATTAAAGGTATATGTATTAGTTAAAGGGAAAGATATTAAATATAGTTCCCTGATCCTCCTTGTTTTTTTATACACCCCTAGCTTGACTCAGGTGTATGATTTTAACATACTGTTTTGAATCCTGTATTTCTGAAAATACCCATTTAAACAATAATTACAACCAATTAATTATTGATCAAATATCTATGCAGTAACAGTAAAACTATTCCAAATTTTTCCTATTCTCATTTTTATTGTACTGAAGAGATTATGCTCAGGATTAACTTTCTCCATGTACATTTTACAACAAGATTTGCTTCAGTCACCAGGTTTTTGATCCGTACCAATTTTAACTATTTCAACGAACTTTCTTTTGTAGCTATTGTTCCATTACTTCCTTGGAATTTGATTTTTCTACCCATAACTCAGTCAAAACATTCATTGGGTTAAAGTGGTGGGGTCAAAATATCCCTTTTTGCCTAGGATACAAGAATGCAAATATAGGTCATTTCTTATGATAGTGGATGATGAGAGAAGTAATACCTACTCTAGCTACCTCACGAAAGGGAGGCTCCAATGCAAAAATTGTTGTGAAAGTGCTCGTAATCAGTAAAAGTTAAGTAAATGTCACTTTACTGATTTTAAAACAAATCATATAAATCCATCCTCCAGGAACTGTTCTAGAAGTCAACCACCTTCCTCTTCCTGCTGTGACATTATTTGCAAAAATGTTTGCAGACTTCATCTGATTTTCTAAATATATCCTAGTGAGCTAGTGACTTCACTCACTGTTCTTTTCTCATTTGTTTTCCATTCAGACCTCATTAATTTTTTTTTTTTTTAATTTCTCTAGCCCTAGTACTGAAATCCTCTGTGATGCAGAGATCAACATTGGCACTGTAATGGATTCATACTATTGGTTATCAGTTTCATCATCTTGGTTGCTGTAATTGTTGCATGGGATTGGATGAGAATACTACTGGCTGGCTGTTCTTTGTGAAAAATTAAGACAAGTCTGTCACCAAATAGATGATATCTCAGCAGGAGTGCAGGTACATTGTTGTTATAAGAAATTCTCCTCTTATCACAGCTCTCTCTCTTGCTTAATACACAACTTGTCTGAATAAGAGTTTTAAAGGGCACTGGTAATCTAAGCAAAGCTTACAAATTCTAGTATTTAAGGCCTAAACTTTACAGGTTAAGGTTATTTTTTCCCTTCATATATCCTAAAAGAGGTTAAGGTTTCAGACATTGTTATTGACAAACTAAAATTGTTTATAAATATGCTGATAATATCGGGTAAAGGCCCATGGAAAAGAAGTGATCCAATTTCATTATCTTGATTTTATCCTGTTCCTAAGGTTTGTAGAAAGAATAAGAGAGTTTTCCTTTAAAAAAAAAAAAAAAAAGTTTTCCTTTAGGAATCTGCTGCATTTCTCAATTTTTTTTTTTCTAAGTATTTTTATATTATTTAAAAGTCCCCTGGCAGGGGAAGGTATAGCTCAGTGGTAGAGCACCTACTTAGCATGTATGAAGTCCTGGGTTCAATCCCTAGTACCTCCATTAAAAAATAAATAAACCTAATTATCTCCCCCAACAATATGAAAAAATAATAGTAAAAATTTTTAAATAAATAAAAGTACTCTGGAAAAGAAGTGAAAGTTTGAGGATTAGCAATGTAATTGTTACTGGCAAAATGCCTTTCAGGTCCCTTTCTTTTAAAAAGCTTTATTGAGACATAATTCATATAGAATACAATCACCCATTTAAAGTGGACAATTCAATAGTTTTAGAGTATTTATAAAGTTGTCCAACCATCACCACAGTCAATTTTAGAACATTTCATCATCCCCAAAAGAAACTCCTTACCCAGTACCAGTCACTCCCCATTTATTCCCAACTCCCCTTTCCCTCTAACTCCGGACAACCACTAATCTACTTTCTGTCTCCAGATTTGCCTGTTCTGGACATTTCATAATGGAGTCATACAATGTGGTCTTTTGTGACTGGCTTCTTTCATTCAACATAGTGTTGTAGAATGTATCAGTACTTCATTCCTTTTTATAGTTAAATAGCATTCCATTACATGACTGTAACATTTATTTATCCATTTATCAATTGATGGACATTTGAGTTATTTCTTCTTTATAGTTATTACAAATAGTGCTGCTATGAGCATTTGTGTGGATATGTTTTCATTTCACTTGGGTATATACCTAGGAATAAAGTTGTGTCCTACAGTACCTCTGTGTGTAACTTTTTTTTTAATTTTTTTGGCAGGGGGGAGGAAAAATTAGGTTTATTTATGTATTTATTTTTAGAGGAGGTACTGGGGACTGAGCCCAGGACCTTGTGCATGCTAAGCATGCACTCTACCACTTGAGCTATACCCTTCCTCCCAGTGTGTAACTTTTGAAGAGCTGTCAAACTACTTTCCAAAGGAGCTGCACTATTTTTACATTCCCACCCGCAATGTGTCAGGGTTCCAATTTCTTCACATCCTTAACACTTCTATGTGTCTTTTTTTTTTTTTAAGTCGCCTTAGTGAGTGTGGAGTGGTATCTTCTTGTGGTTATGATTTTCATTTCCCTAATGCTAATTATGTTGAGCATCTTTTCATGTTTTTAATGGTCATTTGTGTATCTTCTTTGGAGAAGTGTCTACGTAGATCTTTTGCCCATTTTAAAATTGGCTCACTTTTAATTCAGGAAATTCATTTTATATCTTAAATTAATTTGAAAATTTCTCCTGATGCTTCTCTGCTTCTTAAAAGGTATGCTTTATGTTCAGTCATTTATTCATTCAAAATAAGCACTGAATTTTTGAGGACCTTATATGTGTCAGAATTGGGCTAAATACTGAGGCTAAAGTCCCAGCCCTTAAGGAGTTCATAATCTCCTGGCTTCCTAAGGAGATAATTTGCAATACAATGCTGTAAATGCTATTGTGGATTTCACAGTAAGAGATTAAAATGGCCCAACAGTAAAACCCTTGCATGGATATAGACATGAATATTTTAACAAATGTTACAGAGGAAATCCAATGGAGCCCGCGTTTTTCGCTCAAGGTGGAAAAAAGTATACAAATTATACTTCTCATCAGTCAATAGAGTTACAGAAGACACTGATCACATCAAGCATGGAGACAGCTGAGTGAGAGACTCTGCATAGAGCAGAGCTTGTAGGGCAGAGCAGCCTAGCCTCCTGGACAATAAAATTGATAGAGTCTCTATTTGAAGTGAACATTCAGAAATTACAAGTGAAGAAAGTATCACTGGTTTTGCAAATAAAAATAAAGTCATTGATCTCAGAAGCCATCTTGCATCCCAGCCAGATCTGCATTGTGCAAGAACAGAACGCAAAGGAAAATCAGTATTGGACTACACAAGATAAGGTAAAACAGAAAACGCAACCTGATTATTTGCAGCTAAGGGTTTTCACCAGTTGTATAATGAAGGGCAGATGGAAATAACTATCAGAACCATCTACATATAATCTATTTATTTATATCATTTATGGTTTGTTGCCACGTAGACATGCTTATGCTGATTACCTATGGGAGCTCTTTTACACTATGGGTTTTAGCCACTTGATTAGTCGTTTTGCTGTCTTCATGATGTCTTACTCTAGGGAAGCAATCCCATTCCATCTAAATATATGGATCTGGTGGAACCTGCCAAGGACAGTTAAAATTCTAGGTTCTGAATGGCTTACTTACACAGTTTCTATTATACTAAGGGTTGAGAAATGATATAATACAATACATGAATGATATAATGTAATACAATAGGAGAAAAAAGAGTCACACATGCAACTGGTAATAAACTAGAGTTACTAAATAGAATATTAACATATCCAGAAGATTTAAATAAATATTAGGATATGGTGCCAGTAATAAAGTATCATCTGTGAAGTAATTTGGTTTCTGATAATATGCAGAAAGTTTGCTTAATTTTTTTGCATTTCCTGACCTTGAATATAATTTTTGTTTTGGATACTGAAGATTACTTGTTTTTTATTTTCTTTGTTCTGAACTACTATTTTGAGATAATATTTATATTTTTCTAATTAAAAATATAATACATTGTAGGAAGTAAAAATGTATAGAAAAGTATAAAGAATGAAATAAAATTTAAAATTACTCATAATCCCCTCCCTTCCCAAATCAAAATCGAGAACGATAAAAGTGGAAGAGGAATGTTATACTGCTCCAGAGTGTGGACTAAATTTTTTGGGAATATAGAAGATAAGGTAAGTAATGCTGACCTGGGAACTGGAGAATGTTTAACCTGGAAGGTAACAGTAGGCTGGGTTCTGAAAAAAGAACAGGAGATTGTCTGGAAAAGGGGAAGGAAAAGGCAAGTGAAAGAAATAATCTGTAGAAAATTATAGAGACTCCCACCTCCCCCCCCCCCTTTTTTAAGTTAGAAGGTAAAATTTGGGAAAGGACCTGGATTGTTCAGCCAACTGCGAGAGGCTCAGTGTTTAAAGCTGAAAATAATGTAAGGACCTTTGTTCATAAAACTCTATAGGTAGAATTGTCTTTAGCATATTTTTTTTTAACTTTTGTTTGTTTTGGGGGGTAATTAGGTTTATTTATTCTTAATGGAGATATTGGGGACTGAACCCAGGACCTTGTACATGCAAGGACTCTACCACTGCACTATAATCTCTTTCAGGATTGTCTTTAGTTATACTAAGTGAGGTAATGAGCAACTGGAAATGGGATGTTGATTCTTAGCCTTTTGAGTAGAAAATTGTTACTTAGCCTAATTAACCCACCAGACTTCCCCCTCCTTTCCCATTTTTTTCTATTTCTAAAGTTTTGTGGCCAAGAGAAAAAAAAAATCCTTATTGGGAGATATAGGAAGGCAGGACAATGGCAAATAAGATTTCTTACAGATGTTCTACATAAAAACTTGGCAAACAGAATGCATATGAGTAATCCTTAGCTGTGAAACCATTCTAGTAATAGTTTGTGTTGGGTGCATTTTCTTAAGGGCATTTATTTTTGGTATGTGGAAAAATTATTCTGTAATATTTAAAAGAGGGGGGAAAATCCACAAGTTTGGCAGTTCCACTTTATATTTCTGCTTTTTCTGGATAGTTGCTGATATACTCTGAAAAAACTGATGAATATGAGAACTATATATTGGCAAACAATCCCCCCAAGAGAAATGAGTTAGCCAGTAGAAGGCAATGATGGTTTTGAAGCAGAAGAATATTAAAGATGCCAGAGATACTGTAAGCCTCATGCTGAAAGAAATAGGGATGTGCCCTGAGAGCAGCCCATGACAGCCTTCTTTTAAATTCTTATTTTTATAACTTGAAATTTCAAATTTTTATAATTTGAAACTTGAATTTCTCTCCATGAAAAAGAATGTGTGGTCATCTTGCATTTTGAACATTTTTGAGACCAAATTTAGACAAAGATTTTATCCTAAATTTGTTGTATGATTTGATTTCCTACTGCAAAAGAGGTTTTAAAAATGATCTTTTAGTTGAAGGGAAAAGGAATACATTCAAGTGGAAGAGGTTCAAATTTTAAATAATGATCAGTTTTGTGTTTGGAAAATAAAAACTTCACATTTTAGCTCTAAATATCAAATCAGTTTTAACTAGGGAAATTCAAGATTAACAAAGAAGAAAGTACGTTTTGATGTGGATATCTCTGTGTTTCAGGGGCATCTAAAAAGGATGAATATGTACTTATTTGGCACAGGGAGAAGATTGTGAGGATGGGTATTACAGTAGCTTCAGCTGCTCTTGAAATTATTTGTGTAATTTCTGCAAGCAGATAATCTAGTGCAGTTATTTGGAGGTCATTATGAAAGGCCAGATAAATACTTATCAAAAGCCAGAAAAACTTGAATGCAAGGCCATAAAACCGTCTTGTTTTCTAACTTCAGTGCATTTCAAATGCTTATGCAACAGCCTCAGCATCTAAGTGAGAAAATGTTGACATTCCTAATAACTGGAAAAAGTATTGAAAAAGTATCAAACATTTGTAGAATGTGCAGTAGGAAAGGAATATTCATTATGATTTTTTTCTAATCCTTAAGATATAAATAAGCGTTTGCAGGATCAAATACTTTCGCCTTGTTTTGTGTCCTCAGTTGGATGGCTTTTCACTTCAGTTACTATTTCTTGAATATTTTTTGAGTATGTGGTACCATGCATATGATTTGGTCACTGCTGTCCAATATTATAAATCTTTCTGGGGAAATAAGATTTTCACACATTAAATAATAATACATGAAAGAATTAGAGAGAAATATCTTATGCTTTTAATACTTCATTAACATTAGAGGACTATGATATGCTCATGATATTGAGATAGCTTTTAAAAATTAGTATTGATCAAGCATTTGTATAAAGTTATACACCCAAAAGGAATTAAATAAATGCTTGTTGATTGATTAGTAATTTTCATAAGTCACCATATTTCTGAATAAGTTGTAAGGTATAATTCAGAATTTTCTGGGCATCATAAAGGGCAAATTGTATACACTGATCACATATTAGGATATAAGTGCAAAAATCTCTTGCTTCCCCATTCTGGCTATGAACAGAGGGAATCATGACATCTAAGAAAAAGTAAAACAATGATTTCTTTTCTATAAAACTGTATAACTCAAGACTCAAAATTACACAAATAGTTCCAACTATTCCATGAAATAATTTTTTAAAAAGAATTACATTTTCACTAATATAAAATAATATACTGTAGAAAGGCTTTCTCTCAAATATTTCTGTTTTCAACTTACATCACTTAGGGTAAAAGTGAAAATTGTCATTATATAATTTTCTTCAAAGGAAACTATAAATGAAAAAACAACCTATGGAATGGGAGAAAATATTTGCAACAACACAACTGACAAGGGCTTAATTTCCAGAATATAAAACAGTTCATACAACTTAATAACAAAAAAAAAAAAACAACAACTCAATCCAAAAATGGGCAGAAGACCTAAACAAACATTTCTCCAATGAAGACACACAAATGGCCTATAGGAACATGAAAGGATGCTCAATATCACTAATTATCAGAGAAATGTAAGCAAAACTACAGTGGAGTATCACCTCACATCAGTCAGAATGGCCATCATTAAAAAGTCCACAAAGTCTTACGCTGATGTTGCCTATTATTTAGTTACTTTATCTGTTGGAAGTAACACATGTTATACTACTCTATATAGGCTAGATTATGCTCAATAACTACTCTGTAGTCACCATAGCTTACTATAAAGGTGTATTTTTCATTCAAGATACATGTCCAGTGTAGGTTCATATGGGGTTCTGCTGAGCTTTCAGGGACCCAAGCTAATGGAAGCTGCACCATCTTGTGGGTGTATTACCTGGAGTACTTAGAGCTTCTTGGTTGTTGTGGCAAGAAAAGATAGCTGGAGTGTCATACTGGCTCTTCTGTGTTTTGGCTGGAAATGACACACATTACCTCTACTACAGCTTCACAAAGAAGCTGGAAATATTGAGGAGCAGATGATATGTTTATGGAGCACCAGGTATCTGCCACACATGTCCAAGTAGCCACACTTCCTATACAGGTCCTAACAGGACAATTTTCTGTTGTCCACACTCTGAACAAGAGAGACTTAAGTTTGCTTTTAGGTCCGGAGGATGTCAAGGAGGGGTCAGCCTTCAATCTTATTTTCTTTGTGCTTCACATCTGGGATTTCCCCTCTCCCTACAATTACAACTGAATCTTCCAAAATGAGATTATGCCATGTCCTATTCCTCAATTTAATCCTAAAGATTAAATCCTGAAGTTTCTAAGCAGCTTTCTTTCTTTCTTCCCTTTTTTAAATGGAGGTACCAGGACCTCATGCATGCTAAGCATGTGGTCTACCACTGAGCTATACTCACCCTCCACTAGGCAGCTTTAAGTTGCCTTGTGTTACTGGACCCTGAAGGATGTTCTCGTGCTAACTTCTGGGCATCTGTATTGTTTTTATTCTAGAGTTAAAATTTTTTCTTATATTTTTCTTTGAGACCACCACTTCATGATGATAAGGTTTGTTCTTAAAAATTATGCAGTCTCTCTGAGCCCAGGTAACTTCCATCTGTCGACTTTTGTATAAAAGGGGTTCTGCCTTTGTCATTGTTTCAGTCCTTGTTCTAAAAATCTGCTTAGTCCTCCCAGTTCCCTCCTAAAACTAGGGTCTTGCAAGAAGACTTTTGCAAGTCTTCCACCTCAGAGGAAAGATATAATCCCTGAGGGGCCATACCATATAGTGAAGATCGATCAGTCTTGCAGACGCTGTTGGTTTGTCCACCTGGATTCCTCTGTTGCTCCCCTCATTTCCCAGTTTATTACTGCAGAGTTTTCTCCATGTATTAGAGGATCCTTCTGTACTACTTGTCGGGCTTTTGGTGATTAGAGTGCTAGGGATTAACTTCCTTTTGGACACCATAGTAGTTATTAGGGTTGTTTACAACTTTTCGTGTTTTCTTCCTCCTAGTAACGTGGGATTTAATTATGTTTCCCTTTTCTCTTGAGGTTAGGTTTGGTCATGTGACTTCTTTGACCAATAAAATGTGAGTGGAAGTAAAACATATTGCTTCTCGGTAGAAGCATTTTAATGGCTAGAACAAGACACTGCAGCACTAGCAATTAAATTTTATGATCCCTATTGTGGCAATCTTGAAAGCATGTATCTCAGTGAAGCCTCCATCAGTCTGGGGACCTCAGTGACTACAATGAGCAGAGTCCATGTAGTGGATGTTATGCTGAGTTCTCCAGGTCCACCCTTTAGGACTGGTACACAACCTCTCCCAACTGCTGGAAATATTGGTGGCTGACAGCTCTCAACTGGGTCCCTCTCTGGGGGTTGCTCTTGGCTAAAGAGAGCCTTCTCACCGAAGGTGACCATCCTTCCCTGGGTGCAGCCCATATCCAATGACAAGTTGATGTGAGGGTATAAAGATCCAGTCCCCTGCCTCAATTTAGGGCAATGTTAAAGGGCCATCCCAGCTCCAGAGCTCCCTGCAGAACTGGCTGAAGTCTCAGTTGCAACTGTGCTGCAGTTCAACCTCTCCCTCTGCCTGATTTTGTGACCCACAGTCTCCAGAGATTGTTCTTGATAGTGGAACCCAGTAACCTCCTGCATGCAAATCTCAGAGTATCAGAGTCTGTTTTCCAGTGAACCCCATTTGTGGTAGGCGTGACTTGTATTAAATATGTAACATGTGTGAAAAATAAATCTTTGTTGCAATAAGCTGCTGAGATGTTTGTTACAACCCAGTTTATCCTGACTAGTACAGGTAACAAACCTTGTCTGCCCTGCCAAGCCTTTGTTCTTACCGGAGTTTGGCTTGTCTGTCTTGCCTTAGTTGACAGATTGATTGCCAAGTTCTAGTTCTTCTCTGATGTTCTTTCTCATAGTGAGTGAACAACCATGTCCCAAGTGAGATATTACAAGAAACAACGGAAAAGGGAAGAGGGTTGCCTATCTATTTGTCTACTAATTATTCATACCAAGTTGGTGGCATAGTTTTTTTCCGTGTGAATTTCCTAGGACTCTTTTGTCTTTTCTATATAATTTATCATACATTTATAGTATGTGTAAGGGTACTTATTGTTTCTTAGGAAATTATTTATGCAAGTAAAAATAGGATAATCAAGTTCTTAATCCCAATTTGAGAAAGAAAAACAGTATACTACCAATTAATAAACTTTCTACACCTCTAACGTACTTAAAATCCTATTGCTCTGAGTGCTAAATCTTATGTCTTGAAAGTAAAATGGTAAAACAATACAAATTTCTTATTTTAGGCCTTTTGGGCAAACACACACACTGTAATAAAGCTAGTAAACCAGAGCAAATGCTCCTTCTAATTTTTTTTCCTTTTAAGGTATTTTATCATATAGAAAACATTTTCTCTGCCTTAAGGGTAAACAGTGTAAGACTATTTATACTAAAGAGTCTGAGAATACTAAACTGTATTATAGAAGATATTTAGTATGATAACAGCAACTAGCCTAAGGAATGTGGAGATTTATTTACATCAAATTCAGGTAAAGAGATAAAAGGGGACTTGAACAAGCAAGCAAAGAGTATGACTTCAGGAGTGTATCTTTGGAACTGCCCTTAGACACAATGAAAGACCAGCAAAACCAACCTTTAGAATAACCCTTCTGCTTAGTAGAAGGGAAGGCTAGACTTCACTTCCAAGATCGCCCTCCCACGCAGATTTTCCACCTCGCATTTAAGAATTAAACACGGACTTCTGATCATGGCGCCACGCACGTCACCTTCTCCTCTTTCCCCCAGCAAAATCCCATTCAAGTCGACCTGACCCCTCAGGGGTATGTAAGAGCTGCAGGGCGGGGAGAGGACTCTCTTCCCCAATCCTGGTTGCCCGGGTTTTTGCGATTCAAAGAAACCTACTAAACAAATCCTTTCCAGATTCAAGGAAGCTTCAGTGCCAGCAAGACCTGCTTTTTCCCCTTGGGTGAAAAGACCCGATCCCACTCTTTACACCGAGGCAGCAACTCTTCACCGCAATTTTCCTTTCAAATGCCCTAAAAAACTCCTAAAGACCCCAGCCTTTGTGAATAAAGGCCCACCCTCGAAGTGGAAACCTCGCTGCATAGACAGATATGCACAGACAGCAGGACAGCGAATAGAATTGTAAAAGAAAGGGTTCTTTCTGGCTTCGCATCCTTTCAAATGTTTAATATTCCTGTTAGCTAAGAAGAGCTACGGTAATGGGTGCTTGAGGGAAGCAGGACACCGATTAGAGGGTAAATACCAATTTAGGGGTGGTCTTTCCAATTCCGGCTTTTGTTTTAGTGAGTGAGGGTAGACTGAGGAGGCCAAGGTCTCCGGTTCTGGGAAAGGCGGGTCTGTCCAGGTTCTTTGGGCTTAAGGAGAGGCAGGCTCCGGCTCCAATAAACAAAGGGGGCAGTTTTGCCCCTCGAGGCTTTACTCTAGGAGTCCCAGAGGGGAAATCAGAGGCTAAATCACCAAGAAGAGTTTGCCAAAGGCTGGACAATAGATGCGGTCGCCTTCTCTTAAACACACACAGAAATCCCAAGCGTGCTCGTATGGAAGGGGTGTGTGTGTGCGTATGTGAAGGAGAAAGATCACTGCTGCCCATCGCGGGCTGCCGGCCCCGCCTTGCCCTCGCCCTCAGCTGCTCCAGGGAGGCACGCAGCTCCAGGGCCCCGGAGTCCGCCTCAGCTAGCCGGGGATCGAGGGGCGGGGCCGGGCGGGGCCGCGAGCACGCAGGCGCGGTGCCGGGCTGGTCGCGCAGCCGCCGCCGCCGCCGCCGCCGCCCGCGCTGCACCACGGGCCTGAGACAGACTGGGCCGGGAAAAGCCGGAGACTGAGGAGGAGGTGGAGGCGGCGGCGGAGGCGGCGGCGGAGGCGGGGCGACTCCGGTGACCGGGAGCGCCGCAGACTGGCAGCTGCGGCGACTCCCCTCTTTGTGTCTGGTCTGCTAGGAGCCACTGGAAGTGCTTCCCGGAGGGGCGCGGGGTGTTTCGCCGCCTGGTTGCCCACCCCCCTCCTCAGCCACCTACATCCGCCCTCCCGCCGCCCCCAGCCCTCAGCTCACAACGCCCGAGCTCCGCCCGGAGCCTAGAGCTGCGGGAAAACGAGGCGGCAGCGGCGGCTTCCTCGGGGCGGTTGTGATTCCCTCACTGGAGCCATTGACGGAGAAGACGAGGCTTTCACGGTGGAATCTACCTCAGGCAAGATGGAGCGGCAGCAATAAAAAAAAGGGAGAGAAAGGGAGAGGAGAGCACTCGGGAGGGCCAGAAAGGGCAGCCTCCCCTTACCTCCCTCCGCCCGCTGTCTCGGGGAGCTCGGGGCCCAGCCCGCCGACCCCTCCCCTCCCCCGCCTCCCACCGCCCCTCAGCCCCCCAACCGGGACCTGCCGGACCCTCGCAGGATTGTTCCGCGAAGGTGTGCAGGCGGTGGGTTCGTCCATGGAGGCAGGCACCTTTTTCGATCCAGTCGAGGAAGAGGATTTGCTGTGCTCGAAATCGGAGTAAAGGAAGCACCGAAGCGAAACTTAAAAGGAATCCTGCCCTCCCGGAGCCACGGGCGATGCGCTTCGGGCCGCAGGGCGCCGCCGCCGCCGCCCGCCCGGCTTCGCCCTTCCCGGCAGTCGGGAACTTGTTCTGATGCTCGGCACCCCCGTCGAGTCCCCGCTCCCCAACCCTCGGCATCCTGGATATGTTTTCTCCCAGACCTGGATATTTTTTTGATATCGTGAAACTACGAGGGAAATAACTGCGGGGCTTTCTTCCTGTCTCCCTGCTTCTCCCCACAGACATGCCTTCAGTTTGGGGGGCCAAAGCGAATGAACCCCCCCGGCCGCGAGGGAGAGAAGTGAAGGGAGTTTCTGCGGCGGAATGAAAGCTCTGCAGCTCGGTCCTCTCATGTGCTATTTGTCCTTTCAAACTGCATTGTAATACGGGCCAGATAAGTCAGACGAGAGAGGGGACTAGCCTCCTGGCTGGATTTCTCCGCCCGTGTTTACTTTCCATATTTCTTTGCTCTCCTGCTTCTCGGCTGGCCCAGGGATGACTTCGTCGCTGCAGCGGCCCCGGCGGGTGCCCTCGCTACTGTGGACCGTCCTGCTGGTCAGCGCTGCGGCGGGTGAGTAGCTCCGGGCGGCGTGTCGGGGCCACTTCCCCTGTGGGTGGCGAGGGTGGGAGCCCGCAGAGGCCGAGGCCTGCGCTCGCCCTTGGCGACGCGTCCCCCGATCGCCCTGTACCTGCGCGCATTTCCCAGGCCTTCCAGGGAAATAACCTTTCACATTTTTGTGTAGTTTTGGATCCCAACTCGTCGTATTCCCCACCCCCCACACCCCCCACGTGTGTGTGGGGGAAAGACATATTGGGTGTGGTATCTTGACATTTTTAGCTGTGAGGTAATGCAAGGATTAAAAATATTTTAATCACCAGTGAACAGTGTCTATTATGAGATCTTTGGAAGGAGAGCTGTAGATTTTTTTTTTAATATAAAGAAGTGGATTTGGCTTAGAGTAAAAAGAGCATCAACTATGTAACATACACTTGAACCTTATTTTTAGATTTAGATCACTCTATGGGAATCCATGTTACTTTCATTATTCCAAAGTGTTCCCGAATGAATTGGATTAATGTCGAGGAAGCCAGTACTGTGAGAGTCTTAGTGCATTGTATAATACTGTTTATTATTATCATTAGCCTGATTTTGTTCCAAAATATTTTATTGTATTTCCATTTTTTCTTCAATCTGGACATTCGTTTTTTGTATGCTTTTGGAATTACTGTTGGGCTTATAAGTATTTTCGGTAACTTTTTATTTAGTCATCTGATATCTCTTGGCTTTCCTGTCATTGAGACAACTTTGACCTCACTTCAGACTTCTAGGAGATTTGAGTCCTGAAAGTTCTTTTGACATTTTACTGAAACTTAAAGGGAAATGGTAGTCATCATTTCCTTAGGATATTTTGTTTTTAGTTCTCAGGCACCTTAGGAAAAACCTCATGTTCCGTTTGCAATTATTTTTCAAGAAGTCTTTTGGCGACTTGCTTTTAGAAATTTTCGGGAATGAATTGTACATATACTTGTTAAATTTGGTTTGTAATGGCCAGATAGATTATGCATTTAAAAACGAAGAAAAAACATTAACACCTTTCCAATTACTTTTTTTTAGTAACTAGTTTTTCAGTATATTTCTCATTGCTATGTTAGGTTGCTTGCTTATTTCCATTTAAAAAGTCTGTATTGGGAAAATATTGAAAGAAAATTTGAACTTTCCTTTTGTGCTTTTGATATTGTTGATGTCTATGTTATGGTTGCGTTAAAATAGTTTGAATTCTGAATTCAGTGTGTTTTGACACTGGTATTTTAATATTCTTAATCATCACAATTCTTTTTGGGGTAAAAATGAATGATTTTTGTCTAGATATCTTTATATTGTGTTAACTATTTAAATTCTCTAGTCATGAGCTGTGTGGTTCCTGTAAAATCTGAAGAGAGTAAAAGGCCTTAAGCTTAAGCATTCTAAGAGCAGAAATCTCAGAGCATAGACTTTTTAATGTCGTTTGTAATTCTTGACCTTAGAATGTAGATTCTCATTTATAGTTGACGGGCTTATCATTTTGGATCAGAATTGATAAAAGAGAAAAAACATTGATTTAAAAATAAACTTAATTTCTATTTGGTAAATAAAATACTAGAATAATGGCCCTTAAAAGAGATGGATTAAAGTAATCACTGCTTAAAAGTAGTTTTAGTCATCTTTTTTCTTTAGTATTATGTAGCACCAGATGCCAAAATTTGTGAAGCTGGATTTCAGAGCTATAACAATACTATTAATAGTATTTATTGAGTGTTGCTATGCGCACTTTTTCATTTGATCCTCATATATTTTCTTATTTGATCCTCGTGACAATTCTTTACTCTAGGTTCAATTATGTTCCTTTTATAGAGAGAGCGAGTGAAGTACAGAGAATTTAAATAACTCGCCACACAGTCAGTAAATTGTGGAGCCAGGATTACAGCCTGCACCCGTACCTACCACATTAATGATGGCAACAACTTCTCTAATTGGGAACTTGAGGTAGAGTTAGTGCCTTCACCAGATCAGCCTTTGAAAAGAAGTAGGGACACTTGACAGGATCTTGGTACAGCATTAGTTATGCAAATGTCATGGTTCTAAATGTGTAAAACTTTGCTTTGCTTAATATTGGAGTGGCTAGTGCAGTTTCATTAAGTGCTAGGTGACTAGATATAGAGCCTGTGTAGATTTGGAGTATAGAGATGCAGTGATGTAGCTAGCAGGTGCAGATAGTGCAGCTGAACAGGAAAAAAATACTGAAGACTGACTGATACCCCATCCCTCTTTGGGGTCATGGATAAACCCTCTATTTCTTTTGAGTCCCTCTTTTCCACTTACTCTGTCTAGTTCTTGGATTCCTTAATTCTATGAACAGTTAGTATGCAAAAATTAGAATTTATGAAGAATATGATGTGCTTGTTCGGTTTATAAATGAATTCTTAATTTTAATAAAAGGATAATACAATGTAATATTTATTTAAAGATCAGCTTCTGTTAAAAAATTTTTTTTTTAAGTTGCCGCACTTTTTATTTAGGTTGTAATGGTTACAGATAACATCTAACCTTATATCCTGCCCCATCCTATGCAGCCCACTGAGCAGACTGAGCTACCCTCTCCCACCAGTCTTAGTTCTTGTTTTCCTCCTACATGTCATCCGTGGTGGCCTGCGAGGCCAGGGAGCCCATGGTATTTCGAATGGCCTCATTATTAGGATCCATGTGTGAAAGTTTCTCCAGGACACTCTGAAGGAACTCAGGGTCCTATATCATGTCATAATCCTCTTTCTCCTTGGCTGGCTCAGATGTGTCCATGGCTGAACTGGCACCAATATCAGCTGATTCTGCTGAGTCGGTGTCATCTGATTCTTCCTGCATTTGAAATAATTCACTTGACTGTATTTCAGTTTTACATACATCTCTTAAGGAACACACACATTGTCTAAAGTAAGACTTACCTCTTTGTTCTTGAGCAGTTGGTAAATATTGTTGAGGAACTAGAAATTTAGTTTAGTTTTTTTTTTTTTTTAATGTTGAGAATCTCAAGATGTAGGCACTGCAGGAGCACCTGTGGTTCTTGATAAAATGCATATTTCTGGCCCAGCAGTCTAGATGTACTGAATGAGTATCTCTGGGACTATATATATTTTTAAAACTTGAAGCCCAAAAGATTCTGTATTCAGACTTTTTTTTTTTTTAAACGAAAGCACATGTTTTGCTTGTATTGTTTGTATTCCGACAGGGAGGCAATTAGATTTCTTCACTGATTTCTGCTTGGAGGCCTGGGGATTGAACCTGGGACCTCCTGCGTGCTGAGCATGCGCTCTACCAATTGAGCGATACCCTCCCCCGAAGCCCAAAGATTCTGATTCAGTGTTGAGAACCGCTGCTTTATGTAATCAGTCTTGATTGTTTAGATTTCTTAAATATTGTGATTCAATCAGTTTTGCTGCATAATAACTGACAACCACAGAATTATAGTAGCATTCAACAGTGAGCAGTTATTTTGCTCCACTTCTCCCATTCAGGTGCCCAGGCTGGAGGGAATGGTAACATCTCTGTGAGGGAAGCTCATCTCATGGCAGTGATGGCAGAAGCACAAGAGGACAAGCCCAATCCCACCAATTTCTAGACTCTGCTCTTCTAACATCCCTTTGGCCTAGCCCAAAGACAAGGGGTAGTGCAGTATACTTTGCCTGTATCGAGGCCATGGTTAATATATGGATGTATGATACTTTTGCTGGGAAATGAAGAATTAGGACTTTCAATTGAAGATATAGTCCAGGAGGGAAACTTCTCTTACCATTCGAACAGGGGCAAACTCTTGATTAGGCCTTTGCATAAAAATTATACCAACTTTGGTCTGCACAAAAGCTATCCTGGCATGTGGGTTGCTCTCATGGTGGTATTGGTGTTGGTGTACGTGTGAAACGTGGGGTGGGGGATGTTTATTCCAGCTTTCCTTCATGAAAGGCCAACTTTCTTAACAGTGAAAGAGAAGAAATTGAATATGGTCTCTATCGGGTAAATTCTAACTATAGAAGGTACAGAGTGAAGTCAGTAAAATTCAGTTGTTTTTGTAACTGTCCATACCACTTATTTCAGCACTTGCTCATGTATTGCCTTGCTGTTAAATATTAGTTTTGTGTATTTGCCTGTCCTCCCAACCTGATAATTGCTTCTACAGGACAGGGTTCATGTCTTAAATTGTTTTGTAATTAAGAGTTTAAGAAATACTAAATGAATGAATAGTAGAAGGGAATTGGACCCAGTAAGTATTGTAAGATTGTTCAATACATCAAATGATGTTTTAGTAATTTATTCTTTGTTTGTCCCAGTTCTTTCAACTATAAAGTAGTTTAAATGTTGTAGTAGGAAGACCACTGTCTTGAGTTAATGAGACCTGGATTCTATGTGATTCTAGGCAAATAGATTATTTAACATAGTTTTCTCAGTTGTGATATTATGGACCAAATTATGTTTGAAAAGCAGATTCCTGGACACTATTCCAGACCCACTTAATATGAGTATCTGGACAGTGAGTTTGGGAATTTACATTTTAAACAAGTATCTCCCAGGTAAATTTTATGTACCCTTAAGTTTGAGAACTACTGGATCCAAGAGTCCTTTTAACTCTTAGAATTTACTTTATTTGTTTGTTTACTTTTTGTGCTAAGTATAACCTGTTCTGGATCATCTATTCAGTCAACATTGATATGAAACATTTCCTATTTTATGCTGTAAATAATTACCCAAAACCTTTTTCTTAAAACTTGCACAAAAAATTTTTTTCTGTCTATTCTTTGTCTTAAAGGTGCTTATGTTATTTAACGAAAAGTGCTTTGCTCACCCAGTGTTGTATTATGTTTATTTAATTTGTGCTTTTATTTTGGCTATGTCATTATCCTTTTCCTTCTGCCTAAAAGAAAAATTACTTGTTAGTAGAAAGTGGTTTTCTTTTACTGTTGATGAAGTTAGTTAGTTAGTTAGTTGATTGATCGATCTATCGATTGATTGATTGAAGTACAGTCAATTACAGTGTATCAATTTCTGGTATACAGCACAATGTCCCAGTCATGCATATACATACATATATTCATTTTCATATTTTTTTTATTAAAGGTTATTACAAGATATATTGATGAAGTATAAAAGAATTAGTGCTAAACTAAATTAGACTAGATAACATTGTTTGAGAACTGTTGATGAGAACTGCAGATGAAGTATAGATAAAAGAATTAGTGCTACAGACATTATAATTAGATGAAGATAATTTGTATCTCCTATTAGACAATGCTTTCTATTGAAGACAGGACTTACTTCATTCAGCTTTCTGTATCCAGCCCCTGTAACAGTGCTCAGCATTTGATTTGTGGTCCATAATTTATTTTAGTTTAAATAGTCAGGTGACCACAGAACAACTGATTAAACAATAAAGTACTCAAAATTAGCAATTTGAGAGAAATGTATTCATTGATGACTTACATAGGATTTAGTTCAGTTTCAGCATTTTCTCCAATTTTTATCCATGCTTTACAATACCCAAGTAAGATAGGGATCAATTCATGCTAGAAGAAACTCAAGGAAGATAGAGACTTAGAGTAAAATCTTTATTCTTAGCAAGCGTTCTTGATGAACCATCAGCTCCTCCATCTGAAAAAGTGTGCGGTTCTTGGGCACCATGCTAACTTACGCTTTGCATCATCTCAGCATGCAAACAAGGGCTTTTCCAGAAAACAACTTCACTCAGCATTTGAGCAGTGTCACAAAGAAAAGCTGATCATAGAAAAAATGAATAGAATTCACTTCCTGAATGTTGAACCTGCTCTTATTTTGTATTGACTTTTATTTCCCTAAATAGAAGGGCTTCCCATATGTCATTTACATATTTCATCAGAACAAGAAATATCTGCTGACTAGAACTGTGATTATATTTTCTTTTCCTCAACATGATCAAAAATATTTAAACCTGTGTATGGGTTCTTTTCTAAGTACTGTACATAACAAGTTAAGAAATCACAGAAAATCATTTAAGCATTTATAGTGTCTATAAATAATAGCAATATTTAACATTTAGGACTGTTATAAATGTCATTTATATTTTCTCAACTAAACATTATTAAAGCTCTTTTGGTTAAAAGAAAAGAATTAGTGCTAAACTAAATTAGACTAACACTGTTTTGGTTTCAGTTACAAATTAATATTCCTTGGAGTCCTCCAGGTCAGTAAATTGCATATATTAAATTTCTGTCCACGAAAGAAGAATTATATTCTGATTTATCTGCTGGAAGAAATTAAATATGAGTGTTATGATATCTAAGAATTCATGAATTTTGACCGTCTCGCATAGCACTCACACATGTTGAAGAGACTCTTATTTCCCCCTTATAGTTAAATGATCTACTCTTTGAATCCTTTCTAGAGGCAATGAAGATGACATTGTGATGATACCACTTATATGTGGAATCTAAAAAAAAAAAAGACAAACAAACTTATTTACAAAACAGAAACAGACTCACAGACATAGAAAACAAACTTATGGTTATGGTAGGAGGAAGGGGATGGCAAGGGATAAGTTGGCAGTTCTAGATTTGCAGATACTAACTAATATACATAAAATAGATAAATAACAAGTTTATACTGTTAGCACAGGGAACTATATTCAATATCTTGCAGTAATGTATGGTGAAAAAATATGAAAACAAATACATGTATGTTCCTATATGACTGAAGTATTGTGCTGTACACTAGAAATTGATACAACATTGTAAACTAACTGTACTTCAATTAAAAAAATTTAAAAAAGGAAAAAAAGATGACTTTGTAGAATCTTGAATACAATAGACTTAATTCGTTTTTGTTTTTTAAACTTTTTATTTGTCTGTGAGATGGATATTGACAGCTAAGATTACAAGAATACATACATAATTTATGTATACTCTATGTGAGGTTAAAAATAAGCCTGTAAATAAATGACATGAACATTTTGGAATATATTGCCTTAACAGAAATATTAGAACATAACATTTATTGCTTGCTCTTAATTGCGCTTAATATAATAATTGTTTGACGGTAAGTATTTTGTTTTAGACACAGTTTCTGTTCCAGTATGCACCCATGGGAGCAGCAAGAAGGATATGGGGGCTTTAATAGGACAGGTAACATGGAAATAGAATTAAAATGTCCAGTCAACAAACATTTATTAGTGCTTCCTTTCTTTTCTATATGTTGGTGGATTCAAGGAAAAATAAGAAAGACTGCCTCTTCTCCTCACAACTATCCCATGCCATAGCCTGTATCACTTTGTGAAGGAGAATTAGATCTCATACTGTTTGAAGCAAGGGTAGCTATTTTGCAAACCTTTAGCAGTCTTTTTTTTCCTCTCTGCATATAGGTATGTAGGTATTCTATAACACAGGAAAAGAGACCGTGTTCTAGTGTCTTCTGGCTGATCTCCACCCTCCTTTTATCTTTCTTTTCTGCCAGCCTTCTTGAAAGAACAGAGAACACTTCTTGATTTCCATATCCTCAACTCCTTACTTGCCACCCTCGCCCCACATGTATATTAGGTTAGCAGTGACTTTGTAATTGCCAAATCTAGACACTTTTCAATCTTGTTCTCTTTGACTTTTCTTCTGAATTTGGCCGTTTTGATCATACCTTCGTTGAAACTGTCCTCTTCTCACTTCAGTGACTTTGCATTTCCTTGGTTCTGTATCTTCTTTCCTTCCCCCTTTTTATAAAATATCCCTTTGATTGACACTTGAGTACACGTTACTCTTATTGCTCCTCCTCTTCCTTGTTTATTTCATTTTACTGCCTCTCCCAGGCTTTAATTATCCCTGAAAGTAGATGATTTCTAAGTTAGACAGACAACCAGACTTTGAAACTAGAAAGATTTGAGTTCTTTCCTGGTGGTACCATTGGCTGTTTACTTTGGGCAAATCACCTCTTTTGGTCTCAGTTTTCTTATTTGTAAAGTGACAGGATTGACCTGCATGATGCTTATAGTACTTACAGCACTTTTGCTTATGGTATGAGAAAAGCCAGTGTTACACTTAGTTACTATCAGTGTGTACCACTTTGAATGATATGTTTGGTTACTACTGAGTAATAGTACTTTTTTAAAAATTAAATTATAGTCAGTTTACAATGATGTGTCAATTTCTGGTGTACAGCACAATACTTCAGTCATTTGGAACATACCTATATTCGTTTTCACATTCTTTTTCACCATAAGTCACTACAAGATATTAAATATAGTTCCCTGTGCTATATAACTTATTATTTATTGAGTAATAGTACTTTGAATTTAGGTTGGGGAAAACTGTGGGGTGGTTTGAAATTGTAAAGGCACTACTTTAAAAGAAATGTAACTTAAGTTTTTTACAAGTGTATTTTATATCTTGACTGTTGAGTTAGGACCACACAGGTATTGTAAAGAAAGTCTCTTTAGGGATATGCTTCAATGAAAATATAAGAATAGTCTATAACTAAATATAAAGGGTACTTTTAGAATAGTTGGAATCCTAGAATTTTAGAGTTGGACAGAACCTTAGAGTAAACTTTAAATAATTAGAAGCATAATTAAGAAGTTTAGAGTTCTCAACAATCTTGTCTTTCATTTTAATTTTAAAATAATATCAAGGTCAGTTTCAGCTCAGCCTTTGACTCGGTTATCATACATGCCAAATCAGTGATACCTAATCAATGCAATTTTAAATTTAGGTTAGTAAACTGTTTTTAACAGCTTTATTGGCTATAATTCCTGTATCATACAATTCACCTATTTAAAGTGTACAGCTTAGTTGGTTTGGATATATTGTATTGTTAACTTTAAAAAATTATGGTAAAACATATAAAATTTGCCATTTTAACTATTTTCAAGTACAACTTAGTAGCATTAGTTACATTCACAGTATAGTTAAACTATCACCAGAACGTTTTTATGACTCCAATCACAAACTCTGTGACCATTGAGCAACAACCCCCAATTCCCTTCTCCTGCCAGCCCCTGGTAACCTCGCTAATCTACTTTCCGTCTCTGTGATTTTTGCCTACTCTAGATATTTCATGTCAGTGGAATCATACAATATTTGTCCTTTTGTTACCTGCTTATTTTGCTTAGCAGAATGTTTTTAAGGTTTATTCATGTTGTAACATGTGTCAGAATTTCTTTGCTTTTTAAGGCTAAATAATATTCCATTATATGTATACACCACATTTTGTTTATCCATTCGTCTGTTGATGGAGACTTGAGTTGTTTTCACCTTTTGGCTATTGTGAGCAATGCTACAGTGAATATTAGTGAACAAGTATCTGTTCTAGTCCCAGCTTTCAATTCATACATATATATATATATATATATATATATATATATATATATATATGAGTAATTTATATATATAAAAGAGTAATTGCTGGATATAATTGTATAATTCAATATGGTTTAGCTTTCTGAGGAATTGCCAAACATTTTCATAGTGGCTGCACCATTTTACCAGCAGTATACAAGGGTTCTACTTTCTCCACATCCTTGCCAGCACTTACTGTTTTTTGTTTTGTTTTATTTTTTTAATTATAGCCATCCTAGTGGGTGTAAAGTGGTATCTCATTGTGGTTTTGATTTCCATTTCCCACATGATAAATGCTGTTGAACATCTTCTCTTGTGCTTATTGTCCATTTGTATATCTTTGGAGATATATCCACTCATTTCTTTGTCCATTTTTAAAAATTTTATTTTTATGGAGATATAATTGACATATAGCATTGTGTAAGTTTAAGGTGTACAGCATTTTTTTTTTCTCTAGAAAATCGCCAGGTATTTTCACATTTTATTAGCTACAGTATAGACCCTAGAGCTGCCTCATTCTCCCCTCTCCCCTTCCCCCTACCACGGGGTCAGGCCTTCCCAGGAGTCCTTGCCTTTGCTGCCTGGGCCTGCTGGAACTCCTACTGCAGCTGAGCAAGGGTTTCCCTCTGTTGTTCTGACTGGTGCTCTAAGTCCCGGAGCTGGGATTCACATGGCTTAATTTCAGGTGTGATATAGTCCAGCCTTTTCCCTACTGTGGCCCGAGCATCCCCCAGCTCTTGTTTGACCATCCCGGGACCCAGAAGTTTAAAGACCATGTTGGACCCATCCAGCAGGACGAGTTCCTCCTTCATGATATTATTTTCTATTAGTTGTGCCTCTAGCTTCTGCCTCCCTGACATGGATTTACTCAAGTCTTTCTGTAGCTGTTGATATTTCTCCACTTCTCCCTATAACTTGTTCTGGATCAGCTCAGCCACAGTTGGGACGAAAGTGTTCTCCCTTTAAGTATTGGTCAGCATGTTGATTTGATACATTTGTATATCGCAGTGTGATTACTGTTGTACCATTACCTAACAACTCTGTTATGTCACATAATTATCTTTTGTGTGTGTGTGTGTGTGTGTGTGGTGGGAACAATTAAGATCTAGTCTCTTAGCATCTTTGATGTTTGTGATACAGTATTTTGTCAATGATCACTATGCTGTTCATTGTATCTCCTGGATGTCTTTATCTATTGGTTGTAAGTTTGTACCCTTAAACATTTATCCATTTTTTAATTAGGTTGTTTGTCTTTTTGTTGTTGAGTGGTAGGAATTCTTTATATATTCTGAATATTAACTCCCTGTCAGATAGATGATTTCCGAATACTGTGGACTGAGTGTCTGTATCCCTCCCAAATTTATATGTTGAAATCAACTCCCAGGTGATGGTATTAAATGATGGGGCTTGAGGAGGTAATTAGTATCCTTATGAAAGAGAACCCAGAGAGATCCTGCCCTCCTTCCACCAAGTGACATTACAGCAAAAAGATGGCCATCTAAGAAGTGGATTCACATCTATTACTGAATCTGTCAGCACCATGACCTTGGACTTCTTAGTTTCCAGAACTTTGAGAAATAAATGTTTATTGTTTAAGATTAAGATAAGAAACCTAAAGTTACCATCTAATAGGAAAGACTAAAGTGTATATAAATTTCTTTAAAGAAAGAGCCATGCTGAGGAAAGTCCTCAATGTCAAGGGAAAGAGTAGTCTACCCATGTCACTTTCCTGCTTAAAATGTTTCAAAGTCTTCTTACAGCCTTTAGATGAAGTCTAAACTAATAGGCTTATTCCAAGTTAATTTCTCCCTGACTGTACTTCACCCCTTTACCCTCTTTTCTGTTTCCATAGCCTATGCTTCTTCCCACCACAAGGCTCTTTAGTGATGCTTTCACTTTCTGGAATGTTCTTTATGCCACCATCCTCCTATAACATAGACATGATACACACTCATACATACATACTGCATACCCCTTGGCCTGATTAATCCCTACTCCTATTTCAAGTTTCAGCTTAAACATCACTTCTTTAGGGAGGCCTTTCCTGATCCCACAGACTAACAAGTCTGTTTTCTCATGGTTTTTCTTTTAAAATAAAAAAAAAAAAAAGAAAAACCCTTTCAAGTTTACTTAATGGACCTTGAGATGGTTAACTCCAAGAAGTCAGTGACCATATCTATCTTACCCACGTGCCACTGTAGCCTCACCACTTAGTAAAGTGCCTGGTACAAAGTAGATAATAAAATTTTATTAAATTTAATATGCAGAACCAGTATAGCTAACAATAATAACTAATATTTATTGAGTGCATACTCTGTGCCAGCAACTGTTAAAAGTGTTTCATGCAGAATAAATATTTAACTTCCTACCTTTAAGGTGAAAAAAAAAGTTTGTTGTTTATAAGCCACCCATTCTCTGGTATCTTATTATATAGTAGCCTGAATGGACTAAGACACCAAATGTTTTCTCTTATTCTGTTTTTATTTTTTAAATTCTGTCCATTGATGTACAACAGTATTTGATTTTGATGAAATCCAGTTTATCTAGTTCTTGTCACGTATGCTTTTGGTGTCATATCTCAGAATCCATTGTCAGTCTAAGAGTTTTATGGTTTTAGGTCTTATTCTTAAGCCATTTTATGGTAATTTTTTGTATGTAGTGTGAGGTAGGGATCCAGCTTCATTCTTTTGCATGTGGAAGTCCAGTTGTGCAAGAACCATTTGTTGAAGAGACTGATCTTTCCCCATTGAATGGAATTGGCACTCTTGTCAAAAATCATTTGGCCACAGATATACAGATTTATTTCTGGACTCTCAGTTCTGTTCCATTGATCCATGTATCTGTCCTTATGTCAATACTATACTGTTTTGATTGCTATAGCTTTGTAGTTAGTTTTAAAATTGGAAAGTATGAGTCCTCCAACTTTGTACTGTTCTTAAAAACCAAGATTGTTTTGGCTACTTAGGGCCCCTTGCAGTTCCATGAATTTGAAGATTGGGCTTTTCCATTTCTGCAAAAAAAAGAAAAAAGAAAAGAAAAGGGGGCTGTTGGAAGTTTGAAAGGGATTGAAATCCATAGGTTGCTTTGGGTACTATTGACATCTTAATATTAAGTCTTTCTATCTATGAACACAAGATGTCTTTATTGTTATTTAGGTTCTTTTTAATTTCTTTCAACAGTGTTTTGTAATTTTTAGTGTTAAAGTGTTTCACATCCTTGGTTTAATTTATTCCCAGATATTTTATTGTTTGTTTAGTACAGTACTATTAATAATTTGATGGACTTTATTCCTTGTGTTTATTGTTAAGGAAAATGGTGGAAGACCTTTTGATATACTTAAGACATTTAAATTTGTTACTATTGTTACAGTGATTTTTATTGTTTTAACCATCCCCATTCTGAAAAGCTGAGGAAATAACTAATTACTTAAATTTTACTTTATGGGGCTGTCTACTGAAATAAAAATGTGCAGCATGAGAGCTGTGAGTTTCAGATTTATTTCTGGACTTAATGAAGTCTATAGCCTGGGAGATAGCCTCTCAGATAGCTCTGAGGAACTGCTCTGAAGAGGTAAGGTGGGAGGTCAGCATATATGTGATTTTGGAGAAGAGGTACCTGCAGTCAAGCACACACCTTGTTGGAGGTTATTGTTAGTCACAAGGCACAGATATGTTAGTTAATGATTTTAATGCTTTTCTAAGTATGGGAAGATGGGGGAAAAAAAAGGGTTCATAAAATTTACTCCTGAAAATATCTAACTACCTGACGCTTTGTCCTGCTAGTTTTCACAGATCACAGGGTAGCTTATTCCTGATCTCCGTCCTGAACTCCTTTCAGGATGTATTGAAGGTCAGAGACTGTAGAGGCTAGTGACTTAATTCTTACAAAGCTGGATGATGAGTGACATTCTTTAGTTGGCAGTACAAATGTTGTTGAAGAGGATTTTGATTGTATTATACTTTAACTTATCACTAAACCTACAAGAATAACTTAAAGATTTATGTCTGTGAGTCTGACTCTTGTTTTGTAAATTAGTTCATTTGTGTCATTTTTTTAGGTTCCACATATAAGTGATACCGTATGATATTTGTCTTTCTCTAAGTTACTTTACTTAATAAGATTATCTCTAGGTCCATCCATGTTGCTGCAGATGGCTTTATTTCATTCTTTATTTCATTCTTTTTTTAAGAGTAATATTCCATTACACACACATACATACACACACATATATACACACACACGCACGCATGCACACACCCCACGTCTTCTTTATCCATTCACCTGTGAATGGATATTTAGGTTTCTTCCATGTCTTGACTATAGTGCTGCTATGAACATTGGGCTGCATGTATCTTTTTGGGTTAGAGTTTTCTCCAAACATGTATTTTGTGGAGTGACACATCTTTCTTATATAAAAGACACAGGATACGTTTGCATATATATATATGGGAGGGGAGAGACGAGATAGAAGTATTTTAGAAGTATATAATTATTTCTTTATAGATACTTATATAGGTAAGATATTCATAAATCACTATGAAAATGTTACCTGAACCAGACTGACTTCTCAGCATAGGATCTTCATGTCTGACCCTAACATAAGTACTTTTTTTTAATTAAGAAATCTGTAAATATAGGTTCATTGGGGATGGGACTTGGAAGCTAGGGAGAGACAGGAGGAAGGGATACTTTTCAGTGCCTTTTGCACTGAATTTTGGATCATGTGACTGTGTTACCCATTAACTAATATGAAATTCCAACTTAAAAAAATTTAAACACTTCAGTTTTTCTTATTTCGAAAGCTGTACAGAGAGGGGAAAGTACCTTTACAATGGAGAAATATACAAACACTACCTCAGGTAATATAAATTAACATAATCAGTGATTAGTCATACTGATAGTATCGATGTGATTTGAGAGAATGGCACACCACTTCTCTGGTTTTCCTCCAAATACCTCACAGTCTTAGTCTAACTAATCAGGAGAAAAATATCAGAGGGTCTCAAAATGTGGAACAATTTACAAAATACCTGACTAGTATTCCTCAAAACTGTCAAGGTTATCAGAGACAAGGAAAGTCTGAGAAACTGTCATAGCCCAGAGTAGCTTAAAGACACA
This sequence comes from Camelus dromedarius, assembly GCF_036321535.1. Classification (NCBI taxonomy): domain Eukaryota; kingdom Metazoa; phylum Chordata; class Mammalia; order Artiodactyla; family Camelidae; genus Camelus; species Camelus dromedarius. The sequence continues at coordinate 70,511,388 of NC_087439.1, read as the reverse complement.
AAGCCCAATGTATGTAATGTGCTGCTAACTATGATGTAGTATTGTAGATGAGATTTTGGAACAGTAAAAGGACCTTAGGGCAAACTAGTGGAATCCTAACAAAATGTGGAGTTTGGTTGATAGTAATGTACCAGTATTGGTCCCTTAGTTTTAACAAATGTACCGTGGTAATGTAAGATGTTAATAATAGTGGAAACTGGGTGAGGGATATACAGGAAATCCTCTGTAGTATCTTTGCAATTTTTCTCTAAAACAAAAACTATTCAAAAATAAAAGTTTATGAAAAAAATGTACACGCTTATTTTATACAAATATAGGAAGAAAGAAAATTTAAAAAATAATCTTGCTCACTTGAATATAAGGACCTTTATTTAATACCTTGATTTTTTTAAAGACTTTTTCCATACGTATATTTTAAAGTGCTACTATACTCTGTATATACACATATGTCCATGTGTATACACACATACATATATACACACACACACATATGTACGTTTGTAACTTTTTTTTTTTTTGGTGTTGGGGGGTTGGTAATTAGATTTATTTATTTATTTAAATGGAGGTAACTGAGGTTTGAACCCAGGACCTTTTTCATGCCAGGTATGCGCTCTACAACTGAGCTATGCCCTGCCCCCCTTATGTTTGTAACTTTGAAACTTGCTTTTTTATGGTGATATATTGTAACCAGAACTGCAGTTTAAAATGGGGGAGAAAGGGTTTGAATATGTTTTAAAACTTGTTGAATATATTCTCATTGACTCTTCATATGTTTTTCTCAGGATGTATTCAAAATATAGTACATTTTATTGATACAAAGGGCAGCCTTTCAGCCCCTTCAAATTATGGATTCATTATCCCATTTACTTGAAATACTATGCCATTTACTCAATTAACTTTTTACAAAATTCTGTATTATAAAGAATTGGTAGATATAAGGTATAATTTTTCTACTGTAGCTTGTGCCTTTAAGAGTCTATATGATATGTCAAATTACATACCAATAAGATATAAGGAGAATTATTACCAAAAGAACTAATGTAAAATTTCATATACATGCCTGGAGTCCCAGTGTCCAACACTATCCATTAACATTGCCTTGAGCATGTTGGGTAACACTTAAACTGCATTATACAAATTATCAAGCTATAAATACAGAATTTGTATAATCATTTTCACCTTAAATGTGTTGACTGTGGACTTGATGGAAGAATTGTGGACATGATAATGTATTGGCTATAATAGTTTTAGATGGAGTTGGATGTTTGGAGAATAGAACAATCATATACACACATATCTATCTCTGGCAATTCTGCATCTATATCTGGAAGGTTAGATGCAGATGGAGGCTGAGAAATTTCAACCTCCACTTTTCAGGACAGTAGTTTTCCTTTAAAATCTCACTGTCAAAAATATACATGATGATATACCTTCATTGTGTCCCAGCAATTTAGGTGCAAAATAGGATGATTTAGGGCTAAATGTAACCTGGCAAATGACATAGTGTGTCATTATTACGTGTGTGTGTGTGTGTGTGTGTATGTATATGTGTATATGTACATATCTAATAATCCAGACTTTCCAGACCTTTTATTTAAATGAGGAAATAGTTGACTTTTTTCATCATTATTGATGCTTCCATCTTTGCTTTTGTATATAAGAATAGTCTATGAACAAAGCTATACAATTATAGTAGACACTCTAGGCCAACATTTTAGGGAACATTTTGTTTTTGTTATTTGAAAAGTAAAGAGGAAATACTAATAATCCCATATTTTCAACACTATGTTTTACTTTGCTGTATTTACTTCTATTTTTTTTTTTTAAAAGGTGTATATATTTTTGTGTGGGTGTGATTGTTACATGTTAGTTATATTTCAAATTTTTAACATAGAATAGTATGTCACAAGCAGTAGCTGTGTTACATTCTATTGAGTGTGTTTATTATTTACTCAATTCATATTAGGAGATGTTTAGCTTGTCTTGGTTTTCTTCTCTTAATAAAGATTGCCATATTGGTACACCAGAAATTGACACATTGTAACTGACTATATTTCAACTTTAAAAATAAATAAAATAAAAGCACCTACAATCTACAAAAAAAAAAAAAAGAGTACTATATTGAATGCTTTTGTGCATATATCCTTCTTGTGTTTTGGTTTATTTCTGCGTTCTCAGATATCAGCAGCATGACTCAATTTGTTCATTTTTTTCTCCTTAAAACACTCTCTTCATTTGTGTTCTAAGATACCACATTCTTCATTTTCCTCCTACCTCTCTGTCTCCTTTGATAGTTCTTCCCTATGTCCCTCACTTATAAATGGCATGTTGTCTCAGGACTCAGTCCTTGGTCCTTTTCTTTTCTCTGTCTACACTTAATCCTTTGGAGATCTTATCTGGTTTCATGGCTTTAAAAATAGCATCTAGAGGCTGAAAAGTTTCAGATTTATTTCCAGCCCAAACTTCTTTCCTTGAAATCCAGTTGCTTGTAGCCAACTGAGTATTCAGCATCTCCACTTATATGTCTCATAGTCATCTTGAACTTAACGTGTCCAAAGTAGAACTTCTTCTATAGGCTTCTTTTTCCTATAGTCTTACTCAACTCAGTAAGTGGTAGTTCTATCATTCCAGTTGTTCAGGCCAAAAACAGAAGATACCCTGTCTTTTCATTTGTTTTTCATACACATCAGTCTGATAGCAAAAACTCTTGGCTCTACCTTCAAAATTTATCTAGTCTGACTACTTACCACTTCCGCTGCTATCATGTTAATCAAAATCTACATCTCTCTCACTTGTAATTTTTCAGTAGCTTTTGTTTTCTCTAACACCTTTGTTTATTATGTTCACTTTTCAATATGGTATCCTCGGTCACCGTTTTCAAACATAAATCAGATCATAACATTCAAATCATGACACTTTATGCTCAAAGTGCTCTGATGCCTCCCCATCTCACCCAGAATTAAAGTCACAATCGTTAAAATATCCTACACAGTCTGGCCCCTGCTGCTTATGACCACATCTGCTGATCTTCCTCTACTTCTGATGTGCTTTTAACTTTACAAAGGAGTAAAAATTTAGAAAATCAAATGTTTTAGAGAAGGTTAGATTTAAGATACTTTATTCTACATGGTGTGATAGTGGTACCTTTAGTGAGTAAATCTGTATGTTGAGAGAGTAAGGGAGGAGACATGAATATTTCTTGAGCCTTTAATATATCCACTGTGTGCCTTACATCTTTACTGTGTTATCTCATCCTCTAAAACTATTATTTTTCCTTATTTCACAGATGAATAAACTAAATCCTCTGTAACTCCAAAGCAAAGCATTAATATAATACATACAGTGTTAACCTGAAGGTATAAAATATTTTGAATATTTTAGGCATCTGAAAATCTTATTTTCATTTTAGTCATTCAGGAAAAATTGCCCAGACTGAACTATGTCTTAGTTATGATCTCTTATTTTGCTGTAAATGACAACAAATATTTTAGGTTTTGGTTTTGTATATAGCATTCAAATGTTGGTGGATAATAAAAATTTTCTTTGAAGATTTGAAACTTCAGTTTTGGAAAGGTTAGATCGGAAGGTTAGTTAGATCCCGGAGAGTGATGATAACATATTTAGTTGAGGAGAACTTTTCAGTGTTTCCATCTGTTGTTAGTGATTAGTGATTAGAATCCCTAGGGGCTAGCCTAGTGTGAAGAGTAACTTTTTATATTTAGTTACTACACAAAGGGCTGTACTGTGGTGACAAGAAAGGCAAGATTAGAAACAATCAAATGATATCAAGAAATGAATTTATTCATATTACATATCGAAACCAAATTTTTTGTGGCAAATAACTTTTCTGGTATATTTAATTAGTTTTTCCTTTGGCTAAACCAATGCTTTACCTTGATGAAATGTTATCAAAAATGTTAATCTGGGGGAGGATATAGCTCAAGTGGTAGAGTTCATGCCTAGCATGCACAAGGTCCTGGGTTCAATCCCCAGTATCTCCTCTAAAAATAAATAAGTAAATTAATCTACCCCCCCCCCGCAACAAAACAAAATGTTAATCTATAAATTCACTTTAGCTTTTGGCACCAACTTTTTCCATTTATCCAGCATTTCTCTGGGGATCATTGCTTTGTCCATTTACTTATTAAGTTTATGGGAAATTCAGTTTTAATGGTCTTTGCTGCTAAGAGCAAGACAGTACTCATAGATTTGTACTAAGTTAGCTTACGTTTGTACACTAAGCAGCTAATAGGCTTTATATTTCTCATCATCCTGTTAATGAATATAGATTACATTCTAGTTATGGAAGTGTATCATTTGGATATGCTAGGTTGTTCTAAAACAGCAATAGTTATTTCTTGCTCACTCTGTATATCCATTAAAGACTGACAGGGGTACTCTGCTCATCATTCAGGGATCCAGTTTGATAGCGTCCCACCATCTTGAAAGTTGCTGGTTGCCAGAGGTATAAAAGTATAAGAAAGTCTTTCATGGTATTTATATGTTATGCCTAGAAGAGATTCACATCACTTACACTTAGCAACTCACTGTTCACTCTTATGGCCTCTCCCAGGTTCTAGGAAATGTGATCTTTCCAAGTATCTACAAAAGGAATTTGGGAAATAGGACCAATGATGACTCTAGGGGGTAGTAAGATAAGATAGACTTGTATTGACTTTGCTTTGTATTTTAAGACTTGTCTTTGCTTCTAGACTTTGATTTTATTTCTTTAAAAAAATCTTTGTTTTTAGAATCCTGAAGTTGTAACACAAGATAATTTAAAACATTTTTAACTGATAATGAAGTATAGAAAATAAAAAGACCCATTCCTCTTTACTTTTCCTCTAATCCCATTCCCTAGGTGTAACCACTGTTGTTTGGTGTATAATCTTTCATACATTTTTTGCTTGCTCTATAAATAAACATCTGTGTATAATTAGAATTTGTTTTTAAATAAAGGTAGAATCATTATGTACTGTATAATATACAGATTTTTGTGATTACTCATGTAGAATAGTTCTAGAAGTAAAATCATTTGTTCAAAGTTTGCACATTTAAAGTTTTGATATGAACTTTCAGATTTCCCCCAGAAGATTATGCTAGTTTTCATTTCCACCAATAGTATGTCAGAATTCTCATTTTCTTATATCTTTTCCAAATACTGTATAATATCTGTTTTCAATTTTTGTCAAGCAAAAACATTGTATTTTGTTTCAGTTTGAAGTGAGTGCTTTAATTACTAGTGAAGCCAGGCTTCTTTTTGTTTGCTTATTAATCAGTTATAGTCCTCTGAATTACCTGTTCAGATATCAGAGTAATTTTTCTAATGATTTGTTTATTATTCTTATTGATTTAAAGGAGATTTTATATAAAATGATTTAATGCAATTAGAATTGTTTATCTTTTCCTATTTGCCGTCTGGGTTTTGTGTTATCTTAGAAAAGACTTTACCATATCCACAATTACCAAAAATTCTATATTATAGTAAGGAGGTAGATACTATTATGTATTATCACCATTTACAGATGAGGAATTTTAGGCACAGAGAAATTAAGAAACTTGCCCAAGGCAACATAAATAATATAGAAGCAAGCAGCCCATGCTCTTAACTGCTACACTCTATTGCTTCTTGTATAGCTAAATTGTCTTTTAATCACTGAATTCCCAGTAGAGAAAGTGTCCTATTTGGGGAGTAAAAAGCATCATTTAGGGACAGTTAATTTGAATTACATAAAATATACTTCTAACATGTCATAATAGATTTTTTGTTTGTCATGGTAAATAGGTGACTAATACTAATTGCTTAAAATGCCTGAGCGTTGGCACCCGGACGTTTTCAGCTCTTATTTAGAGCCTTACCTATTATTTTAATTTAAAACTTTCTAAGAACCCTGTTTATTTGGGTTTCTAACTTACAAAAGTTGAGGAAGCATCGGATAAGTAAGTAGATGACTAATGTCAATGGTTTAAAATGCCTGAGCATGTATATATTCATTTAATGTATTCAGAATGATTTTGAGTTAGAACCTATTCTCTGCAGTTGGTGTATGGAAATACATAGCACTAACTGAAATACTTTTGTATTCCTGGTTGTTTATTCTAGTGGTCTTATTTCATAAGAGTGGTACAAACGTAGGAAAGAATAATGGTAACAAAAGGTAAAGGGATAGAGTTGGGGGGAAGTTTGAGGGAGAAGGGAGAAAAAGTAGTTTAGTTAATTTCCTCTTAATATTGTCTGGTCTCCACCCAGTCTGCCACAGCTTGATCTGGCCTTGTTGCCCTTGCCTTTGATCTCTGTATTAGGGTAGTCTCCAAAGAAGCATACCATTCTTTGTGTAAGCTCTTGTAGGTTTGTGAATTCAGACATTTTTAAATAATAATATTGGAAAGTTTGGAGCCTATTACTTAAAGCAAAGAATTATATTTGAAAGGAGAACTCTGAAAAACAATACCAGAAGGAAGTTAATACAGTCAGAAGTACTAAAATTACTGTAGGTTGCATTTAGCATCCTCTCACTTAGGTGAGCTGATTCCTGAAATCTTTTCACCTGTTTTTCTTATTTAGGTCACTAATTATAGAATTTGTTGTTTAAGAAGAGCATCTAGTTAAGGTGTTTGGAGAGAGATTCCTGTGAGACTCAAGTGAGTCATATCCTCAGTAATTATCTTCAGAACTGTGTTGGAGAAGCAGTGAATTTCTGTAGCTAATGAATATTTCATTATTGTTTAAAGGAACTTGTATAAAAGATTTACCAATAAAATGTGACATTAATAAAATAATACTTGAATGCAAAGAACTATATTAGATGCTACTGAGAGTAACAAAGTGAAATACCTCCTGTTTAATAACAGTGACATCCCTCTTTATGGGGGCTTGCTGTATGTCAAATGCAATGCAGAATGTTTTTACATATATTTTTCTCTAGTCAAAATAGCTGAAAGGAAGATATTTTTAGTATTTTAGAATTGGGAAACAGATTGACAGAGATTAAGTACTTTGTCTAATGGTATATACTTCTAATAATAGTTAATTACTTACTGAATTAAAAAATATTTTAAATTTATTTTAAAAATTTTATGGAGGGAGATAATTAAGTTTGTTTGTTTATTGGAGGTACTGGGAATTGAACCCAGGACCTCAAGCATGCTAGGCATGCACTCTACCACTGAGCTATACCCTCCCCACAAATTATTTTTTGAATACGTCGTTGTGATAGGCATTTATGCCAAGCTTTTAACTTTATTTCATAGAATCCTTTTATCAGCTTTGCTGAAATAGAAATTGTTTTTTCATTGATAAGGAAATTGATTTGTACAGAGGTTAAATATATCACCTAAAGCCATACACCTAGAAAGTGGCAGAACTGGAATTCATGCCAAGGTTTTCTTGGTTTCTGAAAGTCTGTGCTCTTAACCATATTTTCTCTCAAGACTTTTTCATTTGTAAGAAAGAATTGATCATACTGAGGTGCCTTTCAACTCTGAAATTTTGTGGATTGTTCTCCATTAAGTAATAAAGTTATGATAAATTATCTTCACACTAGCTGTGTAATAAAACTATTTGCTTCATTAGCAGAAAGACTACTACTGCTTGGTCAATTCTGTTTCCAAGTTAGCATGTATTCATTGAATATGAATACCCTAACTGTGTTAGAGTGCGTGTGGAAGAAGTACGAATCATGGTCCCAGTATTTGATAAACTTAACCTGTTACAGGACAAGAGCATAAATATAGTGGTGTATGCTCAGCTACTGAGTTAAAAAATCCAATTTGAAGTAAGATATACAGAATGCGTATATATATGCAGTAACAAGAAGGATAGTAATAATTCACTGTGGCTGGACAGGCATGGCATAGAGTTCACTATTCCCTTGAGGTTGGTGGAAGGGAATTGGTCTGATTATGGAGGTATTCTTTAGAAGAGCAGCCATGTGGCCAAGGCACAGTGACCAAATGTATGGTAAACATAGGTGTGAGCCAACCCTAAGGAGCAGGGACAAAGGCTGAGAGGCCTAGTCAGGTGGGCTAGACTGTACAGAAAAGAGGAGGGGAATATTTAGCAACCTGAGTAATTCTCTGTCATTCCTGTGGCCACTGAATTTTAGATTTGACTGACGGTCATCCTACTAAGCACCCACCACTTAGGGTGGTGATGAAGGCTGAGGTTATTTGGTGGGTATATATTTCAGATTGGCTCAGGTGCTATACTCATCAGCTCTGAATGCTTAATATCTGGCAAATGGTGGATTATCTTTTGTGGGGAAAGGGTTGTGAGGGGAATATAGATGGTCAAGGAAGTAGCAATAAAAGTAGCAATTCAGAAGAGAGGGTGGCATATAAATGCTCACTGACACTGTTTTAGGGTTGTATTTACCAGCCACATTCCTCTTCACTACTTTTATTCCTGGTAGTTGGAGTTTTGGATATCTAGCTACATCTACTTTGGCCATAAAATTTAAATCAGGTAAAAAGAAACACAGGTAATATAAGATGGCAGAGGATGTCATAAAGATATATTGAAAAAGAAGCCCCATTTTAATCATTAGGTGATGTATTATATAATTATATTAAATGATTCATCAGAGATATTGTATGTTTGATTTTGGGGGAGGGAGTTCAGATAGAGCAACAATGTGTTTCTTTGATGTGAATACCTTATAGTTTTCTTAAGCAGGAAACTCACTGACATTTTAAAGCTTTAATGTACTAGGTTGGGAGCAGTGTCAATAAGTAACATTTCCCCCCAAAAATACCATGTTTCACTAACGCTAAGAACCTGTGATCTATAATCTCATTTAAGCAGATCACAGTAGTAAGAGAAAATGATTCTCTGGTTTCAGTGTTTTATGATGACATTTCTATAGAGAAAAGTGTAGATAATTTAAGTTAAAAATGCTTTTTTGTGTTGCATCTTTAGAAGTTTTCTTTTGCAGTGTTTTTGGGGAAATGTCTCATTCAGCTCTTTCCTAATTACATGTGAAAAAAAACTGGCTACTAAAATAAAAGGGCTGTATGTGAAGCAAATTATATGCTGTAATGCACCTAATGTTGCCAAGTACACTTAATGAACGAGGTGGGGAGGCCATTTAGCCATCCAGGGAGGCAATTCAGCCTAGTGCTTTTCTACAGGGAAACTGTTAAAATAACTTTGAAGAAATCGTAAGTTTAAGGAGAAGACAAATTTATAACACGCCTGAAAAGAACCAAGATAAAATACTTACCTGCTGATTTTTGAATATCCTTATGGTTTTCCTGACGAACACTGCTGAAAGGAGATATTGAGCAAAATACTTAGGAGACCTTACTTTTTGTAATCTAGCTTTGACATGTTACATTTATGAAGATTAGGTTAGGTTAAGAGAATATCATAGTTATCTTGTAGCCATGAACAAGGCATCTGGATTCCTGCCTCCAATGGCTCTCATGTACTTGTTGAGAAGACAGATCATAAGTAGTAAATACATACATGTACAAGGTAGAAATTATGATAAATGTTACAGGGCTATATTAGAGGGTACTTGGGAAGGGCACTTGAGTTAATGTGCTTAATGAAACCTTCCTTACTAGGTGACATCTCAAGAATTAAAATGAGCCAGATTTGTGAATAATTACAGGAAGAGCGTTCCGGGTAGAGGAACAGACAGCACAGTCTGGGAGGTGGGAAAGAGCTTAGTATTTTATGGGATCAGAAACGAGACTGGTGTGGCCTAGAGTGTAGTGAGCTCGGGAGAGAGATGCATGACAAAGGGGTTAGTTAGGCAGGCAGGAGCCAAATCATGGGGACTTTTCAGCCGTGGTAGAAAGATGAAGTTTGAATTTTCTTCTGAGAAAAATAGGAAATGCTTTTGAAAGATTTAAGCAGGATGAATTTATCTGATTTTTCATTTTTCAATATCAGTTTGGCTTGTATGTGGAGAAGGATTAGAGAGGAGCTAAGGAGAAAAAGTAAGACTAGTTAGGCACTTGTACTCAAGATGGACAAGAGAGATGGCAGGTTGGCGTTTTCCCTTTAGTATCAAGGAACATTTGGTATCACTACACACCTCCTTTAATACACTATTTTTTAAATAGCAAGGGCCATTTCTTGGATTTAGAATGTACTATTGAGATAGTTTTAAAAACCTGTTTCCCTCAAATGTTTATTTTAGAGAGCTATGTTATTTAAAGTTTTCAGTAAACTACAAATATGTAATAGTATTATCTGTACTTTTCATTTATTGGAAAAAATGTAAACATGGAAAGTATTTTGTCTCAAGTAATAATTCAAAGAATAGGGATAGAATCCACCTTTCTGGACTCCTTTTATGATGCAGAGAAATCAGACTACAAGAATAATTCCTAGTTACACAGCCCTTTGTAGATCAGGGCTTTCCTGTTTGTCCTGTTCTTTTTAGCTTATTATTGCAGTCTTTGAAGACTTGTGTCATGTCTCATTTGTAGAGCACATACAATCTTTCTTTTCCCATACAGGCACATATACAGTGTATCACTTTGAGATTTTCGTTGTTTTTTTGTTGATATTCTCCACCCCCCCCACTCCCCCATTACAAGGAAGTGCTCATTCATATATCCCTAGTAGGTTTTTTTCACCAGTGTTAACTTTTTCTCACTTTTGGTTACTTTCAAATAATATTAGAGGCTACTAGTTTTTATACTTGGACTCTAGAATAAAATTGGCATGACTGCAGTCTTCAGTGTTTCATCAAATTTTTTTTTTAACTAGGCCTTAAATTATGAGCAATAACAGAGTTTGACCAATGGTGGTCTCTTACATGTAGCATGAAAGCTCCATAAGGCAACAGAATAATTGCGGGCAGAATTAGGATAGAATTTAAATGAAGTAAAAATTTTACAGCTAATTCCTGGAAGATCCGCCGTAGCTGATAGAGTCTATTTCCTAATCTGATACCTTAGCAATAGAAGTTTATAACTCAACTATTTTAATTCATAGATACCTAAAAATTCATCGGAGATTTGTTTTCTTCTATTGTTTAAAGACTAGTAGATGCACAGAGAGTATAAATTTAAAGGAAGATTTTCCATCAAAATTTTTTTTTACGGCCTGTCAAAAGAAGCTTTTCTAACCTGCAGTATATCCCAATATATTACATTTCTTTTCCTGTTTTCTCTACAGGAAATTTTCATATCCCTTTAAAAATTATCTTGAATTAAGAGAATTATTCATGAATTAGTACTTTTTTGGGGGGGGAAGCAGCATTACTATTCATTTCTCAGACCTTTAATTTTGAACAATAAGGGTTATTTTATGTATTAAAGATTATAGACTCTTAAAGAAAAACAAGTCCAAAGAAATTGCAGATTAGCTTAAGAGTCAAATTCTGTCCAGATTTGACTTTTTCAGGTATATAGTAAGTACATAAACTCTTAAGCACAAAGCATGGTGAATTTTCACAGAATAAAAACACTCACATATCTAGCACGCTGTACATAAACAGAACTCCAGAAGCCCCATTGTATCTTTTTTTCGTCACCATCCTGACTTGTGATACTGTAGATTAGTATTGAATGTAGGCTGAATGTTAATTCTTAAGTTTGATGTTCATCATACTGGACTTAATTCTTAAGTTTGATGTTCATCATACTGGACTGCACTTAATTGAATACTGCTGTTTAGGTTTTCTACTAATTTAGCCTAATATTAAAATTCTATGTGAATTTATCTTATTAGGGAAAAGTAATTAACTTTTCCCCTGAATTTTAGGACATGACTAGCTATCTAACATTTCTTTCCCTGATAACTTTCTTTTCTTTAATTTTCTATTCATCTTGTAAATACTGCAGTTATTTCTGTGCCTACTTAAAGGCTGAACATGTCATTAACCCTTCTGAAGATGAGGGACATAAATTACAAAAATTGCAGAAGTTCTACTGAAAGAAAACAAAATGAGCATAATCAGCTATTTGATGTTTTTGAAGGTATGAAGCAAAACCTGAAGGTTCGTAGTTAATATCAGATAGAACCAAGGAGATAGAAGGAAAAAAGCCTGTTTCTTAACCTTCCCATACCTTTAGCATTCCTAGAGATCCGTGTTTGAGAGACGTCAGAGAGAAATGAAGCAGTAAGAGTGAAGACGACACACAAACAGGAAGTTGTTACTTTAACAGTCGCAGCAATTTCACATTTTCCACCAGGTGTAAAAATCTGTCAGTTTGCTAGTGAGTGAAGCTTAATTATTTTCTGTTTTAAGTTTTTACTTTAGTCAGATGACTTTTCTCTAATTCTTCGTTTTAAAAAGACCTCAGATTCCAAGGTACGTTAATTATTTCAGTTCTCAAAACGATATTTCATCATGGTTTATGTAGTTCATTAAGTCAGTCCATTCCTGTACTGCTCACTGAACAACTGGATTTCAGTCAAGCAGGGTTCACTGAGCTTTAATTGTGGCAAAAGACACACAATGTTACTGACAGTTCTTTGGAGAAATGTATTTGGTATATTTTATATGCAAGTTGGTTTATAATAAGATATCAAAAGCTTGGACTATTTTATAAAGGATTGAAATGCTTGTCAAGTTCAGAGGATTTCCATAAATTACCATTTTTATCTGTCAGCAAGAGATATGGCGTTACCTCTATCAGACCAAGACATCTGCATAATAACGCATGAAGTTTTTGAAGAGTAATTGTTACATTAAACTCATCTTATTTTTTAATAAACACTTTCACTCTGATAAATACTTTTTGACTGCTTATTCTACTACTGGTCATCTTAAATCAGTATATCCTTCTATTTCCTTCTCTGTTATCTTACTAACGGAATCATAATCAGTTCTCTCCATCCTTAAAAACAAAAAAGCAAGGAAACAAAAAGACAAACACTAGGCACACATACACATTGGCCTTGTTGCCTCTTGTTTTATCTTCATTTTTATTGCTAGATTTCTTAACTCTTTGCAGTTATCCCTATAATTTTATTAAGATAGCATTTCCAGAAGTTACCAAATTATATAGTCTTTGCCCAGTCTCTTTTCTCTCTTTTCTTTATTGAAGTATAAGTTGATGTACAGTATTGTATACATTACAGGTGTACAATATAGTGATATATAATTTTTCAAGATTATACTCTATTTATAGTTATTATAAAATATTGGCTATATTCCTTGTGTTGTACAGTATATCCTTGTAGCTTACTTTATACATAATAGTTTGTGCCTCTTACTCCCCTACACCTATATTGCCTCTCCTCCATTGCCTCTCCACACTGGTAACCACTATATGACTATATTTAACTATATCTGTGAGTCTGCTCCTTTTTTGTTATATTCACTAGTTGTATATTTTAGATTCCACGTGTAAGTGATAGCATACAGTATTTGTCTTTTTTTGAATGACTTGTTTCATTTAGCATAACACTCTCCAAGGCCATCCATGATGCTGCAAAACTTCATTTTCTTTAAGGCTGAGTAGTATTCCATTGTGTGTATATATAGATATACCGCATTTCCTTTATTCATTCATCTGTTGATGGACACTTAGGTTGCTTCCATATCTTGACAATTATAAATAATGCTGTGAACATTGGGGTGCATGAATCTTTTCAAATTAGTGGGGGTTGGTTTGTTTGGTTTTGAGTATATACCCAGGAGTGGAATTGCTGGGCAAATAGCAGAAATTGGAAGTCATTACTAGATTTGATATACTCATTTTAGGATTAGTTGATATTAAGTATTAATATATTAGGAAATGTTGATATTTGAAGGAAAATCACATACACAGCTGTAAGTCAAAAGATACGTTTTTGGGATTTCATGAGTATCTTTGGCATATCAGATAAAGTGTCTGTCTAATTCATTTGTTTCCATAGTAGTGAATCTGAAACTTAAAAGGTGTTTTTAGTTCAAGTATTATTTTATTTCTTATTTGCTACAAAGTGAGTCTTGTGTAGGAGTTAACTGTTTCAGAGATAATAAATAGACAAAGTAGAAAGAGAAACAATGATTTATTCTCTTTCATTTTCTTTTTTGTTAATCATTGCCCACAAAATTAGTACTATGTCAGATCTTTTCCTTACAGTTAGCATTAACTTTCCTTCTTACTTTCTTTTGATATTTTCTAAATGAAATAATACTCTTTTCTGGAGTTAAGCTATTAGCATTAAAATAATTTTTTAAAAAGTGTTCAGAAAAAAGTACTTTAAAGAAAAACTATTTCTTGATTTGATTATTTCTGACAGGTATTCATACTTGAATAGACAGGTTCTACAATTAACATGAGGTATTGTTAGGAAAGTTTGATGAGATGTAAGCTAATTGGTCTCTGAGGTCATATTCTACCCTTTAGAATTTGAAATAGTCTCAAGAAAAAAAAGCCACAAACACTTAAACACACACATTTTAAAGTCAAAATCAAATTTAATAGTCAAGATCAAAATAAATTGTTTATTTTGTGGGGTGGACAGAGGCACAGGGAAAGCCCTCTCATCTCTTGGACTACCATCAAAGAATAGAAGATAAAGCTTTCAGGCCTAGGGTTAAATAAGCCTTTGTTAAGATCCTTGAATTGTGAAATTCTTTTTCTGAGAATCCTAACAAAGATAATTTAACAGATCCTTTAGTTTAAAGTCCTTCATTTTAAAGATGAAGAAACAACAACAACAACAAAAATTGAAGATGAAGAAACAGATCCAAAGAGGTTAAGTGGCTAACCCAAGCAAGGTCACACAGCTGATTAGTACCACAGGTGGGATTAGAACTCAGGTTGTATGACTTCAGTTTGTTTGCCTATCTTAGAAAGTAGTAATGGCTGTCTCTTGACTTAACAATTGTTAAGTGTCTCTAGGCACTTAACAATAAAAGCACAAATAAAAATCTTTAACATTATAAGCATATCCTTAAATAATTGAGTTAAATGATATCTTTCATTTATTGATTTTCATTTAAAACAACTGTTCCCCACAACCAGTGCTCCCAGTTGCCTAGGATGGCCACACCCAAGAGTTACTATGTAAGAATAAGCACCGACTGGGGTTGAAGAGAAAGAATTCAATAAAGGTAGCAACTGTTTTGGGACCCATTTAGTAATTGTTGCTTTTCTTTTGTAAGTACATTTTTTCTTAAATATGCTTTATTGAAGTATAACATAAATATGAAAAAGTACATAAATCCAAAATTTATGTCTTAGTGAATTTCCATAAAGTGAACACATCAGTTAATCATGATTTTTAAGAATACTTAGAAAGTATTTATTTATTAAGTAGTTTTTTCCCCAGTTCATGCATTCCTTTTGAGGGGGGGCATAATTGACATATAACATATTACCCAGTTCTTTTTATTGTGGTAAATACACATAACTTAAGATTTACCATCTTAGCCATTTTTAAGTGTACAGTTCAGGTGTATTTAATATAGTCATAATGTTGTGCAACCATCACCACTATCCATCCCCGTAACTTTTCAAAATAGGTAAAACTGAAACCAACTGAAACTGCACTCTTTACCCAACAACTCCCCTTCCCACTTTATCTCTTTCATCCCTGGCAATTACCATTTTACTTTCTGTCCTTAGGATTTTGACGACTCTAAGTATCTCATACCAATGGAATCATACAGTATTTGTCTTTTTTGTGACTAGTTCGTTTCACTTAACATAATACTTTCAAGGTTCATCCATGTTGTAACATATATAAAAATTTCCTTCCTCTTTAAGGTGTTAAGTAATTTTTTTGATAATAATATATGAAACTTATAGTTCTTAGTCTTATTTGCCATCTGCCCTCCACATTTGTTTGTATCTTCCTCCAGGAGGGCATAGGAACTCCATTTAGGAACTTGGCCTGACGACATTAAATGCTTGTCCATTTGGTTCAGTAAGTACTAGTGGTGAGATGCTCCCACACAGTTTGATAAGTTTGAGTTTTGACTTGAAGTTTGAAGATGATATCATATGCTATGGTTACTATATGCTCAGTACCTAAATGCAGAGAGCTGCAGAGTTCAGTAGAAGATGCCACAGCCCTTCCAAATTCTAAACAAGAAGTATTTTAGCTATAAATTCATGTGCCATATCCTTGTTGTTTTGAACTCTCTTTTGCAACGTGGCTATTTGTCTATCTAAAACTTCTGTGTTCAGTGAAAGCTGTTGCATTTTCAGTTGTCACCAAGCCAGTTTTCATTTTGCTCATAGTTCCCATAAGCCATATCTCCTGTAGTGGGAAATGTTGCTTGAAAGTATCCATAAAGAACTCTGCACTCTAACAGTTATACTCTCTGATATGCCCATATTCTTTAGCCTACCATGAACTGGTTTCTTGGATACTGTGCTAATATGGAGTGTTTCTGGACTCTTGAATCTCACTGCAGTGGTGGAGAGGACTGCTCTTTTAGGTCTAGCTATTAGTGATGTTTTTGGCAATAACGTTTAAAATAGACTTTTTGTTTTGAAATTATTTAAGACTTATAAAAAGTTGAAGGAGTAATACAAAGAATTCCTATATAGATGAGGAAGAAGTCCTAGCTTTCCCAAATGTTAGTATTTTACTACATTTGCTTTATCATTTTCTCTGTATGTTCATACTGTCTTTTTCTGAAATATTTGAGAGTAAGTTGCAGACATGATGCTAATTTACTCCTACGTAAGTCAGTGTATTTTCTAAAAAGTGAAGACATTTTCTTGTATAACCACAATGCAGCTATCAAAATCAGGAAATTTAACATTGATACAATACCACTTTGTGATCTAGAGGCCTTTAAATATGATTAGTTGTCCTAATAATGTTTATTGTAGCCAAAGGAAAAAATTTTTTTCTGGTCCAGGAGACAGATTCAGGACCATGCATTACGTTTAGTTACGTCTATTTATACTTCTTCAGTCTGTGACATTCCCTCAGTCTTTCTTTGTCTTTTATTACCTTGACATTTTTGAAGAGTACAGGTCAGTTATTTTGTAGAATGTCCCTCAGTTTGAATTTATCTGGTGTCTCCTCATGATTAGAGTCAGGTAATGCATTTCTAGCAGAAATGCCACAGAGATATTGTTGGGTTCTGGTATCTTAGCCCATCCTACTGGGGGCACATGATGTCAATTTGCCTCATTACTGTTGATGTTAACTTTTATCACTTGGTTAAGGTGATATCTGCCGGATAAAGTTACTGTTTTTCCCTTTGTAATTAAAAAGCAACTTGTGAAGAGACATTTGAGACTATGTGAATATCCTGTTTCTCAATAGACTAGTTTCAGCATTCATTATGATTCTGACAAATGGTGATTTTTTTTTCTAAACCTAATGTTTCTTCTACATTAATTAATTGTCATTCTATCATTTGGAAGAACTTTCTTTTCTCCCTATTTTTTCATTTGTTTATGTCAATGTGGACTGGTGGTTTTATTTTATTCACTGGATTTCATTATGCATTTCTGAAGAGAGGGAGGAGATCTGCTTTTTTAGGTTCTTATTAAATGTATGTGATGTTCACTTAACTTTTTTTTTTAACATTTTTTATTGATTTATAATCATTTTACAATGTGTCAAATTCCAGTGTTCAGCACAATTTTTCAGTTATTCATGGACATATACACACTCATTGTCACATTTTTTTCTCTGAGTTATCATAACATTTTGTGTATATTTTCCTGTGCTATACAGTGTAGTCTATTCTACAATTTTGAAATCCCAGTCTATCCCTTCCCACCCTCCACTTAACTCTTATTAAGCCTGTTTCTAAGATATTATGCTTAAATGCAATTAAAGATGTGAAAATGCTTGTTGAATGTTATTATAGGTTTACAATTTCTTATGGAATTTTTAAATTTAAAACTGAATATCAAAACTGTTTTGTTAGTTTGGAGCATACTCATTTGGTGACAAAACAAATTTGAATAGATACAAAGATATTTACAGTTTTTATCTATGTGAATATTCATACTTTTTGCTGAAGAAATACTGATAGATTTAATTACTGGGATCTCCCCCAGACTCTGCTGGGAATGTTGTGTAATACATGGCATATGCACACGATACTTTCTAAAATCTGGAAAAATTCAGAATTTAAAGCACTTTTGGTTATAAAGACTTCATATAAAGGCTTGAGGACCTGTAGTACTATAGAGGTCCTATTTATTAGTATATTTTGATATTACCAACTATGTCTGGTTGACAAAATTGATGCTAATAGTTACAATACTAGTAACCATGACTGTCACACAATGAATAGTTCTGTCAGTATTTGCTTACAGAGAAAAGAATAAGGAGAAAACCCAGCACTTTCTTTGCTCATCAGATACTTGTGCTATTTTACAATTAGGGAGATCAAATTCTCTTGTGAGTTTTTCACTCTTACTGGTGAGCTTGCTGCTCTTCCTATTGTATAGTGTCTTTCTGCTCTCTTCCTACTTAGGCAGGTTGAAGGGATACTTTGACACAATTATAGAATATGGAATTCTTGCCATTCCTCAACCACCTAGTGACTTTAGCTAATGTTTAATGTAGCATTCTTTGCAGAATTAGATTCAAATTAAATGATATAAAGATAAATTTTAACTGTGCCTTGACAGAAGAGTAAGTTCTTTTTAGAGTACTAACAGGAAGTGGTCTTACATTTTTGTAGAATATGATAATAATAGCACACTTTGCTGTCTTCCTATGGTTAATGAACATAATGGTTATACTATATATAATGAGAATTTTAAAAGTTATGTTTTTATTCCTATATGGTTACTTTTATAACAAGTGATTCTTATACTCAGATCTCAGTAAATTAGCTGAATAGTGCATAGTTTAAAATTTTTTAGTTTTATCACTAGAATTCTCTTAACTTTTAATTTAGCTACTAATTGTGAAACTTATTTTTGATTATTTTTCGTATTCCTTTTTTCAAATCAATTCAGACTTTTTCTTATTTAAATTAGTTCTACTTCTATAATCTCTAATTCTAATACTGAATTTTGAACTCTCCTAAATTATGCTTGATTTAGATAAAATAGTTTTAATCTGGTAACTTAAAAAAATACAGCTAGTTCAAAATAATGCAAGCACGTAACCAAAAAAAATAGAAGTTGTGTGAAAGGGCACACAATGAAATGAACATTTTATAACATTCTTATTATCTAAGCTAGGCAAAGGTTGGCAGCTCTTTTCATTTAGATGTCACTCAGCCTATCGTGTATGCAAATGTCTTTTGTTTGCTTGCTACCCAACTCACAGTTGTGAGTGAAGGGGAACTGGTGAAGATTGCCAACAATACCTCACATCTCATCCCCCCAGTTATGTAATCATAAAGTTGGATGGCATGTGGTGGCAGTACCTAAAAGGAACATGGTTCTGAATTAAAGAGTTTTTTTAATCAGTTGCAGATTTTTTTTTTTAAACTGTAGTGAGTGCAAGTTTTTCTTGTACCTGATATGATTACAGAGTACTAAGAATTTTGCAGAAGCATTTCAAGGGAAAGGTATTCTGAAATAACAGTAGATGGGAATGATTTTGTTTTGCTAATGAATTTTGGAGATAATCTTTCAGTAAGGCCACATTTACTTTAAGTTTTGCATGCCAGCTAAAATGGCTTCATCTTCTATACAGGTTGCTAATCCTTAAAAATATTACATATATATTTAGTCAGTGTTTTCATTGGTATAAAGTCAATAAGATGATAAATCATTACATAACATTTTAAGTTGATATAAATGAGTGATATTTTTAGAGTTTTATTTTTAAAGCAAACCTGTGAGCCAAATGTTAATCTTTAGTATATAGTATACAAAAATTGTTGAAGTGCTGTATTAAGGGATCACGTAGCAGCTACCAAGGAATCTCAACATATTAATTAACTCAGCCTCTTAACAAGTGAGTATAATTTAATTTTTATTGCTGAATGATTTCAAGACTATCTGCATTTTCCTTTTAGGATTGTTCTGTAATTATCATGCAGTAAAATGTTGGAAATTACAGTGGCTTCTTAAAATGAACATGCAGCAAAAAGGATTTAAGAGTGTTTTTTGTAAAGAGCACTATTGTTAGCACAATTTTGCCTGTGGTTCCTCAGTTTTAGAGGAAGGCTGTAATGCCTAAAAGTTGCCAGGACTTCATTGAGCTAATGTTGGATTATAGCCAGACGTTTATTTGGTTGAGAACCCAGTCTTCTCTTAGATTGAAGAGGAGCAGGTGGGAAAAGGAGTGAGGTGGGAGTGGGAGGTGGAAGAGACTTTTTTACATATTTATTGTGTCAAATGGGTTTAGCAGACTTTTAGAATTAATTTAAGTCTTTAACGCCTTAAATAAGAACCCCTGGAGAGTCCTTAAGACCATTTCAGAGGATCTGCAAGGTCAAACCTACTTTCATTATAGTTCTAGGATGTTACTTGCTTTTTTCACTTTGTTGATATTTGTACAAAAGCAGTAGTGGGTAAAACTGCCGGCTCCTTAGCACAGGTCAAGGTGGTGGTACCAAACTGTACTAGTTTTCACTGTGATCTTCAGTGAACTTACAGTTTAAAAAACAACAACAACAAACTACCTGGTTTCACTTAAGAATATCTCTTGGTTGAGGCAGTAAAAATTAATTTTATTAAATCTAGTTTTTTCAGTAAATTATCTTTTTACTATTTTGTGTGGCAAAATGGTAAGTACAGGTATTTCTGATGCATACCAAAATATGATATGTACTGGGATCCAGTTCTTCTAGAAAATAATGAATAATCTTATCTCATCAGTTAAAGGTGTTGGGAGTCCTGGAACATTATAAACCCCAACCCAGTGATCTTTCACTTAGGCCAATGATTCTTTCCTTCTTGTTAAAAGTCCTCTGTTCCTGTATGAATCTGATGAAATCTGTGTATCCTTTCTCAACACAGCATGACCCACACACGTGTACTCACACACTTGCCTGGTCACATAAGCACATGCTTACTCAAAGTTGTAAACAATATAAGAGTTCATGATTGGTCTCCTAGAGCATATTTGTGGATTTCCTAGTTAAAACTCTGTTATGGGTTAAATTTTGCCCCCCACAAACTTACATGTTAAAGTCCTAACCCCCTTTACCTAAGAATATGATCTTATTTGGAGATATGGTTAATGCAGGTGTAATTAGTTAAGATGAGGTCGTAGTAGAGTAAGGTGAACCCCTAATCCATTATGGCTGGGTCCTTACAAAAAAGGGAAATTTAGACACAGACATGCATACAGGGGGAGCACCATGTGAAGATGAAGGTAGAGATCTGTAAAGCAGGGAACACTAAAGATTGCCAAGAAATTACCAGAAGGAGAGGTGTGGAACAAATTTTCCCTCATAGTCCTCAGAAGAAATTAACCCTGCCAACACCTTGATCTCAGATTTCTAGCTTCCAGAACTGAGAGACAATAAATTGGCTCTTGTTTTAGCTACACAGTTTCTGGTACTTTTGTTTTAGTAGCCTTGGCAAACTAATATAGACCTCCTGGTCTGGGTTGTGGTTTCACACTACCTTTCAAGCACTGGCCAGAGTGGTTTCCGTAGGGAACTATGCTCTAGCTCTAGGATATCTTATATTGTACTTTCTTAATACTTTATCCAAACACGGAAAGGTTGAGTGTTGGCAGGACACTACGTAATTTATGGGATGTAGGGCAAAATGAAAATATGGGCCCCTTTGTTCACAAAGCAGGAAAAAAGTGCTGTTAAAGATAATAAAATATATAGCTTTTTCTCTTTTCCATGTCTCTCCTTTGACTTGTCATAGTTTTTTCATTTATCATTTAATGTCATTTTAAGCAAAGAAAAATAAAAATTTAAATCATTAACATGAGTTTTACCATTCATTTTTATATTGTGCAATGCCCATTTAGAATGCAAATATAAGAATATTTAACTTGTTTGTGGAATCATTGAAATTATGCAGTTATATTTTATAGCTTGTACTTGCATGTGTAGTTTTTACCATAATGCTAGAAATACTGTACAACACTAATGCACCTGTTTTTATTTTACTTCTTGATACACACAGGTATTCTGCCAACATTCTACTTTTGCTTGCTGATGAATAAGGAAGACCTGAGAGGAAAAAGGAATTATGGGTTGCCCTATCTTTACCTTTCCTTCTATGTCACCATATTCACCATAAGTGGTTGCCTAACACGGGCAAGTAATAGGAGTAAGAAAGGATATGATACGGTTCCTTGGTTGTTCGTGTTTTGTAGAAACTGTCACTTCTGTGTTCCAAGCAAATTGTGGCCCCTTGGGGCTGTGAGCACCCTCTTCCCCAGATGAGAATTAATATAATTTTCTTTGTATTCTGGCTGGGGAAGAGACTGTTGTTTTTATAAGGACCCTTGCTAGTCCTTTTGTAGCTCATCACCAGAAGGATCCCAGGTTATAGCCAGTGAGTTAAGGAAATTGATATGCTATTAACCATTTGCATAGAATTAAATTGTTTAATAGGAATCCAAGAACCAGGACAGAACAGGAGTCTTTCTTACTGATGGTAAACCATACAAAGTTCAGCATCAGTGAATAAAAACCTGTGTGCCAGAGATTGGCAGACTTTTTGTTTGTTTAATGGAGGTACTAGGGATTGAACCCAGGATCTCTTGTGTACCAATCATGTGCTCTACCACTAAGATATAACTACCTTCCAAAAGTTTTTGTTTGTTTGTTTGTTTCAATGGAAGACAGACTTTTTGAGCAGTGGTGTCGTACCGACTCAGAGTTAGGCAAATGTTAGAGGTTGTGGTTTGGTAATTCAGGTGTTTCACCTTATCACCAGTGTGCCCTGACTGTTTTGCAGGAACGGCAAGAACTTAAAGCAGTGGTAATGCTATGATTGATACTAGCAGTAGCTGAGGTCTAGGGTAGTATACCTGAGCAGTCCTGTTTAGACATCGTTTTCCATGCTTATATTTGTTCTGTCCCTCCCTATATGACACCGTGTTATTGTAAACATTGGTATAGTCCATCTAGTTCAGGTACTTGTCTTTAATGATAGTGTATTCACATTATATTCTGCATAAATACTATACCCAGGAGTTATGCAACTAGTGTTTTTTTTTTAACTCAGCATTTCATAAAACAGAGAATTCATTGACAAAATTAAATCTATTATATAAAAATAATATATAACTCTTGATTATAATTATCTGGGGTGGTGAGTAGAATGCTAAAGGATCTAATGGCCAGGTCTTGATGTCCAAAAGTTTGTGGATTGTCTTATATGAAATACCTTCTATGAAGTGTTTTTAAAAAACTTTGTGATTTTAGTTGGCAAAATAATTTCATATGTTTATTTTCTCATATATTTATGGTTGCTTATTAACTCTATCAAATATCCACCCATCTGCACTGGTAGGTTAAATTGCTTCTCATAAAAGATTGGTCTTGACAAATTTTTGTTGTTATCTTTTCATTACCACTAGATGTTGATTGTACTAGCACAATAGTGTGTAAAATCTAGGGAGGAAACAAATCAGTGTGAATCATAGCAGTTAATTGTCTTCCCCAAAGCTCTATTTGGATAAATGCATATAAAGCACTTAGCACTGTGCCTGGCACAGAGGATGCATGCAGCAAGTGTTTTGAAAATAAATAAAAATTCGGATTCTTGTAAACATTAGTATTAATTATATTAGGGATTTTCAGGCACTGTAATCAGTCTTCTATCTTTGAGATTTGAAAGAAGCAGGAAATTGGGCGTAGGACCTACAGGGAAACAGGAAGTCTACCCATGTTTTTATTTCACATTCCACTTGGACTATCTTGGAAACACAGGGTAAAGCATCAAACAATGGTTGTATGAGTTTCTTTCTGGTGTTTCTTTTTATCTGTCTCTTTATCTATTTTGTATTATATTTTTATTTTAGGATTCTGGAGATAGAGTGTCCTGTGTCTGGACATGTCTGGAATGCCTTGAATTGATTCATTAATATCAGGAACATTGTGAGTGTTTCTTTGTCAAGGAGATGATGAGTTTTCTTTCCATTCCTATTCATTAGTCAAAGGAACAAAGTACTCTTCTTAAATGTTCATTAAAACAGATATATGATTCAAAAAATAAATGTCATTCATATCAAAGAGTATGTGAAAAGAACGCAAGAAGGTGTATAAGTAATAACCTAATTGTATTATCAATGAATAGTATATAATTACACTGAAGAGGGCAGAGAGTAAAAGAACTAGCTTAAGTCACTTTGAAAAACCATGAAGCTAAAGACAAAAAAAATTATCCCGAAATACTATACTCTAGTTAGTAAGTTTCTTTCTCATAGAGGTATGGGTTAGCATTTCTGAATTGCTATTATCAATTTTACTGTAAGTGTATCCTTGTATTGAACAAATAAGTAAAAATATTGTGTATAATGAAAGCTAGGTTCTTAACTCTCTCCACTGAGAAGGCTAGAAGTAATGACACTACTGTAGCAATGAACACACTGCTGCCCGTATCTTGGTTCTAAATAATATTCTCCTATAAAAAGAACCTTTGAGAAATGGTTGATTCTAGGGCTAGGGCAGGGAAATCAAGATGAACTTGGAACATTTAATGGTACTAGAGAGTAAGGAAGTGCTCAAAAAATGATAAGAATATGTTGGAAAGTTACAGCTAGTTTGAAGGCATTTGTACTGGCCAAAGCTGAGATGAAATAAGTAATGATAGTATTGGATCAGAATCCATAGAATAAAATAAATATCTATGAGTCTATACTAACATAAGCAAGGGAGAAGGGACGCCTTTTAAATTTTTATAATTTAAAAAAAATTGATAAACTTTATATTTTAGAGAAGTTTTAGTTCACAGGAACATTGAGGGACAGCTCTTTTTTATAGTAGAATTCCAGTTAATAAATGAAGAATGAATGATGACAATAAAAAATCATCATTAGGTAAATATTCACAGATTCTTATTGTATTTTGTAGGGGGTTTTTTTTTTTGTTTGTTTTTTTTGGTGAGGGAAAGTATTTAGGTTTTTTCATTGATTTATTCTTAGAGGAGGTACTGGGGAATCAATGTATTTTGTGGTATTAATGGATACTAATATTAGTGGTGCAAGTTTGGTGAGAAACAGGATATTTGCATAGTCTCAATGTGTCTTTCCCATAAGATATTTTTTAATCACTGGAAATAAGGCCTGTAAATAAGAGAAGCCTTATTTACAGTGGAGAATCCTGGAGACATCACCTAACCAAGTGACACCTTAACATCTCAGGCTTCCTGATACAGTGCACTAAGGACACAGCATCACCTCTATAGTATTCTTGCCAGAGAAGTTTAATCTCAATGTAATCATGAGAAAACAGTGTTGTCCAAATTGAGAAACATTACATAAAATAACATGCCATTTCTTTAAAAAAGTCTCAAGGTCATGAAAAAAAACTGAGGAACTGTCACATACTGGAGACTAAGAAAACATGACAGTTTGGGATTCTGGATTAAATCCTAGACCAAAAAAAGGACATTAGTGGGAAAATTGATGAAACTTGGAAAAGGTCTGTAGATTAGTTAATTATTTGTATCAGTGTTAATTTCCTGGTTTCCATGATTGTACTGTGGGTTGTGTAAGATGTTAATATTAGGGAAAGCTGGGTTAAGGTTATATAAAAACAATTAACCTTAAGTATTAACTATAAAATAGTAGTATTTTTGCAAATTTTCAATAAATTTAAAATTTTCTAAATGAAAATGTTGAAAAGTCAGGTATGTGTCTTATAATTCTAAAAATATTTAAGATGGTAGAAGGAGTTCTTTAGGTAATGAAATGATGAAGTCTCCAAAACTTATGACTAAATTTCAGTTAATTCTTTAGGCAGATTCATTCATCCTTGACAAATCTTACTTTCAAATTGTCATGAAAGATGTTCTTTCTTCTGCCTAAGTATTTTGTTCATATAATCATGATTTTAAACATTTCTGCCCCTTAAGAATTAGGAAATAAAACCTTTGAATCTAAAGTAAGAAACTCCCTGACTTGAGAAAAGTCTTAGACATAAGAAAAGAAAGATAAATCCAGCTTTAGAGTGAGCCTTTACATTTGAGTCAAAAACCAAAAGCCTCTGTCCAGAATCATTGCAGATGAGGGTATTTTCAACTTGGAGAGGAGTGGTGCTGTGTTTTGAGTACAGAAAGAAAATAGGCAAGAAGAAAGAATGTTTGGATGTTTGAGCCCTGTCAGTGAAAGAGATGAGATTAGTGACTAGGATCTATAGGTAGAATGGTTAGAGGTTGTGGGGAAATTTGGGAGTCTTTAACTTGGTTCAGAGATTTCAGGATGATTAGACGGAGTTAGGAAAGTTTTAAAATTAAGACAGGGATAGGAGAGAGCAAGCTGGAGGGAACTTCTGTGGGATGTGTTGATCAAGAAGAGAGGTTCAGCTCAGAGAAGCTAAACACAAATTTCTGCATTCTCTGAATATAACAGAGGCTAGCCAAGAAATTTCTAGAGATTTGTCTGTCAAGAGTTTTGAAGTGGAAGTTTTGACATTGTTCTACATGAATCTTGAAATCCTTTTTCAGCCCTCATGTTTATTCTGAAAACACACAAAAAATTTTATCAGTAAATTAGGCATAATAAAATCCTACCTAGGTGAACGTGTACTTTATAAGATGGCTTCCCTTGTATCTGTACTTGAACATGTTTAGAGGTGTTTTTGTGCTGCCTCTGTGTCATTTTAAGATGGCTAAAATTAAAGCTATTGAAAAAATTTGTGCTTTGGGATGGTATCTCTATAGCAGGAGAGTGATCTTCCCAATATTAAATTTTTAAAAGATTTCTTTTTGGTGCTAATTCTTACAAATCTAGGTGTCCCCCAGTATGTTACTGATTTAACAATTTCTAACACTGGTGCAAGAATCATTATAGATACTGAATTCTCGATTTACTTCATTTTCTGTTTTTTATCCTTGTTTACATAGACTTACCTTATATTTAACTTGAAATCTTAAATTGAGACTGTCACATGTTACAAAGAGATTAATATTGTAGAGAAGAAAAGTGTTTTTTTCCTGCTACCCTTCTGTGTTTTTGGCTGGGGCTCTGTAACAAAAGACAGATTAACATCAGAGGAACATACAGATTTATTTGATACAAGTTTTACATGACACAGGAGCTTTCATAAGGAGATGAAGACCAGAGAAGCAGATAAGCCTGAACATTTTTATACTAGGTTTGAAGAAGAGTGGAAAATTGTAAGAAAATGTGACAGGACAAAAGGACATGAGTAAAGGTAGTAAACTGGGGGAAATAGCAAAATCTGTTCCTTTGGATTCCTCTTGGTATCCCTCTGTCTTTGGAGATAAGGTAAAGGTATGGTACCGTTCACATGAGGGTTTTATGACCTACTTCAGGGGACATGGGGAAGTCAGAAAGTTCTTCCGCACATGCCATTTCTTAGATTCCTTCTTAACATTGAGCTTAAAATGTTCAATATGCAAAGATTCCATGTTTGTATTAGAGTGTTTTGAACACAATATCACAAATAACATTTATGACCAGTAACTCAGAACTGTACTCTTCACCTTAGAGTATGGGTCCAAAGATAGATCATTAGAATATAACTATTATTCCATAATTTATGTATTACTAATATTGTGTAATATGACTAAAATTGTCCTTTTTTGGTACCTTTCTGTCAAATACCTTTGGCTTCAGCTTTGAAGAGATGGAACCTGCCTAGGTAACAAACTAACAAATGATAGTTTTCTGGGCCAACATATTTTACTTGCTAAAATGTTATATAAGTGTCTATGGAAATGAACACAGGTTCCCCCCACT
The DNA here is from genome assembly GCF_036321535.1 of Camelus dromedarius. Taxonomy (NCBI): domain Eukaryota; kingdom Metazoa; phylum Chordata; class Mammalia; order Artiodactyla; family Camelidae; genus Camelus; species Camelus dromedarius. Next base: position 70,483,703 of record NC_087439.1, on the reverse strand, counting down.
ACCTCCATAACACAGGAACCCCGTTTCAGGCTCCCCTATTACGTACTAACCTCATTTTGAAATGGCTTATTTATAACAGTGCTGCTGTCCTATTGGCTTTTTGCTAAATGGAAGGAGTTTTCTGCCCTTTAGCCTAGAACGCATGTCTTGAATTTTTACTATTTTACTTGAAGTCATATTTTAAAATATCCATTATATCTTGGGGAACTTTGCCAAGATCAAATATTATCACTTTGAATTTTAGTAGTATTCTATAGTATTCATAGTGTTCTCATGTATTTTCTCATTTGCTGGAGGCTATAGCAATACTTTTACTATGGTGGGAATAGTAGCCCAATCTATTAATCACTTATTAAGTTATGCTTTGTCATACTTTCACAGTATAACATATTTGGCACCAATAATTCTCAATAAAAATACAGGCAAGAATTGTTAGTTTTGTAAATGTTAAAAAAAATCAGGAGCTAATAAATCTTGAAGGAAAACTAGAGTTTATATAATCACTAACCATACTATGTAAAAAAATTTTTGTTGCAAACTTTTTTTTCTGTGTTTTTGTATCTGTAGTGGATCCAGTATCTTCAGTAATTACTATTTCATTGGTAGTTTAATTGAAGCAGGAAGAGGAAAACTACTTTTTACATGTGTACTGTATACCATGTTTGCCTATGTGTATAAGTATACAAAAGTTGATCTTCATTATTGGTAGGTGCTGTATTTGTAAATTTGCCTACTCACTAAATTTGTTCGTAATCCCAAAGTCGATACTTGTGGCACTTTTGTGGTCATTTATGGACATCTGCAGAGCTGTGAAAAATTTGAGTCATCTGATACGAATGTTACCAGTTGAGGTCAAACAAAGCAGTGCGCTGTCTTGTTTCAGTTCTTATATTATAAACAAGTGTCCTTTCCGTGGTCTATATAGTGCCACATTTTCTCATTTTTGTGCTTTTTGTTGGTGATTTCACTGTTTAAAATGGCTCACAAATGTAGTGGTGAAATGTTGTCTGGTGTTCCTGAATGCAAAAAAGGCTTTTCTCCTTATGGAGAAGGTACTTATATTAGATAAACTTCATTCAGGCATGAGTTATTGTGCTATTGGCCATGAGTTCAATGTTAATGTATCAACGATATATATTAAATAACTTTTCTTTTAGCAGACACACACACATAAAACAATGTTATTTGTTGATTGGTTGATGAAAATGTGACCAGAGGGTGTCGGAACCAAACCATGTGTTTCCCCTTTAGTGTTCAATATTTGCTAATTCAGCATTTGCAGCAGTTTTATAGAACATACAAGAATCAACTATGTGTGTGTGTGTGTGTGTGTGTATGTATATAACTGTCTCTGTTTTGTATCATATCTTAAACATACTATTAATGTATTTTAGATTATACTATCTGCTTCGTGTAAGAAAAATAATATAAAGAACATGTGAATGTGTGTTGGCATTCAGTTAGAGTGCAGGAACAGTAAGTTTTCCCCTCACATCTTTCTGTTTGAAAATTAAATTGCCTTGATCTTAAGGTAAAATTCAACATCGTGTACTTTTTTGTTTTAACAATTTAAATACTTTTTTTCAGTGGTTGATTTATTTAAAGTGACATGCGCTATTTAGGATCAATTTTTCGGGGTAGTTTTTGTTGATTCCTTTCAGTAAGATCTTATGTTTAGAGTGTCTGATATCTCCAGGAGAAAACAGTATCTTTTTAAGTCTTAAGCTTTTCACTATTATTTGTTTTCTGAAAAGTACAGTGAGAAATTAGAAAAAGCTTTATTAAATAAAGAAAGGAAAGGAAAGGAAAGATATGCATTTCTTTCAGAAGAAATCAGAAGATTTCCATTAAATTACTTAACCCTTCTGTTTTTCTCCTAGAGGTAGATTTGATTAATTAATTGCCTAATGCTGCTTACTGCTTACCATAAACAGAGGAATTAGGTTGTATCTCACAAAAAAATAAAAATAAGAGACTAAGAAAAAATTAACACAAAGGACTAATCCCTGATGACTGAAAGGTCAAACATCCATTTAAAATACATATATCCAGAGAAATACTGAGCAATTGCAAAATTAAGCTTGAAGGGAAGATTTTTACTAAATAGTATAGCACAGTTAATAAAATTCATTTGTACACAGAAACATACTGCTTAGTCTTACAGGTGCAGACTCCTTTCAAACATTGCTTCCAATTAAGCCTTCTAGATTTAAGTTGGAGGATGGCACCTGCTGGCAATTATGAATATGTCTTTGTAACCATACATCTTTCATGGAGTATGAAAAAAAATTTATGGAAGGTTAAGAATTTTAAATGCTATGCTTAGTAATTGTTTTTTAATATATGAGATCCAATTTAGGAGAAAAAAATATTACCAAGCTTCATTTAAAGAAAGAAAAGTTGTGTTTTTCTTTTAAAACTGAGCAATAGTGTATTTGTAGACATAGTTACCTATCAGTGAAGGTTTTTCCCCCATAATCTTAAGTCTGTATGTTAGTACTTTTAGTACTTTTATAGTAAAGCTGCTCCCTTTTTACAAGTTTTTAAGTAAGTTTTTAATACTGAGAGGTGCTTAGAAGAGGGGAATTTTAGGGATTTAGAGATAGGCAGGTGAGTAGCACCAGAGTTCAGCCACAGTTAAGAAACTTACCCCTTTTGCCACCCCTTCCTCAAAAAAAAGAGACAGTTCCACTAAGATTCATAGATACTGGGAAAGCAGGAGTGGGAGAAGTAACATGTATTGTCATTTTAATGTTCATTAAATATTTCTCTTAAGCTTACTTCAAAAAGCAGAAAACACTTTAAAAGAAACTTGTGAATGACAGCTGCTTTTTGTCTTAACCTGTAGCTAATTCCAGGTATTCTGTACAGAGTTCTTCAAGTTGCCATTTCCAGTATCTGATCATCAATGAAGTTTGTATATTGTTATAAAATACTAGCAAGAAAGTAGCAACAAAGATATGAAGACCAGATGGTGACTCAGGGACTGTTAGTAAAGATGCTTCAAACTTCATGATTTGTTATGTGACTTCTGTTTCAAAAACAGCATTGACAGATATAATATTCAAAGATAACATATCAAAAGCTAAAAAACAAGTTTAACATTTCCTTGAAAAAGAAGAGCAAAGTGTTGTACATAGCCGAATTCTGGAAGTTGGCAATGATGAGCCCAAACTGTAGGTTCCTGTAGAGTTAACAGGGTCCAAAAGTGACCATGTGACAGGATCAGACTCAGGCTCCCTGCTTGAACCCAGGTGTTCTCTCTCCTTGAAAGGAGGCAAAAAAGACAACAGCTTCTTCCTTCTAAAAGTTTTTATTTTTTCATGAACTGTGCACCTGAGGAATATGAGAATGAAGACACTCAACCTTATGACCAGGAACTTAGCCAAAGTCACTCAGTCTGTGACAGGATCTGCAGCATCCCCAGTATCTCTGCAGAGTTGGAGTTTCAAAACGACATTAAAGGACCTAGTTTTGGATTGTGAGCAAGATAGTTATCAAGGGGAAATACTTGAAAATATCCTGGAGAGGAGATGATGAGTGGGAATTGGAGGAAAGAGAGAACAAACAAAAGCCTGAGACTGCAAACTTAAATTTCAAAACATATGGAAGGTGTGGGGGGGGGAACCTAATACTAAGGAAGTTCATTAGAAATGATCCAAAAGTGACACTTGTACATGGAAAAAAAATCCATGTGTGAAAAACTAAAAGGAAATATATATCTTTAAGACCTTGGTCTAGAAAAGGATTTTTTTTCAAAGGAACAAGCAACAAATAATAAAAGAAAATTAATAAATAACAACTACACTAAATTAAGAAATTCTGTAGAACAAGAGATATCACAAAGTCAAAGAAGCAGCTACAGGTTGAGAAAAGATATTTGTAACGTATAAAATTAAGTAAGGATTATTACCCAAAATATGAAAAACACCTTAAAAAAACTAAGAATTCAAAGGAAAAATGAGAAAGAATTTGAATAGGCAGTTCATGAAATAGGGAATCAGGATGGTTAATGAACATCTGAAAAGATGCATGATTAGTTAAGGAAATGCCAAAAAGAAGATTTAAAAAAAAAATTCCAGAGGATCTTACATTAGCAATTAAATGCTGTGGCTGGACATAATACAGCATTTAGGCTCTGAGTTGGAATAAGCAGAGCTTGCCCACTGACCATGGAGCGAGAGCCAGGAAGAAACCTTTGTTGTTTAAGACAACTGAGATTTTGAGATTGTTGCTGCACATAATCTAGTTTATTTTGACTGATAAAGAGAGGAAGTAAATGGCTTTGAGACTAGGCTGAAGGGGAGACTTTTAAGTATATGTCCTGGTAAACTTTTAAATTACTATGTGCATGTGTAATAAAATTAGAGACTACATTATGAGAGGATGCGGAGGAACCAGTGGGAGCTGTCGAAGTTGTTCAGGCAGAAGGTGATGACAGCCAATACTTAAGGTGGTGTGTTGGATGGAGATTAATTTATATAGACAAAGTCTAGAGATATTTTGAGGTAAAATTCATTGCATTTGGTAGTTAGCTAGATGTTGTGTATTTCTGCAATGTAAATTTTATAGTGAGCATATAATACATTCGTGGGTCCAAAATAAAGTTAAGTTAAAAGTAAAGATGTAGGCCTAAACAGGGTTTCATTATCAAAATAAAGTTTTGTCGATTGAAATAAAAGTGCACAACATAAGAGCTGTGAGTTTTGGTTTTACTTGCGGACTTACTGAGGATGTAGCCTGGAAGACAGCTCCGAGGAACTGCTCTGAAGAGATGAGGGAGGTCAGCGCATAGGTTATTTTGGAGAAGGAGTATGTGCAGTCAAGCACACGTCTCAGTAGAAGGTTGCTGCTAGTCACTAGGAACATATATTTCAGTTAACAATTTTAGTGCTTTTCTAAGTATGGGAAGATGCAACAATTGGGCTCATAAAATTTTCTCCTGAAAATAATGTGGAGGCCTGTTACACTAGTTTTCCCAAAGCACAGAGTGCCTCATTCTATCTGATTTCCTTCAGAGCTCCTTTCAGGATATGTTGAAAGTCAGTGACTACAGAGGCTAGTGACTTAATTTTTGTAGAACCAGATGGCTCTTGACATTCTTTAGTTGGCAATTATTAAGTAAAGAAAATAAAGAAGTGGGCCTATAACAAGATTTCATTATCCTCAGAGCCTTAAAATTTTTTCATTCCTATGTTATTTCTGTGAGATAGTTTGATTTCTTCATTTCACTTGCATCTTTATTTCCATTTTCATAGAACTTTTCTGTTGAAGAATTTTATTATGTCTCCACTGCATCACTGTAAGCAATATCTTTTATTGTTTCACTCACCTCCTATCTGTTCCTACTACAGTTCTTCCATATTTTGAGCAGTCTAATCTTCCCCAGTCTCTCTCTCTCTCCCACACCCCAATCTGTCCATCCCCCCTTCTCTCTCCCTCATACCTATAGTCACTCTGTAGTTCATAGTTCATTAGGACTTAATGATTTATATAGTTCCTATTTCTGTGGCTTTGTTGATCTTGTTCTCGAATGCCATTGTACCCCTTGATATCTTACTTGCCTTTTTTTGGGTCCATCACAAATCCTCCCTCATTCTTCAGGTCTCTAGTTAGAAGTCTTCGCATGTGCACATAGCATTCTATTTACTTCAAGGCACTTTACCTTCCAAAACCATTCTTCTTACTTTATTTCCTGGCGCAATTATTGACACCACTATTAACCCTATTTCCTAGGCCACAAATTCAGGGGTGATCTTTGATTCTTGGTTATTCTCTCGACTTCCACACCTGTTTCCACCAGACCATTTAAATAGACACCAAGGTACTCCTATCATTTCTAAGGAAATTAACATCATCTAGAAATAATTATAGCTTATACAGCATACAGAAATTATTTTCTTAACTCATACATTTAACCCTTGAGGGATTTTTCTTATTTCCATTATACAGGTGAGGGAACTAGGTTTAAAGAGGCTAAGGTTAAATGTTAAATTTTTTGTGTGTGACTTCAAGGCCTGTGCTAGTTTCATTGGCCCCATAAATATTTCTATAATCCATTCTCTTCTCTCTATTTCTCTCAGTTCCTGCCTTTATCATTTTTCTCTCTGGATTATTGCAGTAGCTTTCTAACTAGTAAAATGCCTCTCTTCTCCATCCCCCAGGCTCTTTTTCATACTCTGCCAGAGTGCTTCTCTAAAATACAAATCTGTTCATTTTATTCCCCTGCTTAAAATTCTTCAGTGGTTCCGTGTGGCCCACAAAATAAAGTTCAAACTCCTTATCATGGCACATCCATCATCTGGTTCCTGCTTACATTTTCAGCATCATTTCCTACTACTCTCCCTTCCCTACTCTGCATTCCAGCAACACTGAACTGTTTATGGTTACTGGAACTTAACACGTTCTCTTCAAGCTTTTGCTTTTGGAATTTCCCCCTTGCTTGGAATTTCCTTCTATCCTGGTCTGCCTTGTGAATCCATACTTTTCTATCACAGTTCAGCTCAAGCTACAGTTCTGGGATGTGGACATTAAAAAATTTTTTTTGACATTCCTTAGGGTTGAGGCAGTGTTAGGCTTGTCTGTGTCCTCTTTTTTTTTTTTTTCTTTTTTTCCAGTAGAGCATTTACCACATTGTAACTTGTTTCTCTCATTGATTAGACAGTGGTATTCTTGAGGGCAAATTTTTTTTTTTTCTTGAATTCAAGATGAATATCTTTTTAACTCTAGTCCCTGGTATATTGTCTGGCACAGTAGATATCTGTATTAATCTGCTTGGGCTACCATAACAAAATACCATAGGCTGGGTGGCTTAAACAACAAAAATGTGTTTCCTTGCAGTTCTGAAGGATAGATGTCCAAGGCAGGGTGCTGGTATGGCTGGATTCTGGTGAGGGCTCTCTTCCTGATTTACAGCCAGCCAGCCATCTTCTCACTGTATGCCCCCATGGCCTTTGCTTGGTATGTGGCTGTAGGGAGAGAGAAAGAAATCTTTCTCTTCCTTTTCTTATAAGGCCAGCTATTGAATTAGGACCCCATATGTATGACTTTATTTAATATTAATTGCCTCCTAAAAGCCATATCTCCAAATATAGTCACATTGGAGGTTATACTGAATTTAGGGGATACACTGAATGCTGGGGATATTAAGTCTATAGCAGTATTCAGTATTTGTTGAAAGAATTGTTAAATTATTTGTGTGTGTGTGTGATTCACTGTTTACATGGTTGTTTTTGCCATGAGATTATACATTTCTTGAGAGTAAGGAGTTGTTTCCTATTTGTATTTCTTATACTGTGAATTTATGGATTTTTAAGAGTTATTGAATGAATTAACTTCATTGCATTATAGAAGGAGATTGATGATATGGTTATTTAAGTCAGGTAGGTGCCAAAGTAGGGCTTCTGGACTAATTTTGACTGACTTTTTTCTACTCCAGACCTCTTATTCTTTGTCTTCATATTTCAAGGCAACCATTGTTATAGTTTCTTATATCCTTTCAGAAGTAGTCTATTTATGTGTAAATATTATATATATTTATCACTGTAGGGTTTTTGTCATCAGAAATAATAAATTATATAAAGTAACTAGCATGTTGCAATATAGTAGATTTTAAACCACAAATTTAGTTTCCTTCCTCTGCCTTTCAGGAAGGGAAGGCTTCTTAAGGGCTCATGCAGTCAGAACATTCCTTTAGGATTTGTTTTTATTTTATAGTTTAAAATACTGTTAATTATCAGATCACAAAGTTTCTCCCTACTGACGTGTAGGGAGAAAGTTAAAAAGTAGTATGTAGTACCAGGTATTTGCATTATTTCTTACCAGTCATTTGAGGTTACTCTATACTGTGATGTTTCATTCCATTAACACAGTGGTACTAAACCAGAGATGATTTTGCACCCAAGATATCTGGCAATATTTGGAGACATTTTTGGTTGTAATAACTAGGGAATGCTACTAGCATTTACAAGATAGAAGCCAGGGATGCTGCCAAACATTCTACAGTACACAGGACAGCCCCCACAACAAAGAATTAATCTGATCCAAAATACCAGTAGTGCTGAGATTGAAAACCCTGTATTAGCATAAATAATAATGAATTGAGTGTAAGTCATGGCTTCTCTTGTTCTTTCTGTAATTACAGTTTATGTTGACTCTTCATTTTGTGATTTTATAATGTTAATTCTAAAATGATCCTAGATAAGATGTTGTCTACTGTGCAACAGATGTGAACATCTGTTCTGGTTTTCAGATTCTGATCTTAAAATATTTAAAGTCGTTTTATTGTATAGTGTTGGCATTTGCTTTTGCAAGTTTTCACCTTAATTAAAAACATACCAAAGGCAGCAGCAGATCTGTTTTTCTTAAACTAAAATGATAAAGTGATTTAAAAAAAATCAATTAGGCCAGTTTATTAATTTATTTAATTCTGGGGGAGCAATTAGGTTTATTTTATTTATTTAATGGTCCTGGGGATCGAACCCTGGAACTTGTGCATGCTGAGCATGCACTCTACCACTGAACTATACCCTTCCCCCGATACAGTGATTCTTAACTTTTCAGTGTACTTTGCTGCTTTTGAGTTTGACCTGAGTCTATTCCATAGCCCACTGAGGCTGAAGTTATATAGCCATCTGCCAGCTGGTAAAATATGTTCAGGATTTTGCCAGACTGGAGGTACGCAAGGCATATGTCTAAATTCCATCTTTATGGGAACTCCAGGATCTTTAGAGCTATTAGTAATGTAATTTTCTTTGAAAGTGGGCAGTTAGATGGTGTTGGTGTTCATGGTAGAAGAGAATTCATAAGGATTAGGAGACATGAATATCTCTGGATTGATTGATAAAGTTTCAAGGAGAGTTTCAGGGGAAGATGAGAGAATAGGTAGAGGTAGAGACTAATGATGCCATCTTATAATATTTGGCTTAACTTTTGCTTTTAGAAACATGCACTACTGAAACTACAGAGTCACAAAACTCGTAACTGTGGGGTGAGATTTAAATCAATTCATTCTGGCTTAAGAGTCTATACTCTTAGCCTTCACACTGTACTGCCTCTCAGTTACCATCCTCCTCCCCTCTCACGACCCTCCCCACCCATCATTTACAAGAGGAGGAACAGGTTAGAAAATGGAGAGATGGAAAATGATAAATTCACTTCGGAAAATTCTGAATGTGAGGTGATTGTGAATTGCCAAGTTAAAGTGTCTGGAAGGTTATTTGATAAACAAATCTGGAGGTCAGGAAAAACGTTTTAAGTTTGAGATTTGTAAATTATTAGTGAACAGCTGATACTTGAAGCTAGTGAGTTATTCCAAAGATGGAATATAGAAAGAATAGAAAAGAATTCAGAATAGAACCTTGGAGATAATCAACTTTTAGGAAGTCCATAGAGGTGGAGAGGCTTGAAAAATAGACTGAGAAGTGGCCAGAGAGATAAGAAAGTCAAGGTTAAAAATTACAGAGTAAAAGCCAAGGGGGGATGTATGGTTATTAATGCCAGATCTGTCTTATGGGCAATTAATGGAAGTTAGGACTTAAAAAAAGTCCTTCGAATTGGATTAGAAAGTCACTCTTTTAAGAAGTTTTGTTCGAGTACAGTTTGTTTACATTAAAGATGTATACATTAAAGAGATAGATTAGTTTTTAAAATATCCATTAATTCAAGGTCTTATAGAAAATAGTGTCATCTTTCCTTTTTTGTCATTCTGGTTACTATCTTATAAAGGGCATTTATGTACTAGGGTTAGGAATAGCAGTATTCAGTCTTATATGATGGTCCTGGTAGGAAAATGGGTCTATAAACATCAAATAAATAAACTTGTGGACAACCATTTAAGCAGATAAATAGTCATTGTGGGTTGAATTCTGTCCCCTCAAAAGCATGTTCGAGACTTATCACCCCTACCTGTCCCATCCCTAATGCCTGTGAATGTGACCTTATTTAGAAATAGGGTCTTTTACAGACATAGGAAAAAAAACTATGTTTACCAAAGGGGAAAGTAGGCAGAGGGATAAACTAGGAGTTTGGGATTAACAGATACCCAATACTATGTATAAAATAGATAAGCAACAAGGACCTATTGTATAGCACAGGGAACTATATTCAATTTCTTGTAATAAGCTATAATGGAAAAGAATCTGAAAAAAATCTAGGTGTATGTATAACTGAATTGCTTTGCTGTACGCCTGAAACTAACACTGCAAATCAAGTACACTTCAATAAAAAATAAAAAGAAATAAGATCTTTGCTGATGTAATTACTGGTGTCCTTATAAGAAGAGGTGAAGACAGACACATAGGAGAATGCAGTGTGATGATGGAGGCAAAGATTGGAGTGATGCCATTTATAAGCCAAGGAACACCCAAAGATTGCTGGCTAGAAGTTAGAAGAGCCAGGGTTTCAGAAGGAGCACAGTCTTGCTAGTCCTTCTAGCCTCTAGTACTGTGAGACAATATATTTTCTTTAAGTCACTCAGTTTGTAGTGCTTTGTTACACCAGCCCTGGGAAACAAATAGTCTTTAATGATGTTAAAGAAGTTCAGTAGGATTGAAAGTAACTCTGAATTGTTAAAAATTTTAGTCTTTTAAAAAACTATTATTTTTATTTTTGAAGTATAATCAGTTTACAATGTTGTGTCAATTTCTGGTGTACAGCATGTTTCAGTCAAACAGACACATACATATATTCCTTTTCATATTCTTTTTCATTTTCATTATAGGTTATTGCAAGGTATTGAATATAGTTCCCTGTGCTATACAGTATACACTTGTTGTTTATCTGTTTTATATACATTAGTTAGTATCTGCAAATCTCAAACTACCAATTTACCCCGTCTCACCTCTTTTACCCCCTGGTAACCACAAGTTTGTTTTCTATGTCTGTGAGTTTGTTTCTGTTTTATAAATCTGTTCGTTTGTCTCTTTTTTTTTAGAGTCCACATGTAGGTGATAATCATACAGTATTTTTCTTTCTTTCTGGCTTACTTCACTTAGAATGATGATCTCCAGGTCCACCCATGTTGCTGCAAATGGAATTACTTTATTCTTTTTTTATAGCCGAGTAGTATTCCATTGTAGATGTATATACCACAACTTTTTTATCCAGTCATCTGTCAATGGACATTTAGGTTGTTTCCATATCTTGGCTATTGTAAATAGTGCTGCTGTGAACATTGGGGTGCATGTGTCTTTTCGAATTTTAGTTTTCTTTGGATATATGCCCAGGAGTAGGATTGATGGATCATATGGTAAGTCTATTTTCAGTTTTCTAAGGAACCTCTATACTGTCTTCCATAGTGGCTGCATCAACAGTGTAGGAGGGTTCCCTTTTCTCCACATCCTCTCTAGCATTTAGTATTTGTAGACTTTTTAATGATGGCCATTCTGACTGGTGTGAGGTAATACCTCATTGTAGTTTTTATTTGCATTTCTCTAATAATTAGCGATATTGAGCATCTTTTCATGTGCCTGTTGGCCACCTGGATGTCTTCATTGGAGAAATGTCTATTTAGGTCTTCTGTCCATATTTTCATTGTTTTTTTCCCCTGATGTTAAGCTATATGAGGTGTTTGTATATTTTGGAAATTAGTCTCTGGTCGGTCACATAATCTGCAAATATTTTCTCCCATTCTGTAGGTTGTCTTTCGTTTTGTTTATGGTTTCCTTTGGTTTGCAAAAGCTTTTAAGTTTAATTAGGTCTCATTTGTTTATTTTTGCTTTTATTTCCATTACTCTAGGAGCTGGTTTGAAAAAAGTATTGCTGAAATTTATGTCAAAGAGTATTCTGCCTCTGTTTTCCTCTAGGAGTTCTATAGTATCCAGTCTTAACATTTAGGTCTTTAATCAATTTATTTCTGTATATGGTGTTAGAGGATGTTCTAATTTTATTCTTTTACTTGTAGCTGTCCAGTTTTCCCAGCACCATTTATTGAAGAGACTGTCTTTTCTCCACTGTATATTCTTGCCTCCTTTGTTGTAGATTAATTCACTGTAAGTACGTGGGTTTATTTCTGGACTTTCTCTCCTGTTCCATTGATCTATGTGTCTGTTTTTGTGCCAGTTCCATACTACTAAAAATTTAGTCTTTTGAACAAAGTTGCCTGAAAGTCTTGCCAAAATCCAGTAATGTCTCCAGGCTCACCTAAATTCCTGATTAGGTAGAGATGGCCTCTTCAATAACTGTGGCATCATAAGTCAGACAGACTGCCTGTCAGCTAATATATCCATACAGTAGTGATTTGAATCATAAACAGTATTTTTATGTTTTAGATTAACTTTTTGTAGCCAGAATTGATGCTTTTTTCTTTGTTTCATAGTGAATTTTGTTGGTATTATATGCACTACCTAATAAATATTCTTTGGAGAAGCTGTAGTGGTTTTAACTGGATTAAAGCCATCCTTTTCCTTGAAGAAATGATGTAGTTGCTCGACAGCAGACAGCTCTGCTAGAAGATGAAGAAATATTCAGGTTTCTTTGTTTATAGTGGCTGTCATGCCTCCAGATTTTTTCTTTTATTATGAAAGCTATGGGAATTTCCCATTAAAAAATGTACATTTATCACTACAAAAATTTGAAGCCTTTAGATTTAGAATCCCTGTAACAAATTGAGACTAAAGCTTAGTTCATAAGAGGCAATGTCCATTTATAGTGGTTGTGGTAGAGCAGAAGATAGTAAGCAACTTTTAGAGGGAGAATAGAGATGCTCTTTGTGATAATATTTTCCTGATTGGGACCATGGGTTAGGGCCTAGGGTTTTCTACTCTAGGGCCAAGGCCTACCCTAAATTAATGTCTTGACATTTCAGTTGTTTCATGTTAATATTTTTTAACAAAGGCTGAAATTCAATATTGTTTTTTTTAAAGCCCCATTATTTTATTATTAGATTCAACAGATAACAGATATAAAATCTCTCTAAGTTTTTGTTTAACTTATGTGTGTGTGTGTACTAGTTCATGATTCAAAAAGAACATTTCTTACACTGTGTTAGTTAACTATAAAATGGCATATCATTTGTTGTAATAGTGATAATAAATTGGGCATTTTCATGAAAAATTTATTTTATTTTGATAAAGATAGATTATTTGGTTCTTGGCATTCTGATTTGCAATAGTTCATGACCTATCTTTTGAATTATCGAGCTCTGAAAACATTTAAGTAGATCATCTATCAAAGATGTTACACAGAGGATGAAATCCTGCCTTTTTATGGAAAAATTGACTTCTTTGGTTCTAAGTAATATTTTGTAATTCTAACTTATTTATGGTTCTATTCCTAGAAAATGATGTATTCTTTTGTAGTTTTTCCAGTTGTACTGAAAATAACGTCAGCCCCAATTGGCTTTGTCAGACTTGGCAGTTTTACAAGAAACATGGCTATAGAATTCTTTACTAAGTCTTTGTATAGTATTTTGTCTTGCAATAGAAATTGTTCTTTATGCAGCTTGCTTTTTCTTATTTCCATGCTTTCCCACATCATCCAAATGGGAAATTCTTTTTAGTAATTTAGCATCTCTTGGGGGGCTTCCCTCAAAAGTCTTAAATTTACCTCTTTCAAGAATTTCAACTGATTGTTTATATATTTTCCTCTTCTATTTTCAGTTGTTGCAAATAAATTTTAACTTATTATGTGTTTTATGGAAATGGTTTTTAGTCACATGTAATAGTTTCTATAACAGCTTTATGAGAAACAGTTTACATATATAATTCACCCATTTAAGGTACAGAATTCAGTTGCTTTTAGCTTATTCACAGAGTTGTATCATAAAATATGTGACCTCTTCTGTCTGGTTTCTTTTTAGTTAGTATAGCGTTTTCAAGGTTCATCCACGTTGTAGTATGTATCAGTAATTCATTTGTTTTTATTGCCTAATATTCCATTGTGGATATACCACATTTTGTTTATCCATTTATCAATTGATGGACATTTAGGTTGTTTACACTTTGGGGCTATCATGAGTAATGTTATGAATATTCTTGTACAAGTTTTATGTGAGTATATGTTTTTATATCCCTTAGGGGTATGGTGGGGGTGGAATTGCTGGATCATGTTGATTTAAGAGTTCCTTGTATATTCTGGATAGTAACCTTTTGTGAGATATATTATTTGCAAAATGTTTTCTCATTCTGTGAATAATCTTTTCACTTTCTGGATGGTGTACTTTGAAGCATTATGGTTTTTTATTTTGATGAAGTCCAATTTGCCTATTTTTTTCTTTTATTATTGTGCCTTTTTGGTGTCATAGCTAAGAAACTATTGTCTAATCAAAGATACCAAGAAGTATGCTTATATTTTCTTCTGAAAGTTTGATAGTTTTAGCTCTTACATTTAGAGTCAGTGGTTCATTTTGAGTTAACTTTTGTCTATGCTATGAGGTTGGGGAATCCAACTTTATTCTTTTGAATGTGGGTATGCAGTTGTGTATGTATATACAGTTCAACTATTTGCTGGAAAAGCTTACTTTTTTCCTCATTGAGTAATCTTGACATCCTTGTCAAAAGTCAATTGACCATACATGTAAAGGTTTATTTCTGAACTCTCAATTCTATTTTCATTGATATGTACCTCTTGCTTTATGCCAAAACCACACTATCTTGATTACTGTTGCCTTGTAGTGCGTTTTGGAATCAGAAAATGTGAGTGCTCCAACTTTTTTCTTCTTTTTCAAGATTGTTTTGGCTATTCTGAATCTTTTACATTTCCATATGAATTTTAGAACTAGCTTTTCAATTTTGCGCAAAGGAAGCTGGTATTTTACAGGGATTGCATTGGGTCTGTAGATCAATTTGAAGAGTATTGTCATTTTAACAATATTAAGCCTTATAATCCATGTGTATGAGTTGTCTTTCTGTTTATTTAGTTCTTCAATGGCTTTCAGTGACACTTTGTAGTTTTCAGTATACAGATCATACATTCTTTTGTTAAATTTATTCCTAATAATTTCATTGTTTTTGATGCTATTGTAAATGGAGTTGTTTTCTTAATTTCACTTTTGGATTGTTCATTGCTGGTATATAGAAATCACAATTGATTTTTGTATATTGGTCTCATTCTGCAACCTTGCTGAACTTATTTATTAGTTCTAATAGTTTTTTTGTGATCACTTAGGATTTTCCATATATGTGACCGTGCCATCTACAAATAGAGATAGATTTACTTCTTCTTTTTTAATCTGGATGCCTTTTACTTCTTTTCTTTTTATTATTATTATTTGCCTAGACTCTCCAATATAGTGTTAAATGGAAGTAGGGGAGCCAATATCTTTGTCTTGTTCCTGATCTTAAAGGAAAACTTAATGTTTTCAATTTTTCATCATATAAGTATGATGTTAGCTGTGGGTTTTTTCATAGATGCTCTTTATCAGGTTAAGGAAGTTCCCTTCTATTTCTGGTTTGTTGAATGTTTTAATCATAAAAGTGTTTATATATTTCTTAAGATTCTAAATAAATATTGGTTAGTATTTATATATTTTTCCACATATAAAATAATCATAATACTAGTCTTTCAAACTTTTCACTCTTCATTTTTCTCCCTTTTGCATTGAAGGAAAAGCAGAAATGACAGCAAGAGAGTTATTTGCAATAAGTATCTTTTTTTAATTTAAAAACACTAAAAATAGTCGCTAATTTACTTCATTTAAAAATTACAGAATGTATTGAAAGTAGGATGATGGAAATGTGTTCTTGAGGAAGTCTCATAATTTATCTGGGTTACCTCTCTTATAAATAAAGGGATTACCCTAAATGAAACTTAACATTATAATCCTCTTCAAATTTCAGTAATTCTGTGATTTTACAGCTCAAATGTATTATATGATCCCCCTCAACCTGAAACCCTGTACCACTTAGCAGTTAATCTCTATTTCCTTCTCATACACTTCTCTATCCCAGTTGAAGGCAACTACCAGTCTATTTCTGTCTCTCTGTCTTCACCTATTCTGGACATTTTACATAAATGGAACTATATAATTTGTTATTTCTGGTTCATACATGCTATAACATGCATTCTTTCCCCCTCTCCCTCTCTCCCTTTCACACCCCCCCCTTCCTTCCTCCCTCCCTTTGTTTTTTATTGTAGAGAAGTTCATAACATAAAATTCACCCTCCCAGCAATTTGCAAGCGTGCAACCAAATGCACATTATGGTGCAGCAGATCCCCAGAACCCCCCTACCCTGCATGACTAAACCTCTAAATCCACAAAACATTTCTCCATCCCTCCCAGCCCCTGGCAACCATCACTCATTCTACTTTCCATTTCTGTGAGTTTGACTGCTTTAGATACTTCATCTGAGTGTAATCATACAGTGTTTGACTTTTGTGTCTGCTCTGTTTCTCTTCACCTAATATCCTCAAGGCTTATCCATGTGATAGTGTATGATGATATTTCCTTCCTTTTTTAAGGATGAACAATATTCCATTGTATGTATATACCACAGTTTCTTCATCAATTCACCTGTCAGTGAACATTTAGGTTGCTTCTATCTCTAGGCAAATATGAATATGGCTGCAGTAAACATGGTGCTACACACTGAATTGTGTCATGCACCACCCCAACCCCCTTAATGTTGAAGTCTTAACCACTCCCCTTCACCAGCCCAGTGTGATTGTATTTGGAGATAGGGCTGGTGAGGAAGTGATAAAGGTTAGGTCCTAATCCAGTAGGGTGTCCTTATAAGAAGAGGAAGACACCAGAGCTCGCTCGCTCTCTTTCTGCCATGTGCAGACATAATAAGAAGATGGTTGTCTCAAGCCAGGATGAGAGAACACTGGAGAACCAAATGGGCTGACACTTTAAGCTTGGACTTCCAGCCTTCAGAACTGTGAGGAGTGTTTCTGTTATTTAAGCTACCCAGTCTGTAGTATTTTGTTACAATATCTGTAGCTGATAAATATAATGGGTGTGCAAATATCTCTTTGAGATTCTGTTTTCAGTTCTTTTGGATATATATCTAGAAGTGGGATTGGTGAATCATATGTGGTAGTTCTGTTTTTAACTTTTTGAGAAACCTCCATACTATTTTCCATAATGACTTGGCTATTTTACATTCCTGTTAACAAGGTCCAGCAGCTCCAATTTCTCCAAATACTTAGTAACACTTAATATTTTCTGCTTTTTCAATAGTGGACATTGTAATTGGTGTGAGATAATACCTTGTGGTTTTGATTTGCATTTTTCTCATAATTAGTGGTGCTTAGCATCTTTTCAGATGCTTCTTAGTCATTTATGTATCTTCTTTGGAGAATGTCTGTTCAGGTTATTTTCCCATTTTTTAATTGGGTTATTTGGTTTGTTATTATTGAGTTGTAGGAATTCTTTACGTATTCTGAATAATAATCCCTTATCAGACTCATGATTTGTGAATATTTTCTCCCATTTTGTATGTTGCTTTTTCATTCTTGATAGTTTCCTTTGCTGGGCAGAAGTTTTAACGTTTGATATAGTCCCATTTGTCTATATTTGTCTTTGTTGCTTATTCTTTGTTTCATTTCCATGAAGTCATCGACAAATCCAATGTCATTAAGTTTTTCTCCTATGTTTTATTCTAGGAGTTTTACAGTTTTAGGTCTCAGTTTCCCTCTTTAGTCCATTTAGAATTAATTTTTATATGTGGTATAAGATAAGGAAGGGTCCAGCTTCTTTCTTTTGCATTTGGAAATCCAGTTTTCCCAGCATTATTTGTTGAAGAGACTGTTCTCTCCCCATTGTATAGTCTTGGCACACTTGTTGAAGATCATTTGACCATATATATGAGGGTTTATTTCTGGGCTCTCTATTCTGTTCTATTGTCCTGTATATCTGTCTTTACTAGTATCATACTGTTTTGATTATTGTAGCTTTATAATGTTTTATAACCAGAAAGTGTGTGGCTTCCAAGATTTGTCCTTCTTTCTCAGGGTTGTTTTGGCTATTGAGGGTCCTTTGAGATTCCATATGAGTATTTAATTTTTAAAAAAAAAAAGTTGTCCTAGTATCCATTGTATGGCTGTATCACATTTTGTTTATGCATTCATCAGTTGATGAAGATTTGGGTTGTTTCCAAGTTTTTTCTCTTACAGCTAATGCTGCTGTCAATATTTGTATATAAGTTTTTATGTGGATATACATTTTCAATTTTCTTGGGTATGTATCTAGGAGAGTAATTCCTTGGTCACATGGTAACTCTATGAGTAACCTTTGAGTCTCTGCCAGACTGTTTCTCAGAGTGACTGCAGCATTTTATTTTCTCATCATCAATATGTGAAGGTTCCAGTCTACATCCTTGCCAACACTTTTTGTTGTTTTTTTCATTATAGCCATTCTAGTGAATGCTATTGTAATTTCCTGGATGTGTCACATAAAAAGATTTTTACAGATTGGTTTAAGAAAGAATATGCTTTTGTGTTTACTTTTATTTCCAAATATGGGATAATTCTACTGTTGATACATCTCTGCCCGCTGTCTCAGAAGATATATTGCATTGTAATACCTTTAGACCAGGGCTTTTCTACCTTGGCACTATTGATATCTTGTGCCGGATGATTTGTTTTTCTGCTTAGGGAAGTATATGTGCATTGTAAAATTTTTAGCAGCACCTCTGTCCTATACCACAGATGCCACTGTCATCTGCAGTTGTGACAATTAAAATTGTGTACAAGCATTGCCAAAAGTCCCTTGGGGGCTGAGATAGCCCCTGGTTGAAAACTTTACTGCCTTAGAGAAAGAAATAAAATATAATTCTTTGTTAAAAATCTTTTTTTTTTTTTTTGGTCAGTCTAGATCTTGTTGTTTTTGTCATTCACAATAATATTTAAGAACTTTACAAAAATTTTTATCTTATCTTTCAAATAGGAAAAATGGATTATTGCCTTAAAATCTTGCTAAATAATTCTTAGGAGAGTTTTTCCTTAGTGAGTTTGAACTTGGATTCGTACGCTAAAGTGTCTTCATTTTATTTATTTTTTCTTAGTTTATTTTTGAAATAAAGATTTTGGGTACATATGCTTGTGAAGAAATTTTTAGAATTCCATAACCCTAGATGCCAAGTTAGATGGGACCTTAAAGGTTTAATTTAATGTAGTTTTTGATTTTTAGAATGAAACCTAGAGAAATTAAGTAATTTGTTTCAAGTAACATTGTAATCTGATTGGTGACAGAAATAAGACCAAATCTCCTATGGTGTTGGTTTGGGGGTTGGAGAGATTGTTTTTTGTATTTTAGTGGTGCAGGTAGGTTTATTTAATATATGGGAATGGAAAGATTAGTTTGCTTTTGGGTAGAAGTTAATTTATAGTCTCACTTTATATCATACAAGTAAATGACAGGTGGAGTATACAGGTAAATAATACGAAAATAATTCTTTTTAAAAGTCAGGCAATAAGAAAATAGAATAAAATAGAAGTCAGAGTTTTAGGGCAGTGAAAACACTCTATGATACTATAATAATGGATTCATATCATTATGTAGATATGTGTCCAAACCCATAGAATATACAACACCAAGAGTGAACCCTAAGGTAACTGTAGGCTTAGGGTTATTATGATGTGTCATTGTAGGTTCATCACTTGTAACAAATACACAATTCTACTCACTCATTATTGAGGGAGGCTATGTATGTGTGGGAGCAGAGAGCATATAGAAATATCTGTACTTTCCTCTCAATTTTGCTGTCAACCGAAAGCTGTTCTAAAAAAAATAAACTTTAAAGGAGGAATTAATCAAATTAAAAAAATAGAAGTTGAACACTTATCAGATCTCTGGAGGGAAAAAGCTTTTCTGTATTTAATATGATGAAAAATTAAACCAAAAAGAAAATCTTGGTAGATTGACAGTGTAAAAGTTGGGCCTATTTGCTTTTCGACAAAACAAAACTTCTATGTTCCATTATATCATTAGGAAGACCTGTTCTTTTGATTCCCAGTTCAGTGCTTTCTTGAGTAACAGTGTTTTATTGAAGTAATAAGCTGTCTCCTCCCAATTTAATTTGTTCTAGTCTTTTTGGGATAGGTCATATTATGAAAGATACAGTTGTCTGTGTAAATAAAATGGTTTGATAGGAATTTATTTGTGAATGAAGAGCTGGGTAGTAAAAGCCTAGGGCTTGCTTTTAAGAATTTATATTCTTAAAATGAAAGTCTAGGATATACAAATACTTATAAATAAATAAAAACATGGGAGCATGAATATACATATACTTATATATCCATGTGAATATTGTGGTTATCTTTATTATTATGACATTTGACCAAATAGCATGTATATTTTACTTTAGACTTGGGAGATGTTTTTAGTGAGGTTTGTTTTTGGCGGGTAATGGATATTAAGTTACAGATGGGTTGTCAATTTGGTTTTGAGTGTGTGTGTGTAGAGCATTATTTGTGTTTAATTTACATAAAGTAAAACTCACTCTTTTAAGTATTCAGCTTGTTAAATTTTGGAAAATGAATGTGGTTGTGTGAACATCACCACAATCAATAATATTTCATCATCCTCAAAAATTTTCCTCCTAAGTGTTTATCATTGCTTCTTGTGCTCAACCCTAGCTCCAGATTACCATGATGTGTTTTTTCTCTCTATAATTTTATCTTTAGTGTTTAATATATGTGAAATTATTTATTAATTAGTGTATATATATAACTAATATAGAAGCAACTGTTCATTTAGAAGTATATCTTATTTTTTTATCCTTAAAAATAAATGACTTTCATTGTGCTAGACATTTTTGTATTTGTTTCTAGTATTTCATATGTGTGTGTATATATGGAATTATACAATGTGTAGTCTATTGTGTCTAATTTCATAAGCATATTTTTTTTTAGATCTACCCATATTGTTGCATGTATCTATAGTTCATTTCTTTTTATTGATGAGTAGTATTCTTTAGGCTACTGTGAATAATGCTTGTATGAATGAATTTATCTTGAATACTGGTCTTTATGTGTTCTCATTTCACAGAGTACTTAGGAGGTTAATTGCTGAATACCATGGTAAACTGTCCAATGTTTCCGAAGTGGCTATTTTGTTTTGTGTTGTCATCAGTAATGTATGAGAGCTCCAATTGCTCTGCATAGTTTTCCTGGGCTTTTTTTTTTTTTTGAGTGTGTGTTTATGTTTATATATGTAGTTGTATCATAATTTTGAAGACTTTAGTGTGTTTGAATGTGAAACTCTTAGGTAGAAATGTTTTTATGGAGGTTGTCAGTTTTTTTTTAAGAGCAGTAGAAATTTGATGATTATAACTTTGGATCAAACAATCCACCTTTTCTTCATCCATCTTTACCCCTGTAATTAAATCTCCATTTAGAAGTATATCTTGGGGTCAGGGGGTAAGGGGTATAGGTCAGTGGTAGAGTGAGTGCTTAGCATAAGCACAAGGTCCTGGGTTCAATCCCCAGTACCTCCATTTAAAGACAAACCTACCCCCCTTCTCCCTCCACCCCCGCAAAAAAAAAAAAAAAAAACAACCCAAAGCAAACAAACAAAAAGAATATTTTTAGGATATTCTAAAATTTATTCTTGAAAGAGTAGCTACTGAGAATGACCACTGATTGCAACATGGAAGGAAAAACTGAGTCATTCAAAGCCTTCCTATGAAATTCTTACATATTTATTTGTTTACAGTTTTCTGTCTTTTATATTTCCATCACTAAAGTATAAGCATTTTGAGGGTAGGGTCACTGCCTATTATGTTATGTCCTCATGCTGTATCTTACTCCTACCATATCTCCAGATTTAGAACAGTGCTTGGCACATAACAGGCAGTTAATAAATATTTGGCTGACTGTTAAATGATTGATTGATATGCACGCCCCAGGATATGTAAGTATCTTGGAGGCTTCGGCCTGGTTTATCAGCTTTTCTGAGGTTTACTGTTGCTGTGAGTTAGGGGAGAACAATGTATCTCATTGCTGTTTGGAAGAGCTTGGATTACCTGACACATTTTGTCAGCTCGGAGTTGTTGTTGAGTGTGTTTGTGTGGTCTATTTTGTGTTTTTTTCCCCTTAGGCAGTTGGACACCCTTTGTTAATAGATAAACTTTATTTGGGTTTTCTTTTTCCTTTGGCCACCACTGCTGCTAACATTGAAACATCAGTAAATGATGGTAATAAAAAGAGTAATAATTACGCTAATGATCAAACTGTGATTGTTTGCATGTTTTTTTGTTTTGTTTTGATTTTGAGAGAGAAAGAGAATCCATGAGATTCCATGATTTACCTTTAAAGTTATGTAATATTTCATCCCAGGCATGTTTAACCAAGAGAATATTTGCACTAGCACCCTAGCACCCCAGGCCCAAGTCCAGTTGGACAGCTGGTCAGCCTGGCAACCTGGTGTCCAAAGTGTTTGTGTGTGTTTTAATCAGCCTTTGGTTGCCTTTCTCTTTAGGCATCTATGCAGAAAAAGAGTTAACATAGCCGGCTTGTTATCCTTAGAAAGATCTGCTTACAAGATTGGACCTTGGCTGGCATCTGAGAAAAATTAGATTCTGGGAGTGTTCCCACCATTTCATAACTGATAAGGCTGGTGTACTATGCTTCAACTATTTGTTCAAACAATATGGTTTATGTTGAGCACCTCCTTTTCTTCTGGGAGTCTGGAGTTTTGGTATGTGCTAGGCAGAGATTGCGTACGTGACCCCCAACAAAAACTTTGGACACTGAGTCTCTAATGAGCTTCCTTGGTTAGACATTTCACATGTGTTGTCACAGTTTGGTGCTGGATAATAATTAAATGCATCCTCTGTGACTCCATGGGGAGAAGACTTTTGCAAGTTTCTACCTGGTTTCCTCTGGACATCATCTCATAAAGCTTTTTCCCTTTGCTGATTTTGGTTTTGTATTATTTTGCTATAAGAATCACTGAACCCTAGGCTAGTTTTCAGAACTCCTAGCACAGCATCAAATTCAAGAACATCATAAAGAGGCATCTAATGAAGATTGTAATTTTTTCCCCACTCTGCTCTCTTTTTGTCATTAGGGAATGTCTAGCAGAATGACAGTTTAATCTGGATAAAGAAATTTATAAATTAAGAGATATTTATTTAATTTTTGAAAGGATTGGAAAAATAAGTTACTGTCTTGCTTGATTTATTATAACTGAATTTAGAAATTTGAGTTTATACCAAATTTTATAGGGATATTTCCGTTACGTTGAGACACTTTCTTCTTTGCAGTGATACTCTGAAATCCCAGTTATGTTTGTTCTGAGAAATTTGTGTTCTAGGAAAGGGATACTGTTGCTTCAGTTATTCAGTTTTTTGCCCCATTACAGCAGGGTTCCTGTGTTGTTTATTTTAGATAGTTTATTTTGACACTTAGATAAACAGAAGCCAAACACACAAGCATACCCAGAATTAGTCCCTGAACTTTGTTCCAGGGTAAAGATAAGGCATTTAGACTTTTCCAGTACAGATAAATATATTAACCACTGAAAAATGGGTGTTATGTGGCTCTTGGATTGTTTAGATAGACAGTGAAGGTTTTGAAAAAATTCCTGCCAACAAAAGTTTAAGGGAAAATTTATATTCATTCATAGATCCAGCTTTTAAGAGGATCATAGATTACACACATGATTCTGTGACTCATCTGTAATATATCATCTATATAAAACATCTGTATATATCATTTGTTCACAACATGCATGAGAAATTCCTCTGAGCTATGTTATCCTGTTCTTGTTCAGTTTTATACTGTGTTCCTTTTTTAAAAAATGGACTTAGTTGAGGTATAAACTTCATGTGTTTAAACGCTATAATTAGATGAATTTTTATAATTGTATATACTTATGAAAACCTTCCACCACAATCAGCTACAAAACATTTTCATCATCCCCCAAAGATTCCTTGTGCTCCTTTGCATCCTTTTTTCCCTCTTTCCATAGCACCAGGCAACCGCTGATCTACTTTAGATTACTTTTATTTTTTAGAATTTCATATACATGGAATCATATGATATGTTTTCATGTGTAGAGATGTTGAGATTTAATCATATTGTTGCATGTATCGGTAGTTCATTCCTGTTACTGCTCATTAGTATTTATATGGATATACTACATTTTGTTGATCCATCCACTGGTTTATGGACACTTGGATAGTTTCCATTTGGGGGTATTGTAAATAAAGCTGCTATTGTACTAGTTTTTGCATGAACGTAGCGTTTCATTTCACTGGTGTGCCTCTTTTTCATTTAAAAATTTTGGTTGTACTAGTACTTCTTGTCTTTGGCAAAAAATAGAGGAAGGAAACACAATCATTCACTTATTCAATAAACATATATTGAATGCTAGATATAATGCCATGTGGGAAAGACACAGTGGTGAACAAGAACTCAGCCCTGCCTCTTATTTAGTGGTTGCAATTTGATGAATAAGTCAGGCACATACATGTAATAAGTGTGAAGGTTGTGTGAAGTATGGAGTGCTCTGAGCATATTATAGGGGTTCCCCCCTCAGTGGTCTGGGATGGTTGGGGAGATATTCTTTGAAGAAGATATGTTAAGTAAATGAGGCATTCTGGGTAAAGGGAATAGAATGCATGCTCTAAGGTGAGAAAGAATAGTACTCTGTGGTTGCTGTTTGGGTGCAGCTGGAGGGATTTGCAGTTGCTACATCATGTAGGTCCTTACACACCGTGTTAAGAATTTGGGAAATGAAAATCAGACAAGGAAGCTGATATGGTCAAATTGTGATCTCAGCTCAGTTTATACTGTGGTCAAGTTTTGTGAGTAAATACTTCATTTCCTCATTTCTAGAAATTTTACCTGCCATTCTTAATTCTGTTGATTACTTTTAATCGTAAATTTTCGTAAGGAATATTGTTAATCATAAGTTTTGAGAAGGAATGCTCTTAGGAAGATGAACAGAATGTTGGAGTTAGACTGAGACTACTACTCATTTAATTTTCTTATTTGTTTCTGATTAAGTAGAATTTAGATATCAAGATACTACTGGAATACTAAAAAAAGTCAGTTTGGCAAGAGGCCTGATACATACAATGCTTGGTGACAGTTTTACGATCTTTTGTAACCTAGTTAACTTGTTAAGGTACTGAACACTCTTCTAGAACTTGTTCTGAGGCTAGGAAAAGGAAGTCTTTTTTTTTTTTTTTTTTTTTTGAAGGGGAGAGGTAATTAAGTTTGTTTGTTTGTTTGTTTATGTTTGGAGTAGGTACTTGGAATTGAATCCAGGACCTTGTGTATGCTAAGCATGTGCTCTACCATTTGAGCCATACCCTCCCCTCAAGGAGGTCTTTTTTGGAGAAGCAGAGTTGCTATAACAGTTTGCAATTGTGCTTTAAAGAATAAAAGCAAAAAGTGAGCATAATCTCAGCCTACTTTTGTTTGTATATAGTGCCTGGTATACTTATATAAACTGCCAGAGCTGCACTATCTAATTATGTCACTGGCCACTTGTGGCTATATTAGTCAACTTGTGCTGCCATGTAAAATACCATAGATTGAGTGGCTTAAATTACAGGAATTTATTTCTCACAGTTCTGGAGGCTAGGAAGTCCAGGTTCAAGGTGATGGCTTGTTCATTTCCCCATAAGGGCTCTTTACCTGATTTATAGACAGCTACCTTCTGGCTGTGTCCTAACATGGCAGGGGGAAGAGGGGAGAGAGGAAGCAAGCTGTCTGATTTCTCTTAGAAGGGCACTAATCCTGAGGGTCTCACCTTCATGACTTCAATGAAACCTAATTTCTTCCCAGAGGCCCCCTCTCCAAATACAACTACTTTGGAGGTTAGGACTTCAATATATGAATTTTAAGGGGACACAATTAAGTCCTTAGCAGTGGCTATTTAAATTTATATTTAAATTAAATAAAATGAAAAATACTTTTTCCTTCGTCACATGAGCCATATTTCAAGTGCTTAATAGCCATATATAGCTAATGGCTACTGTACTGGAGAGTGCAGATCATAGAATATTTCTATCATTGCAGAAGATTATATTGGATAGTCCTGGGATAGAGAGTGTTTGAAGGTCTTTCAAGATCTTATGGACCACATGAAAGTGGTTAGTCCTATTTTGAGTTAGAAGCAAGGCTTTTCTAAATTTTTAAAGAATTTTTTTATTTTTAAAAAATTTTTATTGAAGTATGGTTGATTTACAATGTTATTTTCAGGTGTACAGCAAAGTGATTCAGTTATACGTACATATTTTTCTTTTCAGATTCATTTCCATTATATGTTATTACAGGAAACTGAATATAGTTCCCTGTGCTATACAGCAGGTCCTGTGGTTTATCTATTTTATATACAACAGTGTGTGTCTGTTAATCCCAAACCTTTAATTTATCTTATCCCTCCCCGCCCTTTCCCCTTTGGTAACTATAGTTTGTTTTCTATGTCCATGAGTCCATTTTTGGTTTATAAATAGAATTTGTATCTTTTTTTTTTTAAGATTCCGCATGTAAGTGATATGGTATTTTTCTTTCTCTGTTTGACCGACTTCACTTAGTATGATAATCTCTAGGTCCATCCATCTTGCTGCAAATGACATTATTTTATTCTTTTTTATGGCTGAATAGTATTCCATTGTGTGTATGTGTGTGCGCACGTGCACATACGTACGTACACCACATCTTTTTTTTAACATTTTTTATTGATTTATAATCATTTTACAATGTTGTGTCAAATTCCAGTGTTCAGCACAATTTTTCAGTTATTCATGGACATATACACACTCATTGTCACATTTTTTTCTCTGTGAGTTATCATAACATTTTGTGTATATTTCCCTATGCTATACAGTGTAGTCTATTCTACAATTTTGAAATCCCAGTCTATCCCTTCCCACCCTCCACCCCCCTGGTAACCACAAGTCTGTATTCTCTGTCTGTGAGTCTATTTCTGTCCTTTATTTACGCTTTGTTTTTGTTTGTTTGTTTGTTTTTGTTTTTGTTTTTTAGATTCCACATATGAGCGATCTCATATGGTATTTTTCTTTCTCTTTCTGGCTTACTTCACTTAGAATGACATTCTCCAGGAGCATCCATGTTGCTGCAAATGGCATTATGTTGTCGGTTTTTATGGCTGAGTAGTATTCCATTGTATAAATATACCACATCTTCTTTATCCAGTCACCTGTTGATGGACATTTAGGCTGTTTCCATGTTTTGGCTATTGTAAATAGTGCTGCTATGAACATTGGGGTGCAGGTGTCATCCTGAAGTAGATTTCCTTCTGGATACAAGCCCAGGAGTGGGATTCCTGGGTCATATGGTAAGTTTATTCCTAGTCTTTTGAGGAATCTCCACACTGTTTTCCATAGTGGCTGCACCAAACTGCATTCCCACCAGCAGTGTAGGAGGGTTCCCCTTTCTCCACAGCCTCTCCAGCATTTGTCATTTGTGGATTTTTGAATGACGGCCATTCTGACTGGTGTGAGGTGATAACCTCATTGTAGTTTTGATTTGTATTTCTCTGATAATTAGTGATATTGAGCATTTTTTCATGTGCTTTTTGATCATTTGTATGTCTTCCTTGGAGAATTGCTTGTTTAGGTCTTCTGCCTATTTTTGGATTGGGTTGTTTATTTTTTTCTTATTGAGTCGTATGAGCTGCTTATATATTCTGGAGATCAAGCCTTTGTCGGTTTCACTTGCAAAAATTTTCTCCCATTCCGTAGGTTTTCTTCTTGTTTTATTTCTGGTTTCCTTTGCTGTGCAGAAGCTTGTAAGTTTCATTAGGTCCCATTTGTTTATTCTTGCTTTTATTTCTTCTAGGAGAAAATTTTTTAAATGTATGTCAGATAATGTTTTGCCTATGTTTTCCTCTAGGAGGTTTATTGTATCTTGTCTTATGTTTAAGTCTTTAATCCATTTTGAGTTGATTTTTGTATATGGTGTAAGGCACCACATCTTCTTTATTCAGTCAATTGTCAGTGGACATTTAGGTTGTTTCCATGTCCTGGCTATTGTAAGTAGTGCTGCTGTAAACATTGGGGTGCATGTGTGTTTTTGAATTACAGTTTTCTCCAGGTATATGCCTAGGAGTGGGATTACTGGATCATATAGTAAGTCTATTTTTACTTTTCTAAGGAACCTCTATACTGTCTTCCATAGTGGCTGCACCAATTTACATTCCCACCTACAGTGTAGGAGGGTTCCCTTTTCTCCACATCCTCTCCGGCATTTAGTATTTGTAGACTTTTTAATGATAGCTATTCTGACTGGTGTGAGGTGAAATCTTATTGTAGTTTTGATTTGCATTTCTCTAATAATTAGCATCCTTTCATGCACCTGTTGGCCATCTGGATGTCTTCCAGATGGCAAAATGTCAATTTAGGTCTTCTGTTCATTTTTTGATTGGGCTTTTCCCCATAATATTAAGCTATGTGAGCTGTTTGTATATTTTGGAAATTAGTCCCTAGTTGGTCACATAATTTGCAAATATTTTCTCCCATTCTGTAGGTTGTCTTTTCATTTTATTTATGGTTTCCTTTGGTGTGAAAAAGCTTTTAAGTTTAATTAGGTCCCCTTTGTTTATTTTTGCTTTTATTTCCATTATTCTAGGAGCTGGTTTGAAAAAATATTGCTGAAATTTATGTCAAAGAGTGTTCTGCCTCTGTTTTCCTCTAGGAGTTGTATAGTATCCAGTCTTACATTTAGGTCTGTAATCAATTTTGAGTTTATTTCTGTATATAGTGTTAGAGAATGTTCTAATTTTACTCCTTTACTTGTAGCTGTCCAGTTTTCTCAGCACCACTTATTAAAGAGACTGTCTTTACTATATATTCTTGCCTCCTTTGTTGTAGATTAATTTACTGTAAGTACGTGGGTTTATTTCTGAACTTTCTATCCTTTCCCACTGATCTTTGTGTCTGTTTTTCAGTCAATACCATACTGTTTTAATTACTGTAGCTTTGTAGTAAAGTCTGAAGTCAGGGAGCCTGATTCCTCCAGTTCCATTTTCTTTCTCAAGATTGTTTTGGCTATTTGGGGTCTTTTGTGTTTCCATACAAATTAAAAAAATTTTTGCTCCACTTCTGTGAAAAATGTCACTGGCAATTTGATAGGGATTGCATGGAATCTGTATATTGCCTTGGGTATTATGTCCATTTTAACAATATTAATATCCTTCCAATCCAAGAACACAGTGTATCTTTCCATTTGTGTCATCTTTCTTTCCTCAGTGTCTTATAGTTTTCAGAGTACAGCTCATTTGCCTCCTTTTGTAGGTTTTGCCTAGATATTTTATCCTTTTTGATGTTATGGTAAATGGGATTGTTTCAATTTCTTTTTCTGCTGTTTCCATTGTTAAGATCGAGAAATGCAACTGATTCCTGTATATTGCTTTTGTATACCACAACTTTACTGTATTCATTGATGAGCTCTAGCAATTTTCTCGTAGCTTCTTTAGGACTTTCTACATATAGCATCATATCATCTGCAAATAGTGATGGTTTAAATTCTTTCTTTCCAATTTGGATTCCTTTTATTTCTTTTTCTTCTCTGATTGCTATGGTTAGGACTTCCAAAACTATGCTGAATAAAGGTGGTGAGAGTGAACATCCTTTTCTTGTTCCTGATCTTAGAGGAAATGCTTTTGGCTGTTCACCATTTTAAATAATATTACCTATGGGTTTGTCATATATGGACTTTATTATGTTACAGTATGTTCCTTGTATGAGAGGCAAGGTTTTGATTGCTTCTAATTTGGAGTCTATTGTCTGCAGTAAAAACTCATTATAATAACCTTTTTAAGAAGCAAAGAGTTTTTGTTTGGAAGCAGTAGTTAGTTTCATTTTAAAGTTGATTTTTTAAAAAAAATTTCTGTGTGCTCTATTATTATCATGGTGTGTTCTTTTGTATTTTTACTTTAAAGTTAAAGTAGTATTGCTAATTACTTGTTTGAGATTCATCGGAAAGGTAATTTTTATATGTATAATACTTTTCAAAGCCCCTTCATGGATCTCTGCAAACCATAGTGAACCTGACTTTGGAGATTACATGTGAACTATACAGTATATATAGCTTCACATGTGGTTATCTCTTAGAAGGTTCAAGTAGTATGAACTCTCCTTTCTAATAGCAATAAATGTATAAATTGACCTGTATTCTTCCCTCCCTCCCCCATTCTTCTTCCTTTCTCTGTTTTCCTTTTTCCCCTTCCTTCCTGTCTTCTCTTTCTTCCTTTTCCACTTCTTTCCTTCCTTCATTCTTTTTTCCCTAAAGTACCAAATATCAATTTGTGAATTTTTCAAGGGAAAATATACCTTTCCAGTATCCTGTACACCAGTGTCTGCCAAACTGCTCCTGGTTACAAAATAGATTTGTCATCTATCTATCTATGAATACTAGTGTTACTAGCATCTTACCCAAAATAATGAATGCGAGTAAATTTCATATTGTGAGATTTTGAGGTAGAGTAATAACCTTGATATGTTCGAGTTTTGTATATCATGATGGTCACATCCTGTATCAGTTATTTATTGCTTCAGGTGATCAAAGTATTCGTTTATTGTTTCATCCTCAGTATCTGACGCAATTTTGGTCATAAAGAAGGCGCTCTACAAATTATTTGTTGAACAAACTTGTGGCCCATGACAGTTCTCTTAAAAATACTTTAAAATCTCATGTGACATCCAGCTTAGTACTGTGTACATATCAGCCACAAATCAGTATTTATTTATGTATGTTCCTTATATGTACTGTACTGAGACATCCATTTCAGTATGTCTATAAGTGGTGATCTGATTTTAGAATAGTAGAGAATATGTGAAACATATAATCATTTCTTATATAAAACTACATAATAAAATTCTATAATAAAGTCCCACTTAATAAATTTTGATCTTAGCTCTATTATAGTGAATCTCTATTAGTGTAGCTCATTTACATGAGTATGCGATAACTGTTTCTCATGACAATCATGTTTCTGGTGATTTCTTCAGCAATATATATTTTTAATGATTTTTTTTTAGAATAAAAATAATACAAAGAAAAAGATATCATTTTATTTTTAGCAAGGTATGGTTTTTTATATTTTTAAAGTATTATAGATAAGCCATTAAGATCTTTGGAAACATATTCTCATTCTTTTCTGTTAAAGTTTCTTTTTAAATTTTTTTCTTTCTAGTATCCAACAATAGAATGGGACACTTCTATTATAAGGGCAATACATAGGTTACAGCATTTCATTTTAATTTTAAAATAAATGATTGGGCACCTTCAGCTTAAATGGTATAACACACGGCCATTTTTGTGTAATGATACTTTTTGCTGAAACCGTTCATTTGCCTATCAAATTGATTTTTAAAAATTTGAGTGCTTAATACTCTTGTTTTGTCAGTGTTCTCTGTTAGAATATGGTCTCTGTTCTATTTGTTCAAACTTTTCTCTTTATTCTTTCTGTGTCTCTGAGTTTAACAGATATTATTCAAAGTGGATGTCAAATAAGTATTAAAGTTTTCTTTCATGTCATATTTTCTTTCCTTTTATCTTAAAACGTTGCCTTTTATTTGATATGTGAATTTTATACATTCTTCAATTTTCTTATTTTGTTTTGCAGTATGTTTTTGCCTATAAGTAAACTTATTTATAACCACGACTTTCATGTCTGTCAGATCTCCTCAATGTACAAATTGATTATCACTAGGTTCTAAAAAGGTGTTGTGGAGTTAATTTGAAAAAAAAACTGTTCTCTATATTGGTGTACAATTTCTAGAGTTTTATATTTATAGACCTATCTTGCTTGCTATCTCTTAAAGATAGAAAAAGTGTAGGCTGTTCTCAAAATGTTGGACTGAGAAAGTAAGATGTCTTGCTGCCAAATATGCTGTTGTTTTCATATCTCTGCTTGAATCTTTGCTTTTTTTTCTTTAAGCATTCTTGTTTGATTAAGTGAATTCTTTTCTCTTGTTTTCCTGAAGTTCTAGTTTTCTGGATATTTGTTTACCAAACTTTTTGTTAGCTACCACTGTGTTATTTCCAGAATCCTCATACTCCTTTTTTTACCCATTTTTAGTTGTTTGGCAAATGTGATTTATCAATAGAGTTCTACTTAATTCTGTTGCATAACAGTAATAAAAGATCACTATGAAAAATGGAACATTGTTTAGAATTCATAGAGATTGATTCTACACCTGACAATTAGATGGAATTAGACAAAAAACCCCACAATGCTTGAATTGTTTAGCATTTAGCCTTAGAATACTTGTGCTATTAAGAAAAAGAAAATGTAAGAATACTTTTAAGCAGGGAGGAAGGACACCCTTGTACTTGTATCTTTATGGTTATAACTAAAAATGCAATAAATTTTGATGAATCTGGAAAACACATTTTTTGAGTAATTTTTTTAAATTCCAGAGTTATTTTTTCATTGATGTATAGTCAGTTTACAATGTTGTGTCAGTTTCTGGTGTACAGCATGATGTTTTAGTCATACATGTACATACATATATTCCTTTTCATGTTCTTTTTCATTTGCATTGTAGGTTACTACAAGATAGAGAATATAGTTCCCTGTGCTATACAGTATGAACTTGTTTATCTGTTTTATATATAGTACTATCTGCAGATCTCCAACTCCCAGTTTATCCCTTCCCGTCCCATTCCCCCTCTGGTAACCATAAGTTTGTTCTCTGTGTCTGTGAGTCTGTCTGTTTTGTAGATAAGTTCATTTGTGTCTTTTTTTTTTTTTATTATTTCACATATAAGTGATAATCATATGGTAGTTTTCTTTCTCTTTCTGACTTACTTTTGATGATGTTGATCTCCAGGTCCATCCATGTTGCTGCAAATGGCTTTTAATGGCTGAGTAGCCTTCCATTGTTTATAGATATATCACAACTTCTTTATCCAGTCATCTGTCAGTGGATATTTAGGTTGTTTCCATGTCTTGGCTGTTGTAAATAGTGCTACTGTGAACATTGGGGTGCATGTATCTTTTCAAATTAGAGTTCCCCCAGGTATATCATAATGTTTTAAATTTAGAAAAGCAAGTTTCAGGATGCTATGTACCACCTTTTATGCAAATTTAAAAGAGCTTCATATATTACCAAATATTGTTTATGGTTTTATATATATATATATTTACATATATACAGTAAAAGTGTAAAAAGATGTATTTGAGGGTTAGACACAAATTTCATGAATGTAGTTACTTCTCAGGAAATAGGATTAGGGAAGGGTCCAGATAAGTTTCCAAGTGTACATGTAACATTTAGAAAAGATTCAAAGCTAATGAGAGAAAGTATTAACATTTGTTAATTCTCAGTGGTTGTCGTTTTTATTATACTTTTCTGTGGTTTGAAATTTTTTATAATAAAAACTCAAAAGGAAAAATAAAACTACTATTAATGGATATAAAGAATAGACATGGGAGCTATGAAACTAAGAGGCCTAGAAGAATACCTTGAGAAGCTCTCACAAAAGCAGAGAAAAAGATGAATATGCTGCATTAGAATGTACTGATTTTGGGGACCATGGATTCATAACATAACTGGCATTTTCAAAACAAGAAAAAGGAATGAAAAGTTATCAAAACATAATTAGTAATATTTGTCTGATCTGAAAAAAGATTGGACTCTTTATACTTGAAAGGATTATCTGAGTCTCAATAAATATGTAAAAAAATAGAGCAATGCTTAAACACATGCTAATAAATTTACTGAATTAAAAAGAAAAAAGAATAAAAATCTATAAGCATTTATAATTAATCCACCGACTTCCTAGGTTGGTGGAAGGGAACTTAAGTCAGATATCACTTACGAAAATCTAATGTTCACTGTCTGCTATGCTAGCAGTTTTGACAGAAAAATGATTCCGGGATACAGAGGAAGCAAGAAAATATGAGTTTTAAACCAGAAGCAACCATTCATTTGACTGAGAATAAGAATTGACTGCAGTTGACTATCTAATGGCAAAGAAAAGAAAAAAAATCAGATTCTTTTTGTATATTCTCAGTTATTTGCGAAGCATAATCACATAATTTGGATTAATATATATATTATATTTTTCCTATCTCCTCAAAGGTTAGAAATCACAACATAAATTTCCTTTGTACCTTCATAGTGTGAGGATGGGATAGCATTTTCGAAAGGATGGTTCTTTCATCTGCAAAGGTATTTTGTATACTGAAGAATATTTAGCACCCCTGGCCACTGGAGTTTAAGTCCGTGAAAGCCCCTCTGTCATTCTGATAACCAAAACAAAACAAACAAATAAAAATACCACTTTTGCACATTTCCAAATTGCTACCCCCACAAGCCCTCTTGCCCAAATTAAGAACTGCTGTTTGTCTATTGATTTGTACTGAGAATGTTAACTAATACCTTCCAATCAAAATACCAAGTGTGACTGTCTAAATCTTTTTTAAAAATGTAACTATTACAGTAATTCCATCTTTACCTAGTTTTTCATTGTGCTATTCCATTCTCTCCTCCATAATTTTTTAAGAGACTTTTACTTTCTGGAGTAATTTTATATTTGCAGCAAAATTGTGTGGAAAGTAGAGTTCTCATATACCCCCTACTCAGACTCTTCCACTATTAAAGTCAAGATGAGGAAGTTCCCCTCTATTTCTTAGTTTGCTTAGAGATTTTTTTTTTTTATCATGAATGGGTGTTGATTTTTGTAGTGTTTTGTTTTTGTACGTATTGATACCATAATGTGATTTTTCTTCTTTAGTCTATGGATGTGATAGATTACATTAATTTGAATCTTAAACCAGCCTTGCCCACCTGGAATACATTCCCCTATAATTTTTTGCTCAACTATATAGGCCCTGTGGTTTTTCAGTCTTAGCCATTTTATGTTCAAAACTCCTTCAGGATATTCTATTTTTATGCATTGTTTTAGCTTACCCCAATTTCTTAATTTATAAAATGAAGAGATTGAACTATTAACACTGAAGTTCTTCTCAGTGCTCTTGTTCTATGAATCATGTCCAGAGTGTTAAAGTTGTCATTAACAGCACCCAGCATTTAAAATAAAAAGGTTTTCTTATTGTGAAATATTTCAGAAACACAAAAATCGAGACAGATCCTGAAGACCAAGATTTAACAAGTGTTACATTTTGTTGTCTTTGCAGTATGTTTGTGTAAAAGATGTTTGTGTGCATGGATCAGATAAGTTAAAACTCCATTCTCTAATTTCATTCCCTTTCCCCCCTCCCAAAAACTAATATTTTCCTGGGTTGGAATAAATCCCCCCCAATATATCTATAGTTTTAGAACACAACGTTTGCATCCATAAACAACCTGGAGTATTACTTTGGGTATTTAACTTTATATACAGGCATACCATGGAGATACTGTTGGTTTGGTTTCAGATCACTGCAACAAAGCAAATATCAGAAAAAAAGTGAGTCATGTGAATTTTTTTGGTTTCTCAGTACATATAAAAATTATGTCTTAACAAAACAATGTACATAACTGAATTAAAAATACTTTAATGTTAAAAATGATAGCCATCATCTGAACTTTTAGCGAGTCATGATCTTTTTGCTATTGGAGGGCCTTTCCTTGATGTTGATGCCTCCTGACTGGTCAGGGTGATGGTTACTGAAGTGGGTGGCTGAAGTAATTTCTTAAAATAAGACAACAATGAAGTGTGCTGCATCAGTTGATTCTTCCTTTCACAAGCAACTTCTCTGTAGCATGTGGTGCTTTTTGATAGCATTTTACCCACAGTAGAACTTCTTTCAAAAGTGGAGTCAGTCCTCTCAAACCCTATTGTTGTTTTATCAACTAAATTCATATAATATTCTAAATCCTTTGTTTCAAACTCCTGTTAATATGATATTTTGACCTCTTTCCATTTGTTAACAGCAAATGTTCTTAATTGTATCTAGAATGGTGAATCCTTTCCAGAAGATTTTCAGTTGACTTTGCCCAGATCCATCAGAGGAATCACTACCTACGGCAGCTACAGCCTTACAAAATACATTTCTTAAATAAGGGTGGTAAGAGTTGAAAGCCAAAATAACTCTTTGATCTTTGGGCTGCAGAATGGATGTTGTATTAGCAGGCATGAAAACAACATTAATTTCTTTGTACATCCTCATCAGAGCTCTTGAGTGACCAGGTGCACTGTCAATGAGCAGTAATGTTTTGAAAGGAATCTTTTTTTTAAGCAGTAGATCCAGACAGTGGGCTTAAGATATTCAGTAAACTATATTTGTAAACATGTACTGTTGTCCAGGCTTTATTGTTCCATTTATAGAACACAGGCAGAGTAGTTTTAACAGAATTGTAAAGAGCCTAGGATTCTTGGAATGGTAGGTAAGCACTGGCTTTAACTTCAAGTCACCAGTTGCATTAGTCCCTAACAAGAGAGTCAGCTTGTCTTTTGAAGGCTTAAAGCCAGGCATTGACTTCTATCTAGCTTTTAAAGTCTAGACATCTTCTTTCAACATAAGGTTGTTTCATCTATGTTGAAAATCTGTTGTTTAATGTTGCCTCCTTTGTTAATTATCTGAGCTAGATCTTCTGTATAACTTGCTGCAGCTTGTACATCAGTACTTGCTGCTTCATTTTGCACTTTTATGAAGACAGCTTCTTTCCTTAAACCTCATGAACCAACCTCTGCCAGCTTCAGACTTTCCTTCTGTAGCTTCCTCACTTCCTCAGCCTTCATAGTATTGAAGAGAGTTAAGACCTTGCCCTGGATTAGGCTTTGGCTTATTCGGGAGTGTTGTGGCTGGTTTGATCTTTTATCCAGACCACTGAAACTTTCTCCATATCAATTGTAGTTTATTAAAGTGGAATTGTGTGTGACCATAATTTAATCAATATAACAAAATAATTAAATAGTAATATTTCTAGTTACAAGTTTATAGTGCAACAGCAAGGCAGTTTTGCAAACTTGTGTATGTCTTGAGGCATTTTACCTTTTCATCCATATGCTTTGCTAGAAATGTAAATTGATACTTGAATATATTTTTAAACCAAATACTTATCAAAACATTACTATTAAGTAGAATATAATAAAATTTAAGAAGGAAAAATGCCTTTTTAAGATTTCAGATCCTTTCATTTACTTTTTTTTAGTCTTTTTGTAGAAACAATGTGTGTTCTTCATTATAGAAAAAGAATTCAAAAGGGTGGAGAAATAAAAGAGCATTCAGTCCTATCCACTGAGAGGTGATCACTGTTTACGTATTAGTCTTTTTGCTGTTGTAAACAATTTAAAATTTAAAAATTGATTGAAAATAATTAGAAATGCAAAAAAAAATAAATTTTTCTGATAAGTTGACCAAATGCTTAAATGGCAGGCATTCTCAAAACAGACAAACATGAGTTTGGATTTTTACCCTGATACTTAGTAGCTCAGTGACTAGAGGTAACTTCCTTATCCCTCTACATAACTTAGTATTCTTCTTTGTAAAATTGAAATGATAACGCCCATTTCATAGGATTATTGGAACAATCACCACGATAAGTGTAATTTCCAATTAGCAGTTAAATATATAATTTTTTTTGTCTCGAGATAATACATTTGTTATAATTTAAGGAGGTTTGTTTTTGTGAAGGATGACGTTTTTGACCTAAGCTACAAGAACATTTCTACTTACCAAGTTACATATTTTGAAATGCAATTGTATAAATACTCTCAGCTTAGAATTGACTTTGACATTTTACGATTATTATTGGGTAGATTAAAAAAAAAACTCTACCTTGCCAAACTTCAAGTAGGAATTGATTGAAGGTGGTAGTCAACTCTTCAGTGTTTTATTATGATCTTTTTGATCTTGGTTAGAGAGGCAGATGAGGAAAAATGGTAGTTCTTCTGATATTGGAAATAAAGCAGTTGCTAACTAAAAATTGGCACTTGCCATCTGCCTCTGTAAGGACTGAATCATGTTGGACTTGCCATCTACCTCTTGTATTAAATCACGAGCTGCTATAGCCAGTGACCTCCAACATTCCCTGAAAGGAGTTCAGGATGGAGATCAGGAATGAGGCACTCTGTGCTCTGAGAAAACTGGCAGAACAGGCCTTCAGATAGTTAGATATTTTCAGGAGAAGGTTTCATGATCCCAAATTCTTGCTTCTCCTCATATCTAGAAAAACACTAAGATCATTAACAGTGACATCTGCTCCTCGTGACTAGCAGCAAACCTCTGCCTAAATATGTGCTTGACTGCAATACCCCT
The DNA here is from genome assembly GCF_036321535.1 of Camelus dromedarius. Lineage (NCBI taxonomy): Eukaryota > Metazoa > Chordata > Mammalia > Artiodactyla > Camelidae > Camelus > Camelus dromedarius. The sequence continues at coordinate 70,445,629 of NC_087439.1, read as the reverse complement.
CTTCACTAAAATCATGTATACAGAGTTTCCCCCTGCCTCTTTGGAACAGTTTCTCAGAGCTATCTGAGATGCTGTCTCCCGGACTATAGTCCTCATTTTGCCCTAAATAAAACTTAACCCACAATTCTCATGTTGTCTGATTTTATTTCAGGTGACACAATTGTGGTACACCTTACACTTGATTTTAGCCAAAAGGCCAATGAGCGATAATTATGGCATACCTTAATATCTCATGAGGGCAGAATTGGCTAAACATAAGCTAGAGACTGGCATTCTTGGTGGTCTGGTTCTTAACTTCTGACATACCCATAGAGGTTTTTAAGATTGAGATAAATGCTTCATGACTTTGACTTTGTTTATAGCCACTGTCTCAGAAATATACTTGGTAAAACTATCTTGAAAGTATTGGATATGAGCAAGCTACATTGAGTTGAAGGGAACACACAAAACGAATCCTCTTTAATTTGATATAAATAAATGGGTAGATATAAAACACAAAGTGTTATCAAGTAAGGACCCCTGTGCCAGGGTACAGAGAGCATTATGCTGTACACTAGAAATTGACACAACAATGTAAACTGACTATGCTTCCAATGCAAAATGTCTTGGTTTGCATTGAGGAGAGAGGTATTGGACTTCCCTATATACTTCTTTCCAACTACCTATGAATCTGTAATTATTTCAAAGTAAAAAATTCAATGTAAAAATAATTCAAGTAGAAAAACCCTTCTGTTTTTGAAGTAAGTAATACGTGCATATATTCTCATGAAAATTCAAATAATAATAACAGTATTTGGTAAAAAGGGAGAAGGGCAAATAGTATTTTCAGTAGCCATTTTATGTATATATATTTGATTGAAATATAGTCAGTTTACAATGTTGTGTCAGTTTCTGATGTATAGCATAATGCTTCAGTCATACATGAACATATATATATTCATTTTCATAGTCCTTTGCACCATAATGTACTACAAGGTATTGAGTATAGTTCCCTGTGCTACACAGTATAAACTTTTTGTTTATCTATTTTGTATATATTAGTATCGGCAAATCTCAAAATCCCAGTTTATCCCTTCCCACCCACTTCCCCCTGGAAACCGTAAATTTGTTCTCTATGTCTGTGAGTCTGTTTTGTAAATAAGCTCGTTTTTTGTTTTGTTTTTTTAGATTCCACATGTAATTAATATCACATGGTATTTTTCTTTCTCTTTCTGGCTTACTTCACTGAGAATGATGATCTCTAGGTCCATCCATGTTGCAGCAAATGGCATTATTTTATTCTTTTTTATGGCTGAGTAGTGTTCCATTGTGTAAATATACCACAACTTCTTTATCCAGTCATCTGTTGATGGACATTTAGGTTGTTTCCATGTCTTGGCTGTTGTAAATAGTGCTGCTATGAACATTGGGGTGCATGCATCTTTTTGAGTTAAGTTTCCCCCTAGATATATGCCCAGGAGTGGGATTGCTAGATCACATGGTTAAGTCTGTTTTTAGTCTTTTGAGGAATCTCCGTACTGTTTTCCATAATGGCTGCACCAAACTACACTCCCACCAACAGTCTAGGAGGGTTCCCTTTTCTCCATAGCCTCTTCAGCATTTATCATTTGTGGTCTTTTGAATGATGGCCATTTTGGCTGGTGTGAGGCTTGTAGTAGTTTTGATTTGCATTTCTCTGATAGTTAGCGATATTGAGCATTTTTTCATGTGCCTATTGGCTATTTGTATATCTTCATTGGAAAACTGCTTGTTTAGGTCTTCTGCCCATTTTTGCATTGGGTTGTTTATTTTTTTCTTATTAAGTTGTGTGAGCTGTTTATATATTCTGAATATTAAGCCTTATCATTCTCATCTTTTGCAAATATTTTCTCCCATTCTGTAGGTTGTCTTTTTATTTTGCTTATGGCTTCCTTTGCTTTGCAAAGCTTATAAGTTTAATTAGGTCCCATTTGTTTATTTTTGCTTTTATTTCTATTGCCTGGGTAGACTGCCCTAGGAGAACACTGCTGGGATTTATGTCAGATAATGTTTTGCTTATATTTTCTTCTAAGAGGTTTATAGTTGTCTTATGTTTAAGTCTTTAAGCCATTTTTTAATTTTTGTGTATGGTTTGAGGGAGTATTCTGACTTCATTGATTTACATGCAGCTAGCATAGCCATTTTTTTCCTTTCTCTCCTTTTCTTATGAAAGCAAATAGGTAGTATTTTTCACTGTATGCATAATGATGCTGATTTATGTCTGTAATGACAGTTAACTAGTGCAGACATGATAAAACTATGCCACACCTTTATACCCTTCATTCTTGATAGTGTTATATCATGTGCTGGGAAATGTAGGACAGCTGAGTATTTCAGATATGCTGCATCTGTTCCTGGGAATTAAATGCTTCATGTGATTAGCAAATGCTGATCTAAAAAGCATATGTAAACATAAAACGATTAGTTTATTCTCAGCAAGTTGGCTATATATTTGGGAGAAAATAATACAATATTGCCTCTATACTCATACTACTTTTACAATTTAATTTATAGTAGAGTGGTTTAAGGGCTAGAGATTATTGCCTAGATTTTGTAATCTTAAAATGGGAATATGATAATGAGTACAATACAAGTAGCTATGAAAAGTGTCTGCCCTTAACACTGTTGGGGATTTGTGCTATACAGAATGAGTTATGTAAACCTGATCTTGCTCTAGGAACAAGTGAAGTCAGCCTCCCACTTGGTCCGGGAGATACGCCTGTAAACAGATAAAATATAATGGTATGTAATGCTGAAACAGATATGAGTTAAGAGATTTGGGAGTGCAGAACACATCATTTAACAGTCTGTAGAGTTAACTGAATAGCAAGAAAAATGGCATTCTGGGTATTGAATACATTCTGTGTAAAGATCAGGGAAGGCCTTGGCATATTAGTGTGGTAGAAAATGAGAATAGACAGTGGGATGAATGGGAAGAGGTAGATTGGGTTCCAGGGCTAATTTACCTGTTAGGCACAATAGACTTACCTTATTTCTGGAGGCCCATGAAAGTGTTTTAATTTGTTTTCAAATCTGAAGGAAAAAATGAACTTTAAGGTTGAAAATGTTTTAATATCTAATATCCCAATGGAGTTGTAAAATATACTTTCAATGTTTTTAATAGAGGAAGGGGCCCATGAAAATAAAAGTTCCTAAGGCCCACAAAAGTGATCATGGCCCTGTTGGGTCTTGATTATGAAGAACCTTATGTGCTAACTGACGAGTTTGGATTTAATTCTGGGAACATCAGGCAGCTAACAGATTGTAAGCGTGATCAGCTCTGTCTTTTATGAAGATGCCTCTGTCAGCAAGTTTAGATGAGACTATTTTCAGTTTAATGTAGTTAATTTTAATCACAGTTGTTTTAGTGCTTATTATAACCAGATATAACCTATTTAAAATGAGAAGAGCAGTTTTTTAAAGACTTGTATCTAATCACTGTTCTTGGTTAAGAATGTCCATAAAAGAGCTAATTGACCAACCTTGAATGATTAAAATTGACCAAGCTGTTGACAAATTTAGAAAACCACATGTAAATGATCAGGTACGTGACAATATAATGCTAGGCTATACTGTTTCTCATAGTACTCTTTGTTTCATACCTACTTTTCCTACATTGTTTATGAAGAATTCAAAACTTTATATAGAGGTATTGCTGAGGCTTTCCAACAAAGAAGATCTAAAAAGCTACGATCTTTTATAAAATGGATTCTTATTTGTTTTGACCACAGGACAGCTTAGTTAGAATTCTTGCTAGAACACCTTTATTATTGTATGGGAATTTGCTGAGTCATAATTTGAAAGAGTTATTCTTGAAGTAGCAAAGTATAATTGGCCTATATTAATGCCAGTTTCACGAAATAATTCCTAAAAAGTAGGCTGAAGTAATTTTAAGAAAAAAATTATTTAGTAAAAACCGAGGGATATAAAAAGATATGATTCAGTCCTCTGCAGTTGTATCTTTATTGCTTTGATATTGGAGGTTGGAGGAGAGACACAGGGGAGGCTGGATTTGTTTGTCTTTTTTTTAATAGGGAAAATTTTAAGTTTCAATCCTCTAATTATTAAATAATGGCACTAAAAATTTTACACACTTTTGGGCCTTTAGCTACTTTTCAATGGTAAAAGAAATACAAGAAGAGGAAAAACTTTCATTTTGCAGCTATTCTTTCACAAGGATATACTTTTTTATTTTTTAAATTAAATAAGGCACTTATTTATCTATGATCTTTCTACCTCCAGGTATGGTTAGATCCCTACTCATTAACTCAGTATTCAATACAAAATTCTAGTCAAAATGGATAACAGCAGAAGAGGAGAAGAAAATTAGAATATATCAGTTGTGGACAACTAAGAATGCAGAGTTCATAAATCCATTCTGACCTTTCTAACAGTTTAGACAAAAAGGGAAACAGAGTGGGTTATGTAACCTCATTGTCTGGTGGTAGTAGGTAAAGAGCACTTACCCTGAGTCAAGAAATGGGGTGACAGGTGAAATGAATTATGCCTTACAGATAGGTATGCTTTTTTAGACAGAGTTTTTGTTTGTAGTTTGAAACTTTTAAATATAACTCTTTGTGCTGTATGTACTTTGTATGTAGAAATATATTTGATTTTAATCTTTGTAATAATTTGTTACAGTCTACAAATTAGGGAATAATCTAAGGAAGTACTGGTATTAAATGTGCAAGGTAGTATAATTAAATGAATTTGAATATGTGACCACATGTGGTAGGAATTTGAATATGTGACTACATGTGGTAAAAATGTGGTAGAATTATAATTTGTGTAATATCATAGCGTTAGTTTTTATAAATAGGCTATACTGCATTTTCTGGCCATTTAGTTGCTATTAGTAAATATTTTCTAGAAGACTGCCTGAATTAGTTTTATATTGTGGAATTCAAGTCACATTCTATTTTTAGTTACTACTGTTTGTCTCCAAATAAACTGTAAGATGCTTGAGGGGTAGAACTCTATATTATTTACTTGTGAATCCCCTATTTACTTAGTCCATTACTTTTGAAGGTACTTTCTGTTATAATAAGTATTGCAGGTATGTGTCTAAATGGACTTGGGCACACAGTTGTAGGTTCTTTCATTTTTTCTCTAGAGTTAGGTCCTCAGTTTTGTAGTTTCAGAAACATTATTTTAATAAATCATCTCCAGTACTAATGTGCTCATGAATTAAGCCGTGCTAAACAAGATACACATTAAAGTGAAGAAATAAATCAGATGCCCATGCGGAATATAATGTCAGAGTGTATTAGATTGTTATTCTCCTAGCCAAGTGAGTTAAGAAAATCTACTTTAAGAAATCACATAAAGATCATCTGTTGTTTTTAAGAATCATTTACTTCTTTGGTATTCTCAGCAGTGTTTGTAAATGTTTCTTAGCTGTTAAATTACGTGGCAAATGTTCTACTGAGATTAGTTAAATCAAATTGTGTATACAGGGGGAGGGTATAACTCAATGGTTAGAATACATGTTTAGCATGCATGAGGTTCTGGGTTTAATCCCCAGTACTTGTGTGTATGGAGAAAGATTGATTGGCATTGAAAATAAATTACATTGGTTTTACTTTCAGTATAAATGATTGTTGAACATTTCTTCTTGGTGTTATATTGATATCTTTATTAATGGAAGGTCATTTTCTTTTTGACCGCTAATAGCCTTAGTTTAAAAAAATGTTTTTTAACTGTAGTTTTTAAAAACAGATTTGTTAAGGTATAATTTGTATGGCATGAAATTCACTCATTTTAAGTGAACAATTCCTTTTTTTGTAAATTTACAGAGCTGTGCAATCCTTTCTGCAATCTAATTTTAGAACATTTCTGTCTTCCCAAGATATAAACCATGTACTCATTTGTAGTCATACTCCTCATCCTTAGTTTGCCATGCTTAATGATGTGCGTTTAGCACTTTACAACTGTCTGTAAAATATAGTAGAAGTGAGTAATGTAGAGTTTAACAAAATTATTAAGACCTCTAGGTTTGTTAATTTGTTTGTTTTGAAGTTTTGATACTTTAGAGCATGGATATTTTTCTGATGATATTTCTTAATTCAGACACCAAAATTATTTAATGGTAGAAAGAGGGGTGAGAATAATTTGTATAAGAGGGTGTTTTGGGGAAGTTGGTTTTCAAGTTTGCTTCTTATTTGGAAGTTACAAATTAATTAATAGAAAGAAGTTATTGAATAAATACAAAATTACACATTTATTTAAGCCTTGTTAGGGATTTAGTAGGGAAGTTTACAATGTCTTTCAAAAAGACTCTTAAGACTTTATATAATAATATTTTGCAAGGATTATCATAAACTTAATTTGTCATTCTTTTATTTCCTTTATTTTAGCCTCTCAGAATCAAGAACGGCTCTGTGCATTTAAAGATCCGTATCAGCAAGACCTTGGGATAGGCGAGAGTCGAATCTCTCATGAAAATGGAACAATATTATGCTCAAAAGGTAGCACCTGCTACGGCCTTTGGGAGAAATCAAAAGGGGACATAAATCTGGTAAAACAAGGCAAGTAATACTTTTCTTACCTGAAATAACTGTGTTTTATGCAATTAAAGTTTATCTAAGAAGGGCATGGAGGTAGATTAAAACCCCCAGGAACACAGTAAATTTGAAAGTATGTGTTCATGCATATATTCACACACAGCTCCAAATTTGTGAAGGGCAGTTGGCTTTTAGCTTTTGTTAATAACTTCTTTTATTATTATAATGTTAATAATATGTCATCTTTGTATGAAGTTTAGAAAATACAGAAAACTGTAAGAGCAACAAATGTCTGCAATTTCATACTCTTATCTTAAAACTTTTTTTTTTTACTATATTGGTTTATTCCTTTAAGGTGTGTTTTCTGTGTACTTCTATGTTTATCTGTGTGTGTACTTTTTTTTCCCCAAAATTTGGATCTTTATAAACAATTTTATACCCAATTTTTCCTATTTTAAATTATATCTTGACTATTTCCCCATGTCTCTTAATATTCCTTGAAAACACTTTCAACCATTGTGTACATGTATCTCAGTTTATTTACACATTACTCTGTTGTTGGGCATTATGTTATTTTGTGGTTTTCATTGTAATGTATAATGCTTCAGTGGCTATCTTTGAACATAATTCTTTGATCATATTTGATAATTTTCTTAGAATAGATTTCTTGGAGTAGAATTTTTAGTTTATAAAACATGAGTATTTTAAAGGCTCTTCATAAAAATTGCCATATGACTTTTTAGAAATGTATACATTTACATTCCCTCCAGCAGTGTATGAGAATTTTACTGAATCCTTATCATTACGTTCAATTATTTTTAAAATCCAAAACAATTTAATAGATATAGATAAAAATGTAATCTTATTGTTGCTTTAATAATAATTCTGAGATTAATTTTGAAGTGCAACATTTTATTAGGGCTTTTTTCCCCATGAAATGCCTATTTGTACTTTGCTTTTTTCTGTTATTTTAAAAAAGGTATGTTTTCAATTGATTTGAAAGAATGTTTTATAACTTATGTGTACTCTGTCACATTGATTGTAGTTATTTCTTAGTTTATTGTTTTCCTTTTAGATTTTTAAAATCGTATTATTTCCTAACTTATTTACATTAATATAAATTTGTAGGATGTTGGTCTCACATTGGAGATCCTCAAGAGTGTCACTATGAAGAATGTGTAGTAACTACCACTCCTCCCTCAATTCAGAATGGAACATACCGTTTCTGCTGCTGTAGCACAGACTTATGTAATGTCAACTTTACTGAGAATTTTCCACCTCCAGACACAACACCACTCAGTAAGTAATTGTAATAACTTACCTTTCCTTCTAATTCCTTTCTCTAAAGATTTGCAAAATATAAAAATATGTGGAAACATTCAGGTTTGGCTGGAATCAGAGGGGAGAGTTCCAGCATCATGAGACTACATCTAGCTAACACCTAAAATCCAAAAGAGAGCCACCAGGGTTTCCAAGGTATTGATATGTTATTAAATAAGTTTGAAGCAAAATATAGAACTTTCCAAATCCCATGAAGGGAAATTTGTGACTATTAAGAAAACTAGATACATGTTTACTCTTTTACCCAGCACTCCCATTTGTAGGAAATTACCTTGAAGATACACCTCGAGCAGTACAAAAGTACATATGCATAAAGTTTCCCATTGCAGTGTTACCTGTAACTGCGTAACATTGGAAACTACCTAAATGAGCAAGAATAGGTAGGAGATTGATTGAAATGCACTATGGTACATATGGGTAATGAAATACTAGTTATATAGCTATAAGAAAAAATGAGTAAGGTCTCTGTAAACTGATATGGAATGATTTCTAGAGATAATGTTAGGTGAATAAGAGACATAAATAGTAGGCTGTCTTTTGTGTAAGACAGAAAGTTTATCTTTACAAAAAGAAACAAAGGATAAACTAGAAAATAATGAAGTTGGTTACTTACAAGGGATGGAGGGAATGGAATGGGAAGGATAGAGGAAGGAGGGGCAGTCCTCTCAATGTAGCTGTTTGTATGTAGTTTTGAATTTTGGTATCATGTTACTATTATGTGTATACAAAAAGTAAAATTAAATCAGTAAGGATAGGAAGAGGGGTATAAAACCCAACCTGAAAGCAGACCGAAGCAAATGAGCCCAATTATATTTCACATAAATATCATAATCACACTTAAGGGAAAAAAAAGAACTAGTCTAGGCATTATACAAATATACTATTTGACTGTATATACTCTTTTAGGCCAGATGTGTGATTTAAGAGATGGGGGAGAATTGCAGACAAATAATGAACTCTTTAGAAGGTTTGTTTTTTAGTAGCATAGACAAAGCAATTCTGAAAAATTGTAGGTATATTTGTATTATAGGATTAAGAAAATGAGTGTAAGTGTTGATATTCTTGGGAGCCAGTTTTCTCACTAAAGGAATAGGGACACACAATTACAGATGGGGGAAGACAAGAGAATCCTATATGAATAGATCATAGTTCAAGGTATCATTATGGGTGACTTAAAAAATATCTGTATGTATGTGTTGCATGCATGCATATATGTATATACATGTGTATATATTTATATATGTGTTTATATGTATATACATACATATCTACATATATTTTTTAGCTCTGTTTGTTGAAAAAGATAAGAGCAAAAGTACGCCAGGAGCACTGAGTGTATATAATGCCCAGATTTAGTTTCTGCTACCACTCCCCAGTTAACAGAACTTGAACTCCTTGTAAAAATGACTTACTCTAGGACTGGAGCAGGATATGTGCGAGATAAACCCGAAGCATCTTGTAACCCTAGTAAGTAAGGAAAGAAGTGACCCCAAATAGGATGGAGACTTGTCACAGTAGCCAGCTTGAAGGAACCTCCTACTGGCTAAATTTGGGATAATTTTAGTGCTTATAAAGTATAGTAATAAATTATAAACCATTGGAGGGAAAATGAATTGAGCCTATGTTGATACCAGAGAAGGGAGAAGAAAGAGCACTTGTTTATAGTAAAATTCCAAATGCCTACTGGTAAATGTAGGAGTGCTGAAGTTGGAAAATTACCACTCTGCAGCCATCATGGCAAGGATTAGATCAGGTAAGAATCATCAGGCTAGTAAATCTAAGAGCAGTTTCAATGAGGACCAAGGATATTTGCATTATTTTGAAGTTTCTCTGACATATTGCAAGGGAAAACTTAGTAACTGTAAAGTGAGGCAATTAGATAACACCTTAACCAGGTAATTAAGATTAACATCATCAGAGAAGGGTAGATGGACATCCATGATACCCTAAGGAAACAATGTCACTAACATAGTACAATATTTCAACCGGGTATGCATAAAGTGAATCTGATCACAAAGGAACAAATTGTAAATTAAGAATGTTTTGTTATAAAAAGGGAATTTGTTTTCTTAAAAAATGTCAATGTCATAAGAAAAAGACTGTGGAAAGCTCTGGATTAAAGGAGGCTAAAAAACTTGACAGCTAAGCAAGCTAACTCTCCTATACTGAATGCAAAAAATATGATAAATGATGTTGTTAGGCCAGTTTACAAAACAGATGATTAAAGAATTTTTTCAAAAAAATTTTTTTTCAATGTTAAATTTACTGAAGGTGTTAATAGTAGTGTGTATCCATATTCTTAGGAAATTCTGTAAGAAGTGTTTAGAAATAAAGGGCCATCATGTATGTATATAACCATCCCTAAATGATGAAGTAAATGAGGTAAAATGGTAACAAAAGCGAATCTGGATAAAATTATATGGGTATTCTTTGTACTGTTCTTATTCTTGCAACTATTCTGTAAGTTTTAAATTATTTCCAAATAAAAAGTTTTACAATTTTTAAAGTAATTTTTCAGTTGAAATCTAGCACTTCTTAAGAATTCTTTTTCTGTCAGCAGATTTATTAGTCCATGCTCTAAGACCTTCAGTTTTGGATTATTTCCTTTGATTTGTTGATGAAACACTAAACTGAAAGCAATAGGTAGTTTTTTTCATGTAATTTCTATCTACTCAAGGCAATTAGCCTTTATTAGGAAATTATACTGAATTGGCTACATTTATTTCCCACAACCAACCAAACAAAACAAGATTTCTAATTTTTGCTTGTACATCTAGCTAGATGATAGAGAAGTGAACTTGTATATGTTCTCAAAAATCCTTACAGCTCCATTTCAAATTATTACCTAGATCTTGGTCTACTGTGATCTTTTTGTTTGTTTGTTTGTTTGTTTGTTTCATATATCAGGCTTTATTTGATATGAAAAGTGAATATAGCTAAATTTATTTTGTACATGCAGGCTATTGTCACTGTCAATGAATTTTCATTCTTTTGTATCATATTTTTTAACACCTTTATGTGGTGTGGTTCCTGTACAGTAAACTACACATATATCAGATGTACAATTTGATGAATTTTGATAGATGTATACACCCATGAAACCACCACCATAATCAAGATAGCTAACATTTCTATCACTCATTAAGAGGTACAGTTTTCAGATTCCCAGTTTATCCCTTTAACCCGTGGTAACCATAAGTTGGTTCTCTATGTCTGTGAGTCTGTTTCTATTTTGTAGATAAGTTCATTTGTGTCCTTATTTTTAGATTCCACATATAAGTGATATCATATGACATTTTTCTATTCTCTTTCTGGCTTACTTTACTTAGAATAACGATCTCCAGGTCTATCTATGTTGCTGCAAATGGCGTTATTTTATTCTTTTTTATGGCACAATCTTCTTTATCCAGTCATCAGTCAGTAGACATTTAGGTTGCTTCCATGTCTTGGCTATTGTAAATAGTGTTGCTATGAACATTGGGGTGCATGTGTCTTTTCGAATTAGTTTTCTCCAGATATATGCCCAGGAGTGGGATGCTGGATCATATGGTAAATCTTTTTTTAGTTTTTTAAGGGATCTCCATACTGTCTTCCATAGTGGCTGTGCCAATTTACATTCCCACCAGCAGTGTAGGAGGGTTACTGTTATCGTTTGAATTAAAAGCATGAACTAGTTGCCAACTAGAAATCAGTAATGCTATCCCAATAAAGAAGGACAGTGTTTTTGTAAAGTACCCAGTTTATTTATTTTGTTCCATAAACAAAACAATCAAGTAAGTTTGAAGTTAGTAAACAAAATGAATATTTGATTTTGGATTAATCTCAAGAAAAATAACCACTACTGTACAGGATATCAGACATTTAGTCTGTAAATGCTAGGTGTGTGACCAAAATAGAAAATAGTTTTAAATCTTGAAGTTTAAGGAATTAATTAAAATATGAAATTAAGAAGCAGAACTTAAAAAAAATAATGTTCCACTGTATTTATATACATTTTATTCATCCATGGGTGGGTACTTGGTTTGCTTCCACCTTTTGGTTATTTAATAATGCTGCTATGAGTATGGGTCTACAAATATCTTTTTGAGCCTTTTTTTTTTTAAATGCACTTTATGTGTTTTTTTTTTCCCCTTAACAGATCCACTGGGGATTGAAACCAGGACCTTGTGCACATCAAGCACGAGCTTTACCGCTGAGCTATATCTCCACCCCACTAAGCAGCAGAACTTTTTGTTTGTCATCATATAATACATCAGTAGACAGTCTGGCAATAGCGATTTTTCTCCTTTATAATTTTTCATTATAAAAACACTACTTATTGAGTATTTAACATAAACATTTGTCAAGTAAAAGACACATATGTTTGAAAATTATTATGGAGGAGGAGGTATAGCTCAGTGTTAGAGTGCATGCTGATCATGTGTGAGGTCCTGGGTTCAATCTCTAGTATCTGCATTAAAAAAACAAAATTACTATAAATATAGTGCAAATTTATCAAAGAAAAGGGGGAGAGTGTGGGCTCTCTCTTGATGGAAAACATCATTCTTATACTTTTGTATTGTTTGAATCTTTAACATAAGAATGTATTTGTGTATTACTTGTGTAAGAAAATATTAAAAGAATGCTTGTCGATAGAGACAAATAGAAAAATGAGATAAGTAGAAAGGAGAAAAATACTCTTTCATATTCTCTACACCTATATTCAACCATTGTTAATATTTTGAATGTTTCTAGTATTTTTATTTTTGTATAGTTGTATTAGTGGTATAAATACATTTTAGATCATGCTTTTTAAATACAATTTAATAGTATTTTCTAGTTATTGCATATGTTCACCAGTTTTAACAGTTGTATAGTATTTCATCAACTAAATATTTCTCTCATCCATTCCCCGGGTTTTGGACATTTCAGCTGTTTCTCATTTTACTTTGATGCACATCTTTATATGTGTATATATATATATAGAATTACATTAAATTATAATTCCCAGAATTGTAATTTCTTTTATCCATTAGTAAGAGTATTAAAGTTCCTTGTACATTGTCAAATTGCATTTCCAATGGTTGAAATAGTTCACATTCCCATCAGTGACATATTAGAGAGCATATCTCATCATATGCTTATCAGCACTAGTATTATTAAAAGAAAACTTTGCTGAGATCATTTTGAAAATGATTTACATTGTTTTTAATTATTCAGGTTCATATTTTTGTTCTCTATTTTGAATTCTTATATTCATTGTCCATTTGTAATATTACTTTTCAATAATGAACCTAACTAGCTTTGAGAAAAATGATTTTTTAAATCTTTGAACCTTGTCTTTTCCTAAGGAAACAACTTTTATATCTTTCAGTAAAACATCAATGCTCATTTTTTTAATGCTCATTTTATAATGTGTAAATTATGCCTTAGTAAAAGTATTAAAATGCTCATGACTCATTCTTCTGAGAACAGTCTTCACTGAAACATTATCTCCAAACCTCACATAACATTTTTGGGATGGTGATAAAGCCTTCTATTTGCATAGGAATTTTTTGCTTTCAAAGTACTGCCACATCTATAAACTCCAACCTCAGTTGAAGCTGAAGACCCTAAGGTACTTAGTGATAGAAACTAACACATAGGATAGCAGTGGATCTTTAAGAATAATGAGGGGGAAGTTGTCAGGGAAGAGACTGACAGACTAACCAGATGACCATAAAAGACTGTCTGTGATTTTGCTGAGCTAGAGAATCTCACATTGTAATCATTCAGAGGTTACTATGATGTAGAATTATGGGGTCAGAGAAAGGTACTCTGCTCACCTCTAGTTCTTAAATATTTTTAAATTACAAATTTTGTGTAGTCTTATAAAACTGCTCTACACAGTTTTTTAGAGGCAATAAGATAGGGCACAAATAAATGAAATTTCTGCAGGCTGTATACCCAGGTGAATATGGGTAAAGTGTATATGGGAGTTTTTGTAAGTTTGAAATAATTTGAAATTTAAAAGTTAAAAAAAATTTTGTTGGGGTCCCACAATATTGACATTTGACATTTATAATCTACCAATACAATGATAGGCAAAACATTAAAGGAAGATAAGCTGTAAGTCAAGTCTGACTGGTTCCTAAAAAATTTAGCAGAATGGGAAGTCCATTGATGCTTTTGTTGAGACATGAATGAAATATCTATTGTAAAGTAATTAAATATCAGCAGTTCGTGATTAATGTTGGAAAAAGTTTTGTGAACATTGTTCTTGCCATCTGTCAGCAAATGTCTTTATCTCTCAACAAACTATAAAAGAAAAGCCTACATTCAGAGACACTAACATTGGCATAGGGCCCCAGGTAGGTTTTTAGCTATTGTGAATTTATAGTGATTCTTAATTTTTTTAATTATTTTTTTCAAAGTAATGTATTTATTTTGAAGGGGGAGGTAATTAGGTTTATTCATTTATTTATTTTTTTAAGAGGAGGTACTGGGGATTGAACCCAGGATCTTATGCATGCTAAGTATGCACTCTACCACTTGATCTATACCCTACTCCCTTGATTCTTCAGTTTTTACTGCTTCTGTGACAGCATTAAAGTGGTTGAGTAGACAGAAAATGGGAAATAAGGATGTGTGAAAGTCTTCACTTAATACTTCATGAAGCATTTAGTAAGAGGCAAAGCAAAATATGTCATTCCTTTTTATACTTGTTAAAATATTAATGGAGAAAGAGTGGCACAAGAAAAATAGAGGAATGTATCCTTTAGAAAATATTAATTCTTTAATACAGTAGTAACAAGACTCTATTTATACACATTATGTGTTGTTGGTCACAGTTTTCATTATGAAATTTTGTTAGCTCTGCCCTGTTGAAAGTCAATCCCATTCCATACCTAACTCTTTTGCCCCTCTTCTCTCAAAGTTGTAATCTTTCTTCATGTTGGTGTTTTTAAAATTTATATTCCTTGGTTGTCTTGAAAAACAAAGCAAAAAACCTGTCGACTAACCTGGCTTTACTGATAAATTCAGTGGCAGCTTTTGGTCTGTAAAGTCTAAGTCTCAAGTACTTATGGTGGAATTGACTTGTATTTAAAAGTAAATGTCTTGTGAAATACAAATTTGGGTGTTGATCAGGATATAATTTCCATGTCTTTAAATATCATCAGTGGCTTTTCTTGTCTTTTATGATTTCCAATTCCATGTGTGTTCCTCTCTACCTGCCTTAACTGTGCCTCATTTCCTTAAAGTATCACTCTGATTACTGAGAGTTTTCAGCATATTTTCACATGGAAAAACTGGCTATCCTTAAATCATAAATATTTAGTGGTTTCAGATGCCAGCGTACCATATAAAGTAGTCACAGATACATGAAAAACATTTCAAATACATTCTAGCTATGATTTGAATAGCAGCTGTGTTTAATTTTTTTAAATTGAGGTATAATTGGTATCTAACATTATATTTAGTTTCAGATGTTCAACATAATCTAAATTAATCTCAATATTCTCTGTATCTATGATCTCAGTTTTTTTTTATTCCACGTAGAAGGTCATATGGTATTTGTCTTTGTCTGACTTATTTCACTTAGCATAATACCCTTAGGATTCATTTATGTTGTTGCAAATGGAAAGGTTTTATTTTTAATGGCTGAATAATATTCCATTATCTGCACATGCACATGAGTGTTTGTATGTATACACACACGCATATTTTCTTTATCCATTCATTCATCAGTAGATAGTTAGGTTGTTTCCATATCTTGGCTATTGTAAATAACTGCAGTGAACATGGGGTGCATATAACTTTTTGAGTTGGTATTTTCATTTTCTTCAGATAAGTACCCAGAAGGGGAACTGCTGGATCATGTTAGTTCTATTTTTAATTTTGTGAGGAACCTCCTATCTGTTTTCCATGGTGGCTGCACCAGTTTTCATTCCCACCAAGAGTGCACAAGGGTTTTCTTTTCTCCACATCTTTGCCAACATTTGTTGTATCTTGTTTTTTTGATAAATAATGTTTAATAGTAATTGATCAGACACATTGTTGGCTGGGAATGCACTGATGACTTCAAAATACTATTATAAGCACTCTCAAAGTGTCTTTGAAAAATACATTTTATTCTAGTCAAATACGAAATTAGCCTAATCAGTGGCTAAAAAAGATCATCTTAGGGAGGGAAGTATTAGATTTCAAAAATATTCACTTAATTCTTTGGAAGGTTACATAGCATGATGCTTAGGAGCACTGGCTCTCAATCTTAGTGCCTGGCTTAAACCTTGCTGTTCTGCTTGCTAAACATAACCTTGAGCAGGTTATTTAGCCTCTCTATGTGTCAGTTACCTTATATGCAAAATAATAGTATCTAACTTATATGATTGTTGTGTAGATTAAACAAAATAATGCATGTAAAGTGCCCAGCATATAGTAAACATTCAGTAACTAATGGCTATGATTAGGAGGGAACTGTCTTTAAATCTTTTTAGAAATCAACTATTACAAACTTACTTACTTACTTATTTACTTTTTTATGAAGGACATTTGTCTGCCAATTTTTATTACATGAGAGTCTGTGTTCTGTGATCTTTTTTTTTTTCTATTGAAGGATGGATTGTTACTGAGTTTCCCATGAAATGTACTCAGGTTCCCATGTCCATCTAGGTGAGAAATAGAGTATAATGTTTCCTGCATCTTTCATCCCCCCACAGCAAAAGAACTATAAGAAGTTATTCTTGAAACATTGGATATTCTGCTTAATTTTTCCCAAGTGTATACTTCCCAAGGTTTGAATAATAAAAGAAGAATTGATCTTTATTTTCCAGAATTCCATATTTGTGACTTCCCTTACTTGCTAAAATTTATTTGTAACCGCAAAATAAATACTCACAGTGCTTTCTCAGTCATTCACAAACATGAGCAGAAAAAGAAAAAATTTGAGTTGCTTGACGTGCATGTTCACAGCTAAGGTCGATCAAGGCAATGCTCTGCCTTCCTGTTTAACCTCTCTTACTGTAAACAAGTGTCCTTTTCGTGGTCTATTTTGTGCCATGCCTTTTGCATTTTTGTTGATGATTTTTTTGGTTTAAAATGAACCTCAAGTGTCATGCTGAAATGCTGTCTAGTGTTCCTAAGTGCAAGAAGTCTATGATGTGCCTTACAGAGAAAATGCATGTGTTACTACTTTCAGGCATCAGTTATTGTGCTGTTGGCTGTGAGTTCAATTCTAATGAATGAACAATATACAGTATATGAAATAAGATGACTTTAAACAGAAACACATATCAAAGAATGTTATATATTGATGGGTTGGCAAAAATTGTTTTGACTAGAGGCTCACAGGAACCTGAACCTGTATTTCCCATAGGAGCTGTAGTTCAGTATTTGCTAATTTAGTGTTTGCATTAACTATAGAATATGACTGTCACAGTTAATGAGAATCACATGTATAGATCTTCCTCAAATTTTGATGGAGTTACATCCAGATAAATGCATTGTAAGTTGAAAATACTGTAAGTAGAAAATGCATTTAATACTCCTGAACCTATTGAACATCATAACTTAGTCTTGTCTACCTTACACAATCTCAAAATACATTAGCTTACAGTTGGGTAAAACCATCTAACATAAAACCTTCTTTACAATAAAATGTTGGATAGCTCATATAACTTATTAAATACTGAAAGTTGAAAACAGTGGTTGTGTGTGGGTGCCGAAGGGTTGTAAATGTGTCTGTTGTTTACTCTGGTGATTGTGTGGCTGAGTGGGGGCTGCAGCTCACTGCTGGCAGTATCACAAAAGAGTATCATATCTTATATTGCTAGCCCAGGAAAAGCTGAAAATTCAAAATTTGAAGTAAAGCTTTTACTGAATGCATATCATTTTTGCATCATCATGAAGTTAAAAAATCCTAACTTAAATCATCATAAAGCAGTGACCACCTACATATATACTGCAGTAGACAGTTTCTGACATGGCTGTCAGTGATCTCTGTCTCCTGGTATTCCCACCTTTGGATAGTTCTGGCTGTCTGAATGTGGGCAGGACCTGGTGACTTGATTCTAACAAGTAGAATATGGCAAAGGGATAGGATATGACTTTTGTAATTAGGTTTTAAAAAGACTGTTACTTCTGTCTTGCTGGTATACTGTCTCTGGCTCTCATTTGCTTGCTCTGGTGAAGAGGGCCTCCTGGCAAAGAACTGAGTTTGGCCTCCTGCCAACAGCCAGCAAGGAAAGTGTCAACTGAATCCTACTAGTAACCGCTGAGTAAGGTCAGAAGCAGTTACTTTCCTACTTAAACCGTGAGATAACTATGGCACTGGCCTAAACCTTAATTGCAGGCTTGTGAAAGATCCTGAAACAGAGCACTCAGTTAAGCAGTGCCTGGATTCTGACACACAGAATGTGAGAAAATAAATGTGTATTGTTTTAAGTCATTACGTTTTAGGGTAATTTTGGAGGGTAACAATAGGTAATTAATACATATCTCATTAAATATTTATAGTTACGTATTAAGACCACTGAACACAATACTTGACCTGGAACAGACAATAAAAGGCAGTCTTGTGTTTTGACTTTTGACAGCTTTTATTCTTTCTCCACAATGATCAATTATTATTTTCTCTTCACTTCTAATTTTTTGACAGTAGTGATCACAGTTCCTTCTTTTTTATTCCTTTCTCATATGAAGATTTTGGTATATAGAGAAAAAGTTTAAGACTATTACAATTAATACCTTACATTTACATGTAAATTGGGTAATTATTAACATTTTCAAAATTTGCTTTCTCCCCCACATCTGCTCTATGTAGATGGATGGATAGATAGATGCCTGTTTTTGTTGTTGCTCTTGTTGAACAGTTTGAAAGTAAGCTACAAATATCACCTGCATCTCTTGAGAAATAACAAGGCATCATTCTCAAATCCAAGAAACTTAACAATAAATCCCATAACATTATACAGTATTCAATCCAACCTCAGACTTCTCCATAATGAGTTGTATAATTTTTTCCAAAGCAGGTTCCAGTCAAGGTTGATACATTGCATTTGATTGTTTTGTCTCTTTAGTTTCTATTAATCCAAGTCTGCCCGTACCTTTTATTCTACATGAAATTGATTTCCAGAGAGTTTAGGCCAGTTGTTCCTACGTTCTGGGTTTGTTAAATCATTTTCTTATTATATTTTTAATCCCCTGGAATTTCTAAATTGGAAATTAGGTCTAGAGTTGATTTTAATGGGGTTAAATATTTCAATGGGGTTCAACTTCATGGGTGATGTTGTATACTTCTTATTATATCATATCAAGCACTGTATCATTTAAGGTGGTGACTCCATTGGAAAGGCACATTTTCTCCTTTGTAATTAGTAGATAATCTGTGGGTAGATACTTTGGCACTGTGCAAATAATTTTGTTATTCAGTAAACTTTCATAATGGCTTTATCATGCATTAATATAGTCCTTTCCCAAACCTATTATTGTATTAAGGGTTATAAAATGGTGATTTTCTAATTCTGTTATTTCTTCTAATTTAATAATAGCTGGCATTCTTGAGTTAAAAAAGAGAAAAGAAGTAAGAAAAAAGTTGTTTTTGTTTTTGAGTATTATTGTAGACTTCTGGATTTTTATTTTAATGCTAAAATAACCCTGAATTTGGCTAGAAGAGCCCTTTTAAGCTGGTTCTCTGTTCTTTTTTTTTAAGAAGCTTTATTGAAATCTAATTCATATATTATAACATTCACTATTTTAATGTATATATTTAATGAGAAAAATTCAATGTGTTTAGTATATTCACAGTATTGTACAACTATCACCACTGTCTTAATTCTAGAATGTTTTCAGTACTTCAAAAAAGAACCCTAAACCTATTAGCTGTCACTCTTCATTCCACGGCCCCCACCCCATGGCCCTAACAACCACTAATCTATTACTGTCTCAATGTATTTATCTGTTTTGGACATTTCATATAAATGAAATTATGGACTATGTGGTTTTTTGTGTCTTTTTTTCATATAGGAAAATTTTTTCAAGGTTCATCCATGTTGTAGCATGTATCAGTAATTAATTCCTTTCTAGAGATAAATAATACAGTCGTTCCACTGTTCCATAGATAAGGAGGGCCAACTGTACTATGCCATTTTATATAAGTGTCTTAAACCTCTGTAGATTTTGGCATCCCTGGCGTTCCTGGAACCAGTTCCCCTTGTTACACCAAGGGACAACTGTATTCCAGTGTATGGATATACCACATTTTGTTTTATTCATTCATCATTTGATGGGCAGTTGGGTTATTTCCAGTGTTTGCTATCATAAATAATACTGCCATGAACATTAATGTACAAGTTTTTTTGTGGACATATATTTTCAGTTCTCTTATGCATATACCTAGCAGTGGAATTACTGCGTTTTAGGGTAAATCTATATATTTAACTTTTGGTGAAATGCCAAACTATTCTCCAAACTATGAACCATTTTGCATTCCCACCAGCAGTGTTGTCCATATCTACAAAAAAGGCAACAGGGATTTTGATAGGTATTGCATTGAATATGTAGATAAATTTGAGAAATACTTTTATCTTAATATTAACTCTTTCAATCCATAAACATGAGATGCCTTTCCATTTATTCAGGACTTCTTTAATTTTTTCAACAATGTTTTGTAGTTTCAGTGTACAAGTCTTACAGTTCTTTTGTTAAATTTTTTCATAATTATTTTTCTATCTTTACTGTAGATTACTGTCTTTAGCCAAGATAGCTACACATTGTGTATATACCGTTTATAAGAAATACATTTTTAAATGTTTAGTTGTGATAAAGTATACTTAACGTAAAATTTACCAACATAATCATTTTTAATTCTACTGTTTAGTAGTGTTAAATACATTCATATTGTTGTATAACCAAACTCCAGAAATCTGTCTATCTTACAGAAGTGAAACACTGATTTTTTGAAATACTGATTTTGTATCTTGCAGCTTAACTGAATTTGTTTATTAGTTCTAGCAGTTTTTTGTTGTTGTTGTTGTTGTTTGTTTTGGTAGAGTCTTCAGAGTTTTCCATATTTAAATCATGTCATCTGCAAATAGAGACAGTTTTACTTTTTCCTTTCCAATTTGGATGCCTTTTTTTTTCCCTTGCCTAATTGCCCTGGCTAGGACTTCCAATACTATGTTGAATAAAAGTGATGAGAGTGGACGTCCTTGTCTTGTTCCTGACCTTAGAGGAAAAGCTTTCAGCTTTTCACCATTGAATATGGTTTAGCTGTGGATTTGCCATATATGGTCTTTATTATGTTGTGGTACATTCCCTCTATATCCACCTTGTTGAGTGTTTTTATCATAAATTGATGTTAAATTTTGTCAAATGCTTTTTCTGCATCTATTGAGATGATTATATGATTTTTAATCCTTCATATTTTTAATGTGGTGTGCCACAATGATTGATTTCTGGATGTTGAACCATCCTTGTGTCCCTGAAATCAAATGACTTTATGTTTTAAAATTATACAGCTTAAACATGTGATCCTGAGTATGACTGGTTTTCATCTGAAACTTTTTTCTATAGGAATATTCTGTAGAAGTGTATTAGTTAGCTAGGGCTGTCATTACAAATTAACAAAAACCAGTGTAGCTTAGAAATTTATTTTCTTACAGTTCTGGAGGCCAAAAGTTTGAAGTCAGGATGTTGGTGGAGTTGGTTCTTTCTGGAAACTGTGAAGGAGTCTTGTCTCTCTTCTAGTTCCTGGTAGATGTCAACAGTTGTTGGTATTCCTTGACCTGCAGCTGCATATACTAATCTCTGCCTCTATCTTCTCATGACCTTTACCTCTGTCTTAGATATCCCTCTGCCTTTCTCTCATATGGACATCTATTGTTGGATTTAGGATCCATCCTGTTTAGGGTGATTTTATCTCAATATCCTTCATTATATCTGTAAAGACCCTTTTTCCATATAAAGTCAAGCTTACAGATTCTGGGGAGTAGACAGTGGACATATCTTTTGGGGGACCATAAATCAACTCACTACAGGAAGTAAATGAGAAATAATAATAATTAAAAAATTGTGATTTGACTAATTCTGGAGATAATCTGATAGACACTAGTCTGTAATTATAATAGACACAATAACTTCTAACACAGAATGCTGATTCTGTTTCTTACACTTCTGTTATCCTTATGTAAATCTGGACCCTAGATTTGGGCAGCTCAGCATCCACCAATTGCCCTGTTTTGCTATTCCTAACTTTATTATTTCTCATCACTGCTGTTTTTCACATTTACATCTAGTCATTATAGGAGGCAAATACAGAAAATATTGTTTTTTTGTATAAATGTGTATTTCTCATACCTTTCTATCAGTAGTGGGTAGTTTATAGTAATATTCAATAAATGTTAATCAGTTCAAGCCTATAAATATTAATCCTCTCCTACTATGTGTAAGACATTGTATTGCTATAAGAAGAGCTTAGAAATGCACATTATCAGTGAAAATGAATAGGTTTACTTTGTTTATTAAGAAAAATAAGCACCACAAGAAAGCACATTATTTAAAATCTAGGTAAGCTCTTTGTGTTTTAGTTTTTTTATTTGTTTAAACAATAATTTAGGTGCAAGGTGATTACATACTTTCATATGTGCTTTCTAAATCCCCTGATTATATCTTGTTTGAAGACAAAATATCCATAGGCACAGTTAGTTGATAAAACATTCAGTTTCATTATATTCTAAAAATATACTGGATGAAATTAATTAGCACACTATGAAATAATCGGCAACAGAGGACATTTCTTTCTTTCATTTTTTTTTTTATGAAGTTGAATGTTTTACTATCCAGCTGTTTCTTATTTTCCTGCAAGGCTGTTGCTCCACTGTATAAAAATAGCACCAGCAAACACAGTATGTTGCAAAAGTAATATAGTATTGTTTTTCATCTGGCATTGTACAACTAACAAAAAATCCGGCATTGTACAACTAATAAAAACTTCTCTACTGCTAGTTATTTCCAATAGGAAGATCGTTAATGTATTTTGACCCAAATCCAGGGATAGATATAAACAAGTTACAATATTATATAGGGCTTACAATAACAATGTTATCCTTGAAATACATGAGTTTTATAACTAGTTTTACCACAGAAAATTTCAGAAATTGTGAATATTATAAGTGGAGCCGAGCCTAAAAATCACAGTGCACTGTGAAAAAGATGCAGTGTTTATCTGAAGACATTAGGAAGTTAAGGGGTATTTTCTTCTGGTAACATTTTTGCAAGTACTTTCTTTTGCTAAAAGATGCATTTTAAAAAAATCTTCTCTCCACTACTAATTTAAGACAACCATGCTAGATTAAGTTGTTTCATACTAGTTTATTTAGGGGTTCCATATTCACTCTTTAATAGATTTTCTGTATTTCTCATATGCTTCTTCACTCATTAGTTCATCTAGTTCTAAAGGATTACTGAGTGTCATCTTGATCAGCCAACCATCTTCATAACATGATTGGTTGAAAAGTTCTGGATTTTCTATTAGAGCTTCATTAATTTCACTTACTTCTCCTAATAGAGAAGAATACAGTTCACTAGCAGCTTTCACCCTTTCCAAAGCACCAAACGCCTCTTGTTTGTTCAGTGTTGTCCGAACTTCAGGCAAACTACAGAAAACAACATCTCCCAAAGCCTCCTGTGCGACATTGCTGATCCCCACTGTTCCAACACTCTTTTCTGTTGTTACCCATTCATGTTTGTCTGAATTTACACTTGGAGGGCAGAGCGTAGCCAGTTCACCCACAGCCCCCAGGACCACTGCTGGCAGGGTTGGGCTGGCACAGAGATGGGGTGCAGCTGCCATGTTCCCATCAACAGAAGACATTTCCCAGTAGAGGTTGACTTTAAATCAGGTTTTCTTTAGGTCATATATATATATACTTGAAAGACAAACATATATGTTTTGAGGCGCATAGTGACTGTTGTATTTTTTAACATTTGTGTGAAAACATTTCTCACGTTGTCAAATATGGGCATTTTTAAAGTTTGATAGACTAGCACACTTTGAATAACTTAAGTGACATTCTTGGGAGTACACTCTAATGTGTACTTTTGTTATCTTTTTATGACTCTGGCTATTGCTCACAGCTAAACTTCCTCTCAAATTTCAGGAAGCTCCAAACCTCCTGTATTTTCAGATCTAGACTTGAAGTTGTATTCCTACTCCAAAACCATTCATTGTTTTTACTCAAGTTGTACATTAGTCCCCCCTTATCCATGGTTTCTCTTTCCATGGTTTCAGTTGCCTATGATCAACTGTGGTTTGAAAATATTAAATGGATAATTCCAGAAATAAACAATTCATAAGTTTTAAATTGCTTACCTAAATCATCTGAGAGCACGATGAAATCTTGTGCAGTCTAGCTTCATCCTGCCTAGGACATGAATCATCCGTTTGTCCAATATATCCATGTTGTTTCTACTACCTGCCTGTTAGTCATTTAGTAGCCGTCTGGGCTATTAGATCGACTGTCATAGTATTGTAGTGCTTATATTCAAGTAGCTTTTATTTTGCTTGGTAATGGCCCCAAAGCATAAAAGTAGTGATGCTGACAATTTGGATATTCTCTTACTGTGTCTAATTTGTAAATTAAACTTTACCGTAGGTATGTATGCATAGGAAAAAACATAGTATCTATAGTATGTGGTACTATCTGCAGTTTCAGAAATCCACTAGGAGTCTTGGAATTTATCCCCCATGAGAAGACTACCATTAAGTTATTTCTATTTTAAAGATTGATTCAAATTCCTGTAGAGGTTTTTAATACACCAGACATAGAAAGTGGTCTGTGTTATTGAGGAGTCTTGTAATAGTATCCTTTTCTCCTAGATTTCTTTTTCTTTGTGAGGGCTTTAGCGCCTAGGGTGAGGGTAAGGGCAAAAACAATTTCTTAGTAGGGCTGTCATTGGCATTTTGGGTAATGCGTTAGTTTTACAAGACCATCCCAAATGTTGAAGGATTTTAAAATCCCTGGTCTCCACTCAATAAATGACAATAGTCCTTCCACCCTAGTCTTTAAAAATGTCCCATGTATTTTGAAAGAGCTCTCCCAGTAGGAGGAAGAGTGCTTGTCTTGAGAAAGAAAGGATATTGTAGTACATATATTCTGTATATGTAAATATAGTACATATATTACCTTAATAATTCTCCATGCTAACAGAACGCTCAATATCATAAAAAAAAAAAAGTAGAGAGCACATCACATTTTGGATAACCACAACTACTACTGTCTGCAGAATATTACAGCACCTGCCACACCTTGCACCAGCGGAATGCTTCATGCACTTTTTTTCTATACCCATGAATTGGGTGACTGGACACGTATCTCTGCTGATACAACATATGGTAGACTAAAATATGATTCCCCAAAGATATCAGGCTCTAATCCCTGGAACCTATCAGTGTTACCTCATTTGGGAAGAAGGTCTTTGCAGATGTGATTAAGGATTTTGCAATTGGAAGATTATCCTGAATTATCTGGGAGGCCCCTAAATGTCTTTGGAAGAGTCCTGAGAGAGGCAGAGGGAAATTTGACACATACAGAATAGGAAAAGGCAGTGCGACTATGGAGGCTGAGACTGGAGTGATGCAACCACAAGCCAAGGAATGCCAGCAGCCACCAGAAGCTGAAAGAGGCTAGAGCCTCTGAGGGAGCACAATTCTGCCGACACCTTGGTTCAGCCCAGTGAAACTGAGTTCTGACTTCTGGCTTCCAGAACCATGAGAGAGTAAATTTTCATTGTTTTAAGTTACCAAGGTTGTGATAACTTTGTTATAGCAGCCACAGGAAATTAATACACAGACACAGAAATATTAAAAGTTTCCCTCAGCCATGTTGGCTTTTAGAAAGAACAGAAGAATGGATCCATCTCACTTCTGCCTTCCAGATATTTTGTAAGTGCATTCAGCTGCCTACAGCTACATCAGCTCTGAAATCCTAGATGCTGAAGAGTCTAGGAAATGTAGGCTTTTTTGCTGTCTAGACTGTGCATTTCAGGAAGTCACACTAGAATGAAGGCAGAATGGATATTAAGGGGCAGTCTTATCTACCTGCCACGTTAATATAATAATTACATTCTTGCAGTATCACTGTAGATATCACAGTATCTATCACATTATTTTTTTAACTAAATGATGTAGCTTTCTGGGAGAATGAGGTTCACAAAGAGGCAGTAATCAGACCAGAGGAAAAAATGAATGACAGAGAATGTTTCTACTTCAAACTGTACTTGTCTCTGTTTTTAAGTATGTGTTTTCCCAAGAACTAGTCATAGTTCAGCTGTGCCACCGCCTTTCAGCTCCCTGACATTTCTTTGCTACCTGCTCCCTGGTGCCTTTGTTCAGGCATATTTTGGTGACTACAGACCCTGGACTGCAGTGATAAGCATAAACATCCTCAGGATATTGTCATAGACTTTTCTTTTTCCCAGCACTTCACTTGCCTACCCCTGTGCCTGTGTCTCAGCATAAGCATCTAATCCTAGGAGCAGCAGCATGAGATCTTTAGAAAAATTCTTTGGTAGTTTTAAAAATCTCTGAGCTACTTTTCTCAAGAACATTTGTTTATATTTTCTAGGAAATACATCAACTGTCTCAGTCTGTTTATCATATCACATCACATCACATTATATCATATCATATCCTGAATTAACTCAGCTGCCCAAGTATTTGAGAGTCTAAACACTCAAGGCATTCAAATTGTCATGTTGTTCTAAAATGATTTTTTAAGTGATTATCCATTTTTTTAAACTATGCCATGGTAATAAATAAGAAACTATCAGCCAAGACACAGTGCATGACAAACGATAAATGCTGGAGAGGGTGTGGAGAAAAGCAAACCCTCCTACACTGCTGTTGGGAGTGTAGTTTGGTACAGCCATTATGGAAAACAGTATAGAGATTCCTCAAAAAACTAAAAATAGACTTACTATACGATCCAGCATTCCCACTCCTGGACATATATCTGGAGGGAACTCTAATTCAAAAAGATACATGCGCCCCAGTGTTCATAGCAGCACTATATACAATAACCAAGACATGGAAGCAACCTAAATGTCCATCAGCAGATGACTGGATAAAGAAATTGTGGTATATTTATACAATGGAATACTACTTAACCATAAAAAAGAATAAAATAATGCCATTTGTGGCAACATGGGTGGACCTGGAGACCGTCATTCTAAGTGAAGTAAGCCAGAAAGAGAAAGAAAAATACCGTATGAAATCACTCATATGTGGAATCTAAAAAAAAAAATGAGGAGAAGGAGGACGCTAATGAACTCACCTACAAAACAGAAACAGATCTGCAGACATAGTAAACAATCTTATGGTTACTGGGGGAAAGGGAGTAGGAAAGGGTAAATTTTGGAGTTTGAGATTTGCAAATGTTAACCACTATATAAAAAAATAGATTAAAAAACAAATTGCTTCTGTATAGCACAGGGAACTATATTCAATACCTTATAATAACTAATGAAAAAATATGAAAATGAATGTATGTATATGTATTTTTAAAGACAGTGCATGATAGTGATATGGTTTCCAGGGTGTTCAGATTGTTTGGTAAAATCACAGAATCACAATCCATATAATTATAAATTGGTGGGACAGATACTACAGATGATCACAGAGATCTCCCAGGATTGTGGTCGATAATACACATGTTCATGTTATTGTTCATTTATGTGTTTTTTTGAATAACAGCTGTTTTAAAGTGCTGAAGTGCATTGCATATTAGACTTTCCATTCCTTAATCCATTTAACAGAAAAACCCAGAGAATGCATCCAGAAGATACTGGAACTATTATCGAATTTTTAATTTTTTAATCATTAGGCAGTTTTGGAGTTGGGATATATGAATACCAAAACCAGTAGTTCCATTTCTGAGAGTTTATCATACAGATATATACACATATTTTTGAAATGATTGTAAATAAAGTCATTAATTGCAGCATTGTTTTTTATAGCAAAATAGTGAAAATAACAATGGAAGACAGGTTAAAAGACTTTGGTACAAGAGTAAATTGGAATAGTATGAAGCTTTAAAGAAAGATTTAAAAGCTTTCTCTGGATTAATTTAGGAAGATCTCTAAGGTATCTCTAAGGTGTGGATATGATTTTATATTCAAGTTTGCTTGTAAATGTATAAAGAAATTCTGAAAGAATACATAAGAAAGTACAAAGAGTAGTTACATATATACGTATGGCTGTCAGTATATAAGAGAGTGTGGTTTGATGGGGTTAGAAGTGTGAAAGAGACTTTCAGTTAATATCTTGAGATATTCATGTCAGTGTATTACCTGTTCAAATAATAAAAAGTATATATATTTAAACTTCAGAAATAACATGAATGCTGAACAGATCAAGACTCGGTTTTCTGGATAAATAGTCTTCTACACAAGAGTGTTGTATTTATACTAGCAAGATTCCTAGTAAAGCTAAAAGCTTAAAAGGTTTTTTTGAAAGGAACTCTCCTACACAGTTGGTATAGCCACTATGGAGAGCCAGTATAGAGGTTCCTTAAAGAAGTGAAAACAGAGTTACCATATGATCCAGCAGTTCTTCAGCATGTATCAGGAAAAGATGAAAACTCTAATTCAAAAAGATATATGCACCCCAGTGTTCATAGCAGCTCTGTTTACAACAACTAAAACATGGAAGCAACCTAAATGTCCATCGACAGATGAATGGATATATATATAATGGAATATTACTCAGCCATAAAAAGGAATGAAACAATGCCATTTGCAGCAAAATGGATGGATCTAGAGATTATCGTACTAAGTGAAGTAAGTCAGACGAAGACAGATATCATATGATACCACTTATATGTGAAATCTTTTAAAAATGATACAAATGAACTTATTTACAAAACAGAAATAGACTCACAGACATAGAGAACAAACTTATGGCTACCAAAGGGAGTGAAGGATAAATTAGGAGTTTGGAATTAACAGATATACCTAATTATGTATTAAATAGATAAACAAGGTCCTACTGTATAGCACAGGGAACTATATTCAATATCTTGTAATGACCTATGATGGAGGAGAATCTGAAAAAGAATATATGTAATAAAGATATACACATATACACACACATCTGTATATAAACTGAATCATTTTGCTGTATACCTGAAACTAACACAATTTTAAATCAACTATACTTCAATAGAAAATAAATAAATAAGCAAAAATGATAATTTCTTATTCTTGAATGAAAAATGTGATCTCATATCCCTTTCCCCCTTCTACCCCTCCATATTTCTTTTAACTACTGTGATCCTGGGGGAGGAGTACAGCAGAAGTGGTAGTTTGCGTGCTTAGCGTGCATGAGGTCCTGGGTTCAATCCCTAGTACCTCCTCAGAAAATAAATAAGCCTGATTACCTCACCCCCAAAAGACAAAAACAAATTAACTACTGTGATCCCTTGATTAGTTTCATCATCTCTGTTCATGGGTTGGTACCCAACATTTTTCCAAAATTCAAACTGGTACACAAGGGCACAGGTTATTTTGTTTTTCTTTTATGTTTTTGGTCAGCTGTCTGTTTCTTTGCCAGTTTAATCCATAATGGAGAATGTTGGTGGAAGGAGAAAATTGGAGGCTTTGGTGTTAATATATGAATGTAAGAAATGGGCGCAAAAGAGGGAGGAGGGAAATATTTTCCAGATATCTGTTGCCAGCTTTACAGTCTGATTCCCAATTTTATCCGTATCCTCAAGTCTACTATGACATTTATTAAAATAGTATGGAGATGCAGTCACCCTAATATGTCTATCATTGAACCACTTTTTGGCAATTAACTTCACTTCCCCTTTATTCCCTCAGTCATTTACTAAGTACTATAAGGTCTTAACTAATTTTTTTAACTTAAAATTTTTTTTCATACTCTTGCCAGTTACTTTCATGACCTTTCAATCCTTGGCTACATCCATAAGACCTCAACCTGTTCCATTAGGTATCCCTATATTTTCTGCTCATTCCTCTGCATTTCTAAGATGTTCAATAATTTGTTTAATTAATTAAAGATCAGTTGATATGAAGACTGACATAGCTTGGTGAAAGTGGCTTACCCAACAAGATCTATTGGTTTATTGTATGAGAAAGCAACATTTGAATGGTTATATGTTAAGAAGAGAAACTCATGTTGACTTTTTTTTTTTGAAGTATTTTAAGACTGAGAAAATAAATGGTATTCTTTAATTTCAGTTTCCATTAATATTGGTACAGAGATTAAAAGTCTGATGTTTAATTCAGAATTCATGCTTTCTGTTTTAGAGTTTATGGAGTTTTTTGTTTTTGTTTTTGTTTTCTTTTGTTTTGCCTGTGATCTGTCTTCCTCCCTCCCTCCCTCTCTTTCTTTCTTTCTTTCATCATGAAATGGAATTTTCCCTACTCATTTTTACATGAGATTTTAAGTTTTTTTAACAGAATTTTTTTAAAATAGAAATTTATTCATATATTTAAAACAGTAGTTTATAATTATTTCACTGTAAGGATTTCTTCTTTTGTATCTGTCCTGAGTTCTTCCATGCCATTTTGGGGACGATTTTGTCTATCACAGTGTGTTTTATTAAGAGCAAGATTACTTCTTTTCCCTTTAAAAAATCAGTCAGACACATCTCAGTGCCAAACCACCTAGAAAGTCACATGATATTTCTAGCTGCCCAAGCTGCTGACCAGAGGTCAGTGTGTTGAAGTGAATGAAAAGGAAATTGACAATTTTTATTTCCTTTGTCATGGATTAAAAATACACTGAAATAAGTGCTAATAATATCTATAAAGCATTTTATAAATATTGGAAATTGTGTTACTGAGTTCTGGTCTTATATGTATATATCCTTGATATTTTAAAAATAAAAAGTTATCTTCTGAAGGTTAGAACCATTCTCTTAGACTTTTTAAAATAATTGTGGTAAAGTACACATAATAAAATTTACTGTCTTAACCATGTTTAAGTGTACAGTTCAGTAGTGTTAGGTACATACACACTGTTATGCCAGCAATCTCCAGAACTCTTTTTTATCTTGCAAAACTAAAACTCAGAAAAGGTAAATAAAATACTGATACATGTCTTACCTCACAAAACAACTGAATTGCTATGTTTTAAATAAATATAACTTATTTTTTCCATTGTTAAAAATTCATTCTATAGCTAGGGTTGTAGGCATTGCTTACAGACTCTTTGGTTTGGATGTTAATATGTCTACAATTTTGAGAAAATGTGAGCATAACTAGAAAAAAAATTATTCTAAATTGTTCCTAAATGTCTGATTTTTGGATAACTGGAAGTTGTATATATTTGCACACATCTCTATAAGCTGTTAAATGAGCAGTAGGATATATACTCATGTATTTGTCAGTTATTGCCAATAATACTTCACTAGTAAGCCACCTCTATTCTCGAGATCACTGTTCTTTTGGATTAGCTGGAGTTTGCTGGACTCAGTTCTAGGAGACAGGGTCAGTTCAGGTCTTCTCTGTCTGGGGCTCTGGATAAAAGGGCAG
Source organism: Camelus dromedarius (assembly GCF_036321535.1). Taxonomy (NCBI): domain Eukaryota; kingdom Metazoa; phylum Chordata; class Mammalia; order Artiodactyla; family Camelidae; genus Camelus; species Camelus dromedarius. The sequence continues at coordinate 70,414,253 of NC_087439.1, read as the reverse complement.
CATCTACTCAGAGTAAGTTCTTCTCATAGTGGATTAGCTGATCATAAGGAGTGCAAACACAACTACACAAAAGCATATTTTAGATCTCTTGTTTTAAATTTGCCAACTTCCTGTTGGCCTGAGTAAGTCATATGGCCAGGTTCAAAGTCAAGGGTTGGAGAGGTACATTCCATCTACCATGAGGCCATAGCTATAATGTGGATGTATTTCCAGTATAAGAAAGTAGGAATTTTAGGAAGCAAAAAGAGTTACTTTCCAAACATAAACAGCAGATTTCTTTTAGCATGTATATATTTAGTACCAACTCATTTTTTGTATGTTATAAATTCCTCACTCCTTTTAAAATAAAAACTGTTGTATATAAGAATAGACATTCAAACTATACCCACAAATGGTATAAAATAATTTATACCACAAATGGAATAAATTATTTTCACTCTGGTAGCTTTTAATATAGATGTTTTAGTTAGGTTATTTTCTACATTCTTTAATACAGTCTGTCAGTTATTGTTAAGATCAATAATTTTTCTTTTTTATTAGGTTGATGTTTTTAGTTGATGATTTTTGAATTGTTGGATCTATCAAATGATTGGAGCTACTGAACAATCACTCATTTAAAAAACTTAATGTGGTTTGTTTTGCAGTTCAATATAATACTAAGAGATTTTTAAAAATTTCTTTTATCTCACAGAGATCAGAAGGTAACTAATTTTTTTGGCTTTTGTTTGAAAAGCAAGATATAGTCAAGATATAGTTAGACTAAAAATAGAAGCAGGACTTGTGGGTGCATATGAGACAAATTTGCAGACAAAAATATGTACAGAGAGAAAGAAAGGAACATGAAAGAAAGAATGGTAAAAATAGAGAGATTGGGGAAAAGAAAAGCTGAGGAGATGAGAAAAATAAATGTCTGTGTTGCCAGTGACAAAATGTCTTTTTGCCAGAGACAAAGGAAACGTCTCAGTACCAGCAACAATTATTCTTTATTCTAAATTAGCCTTGGCCCCATTAATACCCTAGGTGTTCTGTCATTTTACCACCTACTTCCACTATCTAGAAGTAGGGTTTGTAGGAACCAAGCAAATATTTAGGAACAGTTCGAGTGAAAATAATCAGTGATGGTCTGGTGATCCCTTCATGGAAGACCAGATGTGCATGTTTAGAAGCTCCCTTTTAAAGAATTGTCAAATATGGTGTAGCAGGTGCCTTGAAGGAAGGGGATAAAGAAATAGTCTGGAAACTATGGAAAAGATGAATTAAGGATTTCCGTGGTTTTAGATGTGTATTATAATGGTTTTCTGATCTGTGCTGGTTGCATAAAGCCCTGTCCAGTAAATTATATTTCCCTCTATTCTGTCTGTCAATCTCCAAGCTTTTCTTTCTGCTCTGTTCTACCCTAGTGCATCTTTTATTAATTCTGGCCTTCTTGATTCCTAGCTATTGCTTCTGCTGTCAAAACATTAGAAACAGGGAGAGAATGTGCAGCCTTTCCATTTGTCTGCTTTGTTTAATATTTTTATCTTGCCAAAAATATTGGATACTTTAAAAGTACTAAATGTAAGTGAAAAATCAAATGTATGTCTATGTTATATTTCTGTTATGCATAATAGGGATTATCTACAGTAATCTTTTAATTATCACTATAATAAATCCCAGACTCATTACAAGGAAAAATCGCTTGTTATATAGAAAAACAACCCTGGATGAAATTCATGTGTATGCATCAGCATGGTTAAATCTTGAAAACATATTATTGAATAAAAGTTGCAAGGCACAAAAATTCCATTTACATAAAATTCAGAAATGGGCAAAATGAAGCAGGTAGAGAATGTAATACTATTAAGAAAAGCAAGGACATGATTACCACAAAGTCAGGATAGTGGCTTTTTCTGGGGAGAAGAAAGGCTATTTTGACTCAGAAGGAGCAAGTAGGTTTTTGGGAAACCTAGGTGTTCTATTTCTTGGTCCAGGTGGTAGCTACATGAGTATTTACTTCATAATCCACCAAACTGTGCATTTGTATTATTAACACTTTTTGTGTGTATGGGTTGTGTTTTGTAATAAAAAATGGTTCAAAGAAAGAAAATAATCATGGGAAAAACTAGAAAACAGACAAACAGAAGTTTAGTAGAAAAAAAGATAATTATTTTTCTGTACACGTCTATCTTGCTTTCTTTATAAGAGTGAGTACAAGTATAGTATGTAATGAAAAGAATATCAGAGGGGGCCAGGGTTATCTTTACAATGCAATTTATATTTTGTTGTCTCGTCGGCAAATACTTATGACTGGAAGATATAACTTCTACTCTTGTAGTCAAATTATTTCATGGTCATTTTCTGAAAACAAGAGATTTTAGTATGAATTCTGGATTTAGAAGTATCAGTTATATACCAGTTAAGAAAATTGGGTAGGGATCTCTGAGTGATTTAACTCTGTGGTTTGATTCCATGTTGTGAGAATTTTTCTCTTTCTGTTTTGTTTTACATAACAAATATTACAGTGATTAGATTTCCATTTTCCTATTGTGAATTTAGGCTCAAATTGACTTTTCTTACTCAATTAGGTTATTTATGCCCTCTAAGAAGTATGAAATAATTATTTTCAAAAGCTATTGTGAGGAATAACAACACTTTTATCATATCTATATAAAAAGTCAAAAAATGAAATCTGAGAAGAATAGAGACAAGTAAGGCCTGGTAGAATTATACCAAAAATATTCTGATAACATATCTAATGGTGGGTTCTTTTTTTTTTTTTTTTTTTAATATGTCAGTGTTTTTCTTAAGGTGGCATAGTCTGGAGATTAATCTTTATCTTCTGTTTTCTTATATTTACTAAAAATTCTTAATCTAGTTACTTAAATGCTATTTTTAGGCTTATTTAATGACTTTATTGCAATGAAATATGTTAGTTTTAATTCACTCTTTCATAAAAGAAACAATGCTGAAATTCAGTCTTTTTACAGAACAGGTATTTTAAAGACGTTAAAATTATAAATGCATAACTAGAAGTTAAGAGAGATAGGCACTGAATGTCTTTCCTGTGTTTACTTTTCAAACTTTTTTTGAGGAGGGGAGATGTTTAACTCAGATCATTTCTTTCCCTCAGTTTTCTGTTGCTCTTTTTATAATTCAGTCGTAAAATGCCTGGACTGAGCAGAGTATAAAGTGTTTTTGTTTGTTGTTATTTGTTTCTTACAAGCTAGGTCTATTTGAAGTGGTTAACGAGGCAAATTAAATTTAAAATAGTCTTAAATATTCAGCATTAAATACTGTCTTAAAAAAAACCAAAAAAATCTTATCTCATCTCAATTTGTTTTTAGGACATTATACATAAACATTAATTGAATTATGATTATGGTATAGTTGCCATTCCGAACATAATAATTAAAATAAATTAACCTTGTTTATTCCTTATAAAAATACTTGTTCAAAACACTGAACGGCACAGTGTATCGTTATTACCAAAACAGTATTTAACAATCTAAATTATTTTGCTAAGGAATTCATTTAACTACAGTCAGATTGTTTTGATTTTAAATGGTTTTTTTCTGCTTTTATGAAAAGCACATTGCTTAAAAAGTTTCTTTTTTTAAGAAAACCTAATCCCTAATTTGCCTTTCCATACAGAGTTGTAAAAGATTAAGGAGCCAACATAAGCCTGTGTGTTATGTTTAAGATTTCCTTTGTTACTTGCTGCACATGCAACAATGTTGTTCTTTCTTTGACACAGACCCAGACAAAGGCTGAGTGTAGCAAGGAAGCAGACAGCACGCCTCCAGTAGTGGCCCCTGCCTGGCTCCAGGATTTGTAAACAGAAACATCCCAGGCTCCAATGAGGCAGACAGCAGTTCCCTGTCTGTTCTGCATTCAGGAAGCGCTTGCTTGTACAAGCCCAGTCACTGCACACAGGCATACATAGCAGTGTTTACATTTGGCTGAGTATTTAACTGAGAAAGCTAATAGGGAGGAAGAAGACGGTTTATTAGAGCCAGGGGAATACAACAATTTCAGGTATAGCATATATATATATAGCACATATATTTTTTAAAAGTTTTTTTTTTTCCTTAAAGAAACAAAACCCAAAAGTTTGGAGGTTTTTTGGTTAAAGGCTTCTTTTATGGCACACACATGTGAATACACATATTGAAATATTTTTCCTGGCAGTTTTTCAGGGAATCTCATATTTTTAAACTATGTGACATCTCCTGGAAAGTTTTTCACTTAGCATGGTTTTTAACATGTTTAAAAATTTTTTACACTTTTTCCCTCCCTATTATAAGAATTAAGAATTTGTTTTTGATTTTTGGATTGATGTATATTTTAATGTAAAAGTTATGTTGCATTTTCCTTTGTATATTTGAAAATGAAAGCATGGAGAGTGCTGATTCAAAAAATATTAGAAAACTTACACAGAATTCTAGAATTAGGAGGACTTTAAAAATCATATAGTATAATCACTTTTTAAAAATAGCTTAATTTTAATATCAATCTTACAGGAGCAGCACAGAAGACAGACAACCCTGAAAACATGCTCTTGCATATAGGACAATTCTGAGAAGTATAGTGAATGGATGGAATCTACTGTATGATAAAAATGCTAAAAACACCACTTAGTATTTAGTTGCTGTCAGTAAGAAATTTACTTGTTTTTTAAAAATCCAAATGTTGGCATTGTCCAGAAGCAGGTTTTTTTATAACTATTATAAGTTGAACTGCTGAAACGTCTTCACTGGAACATTTTGATTTGCATTTATGCTTTCTTTTTTTTCATTTATATTAAAAACTGACATACAGATGAAAAAAAAATTTTTTTTGAGAATGAAATGTTTCCTGTCCTAATGGATTCTTAAGCACGTTTTCCACTCGTGTAGCATGCTAATTGAATGTTTTTTGGCATAATTGTTACACATTTGGCATGGATAGCACACAAGTTGGTTTCTTCAAAAAAGTTCAACCAGCTAGGCTTCACTTGCTTCCTGCACTCTGAAAGTGCCCTCTGTTTTGAAGTTCTGAGCAATTTCTCACACCAAATGCCAAAAGGGAGGTTTGGGAATCAGAAATTCAGTGGATTCCTGATCTAATCTAATTTCATGTAATCTAATCTAGTCTAATTTCATGGACTGCCACAGTACCAGGCCTATAACAAAGAGATTTCTTAAGCAGCTAAGATAGGTGCTACAAAATTTTTCTATTAAAACATATAACTTTTTAGAACAGTCCCTTAATCTTTTTTTAACATCTGTTTTCTTATAATTTACATTCATTTATAACAAGTTAAACTGTCTGTTTTAAAACCCAAACTAGATTATAAAAACCCTGGTGCTTCCCCATGGCTTCCAGAGCCAGGTCATAGGTGATCGTGCCAGTGGAGGTCTGGGGCGATTCTAAGTGCTCTGGGGACTCCGACGCTGTGGCCATGAATGGGAGAGTGGGCTTCCCAGAAAAGAAGCTAGCCCACCAGTGTCCCACGACAGTTTGGGGGAGACCTGGGTGGTGGGGGATGGCTTCCCCAGGGTATTCCGCACTTCCGCAGGAGCTGTTACTGGAAGTGGAACCAAGATGGAGTGGCTAGTAGTCGTGGGTGGCCATGAGCGAGCCATTGGAGGGCATTTCTGCCGTGCTCTTGCTTATGGGTTGGTGGAAACCTCGGTGGCCCCTCGCAGGCCTCGGCACTCGATCACGGGTGGCGGGGACAGGGACGCTAGGCCATGGAGCCCATTTGCAGATGTGACCGCGAGCGACCGCTCCTCGACCCAGACACGAAAGAGTTTCATTCCATTATTTATTTTAAAGATAGTGCTGTGTTTGTTAATTTTGATGAATAAAATATGGATCTTTTGCAGAAGAAAACCTTTAATTGTGTATTTCTGATGCTAGTCATTGCCTTGTAATCTGAAAATGTCATTAACAAAACCATTTACACATAAATAATGCTGAACAGGATGCTGTTTCAACAGACATAAACATGTGAGGAATATTCTTTGATTTACAACTGTATTTATTCCTTACAGAATCTGTTTGCAATATTCTCGTTGGCTTCATGATCATTGCCAAGCTTCTGCTCAACGTCCCAGACTTTTATCAGGCTAATATATCTGCCTCAGTGATTTTTCAACAGCTTACAGCTATGCAGAACAGTTTAACTGTATTTAAGAACATCTTTTGAATGATTTTGTCTCTTTTCCCCTTACTCACTTCTATAGTTCATTATAACGAAATCATTGATTAGTCTGTGTTGATTATTCTTCTAAGAGGTAGATAGCCCAGTATGTTTGATTTATTATATACCTATTAATAATCTTATCTTTTAATATTTGGGAATAAGGAGAGAGCAGAGGATAATAGCTTAATGTTCTGTTTTGGTTTGTTTTTTTGGTAAACCTCTTAGCCGTTTAATATAAACTAGGATTCAGATGTGACAGTGTTAAATTGATACAGTGTTTGTGGTATGATTGTATTTTGGAGACAAAGGAAAATAAGTTGAAAACCTTCATTTTATTATAGTTTGTTTAGCATAGAGTTTAAGGAGAATTTTTTTTGTACCATAACTCTTATTTATCAATACCAGCATGTCTAAGCCCAGACTTTCAGAGACCCTGGGATACCAAAAGTAAGATGTTAGAAGATAATTAATTCCTCATGATAGCAAAGCAGGAACATTCTGCACCCAGCCAATAAAGAGGGAAGCTCATACATGAAAACAGGTACTACATTGTGAACTAGAGGGCAAGCAGTGAGTTCTTTTAAAATGATGGTTGTGGCTTTTCTTCTGCTTAAAATAAAAATAATGCATATTAATTGTAGAAAATTTAGAAAATACATATATAAAAATTGCTCAAAACTGTTACTAACATTTCAGTGTATTTCCTTCTAGTCTTTTTTCTGTGCTTAAGTATTTTATAGTAAAACACATAAAATATGGGCAGCTCAATATAAAGCATCATCAAACCCAAGACCAGAAAGAGAACATCTCAAATGATCCCTGTGTTGTCTGTTCCTAATCACAACTCACGTTTCCTCCTTGAGGATAGCTATTATTCTAACTTTTACAATAATCATTTTCATGCTTTTCTTTATAGTTGCTCTATCTTCTGATATATGCCCAAGAGCTTAATATAGTTTAATTTTTCCAGTTTTTGAAGTTTATATAAATTAATTCATACCACCTTCTTTTGTGTCTTGCTTCCTTCACACATGATGTTTTTAAGATTTGTGTTTCTGAGTAAAGCTATAGTTCTTCTACCATTTTTTGTTTGTTTTTAATATAATGAATGCAAGTTATTTCCATTGCTGCGTAGTATTCTGTTGTATAGATATACCAGTTTATTTTTCCAATCTTTTGATGATAAACATTGGACTTGTTTCTAATTTTTGTATACTATGAATAATTTAGCTATGAACGTTCTTGAACATATGTTCTAGTACACATGTGCGTGTGTTTCTCCAAAGTCTATACCTAGCTGCAGAATTGCTTAGTCACAAAGTGTATATATGTTTCACTTTAGTAGATAGAACTAAACTATTTCCAAAGAAGTTGTACCAATTTGGACTAAAGCCAGAGTAAGTGAAAGTTCTCCTTGCCAGCACTTTTACTCATAATAATTGTTCATGGAATTTAAAAAAGGAGATTAAAATTGACACCAGTAACAATTAGAGTGTTTTAATGAAGTTAAAGTATTCTAAGGTCTTTCTGTTGCCCAGACAGCTGGTGGGTATGGTCAGATGGTCTAAAAATAAGGTAGTAGACATATACACAATGATGTTGCTAATTATCTTAAATATTAGTAGGTTAAACATTCCAGTTAAAAGACAAAGATTGTTTGAACTGAATTAAAAAGACACTAGCATCCACATACAAAAGAATGAAGTTGACCCCCTACCTCATACCATATACAAAAATTAACTCAAAATGTATCAAGAACCTAAATATAAAAGCTAAAACCCTACAGCTTCTAAAGGAAAACGGAAGGGTGCATCTTCATGACCTTGGCTTTAGTAGTTTTTACATAGGACACCAAAATACAGGTAACAAAGGAAAAAAATAGATAAATCAGACTTCATTCAAATTAAAAACTTTTGTGCTTCAATGGATATGAAGAAAGTGAAAAGATAAAGCATGGGTGAACCTTGAAAACATTATGCTAAATGAAATAAGCCAGACACAAAAGAATGAATATTACACAATTTCATTTATATGAAATATCAATAGTAACCAAATTCATAGAGACACAAAGTAGATTGGAGTTGACCAGGATCTAGGAAAGGGAGAGAATAGGAAGTTAATGCTTAATGGATACAGAGTTTTTCTTTGGAGTGATAAATATGTTTTGAAAATAGGTGTTGATATGGTTGCATAACATTGTGAATATAATTAATGCTATGCAATTTTACAATTATGAGTGGTTAAAGAGGCAGACTTCATATTATACATATTCCACCACAATTTTTAAAAATTAATGAAATATACCAAAAACCATGGAATGGTACACTTTAAATGAATGAATTGTATGGTAAGTGAATGATATCTCAATAAAGCTGTTTTCACAAAAACATACTAATAGTCTGACTAGTTTAGGTTATTTATAAGAGAGAGATCTATTTCTTCTTTTTTCTTTCATAATAACTTGTAGCAGTTTCCTAAGCTTCCATCTTAGGAAACTAGAAAAAGAGGAGCAAATTAAATTCAAAGTAAGCAGAAAAAAAGAAAGAATAAAAATCTGATCAGAGATGAATTCAATTGAAAATAGGAAATTAATAGGGAATTCAAAAGCTGGTTCTTTAAAAAGATCAATAATATTGATAAATCTTTAGCCAGTCTACCAAGAAAAAAAAGAAAAAAGAAATAAACTACTAATAATCAAGAATGAAAGAGAGGTCATCACTACTGATCCCATGGACAGGTATAATAGGAAATATTATGAATGACTCTTTGTCAACAAATTTGATAACTTGGGTATAATGGACGAATTCCTTTAAAGACACAATCTACTAAAACTCACACAGGGAGAAGTATATCATCTGGATAGGTGTGTATCTATTAAAGAAATTTAATCAATATTTAATAACTTTCTGAAATAGAAAGCACCAAGCTCAGATTTTCTCTTTTTCCAAATTGGACCCTTCCAGTTCTTTCTACCTATCACATTTCAGAATTCTTATACTTCACTATTCTGCTTGCTCTCTGCTGGATGTGCTCCAGTTGATAAGAGTGCTCCATTCTAAGGAGTGTTTCTCTAGATATGATCTGATCCACAGAATGGAACTACCACATGAAATGGTTAAATGCTCATAATAGCCCTGTGATTTATACATATGTTTCCTTTCTGCAAGTGAATAAGCCTAGGCCTTGACAGGTGAAGAAATGTTCCCAAAATCATAGAATAAGTGGAAGAACTGAGTTTTAAGTCCAGTTCAGGTTCAACGCCTGCAAAGCCATGCTCTTTTTATTAATAATTATGTCAATATTAATAAACTTGATAACTACCACTTATTGCATAGGTACTGCATACTCAACACTGTACTTAGTACTTAAGCTCCCACCCACCTAAGCCTCACAGAAGACTTATGATGTAGGGAGTACTGTTTTCACAAATGAGAGAACTAAAGATGAGGAAAGTCAAATCATTTGCTAAAGGCCTCTGAGAGAGTAGTGTAGAGTCAAGATTTAAAACCAAATGTGATTCTGAAGACTGTTCTCTTAAATATTATATTGTTCTGTTTATGCCATTCCATGATGCAGTTGATGTATCAGTAATTAGGAGCACAACTAACATTTTAGTGTTCTAGGTCCATATTAAATACTTTGTATGATTAAAAAGTTATAATTTGCAATTATCACTAAATTATTATTAACTTTTCTTTCATTTCCTTTGATACAAAAACATTGCTGATTTGACTATGTAAAAAATTTGTTTCCTTTTAGGTCCGCCTCATTCGTTTAACCGAGATGAGACAATAATCATTGCTTTGGCATCAGTCTCTGTATTAGCTGTTTTGATAGTTGCCTTATGCTTTGGATACAGGATGCTGACAGGTAAAAATATAGCCTTTTCTTCTGTTATTTATTAGACATGCCATTTAATCAGAATTTATTTTCTTTTTAAAAATAATTTCTGTGCTGAAAAATATCTCTGTGCTGAGGTAGCTCCCATTCTTCTCTCTTAGCAAACTTTTTTCCTCTCATTTTATGAAAAGTTTCAAACATATACAGAATACCTGTCACTCAGCTTCAACCATTATCACATCTATACATCGTCTGTAGCCGTACACCCTTCCATGCTGCTAGATTATTTTGAAGTAAATCCCAGTTATCACTTTTATCTATAAATATTTTAGTATTATCACTGAAATACAAGGATTTAAAATATGTATAACCACAATACCATTTTCACATCTAAAAATACTAACAGTAATTCTTCAGTATCATCAAATGTCCAGTTGGTTCTAATAAACTTTAGGTTTGATGAGCTTTTTAGGAAGCCAGCATCCATTCATTCATTTGAATAACTTTAATAAAACCTTCTTTAATGTTTCTGCAGTATTTCTCAGAGTTTTATACTGAGTCTGTTGCTGGAACCATCTCCCAGAATTCATCTTTCATGTTATTCATCCTTCATTTTCATTTATAGATGATTCCTGGTTTAGGAAAAATAGTTTTACTCCCATTGACATTAAGCATAAATTTTCCTGCTTATCCTTCTGTAGATCTTCTTTGTAACTGTGATATATTCGAAAGTGTAACAAAGATTTTCATTTTAAGAGAACCACACATTAGTAACTTCTTTTTCCTATTTCTATAGGAGACCGTAAACAAGGTCTTCACAGTATGAACATGATGGAGGCAGCAGCATCAGAGCCCTCTCTTGACCTAGATAATCTCAAACTGTTGGAGGTAAGATTGCTCTTAAGATTATGGACTATGTTTTCTGCTCTCATGGCATATCTGAGACAGTGACTTCATTAACTCACTAAGTTATTCATTCAGTTATTCAACAAGCACTTGTTGCCTATCAGTTTTGTGCCAAGGCCTATTCTAGGCACTGAGAATATAGATGAACAATACAGGTATCCCTTATTCTTGGGGGAGAGAGTCCACAAGAGACTAAATAAATGAATGTACAGTTGACCCTTGAACAACACAGATTTGAACTATAGGTCACTCATACACATTTTTTAAAAATAATAGATACTATAGAACTACACCATCCACAGTTGGTTGAATCTGTGGATGGAGAACCATGGACACAGAGGAACTATGTCTATATGGAGGGTCAACTATAAGTTATATGTGAATTTTGGACTATGTGGCTGGTCAGTACCCCTAACCCCCACATTGTTTAAGGGTCAACTGTGTATTATTTCAAGTAGTAGTAAGTGCTATGAAGGAAAATAAAGCAAATGATGTAAGAAAGTTATGGAAAAGGGATTATTAAAGAAAATATATTTAGAAAGGAGATGGAAAGTATACTCAGAAAGGAGATAATCTTTGAGTACAGACCTGAACAGATTATGGGAATAAAGGCATTTCAGATTCTGAGAATGTGCCAGGTGAGGAATCCATAGTAGATGCCAAATAAATATTTCTGGTCTGTGCATGTGTTATATATTGTACAGGTATATGTGGCTATTATATTTTGTATAGAATTAAAATTTCATTTGGTAATATGCTAAAAGTTTTACCATGATAAATGTTTTTATGATCTTTATTAGGGTAAATGAACTGTGATCCCTAAACCAGAGACTGTTAAATAATACATAACTATGATTCTCAAACCAGAGATTGTTAAATAATACATATGACAGATTTAATTATATAAAACATTTTAAGAACCTTTCATTTGGGAGAAAAATATAATTAACAAAAGTTAAAGGCAAATTTTTAAAAAGTTTTTCAGCATAAAAAGAATTGATAAAGTGCTGATACAAATCAACATGAAATAAGCAGTCTATTAAAAAGGGACAAAAGAGATGAACTGTCAATTCACAAAAGAAGTGTGCCTATTTTATATAATAAGATATCCAATTTACTAAATTGAAAAAAATACTAATTAAAACCATTAGGACTCTATCCTGGAGTGATTAAAAGAAACACTTCTAAACATTGCTGATTTAACTTTATATTGATACAAACTTTTTAAAAGGTAGTCTTTCTGTTTGTTAAATTTTCAACTAGAAATAGTGAATGAAATAAAACAAATAAGTTTAAATGAATGATGGTAAACCCCCTAACCTCTTTTTAGTAAAAAGTCAAAGAAATCCCAAAAGCCAAACTGAAGAGAACAGTTGCATCTTACTGGGTTTTTTGTTTGTTTATTTGAGTAATTTTTAAATTGTATCCTGGATATTGTGAATTGTTATATTGTGGAGACCCTGTGTTTTGTTAGGTTCTTCTAAAGTCTGTTCTTTTCATTGTTTGTTTTAGTAGGCGATTAGCTTGGCTTGACATACTGCAAACTCATTTCTTGAGCGAAAGTTCAGTTATTTTATCTTTAGCTGGAGTCTGTCCCATGCATTCACTGGGTTTCCCAGTCTGAATGAATCTCCTTCCTGGGATTCTCCCTTCACTTTCCAGCAGCTGTGGTTGACCCAGATTCTATCCTCTGGTTCCTGGGGCCTGAAAGGTTATAGGTTTTTCTATCACAATTTTAGCTCCACTGCACAGTGGAGATTTCAGCCTGCTAACAAGCAAAAAGCTATAAAACAGGTAGCTTACCCTATGCTATTCCTTTCTTCTAATTGTTGACTCCTCTCAGCATCTGCCTACTTTTATTTATTCTCCAGCACTTCTAGATTATTTTTAAAATTTTGTTCAGAGTTTTTAGTTGTCACCTATGGGAAGATGATCTGGTAGGAGTTTCCCTAGGCCATGTAAGATGCCAGCTGTATTAGTTTCTTGATAATGGAGTGATTTATACGAAGCAATAGAGAGCTATTGCATACATATGGATTTATATTTTATTGTTTAGTATTTGATTGTTCGGTTGTAATGTGAAATAATATCTTGCTTTCTTCAAAACAAACTTACAGCTTATTGGCCGGGGTCGATATGGAGCCGTATATAAAGGTTCCTTAGATGAACGTCCAGTTGCTGTAAAGGTGTTTTCCTTTGCAAACCGTCAGAATTTTATCAATGAAAAGAACATTTACAGAGTGCCTTTGATGGAACATGACAACATCGCTCGCTTTATAGTTGGAGATGAGAGAGTCACTGCAGATGGACGCATGGAGTATTTACTTGTGATGGAGTATTATCCCAATGTAAGTTATTTTTAACACACACACACACACACACACACACACACACATGTATTATATATAAACTGACATTTATATTAGTGTCAATCTGATTCACAGGAGGATCCCAGTTATGTAGAGCATTGCTGGTTTGCAAACTGGTTAGTAATGGTCTACAGCGAGATAAGGATCTCAAACCAGAATGTGAATGAAACTGCTTAGTTCCTCTCTCTGTCTCTGTCTCTTTCAGCAAGACTTTCTTGATGAAGGAGGCAGTGCTTTGAGTAACATTCATCCTGGTGCAAGCTCCTTATTCCAGACTGGTAATAAATAGTTTGTGGATGAGCACCTTGAGAACCACTCACACATACATATTTACAAAAGCCTTCTGTTTTCTACTTGTAAAAGATAACAGTATAATTTATATTTGTACTGATAAGAGAGTGAAAGGAAAGAGTCTGAAAGACTTTTTTCCTACCTTAAGGTGATAAATTAAAAAATTTTTAAATGAAACAACCATTTATAATTTTTAGTACTGAGGAAATAAAAATTGGTAATGCTTAAACTTTCCTTTCCATACTTTCCTCCCCTCTCTACCCACAGAAATGTCTTACTTACTTTGAGATTCTGAAATGTCATAATTCATTAGATCTCCATGGAATCCTAACCTTTGCAAATCCTTTATACAACTGCTAACTTGCTTCCTCATGTTCAATTAAATTAATTCCACCTTTTCCCCCCTTTTTTTCTTTTTTTCCTCCATGCAGGGATCTCTATGCAAGTATTTAAGTCTCCATACAAGTGACTGGGTAAGCTCTTGCCGTCTGGCTCATTCTGTGACTAGAGGACTGGCTTATCTTCATACAGAATTACCACGGGGAGGTAAGATAGTGATTTCTATGCATGACACTCATGTGGGGCCAAAATTCACAAAGAGAAATTTTGTTCATATCTTCAAAGTTTATTTTATATTATAGTAGATTTATTATCAGCCAGTTTTTTTTTTTTAAGATCTGGCATGAAGAAATGTATTTGAATTGTAACAAGAAGAATAAGAAAAAGAACTTGAATATTCTTGAGGAGTCATGAATTCCATTGAGATTCTGATTAAAGCTCTCAACATTATTCCTGTAAAGATACTTTAAAAAATGTTCTTTTGATTGTAGTTCTCAGCCTCTTTGAAGTCCATCTGTGTACCTAGTTCAAGAACCTGTTAGCTAGGCTCCATTGTATTTTCCTTGTATTTATTTTGCTTATTTAAATGAACTGCAATGCATTATCACTTCTTTAGTTTTAACTTCACATGAATTACATACGTTGATCTTAAGTATAAATTCTAAATATGTATTTTTATAAATCAGTGCTTCTCTTAGCCACAATTAGGTATGTTCAAATCTATCAGGGGAAAAAAATAACAGGCTTCAATGAGAGTGAAATTTTTTTTTATTTCTCATGTAAAAATCTATAGACAGCTTAACATTGGTCTGGCAGCACCATGGTATTATTAGGGACCCAGGCTCCTATATTTCTTCTCCTTACTCTTTTTGGTGGGTGGGTAATTAGATTTGTTTATTTTTTAATTTTTTTTTTTAACAGCGGTACTGGGGATTGAACCCAGCACCTTGTGAAGCTAGGCACACACTCTACCGTTGAGCTATACCCACCCTCTGTCTTCCATTACTCTTTGTATATGGCTTATCTTTTCAAAGGCACCTCATTGTCCATTGTGCTAATTGTCAGAGAAAAAGAAAGTAGAAGAAATTGCCCCTTTTTGCCTCCATAAATCCTTTCGATTATGCTTTGTTTCCCAGAACTTAGTCCATGCTTACCTACCACACTTAGCTGCAAGGGATGCTGAAATACGGTTTATTTTTGTTTTTTCAGCTGGATGCATTGCTGCTTCAAATAACATTGGGTTCTATTACTAAATAGGAAGAGGAGAATGCCTGGTGGGGGTGGAGGGGTCAGTCTTTGCTAGTGTTTCAGAACTGTGTGGTTGTGTTCCTTGCCAAAGCTTACCGTTTTCTTCACCCTTTTGCACTTTTTTGCTTAAAGCATTTTTGCTTTTTCACTTTGTTCAAAATACGCTTCACATCACAGGCACCTTTAAATTAGCTTTGCTGTGAAAATCTGTCTTTGCTCTTTCATCCCTTAAAGCATTTTCTTGTCATACCAGGCTACAGAAACAAGCCCAGAACATTGTTTTTCAGTTTCTCTGACCTCTGTAGTGAAGAGAATATTGCATCAATTTCTTAGATCTTTGTTCCGTTGTATAATAGCATGGATCATCTCTTCTAGCTGCTACTTCATATATAAATAATTCCTCCTGAATAATTTATCAGTTCATTTATCTTGACATCTTGCTTTTCCTGAATACAAAATTGACCAATGTTATTGCCTATGTCAGCAACTTGATGCACTTACTTTAGTCCTTTAGCACATTAACCATTTGGACGTGTTTCCTTACTCTTAAATGTCATTATAACTCCTTTAAAGAGCTGGCTTACCGCAGAACTTAAAATACCATCCTAATCCCCCCTTTCATGCTTACGTGATTCAGCAAGACTCCAAACCAAACATTGGCTGAAAAGAATGGTTGTCATCAAATATGAGTTTTATTTAAACACAGATATTATTCTAAACATTACCTAGTATTATCACTAAATATTTAACCTTTTTTTAAAAACTGAGTATTTATATGCTATGTAAAAAGCATACGTTTGGTAGGTATTTGAATTTTGGGTTTTATCTAATTATTTAAAAATATTCCAGCTATCCTATACTATTTTAAAACATTTAAAGTGTCATTTTACTTTTTTCAGAGTACTCTATTCTTCATGGTATCTTCAGATGTAACTTTGCTGTTTAGCATAGAAATTTTGTTGTAAGGAAATAGTACTGTTCAGCTATTTTTTGCTTCAGAAAAAGGAGTTGGACCTGTTTATTTGTAATTGTTTATCCCTGTGAATTTCTTTCCTAATGATAATGTCAGTATAATTATCATGAAAAAATCTAGCAAAGAAAGAACATATATAAAGCACTTAAATATAACCAGAAAATTACTATTAACTAGTGTATGTAACACCTTTTTGGGTCCTTGGCTCTGTGTGTGTGTGTGTAAATATCCACAGAGACACTATTTTTTCTTCAGGTTGTATTTTTTAACATAATTAAAATAATATTATGTCCCACTTCCTTTAAGAAATTTGCCAAGTATACTACTAGTGCCCAGGACAAAATCATTATATGTTCTGCCCCTTTCTTTGCAAACTATAGCCCTCCCTGCTGCCCACCCACTGCCCTCGCACTATCACTGCCACCAATAAAAGAAAATTAAAATAAATACTGGAAGAAACTTTAAAAGGAAAAGAAGCCTCCACAGGGCAGTCTATAGTTCTACCATTTGCAGTGGTGATGAATCCTGTCTTGTCTCTTCTCTTCCTTTATTCTTCGTTATTTCCTTTCTTGCTTCTTCTTTCTTTGCTTCCTCCTTCTCCTCTTTTCTTTTCATTGCTTTTTTTAGTAGTAGCAGAAGGTATTACCCTATTTTGCCCTCTGGTTGGCTATCTTCCTGACTTATTTCACATTCTTCACATTATTAACCTGGTTTCCCTATCATGTGAGATATTTTAGTTAAGTATTCATTTGATATTGGTATGCAAGCATTTTTCAGTGTGTCTATAAATGTTCTTATATAAATAAATATCAGCTAGAGATTATATATATATATATACATATGTTGTGGTTTCATCCAGAGTGAGGAATGCAGCTCGTTAAGAGGCTGAGTGAGCCATGTTAGTATAAGCTTTGGAAGGCTGGACCAGGAAGTGAGAAGGGGAGAAAATGAGAAAGAAGTCAACTCTTAGAAATAGAAATTTGATAACTGCTTTTTCCCCCCCAATTGTGTTACTGCTTTTTTCTCCTCTATATCAAAGGAATCATTATCTTCTGTCTCTAGTTTCATTGTTGGCGAAATTACATTCTAATACACATTGATGAGAGTAATGGAAGTACTGAGTCGTTTTGTGCCTAAATATAAACACTCAGTGAACTTACTGACTTTGTTCTCATTGCTCTATTTCTTTGTATACCTAGGGAGTTATTTTATATTTCAGAACTTGTTCTATAGAATTATTTTCATTTCAAGAGCTATGGTTTTGTTTTAATATATGATTTATATGTAAGGTTTTCTTATAAAGAGGAAACATTTTGTTTTTGGTGAAGGACTCAGGTTAGGTACATTTTTCCAGTCAACAGTCATTTACTGTGTGCCAAGCCTTTTGAATTCAGGCAAAACATGTTCTCTCTTTGCCTTTGTGAGCAAGTCGTAGAATGAGTATAATAGTACTTTGCTTCTCTGTAAAATCAGAAACAGGTTTTTATATCTAGCTGAGACATACCGGCTCCTCCACTTGTTCTCCCAAAGCATTGTGAAACTATTTTTGGTTTGATCTGAAGAACTGTGGTGGGCTTAGAGAAATGGCTAAACCTCAGGGCAAAACTGGGATATTTTGTTACAAGTTTGATTTGTGAAGCTGTAGGAGAATGGTATAAAATACATACACAAATTTTGGAGCCATGTCAGTTTTTCAGTGATGATAATTTTAGATAGGTTGACTTCTTGTTGTTGTTTATACCAAATATTTCTTTCTCTATTGCCTCCTTTTGCTATCCTAGAAATGAAGAGAAAAGAATTATGTTGAAATTAGAAGCAACAGCATGGTGGCTATTAATTGCAGCTGAATATTTAAAGCTTAATTAATTATACATGCAGCAAGAGTTATGTTTTGAAATAGTGAAAATAGTGAGGATTGTGAGTTGGAATTTTGATTTCTTATGTCCTTTTTTGTTATTAGAGAAATTAATGAGCAGAAGAATAACACTATATTTTATACTTATGTAGCCTCTGCATATATTACCTGCATGCTCATTTCATGTCCAGTAGTGCTATTTAAGCATTAATGAATATTTGAAATTATTCAACAGATCATTATAAACCTGCAATTTCCCATCGAGATTTAAACAGCAGAAATGTTCTGGTGAAAAATGATGGAACCTGTGTTATTAGTGACTTTGGGTTGTCCATGAGGCTAACTGGAAATAGACTGGTGCGCCCAGGGGAAGAAGATAATGCAGCTATAAGTGAGGTGGGTGTATACAAAAGGTATCACACTGACATACTTTGAAAACATAGTAAATTGCATTTAAAAATCCACGAAGTACTCAGGACAATTATCCTTATATGCTACTGATTAATAACATCTTAGGAATTACAAAATTAAGACAAAGAAGACATTGCATAAAAGTTTATCAATTCATTATGGAAATCACTGCCTTTCCGTCTCATTTTTTTAATTTTAATTTTTATTTTTTATTCTTTTTAATTTTTATTTATTTTGTGGGGGGAGGTAATTAGGTTTATTTATTTATTTATGTTTAGAGGAGGTACTGGGAATTGAACCTAGTGCCTTGTGCATGCTAAGCATGCACTCTACCACTTGAGCTATACCCTCCCCCTCTCATTTTTGACAAGCATTAAGAGGAAGTTTGTAGGAACTGATTTTTGATGAGTAAAATTACCAAGTTTGAGATATGACACTAACCTTCTGCATAATCACTATTACAATGTAGAACATATCCTTCCTGACTTTTTTCTCTCCAATCACATACATGTCCATACATATATATAGTTGTGAATTTTTTAAAATAGTAAGTGGTGTACATATTTGTTTTGCAGTTTTCTCATGTCTTACAGATTATCTTTACATTAACATATATAGGAATGTCTAGCTCATTCTTTTTGATTGATGAATACTATTCAATAGGATTTTTTTTAAAAGTTTAATTATTTAAGAAGGATATTTTATAGATACAAAAATCACGTATGGAAAGGTTCAGTGAGCTTAGGTTCAAATAACATATTGACATGTTGTTGACCTGAAATTTATGTATAACTTCTGGTCTGATGTATGCCCTTCAGAATATGCTACATTTTGTTTCTGAAAATTATCTCTCCTAATTTATCAGGTTGGCACAATCAGATATATGGCACCAGAAGTACTGGAAGGAGCTGTGAACCTGAGGGACTGTGAATCAGCTTTGAAACAAGTAGACATGTATGCACTTGGACTAATCTATTGGGAGATATTTATGAGATGTACAGACCTCTTCCCAGGTAAGGAAACTGCTGTCGAAGTTGAGACATGGTTGGAAGTGAAGCAGTTACTTCTTTTTTTTTTTTTTTTCCCACTTACATTAAATAAGTCAACTTTTTTACTTTCATTTAAACGTTTAGTTCATTGCCATCTAGTGTTCACAAACATTATTAGCAGAAGGATGCGAATCAGGAAACACTTTTTAGAAAGAACTCCAGGTTTGCTTCTGAGTGCAGTTTAATTAATTGTTCATAATAGCTTATCTGTGTTCAGTTGTGTCTCTGATTGCTTTAGCATCGTTGTTTTCCTTATGCACCCTCTGAGCAGTTGATAAGCTATGCTTAACAATGTTCACTGAACTGACCCAGTAGAGAATTAGAAGGAATGAATCATCCATTGGAACACTTTTTTTTCTTCCTTTCTTTTCTTTCTTTTTTTATTTTTCATTCGCTTTTCTTCCTTTCTCTCTCTCTTTTTTTTAATTCTCCCTTCTTGTCTTCCTGCCTTCCTTACTTTCATAAAAGAACACTCATTTAATATGAATGCTTGTTTGAGGCTAACTTGAAATAGCTAAGTGAGTTTATATTTTTTCTCTTTTTGTTAAAATTATATCACTGTCATTATTGTCATATAAAAACTTTAACTACCAATATATACATTGCATTCTTCTAGATGGGGTATAAAATTATTTGACATATATGGTCTCTAGAGGAATAACACCATTAAAAGCATAGAAAAAGGAAAAAACAGTCAATTTATTTAATAAAAACACATTAGTAGTAGGGTTGAAATGTTTTGCTTTAACAACAGGATTTAACAATAGCTTATAATTCTAAAACAGTACAACAAATTAATAATTATTTAGATTACTTACAAGTCGATCAGTTATTATTAGAAATATAGCTTATGGTTAACTGGACGTACAGAGTACTCAATTGAAGTGTCTTTCTGGAAATGACAGTGATTGCAATAGTAGTACATATTATTGGAACCTTGGAACTTTTGGAACTTTCAGTTTCTATTATTGGAGCTTTGGCCACAGATTTTTTTAGAAATCCTAATCAAGAATTTTTGAGTTTTAGAAGTATGTCTGACAAATGATTCTTATATCAGCGTTACTGCATTGCTATCAGTAACATTTTTTTTTAACAACTGCATTCAAAGAATACTGCTTTTGGTTTCAAATAATAAAGAGCAATATCAGGTGTTTGAAAAGGGAAAGGTAATTAAATCTTGTTTGAAGGAGATTATTTTAGCAGAATGTAGTATGAACTGAAATAGTACTAAGAAGAAGTTAAAAAATGGAAAAAGAAGTTGGGGTTACTTTTTAATGGCCACAGAGTTTCACTTTGAGAAGATGGAAAAAGTTCTGGAGATGGATGGTAGTGATCTATGTACAACATTGTGAATGCACTTAGTGCCATAGAACTGTACACTTAAAAATGGTTAAAGTGGTAAATTTTATGTTATGTATACTTAACCACAATTAAAAATAAAAATAAAGGAAAAATTAAGAGAGTCACATTAAGATACCCCATAATCTTGGATATGGAAATGGGAAAGAAGAAGGATATTGTGAGAGAAAATGTAGAGAAGGAATCTGTTGTTTTCATTAGATATTGGAAGAAAGTCTAGGAAATTGAGAAATTTTCAGAGATCTGAGAAATAGTGAGGGTAGCAGCCAGGAGCTTAGGAAAAAATACTGGTTTGCATTGGAAAGGTAAGTTAATTATGGGAACTTTTGGATGGAATATTGATAGACAATTGAAGATTTTTTTTTTTAAGAATTTAAAAGAATGAAGAATTTAAAATTAAAATGATTATTTGGGAATTGTCTACATAGAGATAGTAGTTAAGAATGGATTCACTCCCCAAAGAGAACAAATTAAGAGAGAAGGGTGAATAAACACTGAATACTGGCTCCCCTCCTTCACCACCACCATGTGGGTAGTGAAAAAGACAAATGCGAAGAAAAATAGTGAGAAAACTGAGAAATCATTGTATCTTAGAAGTCATCGTTAGAGACTGATGGCAACAGTTGTAATTGAAAGATCGAAAAATAGAACTGAAGAATGATCTTTGAATTTGAATAGGAGAAATCATTGGTATTCTTAGAGGAGTTTCTGTGAAACAGAAGACAGAAATATTACAGAATGTAGGAGGAAAAACTAAGAAAGCACAGGCAGAGGATACAGGGCACTCTTAGAAATTTTAACAATGAAATGAGGTGTGACTTGGGAAGACGGTATCCCATAAACATATTAATAAACCTAAAGAATAGCATATAATAATGATAAAATTATTACTAACTTTTTTAAACTTCTGTGATAAAACTCCAAGTGCAGCACATGCTTTATTATTAAAAGAAAGCTGCTTCTCTGTAAAATATTAACAATATAAATATATTAGGTGTCTTTTACAAAGAAAGAGAAGTAAAGAAGGAAGGAAAAAAGAAGGAAAGAGGAAGGAAAAAAAAGGCAAGAAAAAGAAAAAGGAAGAAAAAGAACAAGATTATTTAAGAAAGGGACTAAAACATTCCTAACTGCTTAGAGGCATAATTAGGAGAGAAGCAGGTAACGGTATCTGATATTCCTAGATATTTGGTCCATTTTGGACAGTTTGAAAGAAGATGGGATTCTCAAACTTCCACTGAGCAATCTAGTGACTATAAAGTTTTAAGGAAATCCAGTAGGACTAATATCTTCCAGGATGATGATGTCCTTAACATTCATTTTTGTGTCCCCAGTGCCTAATACTAAGTTAGCTCTGAACAAGTATCTATCAAACAACTAGATTTAGAACTATGAAGATTTAGTAGAAATTGGGTAATTCTTAATGTCATTCCATTAATAAAACAAGATTGTGGAAGAAAAAAAAACAAAAATAAGATTGTGCATCAGTTTTTCTTTAGCAAGTTTCCTAATTATCATTTAGTTCTGACCAAAACAAATAAATAAAATTATAAATTTTTAATTATTCTACTGGAAAAAAAAACATTTGGAAGGTATGTATGTATTGCGTATATGTCTCAGAGAGACAGAAGAGATATACTAGTAAGTATCTTACAGTTCACAGATGGTATGGGATACGATTTATCATATAAGGTTTCATGAATAAAAGTGATATACTACCTGGCAGGATTAAATAGTTTTGTCTTTCAAGTACAAAGTTGATGGTTATTGATCAAAAATAAGTATCTGCTTAAATGTTTATACAATATGTGAAAACAGTTGTGTTTATTTAAAATATTGATACTGTAATATTTTTTTAAATGTGGGCTATGCTACATAAACTATACAATTACTATTTATAAAATTTTTTAAATATAGGTGGAGGACAGGTGTTTATAGTTGTTTTTGAATACTCAGATTGAAACAAAACTTCAATTACATGTTTTGTAATGTACTTTCTTTCTGAGTCATTGTAACTTTTGTATTATCTCCATGTGAGTGAGATAAAGAAGGCAGACATTGCCATTTTGCTGACAGGAAAACTGAACCACAGGATAGTTTAATGAGTTTTCCACGGTAGAGATGAAGCCAGGATTAGAACCTAAGTGCCTTATCCTCCATACTGGTATTCTTCCTTCTGATTTATTCTGTCATTCTAATGGATTGGGGTGAGGGGCAAGGAGACAAGGAAGAGTCTCTTGTGTTCTTTGCCAGGATTTTGACTAAACTATTGGTTTTCTGAGTATTTCTCTCAGAGGTCTTCTTTGTGGCTCAGTATGTTTATTAAGTTTAATTTGATCACATTTTGTAAAAAATCATAAGCTTCTTATCACAAGCAACTGCATATTGGTGATGAATAGGGTTAGTAAACAGTGGTAGAGTAGTCAATGATTTTTTTAAATCCTTCATCTAGATACTGCTAATTAAGAAGAAATTTTGAAAAAATTGATACTTCTTTTTCTGTCAACTAATCATTATCTTAAAAATTTTTGTGACATTTGATAAATCTGGCTAGACTATAATAGAGCCAATGATATGATGAGACATGACTATACAACTCACCCACTTATATTTAGTTCTATAGACTTGTTTGTTGTACTAGATCTTGGGACTTTCTCCCCATATTCACCGCCCTCAATCCCTGTGTGGGATAAAAATTCAGGTATATTTTTAAGTGTTAAACCTTATGTGTATAATAATGTCCCCCTGCCAAATTCAGTAATACTAGAACCATTTAAAAATAGCTGTCTATTATTGAAACAACTATTTATCAACAAACATTTATCAAACAGAAACTAAGCTAATAAAGCATTTATTAATAATGCATAAAACCCACAATAGGATCTCTCTAAGATTTCCAAATGTGCCTGAAACAATTTTAAAAATAAGATTGTGACACAATTTCTTTACTTACTTGATATACTCCTGTTATTCTATCATTTTATGATAATTAGAAATTTTACTTTATTCTTTATTTAAAAAAAAAATACACAGGTGAATCTGTACCGGAATACCAGATGGCTTTTCAGACAGAAGTTGGAAACCATCCCACTTTTGAAGATATGCAGGTTCTGGTATCTAGGGAAAAACAGAGACCCAAGTTCCCAGAAGCTTGGAAAGAAAATAGCCTGGTAAGGAAAAACTAAGTTATTAAAAGAGAGAACTTATGACTAAATCTGTTTTACTGTTGTTTGAAGCAAAATAGACTGTTAATAATGTTTATAGTTTTTAGAGTTTACTAATGCCAGGAGTCCAACTTACCTGATTTATATGATGTTATAATGTTTTCAAATTTGGGGGAGGGGGGTTAGTTTCAGTTTTCTTCAAGCATAAAGTACTGTTTAGAGAGACTAACTATTGTATCTGAAGTTTGCCACATTGGGTAAGATCTGGAATAATTAACATGGTAATATTTTAAACATTATTGAAATTCCATTTCATTCTCTTGAGAGTGGGACCAAAAATGTTAATTAGCACAGACTTACATGTTCAATGGTTAATAGAAGTTTAAACTACATGAAAAAGAAACCAAGGTTCAGCCTATTAATTCTGTTTATTAAAAATGCAGTTCACAACACAAATATTTTCAAAGGCTCCTGCCATTTCAGTAAATTGTTGCTACAACACTAGAAACATTTATACACGTACACACCTGCACACACTCTTTCTCTCATATTTTTTTTTACACAAGTAGAATGACCTCATTATCCACCATCATTTCTGAAGCTTATTTTTTTACTTTCAGTTTTTCATGTCAGTATCTATAGATGTATCTCTCTCTCCATTTGGTCAGTGTTCCATTATATATCATCATTATTGAATTGCCCTTTACTGATGGCAGTACCCTGTATTTCTTATTTTAAACAACTTTTTAAAAGAATTAAAGTTCTGCCTATACATGGTAAACAAAATAAAATTAAATAGAGTAGCTGAAATAGGAAATGAAAAAGGAAAAGACTACCTGCTCCTATCACCAGTCTTCAAAATTAATTCCTGTTAATTCCTGTTAACAGTGTTCTTAGGTTTTTGTTTCTAAATTTTCTCTTCTAGGAGTTACCATTATAACTTTAAATACTACGTTTATTCTTATTTCTTGTTATCTCTCATTTACTCTCTTGTAGTTTTATAATACTGTATCTGTCATTAATTTATTTTATATACAGATTGATCTAAAATTTTTAATGAAATAAAAACATCAGAATTTTACAGAATTATGATTATGTGAACATCCACTGCACAATATGATAATTGTGCTTGGATTCACAGAGAAGGAAGTAAACATCCTGTTAGTTACTGTAAGCCCCTATCGCTTGAGGAAGAATGTTTCAAAAGTCACCATCCATTGGATTCTCTTTTGGCCGTATTTCTTCCTCCCTCCCTCCCTCCCTCCCTTCCTTCTTTCTTGTTTATAGGTTCTACTAAGAAGCAACATTTTATTTTATTTTTTTAATTGAAGTATAGTTAATTTACAATATTGTATTAGTTTCAGGCATACAGCATAGCAATTCAGTATTTTTATAGATTATATTCCATTAAAAGTTATTATAAGAAAATGGCTTTAAATGCCTGTGCTATACAATATATCCTTCTTGCTGATCTACTTTATACGTAGTAGTTTGTATCTCTTAATCCCGTACCCTCATCCTGCCCCTCTCCCTAGTGGTAACCGCTAGTTTGTTTTCTGTATCTGTGACTGTTTCCATCTTGCTATATATTCGTTTATTTTTTAGATTTCACATATAAGGGATATCATACAGTATTTGTCTTTCTCTAACTTCACAAAGTACAGTATTCTCTAGATCCGTCCACGTTGCTACAAATGGCAGAATTTCATTCTTTTCTATGGATGAGTAATAGTCCGTTTTGTGTGTGTGTATGTGTGTGTGTGTGTGTATACATATACACATACCACATCTTTATCCATTTGAGAAACATTTTTTTCTAAATAGCATGTCATTCTTTTTCTCAAAAGTCGTTTTTTTCTTTGATAAAGTTCTTTATGTAATGTATGCGAATGTGCGAGTAACAGTAAATGTTGTGTCCTTGCACATTAAAAAATGTTTCTTTCTTGCTGACATACTTGAGTAATAATTTGGTTGGGTAATGGTTTCAAGATCAAAATCATTTTTCTCATGACTTTGAAGCTACTGCTTCACTGTATTCTAGCATCCAGATGTGTTCATGAGAATACCAGTGCCAGCTAGTCTCATTATATTGTTTTTTATCTGTTTTATCCTCTTGTTTTCTCTATAAGCTTTTAAACTTTTTACTTTATCATTGGAAGTATGACGTTTCACCTGGGTATATTAAGCATGGATCTTTTCACACATTTTGCTTCACACTGGACAGGTTTTCAGCTTGAAAATTCAGAAATTTCAATTCAGAGGAATTTTCTTATGTTATTTAAAAAATTATTTCTTCCATTTCTTCTTTCTGTTATTCCCATCAGACAAATACTGGACCTCCTGACATTCAAGGTCTAACTTTTTTCTTGTATTTTTCATCTGCTTTTTTGTTGTATGTTGTTCAAGATGTACTCACCTTTACCTTTCAAATCACTCGTTTATTTTTTACTTTTACCACTGTATTAGTTATCTGTTCATTAAAATCTTACTTTCCAAAATCATAATTTCTATAATTCTGTTTGCATTTTCCATAGCAATCTCTTCTTGTTTTAAGACTGTAATAGGGATTTGATTACCTCTGAAGATGTAAGTTAGAATTTTTGATACTTTATGTAAGTAATTTTCTTGATTATAAAGAACAAAATGAAAAAATTTTTTTCATTAAGTAATGTAAGTCATTTTATTATATTTTCACATTTTCATTTTAAACTGTCTTGGTGGGATTAGAATATTTTCATTCTGGATTCTGGAGTGGCAGCATGTCAGAAAGAAGCTGGAGAGATGCTTTGTTTCCATATAGATTTAGATTGAGTATTTTTTCCATTGGTCATCTTTATTAGTAGATTACCTTCAAGGAAGGCTTCTGCTTCAAATTAGGTTGAAACCTTCAAGTCTGAGACAGTTGAAGACGTATTGCAAGTACAAATGCCCAAGATTCCCTCCAAACCGTGGTCCCTGCTATGGGAACTGGGGCAGATTTTTAAGAGGTCCCTAACCAGGATTCATTAGATGTGCCATCCTCACAGTAAAACATCCCTCAAAGAAAAATCTCTTTGTGAAATATCATATAGTAAAGTACAACTTCATCTTCCTTCAGTTGTTTTATTTCACCAGAGAAACTGGACTCCTTATTTTGAAGTCTCTTTTGGCAGCCCTGCCATTACAGGATATGCATCATATGCATATTTACCTGAAAACTTTTTACTCCCGATTTAGACTTGGTTGCTAAGAAGCACTAAGTAGTACTTGGTTCACTTCCAGTGAATCCATTTAAATCTAATGTGCTGCAGTCAATACAACTGCTGCTTCTATGCAATGACAATCTAGTACTAGAGTTAGATAGCAAATGAATAGTTTATAGAAAGAGAGAAATGCCCCCCTTTTTAAATGAAGACATTTTTGCTTCATAGTTGCATTGAAATTAAAAAACATTTTTGTAGTAACAAAACTCACAATCTTTTAAAATATTAGTGAATGTAAAATCTGGTTTTAAAAACTTCCAGAGACCCAAACAATCAATAAAGGACGGAAAGAGTAGTTTCCTGATAAAATGAAAGCACAGAAAATAGTATGAGGGAAATACATGAAAATGTATACATCTTCAGTTGCTTGTATTTGCATTTTAAAAATATTGACTCATATTAATATAGATTTATAATTATTGTTTTATGCATTTGTTTTAAATTATATAGAAAAAATAGGAGTCACAGACTAAAAAATTCAATGATACTGGTTTTTATGTTTACCTATATTGTTACTTTTACCAGTGTTCTTTAGTTCTTTAAATGGCTTCAAGTTATTATCTACTGTCCTTTCACTTGAGCCTGAATGATTCCCTTTAGCATTTCTTACAAGACAGGTCTGCTAGCAACAAACCCCCTTAGCTTTTATCTGGAATATCTTAATTTCTCTTTTGTTATTAAAGGGTAGTTTTGCTTAATATAGAATTCTTGGGTATTCTATAGAAAACACTTGTTAGGGGTGTGTAGATTCATTTCTTTTACTAAATTTGGGGAGTTTTGAACCATTATTTCTTCAAATATTCTTTTTGCTCCATTTTCTCTTCTCTCCTCCTGAGGCTCATTTTATATCTTTTGATATGATTAATGGTGCCTAAAGAGTCTTTTTTTTTTTAACATTTTTTATTGATTTATAATCATTTTACACTGTTGTGTCAAATTCCAGTGTTCAGCACAATTTTTCAGTTATTCATGGACATATACACACTCATTGTCACATTTTTTTCTCTGTGAGTTATCATAACATTTTGTGTATATTTCCCTGTGCTATACAGTGTAATCTTGTTTATCTATTCTACAATTTTGAAATCCCAATCTTTCCCTTCCCACCCTCCGCCCCCCTGGTAACCACAAGTCTGTATTCTCTGTCTGTGAGTCTATTTCTGTCCTTTATTTACGCTTTGTTTTTGTTTGTTTGTTTTTGTTTTTGTTTTTGTTTTTTAGATTCCACATATGAGCGATCTCATATGGTATTTTTCTTTCTCTTTCTGGCTTACTTCACTTAGAATGACATTCTCCAGGAGCATCCATGTTGCTGCAAATGGCATTATGTTGTCAGTTTTTATGGCTGAGTAGTATTCCATTGTATAAATATACCACTTCTTCTTTATCCAGTCACCTGTTGATGGACATTTAGGCTGTTTCCATGTTTTGGCTATTGTAAATAGTGCTGCTATGAACATTGGGGTGCAGGTGTCATCCTGAAGTAGATTTCCTTCTGGATACAAGCCCAGGAGTGGGATTCCTGGGTCATATGGTAAGTCTATTCCTAGTCTTTTGAGGAATCTCCACACTGTTTTCCATAGTGGCTGCACCAAACTGCATTCCCACCAGCAGTGTAGGAGGGTTCCCCTTTCTCCACAGCCTCTCCAGCATTTGTCATTTGTGGATTTTTGAATGACGGCCATTCTGACTGGTGTGAGGTGATACCTCATTGTAGTTTTGATTTGCATTTCTCTGATAATTAGTGATATGGAGCATTTTTTCATGTGCTTTTTGATCATTTGTATGTCTTCCTTGGAGAATTGCTTGTTTAGGTCTTCTGCCCATTTTTGGATTAGGTTGTTTATTTTTTTCTTATTGAGTCGTATGAGCTGCTTATATATTCTGGAGATCAAGCCTTTGTCGGTTTCACTTGCAAAAATTTTCTCCCATTCCGTAGGTTTTCTTCTTGTTTTATTTCTGGTTTCCTTTGCTGTGCAGAAGCTTGTAAGTTTCATTAGGTCCCATTTGTTTATTCTTGCTTTTATTTCTTCTAGGAGAAAATTTTTTAAATGTATGTCAGATAATGTTTTGCCTATGTTTTCCTCTAGGAGGTTTATTGTATCTTGTCTTATGTTTAAGTCTTTAATCCATTTTGAGTTGATTTTTGTATATGGTGTAAGGGAGTGTTCTAGCTTCATTGTTTTACATGCTGCTGTCCAGTTTTCCCAACACCATTTGCTGAAGAGACTGTCTTTATTCCATTGTATATTCTTGCCTCCTTTGTTGAAGATGAGTTGACCAAAAGTTTGTGGGTTCATTTCTGGGCTCTCTATTCTGTTCCATTGGTCTATATGTCTGTTTTGGTACCAATACCATGCTGTCTTGATGACTGTAGCTCTATAGTATTGTCTGAAGTCTGGGAGAGTTATTCCTCCAGCTTCTTTCTTTCTCTTCAGTAATGCTTTGGCAATTCTAGGTCTTTGATGGTTCCATATGAATTTTATTATGATTTTTTCTAGTTCTGTGAAATATGTCCTGGGTAATTGGATAGGGATTGCATTAAATCTGTAGATTGCCTTGGGCAGTGTGACCATTTTAACAATATTGATTCTTCCAATCCAAGAGCATGGAATATCTTTCCACTTTTTAAAGTCTTCTTTAATTTCCTTCATCAGTGGTTTATAGTTTTCTGTGTATAATTCTTTCACCTCCTTGGTTAGATTTATTCCCAGATATTTTATTACTTTGGGTGCTATTTTAAAGGGGATTGTTTCTTTACTTTCTTCTTCTGTTGATTTATCTTTAGTGTAAAGAAATGCAACTGATTTTTGAACGTTAATTTTGTAACCTGCTACCTTGCTGAATTCTTCAATCAGCTCTAGTAGCTTTTGTGTGGACCTTTGAGGGTTTTCTATATATAGTAACATGTCATCAGCATATAATGACACTTTTACCTCTTCTTTTCCAATTTGGATCCCTTTTATTTCTTTCTCTTGCCTGACTGCTGTGGCTAGGACTTCCAGAACTATGTTGAATAGGAATGGTGATAGTGGGCATCCTTGTCTTGTCCCAGATTTTAGTGGGAAGCTTTTGAGTTTTTCACCGTTGAGTACTATGCTGGCTGTAGGTTTGTCATATATAGCTTTTATGATGTTGAGATATGTTCCCTCTATACCCACTTTGGCGAGAGTTGTTATCATAAATGGGTGTTGAATTTTATCAAATGCTTTTTCTGCATCGATTGAGATGATCATGTGGTTTTTGTCCTTTCTCTTGTTGATGTGATGTATTACATTGATTGATTTGCGTATGTTGAACCAGCCTTGTGTCCCTGGGATGAACCCCACTTGGTCATGATGTATAATCTTTTTTATGTGTTGTTGGATTCTATTTGCTAAAATTTTGGTGAGGATTTTGGCGTCTATGTTCATCAGTGATATTGGCCTATAATTCTCTTTTTTTGTAGTGTCTTTGCCTGGTTTTGGTATCAGGGTGATGGTGGCTTCATAGAATGAGTTTGGGAGTATTCCCTCCTTTTCAATCGTCTGGAAGAGTTTGAGAAGGACTGGTATGAGTTCTTCTTTGTATGTTTGGTAGAATTCCCCGGTGAAGCCGTCCGGTCCTGGACTTTTATTTGTAGGGAGGTTTTTAATTGCTATTTCTATTTCCTTTCTAGTGATCAGGTTGTTCAAGTGTTCAGATTCTTCTTGATTCAGTTTTGGTGGACAGTATGTTTCCAGAAACTTGTCCATCTCCTCTAGGTTATCCAGTTTGGTTCCATATAGTTTTTCATAATATTCTCGTATGATATTCTGTATTTCTATTTTGTTTGTTGTAATTTCTCCATTTTCCTTTCTTATTTTGCTAATTTGTGCTCTCTCTTTTTTCTTCTTTGTGAGTTTGGCCAGAGGTTTGTCGATTTTATTTACTTTTTCAAAAAACCAGCTTTTGGTTTGGTTGATTTTTTCTATGGTCTTGTTAATCTCTATTGTATTTAATTCCCCTCTGATCTTTATTATTTCCTTCCTTCTGCTGCTTTTTGGGGCTTTTTGTTCTTCTTTTTCTAATTCATTCAGGTGGTGGGTTAAATTGTTTCTTTGAGATTGTTCTTCTTTTTTGAGGAAGGCCTGTATCGCTATAAACTTCCCTCTTAGCACTGCCTTTGCTGTGTCCCATAGGTTTTGAGTGGTTGTGCTTTCATTATCATTTGTCTCAAGGTATTTTTTAATTTCAGCTTTGATTTCCTCATTGATCCATTGTTTTTTCAATAACATATTGTTTAATCTCCATGCTTTCCTTTTTTTCTCCTTTGTTTCTCTGTTGTTGATTTCCAGTTTCATGGCATTGTGGTCAGTAAAGATGCTTGAGATAATTTCTATCTTCTTAAAATTGTTGAGGTTTCTTTTGTGCCCAAGTACATGATCGATCCTGGAAAATGTTCCATGTGCACTTGAAAAGAATGTATATCCTATTTTTGGGGGGTGTAATGCTCTGTAAATATCCACCAAATCTAGTTTTTCTATTGTAGTATTTAATTTCTCTGTTGCCTTGTTTATTTTCTGTCTGGAAGATCTGTCTAGTGATGTTAATGCAGTGTTAAAATCTCCAACTATGATTGTATTCCCATCAATATCCCCCTTTATCTCTGTTAGTAATTCTTGTATGTACTTAGGTGCTCCTATATTGGGTGCATATATATTAACGAGTGTAATATCCTCATCTTGTATCACTCCTTTAATCATTATAAAATGTCCTTCTTTATCCTTCTTTATGGCCTTTGTTTTAAAGTCTATTTTGTCTGAAATCAGTACTGCAACACCTGCTTTTTTGGCTTTTCCATTTGCATGGAATATCCTTTTCCATCCTTTCACTCTCAATCTATATGTGTCCTTCTCCCTAAAGTGGGTCTCTTGTATGCAGCATATTGAAGGTTCTTGCTTTATTACCCCGTCTGCCACTCAGTGTCTTTTGACTGGAGCATTTAGTCCATTAACATTTACAGTAATTAATGATAGATGTGTGTTTATTGCCATTTTGAACTTATCTTTGCAGTTGAATTGGTATATCCTCTTTGTTCCTTTCTTCTTCCTTTTGTGGTTTGGTAATTTTCCTTTGTGTTATCATGGATTTTATTTAATTTTTGTGATCCTTTGTAAATTTTTGGCTTGTGGTTACCCTTTTTTGTAAATCTATCAACCCATTACTATAACTTTTTATTAAACTGATAGTAACATGATCTCAAACCCATCCTACTGTTAAAAAAATTTTAAAAAGAAAGAAAAAAATATTCTATATTTCCCTGCCTCCCTCTCCCACTCTCAGTGATTTGTATGTCTTCTTTTATAATTTCATGTTTACTTTATTTGTAATTCATGAGTTATCACCTTTCCAGTTGTGTGTTTCTCATTTCTGTACCATCCTGCTGCTTTTCTATTTAGAATAGCCCTTTCAATATTTCTTTTAGCATGGGTTTAGTGTTGCTAAACTCCTGCAGCTTTTTTTTTGTCTGTGAAACTCTTTATTTCTCCTTATATCCTCAAGGATAGCCTTGCTGGATAAAGGATCCTAGGCTGCATCTTTTTTTCATTCAGGGCTTTGAATATATCTTGCCACTCCCTTCTGGCCTGTAGTGTTTGTGTAGAGAAATCAGCTGAGAGCCTTATGGGGGTTCCCTTGTAACTTACTCTTTGCTTTTCTCTTGCTGCCTTTAGAATCATTTCTTTATCCTTGACTCTGGCCATCTTGATTATGATATGTCTTGGTGTGAGTCTATTTGGGTTCTTCCTGTTTGGGACCCTCTGAGCTTCCCGTACTTGGATATCTGATTCCTTCTTTAAGTTTGGGAAGTTTTCAGTCATGATTTCTTCAAAAACCTTTTCAATCCCCTTTGATCTTTCTTCTCCTTCTGGGACCCCTATTATGCGAAGATTGGGACGCTTTATATTATCCCATAGGTCCCTTATGCTATTTTCATTATTTTTTATTTGCTTCTCTTGTAGTTCTTCTGAATGGGTGCTTTCTATTGCCCTGTCTTCTAGATCACTAATTCGTTCCTCTGCATTATCTAGTCGGCTTTGCACAGCTATTAGATCATTCCTCATCTCTGTCAATGAGTTTATCCATTCTACTTGGCTCTTCTTTATAGCTTCAATTTCATTTTTGACATATTTTATATCTCTAAACACTATCTCTTTTAATTCCTTCAGCAATTTGATCACTCCTTTTTTGAAATCTTGATCTAGTAGGCTATCGATGTCTATTTCGTTGATCTTTCTTTCAGGGGACTTCTCTTGTTCTTTTAATTGGGAAAGGTTTTTCTGCTTCTTCATCTTGCTCATACCTCTTTGGCACTGTGGTTTATGGAGTATCAGTTGTTTATTTTGGTCCTTAAGGATTTTATCTATCTGGTGCCTATTTAGGAATAGAACTTAGGAAAAAAAGAAAAAAAAAAATAAGAGAGAGAAAGAATTTTAAAAGAAGGGAGAAAGAGGGTTTGAAAACAGTGTATAATGAATAATAGAAGAGTGAGTTGAAGCAGAGTATTAATCGGGTTGAGACGTCCTTTTGAAACCTTTACAAAAAAAGGGGGGGGGGGATGAATAGATGTATTTGAAACCTGTGTCTAATCAATAGCAGGACATCAAAACCCAAGAGAAATAGAAATGAATTAAGAAGTAAAGATTAAGAGAGTAATAGAAAATAGAACAGGTAAAAACAGATTTAAAAAAAGGGGGGGGGGGATTTGTCGGTGTTCTCCTGGAGTCTGTGTGCTTTTAATGTGAAGTCTTTCTGTCTCCGTCCTGTTTTGGAAGCTCAGCTTGCTGTTTTCAGAGGCCCTCCGTTGGCGCCCTCTTCTGTGCTGCTCCCAGCACCTGTCGGCAAGCAGATCGCGCCTCCTCCTAACACTGGGTCAGGTGCAGCTCTCTGCTGTGGGCGGGCGGGTCGCTGCCCCTCCGGATTCCGCAGTCAGATGTTGCAGACTGGCCAGGTAGGAGGGCGGGTCGTGCCCCCTCCCAGCACCTGGGTCAGGGGCTGTGTTCCTGCCCGAAAGGCGGGGGGCCGCTCTCGCTCTACCTGCTCCACCGCCGGTAGCTCCGCTGCTCTGTGCGGCTGCGCGGTCCGCCCTGGTCGGCCCTCCGCCCTGGTCGGCGCTGCGAGGGTGGGCTCGGGGAAGACCGAGGGACAGCCCTGTCCCTGCTCCGAGCCAAAACCCAGCTCGTTTGTCTTTGTGGAGCAAGTTCTCTGAGGGACCAGGATGGAAGGATCCTATCTGCCCCGGGCTGCAGGCCAGTCTCAGTCTGGCCTTTGAGGCTGCTAAGCCCTTCGGTGCGGATGCAGGTTTCGCCCCCGCCCCCGCCTGAGTGCTAAGCGCGGAGGATATGGCGGCTGTGCCTGAGCCCCGCCTCTCTTCCCCCGAAAACTTTCCGCGGGTTTTCAGAGATGGGGGTGTGCACCCTTCCCCCGAGAGCACATCAACCTTGCTGTTTTATGGAGGGCCCAGGTTGTTCTGCCCTGTGCACCCACAGCCAGGGCGCGCAGCCCCTTGCGTTCCCCCGGGGCTGCCTCCGTGCAGCCACTTCCGTCCTCCGTCCGGCTTGTGCAGCCTGGCCCTGCCCGCGGCTGCCGGCCCGCGTCTCAGGCTGGGTGTCCGGGGGGACGCTCTGTGCCCGTTTAACTTAGTTCTGTTAGTCAAGGGCTGCTCTGTACAGATCCGAGCCTCGGAGGCTCCCCCTCCGTCCCTCTGGCCTCTCAGTTGGAGAGGGGAGACTCAGCGAGCGAGCGCCAGTCCTCCTTTGCCGCTCCCTCCCCGCGGGACCCGTCCCGCGCTGCTTTGCCTTTTGTTCTTTCTTTTTTCCTTTTCTCCTACCAGATTTTTGGCGTCTTTATGTTTTGAAGAGGGCGATGTTCTGTCGGAGTTCCGCGGGTGCTCTGGTTGGCTGAGTGGGTCTGTAGATGTGGGTCTTGGTGTATTTGTGGGAGAGGGTGACCTGCGAACGTCCTTCTACTCCGCCATCTTCTCCGTCTTCCGCCTAAAGAGTCTTTTAGGCTGTGTTCGTTTCCTTCATTCTTTTTTTGTTTCTGTTTCTCAGACTGGATAATTTTTTTCTATCTTCAAAGTTTACTATTTCTTTTCTTTGCTCAGATATGCTGTTGTACCACTCTAGTGAATTTTTCATTTCAGTTTTTGTACTTTTGAGCTCCCAAGTGTCATTGCTTTTTATAATTTCTGTCTCTTTATTGCTATTCTCCATTTGTTGAGAAATTGTTTTCTTGGTTTCTTTAGTTCTTTGAGCATATGCAGTCTTTGGTAACTCCATTGTCTGTATTTCCTGAGGGACAGTATCTGTTAATTTTTTTTTCTGTGAATGGTGCATACTTTCTTTCTATGTATGCTTTGTAATTTTTTGTTTAAAACTGTATGTTTTGAATATCATTGTGGGCAAAAAGGAAACAAAACGAAAAAAAAAAAAAGAAAACTGTGTCCAGGTCTTTGCAGATTGGCTCTGTGTTGGAGCCCTCTTTTAACACGTATTCAGGCCTTTTACGGTTCTAACTTAGCTTTTACTGCCTACTAGTGTTGAGCCTACAGAACAGCCAGTTACGGAAGCTTACGGTCTTTACTGAGCATGCATCCTGCTCTGGCCCTGTGTGTGGTTTTCTGGGTTCCCCAGTATATCCAGAAGCTTTTCAATGCCCTTATTCTCCAGTTTCTCAAATCTGCTTTTCCTTCCTGACTTACAGCATTTCTGTTGTGTGCCTCAACTATTGTATTTTGCCCAAAGCTATAGCACTTCTTTATTTGGCTTTCAGTGTTTCCAAGGAATGTTCTTCTCTTAGTCATGGCTTCTTTCCTGTCCTGAGAGAATACTGAGTTAGCAGAGCAAAGATAGGCCTCTTGTATTGGTCCTTCAGGGAACTCACAGACGTGTCAAAACAGACAACATAATTCCTTGGGAACAAGATCACTCTTCTCCCTCTGGGATCAGGTAACCACACTGGGAACATGTGCTGCCATCTTCACACCTGCGACCACTTCAGGGCAGGGGTGGGGCAATGCTATATTAAAACACTGCAGAGTTCTTCTACCCTGTTTCGGTGACTTTTCTTCTCCCAGTTATGTTTTTAGTTAGTCGCTGTAAATGTTTGACTAACCTCCAAAGTTTCGATATAGTTGATTCTGACAGTTTTTTCCAAGTTTTTGGTGTTTCTTGGGAGAAATGGCACAAGTCCTTCCTGTGCCATTTTTATTGATGTCCTCATCGAATAAATTAGGAAATACTCTCCCCTCTTTAATTTTCTGGAAGACTTGTGTAAACTTGGCATTATTTCTTTCTTAAATGTTTGGTAGAGTTCATTCAGAAAGCCATCTAGGCCTGGAGTTTTCTTGGTGGGAGAGTTTCAAACTACAAATTTAATTTCTCTAGTAGACATAGGAAATATTCAAGTCATCTATTTTTTTCTTGAGTGAGCTTTGGCAGTTTGTGTCTTTGAGGGGATTTGTCTGTTTCATCTAAATTTCATTTGCATTATCAAATCTATTCTCAGTATTTATTTGAAGACCTCAATATTTGTTTGAAGATCTGACTTCCTATTGGTGACTTAATCTTCCTGTTTAATACTATCTATTTTGTCAATCTTTTCTTACCTACTTTCCCCCTTATTTTGGGGTAGTCATCATTGCTTTACTCTATTTCTGAAACAATTTTATCTGACCAAATCATTATTTTTAGGACCCTCAGAGTACTTTTATAGTTAGCCTCTTGAATTCTCAATTATTTTTCCGAGTTTTCCTTTGTATTAGTAACTTTACTTGTGTTCGTGACTTACCAACCATTATTTTAACTTTGTTTGGAACTTGTAATGTATTTTCTTTTAAAAATTGCAAATTTTATAATAGAACCCATTTATCTGCTAAGAACTTGTCTGTATTCTAATAGCATAACTTAGAGTCAGTCAGCATAGGGTAACATATAAGTCATGGAGCTATGCTGCCTGGGCTTTGATTTTAGCTTTCCCACTTATGAACCATGTATCCTAACTTTTCCTCTGGGCCTCACTTCCTGCATCTGAAAAATAGGAATGATAGTAATACTTAATTCATTTAAGAATTAAAACAGAAAAAAAAAAGAATTAAAACAGAATCTAGTACAAAGTAAGAACCCATCAACTGTTTACTATTATTATTCATCAACAATGATTCTGTCTTAAAAATGAAAACTTCTTAGACTTAGGACTTCTGTTTACCTGATTTTATTCATGATCCAGTACAATGCCTTTTTTTTTTTCTCCCTTTTTTTTTTTTTTAAGATTTTCATCAAATTATTTCCCAACTGTATGAAGAAAAGTAACAAATTTATCTACATTCAATGTCTCTGTTTCCTCAAAATATAGAAAACAGTCAATATAACATTTCTAGTTACTTGGATTTTGGTGTTTCTGAGCTTTTCTGGGCCAGCAAGCAGTTGTTGAATGGTACTCTGTAGGATAA
This sequence comes from Camelus dromedarius, assembly GCF_036321535.1. Classification (NCBI taxonomy): domain Eukaryota; kingdom Metazoa; phylum Chordata; class Mammalia; order Artiodactyla; family Camelidae; genus Camelus; species Camelus dromedarius. Next base: position 70,376,573 of record NC_087439.1, on the reverse strand, counting down.
TTAGTGTTTTGTTTTTGGAAAGGAAAGGGTTTCTTTAGTTTTGTGTGGAAAGGTGTACAAATCTTTGCTTTAGAAAGATTTCAGTGTATATACTTCACAGTGTTGTACTTCACATTTAGTATTAAAAACTTGAATGAAGCTGTACATTTGTGAATGTTTGAATAAAAAAGTAATAGAGTTTCTTTGGAAGAATATTCAAGATATGGGTAATATTGGTTGTCTATAGAGAGGGAAGATGGGTGGTTGGTGGATAGGAGGGAGATTGTAATTCCCTTTTTGACCTTTTGAATTTAGTGACACATACATATATTACCTATTCAAAAAAAGTCATTTAATTTAATATTTTTCGTGAGTGTAGTAGAAATTCAAACACAGTGTAAACAAAAAAGTTATTTTTAGCAATACAAAGAATATGCAGTGAAAACTCTCCCACTCACTTGGACATCCAAAAACCCCTCTGGAGACACAACCATAACTGTTAAGTTCCTTCTGTAGACTTCCAAAAACTGTCTTTGCATTACAAGATTATATGTTTTTATATCATTTTCTAGCATACAAATGGGAATTACTATACCCATTTAACTTTAATGTTTTACTTAGCAATTGGGAACATATACATCTTTCTAATTCTTTTAATGCTCCATAGTATCAATTGTACCATAAATTTTTAGCCAGATCCCCATTAGAGGACATAAGTGCTTGTTTTTCCATCACCGACACTTTGTGGTATAAAATTTTATTTATCTTTGTTAATGTGGTAGGTAAAAATGGATCTTGTTTTGATTTGCAGCTAGTAAGTAGTAGAGCCAGGGTTTGAAGCCAGGATCTTTATTGAGCTGGTACTGTTAACTACAAAGCTGAAACTAATATTCTTAACTACTACATTGTACCATCTCAACATAGTGAATAATGTTGAGCATTTTAGTATATTTTATAAGGCATTTACATTTCTTTTTATGTGCCTTTTGTCCATATTTCTGTTATGGGTTTCCTATCATTTTTAAAATGCCTTCTTACTGGCAAGCATCATAGAAATAACTAATTCATCCAAGAAACATCAAGAGATGCTAAAACTAGTGGGTGAAAAGTTGAATGTGGAACAGGATGTTTACAGAGATTTTAAGTACTTACACCCCAAAACAATGATTGATTATTAAAGGGAAAATGGAATTTTATAGTGAAGAAACCTGGGAGACACCAACTCAGTCATATGATCAAGATTAACTTCTCTAGCAATGGGACAAATCAAAATTGTGTACCACTTGATAGGATGCAGTGAGAAGAACACAGCAACAAAGATGCAAACCTCAAATCTGATCACGATGGAACTTCAGATAAATTGAGGACCATTTTAAAAAGTAACTGTCCTATAATATTAAAAAAGTGTCAAGATCATGAAAGTTAAGAAAGCAAGTTTGAAGTTATTTCAAAAGAGAAAAGAAAAATTCCTTGTTTAAATTGGGACCAATTCATTTTGTCAATCCAATATTAAAATCCACTAAGGTAAATGAATAACTAGTTTTTAGACTTACAGTTATCACAAAAGGTTAGTTATAATAGATTCTCGAGTTTCTTGTCTTCAAATACAAGTCAGTTTTAAATCCATTATAGAGGGGAACGTATAGCTCAGTGGTAAAGCTTGTGCTTAGCATGCACAAAGTCCTGGGTTTAATCCCTAGTACCTCCGATAAATAAATAAATAAATAAAACCTAATCAAACCCCCCAGAACACAAAAATTATTTTTTAAAAAATCCATTATATACAGTCTTTTCTCACTATTCATAAATTTCATGTTTGGAATTCGACTACTTGCTGAAATGTATTTGTAATCCCAAAACCAATATTCAGAACACTGCCATGGTCATTTATGGATATGTGCAGAACAGTGAAAAACTTGAGTCCAGATGTACATGTTCCCAACTGAATATCTGAGGTGCTCTGCCTTTTTCTTTCATCTCTTATGCTGAAAACAAGTGTCTTCTTTGCTATGTATTTAGTGCCTTATTTTTTGCACTTTTGTACATTTTGTTGGTGATTTCACAGTTTAAAATGGCCCCCAAGTGTAATGGTCAACTACTGTTTAGTGTCCTAAGCATACGAAGGCTGTGATGTACCTTATGAAGAACACATGCTAGATTAGCTTCATTAGGGATGAGTATAGTGCTGTTGGCCATGAATGCAATGTTAATAAAGTGATAATATATATTTTTAAAGGTGTCTTTAAACAGAAACACAAATAAAACAAGATTATATATTGATCAGTTGACAAAAATGTTATGGCCAAGGGCTCACAGGAACCTAACCCTGTATTTAGCAATGGTTCAGTGTTTGATATTTACAGCAACTTTATAGAATATGATTACCATAAAAAACAGACTCAGCTGTACTTAGAAACACCAAACTTCTGCCTCAGGAAGGTGACACACTTGCCCTCAAACTCAAGATGATCAGTATCTATTCTTCAGGTTTTTCCATATCTTGAGAAATAGGTTGATTTTTATTATTATTCCATGAGAAGATTATTAATTGACTGATTTGTGTACCTGTTGTTCAAATTTTATTTTTTACTTAATAGTCAGAGCCTGGAACATATTTTAAAATAGATTTCAAAACTCAGTGTGAAGTTCAACCTTAAAAGATAGGCTCTTTGATCCATGCTCTGGCCAGAATTTGGAGATCCAGCAGTGCTACACTGAGGCAGGCAGCTCAGGAGAGCCAAGTGAGTGGGGAAGATGTTGTCAAGGGCAGGCCATGGTGCGGGTATGCAGTGAGCATATGCCCAGAAAGAACACTGTCACATTTCTTGTAGATCCAGGGTTCAGGTTTGCTTGAACACAAATTATTAGGAAACATTCAATGTTGCCAAGATTGCTAACAAGGATTTTAAAATAGGCTTGTCAGGTAAAATACTCAGATTAAGAATTGCACAAAAATGATTTATCAGTATCTGAAATTCAAATTAAATGGTGTCCTATATTTTTTATTTGTTAAATCTGGGAATGGGAACCCTAGCCCTACTTTTTTGAAAGTACGTGTTTAAAGGCACAAGAAGTATCAATTGGCAGATGAAAAGCTTGAAGCTTAATAAAAACTAATCCAAAAAAACAAGTCTGAAAAAGGATTCTCAATGACAGTCCATCAAAGTATATAAGTTTTGTTTTTTATCAGGGAGTTTAAACCAAAGGGACACTGTTGTTCATTGCTGTTATATATGAATACTACAAAATGGGACTGCTTTTGATAATACTATAGAAACTAGTTTAAATAAGAAGAAAATGCCAGGCCTTTAAGCTTTACAGCTGGAATGAAGCATTCTTTCTAGGAGTAGAGGAGAAAAAGTTCACTTAGAGATTGAAAACAGCCCAGTGCCAAAATTCTATCAGATTCAAAACTTATTTTTAAAGTGTAATTAGTGGCTATTGATTGAAATAACAGTGCTGTGAATCAACAATGACATAAACCTGTGGCCTTGAAGAAACGTAATTACTACAACTGCTTACTCTTGTAGATAATGCTTCAAGGAGTTCAGTTGAAGTTTGCTTACATACTTGCTCCTCACCTTTTGAGAAATGTGACCTTTTTCAAGTCTCTGAAGTCTAAAATGTTTTATTATAGCTATGTAAAATATTGGTTAAATAAAATTGATTTTTCTTTTTACCTCATGTCATTAAAAAACTCAATATTTTTTGTAACATACAGTGTTTTACATGTACTTTATTACAGGCAGTGAGGTCACTGAAGGAGACAATCGAAGACTGTTGGGACCAGGATGCAGAGGCTCGGCTTACTGCACAGTGTGCTGAGGAGAGGATGGCTGAACTTATGATGATATGGGAAAGAAACAAATCTGTGAGCCCAACAGTCAATCCAATGTCTACTGCTATGCAGAATGAGCGGTAAGACCTTGAAGGTTTGACATCCCTCTGTTGGTAATTAAAACTGAGACCATCCCAAACCCCTCTCTCCCCAGTGAATATTCTGCACTCTTATTTTTTCACCCCATAAAACCAGTTTGCCAAAGAAAGTCAGTGCAGCTACACACGTGAGTCTGCCCGCTCTCTCCATGGGAGTGGGCTATTGCTTAATAAACCCTCATTTTACTTTTCTGAGGGGGAGACACAGACCAAACAGAGAACAGGAAATAAATACTATTAAACCAGTCTAACAGTGCAATGATTAACGGATACAATTTAATGTCGTAATTTTTCTTTCAATATGCCTGTTCTTTTACTGATGACTTTTGTTTGGTGTTAAGTGCAAGAGAAAGCTGTGGTTTTTTAAAAAATACTAAAAAATGTAGTAAAACATTAGTCTTTCTCTGTTAATGCTCCAACTACCCTGCAAGAATACAGGTAAAACATTTTCATAGTTCCAAAAGTTTATAAGCACTTTTATGTACTGTGTTGTCTTGATTATCCTTTGTTGTTATTATTTTTCTCTTTCCTCTGCTTTCTTGGAGGGTTTGTTTGTTTGTTTGTTGTTTTTTTAAGAAATAGAATTTTGAGCTTGCCTATATATCTAACCACTGCTTCACTGAAGACTAAGGTTTCTAGGCTTCCTATCCAACACTCTTACAGAATAACCACTGCTATTTTCACATGAAGGCAATTCATAAGGTCTTTTCATCCCATAGTCAGCATTATTGTGTGAGATATTTCTTTATCAGAACTGTGATTTTTGGTTCTAAATAAAAGGGCTTTTTAAAAAATTCCTGAAACTTGGAACTTTCCAACTGTGTAATCTGTTTCTTTGTTCCATCTTTATGGGATAAAGTCTTCCCACAAATTTGTTACTTTATCTAAAACATATTAAAAGTTTTCAGAAAAGCATCCAGGAAAAAGTGACTAGAGAAAATTGAGGAGGGGGAAAAAAAACCTTGATTCTTGAATCATATTCTTTGCTATTTTCTGTTCTAATTTCTGAGAGCAGTTTGTATTATGAACCATAGGCCCCAAATCGAGTTTACACTACTTATGTTTATGAATTACCTTCAGCGTATAAATCCTTATTCCTATTATATCAGCAAATCAAAGAAGGTAGACTAGCAATTCTAAATGTAAATTTTCTCTTTACACATCCCTAAGGATAATCTGTTTCCGTCTCCCCTTATCTCCATTATTTTCTATGTGCTCTAGTGTGCCATTTGTACCTCTCTTAAGAGTCAGCTCCTTTTGCTTTAAATGCTTTTGAACTTTGCTTGACTGGTAAGAAGAAACTTTGATACCCTCCTTGTTTTGGCCATTTTTGCCTCCTGTGTCATTCAGCTCTACCCCTTACATGCTTCTTTTCGTGTCCAGTTACTTCTAAATATATAGCTCATCCTGTAGTCATTTCACGCTAGGTTTCATTGTATTGAGTCTTACTCTCCATCCCTCCTTAACTTCCTTTTCTTGTGCAGAGCAAAAGCTTTTTTCTTCTTTCCCTTCCTGTCAGTCTCCTCATAACTTCCAGATTTTTTTTTATAGCACCTCTTCTTTAGTTGCTGCTTTTTTCCTGTAACACTTACCTATTAATGTTCCCAATGTTTATACTTGATCGTTTGTTAAAATTACCCCTCACTTTTTATTTTATTTTTTCTTCTAGCTTTATTGAGATATAATTGACATACAGCATACAGATATAACTGACATACAGCATAATGATTTGACTTACATACGTCATGAAATGTTTGTCACATAAGTTTAGTGAATACCCATCATCTCATATAGATAACAAAATTAAGGAAATAGGAAAAAAAAAACATTTTTTCCCTTGTCATGAGAACTCTTAGGATTTACTCTCAACAGCTTTTATATATAATACACAGCAGCAGTGTTCATTATGTTTATCATGTACAATACATTCTTAGTACTTATTTATCTTATAACAGGAAGTTTGTGCCATTTGACTGCCTTCATCCAGTTCTTCCTGCCCTCACCCTCTGTCTCTAGTAACCACAAATCTAATCTCTTTTTCTATGAGTTTGCTTCTTTTTGAAGTGTAATTGACCGGTAGCACTATGTTAGTTCCTGTTATAAAGCATAATGATGTGGTATTTCTTTACAGTTCAAAAATGATCACCAAACTAAGTCTAGTTACCGTATGTCACCATGCAAAGATATGTAGTTACTTACTATATTCCCCACACTGTACATTTCATACCCGTGGCTCATTTACTTTGCAACTGGAATTTTATGCCTATTAATCTGCCTCACTTATTTCTTTCCTTCCTCTAACCCCCTTTTCTTGGCAACCACCTGTTTGTTCTCTGTATCTGTAATCCTGTTCCTGTTTAGTTTTGTTTGTTCATTTGCTTTGTTTTTTAGATTCCACATATAAGTGAAGTCATACAGTATTTGTCTTTCTCTGTCTGACTTATTTCACTTAGCATAATACCCTCTAGGTCCATACTGTTGTCAAAAATGGCAGTATTTCATTCTTTTTTATGGCTAAGAAGTATTCCTTTGTATATACATACCACATCTTCTTTATCTGTTCATCTATCATTGGGCACTTGGGCTGCTTCCGTATCTTGGCTTGGCTTTTACTTTTAAAATATAAAGGTATTACAGTGTGGTGCTTATGAACTGCCACTTTCAAGGTGTGACAATGATATTGAAGAACTTTTGATAACTGCAGAGCAGTTCTAAATCTTTGATTTTCTTTATCTGAGGGTCATTCTGCCTTGTACCATAGGCTCTGGGACTTGCGTTGATATGGCTCGGCCTGAGGACGATATGTTTCATTGCTAGACTGTGCCTTTTACTGGAGCAGTTTGGAACAACCTAAAATTTTATGTTCTTTTTGCCATTTGGAACTTAACTGGTAACATATTTGTTGAGTAGCTACTGTGTATCTAGAATTACAGGTGTAGAAACTTGAATCATGGGTCTTGAAACTTTATGTCTGATTATGCAAATATACAATTCACAAAGATATAATTGGTAATGTTGTAAAACTATAGGGGCAATTTTTTAAATTAATAACTCTTGTAAACCAAAATAATGAACATCTATAAAAATCATATCTAGATCCACATAGATTTTTTGGTAGGCTTTATGATTTAACCTTTAGCAAGTTATTGACACTTGATTATTTGATTAGAACTTTTAAATAACCTCTAGAGTAATGTAGGTTAAGAATAAAAAAGCAGTTCATACTTTAAAATCAGGGGTGTTAAACTTGGAGAGTCAGTTTGTCATAAATGTACATTCTCACTGTGGCACTTTTTTTCTTTAAGCAACCTGTCACATAATAGGCGTGTGCCAAAGATTGGCCCTTATCCAGATTATTCTTCTTCCTCATACATTGAAGACTCTATCCATCATACTGATAGCATCGTGAAGAATATTTCCTCCGAGCACTCGATGTCCAGCACACCTTTGACTATAGGGGAAAAGAACCGAAATTCAATTAACTATGAACGGCAACAAGCACAAGCTCGCATCCCTAGCCCTGAAACAAGTGTCACCAGCCTGTCCACCAACACAACAACCACAAATACCACTGGCCTCACTCCAAGCACTGGCATGACCACTATATCTGAGATGCCATACCCAGATGAAACAAATCTGCATGCCACAAATGTTTCACAGCCAGTCGGGCCAACCCCTGTCTGCTTACAACTGACAGAAGAAGACTTGGAGACCAACAAGCTGGACCCAAAAGAAGTTGATAAAAACCTCAAGGAAAGTTCTGATGAGAATCTCATGGAGCATTCTCTTAAACAGTTCAGTGGGCCAGACCCACTGAGCAGCACCAGTTCCAGCTTGCTCTACCCACTCATAAAGCTTGCAGTAGAAGTGACTGGACAGCAGGACTTCACACAAGCTGCCAATGGCCAAGCATGTTTAATTCCTGATGTCCCACCCGCTCAGATCTATCCTCTCCCCAAGCAACAGAACCTTCCTAAGAGACCTACTAGTTTGCCTTTAAACACCAAAAATTCAACAAAGGAACCCCGGCTGAAATTTGGCAGCAAGCACAAATCAAACTTGAAACAAGTAGAAACTGGAGTTGCCAAGATGAATACAATCAATGCTGCAGAACCTCATGTGGTAACGGTCACCATGAATGGTGTGGCAGGTAGGAACCACAGCGTTAACTCCCATGCTGCCACTACCCAGTATGCCAATGGAGTAGTACCATCTGGCCAGACAGCCAACACAGTGACACATAGAGCCCAAGAAATGCTGCAGAATCAATTCATTGGTGAGGACACCCGGCTGAATATTAATTCCAGTCCCGATGAGCATGAACCTTTACTGAGACGAGAGCAGCAAGCTGGCCATGATGAAGGTGTTCTGGATCGTCTTGTGGACAGGAGGGAACGGCCACTGGAAGGTGGCCGAACTAATTCCAATAACAACAACAGCAATCCATTTTCAGAGCAAGATGTTCTTACACAGGGTGTTCCAAGCACAGTAGTAGAGCCTGGACCATCAAAGCCCAGAAGAGCACAGCGGCCTAATTCTCTGGATCTGTCAGCCACAAATGTCCTTGATGGCAGCAGTTTGCAGTGTAAGTGGAGGGACTGTGTGATCTCTCCTTGTCTTTTGGGATCATTTAAATAACTACTTAGCTAGAATCAGATTGTGTTTCAACTAGCAATTATTTACTTTTACCACTTTCGGAAATAAAATAAGCCGTTTGGTTGGACTTCAAAAGTAATTAGAGTGTTGTAAAGAAAAAAGTAGGGGGTTTTATGGTTGTTGTTGATAATTAAAAAGTCAGTGTCACAATAATCAGAATAATTACCAATTTAATATTTGCCTTATGTAGCTGCTGGTTTATAATGCAATTCACATACTTGCTATGACTAGTTGAGATTAAGTACTCACCAGTCTAAAAGCTTCAAGTAAAATAATATTAGTACAACTTGTGAAACAGTTTAAGTTATTTCAACTGAACATATTAATATCTTTTATATACATTTATATTTTATTAGAAAAATCTTAATAAATCTTTCAAGTCCAGAGAAAATTTAGAAAAGTCACTAACAAGAAACAATAAAGTTGTTCTTGGTTTTTAGCGTCATTTTTTCCAAGAGTTATCTGTTAAGTCTCCCACATGCCTATAGCGTTGTGCTACGAGGCCCCTAGCAACTTAAACAAATAACTTGACATTTGGTTTATGGCCCTAAAGGGATTATAACACAAAACAGGAGAGCTCACCAAAATCTTTAACAGTTATTATTATAAAAAAAATGATTTCTCTTTTAGACTAATAGCACTTATGGGGAAAAAAAGTCATGTTTTATGGTTGTTGTCAAAGACTCCAGAATGGGCTGAACAGATTCAGCTGTCAAAAATCAATAGAATCTAGCCCATTGTTTGAGTGGCTTGTATTACAGAAAAGGTGACACTTTATGGCAGTATTCCACATCAGTAAAATGTCTTGTCAGTTATGGGAGGGGGAAATTATTAGAAAATTTGTACTCTAGTATTTGTGTAATTCTTCTGAAAAATACTATACACCAAGTGCCTTTAAAATTTGCTGCAGTTTGAGTATGAAATGGAATGATTAAATGCATTCTGCGAAGTTAGAATTGCTACTAATAACCAAGGATTTTACAATACAATTGAGAACTTGGAGTTTTCTTCTGTTTTTGCTTTTTTGTGTTTTTCCTATATTTTCTTCCTTGCCATATGGAATAATCCTACCAGTTATAAAAACATTGGACTTAAAGAATTGCAAAAATAAATTGGTTAGGTTTTGCCTGGAAAAATATTGCCTGGCATCATGAATTTCAAGAAACATCCATTAGCTCCTTTTGCAGACATCAGTTTGATCTCTTTTCCAGTTACAATTCTTTTTACTTTTTAATAGTTTCTCTATATATAGTTTATTTTTCTGCGCTTTTATTTTCAGTAGGTGATTCATCGCAAGATGGCAAATCAGGATCTGGTGAAAAGATCAAGAAACGTGTGAAAACTCCTTATTCTCTTAAGCGGTGGCGCCCCTCCACCTGGGTCATCTCCACTGAACCACTGGACTGTGAGGTCAACAACAATGGCAAAGACAGGGCAGTTCATTCCAAATCTAGCACCGCTGTGTACCTTGCAGAAGGAGGCACTGCCACAACCATGGTGTCTAAAGATATAGGGATGAACTGCCTGTGAAACATCTCCAAGCTTATGAAAGGAAATTATTTTTTGCATCGTTTAAACATGCAGAAGACATTAAAAAAAAAAAAACTGCTTTATCCTCCTGTCAGTATACCCTCCCACCCCTGCAACAAGGACTTGCTTTAAATAGATTTCAGCTATGCAGAAAAAAATTAGCTTATGCTTCCATATTTTTTAATTTTGTTTTTTTAAGTTTTGCACTTTTGTTTAGTCTTGCTAAAGTTATATTTGTCTGTTATGACCACAGAATTATATGTGTGTGTATCAAAAGTGGTCTCAAAATATTTTTTTAAGAAAAAAAGCAAAAACAATGTATTGCTGATAATCAGTTTGGACCAGTTTCTAAAGGTCATTAAAACAGAAGCAAATTAAGACAGGTTTGACTGCAGTGGTGTCTGGTATCCATGTATTATTCCTGGGCACAAGCTAGTTTATATGTTGATACGTTCCTGAACATGTTATCTGATGGACATTTTTTTCTCTTGTGTTTTGTTTGAACGTGCAATAGTCTATAGGCCACAAATAAGCTTTCTTGTAAGGTCTCTTCCTAACAGCACACATTCTTCCATGCTATGAACATTTTTCTCCCCCATCCTCCATCATGTTGGCAGGTCAGTTCTATGACAGTGAATTTTTGCACAAGAGAAAGCAGCTACCTGATTTCTTGCTTTCTCTCTCCTTATGGAGAATGCAGAAACATTGTCTCAAAGGGCTCTGAAGAAGGAACTACCAAACCTAATTTGAAATGCCATTTCTTTTATCCTTCCAAATCCTAAACGTTTCCTTCCAGGCATTTTAATAAACATATTTGGTTCTGGTTTTGGAAGTTCATAAGAGCATAGAACAAAGTAGAATAAGTCAAATGTTAGCTGTTTTCCATTTTATTTTATTTTTTATATATGTGTTCCTGTTCCACATTCATTTATTTAAGAAGCACATTTTTATCAGAAAACTTATAGAGCTATACTTATATGGAATTTTTAAGTAGGTAGATGGTTAAGACAGTATAGTATTATAGCCTTCATTCTCTGAATAGGCCATGTTTGACTCAAATAAAATTACATCCTGTTTAAGATAACTTTAAAAGTAATTCATAGTTTTGAACCTGTAGTATCTTTTTTATTCTTTTCCCAAGCAAAGCCTGGTAACTTTATCTGAAAATAATTCCTCTTCCCATGACCTAAAACACTGTGTGGAAAAATCATTCAACTGGCATGCCAAATCCCTGTGGAAGGAAGGATTGCTGCCAAACTTATCATTTTTAAGCAGACTGAGACTTACCTCTCTCTTTTCAAAACTGTGTGTTTCTTTACTAATTCTATTTTCATAATTTTTCCTTTTGCCAGTTTTTCATGTCATCTTTGATATGTGAGTAGCATTTATTACTTATATTAGAATGTACCTTTTAGTGATAATGTGTTATATGTTCAAATCATTTTTTTTTAAAGCTTCCCTTGCTTCTTTCATTACTGGTAATTGTCTTTAAAACAACCTCTGCATGTTTTTTAAATAAAGCACTTTATGTCAAATAAGGGACTTTTTTTATAAGCACAAATTATTTTCTTTCAATTTGCAAACAGTGATGGTCTCACTTATTTTTTTCAGATTCTCAGAGAACTTCCTAGATGTTATCTAGTTAATTTCTAAGATTTCTCTGGGAGATTAAAAGCTAAGAGGAAAACTCGAATCCCCAAATTCCTGATTTAGGTTTTTTCCTGGACAATATTTTCTCACTCATATTTCTCTATTTGCATCATTTAGCTAAAGACAGGCCTAAATTTCCCAGTTTACTGTCCAAAATACTTATGACTTACTTGTACGTAAGACTTCTTTTGTTTGCTGTCGGTGGTGATCTTATAAAACTAGATGTTACAACACTTATCATTTATTCAGCTAAATTGCTAAACAGGATTTTGAATTCTTTGAATTAAGATTATCTTGCTAGTGCCCAGGATTTCCACCTTTTATGTTTTATTGGCCCTTCTCTTGATTCAGACTTTTAACATATTTTTCATACACCTGGAATAAAATTTTCTCATTTAGTTATTTTCTAATCTATGTAATGAATTATTTATATCTTTCCTAGTAAATTTTCATTTAGTTCTCTTGCTTTTCAGTGTATTTCAACTATATTTCAGCATACTTTAAAAAAAATTGTAAGACATCTTTGAGTCAAAATAAATTATATTTCTTCTCCAATTGGAAGCATCAAGGATAAATGACCATTTGAGGTCTAACTGATCTTTTCCTGACAGAAGAAAAGTTCTCTTATGTTCTACTACACTGGGCCAGTTAATTGTAAGTTTTCCTGCAGTTTTTTGATGTTTAATAATAATATGCTTTCAAAAATTGATATACCAAATTAAAAGAACTCCTTATAGTTTCCCATTTTATGCAAGCATGTTAAACAAATAATATCCTTTCCCCAGTCTTTTATTAGTAGACTCTTGAAAAGATAGGAGAAATAGAGTATAGATCATTTTATTAAATTTTAAATCCAGTTGTACATCAGACTGATTTACTGTTAGAATCTGTTAATATACAAGCAAGCAAAATCACTTAAAATACTCATTTGCTAACTTTATTTACCTAGTGTTTCTTAAAGCTAATATTTAATTACTGTCACAAAATTTTGCATGTAGAAAAGCATTTGGGTCCCTTTGAATAAAAGTTCATTTGTTAAATAAAAAAATATTAAAATTCAACCATTAAAGTTTTGCAGCCTTAAAAGTATCATAATAGGTAATCAAAGTCTGCTATTAATTCCCTTAACTATGCTAATTATATACCAGAACTAAGTCATCGAAAGAAGTTGATTTGAATTCAGTTGAGACAAAATGATTTAATTATAACTCCTAAAAATGTTTCCTGTTTTTAAATGCATAATTGCGGGGGGGACATATCAGTGTAAAAAGTTATAGGGAAAGGAAAGGAGTAGAGTAATACTCATTGGCAGTTTATTACAAACCAAATGCTGTGGTGTGCGTACATTATCTCTTTTACTCCTCATAGCAACCATATGAGGATTATAGTTAATATTCCCACTTTACAGATGGGAAAACTGAAGCTGAGAGAAGTTAAGTAATTTGCCTGAGGTCCACATTTAATAATAGGCAAAGCTGAGATTTTAACCTCGCTTGGTCTCTTCACATCTCTCATCCACACCAAACTGCCTACACACTGTACAACAGGATGTGTAATGTGCTGATGTTTTGTAAGACATTCAGCATTAAACTCCAGCATAATTGTGGTTTGTGTATAAGCCAAACCGGATACCTTAATGACTTTAGAAGTTAGGTGAACATAAGACTTGTAGACATGTCTATGCTCATTGTTGCTTGAGAAATTACTAATTCAAGACAAAGTTCAGTTCCACATCTGCCATCATGAATCTTAAAATCTCACTTCTCTTCACTCCTGACATTCTTATATTGCAGAACTAAAGGTAAGGTAAATATTATGGGAAAAATGAAGGTGGCTTGTGGGAACAAAGAATTTTTCCTAAACTGATTCCCTACTTGACTTGGTGAAATTAATTTAATGTGGACTTTCAGTCTCCTCACTTTCACTTCATTTTGAAATTTCTGCTTTTACTTGCTTTAGAAAATTCTACTAATCCAGAGAACTAATGTCCTTTTTATAAATCAGTTTGAATAGCTTCCTTCCATGTTTCTACTTGCTCCAGAAAATGTATGTTGGTTCTGAATGTGAAAAGAGTTAAAAGAAAGGTAGAAACACTCAAGTAAGTGTGTTTCAGTGGGAATTATCACAAAATTTGAGAAGTATTTTTATTTAAAATATTTTCTAATTTGTCTTCTAAAGCTAAATGAAGTACCTGGTAGGCTACATCTATTCAGTGAACTTTCCATTGTGTATACACCTCTGTCTTCAAAGTCATTTAAAAATGGGAAAAAATTTTCAACAAACTTTTTGCTTTTTTTTCTTATTTATAAAAATGACTGTTTCATTGGAGGTACTTAGCTCCAGGAATGTGAGATTGCATTCTATTTCCATACAACCTTTTATAAATGTATGTTACTTACTACCAGTCATATGTAGGTTATTACATAACTACTCACAGACTGCTTTATGTATTACTCTATCTTCCAAGTTAACTTCTTAAACTTAGAAACACTGACCCACGTGTTAGCTAATTATCTAGACCAGTTATCCTAGAAATTGTGTAACACTCCCACATATACCCCAGGAGTCTTTTTCAGACTGGAATGTTTCTAAGTATTCATTCCTTTACTGTCAGTTTTCTCTTCAGCAGATAAAAGTGCATTTTAACTTTTAGCTTCTGAACTATGCAAACTTTAGCCAAAAACAACCTTGCATGATCCATTCCTAAGTATACTCCTTGATTAAGTAACTCTGGCAAATCACTGTTTGAGCTAATTTACACAAATTATTATTATCAAAAGAAGGCTTTTCTACAGGTTCCCAGATTAAACTAACATACACAAGAAGAGGAGATCCCAGGGCACTACCCATTACTTTCCTTGTGCATCCCAATGCAACTACCCTTTACTTTCCTTACTTCACCTCTTAGTTTGTGTCTCATTTACTCTGTCCCTTGGTTGTCTGACTTGAAATCTGTCAAGAAGTTTTCTTCATATCTAATCTGCTTCTTTCCTGTTTCATTTTATATCTATTTCTCTTATCCAGTAGTAAAGTGAAAGAGTAGCTTATCATCTCAAATGTTGTCTTTCTTCAGTATGCTTCAGGCTTCTCACATCTAAGTCAAGTCTTCAGACTAAATTGCTTTGGTTCCTTTAGCATTATCTCCTCAGTCTTATTTTAATAACTATGTTTAAGAACACTTAAAATATTTTGTTATATTCAAATTCATTACTCTAGTTAAGTAATAGTTCAGTAGGATAGAATTGAGAATTAATATGTTACCATTTGACAGTGGATCCAACCATCAGATTGTCAGCAAATCAGCACTTAATTTAAGTTTGTATTATCTAACATTTTCTATTGTGGAGTTTTATGATTTTATATTCTCATTAGTTATTACTAAAAAGCCATGCATACAGAATTGTTTATCATTTTACTATTAAATTTTAAAATCTTTATTGTAGCAAGCTTAGCATTATGATTGAACCACATTTTACGTACTTTGTATCAAATATTAAACACGAAATGCAAGATTAACTTTCAAAAGCAAGCCCAACAATAATCAGTTTTTATCTGTACATTTTTGCAGACCACTTTTGAAATACTCATCATTGTTTTGCAACATAGACTGGACTATAAAAACTTTTAACTTTTAAGTGACGGGTTAAAATTGAGTGTTTGTGCATATGAAGAAAAATTTAGGATTCTATCTCATGGCTGATGACATTTTAAAAGTAAATATTTCAGAAGAATTTATGCTGTGTATTAAATTATGCCCAAGATAAATCTATAATATCTTGAAAATTCTAATTCCATTATTACTGTGATGTTTGTAGTGTTACTATTAAACATTGTAACATTCATTTTTAAACTTAATTTGAAACCCAGATTTTAAAATATGGGTAAGAGAGAAGGAATCATTAGAAATGTATCATTTTGGGTGTCCAGTTTATGATTGATTTTTTTAAACAAATTACTGTATTTTGAACTGTAACTTTTTTTTAAATGTTTTGAAAGGCAACATGTGAGGTTCTTTTCCATTTTATTTGTCCTTTTATGTTTTAGTTCACTCAATAGACATAATATTACTTAAAAACTCAGGGTCCCTTTCAACCCTTTGCACACTGAAAAACTTCAATTGGTAGTAAACAAGCAATTAGATCCAGATTTAAAATGTTTGTTGCACGCACAATTCATGTAATGTTTTATCTTTTGATTTGACCTAATTTATGTAGATATATCAGATTTCATTAATCATAAAAACTTGTCCAGTTCTATAAATACTGACTCAACTAATTGGCTACATGTTGCAGCAGCACATTTAGGCCTTAGAGCTGAAGCACCATCTTCAAACCATTTCTGTTCTTTGGGTAAGTGGTTCTACATGATGGGACAAATCATGTCATTTTACTTTGTTTTTTAATGGGAGAACTTGGTAAAGAAGTTCCTCTGATAAAATTTTCTCAAGAGATAATTTAGCATTATTAAACTGTCTTCTAAAAGTGAACTAGTGAGTTTATAGCTTTAGTAATACCTTGGGTGGTTTTGCGAAGGTAACCTATGGTAACCTATTTATCACGTTGTGAGATCCAAATAGAATTTTTCTTTTAGACAAGTTCAGGCTCCAAATTGGTATGCTGTATACCTAATATTCTTGTAGTGAGGTTATTTGTAACCAGTCTCTTGTCTCAGGCTCTCCACCTTATGACCAGTCCTCTTAAGTGTGATAGGGAAACATTTTTAAAGAAGAATACTAAAAGATTCAGTTAATTCAAAGATAGATCCTGGTTTAACACTGAATTGCTTGGCTTCTGTGGCTTTTCTTTTTCTGGTCACATTTATTTATTTAAACAGTTTTTGTATGCCTTGTCATGTTTCCATGGAGATTATATTGTATAAGTGTTTGTATAAGCTGGAATCATCCTTAATTTTCTGTTGATAATTTTTCAAATGAAAATAAGTGGATAATTGTAAAATACACTAACTCTTATGGTGTTGTAGTAGCTGAAACATGGAAATGTGTAGCTGCCATGCTTTTTCTGAATGGACAGGAGAAACATAAGCTACAGAGTTTTCACTTCTGAGGATGCTTTTCTAGAAAAAGGCTGAAAAATATTGCAATTCCTCAGAACCCTCTTTCTTGTTAACGGGTATCTTTTGTTGGTGTGTTTTGCTCTTACATTACCAATAGAATATCATATATGAATTTATGAATAATTACTTTCAGTTATTTTGCTTTTGTATAAGCCGTCTGAGACCTTGCTATGCTGTATAAGTTGTGTTTGATGGATCGGTGTGAGTATGAAATAAAGCAAATCACTTTTCTTTTGTATTCTCTATGGATGCCACTATGAAAGCTGACATTAAGCCACTAAAGAGTTTTCTATGAATAATTGTAAGTAAATGCTTTGATATATATAAACCTAAATAAAAAGATTGTATTGATACAGAGACATTGGAGAAGGAGATTTTAAGACAGTTCTTTAGGTTTAAAAAAGGCTTGCTGTAAAATGGTGCATTATTCCATTTATTAAAGATCATATTAATGACAACAGTGATTGCATCTTTTGATTTTATGAAGTCACCAGAAATTATGATTGTTAGTGTGATATTTTAGGTGTTTTGTACCAGAAGAGTAAATGTCCCATCTAATATGACTTTAATTACTGTCTGATACATAAAAAAAACAACATTATAATAGCAATTGCACACTAAACGCCAGGCATGGCGTTAGTTTATTTTACATATGTTGATAATTCTGATAGCAATCATATAAAATGCATATTATCCCCATTGTATAAATTAAAAAACTGTGGCTCAGGAAAGTTAAACACCTTGCCCAAAGCCATGGAACTGGTAAAAGTGAGATTCGAATGTATTTTCCATTTTGCTTTAAACTACAGTTTTCAATTTCTGACTATACCAAGAGAAACTCAAAAATAAAAACGAAAATGACCCAGTGTTTAAATAAAGCAGCCAGGAATATACGTGAAGCAATTTGAGGCTGCTGAAAAGTTACCAGTTACCAAAACAACAATCCATATTGGTGTGCCATTTCGTTTGTGCTTCACATCATCAAATAATCTTTGCAGTTGGAACTTTGTATTTTTAGAAAGGCTTGTTGAAATGGAATAAGAGTTTGTGAAGGCAACACATTGTTTCAACTCTAGACTAATTCCGTATATTAGTTAAGTGTCCTGAAGGAGGAGCCACAGGACCACCACTTTTTTAAAGAGTGCTGGACTACTCTTGACTAGATGCCAAAGGAATTTTTGCTTGAAGAAAAGCATAGTCTATTCTCGTAGGCTCTGTTGTCACTTTAAATAATATTGCAGGGATAGTAGGTTGGGGGTGCCTTTTTCATTTTGATTCACATGATCAGCCTTACAATGTAATATTATGTTACAGGGTAGTGTTGCATTCCTCTGCATAACCCACTGTTTAATATTCAAGATGATAACAAAGTGTTTTTAGAGAAAATATGATGACCTGGGAAAATGTGTAATAATGACCTGCTTAACCTTTTAATGATGACTTACACAAGTAAAATTATTCTCATTTACACCTATACCTATGCAACCCACCTTTCCAGTTTACATCTTTCTCTGCAAAGGACAAACTTAGAAACTGACTCTTTATTCTCTACTGTTTTTCAATTTAAAGGTCAAATTCCATATCTGGGCAGTTTTCATTTTATTGGTATAATGTATTATTCACTTTTTTGAAATTGAATAGGTATTGCTGTACTGAGAGATACCAAAGAGGATGATATGATTCCTGCACCCTAGGAACTTAAGCCATCTTGTGGAAGAGAGAAGGCCTGCCCCGAAAAAGGTTACCTCCAAGCAAGATGACATGTAAGTGCCCAAATGAGTGGTAAACTATATGCTCAGTATGTGAAGAACCAAGGAAGACTTCAGTGAGGAAATGATTATTGAGCAGGGTCTTGGAAGGACAGGTGGGATTTCAATAGGAAAAATGAAGGCAGAATATTCCAAGTGGCCAGAGATAAGGGCCAATAGGGACTGGAAATAAAGCAGAACATGTAGATCCAAATAGATAGTAAGACTTTTGAAAGCTAGATCTAGGTTCTGGACTTGCTGCCATAGACAGTAGGGAAACCAATGTTTCCAAGGAAGGAGAGACCTTGATAGAAGTAATTTGAAGCTGGCACTGACAGGTGTGCAGGGTAGACCAGAAAGGAGAATGACTGGACTAGGGGCATGAGAGAAGCAAACAAAATGCAATTTCACTCGTGACTAGTCAGTTCCTTTTTCAAAGGGGCACCAAAAAACTTTTGAACATCTATTGTATAGCAAGCACTGCAGTAGGAGATAAAAGACACAGGCCACCCTCAAATTGCTCACAGTAGATTTGGAGAAAATTACAGTACAGATTGTAAGTATTGTGACAGCATGAAAACTAAGGGTATTATGGGTGTACATGGCAAGGATACCTAATCCAGTCTTACTGAGTCAGAGGCAATTTCTCCTTTTGAGACAACTTTCCTGTCTTAAAATGTAAGGAGGAATTAGCTAAGAGATGAGCAGTGGCCGTCTTAGTAGAAGTTGCAGCACCCACAACACCCTAGAGGCCAGAGATGGTGGAGTTTTTCTGGGGGTGGGAGGATGCTATATGGGAATAGAGTTTGGGGTGCTAAGTGAAAGTATGGAGAGAGATGACCCAGAGAAACCCAGATGACCCAGGTGGGACTACATCACAGAAGGACTAGCATATTATGCTAGGAGTTTGGATGTATCTGGAAGTCAGTGGAAGGATTCAAGCAGGGAAGTCTCAAATTAGGTATCTCAGCTGGTGTATAAAAAATGGATTGAGAGGTATCACCTCACACCAGTCAGAATGGCCATCATTCAAATGTCCACAAAGATAAATGCTGGAGAGGCTATGGAGAAAGGGAACTCTCCTATATCGTTAGTGGGAATGTACTTTGGTGCAGCCATTATGAAAAACAGTATGGAGGTTCTTCAAAAGACTAAAAATTCACTTACCATATGATCCAGCAATCCCACTCTTGGGCATATATCCAAAGGGAACCTTAATTCAAAAAGATACATGCACCCCAATGTTCATAGCAGCACTATATACAATAGCCAAGACATGGAAACAACCTAAATGTCCATTGACAGATGACTGGATAAAGAAGTTGTGGTATATTTATACAATGGAATACTACTCAGCCATAAAAAATAAAAATGCCATTTGCAGCAACATGGATGGACCTGGAGATCGTCATTCTCAGTGAAGTAAGCCAGAAAGAGAAAGAAAAATACCATATGATATCACTTATATGTGGAATCGTAAAAAAAAAAAAAAAAAAAAAGACAAACTTATTTACAAAACAGAAAAAGATTCACAGATATAGAAAACAAACATGGTTATCGGGGGGAAGAGGGTGGGAAGGAATAAATTGGTAGTTTGAGATTTGCAGATACTAACTAATGTATATAAAATAGATAAACAAGTTTATACTGTATAGCACAGGGAACTATATTCAATATCTTATAACTTACAGTGAAAAAGAATATGAAAAGGAATATATGTATGTTCATGTATGACTGAAGCATTGTGTTGTACACCAGAAATTGACACAACATTGTAAACTGACTATATACTTCAATAAAAATATATATATTTGAGGGGAAAAAAAGAATGGATTGAGAGTAAGGAAGTTGAGTATAGAAACGGAAACTAGTGTGGCGCTGGTGAGAGATAATGATAACCTAAACCAAGGTTGAGTCAGTGATGCTAAGGAAAAGGAAGCAGATTGGATCAGGGTTAAAGAGGAACCTCAAGGAATGTGCAGTTCACAGAGGGATCTGCCTTTATAGTTTTAAAAATAGAACAATTTTGACATCATGTGTTCAAATTTTTGGTTCCAAATATATGTGCAGACACGTTTCACCTATTATCTATAGAAATGTTTCAAGAACACAGCCTTCCCTAAGGGAACTCACATACAAGTTACATTTGATCTTTTTGACCGAGTGCCTTATTAGACCAACTTGTTGCACATAGTATTGTACTAGGATATTTTGGGGTCACCCTGTTCTCCTTCTATAAAAATGAGTATCAAAAGCAGCCTTAAAAGGAACAACAGCAACAAAAAGATACCCTAAAATGATGGGCAGTGGAAAGATAGGAGGTTGGGTTGATTGTAGATATGTGATCTTCCAAGAAGAGCTACCCTTCTCTTGTCTGATGCTTCCCTCTCCCGACTATTCCTCAACCAGAATCACTTCTCAATCCTGGAGCACTTCTTTCCTTCTCTACTTAATTAGAAAGGATAGAAAAACCCAGAAACTATTTCCTAGTCAAGGAAACAAGCATCCCAAATGAGTGATTTTTTTTTGTAACTGTGATAAATGGGGTAGGTAAGAGGGAAGTTTTTCTTTGCTTAGCAAACTTTTCATAGATTGAACCAATCAATAATTTATAAAAGATGACAGAGAAAATACAACATCTAAGGAAATATATTTAAGAAAACAAATTATTCTCTTTAGATGTCATGCAGAACTTCAGAACTATCTGGGGTTTTTTTAAGTAAAAGTTTTATTTAGTTTTTAAAGTAAATAATTTAATAAAATAAATTTATTAAATTCACTTCTCCATCATACCAATGATGCCCTCTGGGAGTCACATCTTCTCCCATTTATAAAATTTAAAAAATTATTCAGTAAAACTTTGAAGCAAAACCTCTTACATCTGTCTCCTTCTCCTTACTCCCACTGTACCTTCTTAACTGTTTCAGAACCTCTCTGTCAGCTGTTATGCATTTGTCTTCTGTTTAAGTCTCTGTTAGGCATTTAAATCTTCCTTTTTTTGTTTTCTCTCTACTCCCAGCAATTTTATACTCTGCCACCAATCATCTTGTCTGTACTCTTACCAGGTTCCCAATGGTTTGTGTTCCTTGACCTGAAGTTCTAAGTCTACCATGCGTCAGCCACTTCCTTTCCAGCTTCACCTTCTGCCACTTGACCCTATAGTTTATAGCTACTTGTTTATCTCCTTACTAGATTGTCAGACTTTTGCTTCAGGGAGGAAGTCTTACCAGTTTTTTCTCTCTCTGAAGTACCAACTTTAATTGATTGATATGCTGACACCAAAATGTTCTTTTTAAAAATGTCAAAGTAGACTCTCACCTAACTTCTATTAATCAGGCTTCTTAGTCCATCTGAGTTCTCTATGTGAAAGTAATTTAACTGCAGGCCGTTTAGTAAGTTATTTTGTGAGATTTGTGGCACATCTGTAGGGTTAAAATTGACCACAATGATAAGCACTGAAAAATTGTGTGGATATGCTTTATATATATATATAGAGAGAGAGAGAGAGAGAGAATTTCAAATAAATGAGTACCAGTATTACCCATAAACTACATTCAGCAAGCGTGGTTTCAGAAAGAGTGAGTTAGATTAAGTGGGTTTGGAAAATAGGTCCTCAGTTAAATGCTTTTATCCTTTTGTTTTTTACTGTAGTGTTTTTCTCTACTTTTTTCAGTCATGTTAATAAAACAGTAATATTACTGTTTGCAGGTAACCAGCAGCAAGTCTGTGCGCCACCTTAACCACCAGGCGGCTCTCTTATTTCATGTTCAAAGAACTAGAGGCCTCTCCAATTCTTTTCAACGTCTTGATGCCTTTAGTCAAATTTGGTTCATAGTCTTTTTTAATTGATTATGAATAATAAGCAGGACAGGCTCTTGAAAACCATTTACATTAGAACAGTTCACTGTTTTTCGTTGGCTGAGAAAGTTTGAGCTACTAGGCAGAAAGCCTGCAGGTCATCCCTTCTCTCCAGAAGAAACACAAATACCAAACAAAGCCAGGACTTAATGAACATGACCTTGTCATGATCTCACTATAGTCCTGCAGTGAAACGTAGTTTACAATTCCTGAGACCTTGTAAGAGGTGTCTAATCCAGAGTTGTTTGAATATTTTCATGGAACACTGGCATTTGCTAGAATTCTGTCAAAGTTTAGCAAAGTTCTCTGATGGCATTTTATAAGCAAAGTTAGGTTAAGATTTTTTTTTTTTTAACTGTTTTTACTTCGGCTTTCTTGATATTTAATTTTTTGAGGAAATAATTTCTGATTATTTTCCTCCTTATATTTTTCTCCTCTCTGAGTATTTTTTACCTGAAAATTCCATGCTTGTCAATATTCAGAATTGTTGGTCAGCCTTCAGTATTACTTTATAAATTATCATAAGAAGGAAAAGAAGGTATAATTTTTTCTAATACTATAAAGCTTTTTTGTGTCTTTAGGTTTCCATTAAGATGCCTTAGATGTATAAACTGACAAGTTCCCCAATTATAAGAACTTCTTTGGAAATTTTAGGTGGTAAATGAAGCTACTGATAACTCCTTTACTAAAGATGAAAATGAAACAGGGAGGGAAGAATGAGACATCACTACATCTATCCTGATAAACCAAAATAGCCCACATGATCAAGGGGTGCTGAGTTAAAATAGATCACATCTGACTCAAATGTCACTTCAGGTTGCCCATTTCAGGAATGCTGGATAAATTTCAATATTATTTTGTCTTTTACCTAAACCTGAGTCACTATGTTCTCATGTTCTCAAAAGAGAAATTATTTTCCCCAACTTTCAAATCTTTTTGGATTTGAGGGCTGTTTCTACTGTAAGGTATTTCAAAACTTGCATGTGTTTTCAAACAGGGCCTCTTTCAACACGAAAATTCTTAGTAACATCAAGAATGATATCCTCACGTGGACCGTGTAAGCAAAAATCAAAAAGGGCAGTAATTGACTTTTGAATTGGGGGGGGGGGGCTATCCTTTCAAAGAGATTTACACAAAAATATTTTCTATTACTCAGCCCAAAGCTGATTCGAAAAATTAAAATAAGAAACCAGAACCAGGACTCCGTTCATTCTCCGTGTGACTAAAATTCTGGAAATAGCCTCTCCTAAAGTATGCAGAAGTTTACTAATTCATGGTCTATTTAGACCTTCCTCTTAATTAGTTTTGATTTTCTGTATCATTTCCATATCTGACATGCAAGAGGATAATGCTTTAATCCCTATTCTCTAGGAAAGGAGTAAAAACAGGATGAAGCAAGAGCTGAACTCAGCCAGCCAGCTGTTTGTTTGGCCTGCATAATATTTAAAATGTGTTTTTATTTAAATGCCTTTTAGGTGGGATCTGGACTCTCCTCAAATCAAGCAATTCCTAAATGTCTTTTACACAACAAGATTCACCCATTTATGCTCCCTTCCTAATCTTTGTAAGCTTGGTGTGGACTCCCTGTCTCAGGAATTTCCATCCCAAGCATAACATGGATATAAGGGCCTAGAGGAAATGCTAGGTATATTAGAATAAACTTGAGAGGAGAGGCAGCCCTGGCTAAAACTGTGAAGCAAGGCAGCTTGTGTGTTCTCTCCACTGATGAGCACTCTTCTATAGGAAGTCCACTGTTATTTCTCCATTCTTCCCCCAGATAGTGAGTAAATGGAAAGGAAATTAACCCTCATTTTAAAAAAGGAAGAAGTAAACACATTTATTAATCCCTCTTCCTTTTTAAGTGTCAAAATAATTAAATTGATTTGGACTCTGACTTTTTGTTTTTTAAGATTACATTTTAACTAAAACAGACAAAGCAAGAACTTCCTTTAATTCAAACAGTTCCTTGAATTTTTCAGATAAGCTCCACCCATTACAGCACTGACATCTCAAAGATGTGAGTCAACACCCAAAGCTCCTTTATAGCTGGGATTAGGGAATAATATTTCCTTGCCTGTGTGTGTGCGTGTGTGTGTGACAGAGAGACATAAAGACAGAGAGACAGACATATTAAAACTGAGGAAACAGAATCAGGGACTGGAATTCATGAAGCTCAAAGCCCAAAACCCCCTTGATCCCTAGAGCAGCAGAAAATCCATTTCATTTACATTGTTACCCAGAAGTTAGAAGTGACAGAACATAGGGAACTTACTGTCCTATAAACACAGCAGGGTACAGTCACAAGAGTAAAGGAAGTGGTGGTTTGAGTAGGCTGCCTACTCTTTCCTGCTGAGGAACTTTCCCACCTTTTCCCGAGGAACTAACTGCAGGAGATTCAGTGCTCCTCTCTAAACTCACCAATTCTACACTTTTGTCGGTAAACTCAGGAGTCTGCATTTCCAAAATGAGTGGCTTACTTCCCAGAACTTATGGGTCATTTAAAAATTGTTCCTTGGTGACTATGGTCTAGGCCAAACCTTGACTTCATTGTCATATGCTGGGTAGGTATGTTTTGCCCCTTGAAAAAATTTGATTTATCTGCTCTTGCATCTTCTGTAAGTAAATAGATTTTACCAGGTGAAAGTAAAATTGTCAGTGTCTAGTTAGTATGTAGGCTGGTTATTTTGGAAAGAGATTAAATCTTTACATATTTGTGACTTTTCAAATTGACTAATTCAATATAGTCGACAAATATTTTTTGATCACCAATAATCACCATATCTGACATAGTCAAAACCTAAAGCAGATGATTTTTTAGCTCTCCTCCTTTATACAACTAATTTATTTTAAATAAGAATCACAAAATGAGCAGGGGGAAGGTATAGCTCAGCAGTAGCGTGCCTGCCTAGCATGCACAAGGTCCTGGGTTCAATACCCAGTACTGAACCTCCATTAAAATACATAAATAAACCTAATTCCCCCCCACAAAATAATAAAAATGCTTAAAAAAGAAAGTAATAAGATATTTTTAAAAAATCACAAAATGAAAAGACTAACAATAAGGACTAGAAAAAAAATCTGAGGGCAAAATTTTTTTCATTGAGCTTTATATATAGATAAAGTCATGATATAAATAAATAATGAAATATTACTGTACAAGAAAGGAAAGGAGTAATTGATACTTTTTATTTACACTAATGTACTTTTTGAAAAAATGAAAAAACATGCCTAAATATTAGTCTGTTGATGAATAATGATATTTTAGCTTATTAAATAAGAATAATAATTTTAAAGAATTAATTTCAATTTTAAAGATATTATTCAAATTCAATAAAATATTTCATGTATGAACCAAAATATGCACTAACCGGATTAAAATGTTCGATCTTGCAGTGCTCACTCAGTTTCACTGTTTTAAATTTTAAATACAAATGAAACTTTAAATGATCACATACAGTGAGAGAATAGAAATCAATCTGTATCTTAATCTCTAAAAGCACATGCTATCATTTATTTTGAATCTACTGTTTAAATTCAAGAATATGTAGTACTATAGAGGTCTGAGATGTGAACCTTTCCCAAAATGAGCTAGAAGAATTGTAAACTATTGTGAACTTACTCTTGAAATGCCTGTGTGTAGAGTCTGCATGTCTAATTGGGAATTAGCTTTTATGTAAAATAAAATGTTTAAAGAAGCATAAGTGATACAAATATGCTAATTTGAAGCTTTCATTCCGGAAACTCAGTAATAGCAACAATTGTTACAGAGTTTATATAAACAAAAGAATTTGGAGGAGAGAGGAGCATTCTATCACCCATGTTGTTTAGAATTAAAGACTCATGGTGAAAATAAAAAGCAAGCCAACTCCTAGTTGGCTTCCATTATTGTTCTTAAACCCACCCCCTTATTGCTTGAACCAGGGGTTACTGCTCCCACTGCCCCACCCTTGCTACACTGCTGCCTGCTAAGCTCAAGGCATGGTGTCAGGTGTTGGCATGCCAGATTAGGCAGAAGAGATGAACTCCTGTTCTCAGGGAACTTCAGGTGAGTTCCATGGGGGGTCAACAGGGAATAAATAAAGAAAAAAGAATTTATAGAATTCAAGGGCTGTGAAGGAAACAAACAAACAAACAAACAGATCCAGAGATAGAGAGTAACAAGACGTCTGTTAGGCAATGGGGTGAAGGAGTCTCATGTTGGTGCTTGATGAACAAGGGGGATGAGAGGGAGTTGAGGTTGGAAGATAAGCAGATGCCTGACCAGCTTTGAAGAGTTTGTTTTTTATTCGAAGTGCAGAAAAAAATCCATTCAAATGTTAAGCAGTGAAATGACATAAATTTATGTTTCCCAGTGATTACTCTGGCTGCGGTGTGAACAGATTAAAATCTGGCAAGAACAGAAGCTAGAAGAACAGTTAGACTATATCTAGTCTTGGAGAGAGATAATGGCTTGTCCAGGAAAGGTGGCAACAGTTACGGGAAAAATAGTAAGATATGTTTTCAGTAAAATAACTATTATTCAATAAAAAAAAAGTTAAAAAAAAAAAAAAGATACGTTTTCAGCAGGAGTGAGTGAAAGTGGGGAATGAGGTAAAGGAAGTCAGCAAGAAAGACCCAGGTTTCTGGTTTGTATAACGAGGAGAAAGGTGGCGCCTTTTCTTAAATGGGAAGTTTGGCAGTGGACAAGTTTCCTAATAATGACTTGATTCAACATGCATCTCTCAAAGAGCTTTTCGTTGTTTGGGTTCTTAACAGATTTTATTTTTATAGCAGTTTTAGGTTCTCAGCAAAATTGAAAGGAAAATGCAGAGAATTCCCAAATACCTCTTGCCCCTGTTGCCACACACAGCTCTCCCACTATCGACATCCTGCACCAGAGAGGAAAATTTGTTAAAATTGATGAATCTACATTCACACATCATCACCCCAAATCCATAGGTTTCCATTAGGGTTCACTCTTCTTGTTGCACATTCCCTGGGTTTTGACCAATGTATAATGACATGTATCCAGCATTATAGTTTCAGAATAGTTTCATTGCCCTAAAAATCCACTGGGCTCTGCCTATTCATCTCTCCCATCTCCTAACCCTTGGTAATCACTCTTTTTTTTTTTTTAACTGTCTCCATAGTTTTGCTTTTCCAAGAATGTCATACAGTTAGAATTATGCAGCATGTAGCCTTTTCAGATTGACTTCATTCACTTTGTAGTATGCATTTAAGCTTGTCTATGTCTTTTCATGTCTTGATAGCTCACTTATTTCTAACACTGAGTAATATTCCATTGTATAGATGTATCACAGTTTATTTATCCTTGGTTGACTTCTTGGTTGCTTCCAAGCCTTGGCAATTATGAACAAAGCTGCTATAAACATCCAAGTGCAGGTTTTTAGGTAGACATGTTTCCAACTCCTTTGGGTAAATACAAAGGAGCACAATCACTGGATCATACGGTAAGAGTATGTTTAGTTTGTAAGAAATTGAAAAACTGTCTTCCAAAATGGCTGCACCATTTTGCATTCCCATCAGCAATGACTGTTACTCTACATCCTTGCCAGCATTTGGTATTGTCAGTGTTTTGGATTTTCACCATTCTAATAAGTGTCGTTTAGTATCTCATTGCTGTTTTAATTTATAATTCCCTAATGACACATGATGTTGAACATCATATGTTTCTCTGGTGAGATGTCTGTTCAGGCCTTTTGCTCATTTTTTAATCAGGTTGTTTGTTTTTTTTGTTGAGTTTTAAGAGTTCTTTGTGTATTTTTGATAACAGTTATCAGATATGTCTTTTGCAAATATTTCTTCCCAGTCTGTGGTTTTCTTCTCATTCTCTTGATCAGCTTTCAGTTTTTTCTCTTCAAACCACAGTTTCATTGTAAGTTTCATTTTCATTCAATCAAATGTGGAAATTTTTCATACTGTATAAGGCTCTCTCTTCCCTTTTTAAAAATAAATATATTTTATTATTACAAAAGCAATATGTATTCCTAATGGAAAATTTGAAAAACACATAATTAGAAAAAAAAAATGAAAAACTCTAGCACTTTGAAGATTAATGGCCTTAGGAGTACTGGGAAACCACACCCTTGAGCTGGGCAATTTGACAATCCATGTCAGAAGCCTAAAAAGATACTTACCCTTTGACCCAGCAATTCTTGTTTAGAAATGTATCCCAAGAAAATAATTGGACATGTACCCAGAGAGTTGAATACAAGGATGATGTTCCTAATTGGAAAAAATTAGAAACAACCTTATTATTTGTTTGGGCTGCCATAACAAAGCACCACAGACTTGGTGACAACAGAAGTTTATTTCTCACAGTTCTGGAGGCTAGAAATCCAAGATCAAGACATCAGCAGGATTGGTGTCTTCTGGGGTGTCTCTCCTTGGCTTGTAGATGGCCATCCGCTCCCTGTATCTTTACATAGTCTTTCTTCTCATATGTCTGTGTCCAAGTTTCCTCCTCTTCTAAGACACCAACCATAGTGGATTAAAGCCCATGCTAATGTCTCCATTTTAACTTAGTTACCTCTTTAAAATCCAATCTCTGAATGCAGACACATTCTGAGATACTGGGGATTAGGACTTCAACATATAAATTTTAGGGGGACACTATTTAGCCCATAACACAACCTAATCCAAGAACTGGGAATTAGTTAAATAAATTATGATGCATTCACACAACGGTACATACATTCTAGTTTATGTACACACTGTCATTAAAAATAGCCCCAAAATATGTATGGCATGGAAACAATCTCATGATGTATGTTACTTCGTGTAAAGAACAGGCTACAAAATAAACGTGTAGTATGATTCTTTTTTTTTTTTAACCTACTTATTTTTCTTTTTCTTTTTTCTTTTTTTAAAATAGAGATACTGGGGATTTAACCCAGGACGTCATTCGTATTAAGTACGCACCCTCCCACTGAGCTGTTACCCCATCCCTGTAGTATGAGTCTTGTTCTTTCTGTGTATGAAATACAAACACAAATGCACAGAAAAATGGCTAGAAGAGTTAATGGCAATTATATTGGAGGGACGATACGGGTGATTTTCCTTTGTTTTATTTCTATTTACTTATCTATTGCTTAATTGTACATTTTAATTTTTTCCACGGTAAGTTTGTGCTAAATTTTAAAATAACCCCCCATCCATGACACAAACAATCTAAAAAAAAAAAAAAAAAAAGAAAGAAGAAATCGACCCTGTACTTCAAGCATGTTTTAGAAAACAGTTCTCCAGTTATGTAATTTTCCTTTAGCCATTTCTGCTTTCCTGCTGCTAAGGTGAGTTTCAATAGGATATGAAAGTGTTCCTGACTGGCTCTGTTTGCCCCTATACAGTAATGGCCTGCTCATTTAAAGTGCAGTGAAATGCTCTGTGTACTCTTATTCTTTTTTTTGGAGGCTGTTTGGAAAGGTTTTTGCTTAATCATAAGCCATTGCTGAAGCCAGTGACATCACAACTGAATGATTCATCTTGGTTTACGACTTCTGATCAGACAGACTCTGAATCCTATTTTCAAACTGATAGAGAAAAAAAAAAGTTCTAATGGGTTGGGTTCCCAAAAAGAGAGGAGGGTAGATATGTTCCGAGCCCTGATCTCTGTGATTTCTAGCTTCGGAAGCAGAAGGTGCCTATTCATATCTTACTCACAGGAGAATTGACTATAGGCATTTTTCTTCCAAAGTCTGTTATTTCTTAGAGGCTGGACCTACCATTCCAATGATTTCTCCTGGGTCTGTCCCTCTTCCCTTTCCCTACTTCTGTAGCTTGGGTAATTTATGCACAAAATACATACCATTTGAATAAAAGGTCAACACCTAAGTTAAGACATGATAAAGTAATTCGAGGTTACCTGTGTACATGACTCCATATGTTTAGCTTTCATTCTGCATAACATACCTCCATGGCCATCGAAACGCAGCTGCTCCCTTGGTTGTTATGTGGAATAGTGAAGGATTTAGCATCATTATACATGTACAAGTAGGTAGTGTACAACAGCAGAATTTGGAAATTTGGTCTTATAATAGAGGGTGTATCTTGTAGGAAGCACCTTGCTTACACTGCTGACAAATCTTGAAAATACGTCAAGGATTAAGACTTCTCCACAGAGGCACGTATTTCATAGACCACTTCTTGCCCTCAATTTCTCAAACAGAGATGCTTATACCAATTTGTCCACTTTCAGAGCAGAGCAGTGGGCGTGCACTCCAGGTTCCTAGCATTTTGATCCATGATAAAATTTGAGTTAATGACTATTTATGTCTATGTTACAATACTGTCAGTGAACAGCCTTGATATTGAAGCAGGTGACCTACCATGGTCCTGGCCAGTGAGCATGAAGTAGGAATGCTCTTCAGGCATGTGCCTTTACTACTTGTAACACTTGGGAGTAGGTGGAGACATAAGAAGGGACAAGAATTCAGAATGTTACCTATCAAGGTGCCTCTGGCAAAACCCTCTTGAACAGACTGGATTTTGTTTGACCTTTGGTCAGACTTGGATAGAACTTAGATAAGAGATTATCTGTGAATACATAGTCTTAAAGGTATTTCCTCTAAGCTGACAGCTCCTGGAGAGCGTGGGCCACATCTTCCGTAGAGCAGGCACAAAATAAATATCTGTTCAGTTGAGTGCACAGTCAGCCACCTACTTGCTCACCACCTTCACGTTCTAAATATTCTTCTGTTACAAATCTGGGATATGATAAAATTCTATTAGTGTCATGAGGCTTGAATGCTGTCCTAACATTGTTTTTAAATATTAGAGATAAAAGAGAACTTAGAAATAATTTCATGTAGAGTACTCTCATTCTGCAGATGGGAAACTAAGACCCAGACAGGCTAAATAATTTTTCAAAGCTAGTTAGTAACCGAGATAGAGGCAGGAGAATCCAGGTTCTCTTGGCTCCCTGTTTGCTACTAAACACCCCTAAGCCACTAAGAAGACTGCTTCTGCTTTAGGTTATGCTGTTTTGTTGTTTTCTTTTTCTTTTTCTTCTCTCGCTCTTTCTTCATGTGCTTTCTTTTTTCTCCTACTGGGACTGGGACATGAGATCAACATGCACATCAGAGAACTTTTTAGAAAAACCAGGGCTGTTGTGTTGTGGCCCAGTATCGTGGGGGTAGAACTTTATCGTCCTAGAAAGGTATCAGGTTTACTCATGTTCTCTGGGCATGAGTTGAATGTAAGAGCCTTGCCCTGGAATATCAGGAGACCTGAGCCCTCATCTTGACTGTCATACTCCGGTGGCCTTGGGAAAGTTAATTTTCCTCTCTAGGCCTCAGTTCCTCCTTTATAAAACATGCAACTTGGACTACATGAGCTCTAAAATCCTATGATTTTACCTGTTTCCACGTCTGAAGTATGAAAATTGAAATTTTTTTTTCTACCTTTAAAGTCAAAGCCACACCTAAGCCCCATGGAATTTGATCACCCTTCCATTTTTGTGTGTTGACAAGCCTTCTTGGCTCTGTTTGGTGTAACTAGAATGATTTAGTTTTCATTTCAATGGTTCCAATTATTATCTTCCATTTGACATTCTACCAAAGAAGTAATTGGCACAATGGTTAAAGGTGATCTGTGACTCACTTCTTTTGGGTCCTGTTTCGCGTGTTATTTTGAAGGTGTCTGGACCTCCTCCCCTCTGTCTCTCACTCGTCTGGAGTTGGATGCTATTCTTCCTTTGCTTCTTGTGGAATTGGGAGAGAGGGGTAGGTCTCCTTAGGATCAACGATCCAAGCAGGTGCCTGGAAGGGGAACATTTTCTCTAAGTAGAGGGAGGGGAAGCTGCCAGGTTGCTGACTCTGCGTTAGCAGGTGATAAGGAGTTAGTTGCAACCTGATTCCTCTCCCCACTGCAGGGTTACCTGCTTTGTGTTGTCTCGGCAAAGCCCCCTAGACATGTCATGGCAGCCTATCCCTTGCCTTCTTCTGCTTACATACCTACACGCCCAGGAACAGAGAATCAAGAGATCAGCTTTCTGGCTGCTGCTGAAAGGATGCTCTGTTTGTCAGTGGCAAGTGGCCTGCTTTACGCTGAAAATCACCCTGATATGCAGAGCTGCAGAATACATAGGTTATTTGTTACCTGCATTGAAAGGAATATAAAGCCCAGTGTCACATTACTTTGTTGGCCTCTAATAGAACTTTCTCTTTTGCATCAACTGTTCCACACCATCAATCACTCAACAGCATTTATGAAGCACTTGCCTTAAGCCAGAAGGATGCCTTGAAAAAGAAGAAAAACTGTGATCTTTGGCCTCAAGGACTAAAAACTTGCTGAGAGAAAATTTGAGAATGCATAAGAACATGAAGTACTACACAACTAAGTACAAATTAACATATGACAGAATATTTCCAGACATATTTAGGAGTTAATTAATCGAGCCGGGGAGGAGTTTTAACAGAGAAGTCTTAGAAGAATAGTCACTGCAAAATTAATTGACTATATATACATACTTACCGAGAAAACCCAGGGATAATTTTACAAAGGATTTAAATGATTAAAGAAAGCCCCACTGAGTCATATTCCAGAGAATACATAAGGTGCAAACTAAAAAATGACTTGACAAGCTGTGTTTTCACAGAGACTGAGCAGAGAGAGAATGAAGAAGCTAAACAAGAATCTGTAGAATTACACCTGAAGGCTGAGCTACAGAATTTGGATCTGATAAAATTTGTGATAGGGAGCCACTGGAGGCGCTTGATCATGGGAACTATGTATGAAATTGTCTAAGGGAGAAAAATCTTCCTGCTATATATAAACTCATATGGAAAAGTTAGCGGCGGGGCCCAGGTTAGAGCTGCAGCTGGGGAAGTGAAATGGAGATGAACTGGAGGGATGACATGGAGCCAACGAGCAGGGCTTAACCAATACTTGGACAATAATCACGACCAACCTTCACTGAGTGCTTTCTATGTGCCAGTCACAGAGCAAAGAGCTCAGCACAGGAATTAATGCGTTCAAATCCTAACAGAACTGTATGAGAAGAAATTAAACAACTTGCTCTGGGTCATGCAGCTATAAGTAAGGAACTGGAATTTGTACCCAGACACTCTGGCTCCAAAGCCACTTAACTACTGTGTTAGACTGCATCTTTGAAGTCAAAGAGTAAGTAAGAAAAATAAACAAATGGGGCCTAATTAAACTCATATGCTTTTGCACAGCAAAGGAAACCATAAGCAAAACAAAACGACAACCTATGGAATGGGAGAAAATATTTGCAAATGATGTGACTGAAAAAGGCTTAATTTCTAGAATATATAAACAGCTCATACAACTAAATAACAAAAAAACAAACAACCCCATCCAAAAATGGGCAAAGGACCTAAAAAAGCAATTCTCCAATTGAAGACATACAAATGGCCAGTAGACACATGAAAAAATGCTCAATATCACTAATTATCAGAGAAATGCAAATCAAAACTACAATGAGGTATCACCTCATGGCAGAATGGCTATCATTCAAAAGTCCATGAACGATAAATGCTGGAGAGTCTCCTACACTGCTGGTGGGAATGTAATTTGGTGCAGCCACTATAGAGAACAGTATGGAGGTTCCTTAAAAAACTAAAAAGAGACTTACCCTATGATCCAGCAATCCCATTCCTGGCCATATATCCAGAGGGAACTCTAATTCAAAAAGATACATGCACCCCAATGTTCATAGCAGCACTATATACAATAGCCAAGACATGGAAACAACCTAAATGTCCATCAACAGATGACTGGATAAAGAAGTTGTGGTATATTTATACAATGGAATACTACTCAGCCATAAAAAGAATAAAGTAATTCCATTTGCAGCAACATGGATGGACCTGGAGATCGTCATTCTCAGTGAAGTAAACCAGAAAGAGAAAGAAAAATACCATATGATATCACTTATATGTGGAATCTAAAAAAAAAGAAAAATAGGACACTATGAACTCATCTACAAAACAGAAACAGACTCACAAACATAGTAAACAATCTTATGGTTACTGGGGAAAGGGAGTGGGAAGGGGTAAATTTGGGAGTTTGAGATTTACAAATGTTAGCCACTATATATAAAAATAGATTTTAAAAGTTTCTTCTGTATAACACAGGGAACTATGTTCAACATCTTATAATAACCTTTAATGAAAAAAATGAAAACAAATATATATATGCATATGCATGACTGGGACATTGTGCTGTACACCAGAAACTGACACACTGTAATTGAATGTACTTCAATAAAAAATAAATTAATTTTAAACAAAGTAAGGAAGAAAATTACCCTAATGCAGTGATTGAGATTATGACCTAGATTCAGACTCCCTGGGACTTCTGCCTATGGCACTTACGGGCTATACACTCCTGGACAATCCACTTAAAATTGTACGTCTCCTTTTCCTTATCCATAAAAATGGGGTAACAGTTCCAGTGTATAGGGCTGCTATAAAGTATAAATGTGTTGCAGCGTGCACTGTGCTCAGCCAGTGTCTGACACATAGTGAGTGTTCAATAAATGTTTACTATCAATAAAACTGCTGTTATCATCCTATGTTTTTGAACCTGGCAGGATAGCAGTATAATTGCCAGAATAAGAAAAGGGGGACATTTCATTTAAGGTTATTTACCACTCATGAGGCCTTTGCTCTTGAGTGACAGGAGATCTAAGGATCAGTAGAAATCATACTGAGGGAAGTGTTGAGAAATTGAGGGACATTCCAAAGAGAAGAAGTAACTGAAAATGCCAGTCATTCAGAGCACTGGAAAAATCATGCTAGAAATGAGGGAAAGGGAGGGAGGCTTAGACTTTGGTTAATGTGGAGCCTCTATTTTGTGGGCAGGGAGGAGTGGGACTGACACATTATTAACTTACATATTGAGCATGAATTTAACTTCCCTTTTGGTTTCCTCTTTTTCACCCTCACTATTAATAGACTATGCACATATTGAGAAGTAATCTATGCTGCAACTCTCCCTCAGAACTTTATGTACTTAAAGTGGAGTTAGGAGAGATTTTTAAAGGACATTGCTTAAATATATATATATATATATATATATATATATATATATATATATATATATATATACATACAAAAACAATGATGACATGATAGGTGACAGACATTGTTCACAGGTCAGAGCTGCTAGTTCTCTGAAGTCCTTTCCTCCCAAGAGAGAGCTCTAAGAAGAGGTCTTTGTGCCCCATGTGTAACAACCACCTTGGAGCTGAGTCAAGCAAGCAGTCTTAGTTTTCTAAAGACCAAGTCTGGGCAGGTCTGTGCTTTCACTACGTGGGAGGGGTAAGTTGTTAAGTTTATTCACATGTTAACTGCCTAAGTCAAGGTACCATGGCTCCATTAGTTCTCCCAACTGACTGGAGACCCATACATGGGGGCTAAGCTACCTGTCACTGTATGTAACAGGAAGTAGTGACTTGGCACTCTGACATCTGGATTCACTCTGTGTTCTCATTTGGCTCAGCGATATTGAGAAAAGACAGCAGTAATCATTGGTGAAATTAGTGCCCTCAAAATCATTCATTCACAAATATTTATTGGCAACAGTGAGTAACTGTATAGAACACAGTTTCTGGTACCTAGGAAAAACTCGAATTTTGTTGATTCTGACCCAGTGTCTGGACTGTCCATTTGCCAATATATAGCATTTAACTGCTTTTCTTTAAGGAAAATCCAACTATATCTACAGAATAAAAGCATAGGTAAGAAGGAATGATTAAGTACAAGGTAGATTGAATGTGTTTTCTCTCTTCTGTTTCCATCTGAGAAACCGCAGCTCCAGTTCAGCAATGGTATAGTGACTGCTATTACACAGCAATGATTGGTGTCTGTGAGCTCAGGCTGAGTGCTTGTTACAGAATTTGAAAGGCCAAGGCATAGTCCATGTACCAGCCCTCAACTACCTCCATCAAACTGTCACCATAGAGACAGAAAACTTAAAGCTTTCCTTATAATCATTTTGGAAGGGAAATGTCTATTTCTGGCTGAGACTTGGCTTTTCTGGAGTAAGGTTTATGAAGAATGTCTTACTGCCTGCTATGTAGTGAGGAATTTAGGACAAAATATGGAGCAACCTTATGGGGTAAGATGATCAGCAATTTAAAAAAAAGAAAAACCTACCTTACTAGCATAGAGCTAGATCCTACAGGTCAGTTATGACCTGGATAAAATTTAGGTACTTTAGAGGTAACTCATCTTCATGTTCTGTGGCCTGCCTCTCTCTGGAGTGTGGTTCAACAGCTTCTTGCCCTAATTATTCTCATAACCTACAGAGTAATCACCACCCTGAGATCAGATCTCCCACAAACAATTAAGTCATAAACTCAAATATCAGTTACCAAAGGCCATC
Organism: Camelus dromedarius; assembly: GCF_036321535.1. NCBI lineage: Eukaryota > Metazoa > Chordata > Mammalia > Artiodactyla > Camelidae > Camelus > Camelus dromedarius. The sequence continues at coordinate 70,339,794 of NC_087439.1, read as the reverse complement.
TGGTTTAAATAATATTTTTTAGCTGCTACTGCCTTAGGTCCTTACAGATAAATAAGACTGAGTACCTCTTTGTAAGTTTCCACTTTTGCCTCTACTGCAATACTAATCAAATGGTTTTTTGGGTGAATATAATTTTGTTTCCTAGATAGATGAGAAATTTAATCTTTCAAATAGCCGATGTTAGCACTAATTCTGAATCCAAGTGGGACTCATGGAAAAGAAGAGTTTATTTCAGTCTGTTTTACCTCTTGGAGCATTAATTCCATAAGGGAAGCACTTTATTAAATTCTGCTGACATTTAAAGCTTATAAAATACATTTACTGGGTTCTTTTAAACCACACTAAACTTTTTTCTTTGGATGCTTCCGAAATTGCATTGGAATTTATCAAATTTTAAAACACATATCCTTGGATACCACAATTTCATTTCAAGGAATTTCTTCCAGAAAAATATTCCCATTAAATGAAAGTCTTTTCTGAACTTGAAGCTATTCAGCCTAATGCCTGCACTTGGTTCCAAGAATGCCTGACAAAAGATTGGCAGATTCTCTTCTGGAAAAATGTAATAGCTCAAGAGAAATGACATTTGGGGGCCCTACAATGAAGCAGGTGGATTCTTGCTTGATGACCCCAAAGTAAAGCCCACCAAGTGACAAGCACCATGTGAGTACACGAGCTAACAATCAGCTATTATATAAAAGTCATCTGACATTTGAAGAATGCCTCCAACATGAAAGGCAGATGCCAAAACAAAGGAATTTGGTGGAAAAAGAGACAATGCAGGAAGATAAATTACATCCATGAAACATGAATAAACAACAATGGAATGCTATAATAAAAAAGAATGGTTGGGGGAAGGTATAGCTCAAGTTGTAGAGCACAAGCTTAGCATGCACGAGGTCCTGGGTTCAATCCCCAGTACCTCCATTGAAAAGCCAAATAAATAAACCTAATTACAGTCCCCCTGGGGGAAAAGAAAGAATGATCATAGAATAAAGGGAGCTCTCTTGAAACAAAAAATATGATTGCTGAAATAAGAAATCCATTGAAGGATTGGAAGATGAAGATAAGGAAATTTCCTGGGAGGTAGATCCAAGAGAAGATACAGAAGCAGAAAATAGAACATTAGACAGGAGGTTGTCATTCTAAGGGAAGTAAGCCAGAAAGAGAAAGAAAACTGCCATGTGATATCGCTTTTAAGTGGATTTTTTTTTAAAAAAGGACACAAATGAACTACTTTTTATTTATGACTTAGACGACTGATTTCTTAAATATGTGTAAGTACATTTGACTGTCCTTTATGATTGGATTAATGCATTCTGTTGTTTCTTATTTTGTGGTTGGCTTTATTCCTTTGATAACTATGTAAGTTTAAAAAACTAAAACTCTGAACTGTTCTTGGAAACAATGAACAGTACATATATGTAAATTTTAAAATGGCTTTATCTCTCAATGAGTTGCTCTTCCTAGAATAAACTTCGTTTACCCCCCAAAATAAATTAAATTAAATTAAATTAAAAAAAAAAGAAGATCGTTAGAGGATTAGTCCAGGAAGTTCAATATTTCTTAGAAAATGGAGGGAGAGAGCGAGAGAAACAGACTGTGTCAGTCAGAGTCCTAACAGCAAGCCCAATGCATCCCACATGGTTCCAATAAAGAGATTTTTTATGAAGAGTCTATGTATGGAAGTGTGAGCAGGAAGGATTAGGGAACAAGCTAGGGCGGTATAGAGTCCAGAGGCAAGAAACAATGAGAAGCTGTTATACTCCCAGGGCTGAAGGGGCAAGGCTGGAGGAGGTCATGTAAACAGAGCCCAGTGAGAGCTGCAGCCAAGGAGGCAGGGCCTCCCAACAGGAGACACACCTACTGCCTCAGAGATGTGCTGTACCTCAGGGAAGAAATACCCTGACTTCTCTCTCTTCTTGTGACCTGATCTCACACCCACCAGTCCTAACCAGAAACCAGCTGGTACAGTCTATCGTGTACAAGGGTCATTCTCTCAGGGCAGGACAGGGCTAGTATGTGAAGGGAAATGAACTATTGAAGAATAATACAGTAACATTTTCCCATCTGAAAACCATCTGGTAACCATCTCAGAGAACTTAAAAAAAAAAAAGAAAAAAGAAAAAGCCCTACACAAGCACGGCATAATGAAATTTCAGAACATTATTAACAAAGGGAAGATTCTAAAAGCTTCCAGAGAGGAAAAAACAGATCATATATAAAGGGTCAGGAATCACAATGGCATTGAGTTGATCAACAACAACACTGAATGCTCTATGACAATGGAGCAATGGCTTCAAACTTCTGAGGAATCATTCTTTCCAAGCCAAATCATCAGTTAATTGTAAGGATAGGACAGGCATTTGCAAACATGCAACATCTCTAAAGATTTACACCTCTTCCTAGGAAGCTATTATAAAACAAAGGAGTACACGAGCAAAGAAACCAAAACAGAAGTCCCTGGGTTGAGGGAACATGATATATGCACAGCCAAGAAGTGATGCCGACAGCTATGCAGACGTCCTAGAATATTTCTAGTTTAAACAGAGCAGGAGAAAGGAAGCCTCTATCAAGATGTCTTTAAGGAAAAGATAAAACACTAATCATTTTCAGAGAGATTTAACAATTCTTCTGAGGGTTTGGGAAGGGCAATGAAAATGGAAGCAAATGACTACTTAAGAAAATCAGCCTCCTAAAGCTATTTGATTTCTTAATTTGTGTATACATATTGCTTTTATACAACATTAAATTTAAAATACTCTCACAAGAATGCAAAGCACAAATGTAAAGACATCACTGTACCCTTGTATGTTATACCAAAAAGTTGAAAATAGCCTAAATATCTATCATTGGAAGATTGGTTCAATTACGGTCCTGCCAAATGATAGAATGCTATCTACTCTTTAAAAGGAATGAGAACCTGGATGTATACTGAGTGAAAAGATGGCCTAGATATATGCTTAAGGGAAAAAAACAGGTTTCAAAACTTGTATCCATAATGTGATCCTATTTTTCAAAGTAAAAATATTATTTGAATATATATTACTTTATACATAGAAAAATGAAAGATTGGGGAACTGCGGGTTTTTATTTTCTAATTAAAGTTTTTGGTATTGAATTGTTTATACTGAGGATGGACTTCATGTACTCAGAAAAATCAACACAGATGAATTTTTAATAAGATTACTTTGGGGCTTAGAAATCAATTTTTCCATACCTTCAGTTAACAACATTCATTCATCAAACTATTGTGTTTGGTACTGGAGAGACAGAGATGAATAAAATATATTTCCTGCCTTCAGTTTTATCACAGTCTAGTAGAATGGTTTTTAATTGCCTAATGCTTCAGGGTGGAGTAAATGTTTGATCTGAATTTCATTTCAAAATATATTTTAAATATTTAAACACCTGTAATAAAATCAATTAATTTAATCTAATACATTTTAATACATTGGGACCACCACTAGTTAATTTCTTCCATCAGGCAAACTATTATTTTGTGTGTGTAGCTATCAGCATTGAAATTTTCCTGTTATTTCTGAGTATATATTTGAATTTATTGTAAACATGTCATTACTTAGAAAGGTTGTAGCTTTACTTTGGTCTTTAAAAAAGATCTAGTCTGCATATGTCTGCTTATAGAAAAATCTGCAGGTGACTATGCAACCACCGCATGTGTATGCTGAACACAATTAAATACACAGCAAAATTTAAGTTCATCTGCTTGATGTACATTCTTATGTGCAAAACAGATAAATGTCTAACAGGCAGGGTAGATAGGATTTTGCAGATCCTTAAAGCTTTATAAGTTTTCATTGTTTGACTTTTGTTATAAAGTACGTGAGCAGTTATTGGCTATTCTTGTGAACCAATTTTTAAAACATTTTATTATGAACACTTTGAAACAGATACAAAGTAAACAACAGAATAATAACAGCTCTATACTTACTGCCCAGCTTCAGCAATTACGAATATTCTGCCATTCTTGTGTCTTCCAAATCTCCATCTGTTCCCCACTTGACTATTATTTTTTCCAATAAACGTTTTCCTTTACTCTTGTTTCAAGTTTCTGAATCTGTCCAGTTGAAGAGCAGTTAAAAGAACATTATTACCATTTGTAATTATTTATCTTTGTTGATCAAGATTTTCTCAATATTATTCAATCAAAACAAAATACAGAAATATTTTAGATACTGAAGCTTATATAAGAGTGCAATTATCATTTATAAATCCTAATTTCAAACTTTAGTGTTCACCAAAATAACATGGTTTCTGAGATTAATGTTTTTACATTAAAATTTTTTTTGCTAAAACTAATACATGAACATGCTTTAAAAACTTCAAAAATAGTACAGAGAGTATACATAAAAAAGAACATCTCCTTCCTACCCCGACCCCTCCCAGTTCCTCTTTTCAGAGGCCAGATTCTTGGGAGAATTTCCAAAAATACTCTATGCATGCGCATACAAGCATCTGCATAACTACAATCCTTGAAGAGAAAAGCAAAGCCAAGCCCTATTGACAGTGTACACTGTTTTCTATATCATGCCTTTGTTCATTAATGTTTCTTTTAATATACAGATCAAAGAGCTTTTGGAAAAATACAACACTGCTGGTATAATGGGAACCATATCTCTGACAGCACAACGTCAATGAACAGAGAGAGGAGGGAGAGAGTACCTTACTTTTGGGAAGTGGAAAAGGTCGTACGATATTTTAGCTGACTCGATGAAACAGCTTGCGTGGCAGAAAAGCAGAAGATTGTTTTAACTGGTAATCCTCCTCAATTACAAATTTAATTGCTTGGTTTTTCTTTTTTTTTCTTTCTTCACAGCATATGTTAATTGGTAGGTACAAAATATCCAGAACACCTGCTATTCTGTTGAACGTCATCCCTGCTATGATGCAAGAATGCCGGAATTTGAGTCAACCTGGGTTTTAGTTTCAGGCAAGCCATATAACCTCTTTGGTTTCCTCATTTCTATAATAGGGATACCATGTACTCATCTTTCTCAACAGGTTTTGAGATTATCTACTGAACTAGAGTACCATCCTATGGTGAAAGCAAATTGTCTTTGGGGTCTAAGACACATGGGTTTGTAATCACTGTTTTGTAGCTGTGAATGGTACAGTGGCTGTATCATTCATTCCATTCACAGGACACAGTTGAGTACCTGCCATATGCCAGACACTGTCCTAAGTGTGAGCATACAAGGGTAAATAAGACAGACAGGAGCTTAAATTGTTTTTGAGCATATAGTGTGTGCCAGGCACTGTGCTAAGGCTGAGAAGTAGTGATTAATCCTCAGGTGGTGTCATTTGCTCACATAGCCACAAAAACATCTATATCTGAAAACTCTCAAATGTATACTTCCTGGCCTGACGTCTCTGAACTTGGCTCTTATATGTACAACTGCCTTTTCGATGACTCTTTTAAAATAATTCACAAGCAACTCAAACATAATACATCCAAATCTAGACTGACTTTGATCCCAAAGCTGTTCCTCCCTCCCCTTCTCCCCATCTCTATGAACAGACCACCATCCACCAAGGTGTTCAAGCCAGACACCTGGGGGACATCCCCGACAGCTCCTCTCCCTCACCTCTTATCACCTGGAAGACAAATTAATTCTACCTAAAAGGTAGATCTTGAATCCATCCACTGTTTTCTTATCTGCAATCCCCCTTGCTCAGACTTTTTTGCAAAAGGTGCCTCACTATTTTCCTTGCTTCCTCCTGCTCCCTTACAAGCCATTCTCCATACAGTGGCCAGAGTGGATTCCTGGCATGAGAGCAATGGCAACAGTACTGATAACAGACACAAACAAAACAAATAAACACAACTGAAGATATAAGAATTCTTTCAGTTCCACTCCTTTCTGGGAAGATTCCACCTCTGTGCTTTGGAGCTTCTATTATACTGATGAGGACAAATTGGTAGAGATGCAGAAATGGTGAGGTCAAAAAGATAGACTTATATGAGCAAATGCAGGGAGTTATTCAAGGAGCAAGAATGCACACTTAAAGGTGAGAGAATGAGGCCAAGGAAAGAAGAGCCAGGTCCAGGTCTGGCCTAATTTTGGGGGTAATATTTAAAGGCTGTTGTGCCATGATGAGTCGAACTTAGAGAGATGGATAGATTAAGATTTTTTAAAAGTATATTTACTGAGACTCATGCACATAAGTTTCCCTTTTGTGCTTAATTCATAAACTTCTATCAATATTAGATTTTTATTATTTTTATTTTTAGTATCTGTTGTTTCTTTTGATGAGACTGGCTATGCGTGGGCTCAGCTTTATTCAAAATCTCTTACCAGGGCCTAATGGATGGCACATTCTTAGCTTTTAGGTCTCATCTTAAACATTACCTTTTCAGAAAGTCTTTCGCATCTGTCTTAGCTGGATCTCCACTGTTGTTCCTTTTCATGGCACTATGGCTTCCTTTATAGAACTTTGCAATTGGCAGTTTATTCACGTGTGTAGTTCTGTGTGTATGGACTCACACCTGAGTTGCTCATCATCTGTTTCCAGCAGATATAAGACCAAGAGCACAAGGAACTGGAGCTTTGCTCATTGCTGTAGAGCTAATGCCCTGCACAGTGCTCTGTGCATAGAAGGCTGCCAATGAATACTTGATAAGTGAACAAACTTGTAGAGCTTAACATTGAGAAGGATATACAGATAGTGAATAGATAATCATGTTATGATGACCACAGCAGGGGAGCATGGTACTTCTGTAAACTCGAAGAGGCTAATTTAAGTGGCGAGCAAGTCCATTCATGCCTCCCTGATCTAAAAATGAGTCGGGAGTTGGCCAAGTGACAGGAATGAGGAATGTTCCAGGCAGAGGAAATCACAACCGTGAAGGCTCAGGATGAGAGTATGGAGCATTTTGGGGAGATCAAAGAAGACCAGTGTGACTGGAGCTAGAGAGGAAGAGACGTGCCCGTGGAAATATGTGGTAAGCCTCAGGGCTGGGAGCTTCATCCTAAGGAAAGGAAAGCTTTAGGCAGCAGAGTGAGGTGATCAAGTTCATTTTTAAAAGACCACTACAGATGTGTGGGGAATGGATTACAGGTGAGAAGTGGAGAGTGCTTGGAGAAGTAGGCCAGGGCAGAGAGGATCTAGGGAGATTGGCTAGGCCTGTGTAAGAGCGTAGGCCGGAGAGGATAGAGGCATGCTTAGAGGAGATGGTGAATTTGGAGAATAGTGGTGATTCATAAGAGATTTAGAAGCTAGAGCAGTTAAGATACGGTGAGTCATTGGTCTTGCCTTAGGGGAGTGGGAGAGCTAAAATGACTTTCAGGGTTTCAATACAGACCACTGAGCGGCACCTTTTATTGAAATAAGAGAAAACTGGAAAAGGAGCCAGTTGGTGGTGGTGGGTGAGTGGTGGGAAGATGATGAATTCAGTTACGGACAAGATTCAAAGCACCTGTGAGATATACAAGATGAGAGGCAAAGCAGGCAGTTGAATAGATGGCAGCGTGGTAGTCAGTGGGATTCTGCATACAAATGAAGCTCTCTGTCTAGGGAGTGAGTGGAATGAAAGGTTTAGGATGGTGTCCTGAGGACCTCTCACCATTTAAGCATCAGACTGAGAAGAAGCCAGCAAAGTGAAGCCAGGAGTAGTCAGAGAGGTAAGAGAAACACCAGAACATGTGGTGCTACGGATGGCCTTGAGGAAATGGTCTAAGACAAATGTCTCAGTGAATTAGCAGTCAGATTTTAAGCAGAGAACATCACTCAACAATTTAAGTTCTGGTAATTCTCCCCTTTTATTAGAAAACTGGATATCAATATTTCTTGGGGTAAAAGATACCTCCCTAACTTCCACCTTAAAAAGGCTATTTTATTTTCATATCACTATTTTAACCTCTAATATTCATTTATAATGCATAAACGTTTTTATATTTTTGTAGTTACAATGAATGCATCATTTTTATTTTTTTTCCATTTTAAAATGAAAGGAACTTATGACTTCATAATGATAATTTTAGTGGCTGTATAATGTTCCATTCAATGACATTTTGGAGATTTATAACAGAATATGGTTGATTCTACTAAAACTATAGGAAGAAAAAAAAACTACAGGATGATAAACTTTTTCTCAAAACCCACCCTCCTCTACCATAACAAGATCATTTTAAATAGTTTAAAAAGCACAGGTACAAAATGAGCTTATCAATAATTTTGCCTTCTGGAGTTTAAATACAGATAAACCAATTCCAGTATGTTGCTTCTTCAACTTCATACAGTCACAATTCAACCTTAGAGAGAAAACAGAAATTTTGAGTTATATCCTAAGAACAGTTAAAGCACAGGGAGACATGATTATTTTGTTGATCCTAGAAATACAAGGACTCTCTTTATAGATAAACTAACAAACTGAAGACCAATATATCACCTTGATGCGCACTGGTTTTTGAATCTTCAACAACAGATAATGAAATCAAGGGCAAGGGGAAATGATGCTTTTATGCATTGCCATTAAATGTTAAAAATGTACTGAAGAATTTTAAGGTATCTGGTATATATATATATGTACATGTATATTATATATATTAAAATTTATTTTAGCATTATTTGATGACTTCATACATTCAAAGTTTTATTCACATCATAAGTAAACTTTAGTAAAAAGAGGGTAAAATGGTTAAGACCTGCTTCAGTTGAAATGCTCTCATTGGTTTGTTTAAAGTTGAGCCCTAAACTGATGAGTGAGGTAAGCTGCCAAGATGAAAAAGGCATTTTCTGGAACTGTGGCATTTGAGTTTCTATAGGAAATATGGCTAAATGCAAAAAAGTGAACTCATGATTAAGCCAAAGACACTTTAATTCTTTGATCGCATGAACTTCTGTGTTGAAATCAGTACTTTAGCTCAGAAACAGTAAAAGTCTCTTGCCACCAACAAATGGGTCTCTAGTTTGGTGATATCAAAAGTAATTGATCAGGAAGCCTAAGACACTTGGCCTGCTGAACTCTCTTGGTTTAACTCAGTAAATATGTGTTGAGTTCTTACTTTGTGCAGGACAAAGTGCCAGATAGAGCTTCCAGAACATCTTTATTTAAAGGCTTATCTTCTCTCTTACCCATTGTTGTAAGAGTGGACTTAGCTCTCTGCATGGAATTTGTTGGCAGTTTCCTGTGTGTCCTGTGTTTGTCTTCATTCCAGGTTATGGCGATGAGTAGTGATGTCAGTGCTAGCCAGCTTAAGCAAGGTCCTGGGTTAAGGGCTTGGGGCCTCTCCTTGTGGTGGGGGAGAGAGGAGGAATGGGTGATTAGAAGAGATGTGGACCTCTGAATCATCAAGAAGTTCTAAGTATTGACTACCTTCTACACACCACATTCTCATTTAACTCTTGGTTGATAATCACAATTGTATGAAGGACACGGCATTAACTGCATTTTACAGATAAGGAAACTGGCTAGTAACTTATCCAAGGCCACAGAGTACATGTTGGATCTGGGATATGAATCTCATCTCTAGGTCTTCAAAGGCTTTCCACAGTGCAGAGGGACCCGGTAGGATTTCAGGTGCAGAGTGAATCATACTGGGCCCTCCACTCCCATGTTTCTACAAGATGACATCTGTCTAGGATGTATATCTAAGAAAGTAGTAAAAGTCATGGACAGGCAGTTTATAAGCTGAGAGATATGTGGGGTATGGGTCCATCATTTTTTTTTTGTCTTGATGAGGAATCTCTAAGGCTATTGTAGAACTAGTGTTACTGAATTTTTGCACATGCTACAAAGACCTGTTTCCTCCACCAGACAAAAATATGAATGGCTAATACAGTTCTGTCTCAAATAATTAATGTGAGGATAAAACAAGGCCCTTTGAAAACTATGGCACTAAACAAACTTGTTAGGTAGCAGACATCTTTCCAAGGTATCAGGGAACTGTGAAGTAGCTGATTAAAATAAATTCTTGATTACCCGAGATACTAGATGCATCAATAGCATTTGGTAACTGGACATCATTGATACAATCTAAAACCGCATTGTAACCAGCAATTTTAATCTTTCTGAGATTTGGTTCTTTTTAGAGCTTAAAAAAAAAAAAAAAAAAGACGAGGTGTAAAATGCCAGTAAGAGTAATTAAATTTCTTTTCCTTTGAGCCCCGTCCAAATGTTGATGGAATTATAGGACAGGACAAAAAGATCAAGGAAAAAAGCCAGAAAGAGACGCACGAACCCAGACTGTGCCAGTTAATACTGAGGAAAGGAAATGCGTTTGGAGAGGAAAGACTTCAGACATCCCTGGGGACGGCTCGGGTTCGGGGCATTCCCTTTGGCAATATTCCAGAATCTGAGTCCCCAGGGCTCCCCCCAGCGGGAAGGGAAAGACGCGCGTGGCCAGGCGCGCGCGTACGCGTGTACACTCACGAGTACACGCGCGCGCGCGAGCACACACACTACACATACACACAGCCTATTTCCTCCGCACCCCCTCCCCCCGGGGGGCGGGTCTCTTTCTCTTTAAAGAGCAGACGGTCTCCGCGCAAACCCAGGCTCTCTAAGGCCCCGGGGGCCCGGGACCCGAGCTGCTAGCAGCCAATGGGCGCGGTGGAGCGGCTCGAGCGCGGCTGACGCTGCACCAATGGGCGCTCGCGGGGGGCGGGGCCAGCGGAGGAGACACTATTGTTGATGAGGAGGAGCGGCGGCGGCGGCGGCTGCATCACCTCGTTCCTGCCGGCCGCGGCCCGCGCGTCCCCTGCACCTGGATTCCGGCTTCGTCACCCCTTCGCGGGGGCCTTCCCTCCGGCCTCGAGAATCCTCCCCCTTCAACCCAACAACAACAAAACCCCACGTCTCGCCCAGCCACCGGGGAGGGGGGACCATGTCCCAGCGGGTGAGGCGCAATGGGTCCCCCACGCCGGCCGGCTCCCTCGGGGGCGGTGCGGTCGCCACGGCCGGGGGAGCCGGGAGCCGCCTTCAGCCCATGAGGGCGACGGTTCCGTTCCAGCTGAAGCAGCAGCAGCAACATGGCAGCCCCACGCGGAGCAACGGCGGCGGCGGCGGCGGCAACAACAACGGCGGCTGCTGTGGTGGCGCCTCAGGCCCCTCGGGCGGCGGCGGCGGCGGCGGTGGGGGCCCGCGCACCGCCTCGCGCAGCACGAGCCCCACGAGGAGCGGCGGGAGTTCGGCCGCGCGCACCAGCCCCACGGTGGCCACGCAGACGGGCGCGTCCGCGACGTCCACGCGAGGCACCAGCCCCACGCGCGGCGCCGCGCCCGGGGCCCGCGGGAGCCCCCCACGGCCGCAGCCCCCGCCGCCGCTGCTGGGCACCGTGTCGTCGCCTTGCTCGTCGCCCACCCACCTGTGGACAGGCGAGGTGAGCGCGGCCCCACCCCCAGCTCGCGTCCGGCACCGGAGGAGGTCCCCGGAGCAGAGCCGAAGCTCCCCGGAGAGAAGGAGCCCAAGCGCCCCGGTTTGCAAAGCAGGTACGTGCAGGGGGCCGCGCAGCGAGGGGAAGGCGGCGGCAGGAAGGGGTCCCGGACGCGCGCTGCTACCGCGCGGGGACTGCGGCGCTGCCGCGGAGCCAGGGTGGCCGGGGCGGGGCTGGGGGCGGGACCAGGACGGTGAGGTCCCGCCTTCCCCGGGCCGGCCCCTCGCCCCCTCCGCGCTCCCTGCCCGCCTCATTCATCCCTCTGCCGGCCCACCGTCGGTCCCGTCAGTGGAGCTGCAGTCGCTAACCTTGTACTTGGGCTCTTGTGTTAATGATAAACCTGGGGTTCTGGCCGCCCTCTGGTTACTGCTTACCCTCCCTTAGGGGTGAGGCTGGGAGTGGTTTGTCACTTTTAGTGACACGGTTAATGTTAAGATAGCACATGTCAGCTGCTGAGTAGTTCTCTTTCACAGAACAGTTTCAAATTTGGGGGGCTAAATGCATTAGCATAGCAGATTTGGGTCCCTGAAGAGACTTGTGGCTGGGCGCATGTTAACATTTCCTAAGACTTGCTAAGTGGTTAGCAAGAAGTGAGAAGTAAGATAAGCAAGATTCTTTGGAAGGTTTATGGGCTCTGAGGGTCTAGGTGTATTTCTGATATGCCGATTTTGTGTGTTTAGGATGTAAAACCATTTTTTTTAAAGGTCCAAGATTTGCCTCCTTGTTATTACTTTAGGGACTTAAAATTGTTGTTTTCCTCTAGACCTGAGAGCTTTTTGGGGAAAAGTGAATGGAGCTGTTGGGTTCCTCAGGAGTCATTCATAAAGAATAACTCAAACGAGAGATTCAAATTGTGCAAGAGGAAAGAGAGAAAAACTTACTCATCTGATTGCCTTCTTGTTAGAATTTAATGAAAAGAGAAATGGGTGGTTTTTAACTTATGTATTAACTGCCAACGTATATCTTTGTTTTCCCCTGTCTGAGGAATTTCTCGTAGAAACTTTCAGGCAGAATGATTGGGTATTTCAGGGAGCTTAGTACAGTATTTCCTAACCAAAAAAGCAGATGAAGTGGTTTCAAGGATTCATTCAGAAATGCAGGGAGTAGGATGAAACTTTACTATTTATTTTGTCAAAGATTTTAGACAATGGATACTTTTTTGGGTGAGAATTGCCCTGAAAAATGATCAATAGTGTTTTCTGAATAGAACAAGAGTACTGTTTAAAACCTTTTGAAAAAAGGAAAGTGCTTTTTAAAAAACTTTGTTAGAACCCCCCCCCCCCCATAATAGCTATTACTTAACTGAGCTCCTGCTTATGGTGGGTGATACATGGTCTCATTTTCACTCTTACAGGTTTTAGAGAAGTTATGTAACAAGTGGTAGAGTGAATATTTGAACTCTGCTGGGTGGTACTCCAAAACCATGTCTTTTATATCAAGGAGGTAGCTTCATGATGTGTAACATAGAATCTGGGAAATATATGAAGTGCTAAAATTACATGTGCTAAATTTTTGAAGCAAGTCTTAGAGGTATCTGGTGAACCTAATTGCTTCAGTTTGCCTTCAGCCTTCTGGAGCCAGCATAGTATGGCAAGTGGAAGGGAAGGAAAGCTATTTAAGTGAGCAGTAGAGATGGAGGAGGGAGTGGTGACCCCAGTCTGATGACAGAATCAGGCTACCTTCTCAACTATTTGGACTTTAAAGAAGAGCAGCAACCTGATGGGAACTGGGTAAATTAAATATTGGCAATATGTGGAGGAAGGTGCTCTTTTCTTCTGATCTCTAGAAGGGCTCTATTTGCTGGGATCTCAGGCTCCTCATGTGCCCACGCTTCATGTTTCCCAAAGCTTCTTTACCTCACATACATTCCATAGAGTATTCACACTATAAAATTAACCCTTCTCGTTAGCCCTTTTCACTTCTCCCCTCAAAAACAAAAACAAACAAACAATCAAAAAACAAAACCTCTCTTTTTCCTCTAATGCAGCACTCTCACCTAGGTGAGAAAAGGAATACCATCTGCTATTAAATTTCTCTGAAGTGGATGTCTGATAGCTTCCTTTTCAGGAATGTGTTCTTGTTTCACTCTGGTGAACTTCCATGCAGAGTGGGACAGAGTATTTTCTGATTTTAAATCTGCATAGCACAAACTAGACCATTTGCTGTTTTTCTCAGACTAAATCTGGAAGGAGAGAAAAGGGAAAAAGTCTTTTTAATCACTCTACTCCCTTTTTGATTAAAGGGAAATTACTGCCAGTTTGCAGCTTCAGTGAAATGTAGAAATCCTTATTGGTAGAGGGCAGGTGTCTATCTTACAAGTAAAACTCATGTGACTCAAATTCCAGGGTCCATCTAGATCAGGCTGTACGCTGCCAGATGTCTGTCAGATGAATTGGATGTCCTAATCTTTGTTAGAAATCCAGTATCTGAAAGTCCCTGTTTAAAGTCTCGGGATCTTTAGAGGGGTTTTCAGTCAGCTCCCTATCCAGTTGCTTTATTCCCCCCGGGTTTGAGCCAGTCATTGGCTGATCCAGAACTTCCTTCTCTTGACTACTATAAGGTAATCCAGAACCCATCCCTGACAGATATTTTAAACTTCCTACCTTTAGTGCCTGCCATCTCCATGGTGAAGCGGTTTGTCATTAGGAACTGAGGTATGCTTAGAGAAGGTAACTAGGCATCAGTGTTGACTATAGATAAAATGGTGAGGAAGATGAGGTTTTTGTGCCTAACTTCCTTTACCTGACTTTGTCTTACTCAATACAAATAGATATATTACAAATAGAGAGGCAGCATAACCCAGAGGTTAGGAGCGTAGGCTTTGGGTAGACAGTCTGGGTTTAATATCTGTGTTCCACCACTTAGAAGCCATGTGATATGGGGAAGTGAATAACTTTCTCACCCATAACTTTCTCATCTGTAAAATGGGTGATGATAATATCTGCTTCATATGGTGGTGAGGATTAAATGAAAGAAAGCAGTAAAATGCTCTGTACAGTACCTCAGTTTAAAAGTTAACTGTTATGTATCCTACTAGTTTTGCTTCCAGTTTTAGTGGATATAACATAAATTGCTAGTGTAAGCTTAGTTTTCATGGTTGTATGAAATTTCAAGTTGAAGAGAACATCCAGAACAGTTTATCATGGTATGGTCTGTGGTTCATCTGTATCAGAAATCACTTAGGGTCCTTGTTAAAAATGCAGGTGCCCAGACCCTACTCCAGACCTTGAAAGCTCCCCCACCCACTTTGATTTTGCTGAACTCTAAATTTGAAGAAGAGTCACTGGAAGCACAAAAGGAAAATAGTTTGAAAACTCATTAGAGAAACGGGCACTAGTACAGTATGTATAAAAGTTATCTTTGCAGTCTGGCTGGCTGATACCAGGTTGTGTTTTTGCTGATTTTTCCCTTACTTTGCATACATTCTGTTGTGTATGAATTTGTTTATTGAGATTGGGGAGTGGCCAGAACAGCCACAAAAGATGGACTTCTCTGGACTAATAATTAGGAAGTAGGGTACCAGAACTTCATATTTGCAACATGTTAGGCTTCTGCTTTCTAGTATTTTGTGAAGTACACAGCTTTAAGAATTCAGTGTTTCTCTATATCTAAAAATAGATTTTAAAAAAGTTTCTATTGTATAGCACAGGAAACTATGTTCAATATCTTGTAATAACCTTTAATGAAAAAGAATATGAAAATGATTGTATGTGTATATATATATATATATACACATGACTGGGACATTGTGCTGTACACCAGAAATTGACACATTGTAACTGACGGTACTTCAAAAAAAAAAAAAAACCCCAGTTCAGTGTTTCTGTAGCATTTGGAGGATTGCTGCTAATTTCACAATTTCAGAGGAATCCTTTCTGTTTATAATATCTGTATTTTACAAACATTGAAGACGAGGCAGGTAGAACCTTACTATTAGTTCAGCGTCTTGGCCAGTAGAATTTATATTGAATTAAGTTCAATTTTTTTCAACTTTGAACTGCTCTGTGTGTTAGTAATTGTGCAATACAAGGACGTAAAGAGGGAATTCCAGAGACTCACAAATCAGCCATGTAAGACAGGTACATAGGTATATAAGAGTGCTTTGGGCTCTTAGAGGACTGAGTAATTCTGAAGGGAATGGGTATAGAGTTTCTGTCAGAGGAGATGGCTTTTGATTTGGGTTGGAAAGAGAGGAACCAAACTTTACAGTTGGATCATAGAGGTGTGAAAATATATATATATATCGTATTCAGTCATATGTCTTAACATGTGGAGTATAGGACATTGGGGGAGTAAAGAAGGCAGGCAGTTGAAAAAGAGAGTAGAAAGGTAAGTTTTCAGAATGACCTTGAATAGAATGTAAGAATTAGAATGTATTCCATAGATAATACTTTTGGAGCCAGACTGTCAGGGTTCAAAGCTTGGCATCACCACTTAATAGCTGTTTAGGCAAATTCATTTCACCTGTAAGAAGGGGCTGCTAACTAATAGTACAGTTGACCCTTGAAAAAAACAGATTTGAATTGCCCTGGACCACTTATATGTGGATTTTTTTCAGTTGTTGTACTATATAGTACTACATAATCTGAAGTTTGTTGAATCTGCAGATGTGGAATTGTGGAACCGGAGGGCCAACTCTAAAGTTACATGCAGATTTTCTACTATACAGAGAGTTGGTGGCCCTAACCCCTCATTTTTCAACTGTTTTACAATAGAGGATTGTTAGAAGGATAAAATCTTTGTAATCTCTGTGTGGGTATGGGAAGGAATCTCTTGATATTAGCTGTTTTCATATCATCTTTGTCATCCTCATCCAAGAGTTTAGGCATTAAAAGTTAATTTATAATATAAATAGTATTTACATTCTTGGAATGCATAGAGTTGATAAATATTTAGAATGAGTAGGCTATGAATTTGAGATGGGAGAGACTGTAGGAGAGTGACCTCACAAAGGCATTGAGCACATGAATTTAGGTGGCAGTGGCAGTGGGAATGGCAAGCACGGAGATTGAGGAGACTTGGATTTGGTAACCTGTTGGATGTAGGCATTGAGAAAGGGGTTGTTGAGGATAATCCTTTGGATAGTGGTACTAATTGAGAGAAGCAACACAGTGGGGAATGCCAGTTTGGGAAGAGAAAAATGAGCTCAGTTCTGGACATTCTAAGTTTGTGCTCTCAGGAAATCCAAATAATTTTCTAAATTCTGGGAAATACAGTTTTAGATTTTGGGGGTACAGTTTGAACTGGAGGCAAAAAGTTGGGACTCATTTATTTCAGCTCAGTAAACATTCATTTAACCTGTACTTCATGCTAGGTATTTGCATGTCAGGGATTCTTGAAAAGACTGCTCACTAGGATGGATAAGATGATAGGAGAATGCTGAGGTTAGAACTCTGGGAGAAAACAAGCATTTTAAGGGTAAAAAGAAATGCTAGTGAGGAAGCCTGAGAATGTGGCGGAAGGAAAGATGGTAGAATAGTGTTGAGAAAGCCAAAAGAAAGATTAGATTTTAAGGAAATGGTAAAGATTTTTAGATTCTGTGACGATAACAAGTAGGCTGAGCCTGGAGAAGAGGCTTTTGCCAATTTGGCATTACCGTCAATTTGCTGATCTTTGAGTAACATGTTGGGAGCACAAATCGGATTAAAGTGGTGGGTGAGGAAACAGGTAATGATTATAAATTACTCTTACGGAGTATAAATTACTCGTATGTCACAGGAAGGAAAGTGACAAAAAAGGATGAAGAGTTGAGCTAAAGTTCATTTGTTTATTTATAGAATGGGGAAAACTGAAGCATGTTTTATAGACTTAGGGAAAGGATTCACAGGAGATTAAAAGATTGCAAGTTCAAGAGCAGGAAAAAAATAGATGGAGCAAGGTCATGGAAAATGTGAGAGGCAGCGGGATCCAGCACATAGTGTAGTCTGGAAATCTCAGAAACAACCGAGGACACTTCTTTCCCTGAGGATGGAGAGGAGGTAAGGGTGGATGAAGATGGTAGATAACTCAGCAACAGATGGAAACGAAGTTGAGATAGTAAGCTGCTTCGATCTACAAACTACTTGAAGAAAAAAATAGTATGTTTGTCAAGTACTGTATTTAAAATTTAAAATTTGTTATGACCAAAGTACGTGTACATAATTTAAAATATCAAAAAGCACTAAACTTACAATCAGATAAAATGTTCCTCTGCCACATCTGTCTCCACTCCCACTTCTTGCCCCCTGGAGATAACCACTTTCACCTTTAAGTGGTTTCTTCTGGTTTTTACCTGCATACTTCTAAATAACATACTGATATAAATTTGGGTCTTTTTTTTTTCATAGACAGTCTGACTAGAAGTTTATCATTTTTATAGATCTTGTCCAAGAATCAGCTTTTGGTTTCATTAACCTTGTTTGTTTTGTTTCATTGATTTTTGCTCCTATCTATTTTCTTTGTTCCACCTGCTTTGGATTTAGTTTGCTCTTATTCTAGTTTCTCAGATGGAAGCTTGAATTATTGATTTGGGACCTTTTGCAATAGAAGCATTTAATGCTGTCTATTTTTCTCTAAGCAGTTGTTCAGTTGCATCCCACAAAATTTGATATGTTGTATTTTCATTTTAATTCATTCAAGATGTTTTCTAGTTTCCTTGAAGTTTTTTGTCTTATGGATTATTTAGAAGGATTTTTTTAAATTTCTAAGTATTTGACGGTTTTCCAGATAGCTTTCCCTTACGGATTTTTTGTTTGATTCCATGTCAGAGAACATGTTTTCTATGAGTTCATTTCTTTTAAATTTGTTAAGGTTTGTTTTATGTACCAGGATATGATCTACCTTAACAAATGTTTCATGTGTCCTTGTAATGTATTCTACAGTTGTTGTGTGGAATGTTCCATAAATGTCAGGTAAAATTGATGGTGGTTTTTCGGTCTTCTGTACTCTTGCTGATTTTCTACATGTTTCTATCAGTTACTGAGAGAGAGTTGAATTCTTCAAATGTAATAGTGGGTTTTTCTTTAATTTCTCTTAGTTTTTGCTTTGTGTATTTTTTTTTAATTTGCAGAACCATTTAAACATTATTACGTCTTTCTGGAATTGACCTTTTTATCATTATGCATTTTCTTTTAGCTCTGGTTATTTTCTTATTCTGAAGTCTACTTTGATTAGTGTTTGTATGATCTATTTTTTCCATCCTTTCTATGTTATTCTGTATTTCCATCCTATCTATATTGTATTTGAAGGACATTTCTAACAGACAGCATACAGTTGAGTCTTTTTTTTTAAATCTAGTCTGATCTCTCTTTTAATTAACGTGTTTAGACTCTTTACATTTAGTGAAGTTATTATATTTAAATATAGATTTGCTATTTTATTATTTGTTCTCTATTTTTCCCTACTGTTTTTTATTTCATTCTCTCTTATCTACCATCTTTTAGATTACTTGACTGTGTTTTTAGTTATCTATTTTAATTTATATATTGCTTTTTGACTCTGTATAGATTTTTGTTGTTGTTTGCTATGAGAATTACAATAGACATACTTAACTTTTCATTTACATCAGGTAAAATGTAGAAATCATGTAATCAATTCTTTGGCCTCTTCCCTGTATGTTAGAGTGCTTGTGTGTATCTATACACAATGAAAACAGTACAGATTGTATATATGTTTGTATGTATATATCTTCACAATTTGCCTTTAAGAAATTGGGCATGATAGTAATAATTGTTTACAAAGGAAAGGAAAGAGAGTAATATTTGAATTCATGCCTCATGCGTTGGATGCATACCTTGAAGGGGGAGGGTGTAGCTCAGTGGTAGTGCATGCCTAGCATGCACAAGGTCCTGGGTTCAATCCTTGGTATCTCCACCAAAAGAAATCAATAAACCTAATTACCTCCCCCCTAAAAAAAATTAAAATGGCTGCATACCTTGAAATTAGACTGTATCTGTTCCATTTCATAAATGAGAATACCCAGGCCCAGAAAGTTAAGTAATTTAGTACTTCAGAGAGTTACTAAATGTGGGATTTTGACTTATGTCTATTTAGTTTTGAGGCCTATGTTTTTAAAATCTTGTCATAGTATTATGTAATATTACTTACATATTTAGCCAACATTGAATACCTGTTACGAATAGGTATCATACTAAGCTGGTTTAAAAGAACACAAAAATACAGCATGATGTATCCTAGAAGTTCCTCCCTTTTTCTTCTAGTTTAAGGAGTGTCTAGTGTGCCTCTAAGACCACCTGATATAGGATTGCCTTTATTCTTAAGGGGAGTATAGAAAATAAATACACTGATAAATCAGTGGATGGAGTGATCTGGGAAAATTGATAAAACAGTTTGGAAAACAGCATTTGAAGGAGAAATATTTTTCAGCCTTTTAAACCCACTTCTTGATTTGGTAAACACAAGTATTACACTGTGATGTTAGAAATTTCAAAAATAAAGCAGTGGTGATTCTAGAATAAAAAAATTTAATTCCTGAAAAATACATACTTTTCTATATCAGTCATGTAACATCAGTGTGGATGGGTCTGCTTACTTGCCAACAGGCTTGCCAGTCCCACATAGTGTGCAATCTGAATTTTTTTTTTACCTATGGAAATCTGTTTTTATTGCCAGAAGTACGGTTTAAGAAATCAGCTTTGCGAAATAAATAATCAAGAGAGGATCAAGTTTGTTTATTTTTGAGGAGCAGTAAACTGGAAGATGTTTTCCCCTGAAATTCTCCAGATTATTTTTTGAAAATTACTTTGTTAACTGAGTCAAGCTTAAATTATAAAAAATATCCTTGGAGATATTTTGGCCAAGAAGAAACATAGCAAAGAGAAATGTTCCTCACATTGTTTCAAATGGAATTTTCAGGCATGTCATTGTGAAAGTGTTTCCTTAAATCATCTGTCAGAAAAAAAATACTAGATGACTACTGCTATTTTTTTCTTTGGAATCCTTATCTTTGAGTGGTTTATTGGGTCAAAGATGAAGAATATTAAAGCACCAATTTGCTTTGTCCAATTTTTTGAATTTTTCCTTTGTTTGCTTGAAGTAATATTTTTCTAGGCTCTTGGTTATAAATGATAACCTATCTTAAAGTAACTAGAATGACAGTAGAAGTGGTGAAGTTCTGAATAACCAAGAGCTTGGATAGATCTGTCCATGAAGATGAAATGGTTTCAGGATACATTCTCATAATTATTTAATTTTTCATCTGTGTCTGTCTGTTAGCTTCATTCTGTCCTGCTGTCTCAAATCATCAGGTATTTATTGAATACCTGTTGTGTGCTTGACACGATTTTAGTTGCTAGAGGGACAAGTGATGAAATAAGACGGACTCTTATGTGCTCAAGGAGCATTCTTTCTAGTGCAAGGACTTGTTCTATGTAGCAGGGAACAAGACCAGAGACCAATACAGACTTTTTTTCATCTACAAGACCCATGAGGCAAGAAAGCTTCTTTCCCACTAATTCCAGCTAGAAAAATTCCAGGGAAGGACTGTGTTAGGTTGTGTGCCCGTTCTAGAATCAGTTACTGCACCCAGAAGGATGAGGTATTGTTATTAACTAAATCTGGGTCATTTACACACAGTATTCAGGGACCAGAGTCTGTTACAAAAAGAAGAGAAGGGATGGGGGAGGGTGTGTACAAGACAAGCGAAGATAGTAGCTCTTCCTTGGTGTTTGAATTTTGAAGTTTGATTTCTTGTATTCAGTGCTTCAAATAAACTTACCACATATGCCAGTGCTTTACTAATTTTGAAAACTTAAAACTACGTCTTTCTCCTCATTTCTAAATCTAAGATAATTGTGATCTTCAGTTTGATATGCAAAGAACCAGACAAATAATTTAATGAGTTATTAATTGCTTTTCACATAACTCGTCATATTGATAGGAAAATTGTACTCTTGTAGATTATAAAGACACAGTTTTGAAAGTTAATGTTATATGGTATTTTAGCTTGGGTTTGTTCAAAAGAAGATCCAGAGACAAGGATTTGTTTGGTTGGTTCTAGGAAGGGACATTGAGGAGGTAGTGAAGAGACAGGAAAGGGGCAAGAGCCCATAAGAATGCATTAATAAGAAGTATACCACAGTGGGAAGAGCCCATTCCTACTAAGCACTTCTGATAGATCATGTGGAACATGGCTCAGAATTGTCTCCCTGAGGAGATGAGGATGCTAGAGTATTTACCCACCACCTCTTGCCCCTCAGTGGTTGAAGCTTTTAGGGATGTTAACTCCCAGCCACTTTCTGCTTGCCCTGCTGCCTAGTTGTGCGTGCTCCTTCAGTTAGAGAAAGTTCTTAGGCAGAGAGGGACGAATTGTCCAGAGAACTGTCCAAGTGCTCTTCATGGTGTCTGTGAATGAATATGGGTAGGACATTGTTTGATTCATCTATAAATGGTGAAAGATAACTGCATATCCTCAAAATAGTTGGGTTTTTCTTTTGAGTTTTCACTAAAATTCTCGTGTATTGCTAGAACCACAAAAGTACCTACACTTACCTCCCGCCCCAGTTCAGCTCATTTGGTATGCTTATGGTAGTTAACAGTCTGCTGAAATACAACCCCAGAAATTTCAGTGACTTAAAACAACAAAGGTTTATCATGGCCGTTGTAGGTTTGGTGGCTTGCTAGGAGAGGTTTCCTCCACCCAAAGGCTCAGAGACCCAAGTTGAAATTCCGCTGAGTCCTTTCGGTCTACCATGTAGACAGGAGAATGCATGGAGAAGGGACACCTGCTCTTGTGTCTGGTTTGGACTTGTTACGTCAGTTATAGTGCATGGCCAGAACCAGTCACATGGCTCAAGCCTAACCAGAAGGAAGGCACTGTCTCTGACCCATTTGGCAATGAAGAATTTTCACTCAGCTGCAGGATTTCATTAGTTTTAATACTGGTCTCCAAGTATACAATTAATTACTGTTTTCTTTATTGATAGATCACAAACAGTAAAAATAAAGAGCAGTTACTTAGTTACTCACCAAATGGAAGATTCTTACCTGAGTCAATTTGGCATCCAGAAAAGAAATGCAGCAGAATTTCTTAATTTCATTTTTGACCAGTTTTGGCTTCACATAGTGTTTAAGTTTTCAAAATGTTTTTTTCCAGTAGCTAATTTATTCTACATGACTAAAAGTACAGTTTCATATAAAATTTTACAAATTTTCATAGATTCAAGTATGTTCTCTAATCCAATCTAAAATTTCTTTTAAAAATAAGAGTTGAGGGGGAAGGGTATAACTCAGTGGTAGAGTGTGTGCCTAGCATGCATGAGGTCCTGGGTTCAAGCCCCAGTACCTCCATTAAATAAATAGATGAATAAACCTAATTACCTCCCCCTCCATCCCCCCTGAAAAAAGATGAAATAAATAAATAAATAATTTTTAAAATAAAAAAATAAGATTTGCATTAGTTTCATAATAGGGAAGTGTAGATAAAGGGGGCCTGCTTGCTTAGCATTTTCAAACACACAATGCTGAGTAATTGAACACCTCATTTTGTCCAGTATAAATGAAAATCCTTCTCAGTTTCAGCTGAAAAAATGAGGAAAGCAGCCAGTAGGATAGGGCATATTAAACATGAGGCCTTAGCTCAGGATACATTTTTATGTTCTTTTTAGGTGACTTCAACATCAAATCTTACTTTAAATGAAACATGTTCCCTTCAAAATAGAAAATGTTTATAATTATGTTAAGGAAGTATAAGCTGTCAAGACTTTCAGAGAGTTTTAGTTTCTATAGGAGACTGTTCTGTGAAAACAATAGGTATTTTATATTCTAAATAGGAAATTATAATATTAAACATTTCTACTATCTTAGAAATTCTGATGTTCTCTACTCCAGTCAATTTTCAAATTACTGAGGTGTTAAGAAGACTGTAAAGAAAGCTCAGGGACTCTATGCCAGGCATTAGGCTTACTAGGAGTAGGTAAACCATTTCTGGAATGGGCCAGATAGTAAATATTTTAGACTTGTGAGCCATATATAGTCTTTGTTATTGTAGCAAGAAAGTAGCTATAGATGACATGTAAGTTAATATGACTGTGTTCTAATAAAACTTTATTGACAGACGCTGAAATTTGAATTGTATATTATTTTCATGTCACAAAATATTGTTTTGTTTTTTCGCCCAACTTTCTAGAAATGTAAATACCCAATCTTAGCTAGATAGCTTATGAGTCATAGTTTACTGACCCCTGCTGTACACCATAGATAAGATGATGGAGATGGGACTCCTTCCTTAAGGATCTTATAGGCTAGTGTGAGAGACAAAGAGATGAGTTCAGTAGATTGTGTGGCAAGTGCTCAGGTGTGTACTCAGTCCAGTGGGAATGTAGAAGAAATATATTTGGCCCAGAAAATTGAGGAAACTTTCTTGGAGATGATACTTGAACTGTGTGTTAAGATAGGTAGTCCTTCAATCAGGATAAGAAGAAAGGAAGTTGGCCATTCATTCTCTCTCTCTCTCTCTCTCTCTCTCTCTCTCTCTCCCTCCCTCTCCCTCTCCCTCTCCCTCTCCTCCTCTCCCTCCCTCCCTCCCTCCTTCTCTCTCCCTCCCTCCCTCCCTCTCTCCCTCTATGGCCTGGCCATATTGACCATGTTTGATTTCTTGAGCAAAAATACCCTTCTCTGCCTTAAGTTCCTTAGCTTGAAGAGCTCCTTCTGCCTCCAGTTAATTCATGCTCATTCGTCAGCTCTCAGCTTGATAATGCTTCTGTTTCATAAGATTCTGGAGCAATCTGTACTTTTCCTTTCTTAAGACTCATTAGGCTTCTGATTGCAGTTTGCAATCTGCCTGTTCCACTAGGGATATGTAAATAAGCATAGAGCTTGATGTATTTTGGTTTCTTTTAATTTTTTAATTAAATTTTTTAAAATAAAATATTTTAATTTTTTAAAATAAATTTTAAAAAATAAAAATAATACATCTGCCTAACTTAAAAAAAGTTTATGCCTTTCAGAAGGATTTAAAATGAAAAGTAAATATTCCTCTCCATAACCAGTATTAAGTTTTTTGGATGTTCTTTCAGAATTTTTATGTGGTGATACACATATCACCTCACATGCATATATTTTATAAACTTTTGACAAATTTAGTGGAATGATATCATATTGTAGAGTTATACCTATTTTTATTATTAGAGAGTTTTTATACACAGAGCTACCTCCTTTTTGGAAGAACTATATTTTAACCTTTTTTGAGATATAACTTACATAGGGTAAACTTCACTAATTTTATTGAAATTGTATTCCATATGTAGATGTATCATAATTTAATAAGTGTTTATTGAGTGCATAAGATATTGAATGCATTGTGCCTCAACATGGATTAACGAATGTCTTTTTAGTATCTATTGACTAAGAAATTACACAATGTAAAAAAAAAAAACTACCATGAATTCAGAACCATGGCCTCTGTTTAAATGTATTAAACATAACTGTTTATTAATTTTAGTCATACATTTAATGTATAACCCATAAAGCTGGCGCCTCCTTCCCATCTCATGATCTGAGCTCCAGTTCTGGGCCCCTTCTGGGAGGAAACTGCTTTTAGTACTACAGCTTGTATCCATCCATACCTTTTCTCTGCTCTCATATACATATATGTACATCTATAAAAATATTTGGTGCTGCTTTTTAAAAAGTGGCAGGAGAGGTATATATGTAGGTTAATATTGGAAATTATTATAAAATATAATATATCAGGGATGATTCCAAGTACTCTGCATAGATTTTTAAAACAATCTTCACAAAGGTCTTAAGAGACTTAAAAATCAGCCTTAAAAAGACACTTTAAAAAGTCTTAAAAAGAGACTTAAAAGTCTTAAAAATCATAATTATCCCCATTTGTAAAATGGGGAAACTGAAAGCACAGAGATGTAACATACGCAAAGTCATACATCTAGTAAATGACAGATCAAGGTTTTTAGTCCAGAGAGTCTGACAGAGCCTCTGTTTTAATGACAGTATTCTACTGGCTCTTTCTGGAAGCACTAGGAATAGGAAATAAAGGCTTGGGGAAATTTGGAGACGTTTTCAAGTGCCAGATTAAGATTATCGATTCTCTTCATTGTGTATTGTAGAATCATTGGAAACTTTTGAGGAAAGTAGTAATATGAACAAATGGTAGCAGAGTATAGAATGGGATGGAGGGAGGGAGAAGCTGAAGGCAGACTAGGTTGATGCAAATGTCAAAGCAAAAAGTGATGAAACCTGAAATTAGGACGGTAGTGTAATGGGTATGGAAAGGAAGGAGTGATTAGAAAGGTATTGTATTGGTGAACCTGACAGTTTTGGTTTGAGAAGGTTTACAGGAGAGGAAAAGGTTATGTAATTTCGGGAGGCCAGTAGTGCTTCTACCTCAGGGCTTTTTCAGTTGCTCCTCTCTCCAGTTGGGTCACTCCTTAGATACTCTTTCCTGTCTCCTATGTCTGTTCAAAGGTCTCTAGTCAAATGTCACCCCACCAGAAAGGCCTTCCTTAACTTCCATATAAAATGGCAGCCTCATAGAGCATGCTTCTCTGCCCTACTTTTTCTTTATTATTAGCACCTAAAATATTCTTTGTTGGTTTTATGGTCTCACTTTCCCTATTAGATATGTTTTCCAATAGCAGAGACTTTTCCCTTGTTTGCTCCTGCATCTATAATAGTTACTCAGTAAATGTTTATTGGATGAATGTCATGGAAGGCAGGCAACACAGGAGGATGAATAGAGAAGGTAATAGAAATGATAAGTTTAGAATTGCTTTGTAGCTCACCTCTCTAGACATTTATGGCAGTCAGTTTTAAATTTACATCTTAAGCGAGGGATAGAGAGTTGAAGCTAGTGGTGTGTTAGGTGAACGTGATAACCACTACACTACGGAAACAATGCAGCTGGTGGTGTGGATATTAACAAGTACAACATAATACGTGTACTGATTGATATTAAAATTCCAAGTACCTTTTAAAATATGAAACATAAATTAAATTCTGTTTACTTTTTGTATTTTTTTCCTTTATTGTCACTCTTTGAAGACTGATACAAGTGTTTATTGGTTGCAAAAGGATCTGCTTATTTTAGTTTTTTTTTTTTAATTGCTTGCAAGAAAAATGTAAGACTGCATTGGGGGCCCAGAAAGGGGCTGTGGCATACTTAGGAACTAAGGTGGCATGAACTTTGGTTACAGCTGGCTTATGTTGTGAATGCTAGAGGGCCAAGTCCTTGCTTCACTACAAAGCATTTTCTTTTACTGTTTGTTTTGGACTTGAATTTAGTGTAAAAAAGTTGCTAGTGCCTGCTTGATGAGTTAAAGACCAATTAGTCCTTCTACCCAATTTCTTAAATCTTTTACTTTCTATCCCTTCATGAGGAATCTTCTTTAGAGGGTTATGTCTAACGTCTCACTTCCTATTCATACCTCAGACTATTCAGTGTGATTTCTGCCTGTTGACTTTATTGACATGGCTCTTGAAAGGGAGTACAGTGTCCTCTACCTGCTAGGGATTTTATGTATTTTTTCCTAGTTGATCTTCATAGCAATCCAGAGGCAGGCTCTTTCCTAAACTTCTGCTTCTCTCCAGGTCCCTGAATGTTTGTTTCCCAGAATTTCTTTCAGTATCCACTTCTCTTAAGCTTCATCAGCTGATGCACCAATAACTTTAACCTGTTTATACACAGTTACTTCTAAATTTCTCCTGGCACAGAACTCTAGACACACCCCTGTGCACACACTAATATATAAAATTGCCTGTTTAGTCTCAATTTAATATTCTACAGCTGTATGAAGCTCAGTGGGTTTGAAACTGAACTAATTATATCCTAGTTGCCTAAGCCTGAAACTTGGGGAAGTCATAATAATGCTAGGAGCTATTTACCCTGTCCCGGCTTTGTACATAAGCATTCTCATTTGATCCTCACAGCAACCTTATTTACTTTACAGATGTACTAAGAGAGGTTTTGAGCAGTTAAGGAAACTTAACCAGGTGGTAGTACAGTGGATGGAGTTGGATTTGAACAGAATCTGGATAATTTCAAACTCCATATTCTATCCATTCTGCTGAACTTCTGTCCCCTTCTTTTCAACATGAACACAGAACACAGACGCTTCTAAGAGGACCCAGTACTGCTGACCTCTTGAGTTGCTCTGTAATATTGCATGTTCTTGATTCTAGTTGCCTTGCCCACTTGGATTATTGCAGTAGCCATTTGATAGATCTTCCTGACTCGGTTGTTTTACATCCATACTGTTTTCAAGAAATTTCTTCTGAAATGCAAATCTGAATTTGTCATTTCCCTTATTGCCTTCAAGACACAATACAAAATTCTTGGCTTAGCATTCAAGACATTCTCTGGTCTGTTTTGGCCATTATAGGCTACATTTAGTTCCTAGAGCTGTATTTCACCATTCTTTTATTGCTATTTTAATATTCCCTGTCCTGCTCCCTCATTGTCAAATTCCCATTTTTAAAAGTTGGGTTAAGTGTCACTCCCTGCCCCCCCCCCCAAATCTCTGCTCTTCTCTGCATTCCCCTCCCCTTGGGTATCCCTCATTTGTGATCACTAGTACCGTGGTCAGACCTCTTGTAAGTAGGCAGCCTCTGAGATGGCTCCACTTCCTGGTGTTCCTGCCCTTGTATAATACCCTCACCCTGAGTGTGAGCTAGACCTAGTGACTCAATTCTAGCAAAAGAACACAGCAAAAGTGATGGCATGCACTTCTGAGATTTGGTTACCAAAAGATTGTCACTTGTGTCTTGCTCTCCCACACTCACTTGCTGTCTCAGTTTTTTGGGGTACCAACTTGCTATATTTAAGTGGTCCTATGGAGAGGCTCAAGTGACAAGAAACTGATGTCTCTCGCAACAGTAACGGCAAGGACCTGAAGTTTCCCATTAGCCAAATGAGCTTGGAAGCAGATCTTCCTCTTTTTGAGCCTTGGAAACCCCAGCTGATCCCTTGATTGCATCCTTGTGAGAGACTCTGAGTCAGAGACACCCAGTTAAATCACACCTGGATTTCTGACCCATACAATAAGTGAGATAATAAATGTTTTGTTAAGCTACTTAAGTTTTGGAGTAATTTGTTACACAGCACATTTTGGCACTTCCAAGTGGGATGCTGCCATAACAAATATGTAAAAATACGGGAGTGATTTTGGAACCAGGCAGTGGGTAGAGGTTGGAAAATTTTGTCAGTGATGATGGAGAAATTTCCTTGAGCAGACTAGACGTTTGGACTTTGAGGAAGCTGTGGGTGAGAGCTCAAAAGGAAATGAGAAAGGTATTGTCAAGACTGTAGAAGGGGGATCCTTGTTATGTTGAGGCAGAAAACGTAGCGACACTCGACATTAGTAGCGTGGAAAGTAAGGACTGTGTCTAATGAACTGGGTAATCTAGCTAAGGGGATTTCTGAGCATAGTGCTGCAGATGCCAGCAGATTTATTCTTGATCCTTACAGCAAAATATGTGGGGTGCCTGTGAGTCCTTCTCTTAATGCTGTGGACTACCACTCTTCTGGTATTTATCATATTATGTTGTATTACTTAATTTTCTATATTTCTCACTAGTTTGAGACTTCAGTGAGAGGCCTTCTAATGTAGTAGTTTAGATCTTGCTCAGAGTCTAGTTTTAAAGAGATCTACGCTCAAGTCTTGGCTCTGCCTTTTATTGTGTAATGGTAACAAGTTACTTAACTTTCTAAATCTGTTTCCTCATCTGGAGGATGACAATAATGATGATAAATTCCTAAAGACTGTGCATTTTGACTTTTGTACTTACTACTCTACCACCAGTACCTAAAAGTTGCTTAATAAAGATTTATTGAATTAATGAACTGAGTAATCTCTACCTCAGAATACTATGATTCAAATCTTTATAGTACAGTGGTGCCATCTGATGAAATCAGTTAATTCTAGACATGGCCTTCCCTTGATAGCACTTACTTTACCATTGTGTAGTTTAAATGAAGTAATGCATGGAGAGCAATTAGCACAATGCCCGATATATATTAGTTACTCAATAAATGTTAGTTTTATTTAGGTATTTCATTTTTTTCTCATTATTTTTCATTTTCACTTTTCCTGATTATTTATATAATTTCTTATGTGTCAAAACTGCTCTGTGCATGAAACAACTCACAAAGCAAAAGATTTGTTTATAATTATGGATGATATATCAAGAGTCACTTGAGTTTAAAATATGATTACTTGGACATGAAGTGACTTCCGGTGATGTGGAGAAGTCTCTGGACTTAATCTCCTATGATAAACAATTAGAAACTTGGACAAAGGATATCAAGCAGCTATTTTTAGGTATTCGACAATAGACAGTGTGGGAATGTGATTCCTGAGAAAAAGGAAACGGGTAAGGTGAGTGCTATAATTATCCTGGGTTATTGCTAGTAGACACACTTCAGACCATGGCAGGGGGAATCTTGGTCAGGGCATGATGTCTTGTTTAATTGATGAGATAGAGATTATAGTTCAGAGAGGTTGAAGTGGCTGAAAATTGCTGGTCAGGGTTTCAGAGAAGAGGGAGTTGAGTACAAAAAAAACTTCTAGAAATATGCATAGGGGTTTCCTTTAGCTTTTGCTAAAGCGTGTAAAGAATGTGTGTGTGCAGAATGAAACTATGAGATTGGGCAAGATTGACTGGGGAGCCATAAGTTGGCTAATTTCCAGAGTTGGAGAGTTGCTCAAGCACTGACCATACAGAATGATGAGACCTTTTTGATCATCCAGGATGTTCAGTAGAAACCCCAAAATGTCCATGACTTAGGAGTAGGGCTGTTTAGTAGGCGGGCTTTACTAAAGTCTACCCCCACCTGTCCTGAAACATATATCAAACTTCAAAGATCAAGCTGATCCACAGGCTACTTAACTGACTTTCAAAACAAAGTGCAACAATCTTTAAAGGAGGATAACAAAATCCAGACATTTAAAAGTGTAACACTGTGTACTTCCTATATTGTACGTCCTTCCACTATTGTACATCTAATAAAAAATTACTAGAATCAGGAAAACGTGAATACCAGCAGAAAGCTTAAGGCAGTAAAAACAGTCTAAGAATAACAAAGGTGGTAGAATTAGCAGACAGAAACTTTAAAAGGGGCATTATAAACGTGCTCAGAATGCTCAAAGATTTAAAGGAAAATAGGAATGTCATGAGAAGGAAATGAAAATATTAAAAACTGAATGGAATTTGTAAAGATGAGCACTAGAATAAATGAAATGAAAAATTCGCTGATTGGGATTAACAGTAGATATCGGCATTTTCTTATCTGATGAGGAAAAGGTCAGTGAACTTGAAGACATAGCAATAGAAACTACCCAAAAATTAAACATAGTGGAAAAAACCTGATGATACATCAGCAACCACTTGAGTTGAAAAAATGTAATGGAGAAGTTAACTGAGGAAGAAACATGGAAGTAACTGAAGAAGATATGAAATTAGAACTAAATTATGGAAACACGTTTTTTTTCTTTAATTTCCCTTAACAGATTATAAGTAAGTTCTCATGTAAGTTTATCATTTCAAAACACAATTTTTAATATCTTAAATATTCCATTATGTATTTCCCATCAGTTTCCTTAATCTCTAATTTTGGACATATTATTTATGATTTTTACTATTGCAAATGTAATGAAGAGCTTTGAATTTAAAGCCATTTCCCACATTTTATTATTCTGTTTATATGCCTAGATATATAGTCATTGAATCTAAGAATATGAATTTTTAAAACATAGGTAATAAGTTCACATGTCAAATTTAAAAGATATACTTGGAAAGACAGTGAAGTATCTTCCTTGCACCTTTCTGTCTGCCAGCCATCCAGTTCCCCTTTCTGGAGGCAGCCATTGTCATTAGTTTTTTTATATTTCTTTCCAGAGACATTTTAAGAGAGAGAGAAAAAGTGTGTGTGTAGGAGGAAGTTTAGATGGTGGATGAATTGACATACACTTTTATAAGAATTTAATCATACTATGCATACCATTTAAGATAAAATCAACTACATTTAATTTTACTTGAATTTAATAAAAGAAAAGGAAGCTAAAATGAAACAGTACCTCCTTCATTGAAATGTTTCTTAACTAGAAGAGGAGATCTCTATAAGATTAAGAAAAAAGTTTGAGTAATATTTTAAAAATACTAATCATGTATAAAAGAAATAGAAATTGCCAGTAAAATGAGTATTTTAGAACTCAATAATAATTGATATGCAAATAAAATGATTTTTTCATCTTTTTTTTAGATTGGGAAAAATTGATAAAATGTACTTAAGAATGTGGGCAGTTGGAGTATTCTTGTGAGGGCAAAATCCTTTCTGGTGGAAGGCAATTTGGCAGTACCTAAAATTTTTAAATATTTATATATTATATATATAGTTGGATATGCAATTTGATGTCTATATTTTTTATAAAGAGATAAATAAGTGTAAAAGATACCTATCTGCCACTAAAAATGTCCATCAATATGGGATTATGATATATCCATTCAGCAGTACTTTACAGCTGTTAAAAGTGGTGATTTATTGTAGATTCGTATTTATTACAATGGAAATATGTCCTTCACATGCCCTTTTTATTTCTCAACAATAAGTAGAAGTGTGCCTAATGGGACCTGATTTATATAAATTGTACATGTTTATAAGTGTAGGCAGATTTTTGGAAATAAATACTCATTAAAATGGTTATCTCTGAGTGGTGGCCTGTTAGGATTTTGTAGGGTTTTTTTTTTTTTTTTTTTTTTGGTTAGGTTTCTTTATACTGAATATTTATCATTTTTATACCTGAAAAAGAAAAGGTTTTTTCCCCCCTTTCTGTACAAATGAATATGTCTAGTTTATCCTTTCTGCTTGTTTATTTGTTTTGTGGATAACAAAAAATAACAGGTTTTAAGCCAGTAACCTGATCAAGTACTACAAACACCTAGGTCTAACGTCTGTAGAACCTTTGTCATACAGTACCTAAGGGCCATGGTTTGGGATACTCTGCCATTGAGGTTACCCGGGAACTAGTTGAACTGGTATAGATGGCTGGGGAGTTCTGAACTCCAGAGCCCAGGGCATTGACTGGGATTTTTAATGCCACACCCTGCTGTAGTTAACTTCTTTAAAGACTTGATTTTTAAAGAACAAAGTCAAGTTTGAACCTTTGTTTTGTTGTTTTGATGTACTTTGTTTTTCTCAGCTTTATTTAGGTATAATTGACAAGTAAAATTGTAAGCTGTTTAAAGCATAATGATTTTATATATGTATACATTGTGAAAAGATCCCTTCCATCTAGTTAATTAACACATCCGTCACCTCACATATTTATTTTGTGTGTGTGTGTATGAGAACATTTAATTCTGCTCTCTTAGCAAATTTCAGCTATTCAGTACAGTATTGTCAACTTTAGTCACTATTAGCACCTCAGACCTTGTGTATTCATCTTATAGCTGAAAGTTTGTACCCTTTCATTAACCTCTCCCTATTTCTCCCATACCCCTGGCAGCCACTTTCTACTTTGTTTCTGTGAGTTTGACTTTTTAAAAAAAGATTCTACATAAAAGTGATACCATGCAGTATTTATTTTTGTTGACTTACTTTGGATTAAGAAAAGAGTATCTGAATTTATTGCATGCACCTGCCCTTGTTGAAAGACGATAGTAACATTAGAAATCAATTTCTTCTTTGCATCTATGTCAGGTATTGTCTTAATCGTTGGGTTGGAGGGAAGTAAAATTTCTGCCCTCTAAAATCTCACTCTCTAGTTAGAGCAATGGAACAGTCAAGAGACCACTTCAGTGAGCCAGGTTATGGCAGCACACAGGAGGGCTTTTGACCTAGATGTTGATGAGTTTCTTGGGCTTGGGTGGCTGTTAAAGGGAGATTTTCCAGAAGAAACATTTGAACTGAATTTTGAATTTCAGTTCAGACATCTAAACAGAAATTTGGAGAATTAAATATGAAAATTAAAATTACCCAAACTAAAGAAAGAGATATGAGGGTAATGTAGGTAGAGAGAAAAGCCTGGAGGCATGCAGGGCATGGCACATGTTGGGAACTGCAAGTCGTTCAGCTTGGTTGGGAATTGAGGCAGTGCAGGCAAGAAAGGGAGGCAGGTGAGGCCAGATCATGAAGGGTCTTGTCAGCTGTCAGAGTCTTCCTCTGGACTTCCTTGTAAATACAGTCTTTGTTAACGCAGGCTGGGAATCTTTGAGTCATCTTTGAGGCTCCCTCCCCCTTCCATAAACTCCCTCATAATTAGGCACCAAATCTTGTCAATTTGGAGAACTTGGATTGAAATGGAATGACAGGCTAGGTATAGACTCTGTGTTCTTTATTGGAGGCTGTAACTTAGTCTTTTTAATTTCTAGGGCTTAAAACTGGCTCACAGACCCTTAGTAAATGTTTAAATTGAAGGGAGTTCAAAAGAGAAAATGTTTGGTATTTTTACATGTAACCATGTATAAGTTTTCTATTCTCCATTTCCTTATAGAAAGTCTAATGGTCTTACAGGGCCTAATCGACAAGTCAACTCTTGAATAATTAAAAATCTTGAAAATGATGGGTAGTGAGGGTATAGCTCACTGGTTGAGTACGTAATTAGCATTCACGAGGTCCTGGGTTTAATCCCTAGTACCTCCATTTAAAAAAAAAATCTTGAAAATGGAACAGACCCATTTGTAAGATCTGTTTGATTAGTGCATGCTAGGTGAATGAAACGGTGTCATACTTAGGGAAGAAAAGTGCCAGACAGCTTTGAGCAATTTGATTTTAATGAATAGTTTAAATAGTGTATATGCCCCCTTTTTTTGTGGCCAAGAGCAACCTCCATGTGACTATTCCAGTGGAGATTAATTTTTTAGTTAGAGGAAACATCCTGAACATTTGTATTTATTGTTTTTCACTTGTTAGAGTTAATATTGTGGGAACATGGTTTCTTGAACTTATAGATATGTACGGTGTTTATTTTGTGTTTAAGTAGACTGCAGAGATGGTTAACATTTGCAACAATTAGGCATTGTTTTAGTGAAATAATTGTGCCATTTTGAAAACAAATTATGTATCTGAGGCATATCTGTGAAGCAACTTTTATGATTACCAGCAACACAGCTGCTGTAACTATTAGTGGAATTGAATCTCTTGTTATTTGGGTCACATAACCAGCAACTGAACTTTTATACTTGTAATGATGCAAGACCTTTATTAAGACATAATCTTAAAAAAAAAATATAATACAAGTAGAAGAGAGGTGTCTTAAAGAGTTTTTACATATGGCCTTAAGAAAAAGGTATTTGTTATCATATAAATCTAGAATGATAGCATTATAATTCTACTCATGCCTGTATTTATGTTTAGTATTTTAAAACCCCTTTGTAAAAAAAAAATTATAAATTAGCTTAATCCTACTGTCTTCCCCCTCAAAATAAAAAAAGGAGATATGAGGGTGTTTCTTCTACATTACCTCTAACATCCCCATTACTGCTACTTTTTAAAAAGTTTTTTATTTTTGGCTTATATCTAAATACATATCCTGTAGCTTGAAATGGAAAAGATATTTGCATATGTGGCTTCAAGTATAGCTCCTGTAGCCTGGTTAGTATGGCTTCTTACAGTCTATTTATTGTAACAAGAACTCACTAAGATATGTACCTTACAGAGCTGATTAAAATGGAATTTTACCTGTAACTTTCCCTAAGCTGCCATTTATCCTTTTGTGTATGGGTGGTATGATAAGTGAGTATTTTACTCATTATATACACTTAATCTTAAAACCGAGATGAACGTAATTAAATGGATAGATGAGCATTTTTTAAATGGACAGATACATAGTTGTCTTATTTTCTGTTTTTTTTTTGTAGAGATAGTTGGAGTTGTAAGAAATAATACAGGGAGGTCTTTTGTACACTTTGCCCAGCTTCCCCCAGTGATAACATGTTGTAGAACTCTGTAATATTTTGACAGCGTACAGTCCACTGCTCTTGCTCAGATTTCTTCAGTTTTACTTGTACTCACTTATGCATGTGTTGAATTCTGTACTCCTTAGTCTCCTTTGTGTGTTTGTATACCCACCGCAGCAGTCAGGACACTGAATAGTTCCCTATCACAAGCGGCCCTTGTGTTGCCCTTTTTTGACACCTGCTTCTCTCCTGCCACTTTACTGTTCCTCCCCTACCTCTGACCGCTGGCAACCACTAATCTTCCTTCTTTTTCTAAAATTTTGTAGTTTTAAAAATGTGTGAATGAAATCACACAGCTTTTAACCATTTGAGATGGACTGTAATCACTCAGTGTAATTCCCTGGAGATTCATCCAAGTTTGTGAATCAATAGCTTATTCCTCACTCTTTATATTTAAGTTAGAGAACTCCTCTACATAGTTAAAAACTTAGTTTCTACTTTGTTTTCTTCCTATTCTATTTTTAAAATAAATGTATTTGCCTTATATCTAGGTGACAAAGCGAGACCGCCTTCCTCCAGCCCCTCCAGCATCATCCGCCGCACGTCCTCCCTGGATACGCTTGCTGCTCCGTACCTTGCAGGGCACTGGCCCCGTGATGGCCATGGGCAGGCTGCTCCTTGCATGAAGGACAAGGCTACACAGGTAGGTTTATTACAGTTCTTACCCTGACATGTGTCGCTCTGAAACCATTTCCCATAATATTACTTGTTCTACTCTATACTCAAATTCTTGAAACATTAGTGTGTATTAGGATTGTCTGAGAAGCTTATCAGAAGTGCATATTCCTAGGCCTGAACTTCAGCTGTTCTGAGTAGGTTTTTGCTGAGGCTTGGGAATGTGCATTTTTAACAATTCCCAAAGTAATTCTGATACATACAGATAATTTATGGACAGACTCTTCTCCCACTTGCTCTTTGTGGGTAGGTTAGAACTTCATGATATATTTACTATATGGAATTTGGACTTAAAAATCTGTAACAGTAAGGATTACTTTACTTTCCATCTACCCTTATATTTTTGTTCTAGAAATCTTCATGTGTTGCCGGATGGTGGTTATATTATGTTTCTAACAGAGTCTATAAATGTAAATATCCTGACACAGGGACTCTAGAAGCAAAATTTGATACTTTTAGATTTATAAAAAATTTTAATTAAAAGGACCGTAAGAGATCATTTGATCTACCGCCTAGTTTTACTAATGAGAAAACTGAGATCCAAGATCATAAAGCCAGTTGCTGACTGCGTCTTGGTTGGGCCTAGTTTCTATCATAGCATTTACTACATAGCACTTACTACTTTAATTATAATTAGTTAAATATTTGTCTACTCATTTATTTCATGTTTCTCATACTCAGTAGATGGTGAGCCCATGAAAGCAGGAACTATGTCTGGCTTGTCCATTTCTGTATTTTCATCCCCAGGACTTAGTGCTGTACCTATTGGAATAAACACTTAAGGGATATTTGCAAAGGAATGAATGAGAACAGTTAAGGCTTTATGGCTAGTGAAGAATGAAAGTCATTTAGAGTTAAAAGATTCTTTATACTGATTATTTTTTTTGGTGGGGGAGTATTGGGATTTACTTATTTATTTATTTGGAGGCACTGTGGGTTGAACTCAGGACCTTGTGCATGCCAAACATGCGCTGTACCACTGAGCTATACCCTCTCCCTTATACTGTTTGTTGAAAATCAGCTAAGGTACATCTTGGCTTAGACTTAAATGAACAGCACTGATGTTTGCTTGATCTCAGCACTTTATGAGAGAATGTCCTTTTACAGGACCAAGTAAACATTTTGCAGTGATTTTTGGATTTACATATAGGTTTCCAAAATTTAAGATGTTTTTCGTGGGCTTAGTTTGTTTTCTGTTCTGATTCTCTTGAAACTGAGCCCCATTGTTAGAGTAGATGCTTGGGATTTGAGATTATCTTGAGCTTTATACTCGTGGCAACTGCAGGAATGAAAATGCAGACTTTGTTCATTAAAAGTATTGAATCTTTTAAGAAATTGTGACTTTGTAAACCAAGGCGTTCTATAGGACTCTTCATTTATTCAAAATCCACAGTTTTGCTAAGATTAGAGCAGTTTGTATAGAAAATGAGTACAGTCACTACTTGCTTTCTGCTTAATCCACGTGTCATGTTTAAGTAGTATGGGTGTGTTTCCTGGAACTTTTCTGCAGTCCTCTTCATTTCCTCTGCAGTTTCAGGTTCAGTGGGTTCAGATATTTTATCTGGTTTACCAGGAAGGATATGCAGTCTTATAAGCCATGGGGAGCCCCTTGATCTGTGAAAGTATTTTTGTAAGTCTTTTCAGCAAGTTGCTATGACCTAGCTCTGGCTGCATTGAATTAAAGTATAAACGCCATACTGTCTTCACCTCCTTCTAAATGTCCCCCAAATTGGGAATGTTAAGAGTATAAATGTAAAGAAAATTTATAGTTACCATACTGTTAATCTTGGATATAAAGCTCACGTGTAGAATCTCCTAAGGCATAATAAGGCAGTGAAAGCTGGGTGCTCCAGCCTTTCATTTACGTTGTGGGACCCTGTCTTTGGTAAGAGAATTTAGCACTAACATGATTAATCAAAAGTTTTCACATTCCTTATTGGCAGATGTTGGATTCCCTAATGTATGTATGCTAGTTAGTTAAGTGAAGTTTAGAAAATTTGGTAAAATAGATATACCAAATTTTGCTATTTTGACCATTTTGAAGTGTACTATTTAGTGGCTGTAATTATATTCACCAGGGTTGTGTAGTCATCGCTACTATTTCCAAAACTTTCTCATCACCCCAAACAGAAACTCTGTAATCCCCATCCTTTCTGTAGCCTCTGGTAACCACTATTCAACTTTCTTTTTCTGTGAATTCGCCTAATGTAGGTATTTCATATAAGTGAAATTGTACAATATTTGTCCTTCTGTATCTGGCTCGTTTTGCTTAGCATAACATTTTCAAGGTTTATTCATGTTGTAGCTAGCATGTATCAGAACTTCATTTCTTTTCATGGCTGAATGATACTCCATTGTATGGATATACCACATGTTTTTCTGTTTATCTGTTAATAGACACTTGGGTTGTTTACGAATTTGGACTATTGTGAACAGTACTGAAGTGAACATTGTTGTACAGGTATCTGATTCCCTTCTTCTAGTTCCTTTTGGTACATATCTAGGAGATAAATTGCTGGGTCCTATGTTTAGCTTTTAGAGGAACCACCAAACTGGTTTCCACAGCAGCTGCACCATTTTACATTCCCATCAGCAGTGTATAAGGGTTCCAGGTTCTCCATATTCTTACCAACTCTTGTTATTTTCCTTTTTTAGACAAAAATTATAGCCATCCTAGTAGGGTGCAATGGTATCTTGTTTTGATTTGTATTTCCCTAATGATTAATGATGTTGAGCATCTTTTCATGTGTTTATTGGCAATCTGTATATCTTCTTTGGAGATCAGATACTTTATTAACGTCTCTGTGCCACTATTTCCCCATTTTACAATGGGGAAATTAATACTTACTCTTTAAGGTTAATATGAAGATTAAGCAAGGAAATAGATGTAAAACTCTAAGAACAATATCTGGTGCATAGTAAGCATTCAATAAATGCTCACTATTAAAATGATTACCTTTGATTGTCGTCAGATTAGAACAAAGATGGCATATAAGTTTCATCTCCTGTGTAGTTTGTCAGTTACTGTTAGCTTCCTGGAATATTATGTTGAAAAAGATTTAGTTAAAGATTACTGGGACTGATGAGCAATTTCTGCCCCTGCTGAGGGATCCTGGGCACTTTTACCACCCATGGTCCAGACAGTGCTACAACAGACAAGATTGATAGAGATGATTTAT
The DNA here is from genome assembly GCF_036321535.1 of Camelus dromedarius. Classification (NCBI taxonomy): domain Eukaryota; kingdom Metazoa; phylum Chordata; class Mammalia; order Artiodactyla; family Camelidae; genus Camelus; species Camelus dromedarius. Next base: position 70,300,634 of record NC_087439.1, on the reverse strand, counting down.
CTCACCTTGTAGATGGGTGGTGCTTCCAGAAAGTTGCTGTAGACTTTTGACAAGTCATATGGTATAACCACTCTGAGCCTTGGTTTCTTCATTCAAAAAAAATTATGACACTAAGACCCTTCTCAGTGTCTGGGGAAGGAGTGGGAATGGGAGAAGGAGGTTCTAGAAAATACGGAGAAGGGCAGCATCAAAAAAAATTAGGAATATAGGAACACAGGTTTTCTCCCACCCCATCCCATCATTTGCTTTGGTCATAAGAATGAGTGAAAGGTTACGATTTTACTGTACATGATTATTTATCATCCTAATTACTTGACACAAAGGTAGCGAAAATGCGGCGTCATTTTTTTCGTGTATCTTTGGCAGACATTGTGAGCTCATATGACCTCAGAGTTTTTCCTAACCCATGCTGTTGCCAGTGGAGCAAGGGTGGTCAAGAGACTAATTGTATACGCTCTGATTCGCCATCTCTGCTTTAGAGTTTGGTACAGAGTTTAATACATTGTCACCAACCTCTGCCAGCTGTCCCTTCTCCTCCCATGTTTTTTAAAAAATTGACCGTTTGCCCTCCAAAAACATTATTTTATGCTTTATAGTCCTGGCGTTATCTGTGTTGCAGTTCTGTTAATTTCATGTAATCTACCTAACTTCCGGGGAGGGTGCCTTTTTAATTTTCTGCCTATACCAAATTAGGGGGAGAAAATGTAATGTTTGTGTAGTTGAATTATTTGGCTTTCTTTTGAGTCAAAAGGTATCCTCTTCAGAACTTTCCTGGCCCCCTAGGCTTCCCTACCTTACAGGTGGCTTGTTTGAATATGTGAATTTGTGACTTGTGGTTGGTCTCTGGTTTTCTTTCTTCTTTGTTTCCTTTACTGCATAAACCAGTAATCTTATGCTTTTAAAAAGTACATTGTTACCTTCTCTTAGAACTTCTGCATTTCAGAGGCTGTTTTTTTTCTCTCTTCAGAGATTGATTTTGATTAATAACTTATTAAATTGTTTTATTTTTCCAGTTTATGCATTGGCTTGAAATTGTTATCTGAGTTCAGAAACTGTAAGATGGCCTGTGATTAAAACCTAATAATAGAGACTAAAATAATGTTGAATTACTGAAGGTGCTATTTGTAAGTCTACTAACCTGTTTAGAAGTTGTTTCCTTTTTTTGGAAGGATAATCTGGATTTATAGCAAAAATAGGAATAACTATTTTACGTGTTTCATATAAGCAACACTAAAAAATTATATCTTAGTGTTATGTAATGAAAGTACTGAAGCGGTACATTAACTTTTTTAAAAAATTACTTTTTGAGTGATTCTTGCTATTGAATAAAAGCTTGGTCCACTGGTTAAAATTGGAGTATAATATTAAGAGGAAAAGAAAATGTTAAAATCCCCCCCCCAAACTTAAAGTCTAATGACCTCAATAAAAGTACCTTTCGATAGCTTTGCCTTCTTGGATAAGCCCAAGATTCTGAAATAATCTAAATTTCCAGATGCTTTACCACGTGGTTGGTGTTCCTGCTTTTCTTTTTTTCCCACATGTTAGATCAGATTTCTCTAGGCCAGTGGCTCTATAAATTGTTTTTTGTTTTTTTTTAAACAGGACAGGCTGTATTGTAACAAATGGAATTACATGATGGAATCCTTTAAAACAAACACAGTTTCGTGATTGTGTAACTGGTTAACTGATTTTTTTTAATCTATTAAAAATAATTTTGAAACTATACTCCCACCTCTCAGTAATGAGCATGCAGTGCCCTGCATACTCCACTTGCTGATGCTTCGCAGCTTTTCTGCTCTGTTTGGAATGCTTTCCCACCATTTGCCTGGATGACTTACACTCTGATGCTCATAGTAGCCTCCCCTCATCCCATAAAATCTTGCCTACCTACTTTCCCTGTCCTTCCAGTTCTGGGTTGGGTGCCTTTCTTAGGGGACCTCAGTCATCACATGACATCATAATTGGCTGTTTATTTCTTCTCTTCTAGAAAAAGTACTGTGAGAATAACAACTGTATTTCCTAACTCCAGTACCTAGTCTTGTGCCTTCTAGTATTAGAAGGTGTGTACTAGCTTTCTAGTGTACAATGCAAGATTGAACAAAAATGAAACATACTTAAAACTCAATTGTACTTTTTATTACTACCTAAGAGTATCTTATAATAAAGGCACAGCTTCTTAATTGAACAAAGAAAGCAATTATCTTTTGAATTAGGAGTTTAAGTAAAATTAATGACTTTTACTGAGTATTTTTTTTCTGCCTGAACATCTTGCAACTGAAATTAGCAAAGCTCTTTTACTCTTAATGCTTATTTTTATTTGTCTTGCCAATTAATACTCCTGTTTTCATCTTTAATTTGTTCTTAAATCTGTAGGAAACACTCCTTTGCTTTTCCTTGAATTAATTCTTATTCTTAAAATTAATATCTTTAGTAATTTCTCTAATTTTAAAAAACTTTATTTTGACAAAAGCCTCAAGTTTATAAAAAAGTCACAAGAATAGTAGATTGAACACCAATAAACTCTTCATTTATATTTACCAGTACATGTTTTTCCGTATTTTGCTTTATTTCTTTGTGTGTATGTAATTATTACTGTAGTTAGTTTTTAATTGTTTACTTTTTACATGCATTCTGACTCTTCTCAAATACTTCAGGATATATGTAAACAAGGACTTTAAAATATTACCAGTATAATTTCCAAATTCAGGGGATTTAACATTGATACCGTGCTGTTATTTAATATGTGGTTTGTAGACACATTTTTTTGATTTCCCCAGTGATGTTCTCCATAGCGATTTCTCCTGTAACCTGGGATCCAGTCAAGGAGCACACGTGGCATTTAGATGTCATGTTTCTTGAGAATCTTTTAATCTGGAACTGTTTCTCAGCTTTTCTTTGACTTTTGTGACCCTGATATTTTTTAAAATTGCAAGCAGTATTTTTGTTGAATCTTCTCAACTTTTTATCTGTTTTTTTTTTTCATAATTAGATTCAGTAATATTTTTGGCAGGAATGTGATGTGTGTTCCTCCGTACATGCACATCAGGAGGTGCATGGTGTCAATATTGTTAAGTTTGATCCGCCAGATTCCCTCTGTAACTGTATGGACGTAATCTGTGGGGAAGTATTTGAGACTGTAAATACCCTGTTCCCCAACAGACTTCCTAAAAAGTGTTTGTTGATGATGCTTGCTTAAATCAGGAATTCCTATAGTAGTTACAAATGGTGATTTTCTAATAACTCTGTTGTCATTCTTTCTGCATTTGTTAGTCTAATACTTTTTGGAAGAAATATTTCTTTATGGAATTGTCCTGAATAGATTTTTATAAAATGTCAGTTGATATGATTTAAGATTTTTTCCTCTTTAACTTTTTTACTAAGAAAGTGTTCAACATACAGAACAATCTGAAGGATATTATACCTGTCATTAGATTCAGCAGTTTTAAACATTAGCCATATTTGCTTTACCAGTCTTTGTCTTTGTATGTACTTTCTGAAATTGTGTTGTTGCAGGTATCATGACACTTTATCCCTAAATCCTTCAGCATATATCTTATAAGAATAAGGAAACTTGCTGTATAACCACAGTAGCATTAGCTCACTTAGGAAAATTAATAATTACATAATATCGTGTAACATCCAGTTCATGTTAAAGTTTACCCAAGATTTTTTTTTTTTTTTTGAAACGGAATCCAGTCTTAGGTTCATGCATTGTGCTCTGAGACCTTTTTGATTTAGAACAGCTCATTCTCATACTTTCTTTTGGTCTTAATAATATTTAGTTATTTTATGAATTATCCTACATATTTGTAAAGGAGATACTTTATCCTTTTTCAGTTAGCAGGTAACTGTAGAGTACTTTTTTGCACCAGCTGAATACCCTGTTCCCTAGTAACTTTTCATTTAATGGTTATAGTGTCCATTGATGATCCTTGCCTAAATTGGTTATTTCCCTGGAGGTTGCCCCCAAAAGGGTGATTTTTTTTTTCCTTAAACACAAGATAGCATATTCTTATGCAACTTTGTTTTTACTTAAGGACATTACTCTATCCACTTAGAAAAATTTCCCCTTCAAAGTTTTTTTTTCCCCACCTTATATATAAAGAGGTTTTGAATAGGCTATACATTCATTTATATAGTACAAAATTCAAGAGGTGCAGAAGGATATACAGTGAAGGATTTCCTCCCCATGAGGCAACTACCGATACAGCTTCTTTTGCTACCATGTATATTCTTCCAGAGATACTTTACATGTGTGTATATTCTTTCTAGCCATCCTATCTATACGTAGTTGCTGTATATGCTATACTGAGCCTTGAGCTTTTCATTTAACACCATTTCATGGAGATTATTTTGTATTACAACAGTACTTCCTTGTTCATTTTTTATAGGTGCATAGTATTCTGTTGTAAAGACAAGCCATATTTTATTTAGCCAATCCTCTATATTTTTGTAATCTTTTATTTATACAAATGGTGCTTGCTATAGCGAATAATGTTATTTTGTGCATAAAGATATAAATTTTGTACATTTGCAGTATAAATTTCCAAAAGATGGGTTGTTTTGTCAAACAGTATATGCATTTGTAACTTTGACAGCAGTTGCCAAATCCCCTTCCATAAAGGCTGTACTAATTTTGCATTCCCACCAGCCACGTAGAAGAGCAACTCGCCTGGTCTCAGTGAAGTTTTAACTTGTATTTCTCTTTTTATGGGTGAGGTTGAGCATATTTTCTTGTGCTGAGAACTAATTTTTTTCTTAGCAATGTTTTTAAATTCTGGATTTTATGTAACCACCAAGGATTTAACATGTTTGAGGCTATACTCTGCAGATGTTTAAAGCAAGAAAAGACAGTTTAAGATTATGAACTCTGGAGTCTTAGGTTTATATCTTTGGCTTTGCCACCTCTAGCACTTCCTAAACCTGGACCTAGAACCTCTCATTGTCACAGCTTCCTTCCAGAACTTGTAGAACTTTTTGTTTGTATTAAATCAGATAATATAGTGACAATCTTTCGCTGTACTTTCATAAAGCACAGTGCCTAGCACATAATAAGATCACAGAAATGTTAGCTATTACTAGTATGCATTTGTTCAATATATGTTAATACTTATAATGATGTAAAAAATAGCTAATTTTTACTAGTAATAGAAATGAGAGAAATAGGCTAAAATATTGCAGTTAAGTAACTGGTACTGGGAGAATTATGGGCAATTTGTGTTATTTTACATATTTTATAATACTGAGTTTTTCTGTAATGGGAATATATATTTAATAGAAAAATATGGCATACACTTTTTAGAAAGGTAAGCATATATTAGGCTTATTTGAGATGTAAGTGACATATAACACTGTATAAGCTTAAAGTATGCAGAATAATGACATACATCTATTGCAAAATGATTACCACAATAAGTTTTGGTAGCATCCATCACCTCATAGAGTTACTAAAAAAATTCTTTTTTCCTTATAATGAAAACTTTTAGAATCTACTGTCTTAGCAACTTTCAAATGTATCATACGGCAGCAGTGTTAATTGTAACCTTTATGTGGTACATTACATCCCTAGCACTTACTTCTCTTATAAACAGGAAGTTTGTATCTTTTGACCATCTTCATCCAATTCCCCCTCTCCCTACTCCTGGCTCTGGTAACTACAAATCAGATCTCTTTTTCTGTGAGTGTCTTTTTAAATTCCACAGGTGAGATCCCACAGTGTTTGTCTTTCTCTGGCTTATTTCATTTAGCATAATGCCCTCAAGGTCCATCCATGTTGTTGAATTATTGTTAAATGATTAACTATTTTATTGAAACCTCTTCCTTCTTTTTCCCACTATAGACAGAGAGTGCATGGGCTGAAGAATACTCTGAAAAGAAGAAAGGGTCTCACAAGCGTTCAGCGTCCTGGGGCAGCACAGATCAACTTAAGGAGGTCAGGAAAATGGTTCCAAGGAAGTGGGTGTGGAAATTTGATCCGTTGGCTAGTTCCTTAAAGTTGTAGGCAGCAAGGATTTGTCAATTTCCATTGCTTTTTTTTAATTTTGAGGGATTTTTTGATGGTTGTTTTGTTTACTTGAGAAGTAACAGAAGAACTGTTACTATGTTGATTGGATAAAGATTTGAATGGGGATATGTACACATAACTTACCTAATTATGTGTTAATTATTTTCATTTTAAGGAGAGTCCATAGTTGTTAATATCATATAAATATCAGATATGTAAGATTGTAGTGATACAACAAATTCACATTTATTATTTCTATGTATAATGGTAGTGTTTCTGAAATTCAGTAACCCAGTATAGCTAAGTTGATCATGGCCCTATGCTATGATTACCATTTTCTATGCCTCTAATTATGACATTTTAATTTTACACATAATGTAGAAATAAAACAGAAAATTCAATCAAGGAATAATATGAGATATTGATTGAAAGTGTATTTGTTATTTAAAGATAGAATCTGTGGGTTCAGTTCGTGGCTTGAATTGATTTTTAAATAATACTATATGCTTTTTGGAGCTTTTGAAGATTAGGTATTTGAAAAAGATCTAATTCTAAATAAAATGTGACTCATTGTAAGCGCAATAAAAGAGTTTTTTTTTTTTAATTTGTAAAAGCTATAATGTAATTTATTCTAAATGCTAAAAACCTCTTGGCTGTATTTGGAAAGCTTGAAGGCTCAGAACAATGTTGGAACTTTTTTTCTTTAAAAGAAAGAAATATATTTATGCATGTACATATATGTTATGTGTATATATATAAATTTTGTACAGTAAAGCAGATTTTGTGGTATGGTTTAAAAACTCAAAAGATAGGCAGAATTTTACGGGTTCTTATTAAACAAGGATATGTTTTATGTAACGAGGAAAACACTCTGACACACTTGTTATTTTTCTCATTTTCAGATTGCAAAATTACGCCAGCAATTGCAGAGAAGTAAACACAGCAGTCGGCATCATCGAGATAAAGAAAGACAGTCTCCATTCCATGGCAACCACGCAGCTATTAACCAGTGTCAGGTAGGAGCACGAATGCCACAAAATCCAGATGAGGGGTTTGTTGTTTTCCTGGTTAAATGTTGCTTCCTAGGTAACTTCCTAGGGTAAAAATGCCCAAACACATATATTTGAAACAATGATTAAATACTGAATCACAGCCTTCGTTAAAAAATAACAACGACAATAGAATATTAAGTTGACAAAATGGTAGTTTCCTTTAGTGATCTGTGAGGTCACTTCCAGGGGATATAACTAGTTACACATTTTAATTGACTGTATTTTTATCTTTGTCAATGTAGTATGGGAGGCAGTGTAGTATTGAGAGAGAAGCATGGCTCTGGAACCAGACCCTGGATGACTGACCTGTTCCTTCTAAGTCTCACTTCCCTCTGTCTGAAGATAGAAGACCTGTCGCATAAAGTGTTTGTTAAAAAAACTTTTTTTTTTATTAAAGTACAGTCAGTTACAATGTGTCAGTCTCTGGTGTACAGCAGAACCCTATGAACTGCTATTTGGCTCGCTCAGGGAGCATTTCTCTCTAACAGAATTGAAATCATATAGGGTCCCTTAGCAAGGAAAGAACAAGAAAAAGTTCACCAGCGCCTTTTATAGGTCGATAGCTTCTGATGATTGTCAAGTATATGTGGATTGTTTTCAAGAGAAAGTGTTGGTAGAGGTGTATACTTTTTTTCAAGCCAGTTGTGTCCTCCAATATTGATATCACAAATTTATAGTTTGATTGTAGTTTCCAACAGCTTTTTCCATATATAAGGCATTTTAATTAAAGTATGAATATACACTGATACATTTTAAAACCTAAACAAACTGGATTTCTATTTGGAGAAATAGAAAATGCAAAATTGGCAAAATAAGAAATGGAAAATTTGAATAGACTAATAATTATGAAAATTGGAATACTAATTATTCCACTCACTCTCAAAAGGCTGTAGACCCACATGGTTTTACTGGTGAATTTGCCAACCTTCACTCCCTCTAATTCATCCATAAATAATTTAGATGTATTTCTGAGAGATAAGGCCAATTTTTATGTCCAATCCATATTTTTACTGCAAGTAGCATAGAGGTTAAAATTGAATTTTATTGAATTATGTGATAGGTTTTAGCGGTTTATAACTTCTTGAAGTAATTTTTAAAGTTGCATTAAAAGTAACAATTAAAGCAGTAAAATTACCCCCCAGAATTTTTTTCCCTTGCAAGTTGAATTTACTTAATAAAAATTATTGGAGTTGACATGAACTTCATGTTTGCCTAGAAAGTGAGGACTAGAAAATATAGTAACTTGAAAAATAACTTCATATAGCTTGACTTCTGTACACTTTGACACACCAAACACAAACACTTCACACATCGAACAAAAACGTGAAACACCCAAACTTGACTGCTCGACTAGCTTCACTGAGTGTTGATAGCCAACCAGAGATCAGGCACATGTGCATTTTGATAACTATGGCAGTGGTGTGCATATTTAATTGAAACTTTCTGACTATGAATGTAAAAATATTATTCATTAAGTCAAAGGTGTGGTTTTCTTTAGTGGGTTCTCTACCTAGTGGAGAAAAGTACCAATTTGAGATGTGTGTACTTTTGAGGTCATTCCTCCATCCATGCATCGATTATTAAATATCTCCCATATGACTGGTACTGTAGTACTTTTTGGAGGATGCAGTAATAAATGAAATATTGGGGCTTTCCCCCACCAAATCTCAAGTAGATATAGGTAAACAGGTAACTTTTACAGGGTATAATGAATGGGTTGATCAGGGAATGTTCACAGTGCTATGGAAAGGGGATTTTTCCTTGGACTGGCTATGGAGACATCTAGAAAGGCTTCTAGAGAAAGTGGTGTCTTGGTGATCCCTGAAGGTTAAGTAGGATTTAGCCAGTTCTCTGGAGGTAGAAGAAATCATGGCTTCAGGTAAGGGTGGTAGTAAGAGATTAGGCTGGATGGTGAATAGCAGCCAGACCAGAAAGTCTTCGTGTCTCAGTTGTCAAGAGGTTTGGACTTAGTCCTGGAGGCACCAGAGAACTGTTTTCTAAAATGCAGGAGGTTGATAGGTGATCAGATACGCATTTTGTAATGATCATTATGAGTCCAGAGTAGAGAATGAATTTGGAAGAGGACAAGATTAGAGGCAGGAAAACCAGTTGAGAATAGAGTTATAATCCAAGTAAGAAATGATGGTGACCTTTCGTGAGGTGGAATCTATGGAGCTGGAGAGAATGGACAAACCTGAGTGATATTTAGAAAATAGTAATTAATTATTGAACTCTATAAAGGGCTTACCACATAGCAGACACTCTACTCAGCTTTTATATATATTATTAGCATTTAATCTTCATTTTTGGCATGGAGATTGTTATTATCCCTAATTTACAGATAGAAAATTAAGGCCCAGAGAGGATCAGATACCTTGTTCAAGGACACATGAGACAGAGCTGGGATCCTAACCAAGGCATTTTGACTTCAGAGTCTGAGTTTTTAAATTTTGTTAGCTGATGGTTGATGAGATTGGAATGATGGAGACATAGGAGTAAAAGATAAGGCCAATTTGAGCCTTTAAAAACATGATTTAATAAAAAATATACTTACCTACCTCATACCACATACAAAAGTAACCCAAAATGGATCAGAGACTTAAATCTAAGAGCTAAAAGTAAAAGCTCTTAGGTGAAAGCAAGCATAAATGTGATACTGGATTTGACAGTGGTTTGTTAGATGTGACATCAAAAGCAACAACAGAAAAAGTAAGTAAATTGGACTTTATCAAAATTAAAAACTTTTGTTTCAAAGGACACCGTAAAAGAAGTGAAAAGACAACCCACAAAATAGATGAAAATATATACAAATCATATATCTGATAAAGTACTTGTATCTCAAATATAAAGAGCTCTTGGAACTCAACAGTAAAAAAACAAACCAACCAACCAACCCAATTTAAAGTTGGGCAGTGGATCTAAATAGAGAGTTCTCCAAGGAAGATATACAGATAGCCAGTGAGCATGTGAAAAAGATCAGCATCATTTGTCAGTAGGGAAATGCATAAAAATTCCAGTGAGATACTACTTCATACCTATTAGGATGGCTAAAATTAATAAGACAGGTAAGTGTTAGTAAGGTTAGTAAGGAGAAATTGGAACCCTTACACATTGCTGATAGAAATGTTAAATGGTGCAGCCACTTTGGAAAACAACCTGGTAATTCCTCAAAAGGCTAATAAATAAAAAGAGTTATGATATGACCCAGCACTTCCTCTCCAGGTATGTACCCAAGAGAATTGAAAACATGTTCACATAAAAACTTGTACCTAGCAGCATGGCTCACAATAGCTAAAATTTGGGAACAGCCCAGATGTCCATCAGTTGATGGATGGATTAATAAAATGCAGTATACCTACAATGGAATATTATTCAGTCATAAAAAGGAATGGAATACTGACCAATGCTACAATATGGGTGAACCTTGAAAACGTGCTAAGTGAAAAAAGAAGCCAGACACAAAAGAACACATATGATCCCACTTACATAAAATGTCCAGAATAGGCAAACCCGTTGAGACTGATTGTAGATTGGTGGTTACTTAGAGCTGGGGAGGTTGGGAGGAAATAGGGAGTGACTACTAATGGGTGAGGACTTTTTTTTTTAATGTGATTCTAAAATTAATTGTGATGGTTGCACAACTCTGTTCAATAACCATTAAAAAAGCAAAAGTTGTGCACTTAAATGAGTGCATTTATATGGTATTGTGACTCATTTTTCAATAAGTTATTACAAAAAAAAATCTACCAACCAACATAAAAAATGAATAGATAAAATACAGATATAATTGCTTGGAAATCATAGATAAGATGGTAAAAAAGAACCCAAAAGTAACCTGGGAGGCCATATAACAGTGTAGAGGATGAGCACAGGTGCTCTGAGATCAAACTGTTCAGCTGAAGATCTGGGTCCTGCCACTTGTTGGCTGTGTGATGTTCCTCAGGTTCTCTGCATTATAATATTACCTATTGGTTGTGTTGTCCCGAGGACTAAATGCGATAGAATGTTAAAAAACTGTTCATGCAATTCTTGGCACATAGTAATTGCTCAATAACTCTTAAGCCATTAAAGGTAATACCTTAATATAAAAGAGGTAAACCAGTTGGGCTTTTCACTAGGCTTCTCTGCCAATTTCATATTGAACATATTTTCTAAAGCTGTTATTATTATAAAAATATTTATATGCTTATTGCAAAAATTTTAGAAACTAAAAATGTCAAGTAGAAAAACTGTATCTCAATCAAGCTGTTAATTTTTTTTAAAAAATATCAAATAGAAAAAAAAAATCCAGAGTCTCACCCTCTAAAAGACAGCTCTTCCTGACATGTTTCTTCTTTTTTTCCTTTCACATTCCATGTTGAGATCATACCATGTATTAGACTGCCTATGTTTGTTTGTTTATTTAGTGTGGAAAAAATGTTATTACAGATGTTTCAGGAACACTTTTAGTGTTTCAGATTCTGTAGAACATTTCCCTAATTTTGTCTATTTAGTTGGGTGTAGTTCCTGTGTGCTTAAGGCTTTTTCTATATTATACTTTTCTAGGGATAGATTTTCCATTATTTGGTTAAGAAGTTTGAATACTTTGGAGGCTCTGACTTTTTTCTTTATAGGCTTTCCCACTGATTACAGTTTTTCTTGTTTGAGTTCATGATACATAGAAGATTATTTTTACTGGGAAATTCCTTTAGTGTCCCTTAACAATCACAGGACAGTATTGCTCTGCTGATGGGGTGTAGTCTATAACCATTAGTTAACAAAAGATCTTTGTCTTGGACTTACAATTGATTTTTTTTTACAGTTAGGAAAGAATTCTCACATACTTTTTTTGAGTGGTTCTTTCCCTGGAAATTTACTGGGGAACTATTTATTAGGAAGAACAAATGCTGCTGAGTTTTTTAGAAGACAGAGACTTTTCACATGTCACTGATTTCCAAAATTGACAAAGCCTTCAGATTCTTACGATGTCATATTTTTAAGGAGTTATTTCAAGAAATTCTCATTAGAAGATATAGCTAACACATTTTAGAATTGTTTGATTGAGGATTAGAGTCAGGTGTTAGTGATAGAAGAGTGCGAGATGCCAGCATCTTCACAGCCACACAAACTGACTTAGGAGTGAGAATTTAAAAACTTGTGTAAGTGTTTCTGGCTGTTTGTTATAGCTTCAAGCAAGAAAGCCCTCCCATAGGATTTTCATATTTCTTCATCTGGACTGGGGACTTGATAGTTTTGGAGTAGCATAGGACGGTTTGAGAGCCACAGGATAGTAAGGTAGAAAAGGAAAAAATCTATTTTCATTTGAGGAATGAGAGGAGCATTGCACTTTGACAGTGAAAACTGCTGCTCTGCACCAGAATCTTTGTTTTCCAGTCCCGTACATAATCGCTATTCTTGTAATTTTTAAGATTTTGCCACTTAGAAATCTAAAGAATAGGTACTTGTGCTGTGGCCTTTTTTATTAGAGTACAGCTATAGCTTAGAAGTGTTAAGAAAAGACAGTGATTGCTGGAGGACAGAAATAAAGTCATGGTGACAGGACAGGAGGACTCAAGGCTACATGGAGGCCCCTACAAAAGCCCTTGAAACAGGAAAGCTTCTTTCCCAGTGCTTTCTAATTTTTTTTTTTTTTAACCATTCTAAACATCAGTTTTGACCTCCCTTTTGTTGCATTAGGGTTTCTGGCTCGTGTTTCTCTCATAGGTCTCTGTTGAGTTATTGAACCAATCTTTTTCTATCCTACTTGCCTGTCAAGGCACATTTTTCTTCTTTTGAAAATTTAACTTTATCTTTTCCTTGCTCAGCTACTGTTTCAATAGGGATTCTTTCCACCTTTCCTGATTCTATATGTCATACCACAGTGTTATCCCCACACTTTGAAACACATATTTAAGTTACAGTGTAGATTGACCTCTAATGAAGATTCAGGGTTGGTCAAACCTTCTCTTGGGGCTTTTTCTTGATTGGTTAATTCTCAGTTTTTATGCAGAATTTGATCTTTAAGCACTAATGTATATGATATGTGGAGAATGTAAATTGAAAAAGAAAACTTTGAAACATTGATTTGCCTAATTTAAATCTTAATTGGGTGGAAGGCATTATGATTTGAAGAGAAAGAATCAAAAATAAAATAAAGCTATACATTTCTTTTGTATAGCACAGGGAACTATATCAATATCTTATAGTAACCTGTAACGAAAAAGAATATGAAAACAAATATATGTATGTATATGTATGACTGAAACATTATGCTGTAAACCAGAAATTGACACAACATTGTAAACTGACTATACTTTAACTAAAAAAGCCAAAAAACAAAAAACTGAGAAATAGGAGATCCTTGTTTCCAAATGACAGATCTTGGGAGAGAGAGATTTTGCTTTAGTACACTGAGGAACTTTTAATCTTTCAGAGCTGTGTAAAGATGACCTCTCAGTAAATATAACCCACTTATATTTGCATATACTGATTTATATTTAGAAAAACAGATTATATTGTAGAAACCTGTGTAGATATGGGAAAAATAAATTATATACACACACATAAAATTCCTTAAGAGCCCTTGAAATGAAGCATAAAAGTTAAAGCATAATCATTGTTGTTACTTTGAGATATTTTAGAATATAGTTTATGTAAGGAGTAAAATCAGAGGCCTATTACCTTTTATTTCTGAACAATAACAGTATATTTAATGAAGAAAATCTTTCCCAGGCCTTTTGGGTGGATTGTTTTCCTTTAATCATATAATTATTTGCTAGTTAAATGAATTACAGTTGAACCTTTGCTTCATTTATCTAAAATGATATGGTAACCTTAGGGAAGTGGCCATTTTCTTTCTTTCTTTTCCTTCCTTTCTTTCCTTTGCTTTAAATATATTAAACTATAGATAAATACTTGCTGCTCTATATATAATATTTGAGAAAAACTTCTTACCAGGTGTGTAGGATATGACTTCTTTAGCTTCCTGGAAAGGCAGTAACAAGTGGTACAGTTAGTTATTACACTGGCGGGTCCCAGGCATTTGCATTTCTCAATGTGACGCACAGAAAACTTAAGCTTTCAGTTCTTAGCAAGCTTACTAATAGATCTTTATGGTTCTAAAATCCAGGAACGTCAGCATTTTGCGGAAGTCTTGACAGACTGTCTTCCCCTTCTGGTCTTCTCCTTCCTCATTTCTATAACTTAACAGTTATAAACCAAACATGCATACCTGAAAGCAGCCTGAAAATTCACCAATGCAAGCCATCATTTATGTTGTTTTTGTGATGCTTAGAAAGAAAATTAAGTGTAGAATTGAGTATCTTTTACCCGGTAAAAAAAATAAAATAAAAATTCTTTTTGTAGGATACATGCTATTAACTCCTGAGATCTTTCTTCATCTGTAAGTTTCCTATCCCCTCATTATTTCCTGAGACAGGAAGAGTCCAGGCACAGGTAGGATGACTGCCTGACAGATATGTCGTAATATGCCCTCCACTGCAGACTAGTGAGCTGTAGGTTTCTTTTAACCCCTGGGTGCTTTAGTCCGATCCAGTTTCCTGTCACCTCACTATTTTCTTTCTTATTTTTCATTCCTACCACCTTGAGAAAAGTTTCTTTCCTTCCTTGATCATCATGAACCAAAACATAGCCTTAGCTTCACTCTCCCACTGTCTTATCCCTGATGCAAGTACATATCTGAGAGTTTTTAAAAGCCTTTGCTAGATTATACTTTGAGATTTTTCTTCTGTTGCTAAGGAAACAAGATGATGAGACTAGGTAAGAGTTTCCTTGAAGGTGTTAGTGACAGATCTTAGGGATATAAAAAACTGATCAGAAATACCAATTTCAGTGACTCTCTGAGGCATTTTTTCAGTAAAGTTAAAGTAGGAAGTGAAGACCTTGGAATGAGAGCAAGCTGGCGGAGGGTGGAGAATGCAGGTTAATAGAAGACTGGAATGGAGCAGTGGCCTTGGCTGTTAGCCTTCCTCTTCCTGCCCCATCTGATCACAGTCCTGCCACAGGGTGAACTGACACTGGATTGCTGATGGGCCTTGTGGGAAGTGAGGGAAGTTACTGGCTTTGTAGCACTAGGATGGAAGGATTGAAGAATAGGGTGTCTGAAAGGCAGCTGACTGGGCTGGTGGATATTTAGTTGACCTCATCTGTAATGGATCTACCTATCTTTGGAGGGCTCCCTAAGTCATTTGTGGGCTGCTTTTTAAAAAATATTCTTCCTACTTTTCATCCATTTCAGCATATAGCTCTCAAGGCAAAGACCTAAGGAGACAATATTAGGCAGACAAGAACATGATCCTGTTGGCTAGTAACTTTTCCTTTGTTTTTCAGTTATCATATAGTAAAATTGATGGGTTTTTTTGCCTGGCATACAACTACATGAATTTTAATACGTGTATAGTAACCACCTGCCACAGTCAGGGTACTGTGACACAGGATATTGTGTCAGAACAGTTCCATCAACCTCCCAAAATTTCCTTATGCTGTCCCTGTATTGCCACACACACATCCCTCCCTGACCCCTTGCCCTCACCGATTTGTTCTCCATCACTCTGGTGTCGAGTCTTTTTGAGAATGTCCTATGAATGGAATCTTACAGTATGTAATCTTTTGAGGCTGTCTTCTTTTACTCAGCAGTAGTGCCTTTTGATTTATCCACGTTGTTGTTTGTATCAATAGTTTGTTCTCTTTTATTGCTGAGTGATATTCCATTACATGGATTTACCACAGTATCTGTTTACACTGAAGCCTTCTTGAAGGACAGCTGGGTCGTTTACAGTTTTTGGAGATTATGAAGAGAACTGCTATAATTCCCTTGCAGAGTTTTGCATATACATAAATTTTCATTTTTCTAGGGTAAATATTCAGGAATGGGATTGTTTGTTCATATATTAGTTGTATCTTGAACTTAATAACTGTGAAACTTTTCCAGAATCTTTCTATCGTTGTGTATTCCCACCAGCAGTATGTGAAAATCTCCTTTGCTTCCTCGTCAGTGCTTGGTATTGCCAGTATTTTTTATTTAGCCACCAGCCAAGTTAGGTATAGAGTTGTTACACTTACAGAAGCTGAAAGGGTCTAACCAGGACAAGTGTTGAGAGAAAAGAAAGTAGAGCAAGAGAATAGATTTATTGATGTGGCAAAGATTTCCTCAGCAAACATTTTTGGAAATGGTGTACCCAGAGATCTACACTGTAGAGAATGGCTCAGAGATGTGGATTTGAAAAAAATTAGATTTATAAATTTTCTCTAAAAACATCTATAGAATACCTAAACTTAAGATTTTTCATATTCCTTCCTTTCATAGTGAATATGGAGACTAGAATAGGGGACAGAAAGAAGAGATGGAAGTGAAAAGGGAATAAATAGTATGAGAAGCTTGAAGGTTTGGAGAGAAGATTGGGGAACAGAGGGGTTAAAAAGGGGGGGGTGGAATGAGAAGACATCATATGTAGAAAAGAAATGGTACCTGAAAAAATTTGTGAAAACAAGAGATTATTTTAAGAACAAAATACATAATAGGGAGAACACGAAATAAACAGTGTAGCTACTGTTTACTGAGGACCCGTCCTTTCTGGGCCAGGTGCTGCACCACTGCCCTTCTCAAAACCACTCCCCGAGGTGGGCTGTTGTGTTCCCACTTGACCCCTGAAGAAGTGAGACTCAGGGCCCAACATTACTAAGCAGTGAAGTGCTGCCTCTGCACCCCAGGTTGAAGATTCCCCTTGGCTTTTTTTTTCTCATAAATTTCTTGCCTTGGTTTCCAAGGACTATTGTGTTGTGCTTTTTTTTTTTTTTTTTTAAATTAAGATGTTCAGGAATAAAAAGGGAGAAATACAGGTTTAACATTAAGTTCTGTGTTAGATGACAAGGTTATCAAATGGAACTAGTGGTAACTGATTAGAGGCCCTATTACTACCCTTGACTCCACCTTTCCCCGAAGGAGAGACTTTTCAAATGAAGGATGCATTAATCGCATTTCTTTAGCAGAGAGGAGGACAATACAAGATCATCTCTGGTCACACCGCTGCTGTGAACTTTGGCAGATAACCTCTGCAATTATTGTTTCATGTTTTATTTTGGGTATCTTGTCAGGAAACCAAGTGATATCCTGTAATTATATAACCAGTTACTTCTTTTTAAAAACGTGCCAGTGGAAAAAACTATTTTTAAGAAATTAGAGAGAGGCTTTGGAAAAAGAAGAAAATGCATTATGTCATTTTCTTTTCTGAGCAGAATGGATTAAAATCATTACAATGAAAATATAAATAATTAAATTTCACAAGTAAGTTATTCTATGGTCTTACTGATATATATGGACTTTAGAAGTGATTTTGTTTCTCCACTAAAATATTTTTTCTTTTCTTTTCTTTTCTTTTTTCTTTTTTTTTTTTTTTTTGATAAAGTTACTTTTTTTTGTTGTTTATTTCCTGGAGTGTAGATAATTTAATGTGCCGGAGGACTTTAATGCTCTGAACTCTGAACTCTGTTATAATATGACGTTGATATTCTTTTAGTATTTTCCTTTATCCCTGTCCCCTTTACAGTCCCTCACAGATGTGAATAAACTTTCTGAAATTCTACCTTGATTTTCTGGGGTTTTGCCTTTAAATTATGTTTCATGTCTTCCAAGGAGCAGGTTTGGTTATTCACACTTTTTGTGAGGCCCATACTTTATTTTGACTTATTTTCGAGTTACTCATGTCAAATGGAAGTGTGCTTCCATCTAGAGAATTTAAAGGTAATATTAAATGTGTCTTCTCCCCCCACCACTTTTTCTTTAGGCTCCTGTTCCAAAGAGTGCACTTATTCCAGTAATTCCCATCACCAAATCAACAGGCTCCCGGTTCCGGAATAGTGTGGAAGGATTGAATCAGGAGATTGAAATAATAATTAAAGAGACTGGGGAAAAGGAGGAACAACTTATCGTAAGTTAATATTGTACCTTAAAATCATCCTTATCCATTAACTCTTCTAACTGTTAAAAAATTCACAATTTTATTTTCCATATTTACATAGGTTTTTCTTTTCCTTGAGAGTGAAAATTTCTCTTTTGAAAAACTTTGACCTTTGCAAGTGAATGGAAAGTTCTCAGTTCTTTGTATCTCGTAGAGACATCTGATGTGACTTAAATTTGGATCCTTGAACAGGAACTATTTTTTGTTTTTCTGTATTTAAAAATTGCTAGACAGATAATATGGCTGTAACTCCATTTAACAAAAGTTTAGCTTACTAGTGTGCTGGGGAGGGAGGGCTACGACACAGAGTACTTCCTAAGTATGAATCCACCTCTTGCTCACTGTCAGTTACTGTTTGGTTGACTGTATCAGCATGAAGCACAGTTCTGCTTACCTATAGTGCATATAAGAATGTGTATTCTATTAATTGTGACACACATAAGAATGGCTCACATTTAAGTCGGTGTGAAAATTTCCTGTTTATACTTAAAACCATGTCACAATATATTTAAGCTTTGATTCTTCAGGGAAAGAAGAATTGGAAAGTTTGAAGTAATTTTTTTTTTAATTGAAGTAAAGTCAATTACAATGTGTCAGTTTCTGGTGTACAGCACAATGTGCCAGTCATGCATATACATACATATATTCAAGAAAAATATTTTATTGATGCTTAAGATTAAAGGTTGGTTTAGCTTTGAGAAAACACAGCTGCCCACACTCTCTCCTCCTCTGCATCATGGGGAAACTTCCCCAAGTATAATATAGGTAAATGCACTAGAGGTGTACAGGGATCTGCTAAGTGAGCCACACGAGCTTTCCTCTGAAGTTCTCCTTGACTTCCCTCTATAATTAGCACTGCTGTGATTAACCTTCCCTCGTGTAAGGAAGTTTCTTTGAAAACAGTTTCAGGAGGAAGTGGGTGGGAGGAGAAGGCAGCAGGGCCTGTCATCAAGTATCACTGGTTCACACAGTGGTAACCTGTCCTTCCAACGTGGAACCTAGTGTGGCACCTGGATTTCTCCTCTTTCACCGTGACCCGTCTTTATAATTTTAAAAATAATATTTAGCATATGGTAAGTAATTCAGTGGAGTTCATCCTTCAGCAGGCACTGACCACTCATGTGCCTGACCCTGGGAATACAGAGTCTCTTCCCTGCTGCGCAGTGTCCAGCGGGGGACAGATTAGATGGGCCTGTCACTAACGGAGCAACACAAAGGCGTCAGTCTTGTTAGGAGAGGGTGTCTGAGTTTTGAATCTTCTGAACAACAGGGGATGGTTGACATTGGGAGCATTTCAGGGTGAATGTCAAAGTCTATGGCAAATAATATGTATGTTTTTAAAATGTGATAACAGCCACAAGACATTCCAGATGGCCATCGTGCACCTCCACCCCTCGTGCAGAGGAGCAGCAGCACGCGCAGCATCGACACGCAGACCCCCGGCGGGGCAGAGCGGGGGAGCAACAACA
Organism: Camelus dromedarius; assembly: GCF_036321535.1. Classification (NCBI taxonomy): domain Eukaryota; kingdom Metazoa; phylum Chordata; class Mammalia; order Artiodactyla; family Camelidae; genus Camelus; species Camelus dromedarius. The sequence continues at coordinate 70,281,154 of NC_087439.1, read as the reverse complement.
GCAGCCGCTCACAGTCTGTGTCCCCCACGTCCTTCCTCACCATCTCCAACGAGGGGAGTGAGGAGAGCCCTTGTTCGGCTGACGACCTGCTTGTGGACCCCAGGGATAAAGGTACGATGCAGGAGGAATTTGCTACCAGGGGATAAGTGAATACCACCTGTTTTTTCACGTATTCTGTTCATTTTCTAGCAGAGCACGCACACTTAGGGCTGCTGAGATAATCACTTTGAGATGTGTTCAAAACAAGAAATTTTAAAAATTGGAGAACAAAACAGTAGGTTTTACTGTGGTGCTCAGGTGATGGTCTAGTTGGGTGGGGTTTATGGGCTTTTGTTTGTACCTTTTTTTTTCACTTGATAATACAAGTTAGTTATTAGTAAGAAACATTCTTTTTGGTATAAATGAAATGCACATTTGTCCTGAGGAGCATTTTGTTCTCTATCACCTTAGTTGTTATGTTTTTGCTACCTTAACTACTTTCTAATTGAATATGAAACCTTCACGTTAGTGTTTTTTAGGATCTATATTTGTGGTATTTCTAACAAGTATTAAGCTGACCTGTATATACGTACATCTTATATATACGTATCATTGCAAAAGGAGTATTCAAGGCAAGCCTAGAGTAAAAGGTTGGGGTGGGGTTACTTACAGTATTAAACCACTTATGTACCCCAGAAAGTAATTTGGATACATAGCACTTAGAATATTAATTACTAGTAATATTCTTACCTTTTAAGACAAATAGGATCTTTCATCTACCTATATCAGGGCAATATTTTTTTAGCCTAATTGTAGTTAGTACTGCATGAACTTGAAAGCAATAATAAGATAATATTTAATAAATTTTACAGCTCAGTTCAGTAGTAATTAATTTAGAACTTCCTACGTGCAGTGTGTTGAATGTCTGAAAATGTTCTGTACCCAGTGACAACTGGTCATTACTGCCAGTCACCTAAAGTTTTGAGACTATATAGCAAGTAAAGAGGACATTAAGATTTTCTGAAGACAACACTTCAAACCGTGTGCAGTTGTAAAATGTTATTTGGACCCTTTTTTGCTAGCATCTAGGTTAAATAAAACATAGCTATCCTAAGCCAACACCTCGGACCAATTAAATCACAACCGCTGGGGGCAGGACACAGACACCAGAAGTTTTTGGTGTTCCCAGGTGATTCAGGTGCACACAAGTTTGACACCCACTGAATTAAATCATTTGATTGGGCCATTTGTTTCTTGTGAGGAGTTGGCATAATTAACTACGTCTTATACTTATTGTGAGGATTAAAAGTGAATGCAAACTATTTGGTGCAGCTCCTGGTACTCAGTCAATATACCGTGCACCACCAAAATTAAACCATGGCTGTTGGAATCTACCCTTTGATTTCCCATACTTTCTACTTTTATTTCAGTAACATGTAGGAACTCCATAAATTTTAAGTCCTGCTTATCTAACTTGAGGAGACCAGTGGCTGGTTAGCTTCTGTGCTTTCTTTTATAAGAAAGGGCGACAGTGCTACTGCCAGCAAGGAATTTGTAGTTTAGCTGACACAGTCAGATTGAAAACTTGAAACACTTAGGTAACATTTCAAGAATTTTAAATTTATATAGTAGAAACTGAGGACACCAGCACTGAACAGGAATAACAGAGTAAAGAGGTGTTTCCTTTGATAGGGCTAATTTGGAAAGATTTCAAAAACTTTGAGCCAGACTTTGAGGGATGTTTTGGAAAATGAGCAGAGAAGGACCTCTTAGATATAGAGAAGTTGGTGGGCAAAAGAGCCTTCAGCATACAGTGTGCATATGGCTTTGACTACCTGGAGCAGTGATCGTAACCAGAGGAGCAGAGAAATCAAATTGAGAGATGCTGAGGGGCAGGCCACAGGTGAAGGAAGAGCAGCCCGTAAAGAACCAATTCAGTCACTTTCCTGGGAAGAATGAGCATGGCATTTGAGCCCATCTGCTGTGTACAGAATAGAAATAAGGCAGCAACAGATCAGTGTTCAGTGCCGAGGAGTAAAATACAGGCCTAGGCTGTGGTAATTGTAAGTAGAAAAGAAATTAAAATGTCTTGTTTATGCATTTTTTTAACAAACATTAATTATCTCCTTTTTACCAGGAATTGTGTTACATTTTGGGGTAAAGTGGATGAATAGAACACTGTTTCTACCCTTAAGTAGTTCATGGTGTTGGGGGAGTGCCAAGAACAATTAAACAGAGTATGACTGTGCACCTATGTGGTCCTATTTCTTAGTAATCCAGTGTGCCATTTATTGCAGAGAATGGGAACAACTCTCCTTTGCCCAAATATGCAACCTCACCAAAACCTAACAACAGTTACATGTTCAAAAGGGAACCTCCCGAGGGCTGTGAAAGGGTCAAAGTCTTTGAGGAATGCTCGTAAGTATCCCCCATTGCCTCCCCTCCCCACAAAAAAACGTTTATTAGAATTTTCAAACAGGCTGAAGAACAATACATTGACCACCTATATATTCACCACTGGATCCTGTAGTTAGCATTTTGCTATGTTTGCTTTGTTTCTGTGTGTTGGTGTTAGTTTTTGCTGAACTGTTTGAAAGTAAGTTGCAGACATCATGACACTTTATTTTAAATACAATTTAATATTCGTTTCCTTAAAGTAACCACTCCTACATAACCACAATACCATTGCCACACCCAAGAAAATTACAGTTATGCTTAATACCAACTAATATCCTGTTATTCACATTTCCTCAGTTGTCCCTGACATACCGTCTGTGGTTATGTTTGAATCTGTAAACAGTCAGCGTCACACATTGAATTTAGCGGTATATTTACTCAAGATAGACCATGGATCTCACCCAGGGTAGGTTTCCTCCTTTCAAGGATCAGATTCTCTTCAGTTTTTATCTACTTTTGGTCTCCAGTTCTTTAAACAGTTTTTAAAAATATTTTTCTGCCAATGAGGGGAAGAGAATTCTCTTACTTTGCAGAAACATGTTACTGTGATGAAGATCACGTGAGAAGCAGAATTTTAAACGGTCTGGTGACCTTGGTATGCGATCTCCTGTGCTCATATGTTTCTCTTGGCTGGTACTCCAATCAGGTACTCTTAATTTTAGACTCAAAAATCTGCTCAGAGGGTACTGCAGTCTTGTGTTTTCAGTAGCTGTGGCTCCTTGCTTTGTAAGTGTTGGCTGCAGGGTTGTAGGGGTGTATGAAGCAGAGTAAATGAGGTATGATGCACATTATTTGGGGAGATGGTGGTACTTAAGCCTCACCTTCCAGTCTCACTATGGCTTCAAGTCTAAGAGCCACCCTCTGGCTTTTCCTCACTGTGAAACCTTAATTACAATGTGGAGATTTTCCAACCTTATCTGATTCACATAATTTATCTTTTTCCTCCATCATGAAATACTGAAATCATTTTGAAATATGGCATCCTTTGTCCCTCTGGTGACTGCTTCCTTTAACGTAAATTCTGAATAATTTCCACACAAAGAGCATTGTTTTTGAACCCCTTCACCTTCTCTACTAGGAAATCCTAGCTGTCAGTCTCCTATCTGCTTTTGTGACAGTAATTGAAAACTGTTTTAGCAGCTTTTTTTTTTTTTCTTGAACCATGTCAGTATAAAAGCTTGACTGGTGCCAGAGAGTTTGAGCAGTTTTTCTCCAGATCTATTTCATGGACTTGCTGCATCATAATCAAGTGGGGTATTAGTTGAAACTGCAGAGTCCCAGGCCCCATCCCAGGCCTAATGAGTAAAAATATGGAGGTGGGTATGACCTGGACAGCAAACGGCGTAGGGTTTTTATGCTTGACTAAATGCTGGCTTAGACCTTTTCGTGAGAGTTCTCAAGAAATGAAGTCATTCAGTTCAGTAAAAGTCAAATGGTCCATGTGAAACCTTCTGGAGTTGAGCTCTTTGATTGACTTATTGGTAGTTAACATGTGCCTAAGTGCAGAGAAATGACTGATGGAATTAAAAAGCAATTGGAATTTCTGTGTAAATGACTTTGAGTGAATGTTGGTTGTATAGCTTGGTGTCCTGTGGTATCTGCCTTAGACTGCTTGGAAAATTTCTCAGTATCTGAACTGTATGTATACAAGTATGTTACTTATTTCTAAAGGGAGGAACAGAGGACTGGGTTTTGGGGGTGTGTGTGGATGGATAGGTAGATAAAAGAAACAAAGTAAACTCTTTAACAGAAAACGTTTTATGGCATGTCCGCCTCTTTATTAGAAGGTAAACCTATTCTTTTTTTAAATGCACATAGTATATTATAAATTTTACTAATATAAAGGATGTGTTGCACACAAAAGCCTTTTTCATTTTTAAATATCTTAATTACATTCCTAAAAGAAGTTAACAGCAGTAACCTAATAATGAAATTTCTTAGAGGCAATTTTAACCTTCTATCAATAAAACTAGTTACTCAGAGTTTTAAAAAATTGGTCTCTTTTTGCCCTAGTTATGTCACAATTAGAGCAAAACCCACTGAACACACTAGCATTAAATCAAGGTAGATTATTGGTCCTAATTTTAAAAGTTTAGCTTATTTAATCATTCTTTAAAGTATGCTTTTGTAAGTCTTAATTGTGGATTAATGTGGATTGGAGTTGGGTGAGGGGTTGATCTCTGGTGTCTAGAAATATATATTTATTTACCTGAAAAAAAGTAGGTAGTTGGATTTGGGCCCAGAAAGGGTAAGACCAGATTTTGCATCTTTTTTTTTTTGATACGGTACGGATCAGCTATGACATCTGTACTTAGCAAGTCCTTTTTTAATGAAGTCAGATGCTGTTTCCAGATCCCAATTAATGAACTTCTTGACCTTAGTTACCTTAGGTTCCTAGATATTATTGTCTCTTTGCAGTATAGAGATTTAAAAATATATATAACCCCCCTGGACACCTCCCTTTCTACTCTTTCCCTTCTTCCCATTATAAGTTACTTGAAACCACTATTTTTAGCTAATAATTTATGCCTGAGTTTAAAAAGAAAATTACGTAAGCCCTTTTAAAAAATACCAAAGAATTCCTTGTATCAGTGTGAAAATACCTACAACAATTATCCAGCCTGACCATCTGCTTCTCCAAAGGTCCACTAGCAAACAGTTACATCTATTTTGAGGTATAGTCCTTTTGAAATAACTTCTTCAGGAAAAAAATAAAAAATTTTAACTAGTTCTGGGGGGTTTGTGTCTATGTATTTTGGGGTTTTGGTGTGTATGGCTCTTAAATTGAAGAAGGCTTTGAAGTAATATTAGTACTTGCAGCTCCTAGTAGCACAAGTACAGGTCATACACCCCAGGGGTGGGTAACGAGTTCCTTGGGGAGTCTGCTCCCAGAAGTTAAACAGAATCAAAAATGATTCCTTTCATAGGCTGGGGTGATGGCTGGAAGAGGAGGGGGGTGCTTTCTCACTGTTAGTGTTCTGCCTCTTGATCTGGGTGCCAGTTGGACAGGTTATTACTGTGCATGTTAGTTTGTGTGAGAGCTGTCATAAATCTGTTTTCATGAAAGCAGAAGGTAAGTTAAACTGATTTTAGATTCTGTCATTTAAAAATGTCAAAAGTCAGAAGTCACATTTCAGAAATGTGAGGTTTCACCCTCAAGATCCATTAGCAGCCATGTGTCTTAACAAGACAACCTTAAACAAACTAAAAATCTAGGCCTTATTTGGAAGAGGGTGTAAAAATTGATTAGCCCCTTTTTTGCTAATGTAAGAATGAAAGTTATCTTTAATAATTCTGTCTTCAAAAGAAAATACAAGCATTATTTAATTACAGAAATGTAACATCAACTTCCTATCTTCTTTAAAGAATTGAAAACCATGCTGTCAGTAAAAATAGAGGGGTGTGTGCTTTTCTTATCATAATGTATCGAAATACACTTGTGGCCCTAAAAGCATTCAACATATTAAGTGTCCGTTGTACCCAGGAAAGAATAGTACGTAAGTAAAACTTAGTTTAAATGATGTAATTTCTGTTCTTCTTAAGTTAGTATATTTGCCAAAGCTATCCATGGGTAGTATTCACTATTAATAAAATATGCCCACCCAAAACACCGTCTACTTGAACATTTTTTTTTCCTTGCACTTAGTCTCCAGGTCTGTCATTTATTCATTCTTTAAAACCCAGCTCAGACATTACTTCCTTTGGAAGCTGTCTTCCTCCCAAACTTGCCCCCCTACTTCTCTGTGCCACGGGTTATCCACTCCCTTGTTGTACCTGTAAACCTTTTACAGACTATTTTTATCACGTTTGTCAGACCTGCTTGTGGAAGTTCTTAACCTTTTTTGTGTTGTGGACACCTCTGGCAGTCGGGTAAAGCTTATGGATGCTTTGAAGTAATCCATAGCTTCTCTGAAAAAACACGTAAGATTATAAAGGAGACTAATTATATTGACATACAGTTCCGTTCCCAGTACCTCCCTCCCCCCAAAAACTACATGTTTAGTCTATCTCCTTGTAGATCATTCTCATCTTTGGGTCCCCAGAATCTAGTTCAGACTTGGCACACTTAAAATCTTTTTTTTTTTTTTCCATTTCATGAGGAGAGATGAGAACATACTTTTATCAAATGATCGTATTGCCTTTTCCCACCTGAATCTTCATTTGCTTAGGTTCTTCCACCTGAATTTTCTTTTAAATTTTGTGTCACTTCCATGTTACTTTAACAGTTCATTTTTTTAATGTTTTTATTTTCAGAGAATACCATTAACACTAGTATCCTTTTCCAACTATTTGGGTTAATTTTCAGGAGCACCTGGGGACAGGGAAGGATTTGGCTTCAATAAAAACTTCTAGAACAAGTGACTGTTGTTAGTTTTATTTTTATTTCACATTTACATTATGTTACTCAGAAGACCATCATAATTAACTCAAAGAATTGTTTCAGTCAGAGATTTTTAGGTGCACTTGGAGAACTCATGCCCACCAGAATTTAGTCATGCAGTGATGGAACTCAGTGAAAGAAAGACATTATATGTCATTAATTTTCTTGCCGTTTCTGTTCAAAATCGTACCATGGAAAAATCATGGTAGTAGAACTATTTTTAATGTTTAAACAACTAGAATTTATTTTGTTTAAGGAAATTCTGTATTCAGATTGGCTGTCTGAGATCTTCCCTGAGATGCAGTGGTCTTCAGCCCGAGCTGCCTGTGTGGTGCACGGGGCTCATCGGGGAACTGGAAGCAGCCCCAGTGAGTGGTGTCCTTCCAGCATTCTAAGACACAAAACTGGAATCGTGTCTGATTCCACCATGGTCCATAGCATTTGGAGCTTTGGACATAGCTTGAGTTTTGTTTTCCTTTTATGCGTCTGTTTATCTGTTAAAAAAAAAAAAAAAACTTCTGGTGTTCGGTGACTTAAAACTTTCGGGTTGTCTATTCTATGTCTAGGCCAAAACAACTTCATGAAATCCCAGCCTTTTACTGTCCTGACAAAAACAAGGTGAATTTCATTCCTAAAAGCGGCTCTGCTTTCTGCCTCGTCAGCATCCTTAAGCCACTCCTTCCCACACCAGATCTTACCCTCAAGGGCTCTGGCCACAGTCTGACAGTCACCACTGGCATGACCACTACTCTCCTGCAGCCCATCGCTGTGGCCTCCCTGTCTACAAACACAGAGCAAGACCGAGTCTCTCGAGGAACCAGTACAGTCCTGCCACCGACTTCTCTCCTCCCACCACCAGAACCCATCGAGGAAGCTGAAGGATAGGTCCTGGTGCTGCGTGGCCATTGTTCTGGGTAACCAAGAACCTCCTCCATCCCTTGACAGTGATGGCATCGTGCGCTCCCACTTGGCTGTGACGTGCTGCAGCGCTGCCCGTGATGCGTCACCCTGAGGCTTCTGGAAGAAAGCAGCCCCTCTGATGGCTCTGCTCACCCGTGAAGGCTGGCCCTCCGTGCTTAGCCTGCTTTTTCTTAAAGCACCGGTTGAAACAAGAAAAAAGGTCTCATTCTTTCGTTTTGGAGGGCCAATATCACACTGTTTTTTGTTTTCAAATTACTTACTTGAGAAAACAAACAAAAAACTGATCCTTGCAAACATGATTCCTGAAGGGAGAAGTGAATGATGCTGCAAGAACCATCTTTTATATGAAAATGACTATTTTATAGTACCAATGTTACATTTTCTGAAACGTAGCAAACAGGATGTTCAAAAGATTCTTTGGTGGCCTCTGTTTCTTGTTTCCCTTTCTAGATGTGTGCTTTTCTCAGCTGTTTTCAGCTTTGGGACCAAAGGGATTGTTGACATTTTCCCAGCAGTCTTAATCTCATGACTGTGTTCTTCTCCCAAACAAGATTTGATAGGTAAATGCATTCAACAAGTATATATATTTAAAAAAAAAGCAATATTAGTACATCATGTGATTTATGTTTTTGATGTCAGAAGTTTGTGCTTTGGGTGAAATATTTGTAAAACTGCTGTTTTCTTCACTACTCTGTACACTTTTCACCATGTGGTCAGAAAAATTATAATCTGGAGACAAGTGCTTTAATATGTTCTCACCCATCATTGGAACTTGGTTTAAAAGTCAGTGAGCCAAAAGGAAACAAACTACCCAGTGCTGACTGCTAGCTAGGAGTAAGGAGCCCCTAGGGTTTTCTGCGCAGTATTTATCACGTGAGCGCCCTTCTTTACCACAGGTGTCGTTCTACCTTTAATTGTCACTGTATCATAGTCCCAAGAGATCCTAAAATGGCTGTGCATGGACTTCCTCCTTTGCTTTTGTGATGTTGTTGTCTTGTGGATTTGGTCAGGGTTAGTTTGCCAGGAGTGTAACCCATTGAGTAGCGATCCGTAGTCACAGAATCTTGCAGCTGACGTTTTCTTTGCAGTGGTTGGCACTGAGATGTGGTACCTACAGATTTGCTAGTTCTCCCTCCTACGTTCCACACGGTGAGGGAAACAGGCAAGGAGAGCTTTGGAGCATAAACAACAGGAACCTTTGAAGAGTCCATACAGTTTTGGATTTAGGCTCGTCCTAATACAGTCACTGCCGATATCACATGACAGCAGTGTTTCACGTCTGGGTATGTGGTGGTGAAATTAAGGAGCAGCTCGTTTTAAAAATGAGTTCCAGCAAACAGTGTTGATAAAAAGCATCCTTCTAAGATCTTTGTAAACTACCTTATGATGCAATAATGTAATGTTCCTATACTTATTATAGGGAGGAAAAGGATTTAAATACTTGTAAAAGGGATACAGTTTGAAGGTTAGTACGGTCAGTTTGTCCAGCTATATCCCATCAAAGAAAACCTAGTGGTAGCAATAAATCTTCTGAAAGGACTTCTCACACTTATGTATCTTTAAAACATCTAAGGAATTAAAAATATGCCCTGTTAAATTGAAAATGGAGATTTATTTAGGCAAATTAGATAAACTTAAACATCTGAATAAGTCTGTCAGGTTTCAGTTGGCAGGACTGATGAATTTTCGGTAACTTTTCCGTCCAAAACTATGACCTGGAATTAGTACATTGTGGCTGCTAAATCAGGAAAAGCTCACTTATTCAGGATCTAAATGTTCTGGTTGGTTGTTTTTTGTTTGTTTGTTTTTGTTTTTTGAGAATTCTGATTCTTTGCCTTTGACTTTACCATTTCACCATTGAGAACTGCTGTCAGAGGTACAGAAGAAAAGGTAAAACTGAAATCAGGTGAGTTGGTATCAGTGGTCAGAGGAGGAGGTTACAAACAAGGTTTCAGAAAAGCCCATCAGTTTTTGGATTATTTGAATTCTGTTAAATCTGTGTTCTTTTTCTTGCCTTACACTTAGTTGCTTCTCTCTCCACCCCTACTGGTCACAGGGGTGTTCTTAACTAGAATGCCAGTTTGTAAAGCTTTTCCTCTTACTCTGTTGTGCACGTTTGTCTAGCACATCTTTCTGAGGTGTTTCATATATCCTTAAAGTGATTTAAAATCAGGATGGGAGAACAAGTTTGACTCATTATTTATATAGTTTCATAGTGGAACTTCTAATGTTTGGTTGTACGGAGAATGTGAATTCTCAGGTAAATGAATTGTATGGCAACCAAACATTCCTTGTCTTTGGGAGAAAAAGAGCCTGAGATTTGAGAGGGGGGAAAAATGTATAAGGTATAAACAACTCTTAACTGCCAGTGCCAAAGGGCTAACTTTTAGGTGTATGAGCTTTATGCAGTCTTGAAAAAATATTGACCATAATCCACTCAGCTTTTATTTAACCCTTCACACGTGGTTGACTTTTTTTTTTAAATAGGTCTACTCTCAGTAGAATGCATAATATTGTTTTCTAAAATTACATTCCATAATTATCTTGTTATTCTGTAGAAAACTGTACAGAAGGTAAATACATTAGAATAGCTTCAATGGGAATATAATTTAAATTTTTAAAAAATCTAAGTAAATTTACTTCCTGTGCAGTAAAAGAAATAGGTAGCTTGTGTATTTCAGCAAAAGGAGCTATTCTCTGGTTATTCACTTTGTCAGTCCTAAGTTATTTTTACCCTTAAACAATTTCTTCCTTGTGATGATAAAAATATAAATTTACTGCTTCTGATCATGACTAAGTCTTTATTGTCATGGCTTTTGTGAGCAGTTATGTTTTTAAAATACTTGTTTTGCTTTGGTTAGTAGGGGGAGCATAGATGCCAAAATTATTTTCTAACTAGATCCTTCATTTTGTTTAAAATATTTCTTACACTTGTGACAAGCCAAATGAGCCTTTTAGAAGGTGCTGTTGCTAAATGTGGAATAACTGGCAAGAAAGGCTTTTTTTTTGTTTTTTGTTTGGTTGGTTGGCTTTTACTGGAAAATAGCAAAATGTATATAGCCTTCTGGTATGTCCAAGATTAGGACTGGGTTGTCAAGATTTTCTTTTGTTAAAGGAAATAAAAGAAAAATTGCCACTACTGAATTTACTATTATAAAATTAAGATTCATTCCTTAATGCTTGGAATTTTGATGTCTCAAGACCAGACCAGTGGATGTGCTGAATTTGCATTAAAATACTTAACTTTGCACTTTAAGGTTTATGTTTTACTCTGCCTAAATTAATGATAAGCAGAGCAGCCCTGAACAATATTTTGTTTATACAATCCTGTTGAAGAATATAATTTATGTTTTTAAAAATTCTTTATTTTTCATCTCTGTTGAAGCTGTGTAATTTTTTAAAATGCAATTTTAAAAAGTTTCGTTTTTCTAACAGAATTCTCCCTCAGAACAGCATTTCCAGTGGTGATAAATACTGTTACTGTGTACTCATGTGTTCCCTGTATCTGAACACTTGTTGCTGCCTCACAAGAAAATAGAACTTTTATGTTAAAAATAAAGTCTGTTCTTCTTGAGAGTCTTTTTCTGCACACTTCTGTGAATACTGCCTCAAACTCAAATTTCTTTCTTTTCAGACACTTCTAGCTGGAAATAACCTTAGTATATTCTTTTTTCACAGATAGAAAAATGAACTTGTTTTAAGTAGCAGGGTATGTAATATTGTCAGTTGTTACTTCCTTGCTCCCTCCTTAACTTGATCTTTGTGGTAAGTACTAAGTAAACATTAAAATATAAGCAAGCACACTGACAGATGTACCGCATTTATAAGTAATTCAGTACTTCACAGTTTGTTAGAGATTTAGCTGGGGGCCATCACTTAATTTCATTCCGAAGTACACTTAGAGGAATTTTTCCTTTTGTTTTGGTAATTCATTTCTTGCTGAACCAGCCATATTCTTTTGGGACAGTGGTTTACAAATGCAGGACAGCCGTTTAGGCTGAGGGCTTTCGTCTGTATGATGACTGAGTGCAGTATGATCACTTAGAAAGCAGGGTCATCTTTTAAGTGAAACAGAAGCGTCACCACAGCTATTTGCATTGAAAAGTGATCCCCAAATTACTTTGTAAAAAATTCTAAAAATTATTTTTTGGGGAAAACGTTAACCAGAATTGGGGGATAACTAATGTTTACATATTTACCTTATAATTTAAAATAGCATCAAATGCAAAGAGGATTTCTCAAACTGGCATAATATTTTCTTCCATTTTTTTCTCAGTCTTTTCTTTCGACCTTTAAAGAGGTTGAGAGGAGAAAATTTAGATCTCAAGTCAGGTGTTCCCTTATTCTCCCATTTATTTGAGGTGTTTTGCTTTGATTCATTAGTACTAAATACCCACCCCTCCCAACCCCCCAAAGGTTTTTAGGTCTACTGTGGTCCTTCCCCTTCAATTGCTTTTTTTTTTTTCTTTTTAATTGCTTTCAAGTGGTCGAGGTGTGAAATGCTTAAGAGTATCTTCTTAGGGGTTTCCTGCCGGTGCGTATCAATTTTTTTTTCCTTGCTAAGATTAGGTTTGCTTTTTAAATATCTTTATTTTAAACCTCTACTAGAACATGGTATGATAATACAAACAGCCTTTTGTATCTCTTTGATTCAGAGTTTTTCAAACTATTTGGGTCTTGAATTAAATGGGTCCAGCCAGCATTTTTTTTTAGTAGAGCAGAACAGAAAACAAATATATTCAGACGTAAGGAGAACACTATTTAAGGAGAATAGTATTTGTATGTAAAGCTTTTGCTAGACAGACCTATACAAGGTTGTAAAGTGTATTTCTTACTGTGGGTTGTAATCAGAATGATTTGAAAAATACTGTTGTAGATACAACTTTTGTGTATGTGTTTGGGGTTGGTCTGGTATCTTAACACAGACTAGAATCTTTAAAGACATTGTCTCTACCTCCCTCTCATAAGTATCTCCAAATTGCTGGTTTTATTAAAAAATACTTGTCTTTTCAGTGGTGTGCATCTTCCTCAAACTGAGAGTTTATCTCCATATACTCTGATTTGATTTGATACACTAGCATCGACTTCAGTCATGCTAAATCATTATGTTTAAGAGAAGACTGTCATGGAGCTGTGATGGTTAAAAACCAGGAGTGTGACCATCTTAATTCCAAGTCTTAAGCAGTTACCTTTGAGAACTCTGGGATGATTCAGAGGAGATGCAGGAAAAGCACAAGATTTAGGGCCACTTGTTTGGGTACTAGTTCTGGCTCTGCCGCTTAATGGTCATGGGATCTTAGGCAAAGAAGTCACCTCTTTGAATCTCAGATTTCTTATGTGATGAAGGAAATGCTGACAGTGGTGCTGTCAGTCAAATGTCTAGTGAATATGAAAATAACTTACAAAGCTGGAAGCAAACACTTATCTCCTTTATATTTTGTTAGGTAAGTTTATTTCTTAGCAAAGCCAAAAGTTGTTGGTCATGGAATACGGTCCCATAAAATTCATTTTACCTTGTAAACTATAATAACAGCCAAGGATGTTGATCTGAAATCATAATAAAGACAGGTAACACTTACTGATAACTTACCAAGTGCCAGGCTTGGTGCTTATAATAACTCTATGAAGCCAGGTACTGCTAGTTTTACTATCTTATAAATGTCAAAATCAGAATTAGACTAACTTATCTTTGGTCATAGGTCTGATAATGTCAAAATTTGGCTTTGAACCATGTCTAACTCTAGAACTCAAACTTAACCACAAAGCCTTACTGCTATTTCTCCTGTAACAGTGACATTAGTAAAATATATGTGTTCGGCATCATTGCAATTACATGTCATCGGGTCACTGCCTTGTTTTTTCTTGGTGGTCTTGCTTGCTTCCAGTGCTGGCAGCTTGGTTCAGAGGGTGAAGAGAAAGTAAGCTGGTTGACACCAGTTCCCGGCCAAGGAAGCTAGTTACACAAATCCTCAAGCTCTCTAGGTTTTAACGTTGCTATAGCTGCAGAAATTCAAAAGAATTATTTTCTTTAATTTGGGGAACACATCTTTTACAGAGGCAGGAAGTAGTGACTCCAATCACCTTTTTGTTGGATTTTTGCCTGACTTCTTGAGGAAAAGATTTACAAAAGTAACTTTTTAATCTCAACTACTTGGTATGCCCATTTCAGACAGACAATAAATCATCCAGACCACAATTTAGTTCATATATAATATTAACAGTAGTTATTCCTAGATGGTAGGGCTGTGGATGATTTCTTTGTCTTCTACTTTTTAGTGTTTTCCAGACTTGTAAATGAGAGAGTATTACTTTGAAATGGGAAAAAGAAAACAACTTTTTTTCTTTAAAAACATGCACTTCAAAACCTTACTTGTTAACACCACCCAGACCTCCACCTCCATTTTGTATTTACTCTTTAATCATTGAATGGTTTATTTATACCACTGAGTGAAGGAAGAACCATGTCTTGACTTTAGATACCAAGGACAGTTCTTACTGAACTCTTTTCATTGTCTTCTTTTCATCATCTTTTCATTGGCACATAAAAGATGCAAGGAGATATTTTATGTTGGGCTTATGGATGTGACCCATCCTGACAAACATTTTTCTTCCCATCCGGTTCCGTACGTTTCCTTTGCCATATTTAAACATCTTACTATTGTATGTTTTAAATTCATTACTTTTGATACTGCTAAATTAGTCAGTATTTCCTTCCTAGTTTAATGTCTGTATCCCAAGATTCTAGGTCTGCTTTACTGCTCAGGGTAAGGAAATGCAGGGCCCTGCCAACACTATGGAAAATGGAAATTACTGGATCAATCCTGGCTTGCTTTTTATTCCTCCCTTCAACAAATCAGGTTAAGTACTATGGCTTATATTTCACTGGTTATTGCTTCTAGGCTCAAATTTTTGCTCTTTAATAGTTTATATTTTGTTACTTTGAGTATTCACACAGAGAACACACATTCTGTTGTATCCCATATCTTACGAGTCCATCCTGTAAACTAGACAGACTCTAAGTAATTCAGTAAATTAGAGTCAGTCTCACAATGATATTAATTGCCCTGTTTTACTTTCATTCTGTAGTATCTGTATCTATTCAAACTACCTTCTTATTACTGTGGTCCTGAGGTAAAACCCATGTTTTTGAATAGGGAGACAATAATTGGATTTGTATTGAACACTTTAGGAAATACTTCGTTTTATGCCATCTTGTAATCTTTATTAAAAGAGGCTCAGAAAAATAGCACATTCAACTTCCTTTGTTCTTATGCTGTAAGAACTCTCCATTTCCAGATGGTCTATGAAGAGAGTTATCTGAAATATCCACTGAAATACAAACACTTGTTTCATTGTGCAAATACTGAAACCTGTTTTGTTAAAATACAGTTTTTTTCTAACCATGTCATTTACAATTAATGAAAGATTTCAAAAAATACCAAGTTACACCAATCTGATCTTAATCTGCCCTGGTATTCCTGCCTTTCTTATAAAGTGGTTGAAGAAGATTAGGCAAATTTTAGTTCTGGGGCTTTTCTACGTTTAAATGCATTCTTATTTAGTGTTTAAAAGTATAAGATAGGTATTTTCCCCCATTTAATATAAAAAGCATCCATTTATTTGGAAAGAGTTGTTCTCAGCCCACACTTGGTTAAGGTTAATTAATTTACTTATTGATTGGTTGGTCTAGATTTAACCAAACAGCAACTGACCACCCCTCTGTTCTGTGTTTATCCTGTCCTCCCCTTTACTCCTTACTGAATATGTGCTTGGTTTCCTGTTATAGCAATTTAGGTGTGATATAGCCAGATTTCTGTTTCTGGCCCTAAATTAATGATTGAGCTTCATATAACTAATCTTGAGAAAATATAGTTACCTTCATTTTAGTAACAGTTTTAAATGTGCACTTCAAAAATGGAGTTGTGAGACTTGCTTAAGTTATAACGACTTGCTAAGGCAGGTAATGTTGCCTTGGGGTTGAACGGGCAGCTACATACTCTGTTGAAAGAGAAAATGTTAGAGAAACTAAGAAATAATAAAAATCCTTGTAAGCATCTATTTTTTGATAACCTTTGCTCTTGGGAAATTGAGGGCAGGATCCCCTTCACATTCAAAGTGGGATTCGGGCTAGTGATTCTCCTGCACCGAATGTGTCTGTTTATACGAGAGCAAGAGCTGCCTCGTATGTGTGTGAGGAAGCTGTCCAAATATTTTTGAACTAACGGATTAGTGAAAATTAATGAAAGAAAAATGGCATAAACTCAAGGCATAAAGTGACATTTCTGAGGTATTCAGAGTTGAGAGCAGAGTGATCATGGGGATAGAATTTAGACTGATTCGTAACCATAATCATGGCAGAACAATGACAGTACTGCATTCTAGGGAATTTCAGTGAATAAAAAGGATGAGTTAAAAAATGCTTCTTAAGGAATCACCAGATAAAGAACTAGGAATGAACATGTGAAACTATTTTAAGGAAAGATTTACATAACCTTTTCCTGAGTCCATGCCTACACACTCCTTGCTCTTCTGAAGAGCTGTGGGCAATTCAGGTCGTAGTTGGGCCAGATTGCTGTGGACAGGAAGCAGACTGCATTTTATCTGCTCTGGTCTGTTGCTAAAAAAATGTTTTTCTATATACAGTGACTCAGACATTACCCATGATTCTCTTGTAAATAGTATGTAAGCCTGTTTAGAACTAGGAGTACAATGGAAACTACTGTGAACATCTTAGTTAAACGTTTTCTTATGCAGATGCAATGGACTGGATGACAAAGACAAGGCACCTGGAGAACTGCCTCAAAACTAAAGGGTGGGCAGGAAAAAAAGAATAGGAAACTGAGTGACTGTGTATACAGTGGCTGTTTTCATTAAATTGCCTTCTCTCCAGTACTTACACTTTAAACCTTCTAAGGGTAGGTTTGTCCTTAGTAATCAAAGTCTCAGATGATGTCCCCCACAGAAAAGTGGGAAAATAAGACACTCCCTTATGATGGTACAGAGCTTTCTGTAACTGCCAGAAAGTATTCTGGTTTAAATCACATCAAGCAGTATGGGTTAAGTGCAAATCTGTATGAGGGCAAGTTGTTTGGAAATCTCCCCTTACTCAGACAGACGCTCGTGGGTAATTTCAGGAACACTACTGCCAGTTGCTCAGGGCGTGTCCTCCCCTTATTTTCTTTTCAGGAAGAATACGAATATGGTACATTATGGTAGGAATGTGTGAAGAACCAGGCTTGGAGACACCTGCACAATGTCTTGAATATTATTGGACATTCTTGTAGTTTATGAGATGGGAAGAGAAATTTTTCTGTTTTTGAGGACAGACTCAGCAAATGAATCAACCTGCTACTTCCCCAAGAAAATTCAATAATGAAATGGGGGTTGGTACCCAGGATTTTGTATGAAGGAAAAAAAGCTAAGTAATATTACATATCAGTCTCCAGGTGAAGAAAAAGCACCAAGTTTCTCTGTAATTTCACTAAAGCAAATTGAGTTTTCAAATCTTACTCTATCTTTCTAACTAAAGACAAAACTAGTCTGGTTCTAGTGCTATTTTCCACGACAGAAAATTCCCCCTGCCACTGTTTTATTTAAAAACCAACCCCAAATCACAACCCAGTTTACATGCTGTCCTTTATCCTCCTATAGAATTCTCATAACTAGCAAGGCAACTTACATAAAAAAGGCTTTCCAAACAAACAAACCCAACTCCTACTGATGAAATTATTCCTAGTTGTTATTTTGAAATAAGTTTTGGTATCTATTTCAGACTCAATAGTTTCTAATATTTTCCACATTCTATCAACACCTGCAAAGCCAAGATTTTAAGAGATAATTATTAAAATGTGGTCCTTACCATCTGTCTTAAAGTTGGTTGTCAAGTATTAAATACTCAAACATAATACTTTTGTATATGGATGACAATATAAACTCCTTTCCCCAAAGGCAGTATGTTGCAAAATTGATGTCTCAAGGCCATTGTAGTGACATCGTAACCTAAGTCAAGCATTCAGAAGCTCATCATCTGAGTGTCCAATAGCATCTGGGTTGGAAAGTGGATCTAAGTCTGCAAATAGACTGAACCAGGCAGACATGTCTTGATTACCACTGTTGGGAGCTAGTAAAAAGGGGAAAAAAAAAAAGAGTCTCAGATTCTTGAAATCACATTATTGTACCACTTTTATGATTTTAAAATAGGTGCTTCTTTTAATCAAATGTAAGACAACTGATAGGAATAAACATCAATTATATCTCTTGAGGATAATTTTGAAAAGCTAATGCAAAAGTAACTTTTGTTCCTACAAAGTAGGAACATTACACTTGTCTTGGTGCTTAAAATCTGTATTATAAAAGTAATAAAATATTAGATATAAGGGAAAAAATTCCCCTAATCTACTATTCATATTAACACACGCAACAGTTGTCATTCTGGTTTACACTTGTTTCCTTTGTCTTTTCTATGTGTACTTTACAAATTTTGATATATGTATTACGGAGTGAATTTTGTCTCAGATAAAGCTTCCTATTGACCAACTCTCTCTCCATGTGGAGACTGAAAAGTCACATACATAGACAGTCTGCGAGCTGTGGCAGACAGTCGAGGATAACGTTTATGCTGAAGGCTGGGGCTCAGAGATGGCACAGTGGCACTGGCAGTAGATCACCTCCGAAGGCTGGGCTCTCGGAGGCCAGGGGGCCAGAAAGCAGCGCCGAGACCCAGCGGACAATCTAAAGACCTACATGTGAGACCAGAGACACAGCGGGCAGGGGAAGCAAGGCAGTCCTACTCTTAAAAGTCTGAGGCAACACTCTTTTACAATCATGGTTACCACTTTCCACAGACTGGAGGGCTGGAATTTGGACTGGGGATAAGGTTAGGACGCAGTGAGAAGCTGCACTGTGTGTCCAGTTCTGTTTCTGGGAATTCCAAGGTGGTGTCAGTGATACCCACACAAGTTCTGGCTTTGAGTCCTGGGTGTACTACCTACTACGTCACAACGGGCAAGTAATTTAACCTCAGGGGGTCTTGTTTCCTCGTCTGTCAAGTAATGATCATGTAATTTATCATTAAACCAGGATACATGAGAGGGAATGGGGTGGAGGCTATTGATAATTGTACTTGAAGAATAGGTGTCAACCAGGAGAATGTGGTCATTCTAGTAATACCTGTGCTCCGGTGTAGCTGTTGGGTTCTATGAGTACATGCAAAGTGTATGGCATTTTGCAAATGTGGGATGGTTTTATATTCATCTGTCATAGTGGGAAATGAAGGTCTTACATTATTTTCATGGGGACTCTCCTTGTGTCCACTTTTCTTGCCTACAGAGACTGTTCTTATAGGACAACAAACAGAAGATGAATAAATCATACTAACTGTAATATAGGTATAGAGAAAAACAGCCCAAGTAACTTGTTAATTTTCATAAAGTAAAAGCAACCATAAACAATACCAACATCAAGCAATAACACACTACTCCTTAGAAGCTCCTCTTGTGACACCCTTCCAGTCACCACTCACCACACCACACCCCTACCCAGGCAACACTATATTCTGTTAAAATGCCCATATCCAAAAATCAAAAGATGTGGAAATGTTTCAGGTTAAAAGAGGCTAAACATGGCAACTGAATACATGACCCCAGACTGACTCACTGTCCCAGAGGGGGACAGTGCTATAAAGCAAATTACTGAGTCAACTCACAAAAATGGAATACAAACAAATGGTAGATTATAGAAAAGTATTATGGTAGTATTAAATTTCCTGAAGTTTACAGCCATACTGTGGTTGTGCAAGAGAACATACCTGTTCTTAGGAAACACAGACTGCAGCATTTAGGGGTAGGGGGTCATGGTGTATGTAACTCACCCCAAGTGGTACAGAAAAAAATAACACACATCACACACACACAGGCCTGCATAAAGCAACTGAGGAAAAATACCAACAGGTGAATCTGGGTAAAGGATATGCAGGTGTTCTCTGCGCTATTTTCATTTATGAAATATTTCTGTACGTCTGAGAGTCTTTCCAAGTAAAAAGTTAAACCAGCATCAGTGACTAATGCTATCTAAAATCCTGCAAGATAGAGAATGTGTCCATTTTCTGTGTATAACTACATGGTAATTACCACATGGACCAGCTCTGCAGACAAAATATAGTAAGTTCTCAGTGTATGTTAGCAATTACCATGACCAGGCCTACGCTAAGTGCCTGAACCTGTTGTCGACAGGCTTCCTGTAAACAAACAGCATCTTCCATCCCTAATGGTATTATCCATTATCAACAAACCTAAGCACAAAATAGAAGACTAGAGTACAGAATTTGGTATGACAGGTTCACAATTTCTATTTAATTCTTTCCATTGTGAGGGATATTGCCAGATATAGCCTTCTTCTTCTTCTTTTTTTTTTTCTGATACAGCCTTCATTTTAATTCACTATTAACAAAATACTTTTCTGGACAATATGAGACAAAGACTATAAAATGATTCTTTTCTAAATGTACATGAATTCAACTGATAATATGATGGCAGATAATATAAGTAAATAACTTACATTTTGTTAATTTCTTTGGACTCTCAGAAGGCACTGGCTGGTTATCAGTGTGTGAAAGAGGAAGTTCTAATCCTCCTTGGGAGGCCCAGCCTGGGGAGAGAGAAATAATGAATTATCCATTGTTAATGAAATAGGAAGTAGCATCAGAAAAACAAAAAAAGGGAAAAATATCTAATAAAAGTCCTCCAATTTTTGTCCCAGAGTAATCTACAGTATAAGACATGTGAGATACTTGAAATTTATCTGCAATTATGAATTTTATTCAAACCGTCTAAGTTCAGTTACAGCTAGAATTTCTTACATTTTGCAAAGTGGTTCTAAAATAAATATACAAGTTTCCTTTAAAAAACTGCAAATAGGATAAAGTATAAAAGAGAAGTTCTAAGGAGTCAGGAAGAAAGGAAACAGACCTGATAATTAGAATCTTGAAAACTATAAATACTTTATACCCTTTGACTGGGTAACCCCATTCCTAGAAATTTATCTTGAGGAAATAATTTAACTGAAGGAAAAAGTACATGTATGATTATGCTTCTTGCAGCATTATCTATAACATGACAAAGGAGAAACAATGAGGAAGCAATTGAGTAGATTATGGTGGATAAATGTGCCAAAATATGTGGTAGCCCTTAAACAGTATGATTACGAACACCCTTTTGGTAACACAGGGCAATGTTTGCTGTAACATGAAAAGTTATTTATGCTGTAATTAAAACACAGCAGTAGAAAGGAAATTAGATTATCCTGCCTACTGTCTTCCTGGCATAGAAGAGAGCATCTGAGGCCCAAGTCCTTACTTGTAGCTCCTAGAACATAGATCCTTTAACTCTCAGGGCAGCTCAGCTTCCTGGTCCACATCACAGACAGGAGAAAAAGAAGTAGACATAAAGGAGAGACCTAGTGAAGTAGGAAGAGTCCTGTACTGGGAGGCAAGAGACTAGATTTCAGTCCCCTTCTAACAGTGTAAACTGCACACAGGGCAGGACCGACGTTCTGAGTGGTGAAAAAATATTGTCAATGCTGTATTGCCAGAAAATAGGAAAAGAGTCCAGGGCTGCTAGCGATGTGGCAAGTGAGGGAGAGAGAGCAGGAGTTCATTAGTAGAGAGTGAATCAGTCTGTAAATCTTTATAACTGTTGGGTCGTTGATATGCAAGCGAGAATAACTGCTATCTAAAATTTTACTGCAGCCGACCGTCTGAATTATCCTAGATAGAGTGCCTTGTTCTCAAATAACACTATCCATTCTTAATTTTAGGCTATTTAACCAATTCTTAGTGAGTCATTATTTAACTGATACTTATTGTCTTTACTGAGCTAACTTTATGCTGCTGTGACAGAAAGCACAGAGATACATCAACCCACACATCACGTCCTTGAGTGCTTGCAGACTGGCTAAAGCATGATGGTCCTGCAGATGAAAGTATGAACACAAGTATTTTAATAGAAAATACCATGTGTTAAGACACTGTGAGGTGCTATGAGGCTTTTCCTCAGGGGTTAAAACCTACTAGAGATGAAAGACAGGAATACAAGGCAAGATAAACTATAATCACAGCCATGAAAACAGAGAAAGCACTGCGGGAGGCCAGAGGAGGGAGACAGCCGTTCACCTGGCAGGACTGAGGACGTCCTCAAGGTTGGAGTCGTGGAGGAAACATCAGAGGGGAACCTAAGAGGCTCAAGTCCACACTGCATTACTGAACACAGAAGCCAAGGAGGGACATGAGCAACGACGCCTCAAGGGGACCTGGTGCAGTGCAGTCACAGACAAGGCAGAGGTGGGTGGAGACGAGCCCACTGTGCTTCATTTTTGAAAAATGTAAGCAGAGTGCTGATACCCGAATCTGCTTCTTGGAGAGAGAACTCTGGAGGAAGCATGGAGGACGATCTGGGGTGTGGGAGACCTGTTGGGCGGACCCACAGTAACCCAGGAAACCAAATGAGGTTCTAAATGGCAGACAGGAAGAATGGGAAGCTTGAGACATGTTTTAGAAACAGAATTGACAGGACTTAGGAACCAACATGGAAGTGGGGAGCAAAATGATTCCTGAGGTGTTGGGCTGGACACAGGACAGTGGAACAGCAGGTGAGTAGAGAGAGCCCTTACACATAAACAAAGCAGGGACCCTCCCCTCGGGAAAACACCCGCCCCAGCTTCCACCACCGTCCTCCACTCCCGCCACCTCCGCCTCGCCCAGAAGGCTGCTGTGGAACCAGCTCCAGAGCTGCTCCTTGTTCTCTTGTCAACTCCGAGCCCACAGGGCGAGAACACGGGTTTTGCTAGGTGAAGAAACAGTGTCACCTCCGTAGGCAGGGATGACTTAGCAGGTCAAGAGTTTTAAACAAGACACTAATTTCCTATGTCGAGAAGACACCTACAGTCAATAAAGAAAGCGTGGGGTTAGTGGAGGTGGCAGGAAAGCAGCCCTTGTTTCACTCTCACTGACAGACTCCAGTAGTGACGGTATTTGTCCTTTTTTAGAAGATGGGTGTGACTGCAGATTTTATCTAGTATCACTGAAGTGAAGTCAAGCTCCCATCTTTGCTTCACAAAGATAAAGCAATTCAGGGGTGTTGAACAGACACTTACTGTTGAAAGCTCCCGCAGCACGAAGGCCAAGGTCAAGGAGTTGCGAAGGTAGGAATTGTGAAGAGTGGGCAGGAGGCTCAGACCCCACCGAAGGCTCCTGGGATGTGAGACTGGCCTGGGGGCTCCCAAAGGCAGCCTGGCATTCCTGGGAAAATTCCATAGCTCTCGAAGAACCAGGACTTAGGAGGCTGTTCAGAAATGAGAATTCCTTCTCAAAATCATCTTCCAATGAATCTACTGGTAAATCTTCTGCAACTGGTGAGTGAACATAAAAACAGAATGGCTTTTTTCTTTTTGAGGAAATGAGAGTAGGATGAAGGGCAAGTCGAGTTTCTTTTATTGCTCTCCTACTTTCTCAACATAATTTTTAATGAACAATTAAACTAATTAGAAGTTTATGTGAAAATAATTTCTAAATAGGTAGGCTACAGATCAAAATGACTATATTCACTATGAAAATATTCAGCTATGATGACTTATTTGTGAAACAACTAAGCAACCACCTGTGTAAGACAGAAATCACAGGAGGTGCAAGGAAAACAGATGTAAAACAGTAACAGGAGACTTTAATATGGCACCCTCAGTGAAAAACAGGCCAGGAGGACAAAAGTAAAGATATAAAAATGTAAACAGCATTGTCAACATGGCAGTTATATTTAAATATATACAAACCTTAATGGAAAACATACCTTCTTCTCAAGCACACATTGAAAATTCACAGAAATTAATTATAACTAAGGCCACACACACAAAAAAATCGGTTTCTTAAAATAGATATACTACAAAGAACATGCTCTGATTATAATGTAACAAAATGAAATAATTTCTTAAATAAAACCAAAAAACTAAAAGGCTCTTTCACCTGTAAATTTTTAACACCTTCTGTTAAGCAACTCTTGGTTGAAAGGGGAATAGAATTTCCGAAAAATAATCATAAGGTAGACCTTTCATATCATTATCTGTGGGATATTTAAATAACAATTAACAAGAAAAATCATGACCCTAAACACCTTTATCAGTAAAAATGAAAGATAGGGGCTTTAGCATGATAGAGAGGTGACATCTATGGACCCACAGATCAGTTTTTAAATAACTGGTGAAAAGTATTTTAAAAACAACCATTTAAAATCTCTGGAAATTGTTCCAAGGACACACATCAAATGAAAAAACATTTACTCAAGAAAATCTAATAAAATTCAGAAAGAATGAGAGACTGTGGTATTTGAACTAAGAGCCACTCCCTTCCACCCCCTTCCTAATTCAGCAAGATGAAAATGTGCTCTAGCCCAGTGCCGCCAAGAACTCAGGGCTCCCTCTCCCACCAACTCTCAGTCAAGAGCTATCTTCCCAGGAGGGTCAGATGTCAGCGCTTCATATCCTGTCCCCAGTTACCTGTTGCTAAGGCTAAGTCCTGAGGAAGCGCCTGTTTCCCACCCCAACACCAAGACTCCAGTCATGGGATTTGGGAGTGGCATGTTGAAAATATGGGGCCCTGATCACTTGACCCTGCTCATAAGGTGGTAGTTTCATGCTGGAAGAGCCAAGCCAAGAAAACTCTCCTCACTTAGCACTTAGCTACTAGAGCAAGGATATCAATCAGAGAGAAATTCGGTCTTTTTCACAACCCCAGATCAAGCCCTGACTCAGGGATTTTGCCTCAAGGGAGAGCAAATTATCAAACAGACAGATAGCTCCTATTTTTTTTCTCCAAGGGAACTGACTTCATTTGCAATACAGTGCGGAGAAATTCAGTCTAAGGATGCTCTCAGAAACAGTGCAGATTGAGGTGAAAGATAAGTGGGAAAAGACTAATAGGTTCATTGGACATATGAACTAAACTATAGGCCAACTGGCTTGCCTGGAAGAATCAGGGAAAAGGCCAGGAGGGAAGAGCCTGCTGGAGGTAAGAACAAATCTTAAACACTGACTTTTGGAACTATCCTTTCAAAGGAGTCCAAATTTGATTGGTTTTGGCTCTAGAACAATTTATGGTCCAGGGCTTTCTTGAAAACAATAGAGCAATCAGCTGGAGATTAGTGGGATTAAACAGCTGGATGTGGTCATGGAAAGAGACTCAGAGAGGCCTTACTAAACTTCACTGTCATCCCAGGTGACTGGGTATATGTAAGCCTGCCATCCATGAAGAGTTCCACTGTTGTCGGGGGTCAGGTAGGGTGGGGAATAGACTCTACTGAAACAATCCAACCTGACACTTAAAAAAGAAAGAAAGCAAATAATAATAACAAGCCCCAGAAAGCGAGGACCAATAGCTCGTTACTAAAATATATTATCTAAAATATCCAGTCTTCAACAAAAAATAAGAGGGCGTGCCAAAAAAACAGAAAAGTATGATCCATATGACAAGGAGAAGGAAGGCAACAGAAACTGCCCATGAGAATGACCAAATACGAAATGTAGTAGACAAAGCCTTCAAAGTAGCCCTTATAAATAAATTCAAAGAATGAAGAAAAGTATGATTAAGGGGAGTGAGACATTGTGCTATACACCAGAAATTGACACGCTGTAACTGACTATACTTCAATTTTTAAAAAAGTAAAAAAATAAAAATAAATAAATAAATAACAAATAAAGTAAAAGGAGTGAGGTGATAGATGTGTTTATTAACTAGGTGGGAAGAATCTCTTCACAATTACTCATATATTAGCACAATGTACAATTTAGATATCTTACAACTTTATCAATTATACCTCAAAAAAGCTGAAAAATGTAAATGCAATCTTAAAAAAAGGAAAGGAATGTGTGATGACAATGTTGCATCAAGTAGAGAGTATCCATAGAGTTAGAAATTACAAAAAGAGAACCAAATGAAAATTCTGAAATTGAAAAGTACAATACCTGAAATGAAAAATTCACTAGGGAGGATCAACAGTAGATCTGAACTAGCATAAGAAAGAATTAGCCAATTTCAAGAAAAACTGATAGAGATTACATAACCCAAAAAAACAGAGAGAGAAAAAGAATGAAGAAAAATGAGAAAGGCCTCAGAGAAATGATGGGCCAACATCAAAAGTGCCAGTATACACATAACAGGAGTCTCAGAGGATGGGGGATGGGCTGGGATTAGAAGAAATAATAGACAAGATGTCCAACCTTGCTGAAAACATCAATCTATTCATTCAACAGGCTTTACAAAACCCAAGTAGAATCAATACAAGGAGATTCATATCTAGATACATCATAGACAAACTACTGAAAGCCAAAGAGAAAGAGAAAATTCCTACATTCATGGATTGGAAGGATCAGTATTATTCAGATGACAATTAACTCCAAATTGATGCGCGAATTCATTGACGCATGAATTCAACACAATACATATCAAAATTCCAGTAAGGTTTTTTTTGGGGGGGGGGAGTGTAGAAATTCATAAGCTGACTGTAAAATTTATATGGAAGTACAAAGGGATTAAAACAGCCAAAATAACTTTGAAAAAGGAACAATGTTGTGGGGTAGTGAGAATTACACTACCTAATTCCCAAATTTACTATAAAGCCACAGTAATCAAGATAGTATGGTACTGGCCAAGGACAGGTATATAGATCAGTGGAACAGAATTTAGAATTCAGAAACACATCCTTACATTTTTTGTCACTTGATATCAATAGAAATGCCAAGAAAATTCAACAGAGAAAGGAGACTCTTTTCAACAAATGGTGCTGGAACAACTGGATATGCATATGCAACAAAACACAAAAACAAAACTTAGATACTTACATCATACCATAAACATTTAACTCAACATGATCGTAGTCCTACATGTAGGAGTTAAAATTATAAAACTTCAAGAAGAGAATATAGGAGAAAATCTTCATGACCTTGGGTTAGGCAGAACTCTTAAGATATGACACCAAAAGAACAATTCATAGAAGGAAAAAGAAAGACTGGACTTCATAAAATTTTTAAAATTTTGCATTTCAATTGGTGAAAATGAGAAGATTAGGATGAGATTTGTCATATATCTGACAAAGGACTTGTATCAAAAATATATTTAAAAATCTTACAACTTAATAAATAACTGAACTTAAAAATAGGTAATATACTGTATAGCACAGGGAAATATATACAAAATCTTATGGTAGCTCACAGTGAAAATAAATGTGACAAGGAATATATATATGTTCATGTATAACTGAAAAATCGTGCTCTACACTGGAATTTGACACAACATTGTAAAATCACTATAACTCAATAAAAAAATGTAAAAAAATTAGGTAATCTTAATACATTTGTCAACAAGAAGATACGTGAATGCCCAATAGGTCTGTGAAAAGATGTTCAACATCTTAAGTCACTGGAGAAATGCAAATTAAAACCACAAACTAAAAGCATTAGAATGTATATGATTAAAAAGATAATACCAAATGTTGACAACGTGGAGAAACTAGAACCCTCATACTATGCTAGTGTGAATAAAATGGTACAACCGTTTGAAAAATTTACGTTGGCAGTTCCTTACAAAGTTAAAGTCATATTTACCATATAACCTAGCAATTCCACTCCTAGGAATCTAACTAAGAAAAATGAAAACACATGTTCACACAAAGAGCAATACTTGAATGTTCATAGCAGCAATATTACAATAGTCAAAAACTGTAAACTATCCAAATATCTAACAACTGGTGAATGGATACACATAATGTGGTATATCCAACATAATACTATTCATCAATAAAAAGTAACTGGAAAACAGTAAGCAAAATGTGGTATATACACATAATGGAATATTATTCAGCTTTAAAAAGGAAGAAATTCTGCAACATGCCATAACATGGATGAAACTTGAGGACATTATGCTAAGTCACATAAGCCAGCTACAAAAAGACAAACACTATATGATTCCACTTATACAGTGTTTAGAGTAGTTGAAATCATGGAGACATCAAGTAGGTGGGTGTCTGGGGCTAAGGAGAGGATGGGGAATGAGGAGTTATCATTTAATGAGTACAGTTTTAGTTTTACACAACAAAATGTTATGGAGGTGGATGGTTGGATAGTTGCACAATATTATGATTGTATTTAATGTGACTGAACTCCGTATTTAAAAGTGGTTAAGATGGTAAGTTTTATATTACATGTATTTTACTACAATAAAAAAATTAAGGGAAAAAAAGTAATGAACTTAGCTATAAACAATAATATGGATGAATCTAAAAAACATTGTTTAATGGAAGACACAAAAAATTAACTTTTATATAATATTTATATGAAATGTCCATGAGACAGTAATTTATAGAGACAGAAATGAGATTAGTGATTTCCTAGGGCTGGGAGTCGGGGAGTGGGAGCACAGTTTAATTGCAAACAAGCATGAGAGAATTTCAGAGGTAGTGGATATATCCTAATACTCAATTGTGGTGATGGTTGTACTACTCTATAAATTTAGTAAAAAATCACTGAATTTTACCGTTACAGTGAGTGAATTTTATGACCCTAGGGAGCCTCTAAGCCCAGCTAACAATAATGCCCAGCAGCACATTCCAGTTTGCAGCCCTGCCTGGCAGCAGAGCCCAGCCTACGTTCATGCCCAATTGCTGGGCACAGCCTGCAGCCTCACCCAGGCAGGGAGCCCAGTCAATGACCTCACCCAATTGTGGGGTACAATGTGAGTCCCCACCCAACCAGGAAGTCTGGCCACTGACCTTGCCCAAAAGCAGAGCACAACCACAGTCCTGCCCAATGATGAAACCTAGCCTGTGGCCCTGCCTGGTCACAAAGTACAGACTAAGGCTGTATCAGACCATGAAGACCTGCTGCGGCCCCACCCGAGTGCAGAGGCCAGGCGGCAGCACCACCTGGCCAGGGAGCACAGCAAGTGACCCTGCCTGACCAGAGGTGATGTGGACCTCAGAGCTCAGCAAGTGGCTCGCCCCCTTTGCCACCTGAGAGCGTGGGCAGCAACTTTACCCAACCAGAGTCTGTTACACATTACAGTTAAATTGTCTAAAGTCAATGACAGAATTTTGAAAGCTGCAAGAAAAAAGTGACTTGTCACATTTCAGGGAAACCTTGTTAAGACCATAAGCAGATTTCTCAGGAGAAACTTTGCAGGCCAAGAGAGAGTGGGATGATATATTTAAAATACTGAAAGGAATAAACTGTCAATGACGCATGCTGCATCCAGCAAAGCTGTCCTTCAGAAATGAAGAACAGATAAATACTTTCTCAAACAAACAAAAGCTGAGAGAGTTCATTGCCACTAGACCTGTGTTATAAGACATGCTCAGGGGCACTATACAAGCTGAAACAAAAGGATGCAAATTAACCTTGTAAAAAATGCATGAACATGTACATCTTATCAGTAAAGGTAAATATATAGTCAAAGTCATATTCCATAATATTGCAATAGTGGTGTATAAATCACTTCAAACTCTAGTTTATAAGTTAGAAAACAAACATATTAAAAATAACTAGAACTACAATAATTTGTTATTGGATACACAAGATAAAAATGATGTGAACTGTAACACCAATAACCTAAAATGTGAGATGATGAAAGTAAAACTATAGAGTTTCTATATCCTATCAAGTTGTTATCACCTTAAAAAAAAAAGGATGTCACAAATAAGACATTTTATGTAAGCCTCATGATAATCACAAAAAAAAAGTAATAGATGCACAAAAAATTTAAAGGAATCAAAGCATACGACCACAAAAAGTCATCAAGTCAAAAGACAGCAAGAGAGGAATAAAGGAACAAGGGGATTACAAAACAGAAAACAATGAACAAAATGACATTAGTAAATCTTTACTTTTAAATAATTAAATGTAAATGGATTAAATTCTCCAATCAAAAGACAGGAGTGGCTGAATGGGTAAAAAAACAAGATCCAATGGTATACTGCCTACAAGAGACTCCCTTTAGCTTTAAGGATACATACACAAAGACTGAAAGTGAAGGGATAGAAAAATATATTCCATGAAAATGGTAACTAAAAGAAAGCATGGGTAGCTACATTTACACTGTAGCTATAATATATACACTATATATATATTCACATACCAAAGAATGAAATCAGACCCTTATTTTACACTACTCACAAAAATTAACTCGAAATGGGTTAAAATGTAATATCTGAAATTGTAAAACTCCTAGAATAAAAAATAGAGAAAAAACTCCTGGACATTGGTCTTAGCAATGATTTTTTGGGATTTCACACCAAAAGCTCAAGAAACAAAAGTAAAAATAGATAAGTGGGACTAAATCAAACTAAAAATCTTCTGCAAAGCAAAAAAAGAAAAATCAAGAAAATGAAACGGCAACTACAGAATAGGTAAAATATTTACAAACCATGGATCTGATAAGGCTTCAAACCTAAAATAGATAAAGAATTCATACAATTCAATATTAAAAAAAGAATAATCTCATCTTTAAAATGGGCAAAGTAGACATTTTTCCAACCAAAGACATACAAATGACAAACAGGCACGTGAAAAGATGCTCAACAGTACTAATCAAATCAAATACAAATCAAAACCACAATGAGAGATCACTTCACATCTGTTATAATGGCTATTATCAGAAAGACAGGAGATAATGCTGGTAGGATGTGGAGAAAAAGGAAATCTTGTGTACTGTTGGTGGGAAGGTACATTGGTACGTCCATTATGGAAAACAATACAGAGGTTCTTCAAAAAATTAAAAACAGAAGTACTATATGATCCAGCAATTCCACTTCTGGGTATATATACAAAGGAAATGAAATCACTGTCTTGAAGAGGTATCTGTACTCCCATGTTCATTGTTACATTATTTACAGTAAATAAGAGGGCATTATGTTAAGTGAAATAAGTCAGACAGACAAACACCGTATATCACTTATACATGAGATCTAAAAAAAGCCAAACTCCTAGAAACAGAGACTAGAGCGGTGGTTGCTAGGGCCTGGGGGATGGGAGAAATGGGGAGACTGGTCAAAGGGTACAAACTTCCAGTTACAAGATGAGTAAGTCCTGGGGAGCTAATGTACAGCATGGTAACTATAGTAAACAATATTGTATTGTTTACTTAGCAGTTGCTAAGAGAGTAAAACTTAAATGTTCTTATCCCCAAAATAAATATGGTAACTATGTGAGGTGATAGACATGTTAAGTAATCTTACTATGAAAATCATTTTGGAAAATATATGTGTATCAAGTCATCATGTTGTACACTTTAAACTTTACAGTGTTACATGCCAATTACAACTCAGTAAAGCTGGGTAAAAAAAGTGAACTCAAAAGTGTTTGTACAGAAGAGACATAAAAAGTGACAAAATTTTAAAAATTAAATGGATATTAACACAATCTCCTTTAAAAGGCTGTGACAAACTGTTTTGACATTTATATCTGATCATTTCATATTTTAATAAATTTACCATCTTACCTGGTTCACTTCCCAAGCTCATTTCCTCATCTGACAAAACTAACCTAAAGGAAAAACAAAACAAAACAAAAACGCAGATTTTGGTTAAAATACATTTGGGACTCATATTCTACAAATAGTTTTATATGGTTTAAAGAATTTCTTTTTAACTGAGGAGACATATAAAATAGCTGTCCAGTTGATCTCCTAAAATCTGAGACAAATCTTACTCCTTCTCTAGATCTACATAGATTGTGAAAATAATCCTTCACTCTTTATTCTTTCAATATACATTTACTGAGTATTGATGAAACAGGAGGCACCGTGCTCAGCACTGTGCTAAATACTATACCACAGAGAACATCTGTCACCAAAGTACAAAGTTTAGTTTTCAAGCATTGAAACATTTTGCTCAAGAATATTTGGGAACTGGAGAGAATGAAGAACTGTAGAAAAAAAATGGAATACTCTACTTGGAACAAGAAAGTGATGATGACAAAAGAAGACACATTTGCCTAAAACATTCTCAATCAATATGAATTCTGGAAATTTGTATCATCCATCTAGTATAATAATAATAATAAATGAAGATAAAGAAATTGAACTAGACTTAATCATTATTCCTCATGTATAACCTCACAACTCTAGTAGTTGAGGTTTTTTTAAATTAAGTCTTTACAGACACTTAAAAAGCAATACAGTATTTATATGCAAATACTGCAAAAATAAACCTACAAACAAAGCAAACAGATTCTTTGACCTGGAATGAAATTCCCAGTAACAGTATACATATATGGTATTTTAAACAACTTGGAAGAGAAGTGCTTTGGAATCTGCTAGTTAACTCAAAACATAGCTTTCATAATGCTGAGGATCCATGAGAATATTCTGAAGAAAACGTTTAGAAATGTAATAATGAAAATATTTACTAAATTAGTATATTTAATGTAACATGATTTTAAATGCCAGTGTATAGCTAAGTTAATACATTTCATTTATAACTGTATATCTGATTACTTAATCTATATCCTAAAACATTTATATATCTAAGTTAGTAAAAAAAAATTTGTTTGGATTTCCCTGGTAGAGAAATGCATCAGATGCTTATATTTCAGATCACCTTCTACTCAACAATATAAATATATGGTTGTCACTGTTTGGGCCTATTTCCGGGTTCATATTATACTCCGTACAATCTGGTTAAATGAAAAGTAAGTGGCAGCTCTGAAAGGAAAACAAGGGTAAGATGTGATAAAAGGGCAACAGGCAACATGAAGGATGTGCATAGCAAGAGCCCCCATTTTCAGGTAACCAGTCCCAGTCCCTTCTGTGTTGCTTTGAAGATAGATTTTCAATAGCTTCTGTCTCACAGCTGCTGACCCTGTCACTTTCTTTTCAAGCTGCCCCTTCTGGGATTCACTAGCCTCTTATTACAGGGCTTAGACTCCCTAACTATAGAATTTGGAGTTATCAGCCCAAACTGTTCTGTACTCCTATCATCTACTTTGTCTACCATGTTAAAAATGGGGTGGCAGGGAAGGTTTCAAAGCAAATTAATGTTAATTGGAAAAATGACATAGAAATAAGTATTCAGTAAGTCAGAGAAGAAATAACTCTTTCCAAATAGATCATAACACGATACATAACTTTTGCTTGCTTACTTATTGAGGTTTTCAGTGAGACAATCATTTTCTATTTGTTCTTCTTTATGGTGTTCAGTAAGCTTGCTTGGAGAGTCTTGTAGTTGCTAAGGATAAGAAATTCAATGTTAAGTAGATGGAAAGACTCTGTTTCTCTCTTTGTGCAAACAAATGAGAATAAAAATTCTAAAGAACAATATAAAGTGGGGAGGGTATAGCTTAGTGGTAGAGTGCATGCTTAGCATGCACAAGGTCCTGGGTTCAATCCCCAGTAACTCCTCCAAAAATAAACAAATAAATAAACCTAGTTACCTCCTCTCCCCCCAAAAAAAGCTCAAAAAAAAAAAAAAAAAAACCACCCACACACAATATGAAATAGGAATAGTTCTGAAATAGAGAGTGAGAAATAAGGGAACTAAATGTTAAAGTCATTTTTAATTGACGTATAGTTGATTTGCAATGTTGTGTTAATTTCTGGTATACAGCATAGTGATGCAGTTGTATATATATTCTTTTCATATTCTTTTTCTTTATAGGCTATTACAAGGTATTGAATATAGTTCCCTGTGCTATATAGTAGGACCTTATTGTTTATCTATTTTATATATAGTAGTTAGTACATGCAAATCTCAAACTCCCAACTTATTCCTCCCTACCCTCTTTGCCCCTGGTTTCTTTTCTCTATCTGTAAGTCTGTTTCTGTTCTGTAAATAAGTTCACTGATAATCATTTTTTTAGATTCCACATAAAAGTGATACCATATGGTATCTTCCTTTGTCTTTCTGGCTTACTTCACTCAGTATGATAATCTGCAGGTCCACCCATGTTGCTGCAATCTCCAGGTCTATTCATGGTATTATTTTATTCTTTTTTATGGCTGAGTAGTATTCCATTGTATATATATCACAACATCTTTATTCAATCATCTGTCGATGGACATTTAGGTTGTTTTCATATCTTTGTAATTGTAAATAGTGCTTCTATGAACATTGGGGTGCATGTATCTTTTTGAATTAGACTTTCCTCCAGATATATGCCGAGGAGTGGGATTGCTGGATCACATGGTAAGTTGTTTTTTAGTTTTTTAAGGATCCTCTATATTGTTTTCCATAATGGCTGCACCAAACTACATTCCCACCAGCAGCATAGGGGGGTTCCCTTTTCTGCACACCCTCTCCAGCATTTATCATTCATAGACTTTTGAATGGTGGCCATTCTGACTGGTGTGATGTGCTACCTCACTGTAGTTTTGATTTGCATTTCTCTGATAATTAGTGATAGTTAGCATTTTTTCATTTGCCTATTGGCCATTTGTATGTCTTCACTACATAGATGTTTGTTTAGGTCTTCTGCCCATTTTTTCATTGAGTTGTTTGTTTTTTTGTTATTGAGTTAAATGAGCTGTTTGTATATTCTGGAAATTAAGCCCTTGTCAGTGGCATTGTTTGCAAATACTTTCTCCCATTCTGTAGGTTGTCTTTTTGTTTTGTTTATAGTTTCCTTTGCTGTACAAAAGCTTGTAAGTTTATGCAAATATAATTTGACCTGAGCCCCATGTCCTTTGCATTCTGGCTGCCTGTGGCACACACACTGTGGGCTAGTCACTGGATTTACCACTTTGTGATATGCCAAGAAGACTTATGTGTTGTTCGCCTGTATCGTAATTCTCTAAATACAGCTAAAGATCTTTAACTTCAAGACTGAACAGAAATTGGATTTTAAATTTGCCTGAGTACAATACCCAGTGAAGCATTCATATAGGAAATTAAAAAAAAAAGACACATGCACAGTAAAAAACAAAAAAACTAACTCAAGGGTCTCTATTAGACTGGAAGATGATAGAGCATGACTTAAAAATCCATACCAAGTCCCAGCAATGTACAGTTGCAAGATACAAACCAATCACAGATATCACATCTAGCTTGAGTTAAACCAAACATTTTCAAGCACTACTGAAATTAAGGCAGAATGATTAAGTTCAAAGGTACTGAAACCTAGCCTACCAGAACTGAAGAAATGATTAACACAGTGCAACTCTGCTGGATGAGCCATTTACAAAGAAGGTTGACAGGAAGAGTACATTTTACACGTAGATGTTATAGAAAGAGGTGATCTAATATAGGTGTCCCTTCAGCGGCAATCAGACATATATAATGACCAAACCTGGCATAGTTTTTGCATCATGAGTTGCATCCATGACATGAGTGTAAAAGTAAAGCAAGGAGATTTTTCTTTAACTTCTAAAATTGTCAAGTAGGTAATTTGGTCATTTTTGAAAACACAGGGCCACTTTCCATCACTTGTTCCTCTAAAGTTTTTCCTTTCCATAACCTTGTTTCTTCTTTGTATTTTAATTTTCTTTTCACTTTCCACCTCTTTTATTCCCCCACACCTTACTAATATCTTAAGCCCACCAGCAGTATTCCCATGTATTTGTGCAGAGTTGCTCGTAGGAATCAGGAATCAGGAAAGTGCAGAAAACGACTGGCTAAGAAGTGTAGAAAACTGTCTCCCAGTGTTTCATAAAGTTGAAATTAGGCTTAGCAAAAAGTAGTTTCAAAGTTATTATCCAAAGAAAGTGTAATGTATCTAACAAAAGAACAGCGAAAGAAACGTACCTTGAGAGCTACAAAATCAAATGGATGAAAGCCAGCATAAGCTCCATGGATTTGGGACATCATCTGAGCTGCTTTCTCCCAGAATCGAAGTAGTGTTCTCTGCAGAAAAAAAAGAAAAGGTGACACCACAGTTCTGCTTCCTCTCCATGATTTTTTGTCAGTGCTATTTTTTTCTCACTAGTATGGTAGATGAATAGCTGTCAAATAATGAGAAGCAGAAATTAAAATCAATTTCCAAGGCTGGGGAATCTGAAAGCACTGTAACTATTAAGTCTGCAAAGGAATTGGCATCGTATCTGCAGGTGTGTGCCTATCTGTATCCAGCACTGAAATGTACACAGGAGCCAGCTAGAGGGTACTTGCAGCCAAGAGAAAAAAACTGGAGGATTAGAACACCCTCTGAAGAATCCAAAAGAAAAATGATAAAAGCACCAAAACATCGTAATTGCATTAGAGGTATATGTGTAAACTTCTATGTCGGTAAGCATATATAAGCCTTTATTAATTGGAGAAAAATAGTATGTACCACAAAGTTTGGACTTCCATTTAGGATTCAAGAAAGACTTGTCCAAAAAATGTGTTATTCAAGCTAACTGAAGTAACTGGACATCTTTCTTGTTGCTTCAAGGTTCCTGTTCAAAGTGAGGGGGAGGAGTGGAGAGAATAAAGGAGAGCTAACTAACAGGTACTGTGTTTCAGGCATTACGCCCATAGGTGGTCATGCACTTTTATTTTCAGGTGTAGCCTTTATTGATTCTTGAATTCCACAGTAGTGAACTGAATTAGGTAGATACCCAAAAAGCA
This sequence comes from Camelus dromedarius, assembly GCF_036321535.1. NCBI lineage: Eukaryota > Metazoa > Chordata > Mammalia > Artiodactyla > Camelidae > Camelus > Camelus dromedarius. The sequence continues at coordinate 70,244,848 of NC_087439.1, read as the reverse complement.
GCAGTGAATGTCCATTTCCTTTGGTTTATTATTCTTTTCTTATGTAAAAACAGTTTATTCTATTTTGCCATTTATAAATACATAGTAAAATCAGTATGTAAAAACAGTTTATTCTCCTATTTTGCCATTTATAAATACATAGTAAAATCAGTAACTGTTACTTATTAATATCTAACTTCCTCATTGTGTGCTATTTATGTGTGGTTTGGAGTAAAATAAGCGCAAGTGAGACTTCTGAGATTAAAGTGATGTGGAATGGCAATTTGGCAGAATGAAAAGAACACAATCCTAGAATTAGAAAACTTAAGTTTTTAAGCCTGATACTGCATTTGTTTTAAGTCTCATTTAATTCTCACTTTCCTCATCCATAAAATGATAGAAAAGTGTTAAATTTGGGGGCCACAGCATCTTTATTTCAAATGAAATCATATGTAGGACTAGTTCAAAATGGAGTAGCTCTGGGTGAACCAAGGTTAATGGGCCTTGAATCCTGCCTCCTCTCAACATTCCCCTCCTCTATCCTAGACAGTCCCTAAGTCAGTCTCTTTCTCTCTGTCTCTGTCTCTCTCTCCTAGTACACCAAGGAGAATGACGTGAAGCCATGGGAGCAGGCATCACTGAGGTCTTATTCAGACTAGTATTCCATGATTCTGACTATCATAACCTCCATAAGTCAGTTTTAGGACAGTTAACAATTTTTATACCCTTTAGACAACTTTTAAAAAGGAATCTCACCACTAGTCTTTACTTCAAGGACATGCTGACCATGGAGGTGGATACCTGGTAGGTAGTGAGTGAATGAGATAACATATTGCAGCGACTAGCTCCAAGTAAATCCACTTTCTGACAGACATCCATCTTTAACTTGTCAAAAGAAGCTTTGCTATTTCTCACTTGGATCTGTACCTGCAACCACAAAAATATTAATTATAATTACTGATAATACAGATATACAGGATCATGAAACACATTTTCAGACACATGAAATTATAATAAAAAAGACTAATTTCTTTCCCTATATTATTATTTAATGATTAGTGGTAAAGGTTTTGACTATTTTTAGTAATTGTAGGACATCTTTCCAGCAGATATCTTTATGCTGAGAAACTATATGATGATAGATGGACAGAATACAGTTAAGAACTAAAACAACAGATTCCAAATAAAAAGAAACACCCAAAACTACTGATAGGTACTATTTAGCTAGAAAGAGTAAAAGAATAAATGGAAAGGGACACAGTTAGTGTTGGGAAGCATTAATAATGGTTCTGAATCAGATAAGTTTATAAATTTAAATGCAGGCTTATTATATTTCTTATACATAAGGTGAGTCATACATCACCACGTAGTGTGAATATTCAACTTTGTACTCATTCATTCATTCAACAAATATTTATAAGGTATCTATTATGTGCCAGGCACTGTTCCAGGCACTGGGATACAGTGGTAAACAAAACAAAGCTCTTCCCCACCATCCCTAAGTGAGGAGGCACAGGAAAATAAGAAGTAAATAAATACATAAGATAATCTCAAGTTGCAAAGATAACATATAAATGCAACAGAAATGGGTGACTACTTTAGGTAAGATGGCCAGGGAAGTCCTTGGTGAGCTCATGCATGATGTCTGAATTGGGACATCGTCCAGTGCATGCATGATGAGTGGGCCATGCTAAGACCCTGAGGAGAGCTGTTCAGGCCCAGGGAAAAGCAAGGACAAAAGTCCTGGGTGTGGGAGGTGGGTGAAGAGCTTATCATGTTTGCAGAACAGGAAGGAATATGTTCTAGAAAGGATTGAAGCATAGAAAATAAGTACAACATGTGGCATCAGAGGAACCAGGGATCAGACTGTGCAGGGCTATTTGGGTCCAGATAAGAGGTTTGGATTGCATTCTTTTTTTTTTTACTTGAGGTGAAATTCCCATAACATACACTTAACCACTTAAAAATGTACCATTCAGTGACACTAATGTGTTCACAATGTTGTGCACCACTCACTTGGATTGTATTCTAATTGTCAAAGATTATAAAGGGGACAGGATAACAGGTTTCTGTGGCCTGAGGCCACGTGTCCACCTACTTTCCCAGGTCTGCTGGAGTAATCAATGAGGCAGAGTACTCAAAGCAGCTAGTATAAAGGCTCCATCAATATTAAATATGATTTTTACTGTAGGTACTTTAAATATTTATAAAATGAAGGAGTAAATGAATTTTATTATTCATGCAGGGTAGATTTGGGGACACAATTTATAATGAGTTTATTTAGCAAAAACGTGTATTTATACACATATAGTTGCTTTAAAAGTTTGTGGTTAAACTACATATTGTGACAGAATGAAAAATTTGACAACCTTCACTTATGATTAATAATCATTCAGTGGGGAGGGTACATAGCTCAGTGGTAGAGTACATTCTTAGCGTGCATGAGGTCCTGGGTTCAATCCCCAGTGCCTCCATTAAAAATAAATATAGGAAAACCTAATTACCCCTCCCAAAAATGAAAAAAATTAAAAATCATTTAACATGAATTTTTACATAAGTTATATGTTTTTCCTGACTAATAAACTATTTTCCTCCTGTAAACAACTCCTAAAAGTCCACATGAACAACATTTAAAAGGTAGTTAGGTCTATTATGAGAGGTATAAAAATAATAGAAAAGGATGATGGGGTGGAGATGTCACTCAAAGAGTAAAAAACAATAGCGTGACGACCTTTTGTACTTCAATTGAGGATTTCCAGGCAACCAAGAATTTACAATGCAACATAGTTCCCCAAAATAGTTTGATGTTCTATGTGCTTGATTAAATTATTCTGTAGAGGTTCAATAGCTTTATGTATCAAAAAACCAACAAGGGTGTATTTTCATACTTTTCTGAATTTTTCCATTTGTTTTAAGGTGTCTGGGTCCAGTTCTTGGGATACACCTTTCATCCACAGCAGAGCTCCTCTGTATTCTGTGCGCGCCTGCTCCATCCGATTAATTGTCATCAAAGTATCAGATACAGCCCTTTGGCTGAATGTTGCTACTTCTTGCTTAAGACGAGCCAAGGGAGTATATAGGGCCAATCTAAATGGCAGAGAGGTAAAAATCAGAGAGATGTACATCCCACGAGCAAAATAAAACAAAAACAAAGGTTTAAAACAACTGTAAAGCATAATTTGTTATCAAGATGAGTCTATAAACAGGACATTATTAAGATGTCCAAGAAGTTTTAGAAAACAAATAAGAATCTTACAGCTAACTTTGAACTGTTAATAAAAATGTGTCTATATCTCCCCCTTTTCTCATTTTAGGTAATATATATTATTTCTGCAGCATTTTGGATATTTACCCATGTATAAATAAATAATCTACCAAGTAAATTTGCCATTTAGAAAAAAATTCCATGAGTAAAAAGAGAGCCTGTATTCATAAAGCACAATCCTTTAAGCAGAAAGCCTTTCTTTTGACAAATTTAGGGAAAACCTGGGTATAGAAAAGCAGATAAATGCTAGAAAAACTAGTGAGGATAAAGTTCTTAGCAGCTGAGGATGAGTACAAGAAAAAAAAAGAATTTAAGAAACGTAAGTCAAACCCAGCCCTTCTGTTCTGCTTTTGACTTGGTAGGCCTTGTATTGAGTGTCCCTTTGTCACCTCCTTAAAGATAGATCTTTGCACTGATGCGGTACTTCAGAATAAAGTCACTTAAGCTATACATTGTCATTAAAAGTCTGATAGGCCTGTTTTTATTTTTCTCCTGAAAATGCAACGATTTTGTATTGTACCTATTGTATTTAATAATTGTAAATTACTTGTATAATATAATACACAATTATGTAATATATAATATAATAATTATATAATATTTAATTGTATTAAGACCTATTGTATTTAATAATTATAGGAGATTCTTTGCAGCAGGTATTTTTAATGCTAAAAAGTTATAAAATAATAAATGCAAAGTATATAACTAAGAAGAAAAAATTTCCTCCACTTAAAAAGAGGAAAAGTTCCAAAGTACTCAGAGATTGTATAGTATCCAAAAAATTAAAAACCTATATATATACATACACATATTCTAGCCACTCTCTTTCTCTGTTATATTAAACCACTTAAGAAATTTAAACACAGGCCTAAAGGCTATTTCTAGGAGTTAGGTAACCTGAGAATGTAAATCTTTAAATAATTATTTTAAATACAAAATAAGTAAGAGTTAAGCATCAAAACAATTATATACTGCAATGTATTTCTCTTTTAATTGGAATGATCAGAAACCTTTACAAATATGTAAATTTAGCTACATACATCAAAACTGTCATACTGACTATAAATTTAAGGATGATGCAAAAGCATGGTAAACCTTTGCTTGGCTGAAGAACAGAGTGCCCTGCCAGTGGCATCCATCATTTCGCCAGCCTGCGTTGTGTCCCGTTCTGCTTGGAACTTTAAAAAGAGCCCTAGTTCGTTTTCTTCCTCTGATATAACTAGGGAAAAAAATTACAATACAGTTCATTGTTCCATTTTATCATTTGTTTAAAACACACACATACAACTAAAATTCTCATAGCAATAATTCTTTAAACATAAGAATTACTTGAGGGAAGAAGAAGAGAGACTTATTTTTAAAATGCAAGTTCCTGGGCTCCAGAGATTCTGATTTTATAGGACTGAGGTTATGGTTTTCTTTTCTTTCTTTTTTCTCTTCTTCTTCTGGTTTTTTTTGTTTTTTTTTTTTTGTTTTTTTTTGTTTTTTTTACAAGCACTTCAGATGGTTTTGATGCAGTGAATCCATGGATTTCACTTTGGGAAAGACTGATCTTTAGTGAAAAAAATCCAAAATGATAAAACAAAACCACAGATGATGCATTTTCAAAAGTACAAAGATGCATTTTAGGATCATTGCCGCTTACAAAGTACTCAGTTTTTTATTTCAACTTACTCTCGTCTCCCATCCTGGCTTCATTTTCCTATGCTCAGTATCTCAGATCCACAATTGTCCACAATTTTGCTTCTAAAACCCTAAAAGTTGACATGTAGTGCAATACTAAACGTGTGGTTGGTGGACCAATGCCAATTCAGAACCATTTGCTACCAGCCTGTGACAAATAACAAAAGTAAGAAACTATTTAGGAACGTTTATCAATTTGACTATTTTATATCTGTTGAATATAATAATAAAAAGTGTGCTTATATTTTGCATGTTTTCTTTAATCTCATTTTCCTAAACATTCATTTTTATTGTGTTTTCAAAAGTGTCAGTTTACAACAGATTAAAAGTAAAACGCAAAACAGAATATGGTCCTTCACCATAAAGTTTTAGAAGCACTGATCTAATGGAAGACAACCCTCTCATCACAGTAAGACAAATAGGCCAGGGGAGTCCATAAAGCGTTCAAACTGTAAGGTTCAAGTGAAAAACATGACCATGTCATGCCTAAATTCACCGAGGTTTACTGATGGAAAAATTGAAGTTAAAAACTGAAAGGGAAGTCCCTTTCAGTACCTAGAAGGCAGCAGGCCCTGCAAGGGAGGCCCTGGGAGAACACGATGGTGTTATGGGAGAGAGTGTCTACATATTCTGTAGCAGCATCTTTAATAAAACCATGTGCTGTCTTATCAACAATTAACCTGATCAAGACTGGACTGGCATTGGTCCATGGACCATACTTTGGATTTGAGGAATCTTGTTAATTTAATATTCTTACATAATTAATTACTTGAGAGATGTACAGATTATACATTTCCTTTGAATCAGAACTTCATAAAATATATGTCAGTGAAAACTATTAGAAAAAATACTAATTTGTGGATGATGATTCAGAAAGCTCCCTGGGAACTGGGATTACCTCATGATCAAATATCAGTTGAACATGAATGCTCATTGAGCCTTATCCGTATCAATGCAGAAAGGGGAGGAGATGAAGCTGAATTTGTGCTGATTCTGTGTTCGGACCTCCTGCCAAAAATGGCAGACTCAACTCCTGTATGTTCTTCCCCTAGTAAAGATTTACAGTGCTGGACGAATCTACCGTAGTCGTCTGATGCCAGCCTCAACATAAAATGTATTAATAAAATAGTCTTCAAGAAATCATGTATTTATACACAATCTTGAAGAGAAAGTGAAAAAGATAAAATCTGTATAGGTATACCTCTTCCTTAACTTGAAATGCTTCACCAGTGTGCTAAAAGCTCTCGTGATTTCAGGACAAAATGCAGGATACACAAAGTTACCAATGGTTCTTTACATTTCCATTTCTATCACAGGACTCCTCTGGTCCAATGACTGTGATGGCTCTTTACTGCTTGGTTTGCTCTTTTATCACCCTATTAGTCGCAAGTACAAACTCTTTTGTCATGCAAACTATCCTCACTCTTTAAGTTACTCCCCTAACTCCAAATCCCTGTCCCCCCACATATTCAACTTCTATAAACCCTTCAAGTTTTACTGCAATTCCATCTATGGAGTTGCCTTTACCAATCACTCTAATACACAGTTATTTTTCACTCCAAGACAATTCAGAGTTATGTCTGTACCACTATTCTGAACTCAATTACATGCTATTCTTTCTCTTGTATTTTGTTATAAAAAGTTGTTTCTTCAACTATTTCCTTGGGAAAAGCACATAGTCTTAACGTGGCAGGCACTCAAAAATTATGCTATACTGGATTTTTTGCCTTAATGGGACAATATATGAGCTTTGGCTACAAATTTTTGAGATTAATTCACATAGCTACCCAGGAAAATCACTCATTGAGCAGATATTTGTTGAGTACAGACTACATGCTAGACATTGTTTCTAGGCTATGAGGACACAGAAATAAACAGACAAATTCCTATCCTTAAGGAGAGCATATTCTAGTGGCAGTAAGAAAAACATAAAATTTACAGAATGCTGAATACTGTTAAGTAGACAGAAAGTTATGAGAAAGAGGAGTATTTCATTTTAGATAAGGGGGTCAGGGAAGGACTCACTATAAACATGATATCTGAACAGATACCTAAAGAAGGTTGGGAGCCTACTATGCAGACATGCCTACTGTGAAGGAAATGAATTGGTTCGAGAGGAGAGAGTTTTAGGAGATGAGAGTAGAGAAGCAACCAGAGAGGTGGCCATGCCCAGTAGGGCACTGTAGTTAACGCAGTGCGGAAGAGATCCAAAGACTGAGTTCTAACCAGAAGAGGTCAAGAAGAGAGGTGCCCTGCAATGGCAGGAGACTGAGAAGGAATGACCATTAAAAAGAAATCCAGGGATATATGGTGCCTGGCAGCCAAGAGAAGAGAGTGTCTGAAAGAGGAGGGAATAATCAACTGTGTTCAATAACGTGACAAGGACTGAGAATTGGTCCCTGGACTTAGTTCCTTATTACTACGACAAGAGCAGTTTGGTGGAGTGGAGGGGATGAAAACTTGAGTGGGGCGAGTGCAAGAGAAAGTGGAAGGAAAGAAATGGAGACTATGTATATAATTATGTCAAAATTTCCTGTGAAAGGAGCAGAGGAATGGAATGGTAACTGCTAGAATAAGTGGGGGTCAAGAGAGAGAGTTTTTAAATGATGGAAGGAAATCCACTTAAGACTCTGGGCAGGAAAACTAGACTCAGCAAAATGAATCTGTGTCAGAGGACTTGATGAACTGAGGACACTGACTGGGTAATTTGAGAACAGGTTACTGTAAATACTCATTTTTGTCATAAGAAACTATTTACAAAATAATTCCATAAACTACTATTTTTACATTAAATCTTTCACTTCAAAAAATGCAAATAAATATATATTGTAAACAGGAATTATTGGATAGATATCTATGATTTCATACCATTGAGTCTTAGCTGATATTTCTCAACTATCTTCAGAAGTTCAGTGCATGTCTCTTGAATGGAGTGAAAAACCTTTGAAATATAAATTTTATTAGGACAGTTTAAAGAAGCATAGACAGATATAAAATATAAAAAAGCACTTCAAAAGCAAAACATTTTCTTACAAGTATTACGTCTATTTTTCTTGACTGTAATGTACTTCAGTTTTGGTTTTATTTATTTTTTTTAACATTTTTTATTGATTTATAATCATTTTACAATGTTATGTCAAATTCCAGTGTTCAGCACAATTTTTCAGTCATTCATGGACATATACACACTCATTGTCACATTTTTTTCTCTGTGAGTTATCATAACATTTTGTGTATATTTCCCTGTGCTATACAGTGTAATCTTGTTTTATTTCTGATAATAGAAAACACATTTAGATTTCCTCCATGAGGGCTGGAAAAAATAGTCATAAATACATGGGAGCTAATAAAATTTTTTAACTGTGGTGTTTGTCCTCCCCTGGGCTCCAAACTGTCTAAATAGCAAAAAGTTAAATCTAATATAAACTACATCAAACATTGCCTACCACAAATGAAAAGAGTAAGGAAAGAAAATGTTAACTAACTCAAGAGTCTGGCTTTTCTCCAATATTGGTCTAAATAAAACAGGTCAGTGAATTTACCAAAACAAATTAAATAATGTGTTACAACATAAAAAATAAACTACTTTCACATGATTTTGTTTAGAATTTTCCATGAATATTAATTCCTTCATTACCACTGTTGCTAATAGCTAACAGAAAAATAAAATATCCAATAAACTCCTATTTCAAAGTAAGCACATGAAAATTTGAGATCAGGATACATTATACACAGGAGGTAACTCTTCACACATATCTATATATGTAGGTTTTCCCAGGGAAACAAGCTGGCATAGATTTTAGGGTGCAGCATACAGAAGACTCACAAGGTCCTATGCTGAAGAACTGCAATGAAGTTCAAAAAGACTTTGGAAAAAAAAAAACCCAAAAAACAAAACAAAACAAAACAAACCCCAAAAGACCTTGGCACTGTAGTATAGTATTAGGCCCTAACCCTTTGTTTATCAAATGAATTTCCAACATCCCCAATTAAGCCTGAATGCTGTATCTATGACAAAGTTATGCTATTATTTTGACATTTGATCAGATCAAAGGAAGATTGATAACAGACACGAAAATCTAAATGGAGGAGCAACCATCAATTTTCCATATGAGGTTAAGTATGTTTGGATTGTATTTTGTATATGGATTTGGCAATTTAAAGAGCTGTTTTAAATCCAAATGGAAGGAGACTAGACAAGAATACAAAAATGATAGTTCTATTATGATGAAGTGACAATGGCTGATTTTTTCCCATGGGTCCTTGAAAGATTTATATATTATTGCTATCCATTTTTACAATAAATTTTTTTCAGTTTTAGTGAGGTATAACTTGACCAAATTGTAATATATTTAAAGTGTACAACATAATTTAAGTATATATACTTGTTATGAAACTATTTTTCATTTGTAAAAACAATAGTACAAATATGGGAGAAAGTTCTTGGTTGATTCCAAATACTTGTCTAATGGATAAGAATAACACTGAATATAAAATATGTCACCCATAGATTACTTAACGATGTCAAACAATATGAAAAAAATCTATTTTTGTGGGAATATATGTGGAAACAACAAAGAGTTCCCTTAGTGTTAAAATATACTACCTACAATGAAGTCCCTTTACTTTTTCCACATTTGTAACTGAATCCTAAGAGGAATACTTTTCAACACAAATAGTAAAAGCTTATTAAATAGAAATAATTTCTATTTCCATATTTATTATGGCAATGATGGAAGTTTATTTTTTGTAGAATGAAATTACTTAGTAGATTGACTTATTTAATTAGACCTATATTTTTAATAATTCTAACAAACGATTACATTTCAAGCATAACAGAGCCCCTGCCTGGAAATGTTTATAAAAGTTATCTTAAATTAGTATATTTACACAGAATTAGCAAATCTGCATTTAAAAATCTAGACCCTTTTCATTAATATACATGAGATCTTTCTTCTAATTGCTTTAGTTACTTAAAAGTATAAAACATATAGCTTTAAAGTTGTTTCATGGTTTATTATTCCTTTTATTTAAAATGAAAAACAGAGCCAAAAATACATGATGAAATACTTCAATTAATTCCATCCCTTAATAATAGAAACAGAAACTCCAACTTGTAAAATCCTAACCCACTATTTGATTTCAATTAATTTATTTCAGTGAGGTACAAACTTTAAATAAAAGTAGTACAAAGTATTATCACATGATATATAATGAGTAGACGGTCCCAATTAGGAATATAGTTTTTATAAATTGAAATATAGTCAGTTATAATGTGTCAATTTCTGATGTACAGCACAATGTCCCAGTCATGCATATACATACATATATTCATTTTCATATTCTTTTTCATTAAAGTTTATTATAAGATATTGAATATAGTTCCCTGTGCTATACAGAAGAAATTTGTTTTTCTTTTATCTATTTTTGTATATAGTGGCTAACATTTGCAAATTTCAAACTCCCAAATTTATCCCTTCTCACTCCCTTTCCCCAAGTAACCATAAGATTGTTTACTATGTCTGCGAGTGTGTTCCTGTTTTGTAGATGAGTTCATTAGTGTCCTCTTTTTTCTTTTTTTTTAAGAAGGAATATAATCAATTCATTAACATTTAGCTTAAAAACTACAATACTTGTGCCAGAGACATTACCTAATTCATGATTTATCTAATTTAAGAACACAAGTTCTGCCAGTTCTCAATTTGTGAGAACTCTTATCCAGACGATCTGATTGACAGGTGGATACAATTATTCTATTATGAAGCTTGCATTTATCCCGGTAAATTCTTCAATGTGAAAGCTTGTCATTGTCCCCCCAGTAGTCCCAAATAATAACAAGTTATATGAAATGCACAGAATCCTGAAATTTACCTCAAGTTTAGCATCCAGCTCAGCATCAGATGCCACCACGTGCTCATCCTCCTTTTTCCCTGTTGCTTTGATAAAGACCTGTTTAGTTTTCCAGTATTTCTTTTGCATTCTGCTGACTACTGACTGGTTATCTTCTGGTCTGGGCTGCCCAAAGGAATCCATGGAATGACTACAGGGAATAGACTAAAATTAAATTTCTTAAAAAATCTTTTCAATAATAAGTATCTATTTAGCCAATATTTAATCTAATTAAAAAGATACTAAATAGAATATTTATGTTAACAGCTAAACATGCTAATATTTTCTTTGTATGGTCTAAATTTATATTTTAATTATAACATATACAAGTAAAAGGCAAAAATATTAATGATACATATATTAATTTTATTTATAACAAAGGTGTTAGAAAACTGCTATGATTTTGCAGTAATGGCTAGAAATATTTCTATCTGACCAATCTCTATTTGTGGACATTTATTAGTTTCCAATTTTTGCTTTTGTAAATAATATTGAAAAATGAACTTGGACACACATCTTTGCAAACTACTAACATTTCCTTGGGAAAACTTCCTATGGATTAATTGCTATGTCAGAAGAATACACATTTAATAAAAATCCTCAGATATGCAAAGATTCAAATATATACTCTTCTTTAAAAATTACTCAAAGAAATATTTTAATATCCAATTAATAAAACAAAAATAAAGACCTTAAGTGTAGGGGAGATACGTTATAAAAGAAACAGAGATGGAAATTGTAACCTTTTGTAAACTTAAAAATTAATGTCTAAGTAATTGTTCTTAACACAGTTAACATGGCTATATATGGGAAATGCAAATATGAAAAGTGTTACTTAAGGAGATGTGAAAAAAAAGAAGTAATAATAACAGTTTTAAAAGCCCAAATTATTCCAATAAACAGGAGGTAGGAACAAAAGGAGATACTAAAGTATGTGACTCATTCATCACTTCCAGGGGAATCAACCGATAACTAATGTATTCTTAATGTTGGTAAAGAAGTAGAGGTTCACTTTCTTTTTATTTTGAAGTAATTACTAATCAAATAAAAATAGGATGTCTAATTTCTAAATTATAAGGAGCAGAAAAAGAGAGCAAGAAAAACTAGCAAAAGCAAAAGAAGGTTAAAAAACAGGAGCAAGGCAACATAACAAACAGTATAAACTAAGATGACAGAATAAGAACAATTATACTATTTAGTATTATAATGCAAACTTCCTCTTAAATTCAAAGAATCTCAAATCATAAAAAACAAAAAACCATATCCTACTATACGCTATTTGGGATCCACCTAAAACAAAATGACAGAGAAAGAATTACGGGTTAAGAGATACCAGGTAAATATAGTACAAACAAAACTAAAGCAAGGATAGCCATACTGATATCAGACAAATTAGGTTTAAATATAAAACATTATACAGAACAAAGGTAAAATGTAAAGCCCACAGGTGGCCACTCCTCCAGATATTCTCTGGACATTCTCCTGTGGATACCCTCCTGGATTACTGGGCAGTACAGATTAGCCATCATTAACCGCAGAACCTCTAGGTGCTGTGCTGGTAACGTGGTTGGACGTAGGGTGGAATAGAAAATAGAGAATTTAATCTTGGTACAGAGAGGGGCTGGGTCTGATGTAAGCATGGTACTGTCTGAGATACAGTTCTGAGGGAAAACTTCGCAGCTTATTTTTCCCCTCCAATTTCTGTCTGCTTTTGGTTGCTTTTGATGGCTTTCCATTAGTTTTCCCCTCAGACTGTTATCAGCATGAGGGTCAGTCCAACTGTATGACAAACAGCTGATCTCTTCTACCAAGCTGACCTAGGCTTAGGCCCAATCAGTTAAGAGAACACAGTTCTCGGGTGAAGCAAGAAAATGTCATTCCAAACATAAGCTGAGGAAGAGAAAGGTAGATTGATGACAGATTGCAGAGATACCTACAAGTGTATTTAATAGGTAATGTGGGGCCAATGAAGGTTTCTAAGCAGCAGAAAGACTAAACAGAGTTCAGAACTATCTTTCCATATTTCAGACAAAATATAATTAAAGTCTGGACCAAGGACATTAGCATAAGAATAGATATGAAGGAAGAATCTATAAAACTTGTTAATAATGATTTAATGGTTTTGCCCCTGAAAAATAAGGGCAATTAGGAAAATAAGCTATCTAAGTGAGAACATTATGCATTTGATAAATGACATTCTGAGTTTGAAATAAGGGACATCTGAGTTTACAGAAATATCTAACAATCAATTAAAACAGTAGTAACAAAAGTTGTTTCAAGTTTGGGTCTCTAGTCAGATTGTCTAGGTTTGAAGACAATAACCCTACTATTTGCCAGCTGTGGGACGTTGTGCAAGTTCCATTAATTTCTCTGACCTTCAGTTTTCTCATCAGTAAAATAGGAATGATGAAGTAAATAGATTGTTATAAGAATCAAATGAGAAAAATACATGTAAAGCACTTAGAAATTGTTGGCAGTTAAGAATCACATTATTTTATACATTTGCATTTTAATTTTTAGATTGGAAATGTTGATTTGGGAGTTAAAGATTGTTAAGCAGTGAGAACAGACCTTTAAGAAAGAAAGCAGAAAGGTGGTAATATTTGGAGATTTGAGGAAGGTGAAGCAAGTTTAGGCGAGGTTCTTGATATTGTGCTATGGATTCACCATAATAAGAACAGTTTAATGATAAATATGTACTACATATAACAGGTATTTAAATCCCCAAGTTGAAAGAAATTAAAAAGAAACTTAGAGGTTATCGAGTTCAATAGATTTCTATTTTGGTGTAAAAGGATGGAGACTTCCATAAAATGAGAAACCAATAAAATAATTTTTAAAATCTTAATCATCACTGAGAGAATATAAAACAATTACATGGAGAAAATGAATTCTATATGGACTTAGAGTGAAAGCTTCTACTAATTCCATCACCGAACAAGAGTACTATAGAGGATTAAAGCATCATTTACCCTCATTTGTCATAAAGTCATTCACCAAGGCACTAGCAATACAGACTGTGTGCTTATTTAACAGTTTTTATAAGTAAAATAGCTTTATTTCTTTGACTAATATGAAATTGCCAACATTAGACCAACATTAAGCCATTTTTGTGCTACAAAATCAAGAATTTAATATGGTTCAACCTAAAAAAAAGGAATTCAAACTTACCTCAGAAGAAAGTGCTTTGAGAACAAATGATCTACCTAAACCATGTCACATCTCAAGTCTTTTTCAGGGATCTAGACTGATGGGTTAACACTACGGCCTGCCAGCAAATTAGTCCTTAGCTGACTTCTTGCTACAACAGCAGAGTTGAGTAGATCCAGCAGACTGTATGGCCCACAAAGGCAAAATTATTGACTATCATGTTTTTTCACAGAAAAAGTTTACAGACACCTGATCTAGACAATAGTTTTCAGAGTATAGTCTGAAGAGTCATAAGCCTCTTTAAGCTTTACTTTGTACTGAGATAATGATTATTCCTTATTCATATGTATGTATACATTCATACACATACACACACACACACACACACACACACACATATAATATATATCATATACATAATTTTAAGGCACTGCCTGACTAATCTTTCATCAGTTGTCCATTAATTCTGGAATGGTTTCTGAGTCTGGCAAATCAGTGAGTAGATTATGATACAGGGTTTTCTGTATGCCACCTTTAACAGATGGAGAGAAACTGAAGCCTACTGAAATCGTTAGGGGCTACTGATATGAAAGACAAACTATTAAGTCACAGATGGAGACTCTGCCCCTCAAACTTCCCTAAAGGATATATTTTATAAAGTACCAGCTTTAACATCAGACTAGAATTGCATCCAGGTTATGAATATAATCCTTTCAGATAGGTGACCTTAACTGTTGTTTAGCCAACATGAGTTTGGTTACTCAGATACTAGAACCATTACAGGACTAGAGCAGTTGAAATTTACAAATACTCTGAGACAACAGAACTGGTGCAGAACTAAATTAGCTGACATTTCCAATAATCCCAATAAGGAAATAAGTTTCATATACATATTAAATGCCAGCTTTGTTCTGGGTACTACACTTGACACTGCAATCTTAACGCCAGAAAGACACTGAATGAGAAAGTTAAATATAGATGTGTGCTTATCTAAAATAGAAAGAATATGGCAATTGCTTATAGCCAATCACACACCCTAAAATTCATACTAAGAAGTTTTAAACTGCCCACAAAGAGGTTACAATCTTGACCTAATGTACTTATAAAAGGACTAAAGTGTAATCTTTTTTCAAAAAGAATTCAAAATTATATAAAAGGTACAGTCTTAGAGGAGGCTTAAGATATTTACAAGTTCCTGATAATCTTGGTACTACTACTTACTAAAATAATAATCACTATACTTGTAGAGGCTTTGATAGTTTTAAAAACATTTTCATAAATTTTATCTCCTTTGATCTTGATAACTTTGAAAGCTAGAAACAGCAGATTTTATTATTCTAGTTTTATAAAGGAGATCACTGAGGCACTGTTAAATTAAGGGAAATTTCTCAAGGATACACATACATTAAGACCATCCTGATACACAGCACACAACCTAGTCTTTTGACTTCAAAAGCAATGAATGCTCTTTTGCATTTTGAAGGTGGGGAAAAGCGTGATTAAGGTTATCTCCTATCTTATAGTGAGTTATCTAAAACATACAATATTAGTTTCCTAATTTTCAGGCAACTGGCTTCTAAAAACCTATAGGTTTCCAAAAAGTAGTTAGGTACATAAAAAGGATGTTGCTTATAAGAATGAAAACAGAAATAGGTCATTAACAAAACTGAAAACTCTAATATTGCAAACTACATTTGAATTTCTAGGTACAATAAAATTTATTTTTTATAACTAGTCTATATTTTCCGTAGTCAGCATAACCTTACTCTATAAAGAAGAAACTACACAGAAAAACAAATTAGATCTTTTCCCCTCAAAATGATATGATTCAGGATTGTTATCTACTTTTCCGACTGATAGACTAAGAATTTACTACAGAGACAAAGTTTACTTATACCACGTTAGTCATTTCATAAAGAACATATGAGTAGCATTTAAAATAGATAATTACATAATTAAAATTAAACTTTTGCACAGAAAAAAACCATCTACAACAAAAAAATACAACCTATGGAATGGGAGAAAATATTTGCAAATAATGTGACTGATAAGGGGTTAATATCCAAAATATACAAACAGCTCATACAACTCAATTTCAAAAATCCAAAAATTCCAATAAAAAATGTGCAGAAGACTTGAATAGACACTCTTCCAAAGAAGATGAACAGATGGCTAAAGACACATGAACAGATGCTCAACATCACTAATTATTAGAGAAATGTAAATCAAAACTACAATGAGGTATCATTTCATACGTGTTAGAATGGCTATTGTCAAAAAGCCTACAAATAACAAATGTTAGAAAGGATGTGGAGAAAAGGGAACCCTTGTACACTGTTGGTGGGAATGTAAATTTGTGCAACCTCTATGAAAAACAGTATATGGAGGTTCCTTAAAAAGCTAAAAGTGAAACTACCATACAATGCCATAATCCCCACTCTTGAGTGTATATCCAGAAAAAACAACATTAATCTGAAAAGACATACAAACCCCAATGTTCACAGCAGCATTATTTACAATAACCAAGACATGGAAGCAATCTAGTGCCCATCAATAGACAACTGACTAAAGAAGATATGGTATATATATATATATACAATGGAATATTACTTAGTCATAAAATAATGTAATATTGTCATTTGCAGCAACATGAATGGACCTAGAAAATATTACACTAAATGAAATAAGTCAGGCAGAGTAAGACAAATACTATATGATATCACTTATATGAGGAATCTTAAAAAAAACCCACAAATGTAAACAAACTTGTGGTTAGCAAAGGGGAGAGAAGAGGGTATGAGGAACAAACTAGGGGTATGGGATTAACAGATACAAACTATTACATATAAAATAAGTAAGCAACAGGGATTTATTGTATAGCACAGGGAATTATACCCATTATTTTGTAATAACCTATAATGGGATATAATCTACAAAAATACTGAATCGCTTTGCTGGACACCTGAAACTAATACAATATTGTAAACTAACTATACTTAACTTCATTAATTAATTATTCATTGGGTTACTAGAAAATAAGGTGAAAAATGTCAATAACAATCAGTAAGACCATTCAAAATATAAACAATATATTAGAGATGAGGAAATGAATTAGAGAAGAAAATATTTTATCTTTTTGAAAGAATGCCTGAAAACTGTATTTCAAATGTTTCTGATTGTTTAAAGCATGAAACACTAGGATCTTATGTTAAAATGATATTAAAGCTAACTATTTATGAAACTCTAGAATTATATTTCCAACTTTATTGCAAATTTCAGGCCAACACCTCTCCCAATCGTATGCTGTGACCAATGTTCCCAAGTGCAGAGCCTCTCATGAAGATTAAATGAGGTAACACATACAAAACTGCTTTTAAAAATATAAAGTTGTATCTAAGTATAATACATTACTTTAATTACTACACATAGCCTTTAAATAAACAAGAATGTATAGGATGTAAATTTTTAAAACCCTAGATGCTTTTTATTTGACTGACACAATAATTTTAGTGAAATAAACTGAAAGAGAAAGAACTTGCCCTTTCAGTTATTAAAATATATTACAAGGGTGCAGTGCCAAAACTGCAGATTGACCACACACACTTATCTGCGTTCCCCTCCCAAACCCACTCAAATAATGTAAAAGTATAAAACAAAAAAGGATCTATTAACTTATAACTATAGATAGAATAAGCAGTGTCAACAGCTGATGAGAGACTTCAATAACATTTTGGAAGACAGCAGAGAAAGTAGTAACCTAAGCAACTTAACAGAGGAAAGGTAATGAGAAGTGAGTCAATTACCTTGCCAAGCATCTCAAAGACTCACCATTTAGGGAATGCAGTTTGTTGCAGCCACTGTGGAAAACAGTATGGAGATTCCTCAAAAGACTAGGAATAGACTTACCATATGACCCAGGAATCCCGCTCCTGGGCATATATCCAGAAGGAACCCTACTTCAAAAAGACACCTGCACCCCAGTGTTCATAGCAGCACTATTTACAATAGCCAAGACATGGAGACAGCCTAAATGTCCATTAACAGATGACTGGATAAAGAAGATGTGGTATATTTATACAATGGAATACTATTCAGCCATAAAAACGGACAACATAACGCCATTTGAAGCAACATGGATGTTCCTGGAGAATGTCATTCTAAGTGAAGTAAGCCAGAAAAAGAAAGAAAAATACCATATGAGATCGCTCATATGTGGAATCTGAAAAAAAAGAAAAGAAAAAGAAAAGAAAAGAGAACATAAATACAAAACAGACACAGACTCATAGACATAGAATACAAACTTGTGGTTGCCAAGGGGGGTAGGGGGTGGAAGGGACAGACTGGGATTTCAAAATGTAGAATAGATTAACAACATTATACTGTATAGCACAGGGAAATACAACAAGATCTTGTGGTAGCTCACAGCTAAAAAAAACTGTGACAATGAATATATGTATGTTCATGGATAACTGAAAAATTGTGCTCTACACTGGAATTTGACACAACATTGTAAAATGACTATAACTCAATAAAAAAATGTTAAAAAAAAAAAAAAGACTCACCATTTAGAAGTTAAAGGAGAAGGGAGGGTATGGTTCACCTGCAGAGTATGTGCTTGGCATGCATGAGGCCCTAGGTTTGATCTCCAGTACCTCTGTTAAAATGAATAAATAAACCCTAGTTACCAACCCCCCACCCAAAAAAGTAAAAAAACCAAAGTGGTTTTTTTTTGTTTTTAAAGAAGTCAAAGGAGGAATCACAGAAGTCTGTATACAGCAGGCTGAGACTCTAAACCCTCTTCTTCCCCCTTAATTGATGTCACTTAATGGAAGTTGAAGAAATTGAATATGGAAAGCTCTGATCTTGGGCAAACTAACACAGCAGAGGGTTCGGCCTGAAAACAAAATAATTAACTGAAAGTTTACATACTGAATCATTGAACGTCAAGCTCTTTTCCCCTTCAGTGCTCACCAGTAGCAAAGCACACACATCTCTACTCTTCAGAAAAGACTGGAACATTCTTTCTTCTGAGAAAAATTAAAAGCTCCAGAGAAAAGGAGTATTTCATTTGGATGTCCATCCTAAAAGGATGGATCTTTGCCTATTCACTGAAGAAAAAACTCACCAGTTGATAAGCTCACTCCTACATATCAAGCTTTCAATTAGCTTTGTAATGGTCTTATATAGAGAGAGCCAAAGATAGCCAGATATCTGAAGAAACTCTCCATTCTAGAAAGGCCTCTGACCTAAAACAACAACAACAACAACAACAACAACGGAAAACATCTGAAAGGAAACAAAGACAATATAAGAAAGAAAAGAAAACAAAACATAACCCTCTAACTAATATCCCTCAGATACTATAAGATATTATCTTAGAGAAGTAAGTAAAGATACTACTGCTCCCACAAAAAAAGAGCAGACTATCCCTCATAAAGGAAAAATAAAAGAATGAGAAAGACTCCTTGGAGAAAAAGTATAATAGCTGAAATTTTTTAAACATTAATGAAAGGGTTGAAAAATAAAAGAAATCTCTCAGAAAGTAGAACCGTAAGAAAGGTAAGAAAATTAGAGTCAGTCCAGGAAGTCCAATATTTGACTAAAGAGTATTGAAAGACTGCCTAAGGGAAGAAATAATTGAAGAAAATATTCTATAATTGAAGGAAACCAGTCTCCACACAAAAAGAGATTTGCTCCAAAATACATCATTGTGAACTTCAGAAAACTAGAGATAAGAAGAAAGCTTTAAAGAGAAAAGCAGATCACATACAAAGCACTGGGAGTCAGAGTAAGAGCAGATTTCTCTAAAAGAGCAATGCAAGGTAGAAGACCTGAATCCAGCCCGGAAAAGCAATGAAGGGAAGGCCCAAGATGACAGCTACACAGAACAAGCAGCTCAAATTTAAGCAGCTCAAATTTAAAGGACTTTGGAAAGGAGATCTCTAGGAAACATATCTGATATGTTTGATCGTATTACAGTCATACAGCAGAAATGGTAGTGCAATTGGAAAAAAGAGATCAATGTATTCAGAAAAACAGGTTTAAAAAAAAAGCAGTATTAACTCCAATAAAAATGAAGGGAAAGAATATTCAAAAAAGGAGGAATGGTTATAAGGCATTAAACCAACTATGTTGTTGGTTTTTTTCTCCCAGTTTTATTGAGATATAACTAACATACAGCACTGTACAAGTTTAAGGTGTACAGTATAATGATTTGACTTACATACATAATGAAATGATTACTACTTTAAGTTTAGTGAACATCCATCATCTCATATAGATATAAACCAAAGAAACAGAAGAAAAATTTTTCCTCATGATGAGAACTCTTTACGATTTACATTCTTAACAAGTTTCATATACAACATACAGCAGTGTTAATTATATTGCATCACCAGTACTTATTTATCTTATATCTAGAAGTTTGCACCTTTTGATTGCCTTTATCCAGTTCCTTTCCTCCCACCCTGATAACCAAATCTGATCTCTTTTTTCTAAGAGTTTGTTTTTGAAGCGTAACTGACCTATAACACTGTTAGTTCCTATTATGTATATAGTGATTCAATAATTCTATTCATTCAAAATGATCACCACAATAAGCCTAGTTACCATCTGTCACCATACAAAGATATTACATAATTATTGACTATATTCCCCACACGATACATTTCATACCTGTGACTCATTTACTTTGCGACTGCAAATTTGTACCTCTTAATCTCCCTCTTCTCTTAATCTCTCCTCTCCCCACCCATCTCCTCTCTGGCAACCACATGTTTCTTCTCTGTATCTGTGTCTCAGTTTGTTTTGTTATGCTTGTAAATGGCAAGGTTTCGTTCTTGTTCATGGCTGAGTAAAATTTTATATATATATATACACACACACATATATACATATACACATACATATACACACACACATGCCCACACCATATCTTCTTTATCCATACATCTATTGACGGGCACTTAGATTGCTTCCATTTCTTGGTTATTGTAAATAATGCCGCAATGAATACAGAGGTGCATCTATTTTTTGGTATCAGTGTTTTTGTTTTCTTTAGATAAATACCCAAGAGTAGAATTGCTGAATTATATGGTAGTACTATTTTTAATTTTTTGAGGAATCTCCAAACTGTTTTCCATAGCGGCTGCACTAATTTACATTCCTACAAATAGTGCTGAAAGGTTCCCTTTTTTCCACATCCTCACCAATATTTATCGTTTTCTTTTTCATAATAGCCAATCTAACAGGTATGTGGTGATATCTCACTGTGGTTTTGATTTGTATTTCCCTGACAATTAGTGATGCTGAGCATCTTTTCCTGGGCCTGTAAAGCTGAGAGCATTTCCTCTAAAGATGAGGAATAATACAAGGATGCCCACTTTGCCACTTTTATCCAAAATAGTACTGGAAGCCTAGCAACAGCAATCAGAGAAGAAAAAAAGAAATCCAAATTGGGAAGAAAATAGTAAAACTGTCAATATAGCTATAATGGGGGAGGACAAGAGGGGAATGTGGCAGTAAAGGATAGCTAAGTCCTCATCTACCATAGAAAGTAGGTAGATAATGCTTTAAATTATTAAATCAAAAAGTAGCATATGAACATGTGATTTAGAAAAACCAGAGGAAACAGAAGTGTTGAAGCTAGGTGACACTGGAGATTGGAACTGGGGTAGTAATGTGAGGACTGCTTTTATACATTATGGTCCGTTAATATTTGACTTTTAAAAGTCACGTACATGTAAAACTTTAACAAAATGACAATTATTTTGAAAAATAAGCCTGAATATGAAGCTTACTAATTAAGACACACTAGTACTGGTACCAGAACCATACAGTAGTGGAATAAACAAACAAAATCTACAAGGAGACCAAAAAATAGAAAAGAATGTAGTACATGATCACTGTATTAATTTCCTATGGCTCCTGTAACAAATGACCACAAATTGTTGGCTTAAGACAATAGAAATGTATTATCTCACAGTTCTGGAGGTCAGAAGTCTGAAGTCAAGGTATCAGCAGGGCTGTACTCCCTCTGGGAGGCTCCAGGGAAGAATACCTTCTTCCCTCTTCCAGCTTCTCACAGCGGCTGGCAGTCCTTGGCTAATGGCAACATAACTCCAATCTCTATCTTCACGTCACCTTCTCCTCTGTGTATGTGTTTTATCTCCCTCTCTCTCTCTCTCAAAAATGAGTACATTTTTGACGGCATTTAGGACCCTCCCAGGTATCCAGAATAATCTCATCTCAAGATCCTTAATCACAGCTGCAAAATTTTACCGTATGAGGTAACACAGATGGATTCAAAGAATTAAGACCTGTTATCTTTGGGGAACACATTCAGCCCACTACAATGAATGTAGCATTTCAAATCAGTAGGGAAGAATATATTATTCAATGAATATTGTTGGGACAATTAATCATCTGCAAAAAGAGTTTGATTCTGAGTCATGTAAGAATGGTTCAAATTTTAAATGTTAAAATTTTATAATAATACCATGTGAAAATACAGATGAATGTTTTGTAAGTTTTTTGGTGTCAGAAAACTTTCTAAGGCAGAACCAGGCACAGAAATCATGTAGAACATTATAAAAATTTCTAATTTATATAACAAAATGGACCATAAGCAAATTTTGAAAAGATATAACTCGGTAAATTAAGAATAAGTAAGAAAAGGTTAATATTTTTAAACTAGAGAACTCAAAACTTACTAGTGAAAAGGCAAACTCACCAATTAAAAAATAAAAATGAAACAAGAACAGGCAATTCTTAAATTCTTTAGAGAACTTCAAAAGTCCAATGAATACACAAAATATTATTTAATTTTTTTGTAATTAAAGCACAAATGAAAGAAAAATATGTTCATCTGTTAGATGAGCAATGATTTAAAAGGTTAACAGCTTCTAGGAAAGATGAGGGAATGGATGTATGTTTGCATAATTCCTTTCCCTGATCAAAATATGACCAAAATCAGAGAAGGAAACTCTTGCAAAATTGCCACATCTCAATTGGGTTGTTTGTTTTTTTGTTGAGTTGTATGAGCTGTTTATATACTTTGAATATTAACCCCTTTATCAGTCACATCATTAGCAAATATTTTCTCTCATTCAGTAAGTTGTCTTTTCATTTTGTAGATGGCTCCTTTTGCTGTGCAAAAGCTTTTAAGTCTAATTAGGTTCCATTTTTAAAAAAAAATTTTTTTTGAGGGAAGATGTTATTAGGTTTATTCATTTATTTATTTTTAGAGGAGGTACCGGGGATTGAACCCAGGACGCAGTGCATGGTAGTGCATGCACTCTATCACTTGAGCTATACCCTCCCCTCTATTTGTTTATTTTTGCTTATATTTCTTTTACTTTAAAAAATGGGCAGAAAACTTGAATAGACATTTTCCCAAAGAAGATATGATTGCCAACAGGCTCATGAAAAGATGCTCAATATCATTAATTATCAGAGAAATGCAAATTAAAACCATAATATCACCCTACACCTGTCAGAATGGCTATCAGCAAAAAACCCCATGAATAACAAATGTTGGAGAGGAAGTGAAGAAAAGGGGAACTCTTGTGCACTGTTGGTGGGAATGTAACTTGGTGCAGCCACTGTGGAAAACATTACAGCAGTTTCTCAAAAAACTAAAAATAGAACTATCATATGACCCAGCAATTGCACTCCTGAGTATATATCTGAATAAAAAAATGAAAACACTAATTCGAAAAGATATATGCACCACAAAGTTCCTAGCAGCATTATTTATAATTGCCAAGATATGGAAGCATCCTAAGTACCCAACAAAAGACAAGTGGATAAAGAAGATATGGTATATATATTCAATGGAATACTACTCAGCCATAAAAAAGTATTAATTTTTGCCATTTGCAACAACAAGGATGGACCTAAAGGGTATTATGCTAAGTGAAATAAGTCAGACAGAGAAAGAAAAATACTGTATGGTATTAATTGTATGTGGCGCCTAGAAAATAAAACAAAGTAGTGAATATAGCAGAAAATAAACTCACAGATATAGAGAACAAATTAGTGGTTGCAAGTGGGAGAGGAAAGGGGTAGGGGCAAAATAGATGTAGGGGATTAAGAGGTACAAACTACTACATAAAATATAAATAAGCTGCAAGGATATACTGTCCAACATGAGGTATAGCCAGTATTTTATAACTATAAATGGAATATAACCTTTAAAAATTATGAATTTACATCTATAACTTACATAATGTACATCACCTATATCACAATAAAAAATTAAATAAAATTAATCCCTGTATTCATTAAAGCAGGTCTCCAATGGGAAAAAAACTGCCATATCTCATAGCACTGATACCAATGAATAAATGTCAGATACAACGAAGTTTGCACCATATTCAATTAAAGAGGACGTCCAAATCTGACAAGCATCTCCTCTAACCTAAAGCAGATTCAGATTTGGTTCTGGCAAACTGAGTGGGTCCTGAAGAGCAATTCCAATTATCAATTACTAATATGAAAACATGGGTCCTTAAAGGTATAGCAGCCAGACTTAAAGAAGAAGCGACATTTACTTGTGCCTATTTCCCTGTCTCACAGGCTAGCAGAGAGCACTGCTGAAAGAGATCTTTAGGTTTAGGTGACGTATGCTTCTTTTCAGTTCTTCTAGTTTCCATGAGGAGAAATTGTCCATAAATATCCTCAGCCGCTTGTCCTTTTTCCCCTAGAGCAAGAAACCTGACTGCTCCCCATTTCTTGACTGAGTAGAGCTAATTTACCAGAAGTCGTAAAATCAGTAAATGTAATCTTCTTTTAACCTCTTATTCACCACTTGTGACCTAATCAGGCAAAAGTCTTTGGTAATTGTGTCTATTATGAAGACCCAAATGTTCCCTTGAGTGGATTATTCCCGGTCTGGCTGGGGGACAGAAGTATTAAAAGACCACTGATGCCACACATATCCTCTAACAATTCTCTCAAAAATAAAGCTAGTATTTTATCTCCATCTGCCTACGTCCTTTGGTTTCAATCTCAAGAGGGAACAAAAAAGGCCAGAGGTATTGTGTATTGGGCTCCCTAAAACTTACAGTAGCCAGGATATTTTTATTTTCCCTGCCAAGAGGCAAGGCATGGCTGTAGAGAAACAGAATTAGCAAGCTAGTAGCCAATGTACATGAAGAAAACTGAAAGTACTACTAAAATATAAAGACAACTTTAAAAAGAAGAGACACATCTTGTTTTCGGATAGGAAGACTCAGTAAAGTAAAGAAGTCATTTGTCTCCAAATTAATCTATACATTTTTAGTGTTACTCAGTCATTATCAAGAGGTTGTTTGTAATTCTTTTTAAAAAGACAAATTGAGTCAAAAGTTCATTGGGAAAACAAAATGTAAAAATAATCAGAAAAGAATATGGAAAAGAAGAATAAAGAGATTTAAAGCAATATTAATTAAATCAGTATTTTACTGCTTTTCCACTTCTACTTTAGAAAGTTCCAAGAGAATATCATGCCCATCCTAACAAGGAGAATAAACTAGATAACTTACAAAATTATGTGTTTTCTTAAAGCCCATTAGAGAGTTGAAGATGTAGAAAAGCTAATGAACCAAAATCCAGAAAGTGAATAGTCCTACCTAGGACTGAAGAGACTTATGGCTCCTTTCATCTTTGGCAGAACAGCAGGAGAAGAAGAGGACGGAAGCTGTTTGACAAAAAAAAAAAAAAAGAGAGAGAAAAATACAAGAAAACTACATCTTTTCAGTTCTGAAAAAAGTTGGCCAAGAATTCTATATCCAATAAAAATATCCTTCAAAAATGAAACCAAAAATGAAATTTCAGACAGATAAAAGCTGAAGGAATTTATCCCAACAAGACCTGCACTACATAAAATTCTAAACATTATTTAGGGTGAAGGGAAATGGTAGCATATAGATAGCATAGAGAAACTCAGTTCTACAGAAAGCAAGAGAGAAATCAAAACGGGTAAAAATATATTGATAAATACAAACATTTTCAACAATTACATACACACATACATCTTTAGATTTCCCTAAAAGATTATTGATTTTTAAATTAAAAATAATAAAAATATAAAGCATATGTAGAAGTAAAATATACAACAGCCTAAAAAAAAAGATGGTAACTAGAAGTATAAATTGTAATTTACACTCTTACATTGTTCATGAAGTACTAGAATACATTTGAAAATAGGCTGTTACAAGTTCAAAATGCATAATGTAGTCTTTAGCACAACAATAAACAAAGAATAGGAAGAGGCAAAACTAAAAAATCAAGACAGAAGTAGAATATATTTTTAAAAACCCAACTTACCAAAAAGAAGGCAGGAAAGAGGACCAAAGATTAAGTTGGAAATTAGAAAAAAAAAAAAAGAACACCAAAGAGGACCAAAGAGAAAACAGGAAAATAGAAAAAGAAAACCAACATGCTTAATCTAAACTCAGAAAGCAGTTACAAACACATGAATGGAAAATACAACACTGTTAAAAGGCACAGGTTGTAAGACTAGATAAACAAATAGTACAACCCAACTATATGTAGTTTATAAAAAAAACACTTTAAACATAAACGTACAGATGAGTTAAAAGGAAATGGATAGAAAAAGATCTGAGGGAAACATTAAGCTTATAGTAACGTCAGACAAAACAGGCTTCTAAGTAAAAAGTATTTTCAGAGGTAAGATGAACATTTCATAATAACAAAAGGGTCAATTTATCAAAAGGAGTAATCTTAAATGTGCATGTGACTAATAACAAAGCCACAAAATACAAGGGAAAAAATTAACATAACTTAAGTGGAAATAGACAAATCGACAATCACAATTACAGATTCAACACTCCACCCAGAGTAACTAACAGAATAAGGAATAAAAAATGTAAAGATTTTAAAGGTTTAAGCAACACCCTCAACCAACTTAATTAACTGATATTTATAGATTATTCCACCACCAACAGCCAAATACACATTTTTCCTCCAAGGGTAACTGGAACATTCACCAGGATAGACCCTAGGCTAGGCAGAAAAAAACCCCCAAAACAAACCAAAAATTCAATAAATTTAAAGGTTTTTAAATAATACAGAGTATGTTCTCCGAACCCAACATCACTAATTTAGAAATCAATAGCAACGATCTATCTAAAAAGTTCCCAAATATTTGGAAATAAAATAACACATCTAAATAAATAATGGACCAAAGAAATTGCAGAGAAATGTTAAAATATTTTTAACTGAATGATAATGGAAACATCCAAATTTGTGGGATGCAACTGAAGCATGCTTAGAAGAAAACATAGCTTTAAATACCTATATCAAATGAAAAAAGGTATAAAGTCAATAATTTATGCTTCCACTTTAAGAAGTTAGAACAAGAAGAGCAAATTAAACCCAAAGTGGAAGAAACAAAATAATAAGGATAGGGGAAGAAATCTGTGAAATAGAAAACAAGCAAATAGAGAAAATCAACAGTTGGCTCATTTGAAAAAATTACTAAAAATGATAATGCTTCTAGCAAGACTGATCAAGAAATAAATAAATAAAAATATAAATGAGCAATACAGGGTAGGCAAGAAGAGAATGGGTATGGTAGAAAAATAACTTTGGCTTTATTGGAAATGTTTTATTTCTTTATTTTAAAAATACTTGAAAGAACTATATGACACAATGTTAACAGTTGTTAATGTTGGCTGTTGTAAACATATATATAGTGTGGTACTTTAGTCTTTGGGTTTTGTTTTGTTTTTTAATTGAAACTAAATCCACACACATTTTTTTTAAACCTAAATGATTATTCGCAAATGAGTCAACAATGGCAAACTAATAATAATAATAATTTACACAGGTGAGTATTAGATGCAAGCAGAAGTTTGAAAAGTTTGACTTAAGAAAAACCTAAGGGAGGAATAAAAAAAAAAACACAATGGAAAAGGGAAATAAGGATATTAAATATCAAAAGCCAGTTCACATGAGGAAATCTTTCCAGTTACAGACTGAAAAGTCTTTCACACACTCCTTCTGTTATTAAAATATAAAATTTTAAAGGAGGCACAGTGAGTACTGAGAAACAAACTATTAAAGTAAAGAAAAAAATTTAAATACAGTATGTACCACACAATGAAATCACAAAGTTTGACAGTATAGAACAAAACAATACTGTTGTATATCTGTTATTTAATATCTTGATATTTGGTCTTAGTTCAGTCACTGGTATAAATTTTTAGTGTTTTATAATAAATATTCCTAAAAGTGTGGCATCCTAGTTTTTCCATTAATCTCATGTTTGCAGTTTTTGCACTTCAGACTAGCTGATCTCTCAGCAACCACCGAACTCTAACGTTGTAATGATTTGTCTGGCAATTATAGTTACTGATAATTAGAACAATGTCTTGCACATAAGTGTTTCAACGTCAAGATATACAATCACTTTGCACTATTAAATAAATACAGAAATTTCAAAGAATACTGTGTATATTAGGCACAAAGAATAAAAAACGATTAAAAATTTGGTCATATTTAAATATATACATACCACTGTATGTTTATTTGGCCAATAAATGTATAATTAACTCCTATTAAAGGATGAAGCACCTGTGGCTACTCCATAAATATTGATGTGAGATGATTAGCTAATATCGCCTTACCGTATGTTGCTTGAGTCAGAACCAAATAAATCAATACATAAATACTTTGAGAAAGCCCCAAACCATGGATAAACGTTATTTGCCCAATAAGCTATTTCACAGTGACTCACAGCTTACGACAGCGTTTAAGATGATCTGTGCATCAGGATCATCTATTACATGAAAAACAATCCGACCCCCTCTACTGGCTAATCCACAGCATCGCGGGTTAGTTGCCAGGATGGATTTTTTCCCCCTCTCCATTTTTCTCACAGCATCAGGCATCTGACCGCTCACAGCTTGTGGGCATGTGACCAGATGATCCGAGTTTCCAGGAGCCGGAGAGGAGCGTGGGGCTGGGATAATGGCCTCAGGCTGCAAGATGTGAGCGCGGAACCCCTCGGGAGCTCGTGGCTTCCGCAGTTTGTCTTAAACCGCACATTTACTTGTTTCTCTTGCCCATCACTAGCCATTTAGTTTCTAAAGAAGACAGGCATTCCCATTACAAAACAATGACTGAAAATAAGCACAACATAAAAAGGTCAGCAGGAAGGCACCTAAAGGCCGTGAACATCTGCCGCTAATGGAAGCGATCTCCACCTTCGAGAAAAATCTCCCAAACAAGCTTCAGGCCCCCGCGCTGGTTCTCCGCCTGGGCGGGTGTGGGTGGAAGGTCCCTTCGTCCCACTGGGACCCAGTTAAGCCCCAAACCACTCTTTATCCGCTCTGCTCGGAGGAGCTCGGACCAGGACCTCATTGCGGAGGGAGGCCGCGGGGGCCGGGGTCCCTGAGGGAACCAAGACGGCCGGCGAGGCCCCGAGAGACCGCGTGCGCGCGTGGCCCGCGCCTCCCGCCGCGCCTCCACCTGGCGGCGTCACCATGGGAACCAAAGGTTTGGCCTCCGGGGCCCGGCCGGACGCGAAGGGCGCTGCCCTTCCGCCGCCGGGGAGGGTGGGGGCGAGGGGAGTTCGCAGACGCTCACCTCGACGCCGGATCCCCGACGCGCGGGTCCTCCGCCGCCTCGGGTCGCGCTCGGTCCCGCAGAGGTCGGTCCCTGCGCCCGTTCTCCCCGCCGCCGCCGCCCGCGAGCGCCGCACCGCCTCCAGGCCGCTTCCGCAGCCGGTGCCCCTCCGCACCAGAGCGTGGAGGTGTCGGGCTCCGGCTGCGGGAGGCGGGAGATTTAAACCCCGCGGCCTGGCGCGCGCGGAAGCCGCGATGCCCTGTGCGCCGCCGCCCGGGCGTCCGCGTTCACTCCCCTCAGGCGCTCGCCTCACTCCGCGGGGCCCGGGCTCTCTGTCCGTGCTTAAAGAAACTCCGGGACCCTCTGTGTTCCTCCTTTCCCAAATTCCTCTTTACTTAATAAAGTGAAATGGCAAACACCAAACCGGTTAGAACATCAGTATCAGGTACTGAGTGGGAAATCTCCAAGGCGTGGGGAAGTGGGAGGAATTCTCGACTTCCTTTTCTGAGCCTTCGCCCGGGTCCTCCCTGCCTCCTCCGAGCACCACTGCACCTGCCGACCCTAAGGAGCCGCCCCTGCGAGGATGTAAGCGTCTGAGCCTCAGTCATTCCTGAATCCTCGGGCGCTTCTCAATACCATTGGCGGCGCGCGGTAAACGTTCACTTGCTGTATTTAACTCGTATTTCAAAGATTTAAAGAGGATTGAGTTAACAGCTGTTAGTAACTGACCTCAAATGCACGTATATATTACCATAGTTTGTCACAAACGAATCTTCGAGTCAGAGGTAAAATTTGCGCCTAAAAACCTCAGAAAAAAATTGGAAATAAGGCAAAAGTAAAATGTTACTGGTGGAAGATGATTTAGATCCAAACTGCTTTCTTTCTAAAGGTGCTAAAAAAAACTTCCCTAAAACTACAAAATATGATTTAATTAAAACTGTGACATACAGGCTAGAAAGGGAAAAAGTATACCCTTGAGGTAATAACTAAAATCTGTAAGGTCATGAAAGACATAAAGATGGGGTGAGATTCTAGAATATCATCACAAAGTACTTCCTTGAAAGCCTGAAAAAAATAAGTTTTAGAATAGGGAAAGTGTAGACTACTTATACTACTGAGATAATTTGGACTGAAAATATTAAGATGCTTTAATAATTAGACCAGGGATTCTCACCCTGAGATATACAGGGTTTCAAGATGAATACATGGAATAATATACAAAATTTTGGCTTTTTTTTTTTTAAAGGAAAGACTCCTAAACTTTCCTCAGATTCTCAAAGTCCAGATACTTAAAAGGGTAAGAATTAGTATTTGGCAAATATGATTGCTGTACTTCCTCAGATCTTTCCTGACTCACTGATAACAAGTTTGGTGTCCCTCCTAAAGGCATACCTCTACTCTTATTCAACAACTGTAGTATGTTTTAAGTATTTACCTGCCTTTCTCCTCCATTAGATGTGAGCTTCTCCAAAGTGAAAAAACCTCATGCATTTCTTTAGCCTTCTTTCTCAGTACGCTGCCTAATACATACTGGTGCTGAATGTTTATTCAATCAATCAATGAACAGAAACAAAGATAGCTAATTGACAACGGAAGGATATAGTATAAAATATCTAAAAAGAACTGAACACTGTTCTTCCCAAAGAATAAGAGATTCTAATATGGTAAGCAAGATGACTTTCACAATGTTACTATGCACCGTAGTTAAGTTTCTTGCGGTATTTTAGAATGTGCTTGTTCCAACTGGATAAAGTTTAACTCAAGAATATATTAAACTAATAGCTCTTCGGCTCAGTCTGGAGCAGAGAAAGGGCCTCCAAGGAACACAGCAGGAAGTCAGGGTAGGGCTGTTGGTTTTGTTCACTTAATTGGGGGAAATTACCCAAAGATACACAATGTCTCCAAGCCACTATATAATATAGCATTTATACATAAGAACTTTCCTTCACAGGCCACTAAAAACAAATGTGCAAGTTGGGGCACGGTATAGGAAAGGTGTCAGCAAGCAAGGTAGAGCTACTGACACTCCTAGGCAGGAATCGGTCTTCTTACTCCTGGTGTTGGATTGATAAGGAAATATTTAAATAGCCTTGTACTACTCCCTTAACAAATGAGGCAGCTGCAGTTAACACCATTAAAATACTTTATGGGAGGATTTACTTTCACTTAGAAATGTATTCATAGAACTGCTATTTAGCTTTCTATCAATATATTAACAGATTTATCCTAGTATAAACAGGTGCACAAGCTAACTAGAAGACCATTAGATGGCTTGGAATGTGGGGCTTCACAAATCTGGGATCACAGCCTAGAGTCCTTGATTTCCTCAGAGAGCAATGATGTTTACTTTTATTTTTGCACCATCAAGCAAACCTCTGGATAACTCCCAAATAAAATCTCAATTGATATTAGAAAACATATTAAGAATTCTATCTACCCTTTGGTACCGCTTTACTCTTAAGGATTAGGGATCTGTTGGACCTGATGTCATGGAATCTGATGTCATGGAAAGAGCTCCACTTCCTCAAGGTGTTCTACTTTCCTTTGTAATCTTTGTGATCTTATCAAGGAAGTCAAAAGCAACAGGCCTGTCAGTGGCAGTCAGTGAGAGTATGAAGACGTTATCTTCCCAGATGCTCACGCTAGTAATTACTTACATATGGCAAGGTAAGCATGCTCACTCTCCCATACTACATTTTTGTTTATTCAAGTAAGGCTAGAATTGGACAGTATTATTGAAATGATTTTTTTTAATGTGAAATATTACAGACAAATAAAAAAGTATTTCCTCCCCATGAAATAACCATTGAACCTTATTTGGTATTAATAAGTCCCAGGCATATAACTATATATAGAATTGTTTGACATGTTTCTAAACTGTATATCAGATTGTACCTAACAAGATCATCTTTGTAGTCTTTATTACTTAGAAGCATGTCTCCTATCTAATTGGCTATATACCTTCACACTACATATTTAACCTGCCTGGGTTGTGGTTTCCCTTAATAACGTGAATAACATGGTAATTCAAATGATATGAATAACAGGATAATTTCTAAAGTTCCTTTTTGCTTATATACAGTCCCTACAAGAAAACACAGGGATGGATCTTTAAAGTACACATTTACATATTATGCTAATACATTTAGTAGTATACTAGAATTGAAATTAATTTTTAAGGGGAAAAACGTGCCAAGCTGAACATAACATGGTGATTTGGTACCAATAAATGCCACTTAAATTGATATATAGCCGTTCTTTCATGTAGGTAAAGACATTTTCACATTAATTCTTCACATGTATTATAAAATCATCTTTCCAGAGCATGACTGAAGAATAGGCAGAATATGTACTCGTTAAGAGCTTGAGCTCCAGACTCAGATAAACCCAAATTCAGATTCTTACTGGGGCATTTACTGGCTGCCTGCAATCTGGTTAAATAACTTGACCTCTCTAACATACACATTCTTCTTTAAAATACAGATCATTTAGTACCTATGTCAGAGGATTGTTATGGTGGGATAGTTTTTTGCCATTTTTATAGACACTACCAGAAGATAATTTACTTCTTCAGATCTGTGAACCAGTGGAACTCATATTGGAACAAAGAGTAGTCAATTTAATTCTATTAAACAAACCCAAAGAAACACACCTTTTCTACTAACTTATATTAAAGATATGTTTGGGTTATATAACAGAATAATTAACATTATTAAATGATTGCTACTAGGAGTTTGTGATAGTAAAAAAATCAGAATTAAAGTGACTAAAAGTTCCTACTGTTCTTATACCTGGTAGTTTCTGATTAGCAAAGTTTGGATAGCACTTAATGAAACATGATTCCAAACAGCGGTTTTTAAAATTAAAAAGATATTAATCGAATATCCCTTGCACATGCATAGTCTTAAAATATCACTTTTTTCCCTTTAAGGAGATATGATAGTATATATCAAAGATTACTATTTCTCCTTATAAGGAACTGATTTCTTAAAACTAGAATACATCAAAGAATTTTTATAAGCAGATTTCAATGTTATTATCAGAAATTCCCAGATAGTATTTATTTTGCAGGGTTATGTGTTCAATTATGTGTATTTTATGTCAATTTAAACTTCCATTTGTTCTTTTACCCTGATAATTCTAGGAAACATTCTGATATATTATGCATTGTTGACAAAGCTCCAAAATGGTCATTCCAAATTCAAAGAAGGATATGAAAAAGCAAATACTGGTCATCTACTCATAGAAAAGCTATTATGTTTTCCTACATTCTAAGTAGAATAAAAATCTTAGGTAACTCAAATTTCTACCCTAATAATCTCTAGGTAATCATCACAGCTGGGTTTTATTTTCAGTTTCCAATATAATAAAATAATAATGTTTTAGAGAAGACCTGGAAGGCAGCTTTAACAGGAAAACAAAATTAAACTTCTTAGCATATGAAGAAATATTATGCTTTTTTCCTCACAGTACTTCTGAGCTATCATTTCTGATGCTTCTGTGCTTCTTCCCCTGCCAGAAATAACCTGAATCTCCACCTTTCCAACCGATTATGTCCAAATCTGGCTCAAATGTCACTCTTCTACATGCCTTTCTTGACAGCCAACTCGCTCCCTACAAATCTAATCGCTCCCTTTGCTATTCTTCCTTTCCACCTTAGATTTACATCTTTCTTTGCAATTAGGACACTAATTTTTAGTTGAGTATCAACTTTGTCAGAATGTGAGCTTTTTGAAGGTAGTCTCTATGTCTCATACATTTTTGTGTTTTTTTCCCTTTCCTCCACCCCAGCAGAGACCCTGGTACGTGATGAAGTTCAGCCTTATTTCGTGAACTGACCCTTTCAGCAAGTAGGGTATATCTTGCGCCTAATTTTAATTAGCAAGTTTGTTGTTGAAGATTAAGAAAAGGAAATTTCATAAAACGTTTGACGAGGTAAGAGCAAGTATCAACATGTTTACAAACTGCATTACCATGGCAGCATAAATAACTCTGTACTGGTCGGCAGGTCCTGAACACTGCACTGTCTGGTTCTGAACTTCTCCCAGTGCTAGAAAAGCAGCTCCATTCATTTCTCCAAGTGAGTCTTAGGAGCAAGTAAGTCCATGTAAGGACCCTGTCTCTGGTGTAACTAAAATGGAAGAAAATGGACCATTGAAAGGGAGACTCCTGCTTTTGAAAAAAAAGATGGAGGATGGGAGGTAGGAGAGTACTATGTTTTAAGAGGACTTAAGTCTTCTAAACTTCTGTTGGCCTCCCATGATCTTCCTTTTTGGGAATAAGATCTAACAACTTGAGTTACACAAGAAGAAAAGTTTGGCAGAGATCAACTAGACAATCTTTCTCTAGGAGACCTGGTCACTAATGTTACATCCATCTCAAAGGAGAATGCATGAACTGTGATGTATCCAGCCTTGGAACCAGAGTTAAGAATAGGCTGGGGACCAGTACTTGATGCCACTTCCTTCTTTCTCCTTTAATAAATAGGCCTCTTAACTTTAACCATTTAGTGTACACATGTGACATGTGAGCAGTCCAGGTGGGGTTAGTTATGAAAGATATTTTAAATAACGCTGCCCTTAACGTTCATTCAGCGACTATCCAGCGCAGGACTACAAATCATCTTTGTCTTCTGAAAGATTTCCAGAGACTGCAGATATGATGAAATTTACACCAGTCTGCACAAAAATGAGAAAACCAGACTTTGTATGTGAATTTTATGACTACCTTTATTCACTTCTTGGGCATTAAAATATAATGTCTTTTAAAAAATGATGTACCTGGAGCTCTAGCTCTTGGTGTGTGTGAAAATGAGGACTATGTCATAGGGGTAGAGGGAGCCTGGGTAGCTAAGGGGTGTGGAACAAAACCACTTGATCAGTCTGGGACTGCCTCTGGACTTCTGCATATGAGAGAACTAATCTCCGACAGGGTCTAACCCACTGTCAATTTGGCTCTCAATTGCAGCTAAGTTATAGTGGTTGTCTCCTAGACCTCTGTGACAGAAACCTCATGTGAGGTAAATGGCATCAGAGTCTAGTGAGGGACCAAACTGATTCTCATAGGTTACTCAGAGGTTGAAGTGCTCTGCGTGAGAAATACCAATTCATTAAAGTCACATTTTAAAACATTTACTTTAAATGTCTGGTATATATGAATTTAAATAAATGCTAATGATACAAAATTTTTAGAATGTTTTTATCTAATACTGATGGAAAGGTTTTGTCTAAACAATCGATTCTTATCTTATACACGAGGATAAGTGTGAGAGAGAGATTCCTCATTACCATGAAATTTGTATGCTATTTCTAAAGGATTCTTACTTATCTTTAATACAAAGTACTTCACTTAAAATATTTCAACAAATTCTTAATTAACTGGCAACATCTACATGTTTTAATGTTCTGAATACCTACAAAGAACATTATTATAGTTAGATATCACTTATTTTACCAAACGCAGATTATATTTCTAATTTTCTCCCTATGAAAATTTATTTTTTTGGTGCTTTTATAAAACAGCTACCTTTAAAAAGTTAAGTTTCTCCCTCAGAAATAAAAATCTGAACAATTGCTGTATTTTTAACATATGCTTTTATAGCATTTCAAAAGCAAATCTTAATTCAAACCAATACCTTTAAAAATGAAATTAAAAACTCAGTTTAATTTCAATGGTTTTCATAAGGTAGGGAATGCAAGCCATGTTTCTTATTTAATAAACACAACTGTTGTATAATAAATACAAAATAAGGAAAAAGTGATAACTATTATCAAGGGTGAAACAGTATATAAACTTTAATCTAAAAGGCTGTTTCCTACATCTGCATTGATATAATCTGAGAATTCTCTATCAATTTCATTTACAGAAGGAATCTCTGTAAAATTTATTATTCACTTTCATGCCCCAACATGGGAAGTGGTAGGCGAATATCTGTAGGAATACAACTTATTGTCTGCTCCTCCACTCAGAAGTAACTGCATAAAGGGAGAGAAAAAAAAAACACAGAAGTAAATATAATTATTTCATATGACAGCCAAACCTAACTTAATACTGATGATTATGATCACAGAAGGAATTATGGATGAACAATTACCTTGCATTGAGAATTAATAAAGTATTAAATAGGCCAATTGCATCAAATTTCATTACTATATTACATATATTATATAATTATATAGTATATTAAATTTTTTTAAGTGGTGATTTTAATTTGGTTGAGGCATAATATGCTATTGTACTTTCTATGACACATTTGCTAATACGTAATATTATTACAAGGGTAGTACAGTTTTACCTATGTAAGAAAATTAAGTTTTTAAAGGATAGCACATTGTTTGCAGGTAAATGGATATTACAAATTAGTCAAATAACCCTGGGACCTATATTTGTTTGGAAAGAGTTTTTAGGTAACAAGAGCTTATACAACAGAAAAATAATGAAATTGTAATTCTTTAAACACATTTTATAATCCAGATAGGTAAGAGTTTTCTAAGTGGGAAATACTTTGATTCAATTACACTGAAGTAGCAAGTTTATGGACTTAAAACTTTTATTAAAACATTTTATTAAAATACTCATGAGAAAAAACTGCTTCAAAATATTTAATATTAATATAGTTTTTTTCTTCAAATGAGATGTGAGATTTTATGAATATCAATGAAACTTAGAATACAGAATTATAAATGTCAGATACACTGAAAGTAGTAACTCTGTAAACACAAACACCAGATTTATCCTAATAATATAATACAGATTCCTCTCTACCAAATAACTAATAAATTCTTACCCCTGTGTCTGTCCAGTCTACACTCAGAACTTTGTCTTCATGAGCAGCCAGATCATAGAGAGGAGCCTTACAACTAAAAGATGAAAAAATTAATGTCTTATATGCATTTCATAGTACTAAACATACATGAATAATTGTTTATACTTTTCTGAAAATTTTAGTTTACCACCCTTGCCCCAATAACCACTTAATCTTAAAAGTCTGAGTATTTACTTGGCTACCTCTCCTGTTTTTCCTGTGTCATTAGCAGACTACAGAGAATTATTACAACAAATGTATTCAGGAAAAATAATGCTATTTATTTATAATTAGGCCCATTTTCACACTTCCTTGACTACTTTTCTTTTCCCTCCAAATCATGGCTTTATATATGCTTTGTCTATCAAACTGAATGCTGGTAACACCTAGATTTGTATCATTAGCCACAAATTTGATATGTATATCCAATTTGCTGACAGCTAAATGTCCTATGGGCATTACAAATTTAAAACAACCAAAACAAAACTCAATTTTCCCTTACAAACATGTTTTCTACTCTTTCCCATCATAGTAAATGACACTACCAATTACCCAATTGCTGAGGCAGAAAACATGTGCATTATCTTTGATTACTATCTCCAAATTCTATCCCAGAGGTAATCCTGTCAATGAGCTATCTTCAAAATATACCTCGAACCCAATCTTCTCTCTCATGCTACCATCATAGTCCAAATTACCACTATCTGTCTCTTGAATTACAGTAATTGTCTCTTTGCTTCCATTCTTGCTCTCCTACTTGAAAACCTCCAAAGCCTTCCTCATCACACTTCAAATAAAACTCCAAACTCCTTGCCATGGTCTGTAAGGTCCTGCTCTATATAACCACTACCTGCCTCATGTCCTGCTACTCCACTCCATGAACACTGGCCCTCTTGCTATTCTGCCAACACGGCAAGATCCCCCAGACCCCTGCCCTTATCTGCTGTTACCTTCTGCCATGATCTGTGCATGGCTCATACCTTCACTGTTCAATTCACTACAACAATATCACTCTCAAAGAGAGGCCTTCCCCAAAGAAGTGTCCCTTTACTCTGCTTTATGTTCTTCACTGAACTTACTACTATGGTCAGAAACTACATGCTAATTATTATACAAAGTATCCAATTAAAATGTACATACCTTCTAGATATTAATAAATCATATATCATAAGGTAATACAGAAAGAATGCAGATTTAAATAAAAACAAACAGGTATTTGGTTACTGCCTCTCTGTTCTACTTGTAAAAATATGTAAATAAATTGTATATGCATTCTGTTGGTGGCTCTGTACATATATTATTATCACAGCACTGGCTGATGAATAAGAAAGGAATCTTTAAATTTTGGTTATCTTTAAAAATATGTATTTTTATTTAGTTTTCTATTAACATATAATTTATAATTTGACCACAATTCCATTCATTCAGACCACTGGCCTTCTAATTCTATAATGATCATATTTATATTAAGGTTCAGGATTTTTTCCCCTATTTTATATAACAAGGTCAGAAAGATGAATTTCATAAACTTGTGGATTTTTCTTTTCTGGCAAAAGATAAACTATCACTATTAAATTCATTCAGAATGCAAAAAACAACATTAACATTAAGAAAATCCCTTGGATTCTGGCCTGCCTTTTTGATATCAGTATGTATCATTTCAGCGTTTATGACCAAGAACTTTTTTTCTACTTTTGTGCTTTTGGATAGTCATTTCAGTGTTCATTTCATTTGGTCTGTATAAAATACACAATTGATATATTTCTTTAGTAAATCATAAATAGGCATTACCTTCTTGTATCCCACAACTTGACAATGTTATCTAAAGAACCTGAGATGAGCTGCTGCTCGTGGGTAGGAGACCACTTTACTGATGTGACCCAGCCTGTATGTGAGGTTAGGGACAGTGACACCAAAGAGCCATCTGAATAAAACAAAAAAGATAACAATTATTAAATTTCAGAAAAGAAAGTAGGCAGAATAACCCCCAAATAACTTGTAGAAAATTATTTTTTTATACACATCTCTAGTGAAAAGAGAAATCATTATTTGTATGTATTTTTCCTTTACACAACTTACCTTTCGTTCGGGGATCCCACAGTCTGATATGCCTATCTGTACTTCCAGATGCTAACCGTTTACAAAGTGGAGAATAGGAGATACAATTAAACACTTTATTTCCTGTCTGGGGGGGGGAATAAAAAAGGAAAGAATGTGTAACCAGGGTGGACTAAGAGTAACCATCTTTAGAAGTTCACCACTTAAAAACTCAAAGTTGATCAGAGAAGCACCGAATTTATGTCTTACCAAAGTTGACTTAAGACTGCCAGACTCAACATCCCACACTCTAATTGTGTGGTCCCAAGAAGCACTGCAGATTTCTTCAGTATCTGACCACAGAACCGAGGAAATTGCTTCCTTGTGGCCAGAAAGGGTCACTATGGGAGTCTAGAAATGAAGGACACCCAAAAGGGAAAGCAATTTCAGTTTACAGTAATTGAAACAATAATAGTAGTTATTACTTCTGAAGCCCATTTGCCAGATATTTTGTCAGGTGCTTAAGCTTTCATATCCTGCCTTATTTCTTCTTTACAGCAATCCTCCAAGATGTAATTTTAGATGAAGACACTGAAGTCGAGAAAGAGAACTTGCCCAAAGTCATTCAGCTTATAAGTGGCAGAGCTGAGTCTGAACCCAAGTATTACTCCAAAATTTATAGTCTATCCACAATATTCTGCTGCTTCCCCATTCTACTTTTCATTTTGAGGAATATTAATATTAACAGTAATTTAATTCTCCCAGTTGACAAACATGTTATATGTCGAAGTTAGTCGCAAAACGTCTGGAGTCAGAAAGATCTAGGTTTGGGTTAAGGTGTTGCCATTTTCTACACGACTCATCCAGGTAAATTAATCAGTCTCAACGGGTTATTCTCATCCCCTCATTTCCTCAACAGCCAATCTTTAAATAATATCCATAGCTCATTTATTAATACTCCAAAATCTTTAATGTCTTTCTCAAATTAAAATCCTCAAACTCTAGGTATAGGGCCTATCTTAAATACAAGGAACATGTGAAAGAAAGAGGGAAAGAACTCTGAAATGGGGGACATTTAATCTACTTTTGTAACTCCATTACATTTAACCTCCTTAAATGTTAAAGGAGTTACACTAGATCAGAGATCTGCAAAACATTTGATAAAGGTCCAAAAAGTAAAAATTCTAGCCTTTCCAGGCCACATACAGTCTCTGTTGTATATTCTTGTTTTTAAAACCCCTTAAAGACATAAAAATCATTCTTAGCTCTCTGTAGTACAAAATAGGCCACATCCAAGTCACCTGTTGGGCTACAGTTTGCCAACTCCTGCACCAAATGATCCTCAATGTCTCTCTCTTCTAACTCTAATATTTTCCTGAAAGAAGTAAAGGAACCTGATAGAGGAGTGAGGAACACAACCTCTGTTGTAATCCAAAACAAAATTAAAAGGCAACATGAATATAATCAGAGGCTCTAGGAAAGGAAATGGTATGATAAAGTGATGGGTAAACGTACATGAATAAACAACCCCATTCCTAGGTATTTAACCAAGAAAAATGAAAACATAGGTTCACACAAAAAAGTTCCACAAATATTTACAGCAGTTTTATTTATAACTGTCAAATATCCAAATATCCTTCAACTGGTGAATGTTTAAGCCAACTGCTATATATCTATACAACAGAATACTACCCAGCATTTGAAAGGAAAAAAACATGATAGCCAATGACCTGGGCGAATCTTTTTTTTCCCCTCAAATGCAATATGTTATGTGAAAAAATGCTTGATGCAAAAGGCTACATACTGTGTGACTCTGCTTATATTTTGGAAAAGGGAAAATTACAGGAATGGAGATCAGACAGTGGTTGTCAGAGGATGGAAACAGAGGGGAAAGGTTGACTACAAATGAGCAACATGAGTTTTAGGAGATGGCGAACTGTTCTGTATCTTGAAAATGTAGTAGTTGCATATTCCATGTATTTATGAAAAATCAAAAGCTATACATCAAAAAGTGGATTTTCCTATATGTAAATTAAAAAAAAAAAGGCAGAAAAGTCAACTATGGCACCATTACTGCAAACAAACTTCAGCAGAATAGTACTAGAGAAAAAAAATGCAATTTTGAGAGAAAATGAGGAAAAAAAACCTTATTGTATATTAATGTATGAAACAAATGACCAGTAAATGAACTGAGTGAGAGCATTACTCATATTAATAAAAGTCAGGTACTAGAAAGAAATCCAAAGAGAAGATAACTATGTTTGATATTTGTCTTATTTTGGTCTTAAAAATCCAACTTTTCCTATTATTTCTAATTGCAACACAATTTTCACTTCAAATAGCACTTCAAAGGTTTTTAGCATAACTTCAATTAATAATTCATGAATGCATAGATTTAAAATCTATAAAAATCTAAGTGAGAAAAATGAATATATTGTGATTTCTATCAAATAAAATGAACAATGGAAGCAAGTTTACAAATGTACACACCTAAAAACAACTGGTATCAACAAGGAAATAAAAAAAGTCTAATCTGTATCAGTAAATTCAAAGAAACAAAAAACAACAAAAGTTATCAACAAGGCACTGACTGTGAGAAAATATAGTACCTGTATCAGCAAAGACCTTGAATCCAAAATTCATAAAGAACTCTTACAAATCAATGAGAAAAAAATAAAACACTTTTAAAAATGGGCTAAAAATAGGAACAGACACTTTACAATTAGATATTGAAAGGCTGAGACTTCAAATCTACTATACACCAGCCCAGTATTTAGAATAAAAATTTACACATCTACTGAAAGAAAGTGTAATTACGGCTGACACAGCAAGACAAAAGGAAACTTAAATATGTAAGATTAAATTAACATATCTGTCAATAAAGACCTAAGCCAAGTATAGTCAGTTCTCACAAATATATACCCTTGTTAGTCCCAATTGCTCTGTTTTTTGTTTCTTTCTTGGTCGATTTGTGGATTCTTCCATTTCATCTTCTTCATCTGTAGGGACTGTATCACAGAAAATTAGATTTGATAGTTTTAAATTTTAAGGTAAACATTAATTGCAAACAGTCTCAAAGAATTCTTATATTTCTGGGTATATACTTTATGTTATCTTAACTGGCTAGGGAATGAATATTTCTCCTTATTTTGGTTAATAGAAAATTACATATGAAAACAGTACCTGTTACCAATCTTCCAAAAGGAGAAAGCAAAAATTAAGCATAGTAAAATTCTAAAACCTAACCAGTTTGGTATTTTATGTCTTTAAGATTATCATTACGAATATTCGTCACTTTACCCTACATATGAAAAAAATTGCTTACTATTAGTTGTAGGAGAGTTCTAGCCAGATTGTATTTATATCATAAGGAAGGGAATGACATGGTTAACAAACACGTTAAAAGGAGATACATTCCAGCCATCCATATTTACTCTTCTCGACTATTTCACTTTTCTAACAATCAATTAAAAGCTTTT
The DNA here is from genome assembly GCF_036321535.1 of Camelus dromedarius. NCBI lineage: Eukaryota > Metazoa > Chordata > Mammalia > Artiodactyla > Camelidae > Camelus > Camelus dromedarius. The sequence goes on along the minus strand of NC_087439.1, from coordinate 70,201,989 downwards.
CATAGATAATTATTTTTTGCTTGATTAAAAAAAAACTTTGCTACCCATCATTTGGCTGTGTAGCAAAGCCAGATAGAAAACCACAAATTTTAATGTTCTATAACTAAAATGTCAAGTGCTTTTCCTAAACTAGACTATAAACACCTTAAGAGTAACAACGAATCACATATAATATCTCATTTACCCAGTACTATCAAAAAATATTTCACAAAAGGAGAAATTTCTACACAAACCACTTTCTGCCTCAACACTGCCTGCTTTAAGGACTTTTGGAAAATCAACTAAAATGGATTATATACTTCCTGCCATTCTACACATAATTATTTAAAACTATTTAAACTTTTCTTGACACTCTCTCCTTGCCCCAACTCTACTTTGTGAGCTGCACTTAGGGTATTATACAGTAATACAGCAATTTCCTCAGAAGTTAAGAGAGGTATTCTGATCTGTTTACCTGTGCAATAAATAGTTCTGGGGATTACAACTTTTAAAAATATCTGTGGGTTTTCCCCTCTCTTTTCTTCTATCAGTGTCTTCTTACTACTATCAAGGTACCTTCCTCTAACAGTCCTCCCTCCTCCACCTGTAATTGGTCCTTCTAATCTATGCTTTCAAAGTAAGAAAATTAAGTTTAGTTAAAGTGTATTAAAAAAATTTTTTTAAGTAAACCAACTTAACTAAGAAATTTCTCTAATAGTAAAGTACATCAAAATGACTCAGAAGCTATTTTTGTTTATTTCCAGGCTTCTGAATAAGGGAATTCTGAGAACTAAAGCAGTTATGTCCCATTGCACCAGACATGTTGTTGATACTTGGGGGACTCGGTGACGTTGTCCAATAAATAGGTGTGGTGGGGTAGAAAAACACTTCGAAACAGAAAGAAATATACTAATTTTTCTCTATACTGTGGTACTTTATTTGTGACCTAAAAAGCTCTGGTCCATTTTTATGGCAAAATATGGACTAAAAAAGTCTTCTTTCACTGAAATTCTTTAAGTATCATTAATAAGTCAAAGTAGAAGAACTATTTCATTTACCTGTAGACCAGATCTTGAGCATCTTATCCCAGGAGCCACTGCAAAACTAAAAAAGACATATATGAAGGGAAAAAGCGTATGCAATATAATCCATCATATTATTTGGTTTTTCCTGCTATTTAACCTGAAACCTTTACTTGACTCTGAAACCCTTACTATTATGGTATCACCTATCTCCCTGTTTTCCTAGTCTCTGGGAAGTTGTACCCTCAATCTCATGGCAATTGGGAGAGCTGTCATTCTTGGAGGTCTTATTATGCTTTGGGTTTTTTTGGGGGGAGGGGTTGGATTTATTTACATACTTCTTTATTTACCATAGGTACTGGGGATTGAACCCAGGACCTCTTGGATGCTAGGAATGCACTCTACCACTAAGCTGTACCCTCCCCCCAGAGCTATCATTCTTATATGGCCCTGTACCCTGGGCATGGTTGCTTAGATGAGGGTGGGCAACTGACCTACACTATGCCAGTAAGTCTCTTCCTTCTTTAGAACTTTTGTTTTTTGAAAATTTGAGAGTTGAAGTTAATCTTTTTCCAGGAACAGGCAGCACAGGATATAAAACCTGGGAACACTGAAGGCCAGATTTTATTGCCATGTGAAGAAAGCCAGTATGAGGTGAGAGAGAATGAAGTTAACTTGGAGAGACAAGAGAGGGTGGGGGTGTGCTGGCCACATTCAAGTCTACTCCGTTGGTTCCTGAGACCCAAATACTCATCACCTTGCTCATGATGTGACTGGTCACTCCTTCCTTGGATTTCACAATCTTTTAAGCTAAAAAAAGTTCAAGATGAGTTTCTGTCTCTTATAGCCAAAAGACAGGATACAGTTAATTCACTTACGTTTGGACTCAACATGTAAACCTTTCCTATGGCTCAATGTGAATTTACTCATAAATTTTTACCTTTGAATGCAAAAATGTCCTCTGTTACGCTAGCTGGTAAAGAAGTGCTGAAAGAACACTCTTAAATCTGGAATACTTCATTGTGGTTCAGAGAATGTTCAAGAGGTAAGAGTCTGTAACCCCTCATAAGTCAATACCGTGTTGCCCTCATGGTTTGATTTCTTTTTAGCTAATTTTACATTTGTCATGATAAAGAACAGATCAACAATAATAGTAGAACAACCCCTATTAACAGTAACTTTAGTGTATGCTGCCTTAGGTGACCAACTAGACATTTTCAGTTGATGACAGCACTGTGAGTAGCTACAAGCCTAAAAATGTCAATTGGTATGATTTAAGAAGGTTACATAAAGAAATTACTTGTTTAACCTGAATTCTTAAAATTTGTGCAATTTATATAAAGTTCTAAACCAGAGGTACAGAGTGAGGGAGTGAATCTTCATATCTCGTATGAGTACTTACTTTTAGTTTGAAATCATATTCTTTAGTCATCAACTGTTATGAAAGTAGACCGATCACAATGACTTTATGTAGAAAAGAATTTTTTTTTTGCACAAGAAGCTCAAATTCTAACTCAACACAGTACTAGTAACACAACAGCTCTTACCTTAGTTCCTGCACTATCAACAGCTACAGAGTCCACAGTACTAATAACACAACAGCTCTTACCTTAGTTCCTGCGCTATCAACAGCTATAGAGTCCACACTGCCGGCATGACCTCTGCAGCAGTGCAGGGCTTTCACTTTGTTTCTTTCCACGTTCCACTCCCACAAGAGAACAGTCTGATCCATAGAGGCACTCAGTAGTAGGCAGGACAAACTGTCTGAAGAGAGGAGAACACAAGAATAAGAAACAAATTACCATCAAAATTTAAAATAGTGTCCTGAAACCAAAGAACTGAAATTTGTGTGGTTGTTGAGAAAGATGTTCAAAAGGTAGAAGACCTCATACGGCCAGCTTTGAAAAAGAAGCTAACTTACGGTGTAAAGGAAAGAGTCTTCAAAAATACTACAAAAATATGCATTCAACACACTTAATATTAACTCGAAAATGCTTATCATCTGATATAATTTTAGTCAGGATTCACTTCCTCTGACTTACAATTTTTTTTATATAAGTCTTTTCTTCTTTACCACTATATATTTGAAAGACCCCATAATACTTAGGCATTTCTTACCCTGTCCCCATTCTGCCCCAGCACTGAAAATGGCTTATTTTCAGTTCCCTAGGCAGGATTCCTCTAAGTTTAGGTAAAGAGTCCTAACCTCTTTTCACCCAGGCCACATCTTTTACAACGTCTGTATGTCCCACAATTGTCATTATTGACTTTCCTTCCAAGGACCAGATCCGAGAAGTCTTATCATAAGAACCAGTCAAGATCCTACAAGGAGAAAAAAAAAATCCTATGAAGTACAAAAAGCAGCTTTTTTAAACCCTGAAATCAATTATGTTTCTAAGGCAATGACAAAGTAAACCTGGAGGATTATATTTTTAAACTCTTCTTTAATATAAAGATTAAGATTTCAAAACACTAGATTAGATCAGAAGATATTACATTTGGCTTGACCTCCTAAAAATAAAAATATAATCAGCAAACCCTAGATTTAGTTTTTACTACTTTGTAAATACTGTAACTCCCAGGGAAGCCTAATAGTCTTTCATATTTAGCCAATGAAAACCATAAAATAGTAACCATTAAATAGAAAAACAGTAAAACCATTTAAAATAAAGACAGTACAAACATCAACTGTGTAATAACTCCAGGACATTCTTTTGAAACTAAGCTCCTACTATGATCCATTCTTGAGGTGTTTTCCTACAAATAAGGCAAGTGGGGGTTTGCTCTGAACCACCCATACCTTCCTGATTCCAGTCTGCCCCTTTTAGCCCCAAAATAGCATGATCTGCATCTTCATGGTAGTAGACAAGCAGATCTGTGGCTATAAAAGGTATTTTTTTTTCCTTTTACAAAACAAATTACATTCTTGGTCTTAAAAGCAACATACTCAAAGCAAATAAATGCCCTAAGATATGTGACCTATTCAGAAGACAAATGTCACACTAACATCTTGAAATAGAAAAGAAAACCTGTTAATAGATATGTTTCTTCTTGACTACACTGAATTTGAAGATCTTTGGCATGGTACTGATAAATGTATCACAAAATTACTTTCACAAAGAACAGATGATCAGAGGAAAATATTCACATAGCGAACTTAAAACGTATACAAGAACACGCATCAGGCAATACCATTCCTCTGCCCCTTCAATTGCACTGATCCAGTCATCGTGGAACATGCATTGCTCTGGCTGAGGTGCAGTGTACTTCTCCACGTACTCTAACTCCACAACCTCTTCCTAGTCACAGAGAGAAACCGGAAATCAATTAGGTGGGGCAGTTTCTGGATGGTACCTTATGAAGATATAGGACCCCTAGTTTAATTTATCTCCTTCATGTAATTTCCTTTCATAATCTAGAAATTTTGGAGCCACACAAAAGGTGAAAAACTTTATTTGATCTAACAGTATGCTAAGAGTAAATGTTAAGAAATATTAATGACCTTGGAAACATGTTAAAAGTGGAAAAAAAGAACACAAGAAACTTTATAAAATCATAAAAGCGTATCTTTAACAGGTAGAGAGCTTCCATTTACAATGAAAAAGTTCTGGAAATAGATAATGGTGATGGTTGCATAATACTGTGAATGTACTTAATGCCACTGAACTGTACACTTAAAAATGGCTGAAAGATAAATTTTACGTATATTTTACCACAGTTTCAAAAACTGCCCCCAAAATTATAAATGCAAGTATAAATTACATTTTAAATTATAAAAGCAATATTAAGAAAGTTCAAAAATTAAAGGGGGAAGTCACTATAACAATAACCTAACTCGTAAGTTTATTATGTGCACAATAGTTTTATACACCATTAGTAGTAAACATATATTTGCTATTCCCTTTCTTGACAATTCTTCCACAATTAAGTAGGTATCTTTCCATGTTCACTCATCTACATTTCTTGAATAATATACTCTCAGAAAAAAAGAGGGGATTTCAAAATTGAATATACAGAAACTGAAGCTCCTATTTCAAGAGAAAACAATAATGGAAAGGATCTTGGCTCCCGTATATAAAGGCTGATTCTCAAAGGAGTTTTCCTACATTATCTGGTAATACCTTAAGTAAAATAGAGCAGGTAAGCATTTGAACTTACTGATGAGATGTTTTCCAGTTCCATGTGTTTGACCAAAGGCATTCGCAGAAACTGGCCCTTGATAAGGAAATCAAACTCCACATGTTTGTGGAACTCTAAAGAAAATACACAACAAAATTATCACTCTTAGAACCTGAAGTGGTATTGGCAGAGCTAAATGAGAGACCCCCAAACAAACAGGTAACTATTACTCCAGTGTGGCCTCCACATTTCTCCAGAATTTCTCCATGGCACAATCAGGCCATGTATTCCAGTACACTATGTGATTTTGAAGAACAGAAATACTTTGTTCTGTCGGTATAAAAATATTATTGTTGATAGTGCAATTATTTCAACTGCAAGGTTTTATTCTGAGGGAAATTTCAAATATATAACAAAAGTAGAAATAACATAATGAATCCTCATCCTCATTGTTCTGGCAGCTCAGGGACAATCACCTATACTCTTCCCTTCACTTTCCTGTTGGTTTATTTTAAAGCAAACCTCAGAAATGATATAATCTCTGTAAACACTTTAGAATGTATCTCTAAAATATAAGGACTTTTAAAAAGTCACAATGTTAAAAATTTAATAATTATTCCTTTTAATATCAAATAGCCAGTCAAAGCTCCCATTTCCTCGTTTCATAAATGTCTTTTTACAGTGAGCTTTTCAGAATCAGTATCCAAAGTCCACATATTATATTTGATTAATACCTTTTATATTTGATGAATAGGTTTAATAGTTCCCTTCTTTTTTTCCTCCTTGCCATTTATTTGCTAAAGAAACTGGGTCTTCTGTTTTGTAATATTTCTTACATTCCGGCTTTGGTAGATTACATCTTCGAACTATCCTTTAACATGTCCCTCTACCACCTACATACAACCTGTACATTAGACAGACCTAAATGATTGATTAGATTTCAGGTTTGTTTGTTTTGGGCAAGAATATGGAGACTCATATACTAAAGCTTTGTATACTTGTCACCCAACTTCAACAATTACCAACTTATGACCAATCTTGTTTAATCAATACTTTTGCATACATTGTTCATATTAATTTTATGGGCTAAAATTTATACTCATATGATAGCATATGTTTAATGTGCTATTTATATATTTATATCTTTATAACGTTTTACTTCATACTCTTGAATGTTTATAAAGGTTTGTTTTACCCATTAATTTTTAAATGAATTTTAAACACTTAAATAAAACACTGGCATTAATATTTACATTTGTTATTACATAAAAAGAATACTCAAACACAGATACTATCATTTTGCTTTGTAGAACCATAGCACCTGGGGCCCAAGCACCGAGATGCTTGTTCTATGCCTACCCAACCTAGTCCTCATGGTGTCTTGATTACTTCTACATCACAACTATTATACTAAAATCTTTACTCCTAAATCTCAACCATCTTATCTCGATATTACCCTAAAAGCATATTAAATCCAATATTTTTCCCTGAAAACTTATTTCAAAGCATTTTTCAAAGTGTCATGTAGCAGGGAAATCTATGTTATAATTCATAAATTTTCTTGTTATAAAATGAATGAGTATTATAAAATAAGACCAAAAACGGAAGTAAAATAACGGTGTGATGTATTTTAGTCTAGTTAGTGACACTGTGCCCCCCTCCTAACTTCTCAGAGTATATACACCCACCATTTTTGGTCTCCAGCAATTTATTGATGATGTTACTAAGGTCAGCAATTTCAGAGGCTGCGGGGATTGAGAAGGGAACATCATCCACTGCGTATCTATAAAGAGGAAATTGTATGTCAAGGTCAAATCTATGGATATTTTAACAAATGTGCATAATTCATTCAACAAACATTTCCTGGGTATCTAATACATGCTAGACATTCTGCTATATGAGGTTAACAAAAATGAATTAACCATGGTCTCTGTTCTCAGAAAGGGTTAAAGTCTGATAATCAAATAAAAGAAAACTATGTAAGAACAATGTCATAAGTGATATATAAAATGAGAGAACAAAGAAGTCGTTTCAACCAGAGAAAAGAGGAATGGGAGAGCAGACTCTGAAAGGATGCATGAAAGAGATCACTCTTAAGCTACATTTAGAAAAGTGAGTTTCTGCTAGGTGAAGGGGGAGAAAAGAAGAAGGGGTGCAGGAAAGCAGGAAGAGCAGCAAAAAATTAGCTAAGAGTTATTAAACTGCCCACCCAGCTTATTCCAGAAAATGTTATTGTACTCTGGACAGTGACCAATGATAAGGCTAAAGAGATATACATGAAGTGGTTTAGATACTGTGTGAAGTACTTTTTGCTTCTTTCCCTAGGTAATGAGGAGCCATTGTCAAAGTTAAAGAAAAACCATCAGAATTTTGTTTAGTTAGATCCTTCTTGGCAGCACTATGGAGACTGGATTAGAAGCACACAAGACAGGAGGCAGATTAAGAAACTTGTAAGAAAGAATGGGAGAAAATACTTGCAAATCATGTATCTGATAAGCAATTTGAATCTAGAATATATAAAGAACACTTAAAACTCAATAATAAAGACAACCCTATTTTTAAAATGGGCAAAGAATTGAAATAGACATTTCTCCAGAGAAGATTTACAAGTAGCCAATAGGCACATGAAAATATGCTAAATATCACTAGTCATCAAGGAAATGCAAATCAAATCACAATGAAATATCATTTCATACCTACTAAGATGGCTACAATAAAAAGACAGATATTAAATGTTAGCAACGATGTGGCAAAATTAAACCCTTATTCATTGCTCATAGGAATGTAAAATAGTACAGTTGCTTTGGAAAAATCTGGCAGTTCCTTAAAAGCTAAACATAGAATTACCATTTGACCCAGCAACTCCAAAGTTTATACCCAAGGGAAATGAAAGTATATATTCACACAAAAACTTGTTCATAAATGTTCACACCCTACTATTCATAATAGCCAAGAGGTAGAAACAACCCAAATGTCCATCAACTGAACAATGGAAACACCATGTGATATATCCATACAATGGAATAATATTTTGCCATAAAAAGGAATAAAGTACTGATACATATTACAACATGGATGAACCATGAAAATATCATACCAAATGAAAGAAGCGAGTCACAAAAGACCATATACTTGAAATGTCCAGAACAGGCAAATCTAGAGATGGAAAGTAAATTAGTGATTGCCTAGGGCTGGGGGGATTTGGAAGGATTTGGAGGGGGGTATACCTATAGCTAAAGGGTGATGAAAAATGTTCTAAAATTTTGTGCTGATGGCTGCACAACTCTGCAAATATACTCAAAACTACTGAACTGAATGCTTTAAATGTGAGAATTCTATTGTATGTGAATTGTTATCCACAACCAGTAAAATTGGTTACCCATAACCAAACCAAAACAGAAAAGTCTGAATTAAGACTGTATTTGTGGGGAATGGAGAAGTTTCAAAAAATGTTAAGGTAGAACTTACAGGGCTCACCAAAACATGCCACAATATATATCTCTTTTTGCCACAATTGGGGGTGGAAAGGTGGTGGCTGGGGCTTCAGATTTTGTTAAAATGAAGACTCTAACTCAGTAGGTCTTGGGTAGAGTCTGAGATCTGTTCTTTCTAGCCAGCTCCCAAGTGATGCTGCTGCTGCTGTGTGATACCACACTTTGAGCAGCCAGGTTACAGTTATATGTTTATCATGCGCAAAAAGATAAGCAGTTATTTAGGTTCTCCAAAAGGTAGCAAACCCTAGAAATTAACAGTTTTGGTTTACTATTTTGGCCAGTAAAATGAGGGAAGAAAAGCAGCATAATATACTTACATATGTACATTATACACACATATGTGAATAAATCTATTCCCCCCCCTCATTTTATTGATCTGAACATATGCAGAAGGAAGAAGCAAGAAGTTTAATTTTCAGGTTTGGTTATCTTTTTGGAAAATCTAACATATATACATACGACATTTATCTGTTTATCTCAGGGTTAAAATACAGCGATCTATTATTTCTTAAAACTTCATGTGAATCAACAATAACCTCCACAAAACTGTCAACTGGAAAAAATACAGTGGTCATGCTACTGTATCACCATATTCCTGGAGAAGTATTTAGACTAAGTATACATACTCATATGTATTGATAATACAATTTGTGTATACTGTAAGCAACAATACAAGAGGAGTGACTATGATTTACCACGTCAACCCATAAAGTTACAAACATGGAATAAAAAAATGTAACCTCCGTTGAGGTGGGAGTTTTCTAGTTTATAGCTGACATTAGATCGTTAATACAACAGACATTTATTATTTATCATCAGTACCAGAAGAACCTGACAAACATTTGTTGCCTCAGTCAATCCAAGAAGTTTAATACACAGTCCCCACCATCGAGACTTACAATATAGATGAAAAGACCAAACACAAAGTTAATTAATAGTGTAATATACACCACAAGGCAGAATATAATTAGGTTTCAAATGAATGCTACATACTTGGGGCCCAGTTGTAAAGTTGATAAAAATGTTTGTATATACGTACAGGTGTACATACAGATATATATGTGTGTGTGTATGTATATGTATACATATGTACACATATGTATACATGTATATGTATGTATATAAATACACAAATCTGTAACCGAATTGACTTCACATTCTTATCAAAAACCAGTTCTACCAACCCTCTTGAAAGCTCCACTTTCCAGTCTGGTTTAGAAAAGCGTCGTCTATCACCCACTTTAGGAAACGAAGTTGTGTTTTCAACACTGTAACATCACTAGCAGACATCCTGTAACGACTAGGTCCATTTCATTGTTCACTATTCAATTACATAATGCGTTTCATGCAGGAAGCAAACCTGAAGCCCTTCAGGCCTCTCTACATTCATAAATCAAATTATTTACAGCCGGAGAAGCTAGGCAGGAGGGATCGGCGATCCCTGAGAAATCCTGGCAAGGTACCGCTTCCACTTGAGTGGAAAATGCGTTCGACCGAATCCAGTAAAAAAAAATAAATAAATAAACGGGAAAAAGTGAACTGACGGCGAAGACAACCAGGGATGTACAAGGTCATATCGAAGTGGTCGTTTTAAAGTATCCCGGTGGGGGAGAGGAGGGGACAGAAAAGGAGTACGCATACTTACTTCTTGTTATCAGTGAAGAAGCGTGTCTGGAGCTGAGCCATGGCTTGCCTGCAAAATACACCAGACTTCTCTACATAAATGTGTGGGGTAATAAACAACGAGCACTCTGGTCTCTAAGGACTACAAAAAGAAGCAGCTCAAAATTAGACTGCACGTGTGAGAAAAAGCTGCAGTCGAACTCCCGGCTTCCGCTTTCCTTCCTCCGGCGTCCTCCGCAGGAAGACACGGCGAGGCAGCCCTCCCACAGGCCCAGCCCACAAACATCAACTACCTATTCCTCGATTTAGGCGTCATCGATTAGTAAGCATAATCTTAAAGGCGGCGTGTCCCTTTACTCTGGGTTTTTTAAAATATACTTAAGCTTGTGATCGATTATGAATTTAAGGAAGGCCTGATCCAGAACTACTTCTTCACCCCCTCCCCGGCTTTTTTTTTTTTTTAATTTTATGAGACTGTCCTTAGATCCGATCAGTCAAACGCAGCTCCTGGATACTACAAGCCCCAGAAAGCAGCGCTTCTCAGACGCTGATAACCATTGGTAATTGTAGTCCTTTTTTTGCCACGCTGCCCTCAGGATATCTTATTTGCATTAAACCTTCCCGACTCCAGCCGAAAGCTACTTTATTGCCTCTGCCTTCAGCTTTAATTTACTAAAGGCTTTCGGGGTTTATTTTCTCAAGCATCTCCCAATCAGGCTGACAGTCCGCCGAGATTTTTCTTGGGCTCTCGCCACTAACTGCAGGCTTTAGATCCAGGTGGGAGGCGGGGATACGAGAAAAGGGCGAATCAGAAGGGAAACAGGCGACGGTGGCCGATAGTGGTCTTATCTCAAGCGACTGCGCTGCGCGCTGCGGCAGCGGTGCGCCTGCGCACTGTGCTGGTCTCCATGGCGGGGCCTCGGAGCCAAGACGAGGTTGAGTAGACTCGTTTTGAATTTTCTCCCCTCTGCTCCAGCACTTTGTGGACTTCCCTCCTCGCCCTGTAGGGCGCTCGGCGGCGGCAGGACTGGGGGAGTCGGAGGTTTGGCAGAGCTGTCTGCGCCGACAGACCGGACGCTACCTCCCAACCCCCATTTCTTGCTGCTGCCTCCTCCTCCCGTCACCTCCTGACCCGCCTGGTCCCTGAGCAACCGCCCGCCCCCGCCCCCTGCCGCAGCCGGGCTCTGGTGGCTCCTTCTGCTCCACGCCTCGGGCCCTTTTCGGGGCCCCACGGGACAAGGCCTGCTGCCCCTCGCCCGGGACGGGGGTCTGCGGGCCCCGGGGAGACAGGCTGGAGTTGGTGGAGGTTAGGGTCTTGAGGGTTGCTCAGCCCAAGGACGCGCCACCGCCGAGGAGGATTCGGACCCCCGGGCGGCTGTGCCGGGTGTGTGGTCCTATGCGCAGCCTCTGGCCCCGCTTTTTAGGGTTCTTTTTTTCTCTTTATGAGCGCCTTTGTATTTTTTTTTTTTTTTAAGAAAGAGAAAGGCATCCTCCCACCTCCTACGCTTTTTGAGTTTTTTGTTTTTGTTTTTGTTTTTTGGTCTTAAACTTACCCAAAGGCCTATGTCTTATTCTCAAATAGTCCTGAGAATTCTAGTGGAACTTAGTTTTTCTGAGGGAGGATGGATGGAGAGATATTATCCAAATCTCATAGTCGCTTTTTAAGGAGTTCATCAGAAATACTCCAAGAGGGGGACCTCAAAAAACAGCAGTTTAGAGTCAGGCACAACTGGATTGCAAAATTTGTGGGCAAAGCGGTATGTGTGCAGGTGAAGATAACTAAAGCTTTCCTTTGTTACGGTGCTAAAAGATGTACTACGATTAAGTAGACACCTGATATTTGAATCAGCCATAGACTATCAGAAAGGATTTAAACAGTTGTAAGCTAGAAATAATCTGTTGTTAGAGAGCAATGACAATGAAATTAATACATTTTTTTCAGTTTACTCACATTAGAATGCGGGCGGTAGAACCTGAATGCCTGGGTTTGAATTCTGCCTTAGCTACTTATTTTTTAACTTCTCTGTGCCACACCTTGGTCAACTGTGAGGTTAAGTACCACATAGTAAACGCCAACTATTATTACCATAGTTTTCCTTTGCGTGTCAGTTTAACTAGAAGCTTTGCCAACATGAACAAGTAGGAAAGACAAGTCTCATGGTTAGACGAATAAAATGAGAAAACCTCTGTGCTCAGTGCCTAGAAAAGAACTGGGCTTGCCAATAGCAACAGTGGTCGTTTAACCATGTGATTCATTGTAACTGTGAGAATTGTATGCATTAGCTAGACCACCTGAACTTGAAACTGTGTTCATTGAAGACTTGCTATTTAATCCACATTTTTTGAATTTGGTAAAAGTGAAAGAAATTTGACAGTTTCAGACATCATTCACCTTTAATCATAAGTGATTTTTGAGTTACAGCAGTAAGGTCTGAAAGAAAATTCATAGAACCTGGAATAAATGTAATAGGTTCTTTTTCAGATAATGTTTAATTGATAATACATCATTGGTGAAATATATTTTTAAATGTGTTGTTAATAGATTAATTCATTATTGTTATTAATTTGAAATTATTAAAATAAGAAAATATTATACCTGATAATACAGATTGATCCTAATTTGAATGGAAAAATATGATCAGTAAAATACAGAACCTAAATATGTGTTTAATAAGATAAACTTCAGTTTGCAAAGCAGAAGTGTTGAATTCACTGAAATACGTTTTTCATTTGAGACCTTTTGTTAAGGGAAACTTAGTTAACAAGTGTTCCAAGATAACCTGGACTTCTACTATGATGGCTTTTTTTTCCAACGTGGCTTATGTGTTGTGTTTGGTATTCCCTCCATGTGATACCTACAATAGTTAGTGCTTTTACTTTGCCTGTGTTTCTTTACTTAGAACATTAACTTCAAGCTTTTGGTTCTAATGATTTCCTACATGATTTCATTTACTTTGGTCCTTATGAAGACACATTGTTATCCAGAGAACCACAGCATGGGAAATATGTTTCTCTTTAATATAGGTTTATTTTTTTCTGTATATGATGACATGGTGTGGTATGATATAAAGACTATACATGAGCTTTGGAGTCCTAATTGGCTTTTGGTGACTTTTTCCTACTTAGTTTTGAATCTGAACTCTAATGTTTTGTGATCTTAAGTTATTTGGCAGCTTTGATTTTCTTATCTATAAGTAGAGATAATAAGATCTACTTCAGAGTCATTGTGAGGATTAGATGAAATCATTTGTAAATCCCTCAAAGAACAAAAAGATAAAAAGAGGTATGTATGTGCAGGGTAAGAAATGGGTAGAAACCAAGATTACAGGGAAGTTTATAGAGAGGGCAAACCTTAGAGAAAAGAGGTATTGTGAACACTGGCCTTAAAGTTTTTTCACTGAAAAAGGAAAAGTTAAAGTAGATTGTTTGTTGTTTACATGTATTTGCATACATTTAACATTTTGATGCTGATTTAACACACTATACTTTCTTAAACCCATCTTTTAAAAAATAAATTATTCTACAACATATTTGTGAACTAGGAGTCTTGATTTAATTTTTGACACCGCTGATTCATAGCAATTTTGTATACATCATAAAAGGAGCATTGTATTGTTCATCCTAAAAGGTGAGGGAAATTTTATTTTCTAAAGTACTTTTGAGCAGTATTTTTAAATGTAATTAATAAGGTCAGACACTGATTTTAAATATAAGATTTCAATATCCTTTAAATCTTGAGACACTAACCAAGGTACCTAGAATTAAGAGATATTCTAAACTTCAAAAGTTTTCATCCTTCAATTATCCTATTTGGGGATTTACTCTTAAATTATTGGTTTTAATGGAAAAATTTTACCATACAAAAGTCTATAGGGAAAACTCAACAAAATAATCAAATATTAAGGTAATTTTAAAAGAAATTATAGCTGAGAATTACCTCTAATGTTTTGAACATATAGATTTGCTGTTGAACAAAATCAAAACAGCAGTAGCCCCCGTATGGTCCACAGAAGCTTTGAGTAACTACAGTCTGAATAATGTCTTCCCCTCTGCCCCTTTTCCCTATAAATTAGAACATCAAACTTTTAATTTAACAGTTTCTTCCTAATCTTTGCTTTTGATATAAGGTAAAATCCACTTTTTAAAGTGTGATGTAAAACATTCTAGAAAGCAGTTTGCCAACAAAATTTGTCTTAGTGTATGTTATGAAGTCCAGTCATCATTAACTCTCTAGATGACATATTTAATACTTTCTCTTTTCTTTCTGTTCTCTTTGTCCAATCCCAATACTACGTACTTAAGACATATACTTACCAAATTCCAGGATTTTGTAAGTGGAGTGTGGGGAGGGGGGGCCCTTACCACAAACTTCTGTGGCTCTGAAATATCTCCAATTAGGAAATATTTTCGTTGTGGAGACAAATGCAATTTACTGTGGAGTTCTTTGTTTCTGTAATAATTATAGAATGTGGAAGTTGAAACAAAGCCTTAGTCCAGATCCCTAATTTTAGGTAAGGAAACCAACACAGAGAAGTTAAGTAACCCCTGGACACACTTAGTCTTCCAGAAATAGTCTTTAGTTTACTTTAACTGTGTCAATTGGTGGTTCAACTATACCAGGCTGGTAATGGCTGTTTAACATGGTAAAATCTGCATAACAAAGTCTAGTAGCTTTCTTTATGTGTAGAAAAATAAATATGCATTGAATACATTCTCATTACAGAAAAAAATGCTGCTGTGAAGACATAATTACAGTTTTCACATAAATGAAGCACAGCTATCATAATTCAGTGCACCAAAAAGGAAGAACTTCAATGGAAAAGAGTGCATTTCTGGGGATAATAGAATGCTTGAGGCCTGAATTTAAACTGGAGCTGCTGCCTAAAGGTAATAATTGTATTTTTAACTAATTGAAGGTAATTAGCTGTATAAAAGTTAATATTATCTACTACATAGTAATGAAAATGTCAAAATACGCTTTGTATGTAGGTACTGTGTTCTGTTTATGGTTACCAGTTGGAAAAGAACATTTTATACCTAGCTATTTGATTTTAATATCTTCATTCTTTAAAATTTTACTTTGACATAGTTAATTGAAAGTTAGGGGTAATAATTTAGAGCATGTGCTGACATTGAGGTTAGATGGGAAAATTGGGTATTTTAAGTCACCCTACAGTTAGCAGGATTGAGGAGTATAATGCAGGTTGATGAAAGAATTAGGGGAGGAAGGAGTAATACTTTTCACTTCATTCAAATTATTTTTTGTAAAGGATGTCTGTAACTTAAAAATGTACTTTTAATCTCCAGTTCAACATCACTTTGGTCAACAGATGTTGAAACCCACTTTTCCATATAGTAACCACAAAAAACCTTGTTTATCCCGTAGTATAGACATACTGCATACTGAAAGGAAAAATTTGAGTTTTGTGTTCCCAGAAAGTAGTAGGAAAAGAAGTTATCTTTCTTCCATCGGCAAAATCCCAGTATGGGCAAAGCTCTGAAATGAGTGGTTTATGTGCAGCAGTCTTCCTGTGTTATCACCCAACCCTATCGCTAGTGCACTTCCCCAGGGCATTCCTCCTGCCCTCCCTCTTCACTGCAGCATCTAAGCTCAGGCCTACTGAATCCCTTTTGAGTACTCTGAGCCTCAAGTGTACTTGCTTTCTCACCTCCAAATTTAAACTTCTCAAAGTAGCTCTTTTTAACTCATCTTAAAGGAAAAAAGCTATCCTTATATAAATTTATATAAACACAGATTTGTTAATGACTGACAGTCTCTTGAGATTTTTTTTTTCTTTATAAGAGAAAATGCTTATTAACGGCAATGAAAATTTCATCGATAAAGTTTCAGACAGGATAAGAGAAAGTAAGTAAAACGAAAAAAAATTAGATCAGTAGCGGTAATTTGTAATGGAATCAGGGCACCTGTTAGGAAACTGAGAGCAAGTTTTCATAATTTTTTCCCCTAAGCTGTTTTCACTTTTTACCTCTCCATCCCAAGATCCCTTTTGGATCTGTCTACAGAATGTTTTCTCAGTGGCTGCAATTCTGCGTAGTTAGAACTCCAGCTTTTTCATGGGGTCAGGGATCTTTAGATTGCTTGCAGGTGTGCTTTTCTGTGTTAGGGACTGCCTGTAATAAATCTCAACCTGGAAAAGTAGAGAACAAAAATGAACAAAGAATTTCTTTTAGCATCTTTAATTTGTTAAGCTATCCAAAAACAAAAAGACAAACAAAACAAAACTTAAAAGCCATGACTAATGAAGGAAGGAGGGAGCTTTGTTACCTTGAAAGAGTTCCAGTGAGTTTTGGGATGTTCTTGCTCAGCCACTTAGTATATTTGTCATCTTTGGAAAGTTACTTAATTGCCTGAGTCTTATTTCCTTATATGTAAATTGGAGCAAGTAACTGAAGTACAGGTTTGTTATATTAAATGGATTAAGTAAAGTGACATATATAAAACACTGAGCATAGTGCTTTACTATGGTAAGTGCTCAATAAATGAATGATAACCTTATAACCTTGAGCAGTGAGCCTGTTTCCTTTTCTGTAAAATATTGATAATAGGTCCTAGAATAGCAGAATGTTAATAATTCTAGTTAGTAATTATTAAGTATAATAAGCACTCAGTAAACATTATTTTGTAGCTATGATAAATAATACATTTATAATCTTCATATATTTCATCATAATAGTGCTTATATTTAAAAAACAAAATTAGGCATTATGCTGTACACCAGAAATGGACACATTGTAGCTGACTATATATACTTCAATTTAAAAAATTGGTATATTAAAAAAATTTAAAAGTCTCAAAAATATTTGTAATCTTAATATCATAATGTTTAGATAGCATTTCAATATATTTTACTATAAAAAATTAAATTGTATTCTTTTTTTAAATTTGTTGAAGTATAGTCAGTTTACAATGTATCAATTTCTGGTGTACAGCATAATGCTTCAGTCATACATATACATGCATATATTTGTTTTCATATTCTTTTTCATTATAGGTTTCTACAAGATATTGAATATGGTTCCCTGTGCTATACAGAAGAAATTTGTTTATTTTATATATAGCAGTTGGTATCTACAAATCTTGAACTCCCAGTTTAAATTGTATTCTTGACAACAATTATTTCAGTTTTAGTAAGTCCCTCAGTAGGATTTTATTTTCAGTTGGATCTAACTTTGTAAAAGTTTTCTCTTTGAATAGAGGTTTTTTAAAATTTTTATACTCAGTCTACATTAGAAGTTAGTCAATAAACAATAGTTAAATGAATTTTTAAAGTCATCAGAATAATCAACTATTAGAAACATAAAATCTTAGAACTGAATGGGATCTTTAAAGAACTGGGAATTTAAGTTTAGAGAAGTTAATAATTTGGGGATTTTCATCAAATCTAGGCTGAGCCCTTGTTCTTTCTCTACTATATTTATCAGATGTGTGAATTTTTAAACCAGACAGTAATACTAAAATAGAGCCTTAGTCATCTAAAATGTAAATTTTTTTTACAATTTTTCATTTTTTTCAAAGATGGTATATTTAGAAGCTTTATACTAAGCCCAGGTAAGTTTTGATTACATCAGTGAAATGACTGGTGTTTTTTGCTCTTAAGAACCAAAGGATTTATTTATAAATAGGTGAAATTTTTACCTTAGTTTGCATTATTATAGGTAGTAAAAATAATTTATTGAGCACTGACTTGTACTAGGAACTGCACCGAGCCTTTTGCATACATTACTTTATTTGACCTTTATAACAACTGTATGAGGTAGATGCAGTATCATGGCCAGTTTGCAGAGGAGAAAACTAAAGCTTGAAGTAGTTAACTAATTTGACAAGTAAGTATAAAGCTGAAATTCAAACCCATACCATATGACTACAGAACACTGTCTTCAAGTATTTTATACAATTTTACTGATAACCCTCTCAGCTTGTATTTTAAAAGATGATGAAAAAATAGTATGTTTTCATGTCCACCCTATCTCCAACATTGTCCCAAGTATGGTAACTTAACCAAAAATTTGAGGTTAATTTTGAAGTTCATATACTATGATTTGTTATTGGCTTTAGTAGTGTCTGTAAGACAGTGTGATTGCTTTCTTCTTTTTTTAACTAAAGATTTTTTTTTTTAAGAAAGTTTTAGGTTTACAGGAAAGTTGAGCAGGTAGTACAAAGATTTCTTCCTTCCTTTCTTTCATATTCCTTCCCCTAACTTCATACCACTCCCTCCTAGCACATAGCTTTCCTTATTATTAACATTTTGCCTTAGTATGGTACATTTTCTTAAAGTTAATGAACCAATATTGATACATTTTTATGAACAGGAAGTCCATAGTTTACATTAAGGTTCACACTTTGTGTTGTACAGTTTTATTTTTGACAAATCATGTCATGTGTCCACCTTTACAGTATCATAAAGCATTATTTCATCACCATAAAAATCTCCCATGCTTCATCTATATGAACTCCTACATCCCCAACCTCTGGCAACTACTGTTCTTGTCTGTAGTTTTGCCTTTTCAAGAATGCCATGTATTTGGAATTATACAGTATGCAGCCTTTCAGAGTGGCTTTTTTCACTTATCGGTATACATTTAAGGTTTCTTCATGTCTATGTGTGGCTTGATAGCCTATTTCTTTTAAATCACTGAACAATAATTCATTATATGAATATACCAGAGTTTACCCATTTACTTATTGAAGGACATATTGGTTGCTTCTAAGTTTCAGCAATCATGAATAAAGCTGTTATAACTACCCAGGTACAGGTTTTTGTGGAACATAAATTTTCAACTCATTTGGGTAAAGACCTAATAGTACAGTTGCTGAATTGTATGGTATGCCTATAGTTAACTTTGTAAAAGACTGTCAAACTATCTTCCAAAGTACTGTACTGTTTTATATTCCAGGCATCAATGAGTGAAAGTTCCTATTGTTCCACCTTTTTGCCAGTATTTAATAAATTTTTAAAAAAATATTAGTCATAGTAATAGGTGTGTTATGATATTTCATTGGTGATTTATTTTGCAATTCCCTAATGACATACAATGTTGAGCATCTTTTCGTACACATAATTGCCATGTGAATAACTTCTTTGGTGAAGTGTATCTTCAGGTCTTTTGACCATTTAAAAAATTTTTAAATTGGGTTTTCTTTTTCTTGAATTTTAAGAGTTCTTTGCATATTTTGGATACAAATCCTTTATCAGATACATATTTTGTAACTATTTTCTTCCAGTTTGTGGCTTTTCTTCTCATTCTCTTGATACTGTCTTTTGCAGAGCAGAAGTTTTTAATTTTAATGAAGTCCAGCTTATCAATTATTTCTTTCATGGATCATGCCTTTGGTATTATACCTAAAACATCTTTACTATACTCAAAGTCATCTAGGTTTTCTCCTATGTTATCTTCTAGTTTTATAGTTTTGCATCTTACGTTTAGGTCTTTGATCCATTCTGAGTTAATTTTTTTGAAGGATGTAAGGTATGTATCTAGATTATTATTATATTTTTGCATATGGATGTATGTTTTTTCCAGCAACACTTGTTAAAAAGACTGTTCTCTATGTGATATATGGGCATATATGCTTTTATTTCTCCTAGGTAAATACATAAAATGGAATGGCTGTGCCATATGGTAGGTACATGTTTAACTTTTTAGAAAACTGCCAAAGTGATTCTCAAAAGAGCATATACTGTTTACGTTACCGTTGGTAATACGTGAGAGTTCCAATTGCTCCGTGTCCTCATGAACATTTGATACAATATCTTTTTAATTCTTTTTATTTTATTTTATTTATTTAATCGAAGTATAGTTTGTTTACAATGTTTATGTCTTTTTAATTCTAAAATTTTTAATAGATGTATAGTGGTATCTCATTGTGGTTTTAACTTTCATTTCCCTAATGACTAATGCTGTTCAGCATCTTTTCATGTGCTTATTTGCTAGCTGCATATCTTTTTTTCTTAACCACCTTCACCCATTTCTTCCATCTTCAACCTCTTGCATCTGGGAACTGACTAGCCTATTCTCTGTATTGGTGAGCTTTTGTTTTGTTTTTTTTTTTAGATTCCAGATATGAGAAAGATCATATGGCATTTGTCTTTCTCTAGCTCTCTAGCTAACTGCTTGTTTTCTGTAGCGAAAGGTCTATTAAAATATTTTGCCTACTTTTTATTGGGTTGTCTTATAATTGAGTTGAAAAAGTTCTTTACAGAGCGGAAACCCAGAGAAGATTCCTTTCCCAGGTATATGTTGCAAATGTTTTCTCCCAAATCTGTGATAAGCAGAAGTTTTTAATTTTTGTGCAGTCCAATTTGCAGACTTTATCTTTAATATTTTGTGCTTTTTTGTGTCATGTTTAAGACAGCTTTGCCAAACCCAAGGTCACAAAGAGTTTTCTCCTGTTTTCTCCCCTATATATTCCTAGTGTATAGGAATGGAACTGAGTTTTGCATATTGATCTTGTATCCTATCCTTGAATTTCTAAGTTAATTCTACTAGTTTTTTATGGATTCTTCAGGATTTTCTATATGTAAAACCATGTCATCTGTGAATAGAGATGAGGATACAATTATTTTAAGTATTCTTTCATAATCCTTTGGATTTCTGGTAGTAATGTCTTTATTTTCATTTCTGATTTTAGTTATTTGTGTTTTCTCTCTTTTTTTAATTATCAATCTAGCTAAAGGTTTGTCAATTTCACCAATCTTTTCAAAGAACCAAGTCTTAGATTCCATAATTCTGTTGTTTTCTATTCCGAATTTTGCTTATCTCCCGGCTACTCTTTATTATTTTCTTTCTTCTTCTAGATTTCAGTTTAGTTTGCTCTTTTTTTTAAGGTGTAAAATCAGGTTATTATTTTGAGGGTTTTTTTTTTTAAAGGCATTATTGCTCTAAATATCCCTCTGAGCACTGCTTTTCCTGCATCCTGTAAGTTTGGATATATTGCAGTTATCTGTCATCACCCACTTCTGAGTTACTGATTTTATTTAGTTCTCCAGTATTTTATTTCTATCCTTAAACACACGTACACAAAATTATAATAGTGTTATTATTAGTTACAAAGACAGTGTTTGTTTAGGTTTTTCATAGTGTTATTAATTTATTTGCTTACCATTTTTCTAGCATCTCAGGACTTCCTTCTGGTATCATTGGTTTTCTGTGTGCTTTAGAAATTGCTTTCATGTAACGTCTATTCATTGTAAACCCTCAATTTTTTTAAATCTTAAAAATGTCTTTCACCTTTTGTAAAAAAATAGCTTTCAGCATATACAATTATATACTGAAAGTTACTTTTTAAATTATTCCTCCAGCTTCTACTGCCACAGTTGTTATTGAATAGTCTGATGTATATCTAATGTTAATACTCCACAGGTGATCTCTCTGTAGCTGCATTTTAGATTTTCTCTTTTCTTTTTAGAATTTTGTACATCGGGTATGGATTTCTTTTGATGTATCTGAGTACATTTTGTGCTTGCTTTATCTGTAGATTCATGTCTTCAGTTTTGAGAAATGGTCAGCCATTATTTCTTCAAATACTGTCTCTCATTCATTTTGTCTTTCTATCCTTCTGAGACTCCAGTTATAGGTATGCTATACTTTCTTATTCTCTTTTTCCTAGTTTTAAGTCTCTTCTTTATTTTTTTGTATTCTGTTTTTCCTATGATGCATTCTGGGTTATTTAAAAAAATCTATCTTCCAATTTAGTAATTCTTTCTTCTGCACCTAATCTTCTATTTACTTTATCCTCTGACTTTTTAATTTCAGCAATTATATTTTTTCATTTCTGAAAGCTCTATTTGGTTCTCTTTCAGATTAAACTTTTGATAGTCTCTTGTTGCTTGCTTATTCCTGTGATTCATTCTTTTATTTCTTTGAATATTAGTTATTTTATATTCAGTATTACATGGTTCCAATACTGAAGTCTTTATTGGGTATCTAAATCTACTGACTTTTTTTATGATGGCTTATTTCCTTTTGTTTTTGGCACTCTTCATTTGTAAGCTTGTATTTGATTGAGCTTAATGTGATGGAAAACAAAGCCTTAATTGGGCTGGTGTTCCTCCAAACAATAGCTGCATTTGTTCTTACCAGAAGCCAGACTACACTATTGGCCCAGGACCTTTCAGGTTCCTACTCATATTTTGGGAGTTCTCCTGCCCTACCAGCTATTTATCCAAGCCCATTTCCCAGTCACAAAACCTAGGTATTAGCACTGCCCTTGGGGAAATTTTCCTATTTGCTTGTGCTCATCACTTAGGTTGTTTTTTTTTTTTTTTTAATTTTTTTTTTTAATTGAAGTAAAGTCCAGTACAATGTGTCAGTTTCTGGTGTACAGCATAATGTCCCAGTCATGCATATGCAGACATATATTTGATCACTGAGGTTTTAGATCACAGCTGTTGCATTTTTTTGGGAGGGAGGAGGCCATAGAGAAGGTCACGGAGTGGCCTCTGATTTTTGTTCTTTCTATAGCAGCTCCCAGCCACAAAATAAAGATTTTGCTTTATATCAACTTTCTATTTTTTGTCTCTAGCAAGAGAGCCTTCTACATATTGCCATTAGTGAACTTTATTTTTTAAACTCCTTCTAAATGATATTAAGTAATATACATATAGTGTAAAAAATTCAAAACAGTAGTGAAAGTTATAAAATTACTCTTTTATAGCCCTAGAGGTAACTACAGGTTTTTGGAATTTTTGTAATAAATTAAATTAGAGTATAAGTGATAATTTAAAATCTTAAAAGAAAAGCAACTTTAAGATATTTTATAGTTATATATTAAAAAGAAGATTAATTGCATAGCCTATTATAACATATTTAAGTAGAATTACTTATAATATTAAAAAATATAAAATAGCAAATGCATTTTATGAAACCTTGTAGGTTAATTTTACAAATGTATGTGCTTTTTTGGGAGAGGGGAGTGAAATAATTAGGTTTATTTATTTTATATTATAAAGTTTTCAGTGGTATTCTTTACCAATTTCATTTTTACTTTAATTTTGAGATATAAAACATCTCAAAACTCTTTAGATCATGCAGAACCCAATAATCAGTATAAAATACTGGGCCAGGGTTTTTAATCTCAGGACCATTGACATCTTAATGTGGGGCCTATCCTGTGTGTAAAAATGTTAAGTGCTTTAGTTGATCAGACATTTAAACTTTTTCAGCTATTAAATAATAGAAGAAAATGGAACTGAATATGATATCAGCATGGAACAATCTATTGATTCACTAAGAGTCAACCATAATGATTCTGAAGAGTCAAAAACAGATTCTCAAGTATTTCAGGTAGGGATTCAGCTGGGAACTTTTTTCCATTCTAAGGGAAAACGACATGCCATTTAAAAATTTTTTATGCTTAAGTAGTGTTATATTTAATGTATTCAAGAATTTAATTTTCCACATTTCTGTCATGTATTTAATTTTATAGAGCTTTTACTTAAAGTAATATATTCATAAAAATGTATATACAAAGAAAAATCTGTATGTTGAATCTATATATTTCATAATTTCAGATTTCATTCCTGTGGAGAATTTGAAATAAATTGTTCAAAAATCAACAATTTCACTTAGAAGTTCTTTCTGTCTGTATCAGTCTATGAATTGGTAACTTTTGCAAAATGTAAAGTGAATAACTGAAAAATGAATGTTTCCATTTTATTATAGACATTCTATTTTTAAAACTGTAACATTATATTTTACAAACACCCAAGTGTTGTTTTTTTTTTTTTTTCCCTTTGCAAAAGCACCTAACCTGTATGGATTCCAAGGATGCTTCCTTTGGACAAAATGGTTCTCCTAAAGTTTTACCCATCACCACTCATGAAGCAGATAATTCACTCACATCACGGAATATACCAGGGCCCCTGACTCAGACACAGACTCTTTCTGCAGAGCAGTTTCACCTAGTGGACCAAAATGGGCAACCTATTCAATATGAGCTTCAGTCATTGGGGGATTCTAATGCACAAATGGTGAGTAGATTTTTTAAATAACCAGTTTTATGCTATTTAGCAAACTGTATTAGTCTTACTAGATGACTTTAATTTCATGACACTATTGACTCACATTGCTTTGAAAATACTATTTCCATGACATTCATTTTTAAGTTATATAAAGATTTTAAAAGATTTCCTCTCAGGGCTACAAGTAGTACTTGAAACCGATACATTCCAGCCACCGTAGGCAAACTGGTGCTTTGAGATCAGCTGGAAATGCATCATAATCTGTAACTAGTGCTAAAGTGCCAGGGCTTACATACAATTTACAATTACTTTTTGTATATACATTTTGCTGAACTCAAGGTTACAACATCTCATTTACTGATTTGCATACCACATGCTGGGGTGTGCTTTCTTGAAGAAAAAGAAAGTAATGGAAGTACCAGTGGAATACTGGAAGTTAGACATACCTATCTACCTACAAGGATCAGTAAGGGTATTTGTGATGTGAATATCCATGCATAAAGTTGAAAATGCTGCTTTGAACTGTTTTAAAGTTGGTCAAAAGTATTTATGACCAAGTTTGTAGTGTGAATAGAAGAGGTGAAAGATGATTTTGATTAAAACTATTGAGAAAAATTTCTAAATTGCTCTTTGATTAATAATACATTTACATCAGTAATAATGTGAAGAACAATTTATGTCTCTTGTTTGCCTATATTTTCCAAATTTTCTACAATGAATATTAATTCAATAGTAAAAATTATTTTAAAAATCACAACTTCAGTTATAAATTATACCATAAATAGGCAGCCACTTAACCTAAAATTAATCCTTGTTTTCATTTCTAGTCTAGAGCATTCTAAAATTAATCTGTGTTCTTTTGCTCCCTTATAAACCAGCTAAATTTTGGGGTTGAGAGTAATTGGTTGAAAGGTGGCTAATTGTAGACAACGTTTTTTGTATGTTCAGACTCAGTGTATTTCTGGGCTTACTTCAGGACTGAAGTGCAAAGCAATGGTAAGCTTCTCTAACCATACTGCATCACCAGCAGGGATTAATATGCAATGAGTAATCTGAATGTGGACTAATTCATTTTAATATTTCATGCCCAGAATGAAATACTTATGTAATTTCCCCTGTTATCTGACGTTTATTCTAGTTTCTGTCTTGACATTTAGAAAGTCTGTATGTTCCATTAGAAGAATAAAAGGATCTAAATGTGTGAAGGGTCATCATTTTACACACGCTTTTCTGAAAAGCACATTAAAGTTGTTTGCATCTGAAACAAGTTAGAGTTCCCAGTCTCTTTGTAATTCTATTAAACTTTCTGTATAAAGTGACTATAAAGGTGATTTTACATTGCTTGGGGTAGGAGATTATACAGAAGGTTATTTGAAGCTATGAAGTAGTAATCATGTGGCATGAGCATGGAAATAAATGTAAGGAACATGGAGTGTACGAAGGTATTGTCTCCAAAGAACCGAAGATCAGAAAGTGGTTAAAAGGAGACAGTCTCTTGGGTTTGAATTTCAGCTCAGGACTATATAGCTTACGTGAGTATTGTAACCAGTGTGTGACAATTTCTTTGTGTATTAAATGTATATAATTTGTATACATATGATGAGAATTAAATAGGGTAATACATGTGAAGTCCTGCTACACAGTATGCACTCAACAAATTTAAGCAGTTTTATCATCAGAGTTTAGTTATTTTTTCATGTTGAATTGTTAAGAGGTATGGCAAGATACTTTTATCTCAAGAAACTTGGTAAACACTAGGGGAGGGAAACAATTTCTACTCTTAATTTCTGAGAAATATTTATGATTACATTTAAAACATTGTACATTTCTGAGAGTTTTTGTTTGTTTGTTTTTAATCCAAATTTAAAGTTTTTCAAAGACTCTTAAAAGTAAGAATGTCACCGTCTATCTCAGGCCATCAGCAATGTTTTCACGTTTTACATAGCAAAAGGGGAGTCTGGGAAAGTGGGTTGGAATGGTTAAGTAGAGTTACTTGCACTAGAGAAAACTGAGGACAGCGGATTTCAGGTAAAACAGTAAAACTCAGTAGGAGAGCAGTATGTTAGGTGATATAGTTTATGAGGTGTCCAAAAAGACTAGAAATACAGGCTAAACTTATTTTTGAATAATACGTTAGTTGTATTTTTAAATGATAGGCTCAAAATGTTTTTCTTCAAGTTCAGACCCCTTTTTAGTTGACATGCCTCTGAATTTGAGGCAGTGGATTTATTTGTTAAACTGGAAAAAAAAAAGGAAATAATAAATATACAATTTCCCTATGTTTTCTGACTTTTGGGGCACTCTTTCGTATTCCTTATGGACCAAGACAGGGTATATAAAATTGCAGAGATATAAAAATAAATCTTGTTTAATTAGACATCTAACAAGTTACTGTTTTTAAATGAAAATGACTTAAAATATGAGATAAATGATTACCACACAAATAGGTCAAACATGTGTGGATAATATAGTAAGTAGAAAATAGTAGATGTATTTAGTCCCGTAAGAGACTTGTTCAGATTACTAAATAATTAGACCTCACACCCATGTATGATTAAGACCATAGGTAGTTAAGGTCATAGGATATAAGGTCAAATTGCCTGTTTTGAATCCTAGTTTTACCACATACCAAGTGTGAGACTGTGGGAAAAAATTTTGTGTACCTCAGTGTTTTCATCTATAAAAGGAGAAAAATAATAGTATCTACTGTAGAGTTAGGCATGTCTAATAATTTTCTAAGTAATGATTTTGTTGAATCATTATAAACTTACGCATTTGGTTTTTTTTTAAATGCTTCCAAGATGATTGTTGCCAGCCCATCAGAAAATGGACAGGTGCTGCGTGTAATTCCATCTACCCAGACAGGAATGACCCAAGTGATTATACCTCAGGGGCAGCTTGTGGATGTCAATAGTCCTCAGGGTGAGTAATAATGGGATATAGGGGATTTGAGAATGTTTTAAAGAACAAGTATATATATATTTCAGAAAATCACCTCATGTTAGTTAATGCTAAAATTGATCTCTTTGGGTAAGATTGTGAACTGAATAATTAGAAAAAGTTTCTTAGCCCAAATAAATTTCAAGTTCATTTTTCAACTCCTGTCTAGGTTAGCTGTCTATTTCATTTTGGAATTCTATGAAGCTGGTTGACTCTTGCTTCCTCCCAAATGACCAGTGAGCATAAAATAAATTCTTCTTAATTTTAATAACAGTAATAATGACAGCAACAATAGCAAGAATATAGTGCTAATAGCTACTGGAGAAAGGTTTACATTTGTATTTTTATCAGTATTGTTGTTAGACATGTGACGTTACTTTTTATTTAACTATTCTTATCCTCTTTGCTCTTTTCCTCTTTACTTTTGGTCCTTCAGATTTAGAAAGACTCGTAGGCTCTATTTCTTTTTATTTTATTCTTTCCTTAACTATTTGAACATATCCCTGTTAGTATCCCTATCTCGTCTTTTTACTTCCCTTCCTTTTCTATCTATTTGAATATTTCTATCTTTTCTAACATCATAGCTACACTGTTGTCGTTTTTCATAGAAAATGACTTAGAATAGATGTTCTTTAGTGTTATGATTCTTTGTCATTGATGACAGTTATTAAAACTTAAGGAAAAAGACATACTTTGCAGAAAATATTATAAATATGATATAGAAACCAAAAAGAGTTTTACATTTTCCTATTATATTTGAAACTCTTAATATAACATTTATTTCTGCTAGTTTTATATCTTAGCTGTTCAATGTAAGTTCCAAAACTTAATTACAAGTAGTTTAGTAATTAGTATTACAGTTTTAAAGTAAACAAGTTTATCAGAGAAATTCTGAATAAGGCATTGTAAGTTTGTTATCTCTAGCTTCAGAGCATATCTTCCCTTTCCTATTTCCAATATGTGAGTTCCAGTTAATTACATTCTCATGGTCATTTTCAAGACACTGATGTTGCTTTGTTGTTGTTATTGTTGTTAAGATGTCTCTGAAGAGAAACCCAGTGATAGAAACTTACCAGCTGTAAGAGTGGATGCTCTAGCAGACAATAACAGTGGTTACGTTCTTCATCCACAAGCATCCCTCACATTGTCCAAAAAGACGGTGACCAGGTGAGTCAGTGGGAAAGAGGAACTCATCTTCTGCTATCACTATGGAAATCTCTTTTTAAATTAATATATTTAAAGCTGGCTGACTCTAGAAAAGATCAGAAATTCAGGAAATGGAGTAAACTATCATCAAATACGTCCCTAATTATTTTAATAGCATCTTGGCAGCAGGGAAGCTACTTTAGAAGCTATAAATGGCCAAAGTGCTGTTCTTCCTTAGGGACACTTGCCTGTTATCTTTTGAAGCAATCTGAAGACATCTGGCACTAATGGAGTTTTTAAAATAAAGAAATATACATTCTAGTTCCTAAAATTTTTAATTGTTCATCATATATTTATGCACTTAACTCATTTGTGGTAAAATGTTTAAAATGTTTTTTGTTAATGTCTGTTTTTTTTTGCCTTAAAATAACACTTTATAATAATTTAAGGAAATACAGACATGCATTTTGTATTATTTATATTCTTTAAATTTTCTATGAAAATATTTTAAACTTAACACAGTATTTGTGACATTTAATCTTATAACTTGATAAAATATCATTTTACTGTTAACAGGTCACCTCAAGATGGTTTATTAGTGTGTTTTTTAGTAAATAAAAAATAATTCTATAATGAGAAGCACGCAAAATAAGCTCTGAGAGAGACATATAAAATACTTGAATTTGTTGAGACTAGGTATTTGGAAGAACAAACTTAGGCCTTTGCTTTAGCAATTGATAAAATAGTAGTAATTGAGTGCTCGCTTCTGGAGCACATATACTAAAATAGTAGTGATTGAAAAAAATCATAATTACAGTAATTAGTCCAACCTGTCATTATTATCACAGTTTCTAATTTATGACCTTGATGTTGTCTTTGACAGCGGTGAAGAGGATAAAGCAATTGAATGCTATGTGTGTGTATAACTTATATATTTTTATGTTCCCCTCCATCTCATCCCGTCCCAGAATGCTTGAAGAACCCTTTTTGGCTCCACTTCAGCCACTTTCTTCTAACACACCTATCTGGGCCTGTCGTCTTAGGAGCTGTGAGGTGAGTTAAAATAATCCTTACATAGATTTGCATAATTGATTATAACTACAGTTCATCTCAAAATGTCCATTTTGAGTAGAAGTTATATCTGTAATATTTTGTTCATGTTTGTGCTCTTATCTATTGTTTTATTCCTTAGAAGACTGTACTCTCTGTTAAAGCAGATTTCATGTAAATCTCTTCACATTTCACTACCATTACTTCCCTGGCCAACTCTTTTCCCTTGTCTTCCATGAAGCTTCACTATCATATTTCCTTTTCTTTCTTTGCTTGCACTTGTTTCTTTTCATATTCTCAGTGGAAAATCTTCAAGATTCACCATTTGACCTTGTCTTATTTCTCTATATTTTATCCCTTGAAGAGCTTATCAATTTTGTTGACTTTCAACTCTCACTTGTATAAAAATGATTCCCAAATCTATATCACCAGTTCTTTAATTCTGCCCTTGTTCTTGTCCAAGATCTCAAGCTACTTACTTGCAACTTTACTCGGATTTCATCTCAAATTCACCATATCCTAATTAGAAATTATCTACCATACCACAACTAGCTCTTCTTCCTGAAGTCCTTGTCTGTGTAATGACAAATACCATTTCCTTAGATACAAAGTTTTAAACTAATTTCTTCCTTTCCCATATTCAGGTAGTCACCTGATTCTTTTGGTGTTGCCTTTAAAGTCTCTTTTTTGGCTGGGATGCCGGGGGAGTCTCTTCTACAGATCTTTGTTTTCTTAAACTCAGTTACATTAACAGCTTTCCTGTTAATTTCTTTGACTCTTCTATTTCTTTCTCTTTTTTTTTCTTTTGCAGGGAAGGGGTAGTTAGGTTTATTTATTTATTTGATTTTTCACTGGAGGTACTAGGGATTGAACCCAGTACCTCAGGCGTGCTAGGCGTGCGCTCTACCACTTGAGCTATACCCTCCCCCCCGACTCTTCTATTTCTAATCCTTACTGTGCAGTTTTCTAAAGCTACTTATCTTTAAATATTACTTTCTTTGTGTTTTCTGACTGCTTAATAAAAAGTTCAGTGTTATTTTTTTTTCTAAATCATTTAGCCACTTGTTGCTAGTGTTCAAGGTCTTCATAACCTGGTATCACCTTATCTTGTCCTATTTATTTCTTACTTTTCTCCAACTCATCTTTCATTTTTGTTAGTCTTCCTACTTTCTACAGAAACTGCAGAATCTTCCTTTATCTCCTCCTTCACTTGTTTTTATTTCTACTTCCTAATTTGTTATTTTTTTCTTCTACTTACCTTTCTAACTACTGTTCTTCAAATCCCAGTGCAAGTCCTGTGTGTCTTTTCTGTAATAATCTAATGATTACTTTAGCTTTTACCAATTTATCTCTTTAAAGTCTTTGATATTTGTTATCATTACCATTCTTAATTATTGGCTTCCTTGGTTGTTCATTATTACATTACATTTAGACTATATACTTTTTGAAGAAAGGTACCATATAACTATACATGGTAATGAGTATTTAATTATTAAGATGCTTCATTGTTTTAAACAAACCTTAAAATATAGGAAGGAGAAGCATTACTTCAGTTTTAATATTTTGGGAAAATTTCTAATAATAAAGTCTAATGATGTATTACATTTGTTAGGACATTGTCACTGTTGTTGCTTTTCTAAGTCATATATATGTATGATAGTATAGATAGTAAGATTTTTTTCCCCCTTACACTCTTTGTTAGTCATGGTTTTTCAGTGATTTCCTGAAGTTACTTTTCTTGTTTGATGAGGATTTTTAAAATCATTGTTATAAACTTCATGGAATGCTATGGACATTAAAGCATTAGCAGTTACATGGCCAGATTACCTTATTTTACACCATAGTGCATTGTGTGGCTTATCTCACATCATACATCTTTTAAGAGGTTAATTAAAACTGTCCAACAGACTGAATTGTCTCGAACAGTGAAGGATTTTTTTTTTCTTCAAGCTGTATCAATAGTGAAAAATGTTTTTGGTTAATGTCTGAAGAAATACTTTCTGCATTTTACTTCAAGATATTAGTTAGTAGTCCTTTTAACTTTTGAATTTCCATTTAATGTTGTTTTTCTTATAGGCACTTTTTAGATTTGACCAAAATATATTAGTTGGACAAATTTAAATACTGTATTAAACTTCTATCTCCTGATAATAGGTCTGATTATATTGTACTAATTTTGGTTTTTTCCTTTCATTGACAACATTTTATACTCTATTCATTTTATTTGTTAGAAGAATGTTATAGATAGACTTTATGATCCTACTTTTATTTGTAGGGGATATTTTGATGAAGAAATATCTAGGCATTTTCGTGATTTTTAGGAGAAATTACAGATAAAATGTATTGTTCGGCGTCAGATAATCTCTTTTTATCATGGCCCAAAGTAGTGCTACAGCAGTATGTTGATACCTTCCTTTTGTTAAATGTATTCTTGCAAGGTGAAATATTTAGTCTGACTGGGAGGAACAAGGTCCCTATTCTCACATCTCTGCTCTTACTCTCTGTAAGGGGGAAACATACATGGAGTCAATTCTAGGTCTATATACATTTCAGTGTAAGAGATCACAGTTAACAGATTTTCTCTGTTCATATAGAAAAAAGCTTTTCTTCTAGTTTAGGGATACTCACAAGGTTGCGGGTAGATAATATCAGTTTACTTACATGATTCATTTATACCTTGCCTTGTTTCAGGAGGAATTTAAGACAGCTTACAAAAATACATAAAATATATTATTAGCAAGGTGGAAGTTAAAAGTGGGAGCTAAAGAATAAAGAAAAACGAGAATGGAACCATAAAATGGAAGTAAGAAATGTATATCTTCATGAATTATGTGTGTGTGTGTTTCTGTATTCCCACACACACATCTATAATCTAACATCTACATTTCAAAAGGGGAAACATACTTAGTTACTAAGTTCTGTATCATTAGGTAAAAGTAATTATGCTAATTTCCATAAGACAAAAGAAAACCTTAACTATTTTTGGTACTAAGACCAGACAGGCATTTCTCTCAGAGAAGGATCTTCATAAAAAGTATCTTGATATAATGAGCAAATTCTTTGATAGCATTTTTATAGGCGATACCATTGCAATTTTAATAGGTTTTTAAATATACTCATTGCATCATATCAAAAACCAGTTTCAGTAAAAAATAGTCCCACAGGGAACCAGTACATAAAACCAGGATGGTTTTATGTTGATATAGTTGGATCCAGGAGTAGAATTTTAAATGTTTGGAAGAATGAACACACAATATGTTCTTCAAGCTATTTTCCCTCAATACTATTTCTCTCAAACAAGATTTTGATATAGTATGGCAGTGAGTTTGGCATTATATTCTCTAACAAACTCCTGGAAAATACCTATTTGATGATGTTGATTTGAATTCAGATCAGACCTATTGGTTATAATAGACCATTGATCTGAGGGGAGAAATGACACTCTTTTCTGAAAGCTTATGAGTCTTTCATCTTGGACAACCACATTATTAAATTTTTTGTACAATGAAACATACTTGCTAATAATTTTGTTATTGAATTTCTACATGCAGAAAATTGGAGATTCATACCGTGGCTACTGTGTAAGTGAGACTGAATTAGAAAGTGTCCTAACATTTCATAAGCAGCAAACACAGAGTGTTTGGGGGACTCGCCAATCTCCGAGCCCAGCCAAGCCGGCTACACGCTTGATGTGGAAATCCCAGTATGTCCCATATGATGGAATTCCATTTGTCAATGCAGGTACTTTCTAAAAGAGTTATTTTAAAAGGTTTAGAAGCAGCCATGATTCGTTATGACAATGTGATTTTGCTAAGGTGATACATTTTCATTTTGGTAGATGACAACTGACTGTTAATTGATGAAAATGCATATATGAAAAGAAAGTTTACAGCAAACATAACCAAATATTTTGTGTTGTAAAATTGTATTTTAATATATTAGGGTAAATAAATAATACTTTATACTAATAAACAAAGTAAAAAGTATTGAAATTCCAGCTTTATCTATTTAATAAAAATTAAACAATAGAGTGATTTTATTATTTTCAATATCTATAGCTGGATGATTTTTTTTCCCCATCCAGTCCAGATACTCCCTCCTTCTCTCTTGATTTGTTTTGTGGGAAAAATCTGTGTGCATTTTATATATCTTATAACCCTGGAGTTAATGAATATAGTTTGTATACAATCTGGAGTTATCATACAGAATTCTAAATGTTCCAGTATTAGGGTTCTTAAGCATCAAGTATTCTCAAACACTGGGCTAGTGTTTTCTAAAGCAGTAGAGTTTCAAACAACTCCCAGAGAGTCCCTCTAGCACTAGTTAGACCCCCAAAAACCTAAGAATAAGTGATTTATTTCATAACTGTGGGAGCACTTGAGTCTGCTGAAGAGTTGCAGCCTCATCCTGGACCTCTGAGGGTAAAGGGAACTACTTAGAGGAAGACGAAATAAGTGTAACGCCTTCTGCCTAGACTTAATTCTCCTCCCTAGTTCTAATACCTTCTTAACCCTCCACAGGCAGCCACTACATGAATTTGGTGTGTATTTTTCCAGTCTGTATTTGTATACTTTATCATGTATATTTGTATTTATAATAATGTATTTTATTGTTTTGAATATTTTCAAGTGTACTCAAGTAATGAGCTATAGACATTGTTAGGTAAACTTTTCACTCACTCTTATTTTTTGAAATTATTCATATTAATACTTATAAATCCTAGTTAATCTAATGTAATTATTTTATAATTTAATATTATGGAATATTAAACTATTATTTACATTTGGTCATTCCAGCATTATTTTTCTAATACTCATTTAGGTTTTTTCCAACTTTTCAATATTCCAAAAAATGCTTTAGTCTAACCTCCACAGTATACATTTTCTGTTGAAAAGTTGTAAGTAGTTTTTCTAGAGTGTATGCATTAAAGTGGAGTTGCTGAGTTGTAAAGCGTGCTCATTTTGTCTTTTCAAGATTATATTAAATTGCTCTGTAAAGTGGTCCAAAAATCCCTCTCTAAATTTTTTTTGGCCAGATGTATTTCAGAATTCTGAATTTTTGGAATGTAATATGGTAATATTACAGAATACTCCTAGCAGGTATTCTCTAAACAATATCACATAATCAAACACAGTAGTACTTTATGTATAGTCACATTAAGAGAAATAAAAAAGTCTGTAAATAGCTTCATAAAGTTCAGGTCAGGTTTTGCAACCAAATGAATCCCCCCAAATTTTTTTTCCTTGCTTTTTAAACTTCAAAATCATACAACCTGCATCAGTTTTTAGTCCTTTTAACAATGTAGAAAAATTTCCCTTTCCTATGTTTGTTCTATGACTTAGCGTTGTCAGATTTTTTTAAATCTTTATACTATGGAAATTTTCATATGCATGTCCAAGTAGAGGTAGTAATATGTGAACTATCATAACTCCATGTATCCATCAGTTTCAGCAAGCATCAGTATATGGTCAGCCTTGTGTCATTCATACCCCTACCCACTTCTTCATTCTCCATCCACAAGACGATCTTACAGGAAATTCCAGATACCGTTTCATCTGTAATTGTTAAAGTCTATAGTGTATACTGAAGTACATATCTGAAATATAAGGACTCTTTATATATATATAAGTATAATGACAATCTCATTATCACACTTTAAAAGAATTAACAAAATTTAAAAGAATTTTTGTCATGTATTATGCAGTGTTCACATTTCTCCACTTATAATTCTTCTTGCATAGGTTTGTTCACATTCATGTGCAAATAAAATTCATGGTTCAGATTTGGTTAATGTATCTCTTAAATTTCTTCTCATCTAAAAATTTCTCTCCTCTTTTCCCCCAGGTAGTTTGTCCTGTAGAGTTTGCCATATTCAGTATTTTGCTGATTCCATCTCTGTGGTGTTTTTAAGCTTGTTCTTTTATCTCCTGTATTTCTTCTGAACTGTTAGATTTCGGGGTTTGATAAATGAAGATTTAATCTTCATTAAAGTATTTTGCAAGAATAATTTTTAGGTGTGCTGTGGACTTCTTATTGTTACCTATGTGGTATTTATAATGTTGAGATTGATCAGCGGATTCAGTTATTTTAGAGTATTATCTTTTTTTTTTGTTTTTGCCAATCTGAAGAGTGTGAGATAGTGTTTTATTATTGTTTTAATTTCCATTTCTTGTTTGCTAGTGAAGTTGAACATCTTTTTATTTGTTTATTTAAAATCATTTTCTTTTCTTTCTGAATTGCCTGCTCATAGCCTTTGCTCATTTTTTTTTCACTAGTTTGCTTTTATTTTTTTTAAGTTATTTATAGTTTTTTCTATTCAGCATATTCTTTCTTTTATGTATTATAAAGTACTGTTTCCAAAACTGGGTTTTCCCACATTATTTATGGTGTCTTTTAAATAGAAGTTGAAAATTATAGTATCACCTTTATCAACATTTTTATTTATGATTGGTGTTTTTGGTTTTATATTTGAAAAGTTTGCTGTACCTTACATAGATTAGGATATTCAACTTAAAATCTTAAATTGTATAGTTTCCACTTCTGTTTATTTGTATTATCCATTGCAGTGTAACAAATTACCCCAAATATGGTGGTTGAAAATAGCAAACATTTATTGTCTCACAGTTTCTGTCGGTCAGGAATCTAAGAGTGGCTTAGCAAGGTGGTTCTGCCCCAGCCCCCTCACAAGACTGCAGTTAGGTGCTGGCTGGAGCTGCAGTCCTCTCATGGCTTGACTTGGGGAGAATCTGCTTCCAAGCTCACTCATGTGGCTGTTGGCAGGCCTTATACCTTGCCGCATGGGTCTCTCCACATGATATCTGATTTCACCCAGAGATAACAGTCCAAGCAAGAGCAAGAAAGTACCCAAGAAGTCAGAGTCCTTTTATAACCTAGTATCAAAAATAGTATCCTGTCACTTCTGCCATATTCATTTGAAGTAAATTAGTAAGTCTAGCCCACACTCATGGGGAAGGAGTTACACAAAGACACAAGTACTATGAGGCAGTGGTCATTGGGGGCCATCTTAGAAACTGGTAATCACATTATTCTGACAACTCAAATAGAAATATAGAAATAATTATAAAAGGAAATAAAAGGTTAAATAATATTAATATTTACTAACAAATGTAACATTTACTAATTTTTCCACTTATAAAATAGTAACCTTATTATTAAAAATCATATGTATGTAAATATCAGTTGACATTCAGTAAATGTGGTATTTTCCAATTTCCTTACCATAATTTGGTACATTTGGTAAGTATTAGAATAAACTTTTAAATTTATGTGTGTACATCTTAGTAAGACTTACTGATGTTTTCTCTCCTCTAAGGTTGTGTAATTGGAAGTATAGATTTTGTCATTGCCACCACCAAGTTATTTTTAATCTAGTATCCAGAACAGATGGATACTTGAATTAATATCAATAGTTGGTTTTGGCCCACAGGGAGTAGAGCTGTGGTAATGGAATGTCAGTATGGGCCAAGGAGAAAAGGTTTCCAGTTAAAAAAAATCAGTGAACAGGAAAGCAGATCTTGTCAGCTCTACAAAGCTACTTGTCCAGCTCGGTAAGCTTTACTTTCTTTTATTTCTTTTTTTATTAAGTCCTTGTTTTTGAATATACACATTTTATTAAGTTTTAGTGCCAAAAAGTATACAGTGAAATTTGTTTCCTCTTACACTGCTCCCCATGTCCCACTCTAAGGCATCAACTCTTACCAGTTTCTTGAGTAACTTTATAGAAATACTCTGTGTATATGTGTATAGATGTATACCCTACTTTACCCTCAAAAATGTTGAAGATTTCTGTAAAGATTACCAATATTTTTCTTTTCTTAAACTTAGATAGTATTGTACCTTCTTTCCTACTATGAATTCACATTGATTTATTTCCATTCTGAATACCTATTGTGGTTATTTACTCCAAAACTATATGCTTCATACCAATGTGAATGTAGTGACATATACTATTATACACTTTATTTTGGTTCCCAATATATTTCAAAGCTGGCTCCATGTCTGTATATAAATGAACTGAGTCCTTCTTTTTATTGATTGATTTATAAATTGAGATATAATTGACATACAAAATTATATTAATTTCTTGGTTCCTTCTTTTTAATAGCCATATAATATTCCATTTATAGATGAATTATCATTTACTTAATTAGTCCTCCAGTGATGGACATGAAAGCTCTGAGAAGTATTCTTTATTATCATCTACAAAGCTGCAGTAAACATTGTACCTATTTGTACACTTATATATCAGTGGAATAAATTTCTTAAAATTAACCTGCTAGGACAAAGGTTACTTTTTTTTATGTCAACAGTTATTGCAGAGTTTCTTCTTAAAGTGATTCTACCAATTACAGTCATACCAGCAATGTATAAGGCCAACATAGTAAGTTTTATGTAGAATAGGACTGCCGAGTGGTCATTCCTCTGGGTGAGAATGAAAAATGTGAACCAATAAAAGGTTTTTATAATGTCCTTTACTAATATTCTTTTTTCATGCATTGAAAGTATTTTAAATTATAAAATAAAATGAAATTTAAAAATAAGATGTAAAGGTTGGATTTTGTTCAGCTTTGAAACATTTTATTCTAGCATTACATCTCATATCACAAACCTTAGTATTCTCAAGAAATTTTTGGGTTTTTTTTTTTGAGCAGAGAGAGTAATTAAATTTGTTTGTTTGTTTGTTTATTGGAGGTACTGGGGGTTGAACTCAGACCTTGTGCATGCTGAGCACGTGTTCTATCACTGAGCTATATCCTCCCCGCAGTCAAGAAGTTTTTAAAGCCAATTAAGAAGGCTTTTCATGCTTAATCTCATCATGCTAACTTTAGACAATATTTAACCCTGACCATTAAACAAAAATTTCAACTTTTAAATATAAGCAATATAAAACTTAAGCGGTAACTTGGGAGAAAATCTCTATATGTGAATAATTTTATTCTCTATCATTCTACAAGTGCTTTTTGAGTATCTACTTTGTGCCCAGCAACTTACATTGGGTGCCTTGGGAAGCAGGGAGACTAAAAGATGTATATGATTTTACTTAATCATGGGAAACTTAAAATATTGTTGGTAGGTCAGGAAACAAAAAACTATTAGAAAACATAATAGTAATGGATGTAGTATTAAATGTGGGGATTAGCTATCTTCAGAGAAGAAATATATCCAAGCAAATTCATAACAGGAAAGAAAGTACAACTTAACCTGGATACTGAAGTTTAGATTGAATTTGGGTAGGTAGAGAATTAGAGTAAAGCTATTATAAAGCTAGGAGAATGATATAAAGATATGGTATGATTGTATATTTGATATCAGAGGAGGAAGGAACATTGAAAAGGTAAACACAGGAAAAGCAATTTTATATTTGAAGTAATTAAAAGATGGGTAAATAAGCTAGCTAGAATCATGGAATGCCTTGAACATTGCTAAGAAATTTGTACTTGATTAAGGAGCCGATAGATTCTTCAACAGAGAAGTACAAATGTAAAGATTATTGTGGCATTGATATATTAAGTGGATTTAAGAAATAGATGACTGGAGGCCCAGAGGCCCCAGAATGAGGGTATTAAAGTAGTCCCGGCATGAGGTGTTTAGATTCCAGGAGAATGGAGAAGAGACAGATCCAGGAGGAAAAAAAGCTAATATTCATAATACTTAGGTTTTTTTACTAAGGTAATGATTATTGTTAATTTGCTAAGTATTATGCACTGAGAATATAGTCTATCTTTCACATAATCATCTGAATGCTTTCTAGATTAATAAAATTTTTTCTAAACTTTAATGCTTAAATTAAACTTCTGTTTGATTAGTTAGATTATCTTGAGGTTATAGTATAATGAAACAAATTCTTCTTTTTCTTATAAAAAGGATTTACATTAAAAAGGTACAGAAATTTCCTGAATATAGAGTTCCTACAGATCCCAAAATTGACAGGAAAATAATCCGAATGGAGCAGGAGAAAGCCTTTAACATGCTAAAGAAGAACTTGGTAGATGCTGGCGGTGTTCTTAGGTATGACGTTTATATAGTTCTTTTACTTTACAAAATAATTAGCTCCATTTGCAAGAATTCTGTCTGTAAGGGAAATTATCTTTTCCAATTATTTCATTAAGAAATGGGTTTTATAAGGTAAATGTCTTACTAGTAGCTCTCTAGGTATTAAAATGATTTGCCACTGTATAGGCCATTGAGTGTATCAGCCAGATATGGTAGATAATTCTCACAAAAGAATTCTGTATACCATGTGGAAGTTTTTTGCCAAAATGACAAGTACATATTTAGCAACACAT
This sequence comes from Camelus dromedarius, assembly GCF_036321535.1. Taxonomy (NCBI): domain Eukaryota; kingdom Metazoa; phylum Chordata; class Mammalia; order Artiodactyla; family Camelidae; genus Camelus; species Camelus dromedarius. The sequence goes on along the minus strand of NC_087439.1, from coordinate 70,162,327 downwards.
TTCATTATATATTTAGTACTTTGTTTCAGATACTTATTAGGAGCTGAACTTGCAGTCACCTGCATATTTTTTTAAAACCCGTCTTTGATTACTTATGGCAGCCAGAAATGAACTCTAAGCCCTATATAAAATACTGTCTTTTATCTTTTATGCTTCAAGTTTTTAAATAAGAAATATTAGCTTTCTTTCATACTTTCCTTTATGTGCCAGTCCAGGTAAAGATTTTGCAGTTGTATAATGGAGTTAAGTATGTGGAATATAGTTTTGTGTGATCTTTAGAAAGACTTTCAGATATATGAAAAATGAGTACAGTCAATAATTAGATCCTTCAGTTTGGAAAACACTGCATATAATTTTTAAGTAGGCTCCATGTCATGCAATAGTCATTGCAAGCACTTTGTATAAAAATATTTATTAGAACAGTATCCTGTCAGATCAGTTCATTTTCCTGCCATCTGTTTTTCACACTGCGTGGCTATACAAGAGAACTATATTCACCTTTTGGTTGATTCTCTTGCTTGTTGGGGCAACAGGAGCTTTAGTGTTGTGGAGGCAGTATGTTGAGTTCCTGTCAGAGAAGATTCTCTCACATAGCTCAGTTTTTTTTTTTTAAACATTATTTTTATTGAGTTATAGTCATTTTACAATGTTGTGTCAAATTCCAGCATAGAGCACAATTTTTCACTTATACATGAACATACATATATTCATTGTCACATTCTTTTATTCTGTGAGCTACCACAAGATCTTGTATATATTTCCCTGTGCTGTACAGTATAATCTTGTTTATCTATTCTGCATTTTGAAATCCCAGCCTGTCCCTTCCCACCCCCTGCCCCCTTGGTAACCACAAGTTTGTATTCTATGTCTGTGAGTCTGTTTCTGTTTTGTGTTTATGGTTTGTTTTTTTTTTTTTTAGATTCTGCATATGAGCGATCTCATATGGTATTTTTCTTTCTCTTTCTGGCTTACTTCACTTAGAATGACATTCTCCAGGAACATCCACGTTGCTGCAAATGACGTTATGTTGTTGGTTTTTATGGCTGAAAGTATTCCATTGTATAAATATACCACATCCTCTTTATCCAGTCATCTGTTGATGGACATTTAGGCTGTTTCCATGTTTTGGCTATTGTAAATAGTGCTGCCACATAGCTCAGTTTTGATAGGCACTGAATTATATCCACTCTGGTTAGGAGGATTATAGATACAGCACAGAAGTTGTAACTTGGAGAGAAAATGGTAAAAGAATGGTAAAAATATATAATTAAAAAGATGATGATTTTAAAAGTCTATCTTGAGGTAAAATTTACTTAATGTGAAATTTTAAATACCATTTTTATATATATTTAAATCATGCACCATCCTTAACTTTAGGGTCGTAGTAAAAGTCTTAAAGGTTTATACAGATCTTTATTTAATTGGATATAGCTTAGAGGAGTTAAGAGAAGACATTTTGGCTTTCATTTACATTTATTTTATTTATATTTAATGTATTTACATTTAAAAATTTATATCTACTTAATATTTTACAATAATATATAATTTTTCTTTAGATTATTCCTTCTCTTGATGAGTATTAATGTAAGTAACTATGATTTGTGCCTTCGTCTAGTAACATAATTTTAAACATTTTCTCTTGTCAGATGGTATGTACAGTTACCTACGCAGCAAGCTCATCAGTATCATGAATTAGAGACTCCCTGCCTCCCTCTGTCACCTTCCCCTTTTCCTATGTCTTCTCTTGAAGAAGAGGAAAGTGCAGTTAGAGATGAGAATTGTGCATTACCCTCACGTCTGCATCCTCAAGTAGCACATAAAATTCAAGAATTAGTATCACAGGGAATAGAACAAGTGTATGCAGTAAGGAAACAGCTAAGGTACAGTAAAAACAAATTGTTCTTCTACATTTTTCATTTTTGTTTGTTGGTTTAAATAATATACTCAACATTATAGACATTTTCCAGGATATATGCTATCAGAGTACGTAAGGAATATAGTTTAGTAATTTATTAAAATAATCTTATTTATGAACTGATCATTCTCAAGCAGATGCTTGGCAAGCCATGAGTAATGATTGGAATTACTCATTTGAGATATTCATTCTCATATTTGACAAATTGGACAACTTAAAAATGACATATACATTGAATTATGTACAAATACTTTTACAAAAATATTGTAGAACCAGAAATTTTAAAATATAGGCCAGGATACTTATTTTAAGCTATTTGAAATGCAGTTAAATTTTATTACAACAAAAGAATACTGTTAGTTTTTTGTCTCATGAAATTTTACATGTAGCACTCTGGTCTAATTTTATTGATAGGCAGGATGTAATAATTATTATTATTATTATATGGCACGTGCTGTGTGTGTGCCAGGGATTGTGCTAAGCACTTTGTATGCATGAATGCACTTATTGTTATGAGTCTATAAAGTTGGTGTATTTATCCTCATTTCGCAGACGAGGAGTTGGAGACTTAGAGCAGTTAAAGAACTGACTTCAGAGAAACGGGCAGAACTGAAATATTGGTCTGGCTCTACAGCCTGTGCTCTTTGCCATGATTTCTGCTACTTCACCGTGTTCTACTTGTTATTGTATTGTCTGATCTGAACAACACAATGAGTATTTCCTAGGATTATTTCTTAATTAATACATGGCTTTTTTATTTAGCAGCTTTCTTAGACTTTTTATATTTATTTCCATTGGGCCATTGTTAGAACAGAGCCAAAATTTGGTAAAGCCATCCACTCTTTACTAAACCTAGATCTTAGGGACAGAGGTATAATACAGCTCTGCAACATGGTCTACTGAATGGAATGCACAAAGCATATATATATTGAATTTTATGATTTCTTTTATATGTTTTTTATACAGTTGTGTGTCAATGCTGCCTTTCATTTCTGTCTTCTCTTTTGTCTCCTTGTAAAATTTGAGCAGGTCATATTTCATATATTAATTGATGCTTTTTGGAAGCAATGAAACATGTTAATGTGCATAACCTCGGTGTACGCCCAATCTTTCTTACTTTGTAGTAGGTGTATAACTGTGGGCAAATCACTTCTGTAGGCCTCAGTTCCCTCATCTGTAAAGTCAGAATGGTAATAGTACCTACCTGACAGGATTATAGTATAGGTTAAAGGAGATGCTAAGTATGAAGTGTTCAGTGCAATGCCTGACATAGTAAGCATTCAAAAAAAAATTACACTTAAATTGAAAATAGTGATTTATTTAAATTCATAAAACAATCAAAGCTCACTCCAAAATATACAGGTGTTTAACCAATGAAAATACTACATTTCTTTAATCTGCAGGAATTTGATGACTTAATGTATGGGAGAAAAGTGGAAAAATATAAATTACTTATAAAACTATAAACCATACTTTATAAAAATTTATGCTAAAAGAGAACCTTTTTCATTTAATCTGAAGTAGATTGCTGGATTGTTTATGTTTTTATTCTATTTTATATCCTCCACAGAAAATTTGTGGAAAGGGAACTGTTCAAACCTGATGAGGTACCTGAAAGACATAATTTATCCTTTTTTCCAACTGTAAATGATATAAAAAATCACATCCATGAGGTACAGAAATCCTTGAGAAATGGAGATAATGTATATAACTCAGAGATTATTCCAGCAACGGTATGATTACAACTGTAATTCCTTGTTTTATTACAAAATCTTTCTCAGCTTCTATTACTATTTGGCCTAATGTGCATGGTTGCTATTAGGCCATATAAATAACTGTAATATAAGGAAAAATAGTAGTATCTTTTTCTTAAAATATAAACACAATGAACTCTCAGATGATGATTTGACTAAACTATTTTTATTACTCTCACAAGAAGAAATATCAGTAATATTCCAACCCTGACTGTAATAACAATAGTAATCTTCACTTAAAAATCAACATATTTTAGATCTGTAAAAAGTATCTTTTACTCATTTAACAGATAGCTGTTGAGTACATACTGTGTATAACTCCACCTCTTTTTAAAATAGGTCAGTAGTTCAGACTTGAATACACAAAGTGATAATGTTGGTTCTGTTTGCCATCTATGGATATAAATTTTACCTCATTCTGTGATACTATAGTCTTTCCCTGAAAAGTGGCCATTTCTATGAAAATTTTGCCTACTCTGAAGAGATTAGTATCATTAACCAGAAACTACTAATTGTAATACAAACAGTGATTCAGGCATTAAAATCTCAGTAGCAATATCTTTTGCTCCCCATATTTTTACCTCTAAATTCAGTAACTGAATAGATTGAATTTTTTTTTTAAGTTAGAGCTTACCATTCTTTTCTATCCAAAATTCTTCATTATTCACTATCCAAAATTCAGGGACTTAAACAAATTTGGTTAGCAGTGGTCTTTGCCATCTTTGCCATCTACTTGCTATCCAAATTCTTGCTATCTAAACTTGGGAAGCTAATTTATTTGGATAGTTAAGTATACTTATGCTTTGAGAATGTGAACAAGGAAAGAGAGTAATTATAGTATAAAGCACATTTATACTATGACTGAATAAAATATGACAATTGCATTGCTATTTTAAAATAATTGTCAAGATAAATGCTTGAATTTTACTGAAGTTAATTTTCCCATTTCAGCTTCAATGGACTACAGATAGTGGGAATATTCTCAGAGAGACTGTAACAGTTACATTTGCAGAAGGTAGGTTATCTTGAATACTTTTGAGATATAAAATCAAATAATGTTAAAACTGGAAGACATAAGATATCTCACCTAATTTATCTCATCTAATTTATGAATGAGGAAACCACAGCCCAAAGAAGCAAGAGCAACTATGTTAGGATTTATCAAAATATTTCCAGCTATTTGAATTTCCTCCTATATAATCAACTTTTATACTTCTTTATGATTGAAATTTTGAGGCTAATGATTACTAATACAGTTTACTATGCAGCTAAGCTAATTTTAATAGTAATAACACTAAGATACCTTGATCAGAAAACCATTGTCCTGACACAACATTGTAAAATGATTATAAATCAATAAAAAATGTTAAAAAAAAAAAGAAAAAAAGAAAACCATTGTCCATTTGTATGATTTGTTTTTTCTCATATGTTCTTACTCCTTTGTTCTCTCAATATTTCAAGCTTATTTCAGCCCTTTTTTTCTCTTCTCTAGATATGTCTTTCCTCTTCTTCTGCATGGCAAACTCCTCTCACTACTCAAATAGCAACCTCTTGGCTTTAAATGTGCCCTTTACTTCACTCCTTTTGTAAAGTTAGATATTCACTCTTTTGTACTTACCTCTGCTTTAATGTGGTATCCTTTTGTTTATTATCCATACCTTTCATTATGATTTGAGGATTGTGTTTTATTCAAATGAATGTACCTAATTCTTAGCATAATGGCTGCTAAAAAGTTAATACCTGAAAAAATGCTTTAGAATAAATTAATAATTACATATAATTATTTCTTTATTCTTCAGCTTATTAACCTTTAAGAGCCACTTAAAGAATTAGAATTAATTAATTTGTTCTGTGTATATTTAACTCTGTGATAAATGCTGAACATAAAAAAAACAAGTAAGTTTCTTGCTTCATTGAATTTAGAGTTTAACAAGAGGAAAAGACACCAAAGTATATTCTAATTACTATTATGAATCGTGCCATGAGAGAGTTGTTCCAAGTTGGGAATGGGAATAGTGATAGAGACATATAACTTAGTCCAAAGAGTAGGGAAGGGACACTTGATAAAGTGACTTTTATTTTTTTAACATTTTTTATGGATTTATAATCATTTTACAATGTTATGTCAAATTCCAGTGTAGAGCACAATCCTTCTGCCATATGTGAACATATATACATTCATTGTCACATTTTTGAAAAAGTGACTTTTAAATTGAGAACTGAAGAATGAATAGGAATTTGCCAGTCAAAGGAATAGCATGTTTGAAGGCTAAGCAAGAAAGAGCTTGCCATGTCCAAGGAACTTAAGAAAGCTAGTGTGGTTTTAAGTATAGACAATGCTTGGAGATAAAAACCGGTAACTCAAAATAAGTTTAGGAGGCCCCTTCAGCTGTCCAAATGGGATGTGATAGTGGTTTAGATTACAGTTGGTGGCATTTATACTAGAAATTGACAGATTAAGTTATTTAAAAAGTTGAATTCAAAGGCTTTGGTTCTTGATTGAATAGATGTGGGAGATAAAAGAGTGAGAATGATCTGGGATGATTTCTTGAGTTTCTTCCATGAGCAACTGCTAGTGGCATTTACTGAGCTCAGCAACCCCGACATAAGAATAGGGTATTGGTAGCAGGGGAGAAAAATAGATCATGAGATCAACTTTGGAAAAGCATGAGTACCAGGCCATTTCAGTGTAGTGGATTGGGACAATGCCATATTGGAGTGGTTGAATAGTGAATGGGAGATGAATGAAGAGGTAGAGGCAATGTGGACCACTTTTTCAAAAAGTTTGCTATGAAGGGAGTATGGGGTTAAGGGAAGATATTTTAGGACAGGAGAGATCTGAGAGAGAGATGAAGATGAAGGTACTTGATAGCTTTTGTGAAGGGAAGTTGAGGACATTTCTATCTGATAGCTTCTCTTTTCTCTTTAAGAGTGCTAAGAATGAGAAAAGGTCTCAGGAAGGGTGGCCAGGATTTGAAGAAACTGGACATTAAACATCAAACATAAAATAGAGTGAGAGAAACTTTGTAAGATTGTCATATACGTGAAGACCCTATTGAGGCTGATGATCATGAGTTGGTATTAGTAGTAGCAGTGAGTTTCTTCTTCAGTGGCAGTCATCTTTATGTGCATAGGCCCTGGAAGCCATTTTCATCTGGAATTAGGATTTTATCAAGGAGGGTAAGACCAAAGGATGGGGAGGCAAGGGAGTTTAGGGTATTTGCAAGAGAGTGACTAAAATCACAAACCCAGGACTCTACGCTGGATGGGGAGAGAATTTTATTAATGAAGATATTAATGGATCTGAAGAAAACTGAAAAATCAATTAGCAGGAGGTTCACATGAGACTGAAGAACAATTGTGGTGGAGTGCCTGAGAAAAATTCCTGGAAGAGTAAGAGGTTGTGATCAGAGAATTGGCTGTTTGAATTAGAGCTTTTAGATATACAATACAGACCAGGGTACGACCATAGTAGTGGGTGACTGCAGCAAAGTGAAGTGGAAAGACGATTAGAAATGAAGAAGGTAGGAAAAGTGAAAGTGCCATTAATTCTCTCATCAGTCCTTTGAGGAAAATTCTCTTCTTATCCTGGTTTTACAGATGAGGAAACTGAAGTTTAAAAACTGAGTTAAATAGCATATTGAAGATCACAGAGAAAAGTTAGCACTTAAATCCATTCTTGTCTCACATTGGGACCATTTTTAAAAATTACTCAGTTACATAGATGTAATATGCAATATGGAAGCAATATATAGTTGTTGATAATTGATTTTTGATTGACTTAAAGATATGAATATATTTGGATTAACATGTAATAATTACATGAGAAGGACTCAAATTTCCTAAGGACAATTACTTAAAGTATTGAGATATTTAGAAAGAAAGACATTTTTACTCTTACTCATTTATTCCAAAATGAGTTATTGAAAGAAAGTTAATATTATTATTGAAGGCCTGCTTTATGCCAGGCATTGTCCTAGGCATTAGGGCTACCAAAGATGAATTAAATTTGGTCTTTGTAACTGAGAGACTCAATAGACTTTCCATATCTGGAGAAATTTAGGTGTAGTTCAGCAACATAAAATAGAAAGTGGGCTAGATTAGAGTTATATTTATATAGAATCTTTCAAGGAAAAAAATTTCTCACATCCCATCCTATACATACTGAATTAAAATTACTAGAGGTTGAACCTAAGAATGTAATTTTTTTTTTTTTTTTTTTTTTTTTTAGTTTCCTTAGTTATTCTGATGATCTACTAAGTTCTGGGTATAGTGGACAAGCTCTTTCCTTAGTTATTCTGATGATCTACTAAGTTCTGGGTATAGTGGACAAGCTCACCTTTTGAAGTCCTTTTCAAACCTTTGCCGTTATTTCCTATTCCATTTCTGATAGTAGGGGTTGTAATAAAGTATGTCATAGAAGCCATAAAAATTATTTTGTTTTAATAGTTTATTTTTTATATAATACAGGAAATTCACCGGGAGAATCACTTTCCCCCAAAGTGGAAACAAATCAAACAAAGGGTTCTTTGTCTCCAGAACCAACCCACTTGCTCTCCTCACTTTCTGCATTTCAGCCAAAAATATTCACACAACTACAGGCAAGTATCAAATGTAATAGCCAAATCTGAGGCCTTTATCTTTCTTCCTCAATTTCCCCTCGTCTCTTAGGAATTTTACAGAATTGTTATGGAATTACAGTAATGATCGAAGATGTTGTCATCATTAATTTCCTGACTTTTTGATATCTTCATTTAAGATGATAATTTAAAAAATATGTTTTGGTAAAGTTTGAATTGACAGCACATGCAATAAAATTTAGTTGTATTGCGTTTCCTTTGATTCTTGTTTCTGTCCTCAGTTAATATTTGTTAGTAACTATATTCTTAGATTTTATTCCAATTTTGTGTCAAAAAAGTAGTATGTTCGATGAGAAAATCACACGTAGTAAATTCAGACATTTTGATGTAACTCTTTTTGGTTTAAAAGGGTTTGCAGTTGCAACCAAGGTTCACTTCTGTTGGATCACCAGCTCCGATATCAGTAAATAACCACCCCTCCTCTAGTCCTTCAAGACTTCTGGATTCAGTAGGAGGCGCTCTAATGAATAATAATTCTCTACTGCTTGGTCAGAGTCATAGCCTTCAAACAGATACATGCCTAACTGAAAACAATAGTATTGCCTCTACTGTGGGTAACCTTCCAGGACCAGATCAAAATCTGGTTGCCGTGGATCAGCTGGTGGAAGTTGGAGATGATGAGGATACAGAGAGTCTGGAAAGAAGTGTTCATCGGATTCTGTTGGGAAATGTGCAGACCATTCCAGTACAGATTATAGACAGCCACCCAGCTCTTAGTAAGTTAAAATCATCTTATGATTTTATTTTTTTAACCTTTATGGACCATCATCACTATTACACTACAGAAAAAACTGTCATTTCTACCCAATGGGTTTATAATATATAAATAGATCAAGTAAAACTAAAAGAAAAAGGGGAAAATTGCATGAGCGTGAGTTTAATACCTTTTAAACTTCTAATTTTTTCTTCTCTATCAAAATTATTCATTCCCTAACTACTTAGTTTTACATGGAAAATCTGTGGTGATATGAAATCAGGAAGGTCATTTTAGAATGCATGAAAAAAATTAGAGAAACTCTAAAAGAAAAACTCTTTAGTGTAAAATTTATTATGGGAAAATGATACAAAGAAAAATGAAATGCAATTGGCAGATATAAAGGTTAAAAGGAGGATTTTGATTTACAGATTTAAATGTTGAATTCTATGAATCAACTTGAAATGAAACTAGTTAGACTTGGAGACTTGGGTTTAATCCAAGACTTTGTTGCCTTCACTTTGGAATGAACCCAGTCAACATAGGAATAAACTCTTTTAACTTCTGCTTGACCTATGTCACCACTTCTCCCACAGATTGTTCTTGATTAGGCACTTCTGTGGGAAAAGATTTGCAGTTTGCTTTGAAGAACAGAAGTCTTCAGAGAAATTATCCTTAGAACATGTATTTTCCTTCCATATGTGACATATTTCCTTCCAGAAGAGAATCATTGTCTTTTTAAATTGACAGGAAGTATTACTTTTAAGAAAATTTATCCAGAGGGCTGTGGGCAGTTCTCTTTAAGAACTTTAGTAGAAGAGAGAGAAAGGGAATATGTATGAATTAATCCTCACAACAACTCCATGAAATAGTTAGTGGAGTCCCTATTCTACACATGTGGAAACCAAGGCTCTGGGAGATTAAGTAATTGCCAAAAGATCACATCTAGTAAGTGACAGAGAGAGGATTCAAACTCAGATCTGCCTTCTCTCTAAAACTTCTTTCCATTCTAAGATGCTTCCTCCTTCTGTGTTGTGCCAACTTATATCTGGGAGCTCTAATTCAGATTGCTTTAAAGGAGACCCTCTTTGGATCTGAACTTGCATGATTTATCAAGTTAGATCCAAACTGATCTGAGGTTCTACTTCACTTGAATATGAATTCTTAGGTCACTGAAATCCATCCTCTGCTAGTTTTCTCGTTATGACTTGGGCAGAACTCCAACACACTCATATGTGACAAGTATTAGGTGTGTTCAACATACTTTTCTGAACAAATATGGTCTCCTTAACCTTGGTTCCTACAGCAATTGAAAAACCGATATTCCTGAGAAAGAGAAAGATTTTATTTTATCAGTTCACAGTAGTGTTGCTGGTATGCTATATTTATATTCATTTGGTTGCAAATACTTTGAAATTGGAATGCTAGGTGCATTCTGAAATGTTTTGTATTAGCAAACATTCACATAGCTCTGACTTAACTGTACAAGCTATCATTTAAGATGTGGCATATTTTTTTCTGAAGTACTTATGAAGTGAAGTTTAAGGAGAACATTTTCCTTGATGTATGACCACATACGGAAACCGTATGAGAATGGTAACACATCAGTGAATTTTTAGTATATATGCCTGACGTTTGCAAAGCAAATCATTTTCAAATAATGAGAGACTTCCTGACTTTTATTCACACGTTTTTAAAGACAGTTAAGTTTAAATTTGCGATATTCCTTATAAATTTTTTAAATTATGGACTGCTTTTTGGTCAAAGTACCTTCTGAAGAGAACAACTATACAGTTTTCTTGGTCTCTTTTTTTTTCCATACTGAAGGAATTTAATATGAATCGCTGTTAAGATGTCAGACACACTGAGTTCTCAAAAACACCAACTGTTTTTCTAAATTACTTGGTTCTTTTTCCAAACTACTGCTTTTTGCATTGCTTCTAAATTCATATAATTCTAAAGATTCCAGTGTTATAAACTATATTAACCCTTAGGGTTTTTCTTTTATGTTTGGTTTTAAAGTTGAAGAAAATCCAGAAGGTACCATTTCTGTGAACCAAGTTAAGCAAGAACCCAAAGAACCAGGATTGTCTATGGAAGCAAAAAAAAAATTTGGACTGTAAGAAATTATCTGCTACATTTAATTATTGAAGCTTTTCAGAATTTACAACATCGGTGACTTCTGATGTTATAGAAAAGAAGGTGAATATTGTCAAAGAGCAGTATTGTGATAAGTGGACTGAAGACTGATTCAATGAGCAGCTTTAATTTAAAACTGATATATTTGTTGCCAATTCCCTATTTTTACATTGAGATATTTTATTCCTTTTATTTTGTATAATTCTTATGTTTTTTGAGTATCTAATAAGGCCAGTATTTCAAAAGGTCATCTGAAATTATCCACGGCAATGTAGTCTGAACTCAAATATTTATCTAACTCATCCTCTGAAAATATCTAATTTTGGGTCTTAAAAAAAATAACAAAAACAGTGTGTGAGTGTACGTGTGTGTGATGACTTTTTTTAAGTTCTGAAAGAACTTACTCCTTCTTTAAAGTTGTAAAGAAAAATTTTAAATTGACAGGCAAATGAGAGAGTATCTGTAGTCTGTCTCCTTTGGAAAGAAAAACAATAGATTTTACATCATAACATGAAGTCTAGCATTCACATCTGTGAAAACTATGTCATTGCATTTTAGCTTCTTCCATTCTGATTTTTATACTTCTAACTACAAACCAATAGCATACCAATGGTCATCTGGTAGAAATTTAGTGTCTTTGTAAATACTGAGAATTTTAACTTGAATTAATCAGCTAAACAAGAGAAATATATGTATATTGCATGGTTTTATACAGTATTGTAGGTAAAATACTACTTATGAGTAAAAAAATATAGAAATTGAGCAGATTCAGAAAGAATAGTAGAATTCCCTGATGTTTACAGATAATTTGGGGGAACTTTTTGATATAAGTAGAGGATTTTTTTTCCTATTTTATATTGAAGATTTAACTCTGGTTAGAAAAGAATTTGAGTTATTTTTATTTTTCTATGCCAGAGTTCCTAATGAATTGATGTTATTAGAATTGATAGTATTTCAAGGTAAGGTTTTAAGTTTAAAATTTAGCTCATATTTAAAACTTTATAACAACTGATGTGTTATATTTGCTTGTTGAGTCAGTATATTTACGTCAAATACTGAATAAGTACTAATCAGTATATTCATTATGAGCTTCTGTTTTCTGAAAGGTTGGGAAACTAGAAATGTCAATTATAACTGTCAAGAAACCAACCTAAAGGCTCCCCCCTTCCCCTGCCAGAGATCTTTTGTGGGTTTATTTACATTTTTATTTGAAAATAATAAGGATTTCAAATGAGTATTAGTGTTAAATATTCAAAGCATGCAGAATATAATATGAAATTCAACCTTAAGTGAATATGAATCTTTTGCAAGTATATTTACTTCAAATACTGAATAAGTATTAATCAGTATATTCATTATAAGCTACTGTTTTCTGGAAGGTTGGTAAGCTAGAAATGTCAATTATATCTGTCAAGATCAACCTAAAGGCTTTTTTTTCTCCCAAAGATCATTTGTGAGTATATTTAAATTTTTATTTAAAAGTAATAAGGATTTCAAATGGATATTAATGTTTAATATTTAAAGTGTGCAGCATATAATATAAAATTTAACATTAATACTTTACATGAATATAAATCTTTTTGGCTTTTCTAAGTCCAATCTCCCATTCTTAATTCACTTTAATTGTATCAGGTACATGACATGTATCTGTGAGTACATGTTATGTTAGAAGTGGATGGAATTCTAAAATTCCTTACTCTTTAGACTTATCCTCTATTTAACATAAAATTCACTATTTATACCTCTATTTAATGCAAAGTTGATATTCAGTTACCTATATGATTTTTTAATAAGAATTGCTTTTTCCCCCTAAGAATTGATAATATTTGATGTCAGCATTTATAGAGGCACACTGCCAAATCTATGTTGTGCTTAGTTAAACACAACTCTGAGTTACCTCAAACCCAGATTTCTCTTAGTCTGTATATTCTTAAAGGAAGTAAGTCCAAATTAATTTATGTTTTGTGTTGTATTGTGGGTAATATTTTCATTTGTTATTTCTAGTTTTTATGGAAAATTTTTTCAAGATTTTAAGTAACAGATGTTCATCTTTCTATGATGATAATAATTTGTTATTAAATATTTCACCAATTGAACTATATTCCTTTGGAGACATTCCTTGCTTTTTGATGTTGAGTTGCTAAGGAGAAATGCTTGTTAAGATGCAAATGCTAGTCAGTTACCTATGAGGATGAGAGATGTCAGAGGATCCAGACTTTGGCAGTTGATCAAGAACAAAACATAGTTTAAAAATATTTCTCAGTTCATTCTATGTGAATGTCTCTTCTGATACTGTTTTTTTTTTTTTAATTGAGAAGACAGAAAGTTACAGTGTGTCTTCCCCACAATCAAAAAAGCAATAGAGAAAAAAAAAAAGTATGAAGGAAAGTTTAAATCCCTAATTGTATACTCTTTTGGTTTTTAGGTAGAAACTGGAACTATCAATATTTTCATGTAAGTATTTCAATGAGTAGCTCTTTAAAAATGGTTTCTAAATTAGTTTTAAAAGATTCATTTGTCCTCAAATGCCTGTTCAGTCACAATATATCAGTATTGTATTTTAAAGATGCTTAGTATTGCTTTTTTAAAAGTGTGTTTACACATTTTTATTAAATACAGTGCATAAAAGTTTCAGTATTATATTTGGCATTCTCCTAGCAGCTCTACAGCAAAGTTTGACATATGCTCTTTGGTGTCACATATTACAAGTTGTAATACCTGTAGTAGAAAGTTGGACATTCAAAATAAGCCATTAGAATTCATAATTACAGTTGAGCTTGTTTCTTCATTCAATTTTCATGTCCCAAGCCTCCAAGTGGACATTATATATACTACAGTGAATTATAGATAAACACAGCCATGGTGGGTCTTTCCCTCAATATTAGTTTTCTGTGTAAGAAGTTAACATACATAAAAAGCTTTTATGTCTTATGCAAGGTAAATGTTTTCTAAAAGTCACAAAAGTGATAGAAAATAGACTTGGGGACATTGTCCTGCATTAGAGTGTCTAATTTTGAGGCCTACCAGTTTGTTTTTCATCATTATATCCTATCAGAATACATACTTAATCATGTGAATATGAGAAAGATGCTGTTTAATTTTGTACCAGGTTTTTATAAAAATTTTTAAATGTGTGTGTATATTTATATATATTGTAACTTAATGTATAGTGTCCTTGTTACAATGTAATTTTTTCATTAAAAAATCCTGTGTTTTTTTCTTAAACCTGTTAGTTCTCTTTTTATACTTTTCCTGGGCATAGAAGTAATTTTGTTCATCTTGAGGATGCTGAATAAACATGTTAGTACCACAGAACTTGGGCTACAGATTTATGTTAAGTTTGGAATCTGAATATTTTTAGCCATAACTACCAGTAATTCCTGTTATGATTATGTTTGGGGATATATATGCATGTAATGCTCTCAACTCAGCCAACCATCAACATTTTAAAACACTGCATATAATAAGGTATAAGTAATTCTTTTTTCCCTGTATTTTGGCATTGCAACATCTTCAAGTACAGTTTCGTATTTTTGGAGTGATGCCAGAAGTATGATTTAGAAAGGAGGGATCATTTATTTTTTCCTTTTTTGCTTTATTCCACTTTGCCTATTTTTCAGGACCATAGAAAATCTGAACTCTCTCCAGAGGGGGTGTGCATTGACTCTTCCCTAGCAACCAATTAGGCTTTAGACATCTTAAATGGTGTATTATTTCTATGTCTAAATATCTCTAACTCTACTTAATTAACTTACTGGTAATAGCAAAGCCTAGTATACTTTTGCCACATACTTGTTAGCTATGAATTCTATTGTTAAATAATATAAATATCCATTGCTGACTGAATTCTTAAAACTTACGGAATAAAATCAGAATTTTTGAAAATCTCATTTATTAATGGATCCTAAAATGACTGAGAAAAATAAACTATGATAAATGGAAAACCTTTGAGAATGTGATATGGGTATAAGAGTGCAGGGTCTTGAGATGTTGTTTCAGGGTACAAACCTACAACTAGTAGATATATAAGTCCTGGAGATCAAACGTACTGCATGGTATAAGAGTGCAGGGTCTTGAGATGTTGTTTCAGGGTACAAACCTACAACTAGTAGATATATAAGTCCTGGAGATCAAACGTACTGCATGGTGATTATAGTCAACAGTACTGTATTGTCAGCTTCAAAGTTGCTCATAGTCTAGATCATATTTGTTCTCACCTCAAAAAAGAAAAAAATATTTATGTAACATGATAGAGGTGTTAGCTAAAGCTACAGTGGCAATCATATTGTAATATATAAATTATCGAAGTAACACACTGTACACCATAAGTATCATACATCAATTATATCTCAGTTTAAAAAGAATTCTAAAACCAGAGGGAGGAGTAGGAATCAGGTATCCGCACAGCTTTTATTTTTAAATATCTTTATTGAAGTATTTAATTGACACACAATAAGCTGTACATATTTAAAGTGTACAATTTGATAAGTTTTGATAAATGTATAGATCTATGAAATCATCACCAGTCAAGATAATGAACATATCTGTCACCTTCAAAGGATTCCTAGTACCCCTTTGTAATCCATTTTTACTTCTCGCTGCCTCCACCTCCACCCCACAATCCCCAAACAACTACTAAACTGCTTTCTGTCACTAGAGATCAATTTGCTATGTCTACAGTTTTATAAAAATGAAATCATATAGTATGAGCCTTTTAAAAAAAATCTTTTGTCACTCAGCATAGTTATTTTGAGATTCATCAGTGTCATAGATGTATGAATAGTTCATTTCTTTTTACTGCTGAGTAGTATCCCATTGTAGTAAAATACCATGATTTGTTTATCCATTCATCTGTTGATGGACATTTGGGTTTTTTACAGTTCTTGGCTATTACAAATAAAGTGGCTGTGAACATTTGTGTAAGTCTTTGTATGGACATATGCTTTCATTTCTCTTGGGTAAATATCTAGGAGTAGAGAGGTTGGGTCATATGGTAGATATAAATTTAACTTTTTAAGAAACTCTCAAATGATTTTCCAAAGTGATTGTACCATTTTACATTCCAATCAGCAGTGTATGAGAGTTCCAGGTGCTCTGTATCCTAGCCAACACTTGGTATAAACAGACTTTAAATTTTAGGTATTATGAGCTATGTAGTAGCAGTTCATTGTGGTTTTATTTTCCCTTTCTCTAATGACCAGTACTGTTGAGCATATTTTCCTGTTTTATTTGCCATCTGTATACATTCCTTAATTGTCTGTTTGAATCTTTTACCTATTTTTAAATTGAATTGTTATTTTCTTATTAAAGAGGTTTAAAAAGTATATTCTAGATAGAAGTCCATCGATAGAAATGTGATTTACAAAAAATTTCATCAGATCTGTAGCTTATCTTTTCACTCCCATAACTGATTCTTTCAAAGGGCAGAAGTTTTTAATTGTGATGAATTCTATTTTGTCTTTTCTTTATGGATCATACATACATGTTGTATGTAAGAGATCTTTGCCTAACCTTATATTAGATTTTCTCCTGTTTTCTTCTGGAAGTTTTATATCTTTGGATTTACATTTAGGTCCATGATCCATTTTGAGTTAATTTTTGTAAACACAGTGCAAGGTATAGATTGACTTTTTTTTTTCTTACAAATATCCATTTACTTTTTGAAAGGACTATACTTTCTCCATTGAATTGAGTTGTCGATGAAAAATTCATTCATCATATATATGTAGATCAGTTTCTGGACTCCGTTCTCTTCCAGATCTGTTGTCTATCTCAGTGGTATCAGCTGGGGCAGTTTTTCCTCCAGGGGGACATTTGGCAAAGTTTGGAGACTGTTTTGCCACTAAAGAGATACCACTGGTTTCTGGTAGATAGAAGCATTGTATGATGCATAGGACAGCTCCCACAACAAAGAATTATCTGGTCCAAAATGTTAATAGTACTGAGATTGAAAAACTGTGATCTATCTTGATACCAGTACCACACTATCTTGATTACTGTGCTTTATAATAAGTCTTGAAGTCAGGTAGTGTAAGTCCTTGAATCTTATTCTTCTTTTTCAATTTTGTCTTGACTATTCTAAATCCTTCAGTTTTTCATGTGAATTTTAGAATCATCTTGTCAGTTTCTTAAAAAACAAAACTCGATGGGATTTTGACTGGGATTATATAGAATATATAGATCAACTTGGGGGTAATTGAAATCTTAATATTGATTCTTTAATTTTTCTCTGCAATGTTTTACAGTTTTCAATGTAGAATTCTCACATATTTTTGGTCATATTTATCACTAAGACCTTATAAATGGTATTATTTTTTAATTTTAGTATCTGGTTTTTACATTAGTGTATAGAAATACAATTGATTTTTTGTTTGTTTCCATCTTATATCTTGCAGCCTTGTTGAGCTCACTTATTAGTTCTAATAGCTTTTTGGTAGATTCTGTCAGATTTTCTACATGGATAATCATGTTGTTTTACATCTTCCCTTCTACTCTGGATGCCTTTTATTTCTTTTTCTCATCTATTACACTGGCTAGAACCTAAAGTAAGGTTTTGATCAGATGTCATTTGAGTGGACATCCTTGCCTTGTTTCTGATCTTTCACCATTAAATGTGATGTTAACCATAATTTCTACATAAAGTCCTTTATCAAATTGAGTGAGATTCTTTTTGTTTTTAGCTTGCCATGAGTTTTTATTAAGAATGGATATTTGATTTTGTCAAGTGCTTTTTCTGGGTATATTGAGATCATTGTTTGGTTTTTCTGTTTTTAGTCTCTCAATATGGTGAGAGGCTTTCTATTACAAGGGCAAAAAGCATTGCATCCTTGCATTTCTGGAATAGATCATACTCATTCATCAGGATGCCTAATTCTGTTTTATATACTACTGAATTTCAGTTACAGTTAGTGTTATTATTGATATGATTGGGTTTCAGTCTTCCATCTTGTTAATTTGTTTTCTATTTGTCCCATCTGTACTTTGTTCCCCCTGTTTTTCTTTTTCTGTCTTATTTTGGTGCTTTTTTTTTTTTATTATTCAGTATTACCTCTTTAATTGACTTATCAGCTATACCTCTTGTTATTTTAATAATTGCATTAGTGTTATACTGCACATCTTTTAACTATCATGGTCTGCCTTCAAGTACTTTTCCAACATTTCACATACAGCGTAAGACTCTTAGAATAGTAGACTTCCATTTTTTCTCTTCTCACCTTTGTGCTATTATTGTCATATATTTTATTTCTATATACCTTATCAACCCCACAGTATACTGTTATTATTTACACTTTAAAGAGAGTAAAATAAATAAAGATCTTTATATTTACTCACATAGTTATTATTTCCGGTGTTCTTCATTTGTTTGTGTAGATCCATATATAGTGTCATTTTTCCTTTTTACTTCCCTTAATATTCCTTTAAATGGAACTTCCTTTAACTTTTTTTAGTAGGTCTGTTTCTTAAGAATTTTTCAGATTTATCATGTCTGAGAAAGTTGTTATTTTGCCTTCATTTTTTAATGATATTTTTCCCTGGATAAAGAATTCCAAGTTAATAGTTTTATTTTAAAAATGTTGCTTCACTGTATTTTACCTTGAATTATTTCCAGTGAGAAGTCTACTGTCATTCTTATCTTTGTTCCTTAGCATGTGTATTTTTTTCCTCTGGCTGATTTTAATATTTTCTTTTTGTCACTGGTTTTCAGAAACTTGATTATGATATGCCTTGATGTAGGTTTTTTTCATGTTTCTTGTATTTGGATTTGTTGAGTTTCTTGGAGCTATAGTTTTAATCAAACTTGGAAAATTTTCCACCTTTTTTTCCTTCAAAAACTTTTGTCTCCCCCCTCTTTACTCTCTATCAGGGATTCCATATATATATATATGGAATATATGTATATATGGCTGCTTGAAGTTATCCCATATCTCATTTTAACCTTTTTCCATCTTTTTTTCTTCCTCTGTTCATTTTTTATATTGCATATTGCTTGGTATTCAAATTCACTAATTTTTTCTTCTGCAGTGTCTAATCTATTTGTTAATCACAAATTATTAATTAAGTTATTGACTGGTTATTAATCAAACTTGGTTATTAATAATCCAGTGTATTTCTCTATAAGGACATTGCACTTTTCATGTTTAGAAGTTTAACATGGGAATTTTTTTGCATCTTCCATGTCTATTTGATACCTTGAATCTTTCCTCTAACTTCTTAAACATATGGAATGCAGCTACAAAACTACTTTAATGCCCTTATAAACTAATTCTATCATCTTTTTTTTCTGAGGGAATTTCAGTTGACTGATTTTTCTACTATTTTCTTTCTTTTTTTAAAATTTTTTATTGATTTATAATCATTTTACAATGTTGTGTCAAATTCCAGTGTAGAGCACAATTTTGCAGTCATACATGAACATATATATACATTGTCACAATTTTTTCTCTGTGAGCTACCGTAAGATCTTGTGTATATTTCTCTGTGCTATACAATATAATCTTGTTTATCTATTCTACAATTTTGAAATCCCGTCTATCCCTTCCCACCCTCCGCCCCCTTGGCAACCACAAGTTTGTATTCTATGTCTATGAGTCTATTTCTCTTTTGTATTTATGCTTTGTTTTTGTTGTTTTTGTTTTTTGTTTTTTTTTTTTTTTTTAGATTCCACATATGAGTGATCTCATACGGTATTTTTCTTTCTCTTTCTGGCTTACTTCACTTAGAATGACATTCTCCAGGTGCATCCATGTTGCTGCAAATGGCATTACGTTGTCAGTTTTTATGGCTGAGTAATATTGCATTGTATAAATATACCACATCTTCTTTATCCAGTCATCCGTTGATGGACATTTAGGCTGTCTCCATGTCTTGGCTATTGTAAATAGTGCTGCTATGAACATTGGGATGCAGGTGTCTTTTTGAAGTAGGGTTCCTTCTGGATATATGCCCAGGAGCGGGATTCCTGGGTCATATAGTAAGTCGATTCCTAGTCTTTTGAGGAATCTCCATACTGTTTTCCACAGTGGCTGCACCAAACTGCATTCCCACCAGCAGTGTAGGAGGGTTCCCCTTTCTCCATAGACTCTCCAGGATTTGTCATTTGTCTATTCACTATTTTTTATGTATTTTCTTGCTTCTTTGGATTCCTGGTAACTTTTCATTGGATGTCAGACATAACTTTTACCTTGCTGAGTACTGGCTGTTTTTGTATTCTTATAAATATTCTTGAATTTTGTTTCTTGGAAACAGTTTGTTCCTTTAATGTGTTACTTTCAAGCTGTGTTATGTAGGATCAGAGCAGAATTTAATCTAGTGTTAATTTTGTCCCACTCTTGAGGCAAAACCTTCTGAGTACTCTACTGTGCTTTAGAATTAATGATTTTCCACTCTGGCTGATGGGAATAGCCCCCATCACCCTTGTGAGCCTCTGTGGTTGTTCCCTCAGATCTTTTCAGGTTGTTTTTAACCTAGCCTCAAGTACTTTCTTTCCTTATACTCATATACTAATCAGTAAGTGCTCTGTTGAATGCAGATCTCTGGAGTTTTTTTTAATCTGTGAGGCTCTCTCCTCCAGCACTTGATCCTACAAACTCTAGCTGCTTTGGTCTTCCTGGATTCCAAGTTCTATCCACGCTACTCAGAGAGGCTCTGCCTGTGTTCTCTCTCCATGTGCTGCCACCTGAAAACTCTCTTCAGGTGGTAATCTGTGATAACATAGGCTTCATCTTATTTATTTTCCATCTCTCAGGGATCACTGTCCTTTGTTGCAGGCTGTCCAGTGTTTTGAGAATCATTGTTTCATATATTTTATCCCATTTTACGGTTGTTGTAGGCAGGAGGGTAAATCTGGTTACTTTTATTCCATCTTGACTAGATGTGGAAGTTCTCCAGACAGTTTTGACATCATGTCACATTTGGGTTTTTGCAGTAACAGCAAAGTTGCAAGATAGGGGAGATTGTAAGAGAAGTTCAAGGATAGATTATGAGATAGAATAGGATACAACAAACACAGGTGAGACAAGTATGTATATCATATGGGACTTAGGGTGTATGATTGGTCTAAAGCATTTACCAAGAACTGCCTGACTGTACAGGGACCACCTTTGATGGTATAGTTTCCAATGCCCACTATCGTGGCTCCACCAATCATGATGGCTTAGCCTTGTGTGTCCTGTCACTGACAGAGTTAGGTGCCATGCAGGATACCAAAATGAACGACTTAAAAAGTTTGCCTCAAAGGGACTAAGTGTCTGTTATATGAGATATTTAACTTTGTAAACATAGAAAAGTGATAAATTTGATAATACGAATATAGATACAAATACTTAAGAATTCAGAGGGAGAAGACGTAACTTCCAAGGAACAGAACTGACATTGTACTTGGTGCTTTATATTGTTTGGTTAAAGCACTTGGAATTTTGCCTGCCATAAAGTAAGTGGTTTCTTCTTATTATAGCTTGGACTTATGGTTAGGAGCATGTGCTGTAAAGCTGGGGCAGAATCTCTTTATTAGCTGGACGAATTCCTGAGAGTTTTAGTTTTTCACTTTTTTAATCTGAGAGAATAGTAGTAGCTACCTGAGTTGTTATGAGAATTTAATGAGTTAATCCATGTTAAGATCTTAGAATCTGATACATGCCGCTCAATATATGTTAATTTTTGTAAGTAACTTTGTTAATAATGAGCTTTAAAATTCTGAAATGTAAGCATTATTTTTATTTAGAAGATGGAATATCTGTAAGGGAGCACATTTGGTTGTTTGCTACAGAGACATGGTTATAGTGGCTTAACCAAATAAAGAGGTCTTTTTTTTTCTATGAAACCAAGTCCAAAGGCAGTCTGACCAGCCTGACCAGAGGGCTGCTCCACCTCCAGCATTGATTACAACTCAGACAGGAAGAATGGAATAGGCAAAAGGCCTGTGCTGGGTGAGTTAACTAGGTCTTTCTCCGAAGATCCAACAGCAACTTCCACTTTTAACCTGCTGGTTAGAACTATTGTGTGACCACCCTAGTTACAAGGGATGATAGGAAATGTAGCTCTTTTTAAAATCTGGGCACATTACCACCCCAAGAAACACTGTTTTATTAAGAGAGAAAGAATTCACTGAATATCATTTAGGCGACTAATGGTGTCTCCCACAAATGGGAGAACTGAAATTCAGAAATTCAGTTACTTGCCCACGCTTGCTATACAACTATTAAGTGATAAAGCTCATTTTGGGACCAAAATGTGACCAATACCATTCCACATTACTTATGCTACATAGACCAGAAAAGCAAGTTTTCATGATAGGATATTTGAGTTGGATCTTTTATCACAGCATCTGGACATGAGATTAAAATGGAGAAGTATAGAATTCAAGGAGCAATGAAATGGATTACATGGCACATTTGAGGGTGCCAGTAAGTTCATTTTGGTGAGAACTTTAGGATTCGGGGAAGGAAAGAAGCTGGGGAAAAGATTAAAAAGATAAGAGAGGTTAAATGGTACAATTCCAGAAGGCCAGACTATAATTTTACAATTTGCTTAGCATGGGTTTAAAAGTCTTATTTAGATTATCTACTAAAGGAGCCTGTTGAGGCTTTCCTAAAATCTGGATGAAAAATTAAGCTTCACAGATTTCTGAAAATGGTATGGTGACCAAATGGAGGTGATAGAGTAATTTACTGATTACTGTAATGAAACTGTATAACAATTTTCTGCCCATGACTCTTGCATCTGTAACTGCTTTTAGAAACTCCTGCATTTTTTACATTTATATTCTACAAGAACACTCTAAAATCTTAACGATGGACATTCATTCATTCAACAAAACACAAGTTTCCTGCCTTTTTGGAACTTACATTCCAGTAGAGGGAGGTAGACAATAAATAAACATAAAAAATAAGTATATATAAACATAATAAATAAGTATATGCACTTATATGAAAGTATATGTATTTATATGTATTATTATATGAGGTATTTATATTAGGTTGATAAGTGATATAGAACAAAAATGGAGCAGAGAAAGAGGGAAATATGGAGCTCAGTGTGGAGAGAGTTTCAGTTTTAAGTTGGACAATCAGAGTGAGCCTCACTGAGAAGGTACATATCAGGTACACATAAGCACTCTTTTGAAGAGAATAGGTGAGAGTTAGTCATGTAGATACCATGCAGAGTAATGCAGTAAGAGGGAGCTGCAAGAAAGGAGAATGCTCACTCTGCCTATGGATAGATGACAAGACAGACCACATGGGTAAAGATGCTAGTAGGTGGGTACGAAAGACTTTGGAAACTCCCTTCTGATTGCTTCAGTTTTCACAGTGAAATAAGAAGCAAAGCCCTTAGGTGAATCTAGAGATTGATGTGTAGGGGAAGTGTGTTAGGGCGTTTAGGAGGAAAGCTAGTAGGAGAGTAATTAGACTAGGAAAGTATATTGTTATTAATAGGCCTACTTGATTAAGGGTTCATTTAAAGTTATGTTCATAAATTGAAAGTCAGATTAGTCAGCATGTGTGTGTGTTTTTCTCCAATCATGGGCAACAGTGACTGAGTAATTATTGAGAACCAGACAGTGTTACCTGCTGACTGTAAGTCTGATAAGTACTATCAAATCAAACAAAGGGGAAAACATTTTAAGTCAAAGTAGTTCCAGGCTAATAAACAATTCAGGTAGTGTAGAGAACAGCAGAAGATTAGTCTAAAAAGGCAGAAGACTGTGAAAGACTTACTTCTAAACTCTCACCTCCCTTTGTCCAGTCAAAAAATATTCTGTAAAAACTTTGCTAATCCCACTCAGATCCCCCGCTTTGGAACTCATCTTTAACCAGATCCTGAAAACTTGTAAATATTGCACTCTGTAAGATACTGCTAAGATTATCAAGATAGTATTCTCCGTTACTGCAGTAAGCAAAAATTGTTTTGCTTTATCAACAGGTTATATATATATCAACAGATTATATATATATATATTTTATCAACAGATTTTATATATATATATTTTTATCAACAGATTATATATATATTTTTTTTCCAGATTCTTTTCCATTACAGCTCATTACAAGAAATCGAATATAGTTCCCTGTGCTATACAGTAGGTCCTTGTTGTTTATCTATTTTCAGGTTAATTTGGAGATATTTTAAAGGAGCCAACATTTGACTGTTTCAGAGGTCCCATCAGCATCTGATCAACTTTGAAACAGCGCTGATCTTCTGAGGCCTGCACAGGGCCTCTCCAGTGCTTCCTGCACAGGGCCTCTACCATGCCAGTGGTGAGGTAAGTTCATAATGGATCTGAGGTCTGATTTCCTATTTTTTCATCAAACACTCCAATTGCTAAGTTTAGTTTGTTTAGTTTGATAGTAGTTATCTAGGAATAAGAAAGTCTTTTTAAAAAATCCATTGATTGGTTTGAAAAGCTCTTATTTGGGGTAGAAATCTGCATTATTACTGACAACCCTACTGTTTGTCCTTGTCATTTCTTCACTGTGCATCTGTAAGAGGAAGTTCATAGGGATACAGATGGGAATAAGTCTGTATATTCAGAAAGTCTCCCTTCAGACTGGCCTCCTTTGGAAAAACTGTCTTGGGTCATTTATGAAAATCTTATCAGAACTTTACTCACTCTTGTTTTATTTTGTCCATTGAAAGTCAAGTTCTCTTCGACTGTTGCCAGTCTCATAGGTTTATCCTGACTCTGGTTCTGTACCCACTCAGTCTGAACTCCTGCATCTTATCTGTGTTTATACTAGAATCAAAATATATCATCTTAACTTTCTACATGAGAGAAGTATTGTTTGTGAGTATAATGGTTACTTTGGGGAACCCTTGATGTGAACGAAATTGTTCCTTTTGGGAGGCACTTTGAAGTAAAGAGGAAGCAATATCCCAAATATACAACTGTCTACATTTTAAGGCAAGAGGAAATTTCCAAAATATATTCAAGGGATTATGAAATTGCCTCCTTGAAAGAATCATTGGCAAAGACAAGGGGACAATGTGAAAAATGTAAAATCATCTCTTTTAGATCCCTTCAAATCACAATTTCAGTATAACATCCTTTATTCTTCTATTCCACTTTCCTTATCCTGTGTTCCTCTGTTAGTTCTGTCTTACTTTCTGACTTTTTCTTCTTCCCTTCCAAAGGCCTCAGGAGGAGATAGTCTTGTTGATCTAAAAGAGAAAGATCACTTTGTTTAATATAAGAGAACCCTCCCTCTTATTTCCTTACTTCAAGTATTAATAACTACTGGCTTTTTAATCATACAAATCAAATTGTCAAGGGACCCAAATTAATGATTAAACTAGTTGTAATGACTCTCCCCTCCTTTCTGGTGTCCCTCCCTCTCTCCTGTGCATGTATGTCAAAGTGAGCTTTCCTGCATCTCAATTTTCTTTTCTCTTTAATTAAGGAAAGATAATTAGTCTTTTACAATGATAATTTTGTGTTTGACTAAAGCTGACTTCATTCATTTTTTCCTCTCTATTCCTCTTCCCCCTCCTAGGAAAACATTAAAGATTAGCTGATGAAAACAATTATTCTGTCATTATGTGCTCAATCTAGGAATATCTAATGATGAATTTCTAAAATGGAAAGAAAAAAATCATTAAACTGTTTTGTGTTTCTTTTTCTTTAAAATTGCTTTGAAGAGCTATTTCTGGTTAAAACTATAAGGAAAGAAGAGAAGGTCATGGTTCTAAGATGAAGGCCTTTGAAATAGGATTTAGAGTTTTTATAATTTTATTTATGAATGCAGAGTTTTTATTTTATATAGAAAATGTTCATAGAATATTCTTGATAAATAGTTGAATCATTGGACAAATTAGAATGAGTTAATTATACTGGTTTAAAGGACTGAAAAAGTTATCTTCTTCCTGAATGTACTATATGAAATTAATGTCAACACAGTATTCTAGATTATAAATTTTGAACACCTCATAATTAAAACTTTATTTTTGGTTTTATTGGACAAATGAGACATCATTAGAATCATTATTTCTACAAACTGTTAAAGATTACAAAAATTTAGAATTGTGATTGACTAGATAAAACTATAATGGCGAGTATTTTTAAAAGTTTTATAATCTTATGGCATTTCTATAGTATCTAAATTCATAAGAACTTTATATTTAACTAAAATTTATAGATTTTTGGGTAACTTAAATAGGTTAGACAAATGTTAAACCGAGTTAATTGATACATAATCTTTAAATACTTACATAAAATCTAAAGAAAAAAATGAGAGACAAAACATTGGCCACTGAACAGTTTTATCTTACTGTTGCTATTGTACATTTTAAAATAGATCTAGATCTAGATCTACAGGGTGTAAAAGCGCCTTTGGATTTTGGTATATACATAGTCTCCTTCAAATGTATAAAGATAAAATGACAGGCATGCTCATTAGAAAAGTAGCTAAACAGTTCCTGGTTTACTATCTTCTAGTTTTGTATAGAGGGAAAAAGTTTGTCACCTAGGTTAAGTGCAGCAATTAAGACTATAGTCAGTATAATTACCAAGAGGTATGAATATGTATGCAAAATAATATATATGGTTTGTTTTTTAAAGAAATTGCTGCACTTAAGATGGCAAGTTCATAGAATGCTGAAATGGCCTTCTAAAAACAGAGCTACAGCTTTAACTCAGAGGCCACATTCTGAAAGGATGAGTGCCATCCTTGATGATGTAGCATATGCATTAAGTTATAGATCTCTGTATGGTGCCGTGTTCCCAACAGGAAGAATGCATGGGTCTAGTAACCAAGGGGCAGAAGCAGGAGTGGCTCCATTTACCATCATTCTCAGTGACACACTGGGAGATTTGTGCTTCCCACCCCTTTAATTCTGGGCCCTGCAAGGTTGGAGGTTCTGGTCCCCAAAGGGAACATACTCTTGCCAGGGGGAACAAAGTTTTTATTGTACTATAAGATATGCTGTTGTCAGTGCACTTTGACACCAGCACCAGCAGGTAAGAAGAGGTATCAGCATTAAGGCAGGGGTAATGGACCCTGATCAGCAGGAGGAGGTCAGGTAGGGGGACTACATGTGGAGCCCAGATGATGCATTTGGGCACCTTTTGGTACTCCCATGCCCCATTGTAGCAGTGAATGGATGCAGGCAGCAGTGTCAGCATGAAAACAGTATGATTGCTCAGAACCTTCAGGAGTTAAGGTTTGAATCACACCACCAGTAAGCCACCAAGACCTGAAGAGGTGATAGCCGAGGTTGAGGGATTAGAATTAGAATAGCTACTGGAAGAGGGAGAGTATTAGTGCTAGTTGTGACCCCAAAGATCAGCTGCAGTGTCAGAGGTCCCATCTGAGTTTCCCCTCAGGAAATAGTTCCACAAGAACCATGGAAGATCTGCATCCTGAACCCGTGGGAAGAGATAAGTCTGTTCAGTGCAAGAGGTGAGGCTTGGCTTCTATGAAAATGAGCCACTCAGAGGTCTTGCTGCAGGTGGAGTAATTGACTAGTGGCCTCCGCTGCTATGCTCTGAATCTACCATGGTGCTTGTGTGCAGGAGCTGTGCTTCCACAAGTTACTCCCAGCCAATGGCTGAGCATAGTACTAAAGCAGGCCCATTTCTGTAAGAAGGAGGACTCTTTGGTAACTTTGACTTGAGGTCCCCATCAGCCTTGCAGACTCTACCCAATACCTATCAAGTCCTTGCACTGAAAAACTCAGCTTAAACTAGATGCCCAAAACATCATAAATATCTTACCTTTGTGCCTCCCCCTCAGAGACACTGCTAAGACTGTCAAGGTAGTATTTTTCCTTACTACAGTAAGCAGAAAACTTTGTTTTGCTCTATCAACAGGTATTTTCAAGGAGATAGCATTCCACAGATGAAAGGGAGCCATCATTCACAAAGCAGAGGGAGGAATTTCACAGGTAGAAGGAACAGTAAATGCAGAGGACTTGAGGTAGAAAGAAATGTGTAACAGGGCAGAAAGAATGCCAGTGTAGCTAAGCTTAGCGAGCAATAGAGAAAATGGTGTGAGATGAGGTCAGAGAGGTGCAGAAGACCTTGGAGTCCATGGTAATCATAGGGTCAGTTTCATCCAAAGTACAACAAAAACCATTAGAGGATTTTTAGTGGCCAAGTGGTATACCTTGCTTTATGTGCTGTAGGAGAATGTACTGTAGAGGGACATGAATGGAAACGGGAAGAGCAATTAGGAGGTTGTTGGAATTGAACAGTTGAGAGCTTAGGTGACTTGGAACTACAGCAATACAGCAAGCAAAGAGAAACATACAGATTCAGAATATATTTTGTAGAGAGAATCATCACGACTTGCTGATTGATGGTCTGTTGGAGAGAAGATACAGGGATGGTAACTGAAGGGGAAGAATAAAGAATCATTCCAGGGTTTTAGCCTTAAGCAACTACAAGGATGGTAGTGAATATTACTGAGTTGAGAAAGACTTATTGGAGTGGAATAGATTCAGAAGAGAAGAAAGCAAGAGCTGTCTTTTGGACCTGATTAGTTTGACTTCCAAATGGAAGTGTTTAGTAGGCACTTAGAAGTACAAATCTAGAGGTCAGGATTAGAGATAAACATTTTTGTAATTTATCAACATATGGATGGTATTTAAAAACAGAAAACAGAGATATCACCTGAGAAGAAATGTAAATAAAGAGAAGAATGCTCAGGATCTAGCCCTAGCCCTTGAACACTTAGGTTAGCAAGAGCAGGAAAAATGGCTAAGAAATTAAAAGGAACAACAACGCTTCAAACTGGTCATCTGAGTCCACTTTGGAAACTGAGGGAATGTAGGGGCGGGAAGTACCTCAGATTAGTTGCCAATTGAAGTAATCTCTTTAGTCCCTTAGTCAAGAAATACATATTCAGTGTATTATAATGAGGTCTCCAAGAGACGTTGGGATATAGGGTAACTCCAATCTAAATGCCCTTTAATATACTGTATTTACATTTAATACTCCCCTGCGTGTGAGGGGATTCAGATTTCTAGGCTTTGTTATAAAAATGGTTCAGAAAAGCCTTTTATTCTTTCTAGTTTTTTTACTTTCTAGTCTTTTTTTTTTAACCAATTATCATAAACTATCAATTTTTGGTTATCTTTTTTATACTTTATTCAATTTTAGATTTAATAAACTTAATTTTTTTCACTTATTTTGCTTTTACCTAAAATATGGTTAGATGGTAGTATAAATTCTGGCTTTAAAAGATGGTTAGAATTATGTAAATATATTAACTGTCTTATGTCTTTCCTCTCTTCAGGTTTGATTAATGTTTGAAAATACACTGAAATGTTTTTATGTCAGAATTATATTAGTAAAAAATATGGGTGTATTTAGACTTTAAAGAATAATTTAACCAAAATATATAGGCAAGAATAAAACAAAATGAAAACATTCAGCTTGTAGTTGCTATGAAACAGTGTGTGGCTTTCAGAGTAACAGGCTTCTTATCAGTTGAATAATAGTAATTCGTTATTCATGAGGTCTTTTTATTTCCATGGAAACACTGAGGTCATTTTAATTTTTAATTACACTGGAGTTTACAGTTCCATAGGTACTCTGTAGTGGTAAGCAAAGAAACTAGAGCTTTACCTATTTCTACTTTAAAAAATATAAAGGAGGAAACGATGTTTTAAAATGGAGATGTTTATAACCTTTAGCTGTATATTGATTATTTCTAATTTCACTTGAACCTGCCCTGCAATTTTATATCCAATTAATTCTTCTATTTTTGTCTACACCTTTTAACAAAAATCGAAATGTTTTAAGAACGTTTAGGTGCTCCGGGTTGACTCCTACCTTCTTAAAAAATGTTTACGTGTACTAATCTCACGTGTCTGCCTCTTTTTAAGCAACTCCCTCCTCCTCGCCAAAAAGGTTATGTGTATCTAGTAAATACAGCCGTTTTCCTTTTGTTTCTTTTCTTGAAAGAGCAAAACCCTTCGGAAACCTTTAGTAGTGGTAAAATAAGCCCTTGTACGTGACATTCGGTGGAGGCCAAAGTATGAGACACAAACACGATTAAGGAAAAGGATTTTTTGGGAGGTGTGGGAGCAAGGGTCTGTTCTTACTATACACTCCCAGGACCTATCCCCATTTTGCAAACAGAAATCGCAGCGAAATACCCCGTAGTTACCACCGTAGGGACCCCTGCCCTCAAATGACTCCCGGAAATGACGCCACCAGCCGAACGCTCGGTCTGCGAGTCCCCAGCAGCCGCGGGGGGTGGACGTAAGCACGTCGGCCCTCCTACACGTCCAGCTCGGGGAAGACTGGAGCGCCCCGCAGGGCACCACCACCAGGTCTTCAGGATCCCCGTCGACTGCGACTGCGCAGGTATGTTGGGGCGAGGCTTCCCGTTATCCCGCCCCTTCCCTGCCTTCGCGACCAATGAACAGCCAGTGCCTCGGGGAGGGTAAATCCTTAGAGGCCGGAATTATTAGCCGAGAGGACAGCCCCGCCCCTGGCTCCTCCCAGCCCTCGCGCCCAGCCTTCTGCCGCCGCCGCCCCGCCTCCACCTCCCGCCCGTCTCCCTAGCTGCGGGGTGACACGGGGCCTTGGCTTGGGAAGGGAGAGACGGGAGCAAGTTAGACGTCGGGCTGGAGGCGGCGGCTGCGGCGACGCGAGCCCGCAATGTGAGCGCGGTGAGGGGGAAGCGGGTCGTAGGGAAGAGCGGGCCGCGTGGCAGAAATGGGAGGGCCCCGAGTGCTCGGTGGTGAACGCGCCGTAGAGTGAGGGGCGCCCGTGAGGGGCCAGGTTGGCCCGGGCGTGCCCCGGCGCGGTCCAGAGGGCGTGAATAGCTAGTCCGGGAACGCCAAGCTCTTGTCGCCCCCTTTCCAGAGCTTCTCTCGGCAGTTTGGCGCACCTTAAGTTTGCCACCCTTTCGGTTGTCTAGGATGGGAGGAGGAAATTTAAAGGTCCCCGAAAAACACTTGGAGGCTTTCCCGGGGTGTTTTCCTTGCCGGTGCGTGTATGCTCCTTTCTTCTTACTGGATGGAGAGGTAGAGGGGCCGGTGGGCAGGTCGTCTTTCACTCTCTGAGGACTGTTCAGACAAACAAACCAGAAATTCTTCACCCTCCTCCCCACGCCCTGCCCTGCAACACGACAAACATTCCCGGCAAGTTTTAAGGAGTAGACTAGAAAATTCTAAGAGATTCTGTGTCTTTGAAATATGTCAGTAGTTACGTGTGCTTTTTCTTCATGTTTATAGAAAATATGTGCGTGGGAACGCGTTTTTGCTGCTTATTATCACCGGACATATCTTTTGTTACGAGTACTCACATTTGAGTTCTGCCCAGGAGGATTCTGACTTTTTATTGATGTGAAATACTGTATTAGCGGTAACACAAGTTTTTGTGAAATTTAATCAGTGTAAAAGCTTAGCCGGTTGTTTGTGGGAAGTGAAGTAGATAAATCTCTAGTTCTGATAAACATATAATTATTAATATGGCCTCTTTTTTAAGCAGACCCTTGCATATTTTTCTTTTACAGATTTATGTACTTGCCTGACTATCACTGATGAAGATATGTTGGAGTACCTGCTGAAACAATTTTATTGACCAGAAGACAGTACATTTGTTTGACTTCTTTTTGTTTTCCCTACTGCTTTGAGCTTTACTGTAACGGCTGAAAAACTTGGAAAATAAAATGAACATGCTGTGGTCTTGAACATAATTTTTTTTTTTGAGGAAAAATTAAAGTGCCAGAGTGAAAGCCAGAATGGCATCCAGAGAGAGACTCTTTGAACTTTGGATGCTTTATTGTGCAAAGGTAACTGCTTTCCTTTTTATTTTTAAGTTTTAAAATACTTTGTTATAAAATTTTGTGACTGGCCTTATTAGCACTTTATTTAGTTGGTAATAGCATATTCATTCATCGTGATGACCCTAAATTTAAAAACACAGAATTTTCTTTTTTCCACTTTTCCGGGTTTGGACACAAACACAATATTGGCATACTAATAGGGTGTGGTTTTAATTTGATATTTGTCTTCAGTGATCCTAAAATTACATAAGTAAAGTTATGACCTTAAGAGATAAGTAAGATCTTTGTATTTTTGTTTGTTCTTTATTTTCTCCCACAATTAGAGACAGGTGTTTTTATGAGAAGAACATTAAGCATTTTTCTCATAATTGACCTTTTAAATTGTGTTAAAAAGGTTATTGATTATATGAAAAGGTTTTTGATTTGAGGTGGTTACTGTAAGCTTGCCATGATGTTAGTACATTGTGTCATTTGATCCTCACAACAATCCTGTGAGATGGGTATTGTAATTATCCTTTTTTACTGTTGAGAAAAACTGATGCAGAGTTTAAAGGGACTAGTGAGAAGCAGAACTGAGCCAGGAACTTGGTACTGCCTGATTGAAGTCCATGCTCTTTTCCATTATGACTCATTGTTTTTACTTTTGTCATTCAAAAATAACTTTCTCTTCGTATTTATGTGAATTTTTACACGTTAGCTTTAATTTTAGGTTCTTGAAGGAGAAGAGTACTACTTAAAAACATGTTTTTCGAGTAAGAAGCTACGTTATTGCATTGGAAATACTGGCAAGGGTCAAAGGAACATCTCTAATTTACTACTTAAGTTACTTTAGGTCTGTGTGAAGAACTTCTCAGGTCTGAGCTTCTATTTCTGCATTGTCTCTTCAGGCTCCCTTTTTATACTTTCACCTCTTTAAAGGACAAGTTATTCTTTAACAGATGATCTCAGTTATCTTAATATTAAATATTAGAGTTCACACTGGAATTTTCTGTGACTTCCTGGTTTGGTATTTCTTACAGTTACTGAAGGGCATATACTTTGAAATGTTTAATACGGATTTTTAAAATAGGTTTTAGTCTTGTGTAATTTAGTGCCAGAAATGTCTTTTTAAAAATAGACCACTCTTCCAATAAAAAAGGAATCCATTTCACCACTTTTGAAAAGTCATTAACACGTCAGCTAAAAATTAAAATGCATTTTAGTATATGCGTGCTTAGTTTGAAAATGATTTCTTTAAAAATCCATGAAACTGAGTAGATTTTATAGTTTCAGAAGACAAAAGGTAAATGGGGTTACACTGTCTTATTAATTAGTTAGTTGTTTCTAGGTCGAGTTCATGTTTTATTTAAGTGCCACTGTGCTTATTGAAAAGATAATGTAGTTTGTTGACATACACAGAAATTTTGTTTGTAGTGACTTACATAAATATGAATCCTTACTCTTTTATGAGAATGTCTGTGTAAATAATGAAGGCCCTTCATGGTCAAATTTTGAAGCCTGTTCTTGGACGGGAAGATAAATCCCATTTTTATGTTTAAGATTTAAATCACTTGTGCATTTAATAAGATTAAAATGTTTTTTCAACTGTTTTCAAAAAATCATTTAAAAATAATGATTTTATGTTTCACCAGTTCGTATAAGTAAGCTTCTTGTGAGCTAGAAAAAACTTTCTTTTCTTCAAACACCTTGAATTCAAATAGCTTCCAAATACGCACCATAGGTTTAACACTTGGGCTCCCTAGTGCCAATGATTACCAAATACTCAGTTCTCCATGGTACCCTCTAGCCTTATTGCTCTCACTCTAGCCTATAGCCCTTCAAACAACCTGGCTTTTTTTTTTTTTTTTTGGTCTGACCTGGCTAACTTTTAAGACTTATTTTTACACCTTTCATGGCCTTTCAGACTACTTCAGGACTGCTCAGATCTTCTTTTATCTGGGCTTGTAGTTGTGGAGTCTAGTTTTGGCTCTGCTGCTCTTTTGTAACCTTGAACAAGACTTACCTCTTTGAGTCTCCGTTTTCCCATTTGTCTAGTAGTAGTGTTAAATTTATACCTGTGTGTATGTGTTTGTGTACAAGGAGAAATCTTGTTTAACTCCCCATAAAATCCTCATTTGTTTTGACCTCTGAGGGACATGGAGTTTCTTTGTCCTTACTCTGTGGATTACTATATAGAATTTTTTAGTTTATCTTTCTTTTTTAAGCTTTTATTATGAAAGATTTCAAACAGCACAAATAAAGAAGATACTGTCGTGAACCCTTTTGTGTCTGTTACCATGGTTCAATAACTATCAATTCATATTCTGTGATATTTCATCTATAACCCTCCACAACCCCTCCCTCTACCCCTGATTATTTTAAAGCAAAAATCCCAGACAACATATCTTATGCATAAATGTTTAAAAATGCATCTATAAAATATGAACACCTTTTAAAAACATAATCACAGTATAATTCTTTAAGTCATTAAACGTCTGATTGGTGTTCAGACTTTCCTGGTAGCTTCATAAATGTTCTTATTTTCCTACTGTTTGTTTGCCACAGTATTTAAACAAAATATACACATTGTATTTTGCTGAAAATTAGTCTTTTAAGTCTTAATCTATGGGTTCCCCCTCACCACACTTTTTATTGTTTCTATTTATTTGTTGAAGAAACCAGGTTTTGACCTTAGAATTTTCTTAGTCTGAGTTTGCTGGTTAAATTCCCTTGATTTTTAATTAATTGTTATTTCTGCTGGTGTTTGCAGACTGGTAGATCTAGAGGCTTAATTAATTCACATGCTATTTGGTGGTGGGGAGGCTAGAATCATGAGTGTCTTGGAACTCGGTGACTTTTGCCTTTATGCATTAATTACTTCATTAGGAGTTTGCAAAACTGATTCCAGTGTTACGTTTTTTTTTTTATTAGTAGACATATATAGAGAAATGTTCCCGTATCAGTTATTTGATGACAGTTCCTTAAAGGGAAGGCAGGTAGAATAAATGTTTGATTCTTTAGCTTTGTTTTCGGAATAATGTTTTGATTACTAGCATCCTCCCAAGGCGACTATTTTTCTTGAGTATCAAGTTCATCTTTAATGATTAAATTTAAACATTGTTTGCTATTTTGCTGCCCTAGTTGGTATGCTATTCATATCAAACATTGTACACATACCTGATTAAAGAAGATGACTTTGAAGATTTATGAAGATCTGCTTCAGGGCAGTATGTATGGTTAAGATATCCTCCGTTTTTGCCCCAGTGCTAACCTTGGCACAGGTGTTCCACAGTGTATAAGCAATAGATGAGTTTTAAGTTACCATCATAATGTTTCTGTGTAATGTGATGTTTTAAAGGTTGCCGTTGAACATTATGAAAGTTCAACAAGTGTTTAAATTATTTATTTATTTTATTTATTGTTTAAATAAGTGTTTAAATTATTTCTGACTGTATCAGAATTAACCCTTGGGTAGTACTGCTTGGTCAGAGGAATACTAAGGAGTTAATAAATATGTCTTTTTCCCATTAGTCTGGGTTTAGTTGCAAGCCTAAATACTAGTGATTAAAGTTTTTTAAGTAGAATTAAAATAAATCACTGGTTCCAGTGCTTACCAGATGGGTTCCCACATAGTAAACTCGGTATTTCGAGAGAATTTGGGTAAAAAACTTTGCAGTTTGTTTTCTTAACCAAACTGTTCAGATCTCACTTTGCACTTTCTCTTTCTAGGAATAGGATTTATTTGCATTGTTAAAAACGTGCATCTTCCTGATAGATTATTTGTTAACCTCATGTAGTTATTACATAGTACAGGCAGAATGATTTCTGATTACCCAACATTCCTGCTTTATACAGATTCTTTCACAATGCATAAGACTACTAATTCAAGTTATGTAGTCAGAACTTTTCTTGCCTTCCGAATGGTCATCCCCACCCAGGGTCAAGGATTTCATCAACAGTGCATTTCATATAGCTCTTATAAGTTAAACGTTAATTTGAAAACAGGTTTAATCATGTACCTGGATTTTAGTTCTGTAGTTAACTACTACTTGTCTAAACATATTTTTCTAAAGTGTAGAAGGCAACTTGATTTATTTTTTAATATCTAAAGATTTTAGTTGATATTATCAGTGTTAGGCACCACGTTAGTCCTTGTATCTTTTGACATTATTTCTTAATGTGCTTGTGGTAAGAGAGAAGGCACTAAGTGGGGAGGGCATAGCTCAGTGGTAGAGTACATGCTTAGCATTCACGAGGTCCTGGATTGAATCGCCAGTACCACTATTAAAAATAAATAAATAAACCTAATTACCACCCCCCCCCCCCAAAATTAAGAGCGATGTTGTTAAGAATAATTTGGGTTTCTACATCATTATACAACTTTTTGGATTTCATACGTTACATAGAACAGACATATTTGTATCACTGTCTCAAATGCTTCCCTTAGGTAAGCATAAGGATATATTTCTGAAGTTCAACATTTAGCCTTTTGATTGTGCTGTAGTTGGTCACCAGAATATGCAGAAGAGAAACTGAGCTTTCTAATAAGTCTTTGATTAAATCAAGTTGTTTTTGTTCTGTCTAGTGGAAAGTATCAAATGCATTAACTCAGTGAAAAGATACAAAGTGACTGAAAAACACGACATTTTGAAATGTGGCAGTGTGGTTTGAAATTCATGGTTCATTTTTGTCACTAGATTTTTGTTTTTGTTTTTGTTTGAGATTCAATTTACAATGAAAAATTTTGTGAAACTTCAGAATTAGAGCCAAGATATAGTCCCAGTTCTGCTTCTGATCTTAAGAGCCTAATTTCTTTAAATTTCAGGTTTTTCGTCTGCCAACTGGAAAAAATTACTATTTTGTAATATCTTTCACAGTTGTTGAGAACAAAATGAATTGACTGTATTTAAATGCACCATAAGGATCAAAAATATAAAAATGTAATCTTTATTAGTATTTGAAAAATACATATATGAGCATGACAGTGTGTGTATCAAGATTACTTCCATATTGTCTTTGTATTGTATAGTAGAGGGAAATACTCTTTTGTCTTTATACCAATGGTGATGAAGCTGTGATCATGAATGTCTTAATTTTTAATCTGTATTTATTTTTGTTTTCAAGCCTAGTGCTTAATTATCCCAATAATGATTTGAGATTTTTTTTTAACTCTAAACCAAGTTTGTTTTGGATCTTGGTGATGCTCCATTTCCTGCTGTTGCCCTTTGTCCTGCTAAATCTGGAATATGACTGAAATAGATAGTTTTGCAGTGAGCTCAGAGTAAACTTCCTTTTCTGAATAAAAGTTTTTCTTCATAAGGAAAATAGAATTTAGAGGTGTTTTATTTGGATAAAAACACAGGTACCTTTTTTTATATATTAATTTGGAAAAAATGGATGAAGAATACTCTTCTAATGAGGAAATTGTAATTTATTTATACAATTTTGGTTATAAACCTAAGTGAAGCTTTTAGCAAGATATACCAATATACATCAACCCTTATAATTTAACCCATTTTTCATAAGTCTCTGGAATGTGGAAAGTGTAGAAATAGCTCTTAATTTTTTCTGACCTAGTAATGACTTTGTATATTAAGAAACTAATGTTTGACTCTTAGACAAAACAAAATCATCATTTCAGTAGTACATGTTCATTTTAAGAAGTTAGACGTGGAAGAAAGCAACAAATAAATATTTTATGTTAATAGACATAAGAGTTGCCCTTAGGAAAGGAATATTACCTTTGTGATTTGACTTGTGGAGCTTTTGCACTACTCTAAAAAGTTGTTAAGGTGCAAGAAAATTTCTATTTTCTTTCCTTTCGAATATCAATATTTAAATTTCCTTGGTAGAAGGTTGAATTGAAAGACCTTAAATGTGTAGATGTGAAGCAAGAGGGAAAAGGAAGAGCCTAAAATAATTTTCAGGGATTTTTGTTTGTTTGTTTTGAAAACTAGTACTTGGATCATTCCATTCACCAAGTTAACAAATGCAGGTTCACTAGGTTTTCAGGTAAACATGTGAGTTAACAGTGCCTGGGGGACATCTAGGTAGAGAAACACCCCACAAAATTGAGTCCAGAAGGCAGTCTATGCTGGAAATAAGAGTTGAGAGTCATTTTTCTGGTAATTACTGAAGAGTTATAGGAGAGTAAAAAGAGAAGAGGAGTCAGTGAGTCCTGGAAAACATTATCATTAAGGAGAGGATAGAGGAAGAAGAGTTTCTTAGGAGTTTGGGAGGAGAACCAGGAGTGAGTGGTTGCCTCAGAAAGTAGAGGGATGTTATAAAGAAGGGAGTGAGTAGTCAGTGGTGTCAGGTTCAGCATAGCATTGAAGAAAAGTATTATGGAGCACTATTGGATTTCACAGTTAACAGATTGTTGGTAGCTTTAGCAAAGTTGTTCTAAAAAGGTTGGGGGGGGGAAGATGTTAAAAATACCAGTCCCCATTTTACTAATTTTTAAATTAAATTCAACAGACTTAAAATTACTGAGAAACATCTATAAAGTTTTTAAATGTTTATTCTTGATTTTTATACTTTTCTGGTCAAGGACCTTTCAGACTTATTCTTAACTGTATCTAAAGATTATCAACATTTTCTTCTAATGTGTGTCTTGTGACTTAGATTCAGACTGGTAAAATGATCTACTCTCGGGTTGAACCAAAGCGTGAATTGATCCATGCATTTCACACAGAAGTCATTCAAGCATTTCAAAACAGTTTGCCTCTGTTTAAACAAAAAAAAAAGCAGTTTTATTTGGTGTATTTAACTACTACATAATCTTGACTGAGAATAAACATTAGAATAGTAGGAAAGATAAGTACTGTTTCATATTGTGCAGGCAATGACTAAGAAGTCACAAGGGCAATATTTCTGAGAGCAATTGTAAGATGCGTTTTGATTTCAAAGATGCCAAAATGTAAAACATTACATGTCTTAGAGAAATATGATACAAAAAATGACCTAATAATTTTAAAGAAGAATGTCTAGGAATAGGAAAAAAAAATAATGATAATTAAAAACCAATAAATAGAATATGAGTTTAGATAGCTGAAGAGAATTAGAGAGTTGGAAGGAAGAATACAAGAATTCTTTTAGAATATATCCTGTGAAGTCAAAGAGTTGGAAAATGGAAGAAAATGAAGGATAGTATGAAAAGATTTAGCACATTTAATTGGACTCTGAAAAGAAGAGTAAAGAAAACATGAAACAAATGTAATATTTGAAAAGATTACAGATGAGAGCTTCCAGGATTGATCAAAGTCAGTTGAATCTCAAGGAGAATGAATAAAACAAATTCCCTACCAAGGTACATCATAGTGGAACTGTAGTGGTTTTGCAGAAAACCAAAGAGAAAGAGAAAAGTCTTAAACGCTGCCAGAGGTAAAAAGAGTATCTTCAGAGGGATTATACATTAATAGCTGATTTTTCAGTAATAATGATGGGGAAAGGGTAATGGATTGACATCATTAAAGAAAAGACTTACTAATAAAGAATTTCCAACCAAGTGACTTTTTTTCAAAGAGGAATGTGAAATAAAGCCATTTTCAGTAAGACAAAAACAGTTCAATTCATCAAGAAAATACAACAATTTAAAATTTGTGTGTGCCTCATAACATAGTTTCAAAATAAAGCAAGCATTGACAGAACTGCTGAGAAATGAACATATGACAATCATTGTAGGTTTTTTTTCAATTTATCATATTTTAGTAGTTGTTTAAAATACAATTTTCTCAGGAACTGACAGAATGAACAGACCCCCCCTCAAAAAAAATCAGTAAAGATATAGAAGAATTAAACATAGGATTGACAAATTTGAAAAGGATTTATATAGAACATTAAATCCAACACACAGTTCTTTCAAGCATACATATTTACAAAAATGATGATATGACAGACAAAGTAAGTTTCAGCTAATTCCAAATGATTGAAATAATAGAGTATGTTTTCTGATAAAAATATAGTTAAGAGATATAACTAAGGAAGAAATAGCAAAAAGATTTTTAAAAAAATGTTTAGAAGCCATGTAGTACAGTTTAAAATAAACCTTTGATTAAAGAACAAGTAATAAAGGAAAATTAGAATCTTTTTGGAACTAAATGTTAAAACTACTGCATTTTATTTTATTTTTTAAATTGAAGTGTAGTCGATTTGCAGTGTTAATTTCTGGCATACAGCATAGTGATTCATTTATACATATATATATTTCTTCTCATATTCTTTTTCATATAGGCCACTACAAGGTATTGAATATAATTCCCTGTGCTATACAGTAGGACCTTGTTTATCTTTTTTATATTATAGTAGTTAGTATCTGCAAATCCCAAATTCCCAATTTATCCCTTCCCAACCCCTCTCTCCCCTGGTAACCATGAGTTTGTTTTCTATGTGAATCTATCTCCATTTTGTAAATAAGTTCATTGATGTCTTTTTTTTTTTTTTTTGAGTCCACGTATATAAGTGATATTATATGGTATTTTTCTCTTTTTGGCTTACTTCACTTGGTTGCTGCAAATGGTGTTTTTCTTTTATGGCTGAGTTGTATTCCATTGTATATATATACCACAACTTCTTTATCCAGTCTTATGCTGATGGACATTTAGGTTGCTTCCATGTCTTCGCTATTATAAATAGTGCTGCTTTGAACATTGGGGTGCACGTATCTTTTCAAATTAGAGTTCCCTCTGGATATATGCCTAGGAGTGGAATTGCTGTATCATATGGTAAGTCTATTTTTAGTTTTTTGAGGAATCTCCTTACTGTTTTCCATAATGGCTGCACCAAACTACATTCCCACCAACAATGTAGGAAGGTTCCCTTTTCTCCACACTCTCTCCAGCATTTATCATTTATAGACTTTTTAATGATGGCCATTCTGTCTGGTGTGAGGTGATACCTTGTAGTTTTCTCAGGTTATGTGGAATGTGGCTGTTTTGTGTTAAAACCTTTATGGCCGTGAGTTTACTGATCCTAAGTTCCTCTTTTCCTTTTTTTGCTCACTAAGCTCCATTTTATTCCCTCTCAGTTCAAAGACAGTGTAACACAGTGGAAAGAGCCCAAGTGGATTCATAGATCTTCGTATTTTAATCCCAGCACCATCGGTTACGAGCTGTGTGACTATGGAGAAGTTATATATCCTTAGAACTTTGCTTTTCTAACCCGTAAAATGGGGAAAATGAAACCTTCTCTAGATAGTTGTAAGGAGTAAATGAGATGATGTATATTTTTTAAATGCCTGCTCTAGTACTTAGCACGTGGCAGAATCTCAAACTGTACTTCTTACTAAA
Source organism: Camelus dromedarius (assembly GCF_036321535.1). Classification (NCBI taxonomy): domain Eukaryota; kingdom Metazoa; phylum Chordata; class Mammalia; order Artiodactyla; family Camelidae; genus Camelus; species Camelus dromedarius. The sequence continues at coordinate 70,121,187 of NC_087439.1, read as the reverse complement.
TGAAACATTTCGAAATTTAAATACCATTTCTTTCCTTGTTGTTAGTTTCACAGCTTCCTAGGAGAACTCTGTACTTACCAAACACTTGGTAGCCCTGACTTTCAGATTCTGAACCAGATACTGTAGAGTTTGTAAATAAACTATGAGGAGAAATGCCTTAATTCTTAATTGCATTAGGAGACAGTTTTGTTTCTAACTTTACAGGGAGTTAATCTTGAGCTTTGTTAAAAAGGAACCATTGTAAGGAAAACTCCAGCTACTTGTATTTCTGGAGTGTTACCCTGAATGAATGAATGAATGAATGAATGATGTGCTAGTTGGAAATAAAAAAAGCAACTAATGAAACCCATGAGAAAATTTCTCACAAGAGGTAGTTCTTTTTCTGAAATATTTCCATCTTATTTCTCAGTGATGATGTGGATAGTAACAATTTATGATCTCATTTTGGAACAGTATATTAATAGAAAAAACAAATATACAAAAGGTCAGCAGTCTGCATATTCTGGGAACATTCTTTTAGGAATTCTGATTTGTAGTGTAATGCTTTTATTTTAGGGAAATAAATTACTTGAGTTCCCTTTATCCAAGAGCAGTGCCTAACCAATGATATTTAATGACTAAGTGAGATTCCTGGGCATCGTACTGAAATTGAGTAAAAAAGTGTTAAGGAGGTGAAGGAAACAAATCTGAGCATCATTTTTAATGATGCAGTTTATATTTAAAAAGACATTTCTGAGGAATCACAGTTTTTTAAAATCAGCTTTCAGATGTAATTTACAGACCAGAAAATTGCACAGATTTTAAGTGTCCAATCTGATGAGTTTTGATACAAGCAAACATTTGTGTAACTACTACCCTAATAAAACAAATAGAAATTTTCTATCACCTAGATAAGTTTCCTTTGTGCCCCTTTGTAGTCAGTCCTCCGAAAGATAGCCAATGATCTAATTTCTGTCACCAGAGCCTGCTCTAGAGCTTCGTATAAATGAAATCATACAGCGTATACGCTTTAGTGCCTGGCATCTTTTGCTCAGCATGTTTTTGAAGTTTCTGTTCATTGTCGTATCAGTAGTTCATTCATTGTCTTTATGGAATAGCATTCCATTGTTGAATATACCACAGTTTACCAGTTTATCATTTAGTCTGTTGATAGAATTTTGGTTTGTTTCCAACCTTTGGCTATTAAAAATAAATCTTCTATGAACAAACTTTTGTACAAGTATATTTGTGAATATATGTTTTCACTTCTCTTGAGAGAAATAATTGGGCGTGTGTTAAATTTATGTTTAACTTTAAAAGAAACTGCCAAACTATTTTCCAAGTGATTATACCATTTAATACTCCCACCAGAAATGTGAGTTCCAGTTACTCCACATCTTTACCAGCACTTGGTATGGACAGTCTTAAATTTTAGCCATTCTAGTGGGTGTGTAATGGTATTTCATTTCATTTTAACTTGTGTTTTCCTGGGTAGCTAATGATATTGAGAATGCTTTTGCATGTTTCTTGGCCATTCATTCTTGACCTTTTTTTGTGAAACATCTGAGCTTTTTGCACATTTTTAAATTGAGTTGTTATCCCTTTTACATTGATCCATAGGAGTTCTTTATATATTCTTGATACAGTCTGTGTTGTCAGATATATTTTCAGCTGGTATGTGGCTTGCCTTTTCATTTTCTTAATGATGTCTTTGGATGAATAGAAGTTTTTAATTTTGATTAAGACCAATTGCTATTTTTTTCTTTTGGTTTGTGATTTTTGTATCCTAAGAAATCTTTGTCTGCCCCGAGTTTGCAAGGGTATTTGCCTATATTTTCTTTTAGAAGATTTTTAAGTTTTTATGTTTAGATTAATGATCCATCTCCAATTTTATTCTATTATGCATTTTGTATTTTTCATTAATTCATTGGACGGGTATTTACTGAGCACCTGATCAGTGCCAGGAACTGTTTTAGGTACTTGGTGCCCATTAGTAAACAAAAATAAGTCTCTTGAGGTGGGCCCTTAGATAGGCCCTGCAGTTGTGAAGCCTACAATCTAGGGGAAGTGACAGACAATAATTTAGTAAATAAGTGAATTATAGAGTATGTTAGAAGGTGAAGGAGCAAGATGAGGTGTGACAACAGAATAGAATATAAGGTAAAGGATAGTAAGAAGGTTTGCAATTTTAAGAAAGGGTGGTAAAATTTGGCTTCATTGAGAATAAGCCATTTAAAGAATGACTTGAAGAAGATGCAGGGATTAGCTGTTCAGCTATCTTGGGGGAGAGTGTTCTGGGTAGAGAAAACAGCCATTGCAAAGGCCTAAAGTCGGAGCATGTCTGGCATGTCCCAGTAATATCCAGAAAGCCAATACTGTATAGGGTGGTAGTGGATAAGGCCACAGAGATAGGGGAGAGCAGATTGTTAGAATCATAAAAGACATTGTTAAGAGTATAGTTCTTGGCCATTTTGGTGATTTAATCAATTTTCCTGGATCTCCCACCTGTCCACCTTATTAAACTTTGTTTGATTTTCTTCTGTTAAAAAAAAAGACTGTAGTTCTTTGTGTGAGTGAATGGGTTCGCTATACTTAATACCTATCTAAAACAGCACATAAGTCTTCCTGAATATCACTAGAGATCCCATATTGTTGCTTCTTTAGCTTTATCATTTCACATCTGCTCAGTTAAAAGAATGAAAGCATTTTTTAAAAATACCTGACATATACTTAATATTACAATGGTTTTTTTTATTTCAGAAAGATCCAGATTACCTGAGGCTGTGGTTGGATAATTTTGTTTCTAGCTATGAACAATTCTTAGATGTTGACTTTGAAAAGCTGCCTACCAGGTATGTAGAAACAATTTCCTATCCTTGGGTGACTTTGTTGATTTTTGTCACAAAAACTTAACTTGGTGTCCTAGTACAAGGATGGCAGTTATATGACACATGTGATACTCCTGCATAACCCTGCTTTCATGGCAGACATTGCTGATTTATCAGAGCTGTCTTACCTGGCTTTTAGAAGCCTCTTCTTTACTTTGGTAAGGCACTGGCAACGGGGTGTCCTGCAGTTCCCTTCAATTCTGACACTACCCAGAGTTAGTGCCAGATCCCACAAGTTAACAGCAAAGTCCTCCACAAGATTCCCCTTGCAAGTCTTGGGAGCCACCCACACTTCTGACCAACCAGCTACTAATTTGTGTGTTCTCATGACTTCCTCTGGTTCAGTAATTTGCTAGAATGACTCCCAGAGCTCACTAAATGTCCTTTACTTATGATTACAGAATTATTATAAAGGACAGGGCCTGGGAGGGTCTTGGATGCAGGGCTTCTATGCTCTCTCCCTATTGAGTCAGGGCATTTTGCTTTCCCTAAACATCAGTGTGTTCAGAGAAGGAAGCTCTTTGAGCTTTGGGTGTCCAGAGTTTTGTTGGGTCTTATTACATCATTGACTGTGTGATTGAACTCAGTCTCCAGCTCCTCTCCCATCTCAGAAAGTTGGGGGAGGTGACTCTTTCAGATGTGGCCAGCCCCTTTATTGAAACTATCCAAGAGTCCATCATGAATTACTTCATTCATTTGCATAAAATTTCTTTATTATGACGGGCATTCTAGTTGAAACTTACTTCTTTTCCTGGCTTTAGAAGAGGGCCTTAGGAAACATCTTGGAGGAGGCGAAGTTTTTTAAAACTAGATTTGAAAATCATAAAATGAGGGAAAAATTAAAAGCTTATGGAAATGTGTAAGTGGAAGTACAAATATTTTCTCCTGTACCTCTGTCTACCCCCATTTCCCCAGTCTCACAGTTCCCAGGCCCACTTTCCAGATAAAGTTCTTACTGTGTCTCAGGTTATCTTGTGGACCTACTAGTTGTTAGTTAAGTAGGAGATTATTTTGGCTGTGGTGAAAAACTGGGGAAATGAGACACTTTTAGCCACAAAAGGAACTCTAGTTATAGAGATGTGTTGAGAGGGGGAGGGGAGAAATGGGTAGTGTTGATGATGAAAAAGAGTATCTGGAGAATTAAAAATCTTCATGCAGGAAAATGTTTGCAGTTTGAGGGTGGAGATAGTCAGGATGAGTTGAATCTGGACAATCAAATGGGAGCCAGATCATGAGGTACCATGAATGTATTGCTAATGGACTTTGATTTTTTGTTTGGAAGATACAAGGCTCTGCTAAAGAATTTTCTGTGTAAGAGTATCAAGATCCGGCTTGTTGTTTAAAAGATGCTTTGGTAGCGTTATGGAGGTTGAATTGGAAAAGGTTGAGACTGAAGGTGAGAAGCCCAATTAAGAGATAATTGTAATAATTCAGAGAAAAAAAATCATTACAGCTTTGGACCAAGTCATTGAACTTAAGAAAGTACATAGTTATGCTCAGAAAGCATAAGTAACTTCATTATTTAGAAATACAGATTCAGAATTCTTCCCCATTAGATTATTTGTAGCACGTTTATGAAGGTTGAAAATCAATATTAAATCTTGAACTCAAAGTAATATTACGTATCACTGATTTCTACTCATACAAGTGTATTCTTGTAGTTTGTGCTTAGAAGTGCTTTTATTTTAAAAATTTACAGCTCACTTTAAATCGTAAGCCTGAGGATCTTATGGAGTCAGGATTTTGGCCTTTGAATGCTTGGCATTTTGTAAGATGCACTTGTTATCATCCATACATTAGAATGTCTCCTTTCTTGGGAGGTCATTTCTAAAAACATTATGGAGACTTAAATTGCTGCTACATTTAAAGTAAGATGAAGAATGCCAAGAGCGTTTTTTAATTCATGATTTAGTTGGTTTATTTAAAATTATATTTTATATCTTTGTCCAAAAACTGAACCATGATTTAGATTTTGCTAGTAGAAAACTTTCAGTTTTTCAAGTGAATGTTATGTGCAAGGCATATAAAACTAGCCTAGTCACCTTAAAGACAGGAGTTTCACAGATAATCTCATTTAGAATTTCCAAGTTAAAGAATTCATAACACAAGGCAAGGATTGCTTTTACTAGATTATAAAGCCTTAAAATTTAGGACTTTTTCCTATGTTAGAGAACAGTTGATAGCTGTTTACAATAGACATTGTGTAGCCAAATGGAGGAGTGGGAAAGATTTCTGGAATTTGGGACATTTCAAAGAAATTTCAAAAGAAGCTTAGAATTTTGGGCAGTAAAGTCCTAGAGGTGGGAAAATTATTCTAGATTCTTAAATCCTCATCACATTAGGAACATGGCCCCAAATTCCAGCTTTATTTATAAAACCATGTTCAAACTAAACCCCAATTTTATAGTAAGTCACTTTAAAAATATTGCTCTTCTAGAAACTAATTTATTTTCCATCCAGTGAAATAAAAAACATGTGCAAATAGAAAATGGGACAACAGGAACTATTCCTTTAAATAGCTAGAATGGAATATTAGGAAATCTAATATTTTCTTTCTTGTTGACTTACATTTTTGGAAAAGTAAGGAGGAATAGTCTTGAAAATCAGTTATATTTAAATATTTGGTTATCTTGAAGTTTCTCTGGTTTTTCTAATCACCTCTTTTTAGCTTTTCAGAAAAAAAAAAACTAAATATAAAAATGTTTCTGATGCCATCTATAAATAAGAGAGAATGAAAGAATCCAAATTTGCAAGTGAAATGACGCCCAGACTAAAATGAAACATGTATTTTTTGTAACATGGTTATGGAATTTGGCAGCCTTAGAGATGTGCTTTGTGATTTGCTTTTATTTTATAAAATACTTTATTAATTTATGTGGTAGGTTCGTTCAGAAAGAGGCTAATAATTTTTATCATATGTATTTATGTATGTACTGGTAACATGCTTCAGATTTTTCTGTTCACAGTGAATGAAATAGCCTTTTACTCAATGTAAAATTAGTACTAATACTTTAAGTATTATCTGAAGAAGAGGCTATTATAAAGTGTCATTTAATCATAGACACTCTTTACAGTGCTTCATTGTAATTTGGGTATTTTTTTTAATAGAGACAGGGAGATTTTAGTATACAGTGGCTTATGAAAGGATTCTTAGGCTTTAGAGATAATATATTTAAAATGCATTACATTTTTAGAGTTCTTTACATATGTCAAAGCTGAAAATGCACATTGACTTTCTGGTTTCAGAGCCCAGTGAAATAGAGCAGATAATGTTACGATTTTATGGATTAGAGAACTTCAGAGATTAAGTGAGGTGCTTCATTTACAGAGATTGAATTTAGTATGCAGGCTTCTGACTTTGAATCTAGGGGATTTTAGTGTGAGAGGCATACGTGAAGAGCCAGTTACATCTGGTATTGGCTTTTGCCCTTAAGGAATCATATAGTCTTCTTACACTGAAACCAGTTGTCACAAAATACTGATATATTACTTTGAGTCTTTAATTGATGCTCATGCTTGGGGTTCTACATTCACTTCTTTATCTTTCTCCTTTCCTTCTGCTAGTTATCTTCTCTCCCTCTTCTGATCAGATGACTCAGGGAGCCTGTAGGTAGGTAAATATTATTTATTTAGGAAAGCAGTTGACAGATATTAAACTAGTTATAGGTACTTCATTTTTATTTGCTAGTTACTATTTCTTTTAGAAGTTGTATACACACATATTGTACTTCTAAGTAGTAGATGGTGAACTAATTTATATTTTAAAATATTTTCTTTAAAAGTAGCACAATTGAAAATACTAAATACTTTTTTCCTCCCTCTTTTCAGTAAGCCTCATCTGAAGTAAGACTAACCATTCTGCTCTAATAATCTTCTAAAATGTCACTAATCATCTGGCGGTGCCTTGCAGAGAAGAAGGCACAGAATATCTGGACTAAAAGAGCTTCCTTAGGATTTGAGCTGAGAATGCAATTCATTTAAAGTGCTAAAGATTTTCTTCCTTTATTTCAACATTCCTTATTTTGTTCCCCTTATATCGTAGGGTAGATGATGTGCCTCCAGAAATATCTCTGCTTCCTGATAATATTCTGCAGGTTCTGAGGACCCAGCTTCTACAGTGTGTTCAGAAAACGGCAGATGGGTTAGAGGAAGAACAACAAGCCTTGTCAATTTTGCTGGTCAAGTTCTTCATTATTCTTTGCAGGTATTTGGTACAAATAAACCAGTCATTTCAAATCAGCCCTTGAATTCCTCTAGCTAATTTTTCACTATTGTGATTATATTTTTCAGCTCCTGAATTTCTTTCTAGTTTCTTTTTAGTTTTTTAAATCTCCTTATTGATATTTCCATTTTATTTACACATTAATTTCTTCACTTTCTCCACATCTTTGTTTAGTACTTTGAGCATTTTGAAAACAGTTATTTTGAAGTCTTTGTCTAGTAGATCCTTTTCATGGAGCTTCTGTTGATTTCTTGTTTTCTTTCGACTGTGCCACATTTCCCTATTTCTGATTTTTGTTTTTATTAAATAGTGGACATTTGAATCTAATAATGTGATAACTCTGAAAATCAGATTTACCCCCTTCCCTGGGGCTTGCTGCCTTTGGTTATTTTTTATTGCTTTTGTTTTTTGATTGTTGGAGAGTGTCTCTGCGCTAAAGACCAACCTGAATTGTGTAAATATTAGGTCTACTCAGATCTTTTCTGACCCTTTCCCTCAACATGTGTGGTCACTCCCTCATTTTCCCCATTTAAGCCATTGTTTTTGTATGTCCTGGTCTTTAGTATCTGGCTCCCAAAAGGGAAAAAAACAAAAGATGAACAGAAGAACGTGGATGACCCTTTGAGTCTCCTGGAAGTTACTTCACCCAAAAGGAGGTGGCTTACAATAGTGTGAGGGAGATCCTACTATCTTCTGGCCTGAGTTTTTGATTAGAAGTCTGCTAATAATTGTATTAAGGATCCCTTATATGTGATAATTTGCCTGCCTCTTTGATCAGAACCATCAGTCAGTGATTAGAGCACAGATCCCCAATATTTGGAGGAGAGGGTCATTTTTGCCCACCTTGGATCCTGTAAGCTGTTAGCAAGCTGCTCCTAGAACATGTGCACAGCTGCTTACCACACGTCTGGAGGTGAGGAATTGGTAGCTGCTAATGTGCTAATAGCTGAAATTGACCGAAATTTAGGACGTCAATCCAATTTACCTCCAGATCTTCCCCTGGAAGTTGCCAGCCTTCAACAGACTCAGAGGTTCTAGAATAGTCACATCAAACTTTTTCTGACAGTGTAACTGTTTTCTAGTTGGGGCGACAGATTCTTGGTGCTTCCCACTGGGTCATCTTCCCAGAATCCTCCACAGGGGTTTTGAATTTTACCTCTGCCTTTATTCTTTCCTTTCTCAGAGATGTCATGCCAGTCTGACTTCTTACACTAAGAAGTCTGTTTTTTTGTGGGGGGGAGGCAGGAGGAGGTAATAAGTTTTTAATTTATTTACTTATTTTTAATGGAGGTGCTAGGGATTAAACCCGGAACCTTGTGCATACTAGGCACGCACTCTGCCACTCAGCTACACCCTCTCTGCCACGAAGCCTGCTAATTCAGTTACTTTTTTCTGTTCTCTTAGCATCTACTGTATTTTAAGATATAAAATATTATTGAAGGTTAAAGTGTCTTAGAACATAATAGAGTTTTTTGTCTTAATAGAATTTGGTTTTTAATCAGCCAAGAAAAAGACTGGTGATGTTAGAGTACATGTTAGCACTTTATGTGTCATACTTCAGTCTTACTCAAAATGGAATAAAAAGGAGGGCCATATTTTAATTAAGCACCAAGCACTTGTTGTCCCACTGCTTTAAGCAAGGCATGTACTACGCCCTCTTGGAGTATGTATAGATGCCCACCCTTCTATCAAGGCTTTTTAATATACTTAAGGAGATATATGAGTCTAAATAGGGAACTGTAATTTCAGAAAGCAAGATGAAAACTATAAAACTATGCAAAATGTGTTATAATGGCAATGATATGTAGAAAAACCAAGCTAAGAATCTGCATAGGAAAATAACAACAAATCTGGAAAGAAATAATCCAAAATGTATATAATGTTTGTATTGTAAGAATACTAGTGACTTTTTCTCTTCTATTTCTACTTTGTGATATTTTCCAGTTTTTCATGACAAATGTTAATTTGCATGTATTTCTTAAACATTCTCTGTTTATAGTAGTTAAATGGTGATTGAGGTGTGTTTTGTATTCTCAGTAAGAAAGCGATTATATAACCACATTGGTTTTAAGTTTTAATAAATGTTATTTATATTTTATTTGCCAACATGTGTTTTCAAAATCAACCTGAACACATGAGGATACATTTTTCTCACTACTCACATGTAATAAATATATGGCTTTTCTTTTTCTCACAGAAATCTATCTAATGTAGAAGAAATTGGGACTTGCTCATACATCAATCATGTCATCACCATGACAACACTCTATATTCAGCAAGTAGGTGTGAATTAATATATTCCTTTTTGTTGCTTTACTGAAAGTAACCAGTTTTTACTTTTTAAAATATAGTAAAGTTAAATGTTTTCAGAGGAAGTAATAATTGAGAATATCATTGAAATTATCATTGGGTACTTACATATCTCAGGCATCTTATACATATTATCTAAAAGTAGACAAGTGATTATTAGTACATTTTGTTATTTTAATTTAAAAGTTGAAGTGTTTTATAAATGGCTTTTTAAAATGGCACAATTTGACATTTTATGTATTTATTGTTTTTTCATCAAATAGCCCTCTTATTGAAAGCACCTTCTCTTTTGGAAAGATGTTTGGTTATTTATTTGAAACCCTTCTTAGAAAATGTTTAAAATTTGAGAGGTTATATCCAGTCTGTATGATCAAGTGACCCTCTACAAACTCAAATGCAACTTAGGTTTCTTTGAATAAAAATTATTTATTATAAGATGGTGAATGAAACATGTAGTCTTTTAATGATGTAGGTAAGTATGTTATATGGCTTAGTATTTTTAAATACATGTAATTTTATGTTTAAATTCTCAGTTAAAAAGCAAAAAAAAAGAGAAGGAATTGGCAGATCAGACATCAATAGAAGAATTTGTGATCCATGCATTGGCATTTTGTGAAAGTTTATATGACCCATATCGGAATTGGAGGCATAGAATTTCAGGGTATGTCTTTTAAATCATAATGTTCCTTTAAAACTTGAATGTTATAATATACACAGTTCTTCAAAGCAGGTCTTACTGTCTATTAAAACAATTGGTAAGATGTGTCTAGGACTGCTATCTTTATCTCTGAGATAGAGAACTACGTTGGAGGTAATGAATTAGTGATAAATGCCACTTCTAGATAACAAATTTACCCTGAGCTTTTATTCTGTAATGCTTTTGAATGCTAATAATCTTGGTAAAATCTCTGCGCACAATAGCATCAAGTAGTGTGTACATATTTTTCAAGAAATTTTCTTTTTTTAAAGCATATTTCATGATTTGAAAGTGAATTTTAACAGTATTTCATGTGTTTACTTTTAATTGTGGAACTTGTGTCAGTCAGGGTCTAGTCAGGAAAACAAATTGGGGTTTAAAAAGAGAGACTGTAATACAAGGAAATTGTTAAATAGATAAGAGAGAGCTCTGAAAGCAAAAGGGGGCACTAATGTCATAGAGAGATAGTGACTTCAGGAAGCAGCCACTTCACTGGGCAGTGGGAACAAAGGGGAGAGATTGGAGTTATCAGAAAGTAGAAGTTCGGAGAAGAGGCCCTCAGTGGTTGGTCCAGACTTCTGAGGAAACAGCCCTTAGCCAGTGCTGGTATCACTGAGCAGCCAGGAAGGGGCTGGTTCTGGGATTGCCAAAAGTCAGCTGAAGACAAGAACCAACTATGAATGCCATAGTTAAGAACTGTTGGCTGGTAAAAAAAAAAAATACAGAATAAGGAATCAGTCCCCTTTTCAGTCTTCCAGGCTCCATTTAGTGAACCCAACAGTAGGGTAGCTAGAAGAAAAGAAATATAGGGTAGCATTGCAGAATGCCTGTCCCAGCATCACAGAGCAGGTGGAATATATGATGATAGTTATGGAGCGTAGTGACAATGGCGTAATACCAGGACACAACTCAAAGAAAAGAGTTTAAAAATTCATATATCTTTCTTACCTGTGGGCAAAGAATAAGAAGAGTTGTATTATCACCACAAGCAGATCTCTTTATGTCTCCCAAATCTGCTATACTTTCAGTCTCAAGATATTTTCATTTTCAATTTTAACCTGACGTACTTATAAACAATTCCTACTTCCTGCAACATTTCATTACCAAAATGTTTGAGTTTTATAGGCTTTTCAGGGTTTTTAGGGTAAAGTATATCCTTATTTGAATAGCCATCATTAGCTGATGGTCAAGAATTGGTAGCTGAGAGAACATGTTTGGAGACTACCATATGTAGACTATATGGTAATACTTTGTATGTTCTATGTAGTGATATTTTATTGAAATAACACATCCTTTAGTTAAAGCAAGAAGTATCAAATAGAAATAATAGGAATAAATACTCCAGTTATTACATACAACAATCTTATCTCTTATTTATATATTTGCTTTCCTTTGTGTGTTGAAAGATGTTGTCTTTAGTCAGGGTTCTACATAAAAACAACTAGTAGGGGTGTGTGTGTGTACGCTTGTGTATGTGTGTATGTGTAAAGGAGGAGGTTTATTGGAAGCAGTTGCCTCATGTGATTATAGAGACTGGCCAGTCTAAATCTGCAATATGGACTGAAAGGCTTGCAACCCAGGAAAGCCAGTGGTGCAGTTACAGTCTGAAGGCTAGAGAGCCAGTGTTCCAGTTTCAGTCCCAGTTCAAAAGCAGTCAGGCTGGAGACCTGGAACTGATGGTACCGATGAAGTCAGAGGGTAGTCCGCTGGAGAATTCCCTCTTGCTTGGAGAGGCCAGTCTTTTTATTCTACTCAGGCTTTCAATTGATTAGATGAGGCACTTTCTGGAGGGCAGTTCCTTTACACAGAGGTTACCAACTTAAATGTTAGTCTCATCCAAAAACACCTTCCAAATTGACACATAAAATTAACCATCACATTGTTCTTATACTTTTCTTGATTGTTTATTAGTGGGAAGGTACTAATGACCTTCTGAATACTTCCTTTTTTGTTGAACTTTAATATGTCTCTTCTTCCAGTGAGAAAGTGCTTTGTGTTTGTCTTGGCAAAGGTGTCATATCAGTCAGGATAAGCTGCAGTAACAAACAAGGGGTTAGAATAACAAAGGTTTATTTCTCGTTCATGCTGTCTGTCTACCATGGTTGGCAGGGAGCCTCTACTCATCATACTCAGTTAAGATCCTAAGCAGACAGAACAGTGAGCATCTAAGGTTTTGCTAATTACCATGTGAGACAGAAAAGGAAGCTCTGAAATGTCTCGCACTGGCAATTTAATGCTTGTCTGGTTGTGATGTATGACATTCCTCACTTTCATTCAGAAATCATGTCCCCAGTTACCACAGTGAGACCAAGAAGTTAGTTCTACCTTGTGACTGGAAGGAGTAGACAGGAAATAGTTGGCAGACAGCACTTGCACTACTTTCCCCTCTGTCAGTATACTGTTCATGACTCTTTAAAGACTTAAAGAGGCACATAATAGTGCTCCATTTGTAGCCTTCCTACTCATATAGCACTTTGATTCTCAACTAATCAGTGTTCTCTCTGTTTTGAAGTTTATGCCAGAATTTCATAAGGAAATTTTATCTCTTCCTCTCACTATTGCTACTTCCTCATCTCCCACTTTAGACTTATTAGTAATGGCAAATCTAAGGTAATGTTTTAAGGAGGAGAGACGATATCTGATAACAAATTAAATTAAATTAAATTGGTAGTTCAAAACAAAAAGAACTTTTGGGACCCCAAAAAAGAAGAAAACACTTTTTAAAATAAGAACTTTATTTATTTATTTTAAATAGAGGTATTGGGGATTGAACCCAGGTAAAGTGTGCTTTTTATCACTGAGGTATACTCGCTGCCAAGAAGAAAACATTTAAACATTGTAACATAATGTAGAATGAGAATTCTGTGCATGTAAGATGACAACAGGAAAAAACAAAGAGTAGAGGATGAGCGGTGGCATTTCGTGAAGGTGTGCAGTATATATGCCAGGAATTATGCTGGAAGCTCTCCATGTACTATCTCTAATACGCATAGCTATTTTTCTGGTAATAGTAGCAACTGCTTCAAAGGTAAATGGTAAAACAGAGAGTCAGACTTGGTTTCCTTTGACTTTGACATTGAAAGGAAAATGAAACATAATGCAAATAAATCATGGAATTTGGAGAAATCTATAGCTGATGGAAGATCTATACAAGGGAACTATAGCAATAACTTAGACTTTATATATTAATCTGATTCTGAAGTTAAATAGGAATTTGGAATGTATATGTTTTCTTATTGTATATGCTTCTTGCTTACCAAAAGAGCAAAACAGATTAGAACAGATTTAATTAAAATTAGCATAATTCCAATTACAAAGTCATTTAAAATTGTATTTCTTGTTTGATGAAATATATGGATGTTTTCATATCTTTGTATGTAATTTAATTAAATTAATATAGATCTGATTAATCTAGTAGCCCAATTTTGATTCTCTTTGTGGAATCTATCATATTTAAAAAGACTTCTTCAAATGGAACTAAAATAAGTGTAGGGAAAAAAATCTTTCTTGAAAATGACTTATTAATTCAAGCATTTATTTAAAATTTTATTTTTTGGGTTCCTACTTTATGACCAGTGTAAGTTCAGTAGGACTCATTGCCTGGGCATAGAGAAAAATAATTTATATGAAATTATGCCTTGGGGTTCCTATTGGCCAAATCTGGGACAATATATACATGAAAATGATTAATTACAGTAAAGACTTATAAACCATTGGGGGGAAAAAGGAAGTCATGAGTCTATACCAGTGACTGATTGATGAAGATTTAAGGGTGAGGAGTAGATAGGGGAGAAGAGAGGTCTCTTGCTTACATTAGAAGGCCAAATGCCAGTTAGTACTGTACAGAGTATGCTGCCGTGGGAAAATAATCTGCGTTTTGCACACATCATAGGAAAGTCATGGATTAGGATGCTAAATCTAGGGGGAAGTTTTGATTAGGGACATATTTTTTGCATGGTTTTAAAATGTTTCTCCACAGATTACTTATTTGTTGTAAAGGAAAAATTAGTAATTAGTTTGTAATGTACTAGATAGTACATTGATCAATGATAAAAATTAACATCATCATTGAAAAGCAGGTGGACATCTTGTGCCTCCACCTGTGATACTCTAAGAAGGACACATCATTGCTTGTATAATACTACAGCCAAGAGTGCATACTCTGAATTGTAAATGTATGGAAACATCAAGCAAACCCCAAAAGAAGGACATTTTAATGAATAAAAGGAGGGGCTAGGAGGCAACATTCTTTAAAAGTGTTATAGAGAAAGGCTGTGGAATTGTTTCAAATTGAAGGATGCTAAAGAAATGTGCAGCCAAGTATTTGCAATACCTGCCCATGGACAGGAAACTGTACTTAGGGGTGGGGGTGGGGGTTGCTATAGGACACTATTAGACCCAGTTGACAGACTAGATTATGAGTGGTAGATTATAGAAATGTGTTACATTAATGTTAAATGTATTGAAATTTATAACTGTACTGTGATGTTATGTCAGACAGTATCCCTATTCCTAGGAATTATTCACTTAAGTATTTAGAGGTAAAAGGCCATAATATTCATAATTTTCCCTGTGATGTCCTGAAAAATATATGTCTGAATATGTTTCTGTATAAATATATGTGTAAATATATGGATAAATATATGGAAAGAGAGTGAGCAAATTGTAAAGCATTTAGGATAAAATTTTAACAATGAACTTAGGTAAACTCTATTTGAAGTTCTTTGTACTATTTTTATTCTTGCAATTTTTGTAAGAGCTTGAATTTATTTCCAGATAAAAAGTTTCAAAATTAAGAAAAACAGTTATATTCTAAATATGATAGGAGTACATAAAAAGAAGCACAGAAAAATAGATCAGGGGACATAAACTTAGAAAACTAAGATGCAGGTAAACATTTTGCATCCCTCTCAGCAACCTGTTGATATGTGCTGGCATCTGCTAAGTGCTAGATGCTGGCCCAGATAGCAGCTAACAACGGAGCTACCGAGTATGCTGTTTTAAAAATGGTACCATTTTAGCTGTTCTGTCTCAACTTACTGAGATGCAGTGCAAACTACTTATGCTTTAGTATTTGTGCTATGTATAATGGTTTTCATCCCTTTTATTTATTTTAGCATATTAAGTTTTCCACAACTATAAAGGAAATTATTTGTATTTGTATGTTACATCTAATATAGTACCTTTAGAATGAGTCATTAATCACACTTGCAGGAATAAATTTTCATTATAATCAAAAGAGAATCTTTATTGTTGTTGTTTGTAGCACTGGATCTTTGGGTAGGATATATCCAATATATTAATTAATATAATTTATAATAAATGTTTAAGATATAAATAATCTCATGGAAAAACCTAACTGAAAGCTAAATCAGATTTCATCCTTTTAAAATTAATTTTTCAACCACATGACTGATTTTTTTAAAGCATGACTTAATTTTTTTTTTTGATATAAACAAGATTTTTATTAGTGAAGTAAAAAAAAAGTAGTGAAAGCTCGTACACTTCCGAGAATTGGGAGCGGGCCAATCCGGGAAAGGAAAAACGGCCTATGACTTAATTTTTTTATTTGAAACTCCACTAATACTTGTATGGTCATACAGATATTAAAAAAAAGTCTTTGATAATGGTCTTAATAGAGTAGCAAGATCCAATAATGTTCTAAGATGTTATATTTGTAATTAAAATAAATACAGAAGTGTGATAATTCTGAAGACCTCTACACAGTGGAAATAGGCATAGATTTGGAAAGCAGTGCAATAGCAAATGGTGTCTGATATGATTTCTAGTGAATCTGGATATTAGATCTAGATTTTAAAACTCTTTATTCTTTCCATATTGGGTCCAGCTGTGCCTATCCGATTTGACTTATTGTGGTCAGTTGGCTTGTCTTTCTCGTTTTGAATAATTATAAGGAAAATTATTTCAGTAACTCAATTGAATATTGTCCAGATTATTAAGAAGACATTATAATCTAATGCTTTATCAGTAGATAATATTTGGAATTTATGGAATTTCTATGTGGCTCTTCTTTAAATATTTTCCACTTTTGTTGACCTTATGTAACAGTGTTAAGAGCTTTTTCAGGGGATGAAAAAAATGTCTTTTTTTCCCAGCAGTCCATCAGTTGCTGATGTATGATTCTAACAGTAATCTTTATTCCGTAATCCCCACACCCACCATGCCCAACTCAGAGACTCATTTGAATTGAAATGTTCTTGGCAAAAATGCATGCTGTTTGTGTTGGCCACATCAAACTCTATAGAAATATTTCAGCCATCAAAACTACTGGAGTTGTGTTTAAAAACAAAAATAATCCCGGCCCTCTGGATCTATATCCTTCAAATGGAAGAAGCCAGTGGTCTGGAGTCTTTGTGTCTAGCGAGAGTTTTGGAAACTGGCACAGGGTAGCCTGATTTCTGATGAATTTCAGTTGCAGTGTAGGAATAGCTATTTCCTTAGGTGTCAAATCAGCAGTACTACTAAACAGGTTCTTTTATAGATTGGAAATTTTAAATGGCTAGTTCCTTTTTCTATTTCCAATTGTACGAAGACTTCACCTGGCTGCTGTGTATGACTGTTAATCATTAAAATTTTTTTTGCTTCATTCAAAAGAAAGAATGCTTTTTTCGTGAGCATTTAAATCATTGGCTAGACTTCCTTTTCTCCTGGTGATTTATTTTTCAGTACACAAATCAAAAGTAAAAAAGTAAATTAATTTTATAATTGTTTTTGTAACTGTACCATGTCTACTTGTCCCTGATATAATTTGACATTAACTTCTTTTTAATGATAGACGAATCCTTAGTACTGTGGAAAAGAGCAGACAGAAATATAAACCAGCTTCTCTCACAGTGGAGTTTGTCCCTTTCTTTTACCGTAAGTAACAGCTCTGATTTCTCTTGCTTTGATTCTGATATTACTCTGATTGTTCTTTATTTTTATTGATTCTGACCTTGATTCAGCTTGTGTGTTTATAAGATAAAGATTCTAAGAACCTATCACTAGAGTACTTGATTCATGTTTTGTTGTGGTTAATTGTTCTTGGTTTTATTTAATTTACTATTCTTGAAGTGTTTTTCATTTGAGAAGAGCTGAGTGTTTTAATGACAGCAGTTTGTTTTAGAACTTTAGATTTTTTATTGAAAATAAACTTGAGAGAATTGGCCCTTATGTGTGTGACCTACCTATATGGACTCTGGTTTTCTTTCTTTAAAAAAATGATTATGCCATATTTCAAGAATATAGAAAATTTTGCAGAATATAAAAGGAACACCTAGTGTTTCCCATTCATATTTGTGAGATCTTAACATTTTGCCATTTTACTATATTTGCTCCAGTTCTCTTTTCTTTTCCCCCTAAGAAATAAAATAAGACAGAAATAGTCCTTTTCAGGGCATTTGATCCTGACTAAAATGTCCATAAGACATGTGGCCATGCCACAAGGTCCTTGAACTTTGGTCCTATCCAAAATGAGCATATTTGGTTCATGCCAAATGATTTTGGACAGGACCAAATATCAAGGACCTTTTGGTGTGGACTAAATATCTTACGGACATTTTGAACAGGGCCAAATGTCTGCTAGCCAAATAGTCCTTTGATTGCTTGAAAACAAAGTTTCAGTGCCCACTTTGCTTGACTACTGGTAGTGATACTGGCTTTGGCTAGATAATCAAACTCCTATGTCCGCAATAGGAAACCCAGCATGCCAGCAGAACAGTGTAGGTGTTTCTGCTCGGGAGGAGATCCGACACCTTTCTAATGGCTTTTCTTGGGTTTTCCAGGTGAGGGTATGAGACCAAACTGATGGGTGTGTGAGCCACCCTGGCTTTGAAGTGCAGTAGCCCACAGAAGACATTTATACCTTGTAATAACCATGATTACTTCCAAATCCTGGGAAGGGAAATTCCCAGCTTACAAATGACACTGCAATCAGGGAAGCCCAAGGTTATGAGTTCCCATCAGGTATTTATAGTTATCGTAGTCTTCCTAGTCCAGATCAAGGGCCATTTTTACCATAAGCAATGTTGTCTGGTAACATATTTGTCACTGATTGTCCACATTGGTCAGATTTCCAATGATAAAATACTTGGTCCATTGTCTATAGAGAAGGAGAAGGTTTTGTTTTTTTTTTTTCCCTACCCTTTGTTAACCATTATTCACAGTAGTGATAGATCTTTTGATTATAAAGATGTTTTTCCTTTTGCAAGTTTTCCTTGGGATGAGACTTTGGAATAGGGTGAATATCTTGTTTTTCAACAGTTTTCATCTAGTATTTTTGCATCCCTTGATAATCTTTGCCTGGATCAGTTATTTCATTGAGGGCTGTGGTATTGTGGCTTTCACATTCTATCCTTATACTTCTGTCAACTGATGTATTCTGTAAAAAAGAATTTTCCCTTATCAACTGGGGATAAATTACAACTTTTCCTAAAAAAGGCTAGATAAAATACTTAAATCTTTCCCTATTACTATCTGTTTTCAAAAGAAATTTAAATAATACTGACTTCTAGTGGGGCAAATAAGTTTTATTATTCTCTTTTTTTGTGTATCACTGTGAATTCAGTGACTTTTATTTATTCAGTGTTTTACAGTTATAGTTTTTTATGCTAAAATTTTTCCAAACTTGATCAGAGTATTTTCTCCTATTCAGTTTGCCTTTTTCATTTAATTAATAGTCTTTTAAAGCACAGAGGTTTTAAATCTTAATGGAATGTAATTTATAATTTTTTTCTTTTATGAGCTGTGGTTTTTGTGCCTTACCTAAGAAATCTTGCTTACCTCAAGGCCATGAAGATTTTCTTTTGTTTTCTCTTATTAGGTCAGATATCTGTTTTGAGTTAATATTTTCTGTCTAGCTTAAGATTTTCCATTATTGCTATGCAACATGTGTTGAAAAAGCTGTTCTTTCTTCCACTGAATTACCTTGGCACATTTGTCAAAAGTCTGTTGACTGTAAAATGTGGGTTGATTTCTGGATTCTCTTTTTTGTTCCACATGTTTCCCTTTATGATGTTACTACACTGTACTGATTATTGTGATTTTATATTAAGTCCTGGAGTCATTAAGCCCTCCAACTTTTTTCTTTTTATAATTGTTTTGGCTCTTCTGGATTCTTTGCATTTTCATATATGGTTTAGAATCCATTTTTCAATAATGTTACAAAAAGTCCTTCTGGGGTTTTGATTGAGATTGTATCAAATCTGTGGAACCATTTGAGGAGAATTGCCACCTTAACTATATTGAAACTTTCAATTCATAAGTCTGATAGATCTCATTGTTTGTTTGTATGTTATTTATTTCTTCAGTCAGTATTTTGTAGTTTTCAGCATATAGACTGTACAAATATTTTGTTAATTTATCCCAAGGTGTTTATTCCAGGTTCTTGTAAAGCCTTTAAAATAAACTATTGCAGATGAAAAAAAAAAAAAAAAGAGCTGGACATTCATGGCCTATTTTTGTTAGTGAAATGACCCTGTCTATCCATGGTAATGTTCCTTGCCTTACCTTGATAATATTCCTTACCTGTTTTGTCATGTACTAATACAATATCTGACACTCCAGCAATCTTATGATTAGAGTCTTTTTATATCCTTTATATATGTTTTCTTTGGGTCTCCTGTGACTGAATAGAACTCTGTTATCTGTGTGAAATCTGACAGTTAATTCAGTTTACAACTTCTTGATGGGTTTTGCCTGTCTTTTGGGATTTTGTACTAATATTTGAATGTTGATACTTGGACTCCAGCTAAGTCACTTGTGTATTTCTGGGCTTCTTCCATTCCATATTTCCTCACATATTCCAGCTACCTAGGCCTCCCCATACTTTTTATCTGTCTACTAACTCAGCAAATAGCCACTTTTTTTAGGGGTTCCCCTTTCTGTGCAGTTGTTCAGAAAATGTCTAACGAAACAGAAGTAGAGGTGATCCTTGGGCTCACTTTGCTTTCATTCTCTTGTGTTTCACAACAGAAGGCAAATTTTTAGAATCTAAAAATCTCTAGAAACTATTTTGTCCAATTTTCTAGTCATTTATACAGGAAGCCATGTGTAGTGACAGTTATTCCGACATAGCTGGAATGACTTAATTTTTTTAATGTTAAATTTCTACCAATATTTTTAACTCACAGCTGTTTCTTTTTGGAAATGTTTCTTGTGTATAAGATTGGAAATAATTCTATTGTTATATTCTTGTCTTGGTGTGTTATGATGTATGCAAAAAGATATTCATTATGGGATTATTAGCAGTGTCCAAAGAAGGTGGAAAGCATAAACCTTTATCAGTAGAGAACTGGTTAAATAAATTAAGTTCCGTCATTGTAGTGGAATGCTCTCCAGTCATAAAAATGAATAAGGCAGATGTATATGTCAACATGTAATAATGCATCTTAACATACATGCGTAATTCTTAATACATAATAAAAAATGTATTAAGAACAAAAAAGCATGATGCAGTAGAATATGTAGAGCTTTTTTTTAAGGTGTGGGGAGCAAGGAGGATTGAGGGAGACCTACTTTTTCTTGTCAGTTCTTTTATACTGTTCTAATTTTTCTTTCTCATGCACATATATAATCTTTTAAAAATATAGAATTATAATATTAAAAGAAAGATTACTGTTGGTACCAGAACTTTAGAATATAGGCCCTGGAGTGGACTCAGGAAATCTTTTTGTCCAACTCTTTCAATTTTGTAATTGAACAATTATAGTCAATTATACTAATAAGAGGCAGTAATAATAGTAGTAGTAAAAAGACATCTGATTTTATGTCAGATTTGGGATAATTTCTAGCTCTGTCACTTAGTAACCCTATGACTTTAGGCAGGATATTAAATTTTGATCTTCTATTTGCTCACTTATAAATAAGGGCAAACTATCATCCTCATGTGGAGTATTATGAGAATTAAATGAGCTAACATAAAGTATCTAAAATATTACCTGATAGATGGTTTCTCTTTTCCTTTCCTATAAAAGGGTGCATATCAACCTTATTAACAAATTTTAGCCTTTCACAAAGAGATTTTAATTTTTCAGTGTCAGACATTCCTTAGAGATAAATCATAATGTGAAAGAGAAATCTTATTTATTTATTTTGTGTATTATATTTACAGAGTGTTTTCAAGAAAGTGAACATCTCAAGGAAAGTCTTAAATGTTGCTTATTGCATCTCTTTGGAGCCATTGTAGCTGGTGGGCAGGTGAGGAATGTGTTGAACATTATACAATAGTAGTTAACAGTGCAAAAAGCTTTCCTTCGATTATTTAATGAATTATCTGTCTTTTTATAATTTCATGAACCATACAAACATTTTTCTGAGTTTAGATCTTGTTTAAAACTAATTTACTTCTTTATTTATTAACTTCCCCAAACCTGAGTAATAATATTAGTACTAACAATAAAATTACTGCATAAATAACCAGATTTAACAGTTTTTGGTATTTTAAGTTCTCAGTTGTGTTGACTTTCTGCTTCCAGTTCTTACTTTAGAATATAGAGGATAGTTAGCCATATTAGTTCATTTCAAGACATGAATTTAGTCACTCTTCTGTCTACTTACAATTACTAAATACATATGTACAAGATTTATATGCATTTTTTTCAAGAAACTCAATTAGCTTTCAGTTATTTACAAGAAAGAAATTCTAGTAATGTTTTTTTTTTTTTAAGTTGAACATCTTTAAAGCTGCCTGTGTTAAACTTTGAGTCTAGCTACTATTTGAAGACAGGATTATAGTCTAGAAAGAACATTCTACATGTTTTCTTTAGCTACATAGTTTAGATCAAAGGTACTTTTTGTGCCCCTTTGGCAGTCTAATGTAGCGCCTTGTCAGAATGCTTCCACATGCCTACAGTAAAATACATATGATCACAAAGGCAATTATACTGAAATGCAGTTACTAAAATATTGATAAAACAAATCTGTATCATTGTAACGTGCTTCTTTATAACACATCAAATAGAAAATATAGTAGCAAGTCTAGTGATTAACGTTATTCAAACAAGAGATGAACATAAATGATTTTTCAAGATAGTACAACTATGCTGAACACTAGAATTTGACACATTGTAAAGTGATTATAAATCAATAAAAAATGTTTAAAAAAAGATAATACAACTATAATACATAATGAAAATGTGTATGATTTCTATTGATCACAGAATCACAGGTATTGCTAATAGTATTACTTGGGTTTCCTAGTGGGCTACCTTGCCCTCTCCCCTTCACTCTGTAGAGAGAGAGAGACTAACCAGAATCTTATTTTTCAGCTTGTTTGCTTTGTCATTTCCTTTATTGGCTGATATCCTTCTTTTGCTTTGGTACTTCCCCATTTCCATCATTTCTCCACTACTAAGAGTAAGGATTAATAAGTGTACATGAATAAAATTGGAAATGACATTGTTTTTGACTAATGGAGAAGCTGGCTGGATCATGTTCCCTTTTTGAACATACCCAGGCTTCTTCTTCTTAGTACCTGGGAGTAGTCAAGCCCTGAGAGACCTCT
Organism: Camelus dromedarius; assembly: GCF_036321535.1. Classification (NCBI taxonomy): domain Eukaryota; kingdom Metazoa; phylum Chordata; class Mammalia; order Artiodactyla; family Camelidae; genus Camelus; species Camelus dromedarius. The sequence continues at coordinate 70,098,589 of NC_087439.1, read as the reverse complement.
AGTAATTAAAACTCATGTGGAAATCAGGTAGATATTGGAAGGCCATTTTATTATTTTTATGTACTGAAAGTACTCAAAATTTTTATAATCAGTTTATAGCTATAGTTACAACTATATTGAAATCAGAAGCCTCAGCACAAGGGTATCTAGATGAATTGAATATCTAAAGACAAAAATGGCTTTGTCATAAAGAGTGAAAAATTGAAGTCCAATGACTGGTCTCTCTTTCCAAAGCATCATGTCTGCACTGTCCATTAGCATATTTATTCTGTTTCCTGCTGTGTTTAGAGCAAGGGCTCTGGAGTCAGACTGTCGTAGGTGTAAACCCTATGTCATTTCTAAATAGTTGTGTGACCTTGGATAAACTATTTACATGTGTTTTAGTCTCTCTGATTATAATATGGAAATAGGAGCACTTACAGGGTAGTCATAAGGACCCAATGACATGTAGTATATGTAAAGCACTTAACTAAGTGCCTGCACTTGTAAGAACGAAGTAAATCACAGGTGTTTCAGATTTATGATTCCATGAAAATCGCAGTAAATACTAAAGTTCTGTCAGCATAAGTTAGAAGCTTACTTTTTTCTCTCATTAAAAAAAAATAGCAGTAAGCAGTTTATCTGGTGGCTCTAGGATCTTCAAGGATTCAGTTTCCTTTTGAATGTCAATTTTGTTATCCTTACTATTATTTCTTGTGGTACAAAATAGCTTCCAGAGTTCTGGTCATCCTGTCTGCATTTTGGGCACAAAGATGGAGGGCGAGATGAAGAAGGAGACAAATGGCATGTGCCAGTTATCTTTCAAGGAGATACTGAAAAGCTGACATTTGATGTCTTTTTTAATCTCATTTCGAGACCATCAGGTAGCTGCAAAGATGCAAATATTTTCAGATAAAAAATTTGATAAAACTTAATACCTCAGCTTCCTTAGCAGCAAGGGAGGTTAGGAATGTAATCTTTATTCCTGGTGGCCATGTGTCCATCAAAACATCAGGGGTTCCGTTAATAAGGAAGGGGAGGAAAATTGATGTTGGATGGGCCATCAGCAGTCTTCCCTGGTAAGACTTGTTATTTTTGGTATTATTTATCACACTGATAATAACAAGTCCAAATGGCCTAAGTATTATTATTTAAGATGATTTTGCATAATTATATTCTGATTTATTATATGTCAGTTTAACAGTTTAGGGCAATGTATATTGTTTATTTCAAGTTTAATGAATCACCTCAAATAACTACCAGTTACTTAGAATTTCAGAAATATGTTTGTAGAATCAGAACCCAGCCAGTCCTCTTCTGTGTCTGTATCATTTAGAATAAAATGATATGAATGATACATGTCATTTGCTGAAAACAGAAAACCTGAGAGAGGCTTAGGCAAAATTGATGGGTTTATTTGTATTTTTGCATAAGAAATCCAGGTGTAGGCAGTTCTGGGATGGCACTGCAGCTCAGTGATATCATCAAGGACTAGGGTCCTTCATTGTTCCTGTTCTGCTCAGTAGCCTGCTCTTTTAATTCTGGGACTTGTTTCCTCATGACATGAAGATGGCTCCAGGCTTCTTGTCTGCATTCCAGGCAGGAAACAAGGTGAAAGGGCCAAGAGCACAGGGTCCTTCCCTTTTTTATTTGTAAAGTGATATCCTCTTTGTAGTCTACTGGCATATATTCTTTTTTTTTTTTTTTAACATTTTTTATTGATTTATAATCACTTTACAATGTTGTGTCAATACTGGCATATATTCTTGACCAGAACTATGTCACATGGCTGCCCCTAGCTACAAGGGAGGGTGGTAAGTAAGTTTTCTACATGGACAGGTTACCAGTTGTAAAAAAATCTGAATTTTATTAGTGAAGAAATGAAGACCTAATATGTGTAAAACACTAGCAGTGCCTGTCAGAGTATCTGTCTAAAAATTTTTTTACCTTGTCTTACAAAGGTCTGCAGATTTATTAAATTCTCTTTGTTTTTGCAAACATACAGAACTTCAGTTAGGTTAGGGTTTCATTTTTATTGTCTCTCATGTTTCAGAGGAATGCTTTGCAAGCAATTTCTCCAGCCACCATGGAAGTTCTTATGAGAGTTTTGGCTGATTGTGATTCTTGGGAGGACGGCAATCCTGAAGAAGTGGGCAGAAAGGTAGAACTTACTCTGAAGTGCCTTACCGAAGTGGTACATATCCTTCTTACTAGCAGTTCTGATCAGCGTCAAGTGGAAACTAGCACTATTTTGGAGAACTATTTTAAATTACTAAATTCAGATCATTCAGCTTTACCTAATCAAAGGAGGTCCAGACAATGGGAAAGCCGGTTCATAGCGCTACAGATCAAAATGCTGAGTGAGTATTTGATAAGGTTTATTATATTCAACTTCCTCTGAGTCTTTTTTTTTTTTTTTTTTTTGTATTCTCCACTTTCATTTAGAATACAAGGCCATTGTATAGGAAATATTGATTGTTTAATTCAGATATTGTGTGACTATTTAGATTTTGACTTTATTAATATGGAATTGATTTGTCTTTCACATCTTTGCTTTGACAATAACAAAATCGATCCTCTATATTCTTTTTTGAAAGTTGTAATCTGCCAAAAGCAGCAATCTTAAAAAGAAAATCAGCTGTGATTTTGAAATTCTAGGAAAAGTAAATTTTCAGAAAGTGCCGTTTGTAGTTTCTAATCTATGACAAAGAGTCACATACAATCAATTTTGTGTATGCTTCTATAACATCTCTATAGAGATCACTTCAACCTCCTGAGGGTTTCTGGTTTTTTGTTTTGTTTTAATTCCTCAGATCCTCTGTATGTGTGTCTTGTTTCTCTTTCCCTCTGTTTGTGTTGGTTGCTTTGTGATATTCTATGCTTTTCTCTCTCTCTTTGCAAGCAAGTGATTTCTTAAGGTATTCCTGTTAGATTGATAGATACTAATATTGTTAACTGAGAATCCCTTTTTATAGAAATAAAATATTTTCATTACAGCTCAACTAGGAAACTCAGTTAAGTAAAAGTGAAAAAGTTTTTTATATCCTACTGCCCAGAAATAACCAGCATTAATGGTTTGTTGTATAGCTCTAGAGACAAAAAAATGTTTGTGTGGTTACGTGTGTCGTGTCCAGTTTAAAAATACTGGACATCAAAATTTTGGTGAAACTAAATGATTAATTACAAGGTTTTTGCAGGAAAATAAAATTCATCTTATACATCTTCTATTTTTTTTATCTTATAACATGTCATGTTTTATAGTTACTATACATTGCAAGTTTATAAGGAAGTTTGAGTCTTCACTGAATGGACTTCTCTTTTATTATGAACTCATATTACCTATGCCAAATTTCCCCTAATTTCTGAATGGGGGCATCCTTCAGTAGGAAACAAGAACAAAACATCATCACAGATGGATTAATTACCTCAGTCTCATTTTCATGATAACCATATGTTAATTTTACGCTATATATATGAGACTATGTTGCCAAACATAACCAAGTGTTGCTTATTGATAGCAAGTTGAGAACCACATTTTATTACACTTAACCACTAAAATGGAAGAACTCCTAAGTAAATCTCTGGGAAATATATATCACTCATATACAAAAAGTTAAGTATTTTTAATAATAAAGTATAAAAGTGTTCACTTTTCTTATTAAGTAATAAGTATTTTGTTTTCTACTTCTTATCCCTATTATTTCCTGATTAATTTATATCGGTTTGTCAACTGAAAAGCCTGAATTACATATATGACTAGAGTTAATGTTTCTGTGATGCCCAATTTTCTGCTTTATAACTGGGCAATTTTGTTTTTCTTTTCCTAGATACCATCACAGCCATGTTAGACTGCACGGATCGGCCGGTTCTTCAGGCCATTTTTCTTAACAGTAACTGCTTTGAACATCTCATACGACTGCTACAGAACTGCAAGGTATTTTTCTATTATTACTATTACTATTGTCTTTGATTTTAAGAAGCTATTATTTTGTTTATGTTTTGATTCTCTTTCGAGCATATTACTATAACTAAATTTTTTTCTTTTTTATTGTGGTAAAATACACATAACATAAAATTTACCATCTTAACCATTTTTAAGTATACATTTCAGTGGTATTAAATGAATTCACATCGTTGTTGCAACCGTTACCATCATCCATTCCCTGTTACTCTTTATCTTGTAACACTGAAACTCCATATCCATTAAACAACTCCATATTCTCCTCTCCCCTCTGCCCTTGGCAGCTACAGCTCTTTCTGTCTCTATGATTTTGACGACTCTAAGTACCTCATTAAAGTGGAATCATAAAGAATTTGTCTTTTTGTGACTGGTTTATTTCATTTAGCATAATGTCCTCAAGATTCATCCATGTTGTAGCATGTTGCAGATTTTCCTTCCTTTTTAAGACTGAATAATATCCCATTGTATGTACATACCACATTTTGTTTATCCACTCATCTGTTGATGGACCCTTGTTTTGATTCCACCTTTCAGTTATGGATAATGTTGCTATGAATATGAGTATACAAATATCTTTTCAAGATCCTACTTTAAATTCCTTTGGGCATGTATCTAGAAATGGTTTGTTGGATAATGTAGTAATTAAATTTTTAATTTTTTGAGAAACCACCTTACTGTTTTCTGTAGTGGCTGCACCATTTTACATTCTTATCAGCAATGCACAAGGCTTCCAATTTCTCCATATTCTCATCGACACTTATTATCTTCTTCTTCTCCTCCTTCTTCTTTCGTCTTCTTTTTTTCCTTTCTTCTTTTTTAATAGCCATCCTAATGGGTGTGAGGTGGTATCTCGTTGTGGTTTGATTTGCTTTTCACTAATGATTAGTGATACTGAGCATCTTTTCACGTACATCTATTCAAGTCCTTGGTGCATTTTTAATTGGATTGTTTAGCTTTTTTGTCATTGTTGAGTTTTAAAGTCCTTTTTCTTATGCATTGTTAACATTTAGTGTGAGCATTTGATGCATATGTTTTTGTGCTTTTGTTTCGCCTAAGATTATTTCATTAGCATTTTCATGTGTTTTGATTTTACATATTATTATATTAAGTGATGTACAGTAACCTACTCAATTATTCCCTCTTGGTAGATACTTAAATTTATTTCCAATTTTTTTTGCTATTACATAACTTTTCCAAGTTTCATAGAATTCTATTTCTAGTAGAATTGCTAGATCAAAGGCCATAAACTTTCTAAATTAGGGAATGTTATATAAAAACAACTTGTAAATGAGTGGAAAATGTAGAAGAATAGAAAAATAGAAATACTGTTAAGGTTCTTGATATGTACCTCCAATTTGCTTATTATTTTTTAAATTTTTTTGCTAATTTATACTTGTAGCAGGCTTGCATATCAGTACATAATAACTAATATTTATGATTATTGTATGTTTCCATAAATTTCAAGATGGTACCAGAAATCTTTTAGGAGCTTCCTGAGAAGCCTTTGAAAATAAAACTACTTCACAGAGCTTTTACCTTTCTATTTGAGGTATTCTTTTCATTAATTCTCTGTTGAGAAATATTAGAGGTTCATTCTGATTCTGTGAAAATATTACAGAATAAGGGTTTTAATATTAGCTCCTTGGATTTTTCCACACTGTTAGAAGAAAAGTATGAAAGTAGCATTTGAAGTAGCTTTCAAAGCATTTATGTCCCTTTGTTGTTTAACTTACAATAAAATTGTAAAGAATAGCATAAAATAGTAAAGAATACATTGATAAAGTAACTCGTAATAAATATTTATGAAGTCAAAAATTACCAAATTACCACTGGAGAATCAAGTTGCTTCCCTCCAACTTTTAAAAATGATTCTTGGGAAAGAAATCCTAGGGAGATGAAAGCAGCATAAGCAAAATATTTATAAAACCTTTTGTTTTTTGTAAAAAAGCAGTGTGGCTTTATTAGTTATAAAGACGACTTCAGTGATAAAGACAAGATCTCACATGTGTAGAGAACCTGTCAGTCACACATTATAGAAGGATAAATCACTAGGATAAAATAGTTTCTACTAAAATTTTTGATATGTGTTTCTACAATATGTGAAACCAAGATATAATTTAAAAAATCTCTGTCATACCATGGTCAACAGTATCTTTTCTAAAAATACAAAACTGTTTGTCATAGCTGTCATGATGGTGACCTAATATTTGCTCTTTCTACTATGTTATAGGCCAAAGTTTCTTATAATGTAGATCTAGAAACTTGCTGACAGTCACAGCATTTTAAAATTTAATTATTTGATACCATTTATCACATTTTGTTTTGAAACAGGAAATGTTAGAGAAGAAACACATTTTAGAGAGGAAATTCAGGCTTTGAGACCTGAACCTTCCCTGCTGGCAGTGGTCTTTATTTGTGGAATATTCTAGTCAGAATCCCTGTAGATTCCTCACCAAACATGGGAGTCATTAAATTTTAAAAACAAGGGGAACCTTTGAAATAAACTGCCCAACACTTTGAGTATACACATGAGGAAATATGTCCTGAAAGATGAAGTAATTAGCTCAGGGTTAACGCTAATATACAATGGAGATAGGATTTCTTTACCCAGGTATTCTGACCCTAACTTCATTGTTGTACATAGTTTTGTAACTGTATTACTGGTACTTAAGCTCAGTGTTCAGTCGGTAGAAAAAACTGTTTTCTGTGCATTAAATATAGGAGAATTACGGGTTTTATTTACTGTGTATGCAAACATATTTGATGGAGATAGGTGATACCATTTATGAATATATAAAAATGTTTGAAATCTTGTGAAAACTTAAGTTCCCAAATGTGTTATAGGATGCTACATATGTCTATTGATTGATTTCTGTTTAAATTGTTTTTGTTAGTAAGGAATGATTCTTTTATAAAGTAATACAGAATCAAGACAATTGTCATTTTAAGTATTCAGACCCATTGCAAACATTGTCAACTAAAGGTTAAGGTGTCATAAGCAGTTTATGAATTACACAGAAATCTTTAGGCTGATTGTTGCAGTTTCTGTGCTTTCTGTTTGCATAAGATTCACCAACCAGTATGCATTAATTTCCTGAGTATTTGTGTAAAGACTTCTGGGCTTGTCAAAATGAGTCCAGTCATACTATAACATACTTAAAACACAGTTCCATGGACTCATATTTTTAACTTTTATGATAGATATGATAAATTTTAGAGAATTCATACACATTGCCCTAGTGACCTTGAGCAGGTTTCTTTTCATTTTTTAAAGATAGATTTTTATTTAAATTTAGAGCAATGCACAATCAATATAGAAATTTTTGAGGAAAAAAGAAGTATATAATATATTTTAAAAATCCTTTTATAAAGCATATGTATATAATACTTAAATCATGGCATAATATGCATAGCAATATTTGTGTATGTATTTTAATGTGGTTGTACTTTCCTTTACAAAATTGGAATACTACTGAATATTTTTATATTCTGCTTTTCATCATGTTATACCATGAATCTTCCCATTTCCATCGTATATTTTTCAAAAGATTGTTTTTAATGACTGCAAATATTTCAACCAAGCAATTCTCAAAGTATGGGATCCCTAAAATCATTTCAGGGAGTCTGCGAAGTCTACTTAACAAAATTTCTGTTTGAGGCTAGATTTTCTTCATAAACTTTAAGCAAAACAACATTATAAAAGCCTGAATGCAAAGTCAGATACGAGAGTTCATTTGTCTTCATTTATGTCAGACATTTAAAGAAATTTGAAAAAATGTAAAAGCACTCATCCTCACTAAGATATATTTTGGAAGATAAAGTTATTTTTCATTAACATGTTATTTATGTAAACATGCATTAGATTTATTACTTTTTGAATAAATGAACAAATTTTTTTAAATGTCTTGATTTTAATTTCTTATATGATAAATAGTGACCAATGTAACCCATATAAATAAAAGTTCTTTGGCGTTCTCAGTAATTTTTAAAGAGTGTTTCTGGTTCTTGAGACCAGAAAATTTGAGGACTTCTCTTTCAACCTATTAATGTACCATAATTTATTTAAGTATTCTACTATGTTGATAATTTAATGGTTTCTAAATTTTTGCTATCGTAAACAAAGTTGAAATGAGCATGTCTGTTCTAAAATCTTGGTGTGAGTTTGTTTCTTCGAGTAGATTTCTAGAAATATGATTACTGATTTTGAAGAGTAAGAACTTTAGAGAGTTTTGATTTGGATTGCTTTCTGGAAAGACTGTACTCATTTTTACTTTCATCAGTTTTGAGCATTTCTGTGTTCTTGCACGTAAATAATATGGAATATTATTATTTTAAAAATCTCTGCTGATATTAATAATACCAGCTTTCGTTTATTTACCCTTTGTTATGTGCTGGTTACTAGGCTAATAACCTAACATGGTTTGTTTCATTTAATTTGCACACCTATTTCATGAGATGATATTCTTTTCGTGTTGGAGAAAACAAGTTCAGAGAAGTTAAGTAGTTTTTCTTAAAACTAAACAGCTAGTAAATAGCCAAACCAAGATTCAAATCCAGGTTTTTGATTCCAAAGCCTGTATTGCACACACTGATCTATTTTTAGGTTAGGCTTTACCTATGTTCTTGCATACCCTGTTTTACCATGCTGTTATTCATGGTATTTTATATTGCATTCTTTCAGCACATAACTCACTTTTTATTTTTTTATTTCTGAAATGATAGTTCCTAAGAAGAGCTTCCTTCTTAGGATAGTCTTGATAAATCCCTTTATAAATCTAACTTTCTCTCCCTTTGCACTCTCATTTGAATTAATCTTTCTCTTTACCCAGACTGCGACTGAGATCTTTTGGGATGCTGAGTTTTATTTATGTAAGCCAAACTACTTAATTCTGTCATTTCTTTCAGAAGAGGGCGATCTCTCAGAGATAATCATAATCTCCCTTTTTCGTATACAAACTAATATAAATTATGCTCAACTTTTCATAATTTTGGAGAATACTGTTGTAAAATTTTAAACAAAATGTGTGGTTACATAAATTTGGAAAATGTATACATGAAACGCTACTTACTGACCTTCCTTGTCAGAGTATGCATCAGCATATTCAAGAGTCTGAGAAGTATTTCCAGAAAGACCCCTTTTAAAAATTACTTTTAAGAGCATTTCACAAACATCCTAGGCTACAGAACCCTTAGTATACATTCTTTACTACTGTATCTTTAGTCTGTCTCAGTAGCAATTTATTTCTTTTCTGAGTCATTCTCTTCTATTCTTTTAGAATTGAGGAATATTAACTAATTGTTCCTAATAATTAATTATTGTTTTTGTTTCTTATTTTAGTAACTTTGAATTCCAAGAGAGAAATAATTAATTAATTATATAGTATAAATTAATGTTAATTTTTAATCCAAAAATTGAATTGTTGATTGTCAGTTTAAGAGTGGTATGCTTCACGAGTGGATTCTTGGATTTATTTTCAAGAGACGTGGAAATCCATTTAAACTTCATTTTTGCTTATAGGTAATGATTTAATGTTCTTTCTCCATTATTCTTGTCTCTGTTTTTAACAGCTGTTTTTAAATGCTAACAGTAAGGTGGCAGACAAGAACGAGAAAGACCTTGCCAACAAATTACTGACAGAAATGAATGAGGACCAGGTATCTACAAAGACTGCATCTTGTTTCAGCTGAAGTCCAAAATCTGTCAATGGGAGTACCTATTCCTGTACTTCTCTTCTTGTGTCTTAAAATACACAAACATTATCTACTTCTAATCTTTATCAATTATTTTTGAAAATTGTTTAAAAAATTAAAAGTAAAAATGCTTTCATCTAAAAGATAAGTATATTGAAATCTTGGTGGGTGACATAAACGATCAACAGTATTCCATCTATGTATGTGTGTGTTCTTTTCAGTGTGAGGAAATATAAAGTACAGGAATGGAATCCCAGCAATATCAATGCTGTCCACCTGGTGGTGATGCCATATTTTGGGGGGCTTCTTTTTCTAAGCCTTGTGGTATCCTGGGACCTTAGGGCTTTCTTTGTGAATATGTATGATCAGTTTTAATCTCTTGATTCTTTGCTTCTTGTTGACAAATGATGATTATAATTCAATGGACAACCCAAATCTTAGAGGAAGGGAAGAAGATGCCAAACTCTTTTGAGTCTTGATTTAGCATAAAATTTAACTTTTTTCTTTTCTAAAAATTCAACTCTACATGGGTATAAGGCAGAAATATACAATTTATCTTACTTTTCACAATATATTAGGTAATTTAGTTTGGAAAAAAACTATGTATAAAAATTGCTTTGTTATTTATCTTTCCCAAAATGTTGTGAGAGAGCTTAACTGATGTCTCTTATTATTATGTTAATGTCCATGTATATAAATAGAGTTGTGGTATAAAAAGAGATATGATAGTCTATTATTTTCTATTCTGTATGTGAAATGCCAACTACAGAGTACTGTTTTAGATTTCTCTATAAATTTTAGTTCCTTGAAAGTCTTCTTATATAGATTTATAAAATGTTATAAAAATCTTCTTAAGGGTTTACAATTAGTATTCCTAATGTAGGTACTGTGATGCATAGTCTTCTTGCATAAAGTTTAGAAAAGATCTTATTTGCATGAAATTCTGTATGCAGATGCTTAATGCATATGATAATAGTTTTGTCATATGTAATATGTTTATTTTATATAATTATGTTTAATAAACATCAGCAAAAACCAAGATGCCAGCTTGAATAACTTGCTTAAAAGTGTAGAGCTTAGCTTAATATGACAAAGATCTAATCAGTCCCTGTTTACTCACACCATTTTTAGTGGGAGGGAGAGAGGAAAATTCTATTTGTAGAGTGACAAGCTTCAAGTTATAGTAACGTATTCCCAAAAGCAAGTTTTGGGGATGGGTAATTTTTACAACTTTCTAGTCTTCACACTATGCTTTCATGCTATATTATCATGCTGATGATATAACATTCATATTCAGTTTTTTTATATTGTTGATGTGCTATTTTGTTTTTGTTTGTTATGAATGCACTGCCCTGAAATTTAATACATTTCTTCTTTATGATGAAGCTTAAACAAAAATAGACAAAATAGATCTGGTATTTTTTTTTTACAACTTTTGGCATTAAAGGTTGCCTTCTCAAAAACATGACAGTATGTATAGATACATATTTCACTTTCTGTTCTGCCTCAAATTCTTCATGTTATGTAAAAACAGATGTACCTTACTGTTTTCACGTGTAAGTGGTTAGCTGGTGTATGCACATGCCATTTTATTTATAACAGGATTTGGAAACTAAGTAGACAAGACTATTTTAGACATCTTATTATACATGCTAATGAAATTTTAACCTAGGCAGTTTCAAGTGTAGTTTTGAAGGATAGTTAAAGATAAGAGAATTTCCAGTGATAGACCTCCCTCCCTTCCTCTTGAGATTGTCCATTACTTTTAAAAAGCATGTATTAAGCTTAGTGTTTTTTCTTTCCCAAAATACATTTTAATGTAATGAGTGAATGTAGCCTTATCCTTCTTGACACATGGCTTATTTTCTGTCAAGCATATTACTTTTCTTACAGGTTGTAGTGTTTCAGAAACCCATTTCATTGGAAGAGGAATATACTGCATGCTAAGTAATTATTTTTTCAGGTTTTCAGAACAAAGGTTTCCTAACTGAATAAAAATTTTGAATACATTTGTTAATTTCTTGCTTTTTTTTTCCCCCCTCTGGTAGGTGTTTCAGGGACAATTGGATTGTTTGGCTGTATCAACCATTCAGGCTTTGACAGCAGTAATGAACAAATCTCCAGCTGCTAAGGTAAAACATATATCCTCAAGCTCTGAAGTGTTATCTTAGATATACCAGTTTTTGCTATATAATTCCCTAAGCCACTTAAAGAAGTATATAATATATATGGTTTCACGTGTGAAACAAAATAGTTCACAAAATATCTCGTTAGTATTGGAATCACTTAGCTGACAATTTAAAAGACAAATGCTTCTGGGCACTGCTCTGGGATTATTTAAAGCACTGATGACTGACTGTAAGCTTTAGGGCTTTACAGTGTCAGTCAACGAATGGGAAGAGAGCACTGGTGTTGAAATGTTGAAGTGATCGTTTTAAGTCATTCTTTGGTTAGTGCATTGAAATAATTAAATTTTATATCACAGTTTTTCTTCATTCATACAATAATCACTCTTTGACTATTTGGTCAGTTCATGACTGCCTAGAATATGAACGTATTTCACATGTGAATTGCCCTATCAGTTTGGGACTTGTTGTTCCAGATGGCCATTTCTTTGTAGTCACTAACTCTTAGGATTTTCTTTCCCTTCTCATTCACTGCCACTAACTACGCCCCGTAGTCCACTTATGCTGGTTTTGTCCTAGTAGTTTTCCCACTGAGTACTTTTAAAGATTAATGACATCATCTGTGTAACATGGTGAGCATAGTGCAGGCACATGGTAAGTACTTAATAAGTGTAAGTGTCTGTTATTATTTTCACCATTTACTGTCTTATCCACCGCCTCTAATATATTTTATGCCTTACTTTTTTAGTGCCAGAAATGAATGAATTATTCCTTGTTCCCTAAGCCATGCTTTCAGTTGCATTTCTTACTTTCAATTAGTTTTTGTTAGGAGACTAACATTGCCCTATAAATGTTACTATATATAGCTTGTGGTTAGATTCCTACTGAATAGGCTTTTACAACTATTATAGGCTGGGGTGGGAATCTAATCTCCATTTATAATAATTTCTTAAGGAAAAAATGATCTTAAATTCTAAGTAATTGGTTTATGAGTATAATGGATTACCTGTAATGTATTAAGAAATTCAAGCCTAAAATGATGTCCAAGTCTTTTTAGAATATAAGTTGTTGTTTTTTACTATGTAATGCCTTGCATCGTTTAAAATATTAAAGAGTCAGAGTCAACTAATTCCCCTTCCTAGAGACAACCAGTCATACTTGTTTTGTTTAAATCTTTCGATTATATAATGTTTTGTGCCTAACTTCCTGGACCACTTTAGTGTTCCTAAATTTTTTTGCTTGTCTTTATATTTTACTTTATGGCTTTGGGTACCCACTAGATCAAAAATAATGTGACTTAGAACTTACGAAATTAAACTTCATGCTCTGGATAATTCAAACCATTTAGTTACAAAGAGCAGAGAGAAAACCATACCCACTTTTTTCTGGCCATTACTCAGAATTGGCAGGACTCTTTAAACTAGTCCTTTTAGGCTGCTGACTCCTCTTATTCCCAAAATCTCCTCATCTTTTCTCCATTTTTGTTTTAACTTCAAGTAATACTGTACTAATAACAAATCAAGTGAAGAAAGTAAAGGAATCTGCAAGTAACATAATAATTTTATAATACACAATTTTTGCTAATTCCATTTGTTTTATATTTTGGTATGTTATTGTAGCATTGTATTCCAGAAGGTGTAAGGGATCTATTTTAAGATGAAGACATGTGACTTAACAAAACAAATATTGAACTCAATCTTTTAATATTTTTAGTTAACTTAAAATGGGTATTATTTAACATTTTAAATATTCTAACACATTCAGTTTTTGAAAATGTGCTTTGATGTGTTGATTTCTCCTTCTCTAGGAAGTATTTAAAGAAAGAATTGGTTATACACATATGTTTGAAGTATTAAAATCCTTGGGTCAGCCACCACTGGAACTACTTAAAGAACTTATGAATATGGTGAGTTTTTTAAACTTTATTAAAAGAAGTTCCATTATCTTGATATCAAAGATGGTAAATAACCTTTTGTCTCTTATGTTGCTTTACAGGCTGTAGAGGGTGACCACACTTCAGTTGGGATTTTGGGCATTAGTAATGTCCAGCCTCTTTTGCTTCTTATCCAGTGGCTTCCAGAGCTAGAATCCCATGACCTGCAAATCTTCATCTCTGATTGGCTGAAGAGAATTTGTTGTATTAATAGGCAGAGTCGAACTACTTGTGTCAATGCAAACATGGGAATTCGAATCATTGAAACCCTTGATTCCCATTCTTCCCTCCATCGGACTTGTGCTGAGAACTTGATCGCACTCCACGGTTCCTTGGGGAGTCAGTCAGTGAGCTCAGAAGAAATCCGTCAACTACTAAGATTGTTGAGAGTGGATGAATCTGACTATATTCACCCTTATACCACTCATGTAACTCGAGCAATCCTGACAATGGCCCGAAAACAAAGTCTCGAGAGCGCGCTGCAGTATTTTAATTTGTCACATAGTATGGCAGGAATTTCTGTACCTTCCATACAGAAATGGCCAGGGTCTGCCTTTTCTTTCAGTGCTTGGTTTTGCTTAGATCAGGATCAGTTGACTCTTGGCAATGCTAACAAAGGAGGAAAAAGAAAACAATTGTACAGGTACTGATACAAGTTATGGAATATAAATGAATACTGTTATAGCAGTATATGCTCTGATTCTTAAGCAGGAAAAAGCTTTTCTAAGAATCTACTTTTTAAATGTACAATAGTTTTATCTAAAGCCTCTTCCTCCTTGGGATGTACACACCTTAATTATGAGTGCTTTGTTGCTTTCATAATAATAATTGTATATCTCACATGTTTTGACGGTTAAGTTCTGAAGCTAATTTAGAAACAAACAGATTTTAAATTTGGAGATTTAAAATTATTGTAAGATTGAAGAAAAAAGCAATAGTAAATTTGAAAATGAATGGTGATTTTTCTGTTCCATTGTTGATGCTATATTTATATGAAGGACCAAAAAACCTATGTGTATCCAAACTTAGTTACTTCAGTAACTAATAACTTTTAATATGCCTTAGGATTTTTTAAAGATCTTTATTCATGCTTTCGGAATGTTATTTGAAAGAATTTTGAAGATTTGAAATTTTATAGTTTTGCTATGGTTTGCTAATGGCATTCTGCTTATAAGGCTACCTTTTATAGTTTACTAAACTCCTGTGCCCAAAAAAAGATTTAAAAATCATCTCTGAAGCAAGGTTGGACTGATGATGTATAGCAATAGAATGTAAGGCACAGTGTATTTGAGAAGGATATTCACAATGAAGTTATTGTTTTGTGTGCTCCAGTAATGGTTAAACTGTACAACTGACTTTAAAAGTTCTGGTAATATATATTTTTGTTAGCTTTTTTACAGGAGGTGGCATGGGTTTTGAAGCTTTTATTACCCATTCAGGTATGTTGGTTGTGGCAGTGTGCACGAAAAGAGAATATGCAACAGTTATGCTTCCTGACCACAGTTTCTGTGATTCCCTCTGGGTAAGGCTTCAGGGCATCACATTTGACTTCTTGGTTCTTTCCTTTAAAAAACACAAGTTGGTGCATGTACATTGTGTTGTCATCTGCTTTTTGAGACTCAGTAAACTTTCATGTTAAGGTTCTTTTCATGTTGAAAATTACCTATAAAGAATTTAATACAACTTACCATAATTGTAAATTCATTATCATTATCATTATCTAGCAGTAATCATTTTTCTGCTAGAAAGTTAAAGTGAAATGTTATGATTTCTTTGAAGTTTTCCAGAATCAAATTTGATTTTGAATTTCAATTTAAAATGAGAACAGAAATTGTAAAAACAATACATTTCTGTTGCTTTTTAAAAAAAATAAAATGCTTCTCATTAGAAGAATTGATTGTAAAGAATATGCATAGACTTGGGAAAATGCAGGAAAGATACTCTGTTCCAGTTGTGTATAGATTTTCTAGAATAGTCAGAAGTGTTTTTTATAGTACTACAGAAGAAAATTGTTACTCACTTTAAGAACATCATTTTAATCAGCATTTAATTATGCTTAAATCTTCTGTTCTACTCTTCACACAAATTAGTTACATAGTAATACTCTGAAAACATTTACCATTGCAAAGACTTAATATAATCTTTACCTTTTAAATCTATGTTTTACTTTACCAGCACAACATAACCATTGTTCATATGCCTGGAAAAAGGCCGTTTGGTCAGAGCCTTGTCTATATCTATGACAATGGACAGCAGAAGGTCTCTGCCCCTCTGAGATTTCCTGCCATGAATGAAGTAAGCACGTATAACCTACTCTTTATGGGACTAGTTGATTGAGAACTCTTGAAAAAATTTTTAATTAAATATATTAGGTTCTGTTTGTTCTAAATGTATGCCTTTAAGTATTAGTATTTTCTATGTACTGATATGTATAGTAAGTTAACATTTAATTATGTTAGCCTTCATTATAGATGAAGTCAGACAACAATTGTAATAAAAACAATTCATGGAAGAAACAAATGTAATTAAAGGCTTAGAAAAAAAGACTCGTAAGAGGAAAGTCAAAGAATATGAATAGAATAGGGCAAAGATGATTTAATAAACCTCTCCAAGTATACAAAATATTTAGACTGTTATGATAGACTCTTTTCCATCACTGAATTTTTCATTGAAATTGAAACAATAATGAAGAAACTTTAAATCTTCACATTGTAGTTAGCTATAAGATAAAATTTATTTCCTGAGGTAATTCTTAAAGAACAGTAGTGTAAGAGTTCTGTGAGAATTTTTAGGTATTTTTGAAAAGGCCTTTTCTGAAGATAATGGAATGAATTAGATTATTTCCCAAGTCCTTCCAGGATTCAGTAATTTCTTATTGCTCTTCATCTCAGTGATCACTTCAGGATAACCTGTAATGAGCATTATTACACTGATGTGTAATTCTCTGTTTATAAATTTTAAGAGAAAAAAGTGGTTTTCTCTATTTTAGAATTTACTAAAGTAAAAAAAAATTTAAATACACACATTAAAAATTCAAAACTGCAGCAACATGGATGCTCCTGGAGAATGTCATTCTAAGTGAAGTAAGCCAGAAAGAGAAAGAAAAATACCATATGAGATCGCTCATATGTGGAATCTAAAAAACAAAAACAAAAACAAACAAACAAACAAAAACAAAGCGTAAATAAAGGACAGAAATAGACTCACAGACAGAGAATACAGACTTGTGGTTACCAGGGGGGTGGAGGGTGGGAAGGGATAGACTGGGATTTCAAAATTGTAGAATAGATAAACAAGATTACACTGTATAGCACAGGGAAATATACACAAAATGTTATGATAACTCACAGAGAAAAAAATGTGACAATGAGTGTGTATATGTCCATGAATGACTGAAAAATTGTGCTGAACACTGGAATTTGACACAACATTGTAAAATGATTATAAATCAATAAAAAATGTTAAAAAAAAATTCAAAACTTACAGAAGGATATAAAGTGAGTTATGAAAGTCATGCAGCTAAAATCTGTGGGTCGAATATAACATCTGTAATGATGTCTTATGTGTACATACACATGCACACATCATGATCCATTAAAAATAAAACTTTTTCAGTGTATTGTTTAATTTTATGTACTGTTTCATTTTAAATATAAGGACAGAGATTTAATTAAAATGTGTGATTTATTGTGTTCATTTCTTAATTTTTAGCCTTTCATTTCATGCTGCATTGGTTCAGCTGGGCAGAGAACCACCACTCCTCCACCATCCCAAATCCCAGATCCACCTTTTTCTTCTCCCATTACCCCTCATCGGACATCATTTGGTGGAATTTTGTCATCAGCCTCCTGGGGAGGAACCACTGAAAAATCAAAACTGATTACCAAACTGATATCAGCTGGAACCCAAGACAGTGAGTGGGGGTGTCCCACATCCCTGGAGGGTCAACTAGGGTCTGTTATCGTCTTCTATGAAGCACTGCAGCCTCCTCAGGTGAAGGCATTATATTTAGCAGGTGAGCGTGTTCCATCATACTGTTTAATTAAACTTAAATCGTTTTTTCTGTTGCCTAAACATATTCTGAGGAATATATGTGACCTGGAGAATGCACAGTTGGCCCTTGAACAACTTGAGTGATTAGGGGTGCTGACCCTTCATGCAGGCAAAAATTCCACGTATAATTTATAGTCAGCACTCCATACATACGTGGTTCCTTTGTATGTGTGGTTCCACATTTGCAGATTGTAGTACTATAGTATTTACTTATATGTGAAAAAACTCCACGTATAAGTGGACCCATGCAATTCAAATCCATGTTGTTCAGAGGCAAGATGTATTTTTTTTCAGTTGAAGCCGAAGGGGAAGAAAAAGCCTGCCGCACACCATACTTTTATTCCCTTTAACTTTATTGAGATATTGGCTTACAACATGTAAGTTTAAAGTATGCAGTGTGGTAATTTGATACATACATACGTTGCAAAATGATTATCATAATAAAAATACCTCCATTCCCTCACATAATTAACATTTTTTAATGTGTGTGTTGATAACATTTAAGATTTACTCTGTTAACAACTTTCAAGTATATTATACATTATAATTAATTATAGTACACTATACTTTTTTTTGTAAGCATACATAAAGCAAACCTTTGCGAAATATTTCAAATATTGTCCGTAATACTGCCTGCATTAATCTGTTAGGACTGCCATAACAAAATACCATAGACTGGATAGCTTAAACACTATTTTCTCACAATTATGGAAGCTTGAATTCCAAGGTCAAATTTCCATGAGGCTTGATTTTTAGTGAAGCCTCTATTCTTGACTTGTAGGTATCTACCTTCTTGCTGCATCCTCACATGGAGTTTATCCTCTGTGTGTGTGCAGAGATAGAGTTCTCTGTTGCCTTTTTTTCTTCTTATAAGGGGCCCTATTGAGTTAGACCCAACTCTTATGACATCATTTAACCTTAGTTACCCTTAAAGGCTCTATCTCCAAATATAGTAACATTGGGAGTTAGACCTTCAACACAGAAATGGGGGAGGGTAACACAATTCAGTCTATAATACTGCCAGTACTTTTGACAGATCTTATTATGTTGATGAAACAATATATAGGTCTGCGTTCGTAGGAAATCACACAGCTGATTCTAAAATCATATGAATCTTATTCAGAACTTGTCATTTTTATAATTCATATATTAATATATCTGAAGAATTCATGAAGGCAGTAGAATTAGGAGTCCTTGGATACAATGACAAGCTGTTTTTGTTTTGGTTCTAATTTTAAAGATACACGCTGATTGGTATTGTATCATAACTGTTTTAAAAATTGTATCTATATTTTAATGGAATGTTTAGGAGTTAAGCTTGTAAGTTAATATATGTAATACAGAGTTAATATACATAACTTTGAAAATTAGCTTAGTATTTGTCAAAATGTCTTTTTTTAGATTATATGGAGTTTGGAGATGAATGTCTCTGTGTAGACTTTCAAAGTTTATATTAGAAACTTGTCATTAATTTAAACTCACCGAAGTATTTAAAGTTGACCTTTAAATAAATTCCAAGCTAATAATAAGTCATTTAGTATAGTCATTAACAGCTATATACTTTGGATTTTGTTCTTACAGTTTTTCCTGCTTAAAATTCTACTCTTATAAATAATAATTATTTGTTATATAGTATTCATAATGATTATTTTTAAAGGCTACATAATATTTCATTGGATTTATAATGCATGATTTACTTAGGTTTTTTGTAAATTCTAATATTGATATCAACTTCTAAATATTAAATATGATGAACTGTTACACCAATTTATTTTTCATATTTTGCTTATAAGTTCCCAGGATAAATATGCAAAGTGTGTGAATATTTTTATGGTTCTCAATACATGTTACCTAATCAGTTTTCATAAAGGATATACCAATTGACAGTGCCTACCAGTAACAGAAGAATACCAGATTCACCACAGCACGTTATGATGTAATGGTCAATACTGTTCCATTCGTTTTTGTATTTCTTTGATTTTTTTTTTTAAAGAAGATTTTTTTTCCTACTTATTTACTATACCATTTCTGTGATATCTGTTTACTTCATTGGTTGTTTTACTATTTTATCTTACAAATTTGAATTGGTTTATATTAGATAAATTAATATATAAACTTTGTTATATTTTATATTAATTTTTTAATGGTATATAAAATTTCCTTTCTGTAGTAGAACTTGTTCTACCCACTGCCCCAACTTTTCTAGTTGTAGAACCAACTGGAGGTGATATAAAATGATATAAAAATAGAGTACATCTGGGGTATTGTGTTTTAACTTGGGTAGTGTGTTATATGAGAAGCTCAAAACAGCTTGATCTAAAATTATTTTCTGATTACACAGAACTGAGGAGGCCATATATATTCAATAATATGTGTGTGTATGTGTGTATGATTTTCAGGTCCAAACTGTTTAAGCCCTTGGAAATTTCAGGAGTCTGACATGGCCGACCTGCCTGGTACCGTCCTCCTTCACTACACTGCAAAGGTCAGAGTAAATGCATGGACTGTCCATCTAGCTGTAACTGTACTATGAACTAAAATTCCTTTTTTATTTCTTCTGTCATTTAAGTGGGTGATTGAGAAGGGGGTTAAGTTACCATTAAAAGTTAATAATTTTCAAAGGCAGATGAGAAGCAGTAAATATTAAGATACAGCTCTCAACTAGGATTCAGATATACCTTTGTCATCCCAGTAGTATGCATGGGAATAGTTGTAGTGGGAATTTATACTAATGAATCAATTTCAGTAAATGAAACTATTTAAATGTGTTCTACTTTTTTGGAAGGAGAGATGAAACAGAATTGTGCTCAACATTTTCTTTGTTTATTTTTAAAATGTGATGTTAGCAAGAAAACAAAAAAAAGAAATGTTTACGTCAGAAGGAGAAAAAACAAACTACCTATATGTGTACCATGCCCAGTCCTTCTTCCTTCAAGGAAAGCCCTTTATCTAGTAAAGGCAACTGAGGTCAGCAAGGGCTAAGGGGAAGAAGATCAAAGGTGAAACTAGGAGGAGGAAAAGGGAGAAGTGGCATAAACAGCAGTATGTTTTGTCTTCATTGTATTTAATGTTACTTTGACCCAGAAGAGGCTTTTGTTGTGTGAGATTATACATCATAGAATTTCCCCCCTTGTCTAGCCAGCTAGAACATGGTCAGAATTTATTACTTTGAATATTTATTTGTTTATATATAACCTAATAAAATTTACTTATTGGTTACTTTCCCTCTAACTTTTTATTTTGATTAATTTCAAACCTAGAGAGAAGTTGAAAGAATGGTAAGGTGAAATCCTGTATACTCCTCACCAGAATTCACTGGTTATTAACACTTTGCTCACTTGGTCTTCATGTGTTTCTCTCAAATAATTTATGAGAGTAGGTTGACATAGCTATCAAGACACTTTACTCCCAAACTTTTCAACATAATCATTAACCTACCTAAGAAAATTACCAGTAATTCACGTCCTTTACAACTCATGTTCAAATTTTCCCAGTTTTCCTAAAAATATTTGTTTAGCCTTTAAAAAATTTAATCCTGGGTCCATTTGAGCATTGCATTGATTATAATATCCCCTGGGTCTCTTTACTTTTTGTTTGCTTGCTTTTTGTGATAATTTCCCCCAAAGATACACATGTATTTGTTTACCAAACTGGATTTTAAATTATTTCTTGACAGGGACTATCTATATCTTATACTTACTTTCATTACAGCTATTCAGTATAGGTAGGTAGGATATAGTTGGACTTAATCTCACTAATATATTTGGTGGTGTAGCTAGACACGTGATGGCTAACTGGGCCTTTTTTGCATATCCTTTTTTCAAAATAACTTTGATCTTAATAACATTAAGGTTGGATTTTTACTATTGGGAGTAAAAATTCTGTAATATTAAAAATTAGCTATTGTTTTCCCTCAAGAAACCCAATGACAAATACACACAGTAAAACAGTTATTGGAGGACTATTTCTTGAAAATGGCAATATATCATGATACAAGGTTTCTGTGGTTAAATGAGGTTGGGGGAATGCTGCATTCTGTATATCCCTCTTGGAGGTGGATGATACACTTGAAAAGTGTGGGAAAAGCTATTCTTAAGGATGTTTTGGCACTCAGCAGTTTTTCATCTTTGTAGTCATTTGTAGGAGGTACTCAACCATCCTTTTGTTCAAAAATTTGAGAGTCTTCTCAGTCAAGAATTGTCTGAACTTTTAGCATACAAAGATGAATAAGTTAAAATCTGTGGCTTTAAGAAGCTTACAATCTAAAGTGAACAAAATGCGTGAAAAATAAGTGCAGTGTAATTGTACAAGCACTGTTTTCTTTAGCTACCGTTTATTGGTGTTTACAGTATATTGAGCACTATGCTAAAGGTTGCACGTACACTGTTTCACTTAATCTTCACGAAAGCTCTGAGGGGTATATGGTATTCTCTGTATCTTTTCTAAGCTCTGGTTTTCTGAAGCTGAGTACAGGTAAGTAACTTGCCTAACCTCATAATACTAATGAATGGTCAGCCTACTTAATGTATATCCTTAACCACTATACAAAATTTTTGTTTTGGAATTATGTACAAAATACAGGAAGAGTGGTGGTTCTTCCAGGAGGATGGACTGTGTTAGAAAAAATGGTTTGATTCGTGTTTTAAAAGGCAGGTGGAGGGAAAGATGTACAGCGAGCAGTGCCTACAGAGGCACAGACTGTAGAACTGGGTTCCACGTGTGTTTGGGTCTAGGTCACTAAGTGGGATAAGTTGGCAGGAAATGAGGTTAGAGGGCCAAGTGGAGGCCAGATTATAGACACTTCTTATGCCAGATTAAGTAGTAGGCAATGGATAGGATTTTAAGCAGAAAAGTGATATGATCAGGTTTGCATTTTAGGTAAGGGTCTCAAGCTGCAGGGTCAGAATTGGATTGGAGAGATAGGAGACCAGTGGCACTCATGCCATAGGAGATTGCTCTGTTCAGACAGGTCATAGTTACACAAGACCCAAACTGAGTAACAGGAGAAAGACATGTCCGTCTCTGAGACTAATATTGTTTACATTGAGCTAAATGTAAACTTAGTTTGCATTTACCTTATTAAAGCAGTTTTTCTCAGTTGCCTTAGAGAAAAGCAAAAACCACATCATCTGTGCTAAATTTGTAGATTTTTAAATTTTCTGTTGGACTGGGGATTAGATTCAAAGATATTTCATTACCTGCAAGTTTACAGGTTAAATGTGAAGTTTTATCAACCTTTATGGAAGTTAAGGAATAACAATTTCTAGCTTTGCAAGCAAAGCTCTTAATTTGAATGTAAGTGGAATTGTCAATCAGTAATGTAAGGGAAAATACTGTCTTATGCCACTGATTTGATTTTCATATTGTGATAATAATTTTCTGTACTACTGGGACTAAAACTTTCATTTTAAAAAAGTCAAAAATGTATTTGCATATACTGGTTTAGAATAGAAAAAATTTTAAACCGTGTGATTAGTGAATGATAATAATTTCTTGCTATAGCTTATCTGTCAGGTGATAAGCTGCAGTGACTTGCATTGGATGAGTGAGTGCTTTAGAATCTAGTCCCTGATTCTTTTAAAAGACAATCAGAATAGTAACACTAAACTTAACATTGTAGGCCTCATATCATTGACTCCACTGTATAACCATTCAAAATTATGGTGGAATGGTCCATATGTAGTTAAAGTTATGTTTTGTCTTCATTGTTCTTAGCTATTTGCCATATTTTTCTTTTATTTTTAGGCCTGCAAAAATTCAATCTGTCTTGATTTATCTACTAATTGTTTGCATGGAAGGTTGACAGGAAACAAAGTAGTAAACTGGGATGTTAAGGTAAGTTAATAATAAATGATGGGCAACATATTATGTAAGTTTACTGATCCTTTAAAAAGGTTTATCTTTTAAGCACCACCAGATTGATGTGAATAATAGGTTCCATTTAAAATATTTGCAGGCAAGATAGTTTGAAGGATAAACAGATAAGCACTTTTCATATGTTAGTTTACCTAATCTTTGTAACAACTTTACAAAATGGAAATTAATATAATCCTCATCTTATAGATGAAGAAACTGAGGCCAGGGAAATTAGTAACTTGGCTAAGTTTCCTGAATATATTTTGTTAAGCTATCCAAAATAGTCACTTGGAACTTTGAAGCCACTTCCTCCACCTTTTTTGTAAACTTAAAGTAAAGGAGTCAGTCCTATTTCTACTGTAGATACATCTTTTTTTCCCCATGACTTATTCTCCTGTTTGTTATGCCTAATTGCCTTGTGACAATTGTCACCTCTTATATCATTAGTGTTACACTATGAAGTCTATTTATGTAGTCATGTTTGGAATTCTTAAACTTTGCAAAACAAAGCTGCGTTAAAAACATCTGGCCTTGTCTCTTGAGTATTGATTATGTTGACCCTTGAGGCTGCTCTTTAAAGCAAATGTGCATGCAAAGGTTCCTTTACCTTAGGCTATCCTATACATTGCCTAAAGGTTTAGCAAATTGTAGCCTCCCACATGCTGTGTAGATATTAAGTGAGAAAATTGCCTATGTTTTATAGGATTAAAAATCGTAATTTTCTTTTTCAGGACATCATAAACTGCATAGGTGGATTAAATGTACTCTTTCCTCTAATGGAACAAGTCAGCCACTTCAGTGAAGGACAGATTCCTGAAGGATTGAATGAAAGCACAGTTTCTGAATTGATAACACCTGTAGAAGGAGATTGGGTGGTACTGACCTCCACAAAGGCATCAGGTATTAAGCTGAAATTAACACAGTATAATCATTGAAAAATTGGAGAATTAATTGAAAAATAGATTAAAATGTCTTGCTACCTTTAGGAAGAAATTTAACTATTTGTGGTTGAAGCAGCCCTTCCCTAATTCTAATGGAGTTCAGAAAGTTCATAATATTTTGGTCAAAAAACTTAAGATGTTGGTTATACTCTTGACTATCCTTAGGTTGTACTCTTAGCAGAAATCTGACAACATTGTTAAATTCATGGTAGAGAAAATATATGTGTGCATAAGTGTATAATATGCAACCGCTGCTTTCTCTGATATTTAGGTTCTACAGGTGACCTTTGGATGCAAATTCCTGAATCAGATTCCTTGTTTGTTACATTATGATATAGGACATGTGATATAAAATGATTAGAAAAATTATGATAATTAATGACATGTTCACAATTCCACAGAGTCAAGACTAGAGAGAAATTTAATTGCAACATTTATCTTGATTGTGAAACACTTTATTCAAAGACATCCTATTAACCAGGACAATCTTATTCACTCCCATGGAGTTGCCATTCTTGGAGCCTTACTTCAGAAGGTGAGCTGGTCTAACATTATGTAGATATGGCTGATTATAATTACCAGTTACTGGTTGAGGTTTTTTCTTTTCCCTTTTTTAAAAAAATTTATTTTTTATTTTATTTTTTGGAGGGGGATGGTCATTAGGTCTATTTATTTATTTATTATTAGTTTTTTTTTTTTTAAATGGAGGTACTGGTGATTGAACCCAGGACCTCCTGCGTATTAAGCATGCACTCTACCACTTGAGCTATACCCTCCCCTGAGGTTTTTCTTTACAATAAATAAACATATTTTAAAAATTATACCATTATAGCTTAAGTTATATTCATGGATATAATTTATTTGATAAGCAGCCTTTGAAAACTTCTATTGAATCACCTTATACAAGAATTACTTACCTTCTATACTTAAAATTACATAACAGTGTATATAACCTTTGATATACAGAACCTTGTGTGTTAACTTTGGTGTTTGGGATATTAGATCATTTAAAGACTATTTTTGAATATGATATTAGGAATATATGTTCTAGAATTCCATCAGAAAAATTAATGTTTAAATTGTTTATATTTTTCTAACAAAGATTTTTATGTTTATTAGATGTTCTGAACTAATCATTCGAAATTAGGGCTTAATGGCAGCTATTTAAACTGAACTTTACAGAACCCTCTTCTGTTTGGATTTCAGGTGCCAAGCACCTTGATGGATGTTAATGTATTGATGGCAATTCAATTGCTCATTGAACAGGTATCATTAGAGAAAAATATGCAGCTCCTGCAGCAAATGTATCAATATTTACTCTTTGACTTTCGTATTTGGAATCGTGGAGATTTTCCCTTTCGAATTGGTGAGAGCAGGCTGTTGGATAAAATTTCATAGTTGTTTTAAAAACTTAATGACCACCTATGTATTAACAGTGAACTTTCCATTTTAGGTCACATACAGTATCTTTCTACCATCATCAAAGACAGCAGGAGAGTTTTCCGAAAGAAGTATGGTGTGCAGTTTCTCCTAGATACACTTAGGATTTACTATGGGTATGATATCCTTATTCCTTCTCAGTTGATACTGTTTCTGTTACTTGATTGGAACACTAGATTGTTTATTTTCCAACAATTCTAATAACTTTAACTTCAGAGAGCCAGGATGTTGTGGAGGTTAAAATGATGAACAGTGGATCACATGTGCATATATTAGGTTTGAATATATTATGTTTCATTAATTGCCTGGCTATAGACAACTTACTCATGCTAAAGTTTTTCTGGTTAGTGGCAAGGAGATAATAAAACTGTATGTCTTTCTGTGGGTTTTTTGAGGATTAAAATTAAATGAATTAATAATGCGTAGAGCATTTTAGAACTGTGTCTGCCACATAATGGGGAATAAATATAAGCTGTTTTTTACACTTTATACCTTTGTCATTGCAACTCCTAACTTCAAAAGGTTTGTTTTCCTTAAAAATAAAAAGCCAAAGATACTATAATACATGGGAACATCTTCTTTTAAACTATGAATTATTTTATATACAAAGTACAAAAATGTAAAAATTGAAAGTTTCAATGCTTCTTTTACTTTCTCTTTCAGGAGTGATTGTAAATATAGTGAGCTGTCTCTAGATGATATTCGAACAATAAGGACTTCTTTGTATGGACTAATTAAATATTTTCTGTGCAAAGGTGGAACCCATGAAGAGATACAAAGTATTATGGGTTACATAGCTGCTGTCAATGAAGAAGAACAGGTATTATGCTCTTGATAAATGTTATTTCTTTTTAACAATTTAGTTTCTATATCATCTTCTTTCAAACATACATATATAAAAATGTTTATAGTGTCACATATAATACTATGTAGTTAAAGAAGTAAATTGTGTCTCCTGAATGAAAGTTTAATAAAATAAATGATAGTGTAATAAAATACTTTAATTGGCTGAAAAGTAATGTGTGGAAATAGTTGCTCATAAATATACATGATGTATATTTAACTATCATCAAAGTTACGGGGCAGATTTCTAACATGAATTTTAATATGTCATAGGTTCATAAAAATTTTACATAAAGAGTAAATTATAAATGTATTTCTATGTTTAAGTACTTTTACATACACTATTCATTATACTCAGAGCTGCCCTTTAAGAAGGTGGTTCTCAATGTATGGACCCACTTACCTGGGAGTTTTTAGAAATGCAGATATATGGCTGAATCAAGCCTTCCAGATGATTCTGATGCATAGTAGAATTTGAAAAACACTGATATAAAATATATAGACCAGGAATTACTCTTTCCATGTGCACATTTGGAAATATATCTTCAGAGAGATTAGGTGACTTAAAAAGTCACACAGCTGATAAACTTGGGACTAGAGCCCAGGTGTATCTACTGTTGTTTCTTGCTGTTGCAGTTTACCACTCTCAGCACCAAATAAGAGCAAGCAGCCTTAATTTATGTTGACTCAAATATTTTGTCCTCTATCATGAAATATGCGTTGTGTACTGAGTGGTTAAT
Organism: Camelus dromedarius; assembly: GCF_036321535.1. Classification (NCBI taxonomy): domain Eukaryota; kingdom Metazoa; phylum Chordata; class Mammalia; order Artiodactyla; family Camelidae; genus Camelus; species Camelus dromedarius. The sequence goes on along the minus strand of NC_087439.1, from coordinate 70,071,026 downwards.
AATATATGACTTCATAATTGGTGTTATATAAATGAGTTAACCTAGGGTGTTTCCCTAAAAGGTTGAACTACTTCAAAAATTTCTCATTATTTAGAATAAAGAGTAATCATAATATTTCATGACAGCTGTATTGTCACCTATGATTCATTGCCAGTGATATTTTCTTGGTCAATTTAGTCGAATTATTTGTTGAAAACTTACTGCACCTAGACTAATACTAGATATTGTAGATATACAATGTTGAATGAATTATCATTCTTACTTTTAGCCTAATGGAGGCAGGAATAGATAAGAGAGGTTTATAAATAATTATGAAACAAAAAAGAATGATAATATCTACAAGAGAAATACAAAGTCCTATGAGGCTTTCAGAGGAGAGTGTTACATGTTGAGGAGACTAGGAAAGGCTTTATGGAAGAGATAGCTTTTCATATGGGCAAAGCAGGATAGGTACGGTTCAGCAGGTAAATATGGGTAAGAGGATATACAAAAGGAAATAGAATAAGCCAGGAGCATAAGGGTGGGAAAAGGCTGGGCTGGTTCAGAAGATATCAGATGATCCAGTTAAGGTAGAACATTTAATGGGTACATAAGATTTAGTTAAATGACTATTTGTGGTTTGACTGTATTTGTGCTTCCATATGTAAGTGTGGTTGTTTTGTTTTGTGTTGCTTAATTTTAAAAGCTTTTTGGAATTTTGGACATACTCTTCAGTCTCCTACGGACCAGCCCAACTAGAGGTCAGCTTTTCTTACTGCTGTTTGAACCAGGAAATGCTGACATACTTTATGCATTACTCTTAAATCAGAAGTACTCTGACAGAATAAGAGAAATCATTTTTAAGGTACAAACATTTCTTAAGTGTCTTTTTTGGGGCTTTTATGGATATGTGGATTTCCTTTGGAACATACCCATTCTATGCCTGTAAATTCTTTTTCATATCTACTTCTATCTAATTTTAAATTGTTCAATTTGTTTTGATATATATATATATATTTCATGTTTTCATTGTTTATGTAATTAAAAACTAATTATATTATAATCTGATCAGTAATTTCAGTGGAAAATCTACTTTATTGTACCATCCTCAATACACAGCCTCTCATCCCTGTTTTGAGTTACAGTGGCTCTGTGTGGCAGATCATACTAACCTTATTTAGCACCTACTGTTAGTCAGACACTGAAGCCTTTTCATTAGTCTATGTAGTTTTTGCAACAACTTTATGAAGTGAATATTATTATTATTGTCCTCATTTTACAGATGAAGAAACTTAGGGAATTTAATAACTTGTCAAAAGATGTAGAACATATTTTATTAAGCTATCCAAAATATTCCAAACTTTGAACTTTGATTGAAGCCACCCAGTCCACCTTTTTGGTTAACTAAAATTAGAGAAGTCAGTCATATTTCTACTGCCAAGTACATTATTTTTCATGATTTGTTCTTCTGTTCATTATACCTGATTGCCTTGTGACAGTTGTTACCTCTTCTATCATTAGTGTTAAATTACGAAGTTTACTTACAGGGTCATGTTTGAATTGCTTGTGTTTGGAATTCCTAAACTTTGGAAGACAAAGGTGCATAAAAATATAGTCCGACATAATCTCTCTTGAGTATCGGTTATGGTGACCCCTGAAGCTACTCTTTAAAGCATCTGCCCACACAGGGTTCCTTCATGGAGATTAAATGTTATTTCTTTAGAATGGCCTTGCAGAGGTTGTTCATGATATTATCTTGCCAAAATTACCTTTCCATATAGGGTTTCATTAGGGTTATTACTTTGTAAAATGTTGATCAAACTCTGAGAAGTTATGGGTTACTAATTGGTTCTCCCATTTTAGCATATGGATGGATTGCTTCACAAAGTATTTCCTCATTGTTGAAAATTATTTTGACAACTGTTACATAAGTGGATTAGTAGATTGATCTAGAAATATCTTTGTTCTCTTTCAGAACACACTTCCTTTCTTGCAAGCTTCAGGATTTGTTTCCATCTACACCTTACACATTAAAAGAAAATTTAGATTATTTGTTTCACCTGAAAAGAAATTTATATAAACTAGGGTTTTAAACATATTAATTATTCAAATATAGTTACATTTCAATCCAGTTTATTTTTAAATTCATTTTTTAATGATAGCAAGATATGGAGTGTTCCTCCCTATTAGTGCTGACCTTTTTAAAAAATATACTTGAGGAATAAAATGGTGCTCCAAAATAACTATACTAATATTTTATTCAATATTAGCCTAAGTGACAAACTGTTTTTAGTTGTCTGTATTAAGAAGAATATATTACTGTTGTGATCAGGTTATGGAACAGATGTTGAAATGCACGAACGTTTATGAACGAAGTAAACAACGTATTAGACTCAGAGAAGTTGGCTACTCAGGACTGGGACTCCTTCTTAATGAAGCACTTGTTAATACTTCTCTCATTAAAAGCCTCACCAATCAAGTCATAAGTACAGGTATGAATAAGGCTAGAAATACTGATACATTTAAGAAAAGTTCTTCACAGTAGTGTAATTTTATTTGGTGTCTCTCAATTTTTTTTTTTTTTTTCTGGAGGTTCTTTTTCCTCAGGTTGCTTTTAAAATTACCTGTTACTTGATTCAGCAGGGCTTTCCTTAGATACTTTTTAAAATGTGCCTTTGTTGTTTTTGTCTCCCTAGGACATAGCACAGTTCCTTACTTGGTAGTCCTTTAGTAAATGTTTATTGACTGAGTGATTAGTAAATAATTTAATCTATGTAAGAAGAAAAGGACACTAGAGAAAATATGTACAAAATATTATTTTTCTTTCTTACAAGCAAAATGAAAACTAATTTCGTATATTCTTTTTTGTTTCTAGTTTTGCTTTTATAAGCGTTTTTTCTTAGTACTCACTACAAACTAGAATTTGTATCAGATGTTAAGAATTCAGAAAGGTCTTGAGTGATTTATCATCTCATTGACAAGACATGTACATAAAAAGATACATAATAGCATAAGATCCAAGCAGTATGGACAATATATTCAGGCAATCAAAAGAAAAGAACAGTTGTTTGGAGCTTACTCGGGAAGATGTCAAACATTCTAAACTTATTGTCTTCGTAAAATTTGAACATATTTATAATTCTTATTTAAAATGAAACAGTTATTTCAGCATTTACATGACAATTATAGTTCTCTCTTTGAGAAAAAAGATAGCTCGAAGTATCACACTCTGATTTCAAATTATACTGCAAAGCTGTGGTAATCAAAACAGTATGCTGCAGTATGCATAAAAATAGACACATGAACAAATGGAACAGAATCGAGAGCCCAGAAATAAAACTATGCATATACAGTCAACTAATATTTGACATGGGATCCAAGAATACTCAATCGGGGAAAGATAGTCTCTTCAATAAATGGTGTTGGGAAAACCGAATATCCACTTGCAAAAGAATGAGAATGGACCCCTGTCTTACACCACCTATAAAAATTAACTCAAATGAATTAAAGGTTTAAATGTAAGAATTGAACTATAAAAGTAGCAGAAGAAAACACAGAGGTAAATCTCCTTGACCTTCGTCTTGGCAATGAGTTTTTGCGTGTGACGCCACAAGCACAAGCAGTAAAAAGTCAAACAGTGGGACTAAATCAAATCAAAAAGCTTCTGTACAATGAAAAAAAAAATGAAAAGGCACCCTATGGAATAGGAGAAAATGTTTGCAGCCTATGGAATGGGAGAAATGATAAGGGGTTAATATCCAGAATACATATAAAATCACACTTAATAGCAAAAAATCCAATAGCAAAAAATGTGAGGAAAGGACCTGATTAGACATTTTTCCAAAGGAGATATACAAATGGCAAACAGGTAGAAGAAAAGGTGCTCAACATCTTTAATTATCATGGAAATGAAAATCAAAAACACAATGAGATATCACCTCCTACCTGTTAGTTTGGCTGTTATCAAAGAGACAAGCAATAATAAGTGCTGGTGGTGAGGATGTGGAGAAAAGGGAACCCTTGTGTGCTGTTGGTGGGAATGTTAATTGGTGCAGCCACTGTGGAAACAGTGTGGAGGTTCTTCAGAAAGTTAAAAATAGAACTACTATATGATTCAGCAGTCCCTCTTCTGCTTATATATCTAAAGGAAATGAAATCATATCTCAAAGAGATATCTGAATCCCCCATGTTTGTTGTACCATCATTCACAATAGCCAAGACATAAAAACAATTGAAATGTCCATCAGCCGATGAATGGATAACAATGATGTAGTGTATATATAGATATATATATAATGGAGTATTGACCAAAAAAAAAAAAAGAAGCAAATCCTGCCATTTGCAACAACATGGAAGAGCCTGGAGGGCTTTTTGCTAAGTGAAATAAGTCAGGCAGAGAAGGACAGATACTGTGTGATCTCACTACATGTGGGAAAAAGAAAATTCAGAAACAGAGTAGATTGATGGTTGCCAGAGCCGGAGCAGAGGGGGAAATGGGTGAAGGTACAACGGGTGCAAACTTCAAGTTGTAAGATAAGTAAGTTCCTGGGACCTAAGGTATAGCATGGTGACTATAGTAATAATAGTATATTGTATACTTGAAAGTTATTAAGAGCAGATCTTTAATGTCCTCACCACAAAAAGAAATACAACTATGTGAGTTAATAATAGGTGTGTTAACTAGCCTTAATTGTGGTAATCATTTTGCAATATATACATATATCAAATCATCATGTTTTATATCTTAAATAATGTTTCATGTCAATTATATCTTAATAAAGTTGGGGAGAAAATAAAGGGCATCTGTTGTTGACAACAGAAAAAAAAATAAAATAAGAAATGAAATGATTATTTCAGCATTTACCACTGGTTCTTTCTTTGGTTATCTCCAGTATTTAATTTTAACTGTTTTTTTTCCATCATAGATCCTGCTATTAATTTCAAAGATCTGTTATCTGTGGTATATATATCTCACAGAGCGTATTTAAATGTGAGGGTGGTCATCTGCAGAAAGGTTAGTATACTTTAAAGTTACATGCTTTAAAAATAGCTGTGTTGTTATGCTGTGAATAGCTTTTAGATTGACTATTTTGTATCAGATAAATATATTTTAATATCTATTATATGACATAATTTTATAGTTTCCTTTTTTGAGGTGAATTAACTATATGTAATCATAAGAAATCAGCATGTAAATTTGCTTTTTTTAGCCATACATGGGCTCCTGGAAATACACCCTTTCTGGAGTCAAAAATGTATTACTTGGAACAGTTTATTAAGAATCTTCAATTGTGATTATTTTTAATTCATATACTATATTTTAGAGTTTCTGAATCTTTTGAACTTCGTATAAAAGATCTTCTGTAGCTTGTTTGTAAGTGTAGTCCAACAATGGTTTGCCTTCAGTTCACTCATTTAACCTTTAACTAAGTTAAGTATTCTTATCCTGCATGCTTCTTCCTGATTATAACCTCTCTCCTTTACTGGTAACCACTGACCAGTCTGGTAATTAATTTGCTTCCTTGTTTTTCTTTTTAATTTTATTCTCTAGTTATGTCTCAGTACTTTTCCATTAGTAAGTCTGGATGTATCTTTCTCTTTAATGGTTACATTTTTTTTATCCTATGACTATTCTGTAAAGTATTATCTGCTTCCCTGTTGATGGACATTTAGATTGTTTCCTTCAGTTAAGAACATTTTTTTTACATATATCTTTACCTATTTGTGGTAATACATGTTTGGGCATAATTCAGGAAATGTAATTGCTCTGTGAAAAAGAGTATTCACATTTTACATTTTGATAGATTTTGCCATATTGTCCTTGAAGCAGGTCATGTAGATTGATCCTTTTCCTTCCAGTGCGCAATTAGAAACAGCTTTTTTATCCATGATGTGTCTATAAAATAGCTGTAAAATAAGTCTTGTTTTATGGAAATTTTGAAGTCATGAAATCATGAAAAATTTCTTTGCCAGCCAAAGTTTAATATGCTAAACTTGGCTACTATGTCTAAAATTGGTAGAGTAGTGGTAGCTCACTGAGCATTAAGTGAGGAAAGAAACTTCACATGCCATTGTGACTCATTGCGTCTCACTGCTTTCTTTTTGTGTGTGTTGTTTAGTCTTTTATTATGAACATTTTTCTTGCTACAGTGAATGATCATTGTATAATTCTTTTGTTTTCTGTTTTTATTGAAGTATAGTTGATTTACACTGTTAGTTTCTGAGGTACAGCAAAGTGATTCAGTTTTATATATATATACATATTTATATTTATTATTTATTTATTTATATTTATTTATTGTATGTTTCATTATTCAGTATTTATATATATATACATACACACATACATTTTTTGGATTCTTTTCCAATATAGTTTATTACAGTATATTGAATATAGTTGCATATGATGTACAGTAGGACTTTGTTGTTTACCTGTTTTATATATAGTAGTTTGTGTCTGCTAATCCCAAACTCCTGATTTATCCCTCCTCACCCCCTTCCCACTGGTAACCATAAGTTTGCTTTCTATGTCTGACGACTCACTGCTTTCTATATTAGTATCAGTGTACTACCAGCATAATTCATTTCTTGCTATGAAACTTGTCGGAGTTCATACCAGCATAATTCATTTCTTGCTATGAAACTTGTCGGAGTTAGAATTTCTGATAAAAGAGGTACTCTAAACACTGGGAACCAAAGTTCTTTTCGTCTATGTAGAAGTTTATTGGCTTTATGATTAGAATATCTTAAAGATGTTAACTGCACTTCTGATAGTATTTGAGAATTTGTTCTTATGCAAAAAATGTGAAGTCCGTTGAAATACTAGAGGTTATACATGTTGCCTTATCAGTGTCTGCTCTTTAATTTCAGTTTCTTATTCCAGCTAAATAGCAGCATCCATCTTATTGGAAATAGATTTCTGTACTTAAAGTACGGTTTTTGTTTTGTTGGTACAATACAGAATTCAAGAGAAAAATGTTTTTGCCAAGCAGCTGTTAACTTTACCTGGGGAAAAATGAGATGGGAAAACATTATTCTTGGGATACGTAGGTTCTATCAAAGTGTCTTTTGTGTTCAGTTTACTCCCCTAACCCTGGTGCCGCAACTGTGCCTGGCACATAGTAGATGTTCAGTATTTGCTGAACAAATGTAGCAGGCTCATGGAAAACATTTGGTTGAGAGGCTATAACTTTAATACATTTTATATATACCTTAATTGTATTTATATTTTTTCTCTGACAAAGTTAAATCAATAGCATCAGTGTGTTGACATGTGGAGGATCATTTTACCTTTTTTCCTTTTTCATCTTTCAGCAGGTATTTGTGTACTTCCCTACTCTATATGTACGATGAATAATATGCAGATTAGTTAAATGTCTGCCCTCCAAATAGTTTCTAATCTAGTTAAGAACATAATCTTTTGAAAGTATATTCTCCCAGAGTTTCTTGTGGAATTACTTTGTCATTAAAATAATTGAAATGAAACTATTTTTGATATAAAGTACTGTATACTTTTTGATGACTTTTGTATTCTTAATCTTTGCAGATTTTCCAGATTTTACAGTCCCAGCCAGATGCAGCACATCAAATATCTCAACAAGTGGGCTGGCAAGACACTTTAGTTAGTCTTTTTTTAAAACCAAATTTTGAAAATGGAAATACTCTTCATAAGCACAGTAGGCCTGTTTTAATGAAAGACAATGATAAAAACATATCAGCGGAAGATATCAAGAGGAACTTTGATGAAAAGACAGATGACGAAAAAATCAACTCTTTTGTCTCAGCTCATGTGTCTTCAGATCAGTGGAGTTTGGAAGACAGACACTCTCTAGACTCAAACACACCATTATTTCAGGAAGATAACTCTGTGGGAGAATTGTCTTTCAAATCAGAGAATCAAGAAGAATTCTGGCATAAAAACCCTTCACATCTGAGTTTAGATCTCAGTGGAATTGATTCATGTGAACTGAGTGATAGTGGAAGTCAGATGCCAGACAGCCCGCCCAGCACCCCATCCCCAATAGAGTCTATGAAAACATTTTCTGTGCAGTCTGACAAAGAAAGTAGTGTCCCAAATGATGTGGGCTTTAGTGATGACTTATCTTTACTTGAAAGCCAAGAGGTAAAATTCCTTATTTGTTCAAATGCAGTTCTTATTTTTGTATGTCTCACCTTAGAAATGTGTAATTGTTAACAGTTTCATATTATATTCATATTCTAAGTCTCATGATCTAAGATATTAGAAACTCACCCAACTGTATCTTGAGAGCAAAACCAGTGTCTTAGTTATCCTTGTAATGCATCACTAGTGCCTTCCTAATAAAGTTCCAGGTTCATCCAGACACCTTAAAAATAACATTAAATGATTACAGTCAAAGTACCTGATGGGTTCTTATTATGTGCTTTTAACATCTCCTCCCTCCAATAATTTCATATTACTGTATCTTTTTTATAGAGATGTGAGGAGGAGCTTCTTCAGTTATTGACAAATATTTTAAACTGTGTAATGTGTAAGGGACTAGAAAAGTCCGATGATGATACTTGGATTGAACGGGGACAAGTGTTTTCGGCACTAACTAAACCAGGAATATCCAGTGAGCTACTTCGACCATCAGAGGAAATTAAACTAATGTAAGCATTCAGTTGGTGATATCCCCTCTCCTTTTGGAGTGGGGAGAATTCTAAAATAATATTTGTTGTTGAACACTTATTCAATATTCAGTGGGGGTAGAGAGAGAGTAAAGGAGAAGCTTTTTGCTTAGTACTGTTCCCTGTCTGTTGCCATTCTAGTGGGATCTAGAGAGAAATCCAAAACTGTCTCTGATGTGAGGAGATTTAAGTCTTGCATTAATTTGGATTTTATGTGATTGTATATTCCTTTTTAAAATTTTTTTCTGTGGTGTCTAAGCACTGGTGCATTGTGTTGTACAACCTTGTCCAAATTTGAGTGTTTTTGTGCTAAAGAAAGGCAGTACTATTTTCATGAAAATCACTTCTCTAAAGCTTTGAGTTCCCTGCATATGATAAAACACTGCAACAACAGCACACTAGAAGAGAATTATTCTCTTCTTTTTCCACAGGGCTAGACCCTCTGTAAGGTATAGGCTTTCTTCCTTAATGTTTCCAATTTCAGTTTTAAGAAACTTTTAAATATCTCATGGAGACTGGAATGTGAATTATTTTCATAGTTTTTTTAAGGTCAAGTCAAAACAGTTAACTTTACTTTGCCTTTTAGTATTAGGTATATTAAGGGTAGATACTCCAAGGATTAAAAGTTGCTTCTTTGTTATTAAATTCCATCCACAATGTCTTATGACACCTGCCAGTGATAGTGTATCTTTGGAGATATACTCCTGTTAGTAAATAAATGGGTTTGTTGTTGCTTTTTTTTTTAATGACCTGCTATTTTTAAAAATTTAAAATGTTTTTAAGAGGACTTTGTTTTATACTTAGTTTGCTACAGAAGATGTTAGAATGGGCAGTCACAGAAAACAGAGAAGCAAAAATTAATCCAGTAACTGCTGAAAATGCTTTCCGACTCATGCTGATCATACAGGACTTCCTGCAGTCAGAGGGACTAGTTAATTCAAACATGTGGACTGAGAAGGTGCAGTAATATCTCTTTGAAATTTTTTTTTTCATAGTGAAGAATTTCATTCAAGGAAGGAAATTTTGTACCCCCTCTCTTCAAAGCATTAATGTTTAATCAGATGCAATAAACGTGGATAAGATGTGATAAATAGTCACAGATTTTGTTAGCTATTACTAAGATAATTCTTTTGGCTTTTACCAACCGAACATTGAATTAGTTTTGAAATATTTATGATTTGTATTAAAATTAGGGAAAATTTATCATCAGTGGATTTCAAAACAGAATGTTTTTATTTCTCAATTTTTCCTTTGTGTTAGCTTTTAGAGGACATGGTGCTGCTCCTGGACAGTCTGGCCGCTTGGTATTCTGAGAGTCCAGTGTGGGTAAAACTCTCTCAGATTCAGATCCAGCTGCTTCTAGGATTCATTGGAAGGGGTAATTTGCAGGTTTGTCAGTTCTTTTGCATTATTTTCTCTACTTGCGTGCAACATAGGAACTTGTATAATAACTGAATGACAGTGTGTTTTCAGCATTTTAATTTTTAAAATTATTTTTAAATATCATGACTTAACTCTAGTTTCACTTTTGTGAAATTTGGAAAGAAGCTTGAGAGGCAGCTAATTGATTATTTTTTCCTGCTGTTTATGACTTAGTGTAATTTAAGGTTTCCTTTTAGAGGATTTATACATGGCTCATGTTAGAGGGTGTTACTCACTTTGTCTTTATTTAGCTCTACAGCCTGCGTGGACTGTTTACACATGTAAATAGCAGCTTAGGGCTTGCATTTTTAGGAAAATTATTTTTAAAATTGTTCTTGTCAAAGTCTTTTTCTGTACTTTACTAATCTACTAATTCAGTTTTATGATTTATCTCATTGTTTTCATTCATTAGACACTTACTGAATGCCTACCAAGTGTTAGCATTGTGTTAGGTTTCTGAGATAAAGGTAAATAAAATATGGACCTATGGAATATTTATTACTTCTACTTTAAATTAAAAATTTTAAAGGTTGAAAAAGTTCCATGTGGATTGCAGTCCGTTATCTTTCTATTTACATTGGATGCTTGTGATTATTTGGGTTAGATTAGTCATGACATGTATCCCATGGTTATTTACCCCCTTTTTATTTTCTTTTGATACTGGAATTTTAAGAACTTGGAGGAAGGGGTCAGGGTGGGGATGGTTTCTCATGTATATAAACTTGCTATAATATTGATAAGAACATGAGGAGGTTAAAATAAAAGGTTGCTGTATTTTAAAAAGGCCATGCTTTTCAATAGATTCTTTTTTTTCCCAATCGTAAAAGAAAACATACTCATTTTGGAAAATACACAAAAAATATAAAGAAAAAATAATAAAGAAAATGTCCATCATCCCATAGCCTAAGAGAAAGCAACTGTCAATGTTTTAATATTTTTTCTATGTATGTAATTTTTCAGATGATTGAAGCCATCATATATTTTGATAATTTTATATTTTTTCTTATGATTATTTTAAAATCATTTCCTCATTTCACTAACTTTTTAAATATAGTGGGTTTTTTTGCTTAATCATAAAGGTAGCACATGTTCATTGTAGAAAACGTAGAAAATGTAGAAAAGCTAAACAAGAAAATAGACATTCTGATGTATGGATGGTGGAAGTTTGAATTGTACAGCTTTTAAATACAATTTGAAAATATGTGGACTAAAAACTTAAAAAAATTTATTATACTCTTTGTCTAGTATTTTACTCTAAAACTGTGTCCTGAGGTAATGATCTAAAGTAGTAAACAATCTTTGTGTACATAGATGTTCATTGTAGTATTTTTTTTCCCCTCCATCTGGAAATAGAACGAGGGTAACTTTTTTGCCTTTTTCATTAATATTAGCCTGATGATTGTTAAAGCCTTTGCAGGCAGTATGCCAGGTAGTTACTTATTTTAGATATTAGGACTCTATTTTGTTCCATTCATAGTCACCCTCAGTGTTTTTCTCTTTGGTGAGACTTCCTTAAATAAAATGTCTGTTTTAATTCGTGATGTCAGGTTCAAATACTTTCTGTTTTTCTCTTGCTTTTCTTTATTTTAAAAGTAATAAGATGCAATAATGGGATATAGGGTAAGGGAGAAGGGGGCACTTTATATCATTTGTCCTGCTGTGACATCTTTCTCTAGTCTAGATTAAAGGAGGCCCCTTTTGTGACCTAAATTACCTTTCTATATGTCTAAGGAGTCTAAGGTCAAAGCTTAAGAGTAATATAGAGTATTTCTTTGCCTGAGTTATGCCAGGTTTTTGCCACCCAGGCAAAGGAATATGTATCTCCCTTAGGAACTTTAAGGGTAATTAGATTTCTGATCAAGGACTTATTCTCCTATGTATTGTCCTATATGTATAAAAATGCTTTTGATTCCAAATAACAGAAACATCAATGCAAACTGACTTAGTTAAGAAGATTCATATAGTTGAAAACTTTGGAGTTAAGATGAGTTTAAGGCATGATTCAGTCAAGGCTCCAGTTCCTTTTATTTGCTATTCTCACAGCCTTTCTCTCTGTCATGCATCATCAGCTTGTCTTAAGCTGGCTGCCCTTATTGTTATAGAATGACTACCAACAGCAAATGAAGCTGCATGCTTCCTTATTCATATGTGGAGAAAGAGCATACTTCTTCCTACAGTCATTGGTGGTAGACAGTTCTTCGTGGATCTTTTGTGTTTCTGCATCTCTTGTGAATAACTGGATCCCTTTGTTATATTGTCTCTTTGAGAATACCTGTATAGTGAATAGCTTTGGAAGATAGGGATCATGTCTCCCTCCAGAGCAAAAGGCAGGTTTGTTTACTGCCCAGTACAATAAAGATAATAAATCCCTCCAAGGCAAAGTTTGGGCACACTTACTGCACAGTATGAAAGATTTGGGTTCCTTATGCTTGGGGTTCCTCTGTTACAATGCAGCCACTATGTGTGCAGGCATCATCCAGTCCTGTTCAACTCTCACCATGGAATTGCATTTTGGGGAACAGGGCAAATGCTAACATTATGGCTATTGCTAATGCTGTATAGATCTTTGTCTCTGTTCCAGGAATCTCATTCTTCTGCCAGCATCTATGAAACTATGGTAGGCTAACTTGTTAGCTTGGAGATGAGGAAAACCTGAGCCCTTTCACAGGTCTTACCAGTTATTATATAAGAGTTCTGACCTTACCCTCATTAGGCTATCCCTGTGTAAATCCATGTGACAAGACAATGACATGAGTTGACTGAAAGAAGAGTTGCCTGAACCAGTCACTGCTGAAAGGGGTTGGATATTCTGTTTGGCTTATATCTTTTAGGACCTATTGTTAGAACTAGAGATGGAATCATCTTGCAAACTGTAAGAAGGAGTAGAATGCATGTTGAGGTGATTAATTATGCATGTCAACTTTTCAGTATATTCCAAATTAAATAGGGTGGCTTATATAATTTCTAAAAAATAACTTCAAGAAGAGCCAAAGAACTTTGCAATTATCACTTAGTATCTGGTTTATTTTACTATTTTCCTCTAGGTTTGTGCAATGGCATCAGCTAAGCTAAACACCCTTCTTCAGACCAAAGTGATTGAAAATCAGGATGAAGCATGTTATATTTTAGGGAAGCTGGAGCATGTTCTAAGTCAATCAATCAAGGAACAGACTGAAATATATTCATTTCTGGTTCCCCTTGTCCGTACCCTGGTTTCCAAAATTTATGAGCTTCTCTTCATGAACTTGCACCTGCCTTCTTTACCTTTTACCAATGGCAGCTCTTCATTTTTTGAAGATTTTCAGGAATATTGCAGTTCAAACGAGTGGCAAGTTTACATTGAAAAATACGTAAGTTTTATCTCTTTTGAGTGAGATTTTTGTACTAATTACCATTTTTCTAGGAGCATATATTAAATTTTGTATATATAAATTTTTTATAAGATTGTACCTTATATGAAGCAATATGAAACCCATACATTTTATGATGGTCACCAGCACATGGCACTTTATTGGAAAGATTGTTATGAAGCCTTAATGGTGAATATGCATAAACGAGACCGGGAAGGAGGAGAAAGCAAGCTCAAGTTTCAGGTAAAAATTATTAAATGTTTTTGATACCTAGGTTTTCATGTTGATTTCAAGCATTTAATATTCAAAAGAGATGAATAACAAGTCTGAACTTTGAAAACAGTATTTCTCATTGTTTGTATGAAAAATTATTTCAGAATTAGAAAAAATAACACTGATAAGTAACAACTTAAAAAATAAATATAAAAATGTTTTACACATAGTGATTATGTAAAAAATCTACTAAGCTGAAAGTAGATATCTCTAAGGAGGCTGAGTATATATCAGTGCTTAGAGGGACATTTATAGCATGAAATGCATGTGTTAAAACAGAAGAAAATCTAAAATTAAGAAGTTTGTTCCACCCTGAGAAACTTGAAAAAAGTAATCTGAACTAATCTAAATTAGTTTCTAAATACATTTTTTAAAAGCTGAAAGCAGTGAAATTGAAAGCAGAAAAACAATAGAGAAAATCAGTGAAACCAAAATCTGCTTCTTCAAAATATCAATGAAGTAGATAAATGTCCAGCCAAATTGAGAAAAAAAAAAAGTGAAAAATTACTAATACCAGAAATGAAATGAATATCACAACTGACTCCAGAGACATCAGCATAATAATAAGGGACTACTGTAAACGAATCTGTGCACATAAATAAGAGGACTTAAATGAAATGGATCAATTTCTTGACAAATACAAATATCCAAAACCAATTCAGAAATAAATAGTTAACTTAGGATAGTCCTCTACATATTAAAGAAATCAAATTTATAGTTAAATACCTTCCAAAAACAAAAACTTGAGGCCCATCTCTACAATTGTATTTTTATGCTTATCCAGGATGACTTCCCTAGAATAAGTGGAATTACTGATATGCAGCACTTAACGGTAAATACAGTTATCTTGCCCTCACAGAAGTTCTACCAATTAGTATTCCAACTATCATTTTCTCTGTAACTTCACCCTTAGCTTTTCTAGAGAAACCTAATTTAAGAATGTTCTTGTGTGCTCAAATGTCAAAACTGTGAAACTGATGTTTAATTATCATGGAGCTCTCATGACTTCTGAAGTTTTCTCATCAAAGATCTGTTTTAAATATTTGGCAACACAGTATCCCAAATCATTGATTTCCTACAAATCTAGTAAAAATTACAGTAGCAGTAATGATAATATTTATTTATTGAGTGCTTGCTACTTTTCTTGCACTATATTAAGGACTTTAGATCTTAATCTTTGTGATGACAGTTATTGTCAACATCATCATACAGATAATGGTCCTGAGACTTAGAGAATTAAGTAGCTAAGACTTGTTCCTAGGTCTATCTCCAGCACTTACATTCTTAACCCCACACTGCTGTACTGCCTCTTTAAAGATGTCTTTGAAATCCATGTCTTTAACTGTTTATTTTAATGTAATTCAGTGTTGATTTATTTGAAACAAGTTAAAAGTGTTTTAGTTCCTAATAGTTCCTAATAGATCAATATTAATGTGAGTCAGACAAGATAGTCTTACCACTTGTTTTTCTGAAAAGTTTAAAACTTTAATTTCAGGGCTTAGAGTTACATATCAGTAGAACCTGTTATCAAAGTATATTTTATCTTGAAAACTGGAAAAAGCATGTGAATTCAATTGCTACCTAGGATGCTGTTCAGAGAGTAGCGGTCTAAGTAATGGAATTTTTCTTTTCTTTTTCTTTTTTTGGTGAGGGAGGCAATTAGGTTTACTTATTAATTTTTAGAGGAAGTACTGGGGATTGAACCCAGGACCTTCTGTATGCTAAGCATGTGCTCTACCACTTGAGCTGTATCCTCCCCCTTAAGTGATAGAAGTTTTCATTGTGAGAGATTTGCCCCTATGGATTTCTTTTGTCTTTGACATTGCCTTTCAGTCCATCAATAGTAGTATGAAATGTGGTTACTCTTCCTTTTACTTTATTTAAACTTGAATCTTACTCTAGATGCCTTATTAATCAAAAGATCCCAAAGGAAAATCATTTCACTTGATGGTAGGAGGTTAATAATTCTGAGTTTAAAAATCCTGTGTTGAGACACTTTACATTTTTGAAGTTATTCATGTATTTTAAAAAAATACAAATAGATTATAGCTAGAATTGTATTAAAGAAATAATTCTAGTAGAATAAGAAAATCCTGTTGGTTACCAGCTTCTTTCACTGCATGATTTTATTGGGTCAAATTTTTAAAATTGTGGCACTAAAATTTAAGTATACCTGTAAATATATGATTCAATTCTATTACTTACTGCTGTTTCTTTCAGGAGTTTTTTGTGGAGCCATTTAATCGAAAAGCACGCCAAGAGAACTTGAGGTATAATAATATGCTTAAACAACTTAGCAGTCAACAGTTAGCCACTCTGAGACGCTGGAAGGCAATAAAGCTCTATCTTACGTGTGAAAGGGGACCTTGGGCTGAAAGGTAGGAGTATATCATTTATCAAATACCCTTTTGTTTTTAGAACTCTGATCTAGAACTTTGTGAGCAAATGGCTTCTCGAACCAGTTTTTTTAAAGTTCACTTTGTAAAAGATTGCCTTTAATTAATTTACTTGTCTTTTGTGAATTTTAGGCCTTGTATGTTTAGAGCTTTGTGTGTATGTTTTTCACCATGCAGCTATTTCCTTTATTTTTACCCTGCTATACAGAATTTGTTTTGAATCCATTTACTTCTGTCTTGATGTCTGAGCTAGGATTAGTGATGCTATCAGTATGTTTGAACATTTTACAGTTTATATGCTTGATCCTAAGTCACTTCTGTTTTGCTGAATCACATTATGTGTGTGTGTGTGTGTATTTATGTATGTAAGTATATATATATTTAACAACTTTTTATGGTAGTAAAATACACATAATATAA
Organism: Camelus dromedarius; assembly: GCF_036321535.1. Classification (NCBI taxonomy): domain Eukaryota; kingdom Metazoa; phylum Chordata; class Mammalia; order Artiodactyla; family Camelidae; genus Camelus; species Camelus dromedarius. Next base: position 70,054,537 of record NC_087439.1, on the reverse strand, counting down.
AATAATATTGTTTTAACCATTTTAGTGTACAATTTAGTGGCTTTAAGTACATTCCTGACTTGTGTAATCATCACCACTGTCTAGCTTTGGAACATTTTCATCACCTGAAAAAGAAACCCTGGACCATTAAGCAGCCATTGGCAACCTCCAGTCGGCTTTCTGTCTCTATGGATTTGCCTGTTCTGAATATTTCATATAAATGAAATCATACGATATGTGGCCTTTTGTGTCCAGCTTCTTTCTTTCACTTAGCATAGTGTTTTCATTATGTTGTAGCATGTAACAGTACTTTCTTTCCTTTTTATGGCCAAATAATATTCCATTGTATGGATAATAACACATTTTGTCTATTCATTCATCAGATGATAGACATTTGAGTTGTTTTCCCTGTGGCTATGTGAATAGTATTGCTGTAAACGTTTATGAACAGTACTTGTTTCAATGCCTGTTTCTCATTCTTTTGGATATATACCTGCAGGTGGAATTGCTGAGTCATATGGTAATTCTGTGTTTAACTTACTAAGAATTGCCAAACTGTTTTTCACAGCAGCTACACCATTTTACATTCCCATCAGCCATGTTTGAGAGTTCCAGTTTCTTCACAACTTTACCACTACTTGTCATTAAAATTTTTTTTATTATGTTCATCCTAGTAGGTGTGAAATAGTATCTTATGATTTTTTTGCATTTCTCTAATGACATTGAACATCTTTTCATGTCCTTTTGGCTATTTGTGTATCTTATTTGGAGAAATATCTATTCAAGTTCTTTGCCCATTTTTAAATTGGATTGTTTGACTTTTTGTGGTTGAATTGTAAGAGTTCTTTTTATTTTCTCAATAATAGACTTATCAGATATATTATTTGTAAATATATAGGTTTTTTTTTCACTGTCTTGATCGTGGTCTTTGGTACATAAAAATTTGAATTTTAAAGTCAGGTTTCTTTTTGTTGTTGTTGCTTGTATTATTGGTATCATATCCAAGAAACAGTCCCAAAACCAAGGTCATGAAGATTTACTCCTGATATTTCTTCTACTAGTTTGAAGTCTTATATTTAGGTCTTTGATCCATTTTCAATTATATTATCTTTACTTATAATAAAATTATTATTTTATTTTGAAAACTGATTTGGAATAAACTCATATAGGTAGTTAAAAAGTTCCCTGTGACAGTGAAAGAGTGAAATATATCAAATTATAAGTCTGAAGATTTATGTTCACATCTTATTTCTGGTGTCTGTAAACACATAGCATCTTAGGCAAATGATTTAGCCTGTGTTAGATTCCTCAGGTATAAACTGTAGCTGTACATACTAACATTGGTTTTCTCTTGGGGTTGTTTGGGTCAAATGAGATAATGAATGTGAATGTTTTTATAAAATAGTGCTAAAAAGTGTAAAGGATCTGATACTTCTTACACTGTTTCAAGCTAATCTTCATAACTTTAAGCTAAATAATTTTGTTTACTTATGAATATTCATAGGAAACAAAATCCAGTCCACTGGAAACTAGCTAATGTAGAAAATTATTCCCGCATGAGACTTAAATTGGTACCGAATTATAACTTCAAAACCCATGATGAAGCTAGTGCTTTGAGAGACAATTTAGGTGAGTTCCAATGGCTGTTTATTTCTTGAAGACAAATGAGGATGTTGGTGGGGGTTGGTTATTGTTTTTATCAATTGTTTCAGAATTATTTGCTCATGAGAAAAGGGTGCTATTTTATAATTGATATTTAAATGGTTGTATATGTTAAATGCAGTTACTTTTGACCTCTAAGGTGACTTCCTGTTTCAATTAATTGCAGTTTTTCAAAGAAAAACATAATTTAAAATCATAAAATTATCCTGTAGTTCATGTGAAGTGTGTTGTCTTGTATCCATTACAGTATGGTTAAACAGTCGTCCTGTTCCTTTAGTGTTTTGCTTACCAAGACTGAGGCTAATGTCAAATACATTTAGAATTCTTAGCAACTCTTTTGTCCTTCCTTTTATGACTTGTTATTTTTACAGAACTCTAGACATTTAGTATCTTAGATGGGCCAATGCCCTTTTCTGGAAAAAAGTGCTTAAAAATACATAACTTAGCAGTATTTCAAAGCAGGCATTAAAGAGTTTCTGCAGTTTTTTAAGAAAGCCCTTCCCTTCTAACCATCTGACTTGACAGCTTTTTCTTTTGAAGAAGAGGTCTGTGAAGTACCCCAAGATATTGACTGTTACATGTATAATGAATTGTAGTTACTTTACCATAGCCAGCATGCATCTTGTGTTCAGTGACTAAGTTACAGATGAAAGGAGTACCCGTTTTTTAATCTTACTTTTAATAACCACCTTAATATATTGGCCAGTACAATAAATGCCATAAAATTAAGAGAGCTGTGATGCCTGCTGTTTAGAATCTTCCATTCCGACGTAAATCAGACACAGTAAGTGAGTTTCCGTAATGCAGAAAATGGCCTTGCCTATGATACAAACACTGACTTGGGGAGTGTCTTACATGGGAGTGGCCAGTTACAGACAGCTTGTCCTCCCTGGTCACATCCTGAGATTGCTGTACTTTCTCTGCCTCTTGAAATTTGACTGTACTCATCACCCAGAAAACACTTTTGGTGGGTGACTTCAGTTTAGTAATATTTAAGGAATAGTGTTCTCTGTATTTTCTTCATTTTTGCCAGGAAGCCTCACTCAGGAAATTCTCCTTTCTTCTTCCACTCCTTCCTCACCCCTCTACACAGATACAATTTTATGTTTCTTCTTCTTGGTCTCTGTAGTTTTAAGTCCGGGAAAACTAGTGTCCTGTCTTTTTTTTTTTTCCATTTCTGTTTTTCTCTTTACCCAGTGTTCAAAATTACCCCAAGTATAATAGTGACAATAAAATTGTACAGAAGAAAAAAATCATGTATTTCAAAATGAAATTAGAAATAGTATAAAACCAGTGGCACCAATCTTTCAAACTCTTTAAAGTTCCCTGAAGTTTACTTCAGAATTAACTGCAAAATGTTTTACCTACTCCATATGTTTGTCTATAAATATTTTCATCAGCTTCCAGAATTCGTGGTGGGTTTTTTTTTCTTATTTTGTTTTGTTTCACTTAACCCAGTACTGCTTTGCCTCCCATTGCAAATGTACAGTAGCTAAACTACAAAGTTAGCCATTATTCCTAACATTTTTGATGGAAAATTCATTGTGAATTCCAAACAAGTGATTTATGAAGTATCTTTTGGAACACACCCACCTATAAATAATGGAATTTAAATGGCCAAAAAGTATATTCTCAAGTGTATCATTAAAAATATTTGGTTTTAGAAAGTTTTTTTGTCCACACTTCTTCACTAGAAATATGCTTCTGATTGCCAAATGCACCAACTTATTTTAATTTAAAAATTTTTATTTTTATTGAAGTACAGTTGCTGTACAATATTATATGTTATAGGTATACAACAGTGATTCATAATTTTTAAAGGTTATACTCCATTTATAGTTATAAAATATTAATTATATTCCCTGTGCTAAACAATACGTCCTTGTAGCTTAATTTATACCTAATAGTATATATTATTATATTATAATATTGCCCCTCCTTTCCTCTCCCTGATAGTAACCACTAGTTTGTTCTCTATATCTGTGAGTCTGCTTTTTTGTTTTATTTACTAATTTGTTGTATTTTTTAGATTCTACGTATAAGTGGTGTCAGTATTTATCTTTCTCTGTCTGACATTTCACTTAATATAATTCCCTCCAAATCCATGAATATTGTTGCAAATGGCAAAATTTCATTCTTTTTTATGAATGTTGCTTACCCTCCTTCTTTTCATACCAATTTTTAGTCTTTTTCCTGGAACCTTTTTTCTTTTTATGAATGAGTAATATTCTATTATATGTATGTGTGTATATACATATATATGTGTGTGTGTGTGTGTATAGATGTACACACACACAGTTTCTTCTTTATCCATTCATCTGTTGATGGACACTTAGGTTGCTTCCGTATCTTGGCAATTGTATGTGCATAAGGCTCCTTTGAACATTGGGGTGCATGTATCTTTTTGAATTAGTGCTTTATTTTTTTTCAGAGGTATACCCAGGAGTGGAATTGCTGGGTCATATGGGTAGTTCTCTTTTTACTTTTTTGAGAAACCTCCATACTGTTTTCCACAGTGGTTGCACCAATTTACATTCCTACCAACAGTGTATGAGGATTCCCTCTTCTTCACATCCTCATCGACATTTGTTACTTAGTTTCTTTTGATGAAAGGCATTCTGACAGGTGTAAGGTGATACCTCATCGTGGTTTTGATTTGCATTTCCTTGATGATTATCAATGTTGAGCATCTTTTCACGTGCCTGTTGGCCATCTGCATTTCCTCTTTGGAAAAATGTGTATTCAGTTTTTCTGCCCATTTTTTAATTGGGTTGTTTGATGTTGAGTGCAACAACTTATTTTTAGTCCTTACACTGCTTCTGTTGTCTGTGAAGCATTGGTAGTTATCCTCCTCCATAAGTGTGTTTTTTTCTTAGCACTGTTGCTTACCCTCCTTTTCATACCAATTTTTAGTCTTTTTCCTGGAACCTTTTTTCTATTCCATTCACCTTTTAAATGACAATGTTCCCAGATCTTTGCCTAGCCACCTTACTTTTTACCTATGGTCTCTATGAAGTGGTGGTGTCTTGGCTTCATCGTGGTATATAAAATATATATTTTTCCTGGGTTCAATACCTAGTAGCTCCATTAAATAAATAAATAAATGTAATTACCCACCCCCACAAAAATAACAACAAAGTATATATTTAATTATGTATATAATGATGCTTTCCCACCTGTATTTCTAATTCTTGCCTGCCTTTTGAACTTGAGACCAAGGTTTCCACTGCCTGTTGGGATACCTCTTCCATGTAACATTTCTGAAACTGAATCCATTATCTTTTCTCATGTGTCTGCTCCTCATCCTAGATGTGGCTTCTCCTGTGTCTTATGTTATAGTTATCATCGCCTCCACTCATTAGTTACTCAAATTTAAATAATTATTATTAACTATAAGCCCATCCTTATCTTATCCCTCTTAATCTCCTACACATAATTGCTCTTTAGGTACAATGTCCTTTTTTTTTTAACAATATCCTTTTAATACTGTCTCTTACATATATTTTAGGTGTTTTTCCTTATTTTTATTCCCTTTGCTATTGCCATGGTTTAGGTTTAGCTAGATTCTGTCTTCTCCCAAACTTGGAATAGTTTTCCCAATGGGCTTCCTTGCCTGCAGTCCTTCCCATCCTCAGTATATTCACCAGAGTTTTAGTTTACACTCTTAAGAGTACTGTTTCATCCATGTACATGAAGTCAGTTTTCAGTTTGTATCAGATTATTGAGTTCCTGCTTTTCAGGTTTATTGCATAATCATGTACTTTGTTTAACTAAATGTTTAACAATAAATTTTTGCTTGCATTAGACCATAGGGGAAAATATGTTCAGTAGAAATAGTTACTTGTTCTAGGGAAAGTATGAGCCAGTAATTCCTAGTATAGGGGAAGATATGATGGAAGCAGATTTATAAATAAGAATGCAGTTGTACATTGGTTACTTCATTTTACATGTCAGAGCAATGATACCGTTTGAGAAACTAAGGGACGTTTTGTTATCTGTATAGTGTTTTGTTGTTTAGCATGAATTATTTTTATTTTCCACAAATGAAATACTTTATTCATAGTTAAATATATAAATTTTTCCAGTCCTGCCTATTAATTATACATATATTTTTATTACAGTTCTTTTGTCACTCAGATAATTGAGAGATGAATGTACAATAATAATAGCTACCATTTATTTTATGTGTGTTGTGATGTATCTCCATTTCACAGTTAAAAAGCATAGATTCAGAGGGGTCATACGGTTAGTAAATGGTAGAACAGAATTTGAATCTAGTTTTACCAATTCACAACCCATGTTCTTTCCACTTTGCTAGCCCTACCTTTTTATATAATGCATCATTCATTACATTTGATGAATATATATGTATCGGAATTATCTGTTAAATTCCCTGTACTCCAGAAAGGAACACTTTGGCCCTTAGTCTGTGTATTATCTTGCAGTTAAAGATAATTTGTCACACTGTTTCTAAATATTTCTTTAGTACAAATGCACAGTAAAAATAATTCTGTTGAATTAATGTACTGAAAATAATTTTCTTTCAATTAGTTATTGGTATCCTTTAGCAGTAAATGTGATTAAAGAGATTACTTGGCCTATTTCTGAACCATAAATAATACCATCATTAAAAATAGATACCATATTTTTGAGACAATTCCTTTTATTATGTGTAAAAAGTCACAGTGAAACAGCATAGATTACTCTAAATCATGTATTAAAACTTTTCTGTAGTAAATTGCTTTTTTAGAAAATTTCAAGTACCTTCTTTATTTGTAATACATACTATTATCGTATAATTGACAATCAGAAATTACAGGACTATGATAATGGGTTTTTTTTACTTTGTGTTTAACAGACATTTTGTGTTTAAACAGGCATCCAGCACTCACAGCCTTCCAGTGATTCATTGCTTTTGGAAGTAGTGAAACAAGTAAAAGTTAGTGATCTGGAGGAAGATAAATTAGATCTTCCTGAAGAGGAAATAACAAGCAGAGTAAATATGTATGTATAAGTACTTGAAAGAATTTCAAATTATTTTATTCTGAGAAATGGGATTGTAAAATTGTGGAATACATTAGCTTGAAATTCTAATACATATATTTCCAGGGACCAGCAGTTAATACTCTGTCTACCAGGTGTTGAGTCTATTAGTGTTAACAAACTATTGAAGAAGGCTTCTTAGAACTCTGTTAATTTGGAGCTAGACTTTGAAATTAGAAAGTATTTTGAGCTGAATGACAATGAAAACGTAATATATCAGACTTATGGGACACAGCCAGTGTTCTGACGTGTTTAGTTGGAAAGTACAGCATGAAATATAAACTCTTTAGTAATAGGAAGAAATTAGAAAAATAAAAGCAGAAATCCATGAAAGAGAAAGTTAAAAAACAGAAAGATCAAAGAAAACAAAAGCTAGCTTTTCAAAAATCAGATAACCAAACAATAAACCTCTAGCCAAACAGCTTAGGAAAGAAAGACAACATAAATTACCAGTACCAGAAATGAAAGAGAAGATAACACTACAAACATTAAAATGATTAACAAGAAATATGTTAAAAAGAAATGACAACTTGATAGGGAGAGTATAGCTTATAGCTCAGTGGCAGAGTGCATACTTAGCATGCACGAGCTCCTGGGTTTAAGACCCAGTACCTCCATTAAAAAAAAACAAAAAACCTAATAATAAATAAATAAACCTAACTACCTCCCCCCACCCAAAAAGAAGAAAAAAAAAAAGAAATGACAACTTTATGCCAGTAAATTTGACAAACTTAATGAAATGGAAAAATTCCTTGAAAAATATAAAAATTACCAAACCTCTCACAGGAAATAATATATAAACTGAATAACTTTAGATATATTTTAAAATTCTGAATTATTTTTTGTTTACTTTTTATTGAAATATAGTTAATTTACAGTGTTATTTAGTTTCTGGTATACAGCATGGTGGTGATTCAGTTATACATACATATTTCTTTTCATATCCTCTTCCATTGTAGTTTATTACAAGATATTGAATATAATTCCCTGTACTATACAGTAGGTCCTTGTTTATTTATTTTATATATAGTATTATGTATCTGCTAATCACAAACTCCTAACTTATCCCTCCCCCCACACCTTCTCCTTTGGTGACTGTAAACTTGTTTTCTATGTTTGTGAGTCTGTTTCTGTTTCGTAAATAAGTTCATTTGTATCATTTTTTTACATTCCACATATAAGTGATATATAATATTTGTCTTTGTCTGACTTACTTCACTTAGTATGATAATCTCTAGGTCCATCCATGTTGCCTCCAATGGTATTATTTCATTCTTATGGCTGAGTAAAAATATATTCACTTTCTTATCTCTCCTTTGTGTTATTATTACTATAAATATTAAACTTTTATTGGTTTTAAACTCAACAATACAGTTTAATATTGTTACTGTTTTATGTACTTGTCTTTTAATCAGTTAAGTGAAAAAAGGAAAACTATATAGTTATGCTTCTCTTTGTATTTGCCTACATAATTACCATACTTATACACCTTATTTCTTGACATACTTTCAGATTGCCATCTGATGCCATTTCCTTTCTACCTGAAAGACTTCCCTTAGTATTTCTTGTAAGGAAAGTCTTTAAGCCACAAATTTTCTCTATCTTTTATTATCTGTGGAGATCTTTATTTTGCTTTCATTTTTGCCTACTTTTAAAAAAACTGAGATATATTTTTTGAAATTGAGATTTATATAACATACAAGGAAATCTTGTACCTTTTGGTGGTCAGTCCCAATTTCCCCACCCCACATCCTCTGGCAATCACTAATTGACTTTCTTTTTCTATGGATTTAACATTTTCAACTTTTCATGTATTTCATACACTAGGTTTCCTTTTATATCTAGCTTTTTTCATTTTCATTCAGTGTAATGTTTCCAGGGTTCATCCATGTAGTAGCATGTAATAGTACTTCATTCTTTTTTTTGGCCGAATAATATTCCATTATATGGGTATACCACTTTTGTTTATCCCTTCATCAGTTGATAGAATTTACATTGTTTCCTTTTTTTTTTTTTGGCTATTATGAATAATACCATAAATTTTTGTGTCAACATATGTTTTCAGTTATCTTGGGTATAAAACTAGGAGTTAATTTTCTGATCATATGGTAATTCTATATTTAACATTTTGAAGAATTATGAAACTATTTTCACAATGACTACACCATTTTACATTCCCCCAAGCAATGTATGACAGTTTTAATAACTCCAAATCTACCCCAACTTTTGTTATTCTATTTTTTTAATTTATTGTATCATCCTAGAAGATATGAGGTGCTATCATGTGATTTTAATTTGCATTTCCCTAATAACTAATGATTCTGAGCAGCTTTTCATGTATTTGTTGGCCATTTATATGTCCTTTTTTTGAGAAATCTCTATTCAAATCCTTTGTTCATTTTTTAATTGGGTTGTCTTTTGGTTATTGAGTTTCAGAGGTTCTTTACATATTTTAGGAACAAATTCTTTATTAGATACAAAATTTGCAAAGATTTTCTTCCATTGAATGGTTTTTTCAATTTGTTGTTGGTATCCTTTGATGCACAAAAGTTTTAAATTTTGATGAAGTTCTGTTTATTTTTTTCTAAGAGTTTAAGATTTTATCTCTTATATTAGGTCTTTGATCTGTTTTGTGTTAAGTTTTTTATACAGTGTGATATAAGGGTCCGTATTAATTCTTTTACATATGATTCTGGTTGTCCCAGCACCATTGCTTTCTCTTTTGAAGGATAGTTTTGCTGTATGTAGAATTCTTATTAAGCAGTTTTTGTCCTTTCAACATTTTGAACATTGAATGTGAATATCATTCCACTACCTTCTGGTTTCCATTGTTTCTCATGAGAAGTGTGTTATTAAATTTTTTATGATGTCCTATTTGTGATAGTTTACTCTATTCCTTTTGTCTTTTGCTTTCACCACCTTGGCTTTTTGTCCGTGTATATTTTTTGTATTTATCCAACTTGGAATTCATTGAGCTTCCTGGATGTCTAAGTTAATTTTTTTCATATTTGAGAAGTTGCCAGCGTTATTTTTTCAAATATGTTTGGACCCTTTTAATCTGTCTCCTTTTCATATTATATTAACTGTATGTGTGTGTGTGTGTATATATATATATATATATATAAAACTGAATCACTATGCTGTCCACCAGAAATTAGCACATTGTAAACTGACCATACTTCAATTTAAAAAAAATTTAAATAAAATAAAGTGCAAATGAGAAGCCCAAACTCTTTCTTTCATAGAATATAAGTAACTTACTCTCTTGGGTCACTTATTTCTCTATTCCATCACTGTAAATATTGGAATTTCACTGTTGAGGAAAATATTCTTAGTTTTTTTAAGCTTAAGTTAAGGGTTGCAATATTACCAGTTAGAATGGTTATACTTGTAGAACTTCCTCATGGAAATCCATTGGAAACAAAATTAGATTTAGTCATTGCTATCCTGGAAATGAGGCATATGTGAAATATCTAGGACTAAAGAGCAGCTGGCTTGAAGGGTTTACTTGAGTAACATGCCATGAGCAATAGGCGTTCTCACTTCTATACCTGGCAGTTAAAAGTCACTTTGGCCACCAGAAGGCTGTCACCAGTTATTCCCTACAGTAAGCATAAGAGGTAGCAGCCCTCCAAATACAAGATGAGTTCACTTTAAGTATGGTGTGGAAATAGTAGCTCATTGTATTATCTCCATTTCTACTGTCAGGGGGTGCTATGATGATCCTCTAATTTTTGTTGTTCTCAAAAAGTCTCATTTTACAGTTTAAGAAACAATCATAATTAGTACTTCTACTGATTACTTATGAAACACCACTAATGATGCAGTCCTTTATACACAGATTCATATATTCCATGGGTCAGTTCATGTCTCCCATATATAACTGAAAAACATGACCAGTATTGCTGCATATTTGAACTGTCCGCTGCCAGTAGTATTAAAGATTCACTATACTTTGGTTTAGTGAATCATATACAATTAAAATGTAAAATATGTTTTTTAAACTTAGTTATTGGGTAATAAGTATATTTGGATAATATTTAAGTAATTTAATATGCAGTGAAATTTTTTTAATATAAAATTCAAGTGCTCTTTCTTGAACAGTGATTTTTATAGACATGAGATGCATATTTGGATATGACGCTCTTTTCTGTTTACACAGAGTTCACTGTTGGATGTTTTTTGTTTGGTTGGTATTTGTTTGTACAGTGATGAGAAAGAAGAACAGGATCAAAAAGAAAAATTGGTGTTGTCAGAAGACTGTGAACTCATTACAATAATTGACATAATTCCTGGCAGATTAGAAATCACTACTCAACACATTTACTTCTATGATGGCAGCATTGAAAAAGAAGATGGTGAGGAGGTCTGGGGGAATAATTTCTGTTGTTCAATAGTTAAGTATCCAGTTTATCAATCATTGATGAGAAGAAAGTAATAAGGTGAGACTGTGAAATTGTAGTCTATCGTGTAAACGGAGAAATGAAAAGTCAGTATGGGATTAAATTTATTATTCAGCAATATACTGAAAAGAATGCTTTTTTATTATCAGTGTTCTTAAAAAGGTTTGGCTAGGGGGATTGTTATAAACTGAAGTTATAAAATGCAATCTTAGTTTTATTTGTATGTACACTTATTCCTATAGGCTGCTCACCTAACCCTTAATGTGAAAATAAAAGGATTTGAATCTATGCTGCCAACATAAAGAGAAAAGGAAAAATGTTTTTTAAGATGTAACATTCAGAGTTATGCTCTATTCTAATGGGAAGGAAGTAGAAAAGCTATAGAATTTTTAAATAGGTTTGAAAGAAACAATTTAAACGTCCAATAAATTTAACAAATAGTTTTTATCATACAGAAATTGAGTTCCTTTTCCCTAAGTGCTACTTTTGTCAGGAAATAGGAGATATTTTCCTCGTAGCATGAGTAACTTTATATGATACCCTAGTCAAGATTTTTTCTGTTTTCAGGAGTAGGCTTCGATTTCAAGTGGCCTCATTCTCAGGTTCGAGAGATTCACCTACGGCGGTACAACTTAAGGAGGTCAGCCCTTGAGATTTTTCATGTTGACCAATCCAACTACTTTCTCAATTTCAAAAAAGAGGTTTGTAAGATGCTGCCTTTCTGGAAACCCCACACTATTAGTTTGAAATAATTCTCCAAATAGTGAGCGTTAATGAAACCTCAGACCCGACTCTTTCATCAAGTCAAAATATTAGGGAAAAAATACATACTTTTAGGGCTAAGCAATATATGAATTTTTGTTGAGATTTATGTTTGAGTATTTGGTTGATGTTTGTTTTCAGTTTTTATGTATAGGTAAATAAATAAGTCAGTAGAATATTGAGTGTCAGCCAATAGGTGTCAGTATCCAAGTGTGAAAGAATATGCAATATATATGTGATATAACTGGATTTATGAAATTACACTGAGTTCAATTTGACAATAATTGGTCATGTGTAATTAGGAAGAAAGATAATGGAGCATGTAATTTTTTCTAGGAATACAGTAAATTCTTAAATAGTGTAAGTGGTTTGAGATTGCCACTGAAGCCAGGTTACCTGGGTCCAAGACCGTTCTACCACCAGCTATATAACCTTTGGCCCATTTCTTACCCCCAGGCGTCCTTCCCTCTGTCATATACTTGAGGTCAGTCTTGCATCACAGTCTGATTGCTCTTTCCACCTTGCCTAGCTTTCTCTCCATTTTTTCCTATTAAATTTTTTCCTATTTATTTCCTAATAAAATTCTGCATCTTCAGTTCTATCTTAGCACCTGCTTCTCGGATGACCTGGATTAGCACAGTCAATAACTAAGTTTCTGTTCATTTGTGGGATCCAGGTTTATTTATAGATGATTCCATTCAAACTGTTAAAGGGCATTTTTCTATTTTTACAAAAGGATAACTTTTTACTATTAAACATAAATTTTCCCATGTAGGAAAATACAATGCATTGGTTTTTTAGAAAGCTATGTCATGTAATTAAACCAAACATGCTCCTGTTCAATAGTGTGTGTTTGTGTATAGCTTTTAAAGTACATTTGTATGTAGTATCTAATCTTAACAACCTTCAGATTAAATATGACAAATTCCATTACTTTTTTCTTATAGATGAGGAAACAAGTTCAGAGATGAATTTTATTACTTTGCATTTGTATATCCCTGAATAATTCATAAAACTCGTAACAGTAGAGATTATTATATTTAATATGCAAATGAGACTCAGTAAATTAATTGATTTGCCACAATGATCAGTAAATGACAACTAAATATGAACTAGAAGTGAGTTAATTTTCTGATTCAAAGTCTGAAGGTTATTCCATTAGATACTATAATGTTCTAAAATAAAAATACATGTCGTGACTTCATTAAGCCTGGTATAACAGAGAAGTTAAAATCAATCCTCTATTTATGTGAAATGTTCAGAATAGCCAAATTTGTAGTGACAAAGTACTATAGTGGTTGTCAGGGGATGGGAGGGAGTGGAAATTGGGAAGTGAGTAAGTATATAGTTTCTTTTGGGGATGATGAGAACATTCCAAAGTTAGATGAAGTGCATGGTTTGCACAACTGTGAGTATACAGAAAAGCCCAATAAATTGTATACTTAGAAGGGTGAATTTTATGATATGTGAATTATATCATGATAAATCTATTAATAAAGCCATAATCCTGGTTTGTCTTGATGAATTTTTAAGCCACAAAATGTTCTTTTTTTTATAGGTTAGAAACAAAGTATATAGCAGACTGTTGTCACTTCATTCTCCAAATAGTTATGGAACCAGATCACCACAGGAGTTATTCAAAACGTCAGGATTGACACAGGTAGGAAATTTTAACAGTCACTGTTCTGGTGTTCATTTTGTATCTCAGACTTTTGCTTTAAAGTAAAACTCCCTTCTTCTGATTATTTTATTTTGATTTTACAACTGCTGTTCTTCCATTCAAATTGATCTTTTGAATTACCTTTGAATCTTTCTGTTTCCCTCACACATAAGGTACTCTGTCCTTCAGCTCCCATATCATTCAGTTCATGGGCATATCTAATGAGTTCTTCATTGTTAATAATGTTCTTTAAAAAAAAATGACGTGGGTTTTTTTTCCTTAATAATAAAAATATAATCCACGCACAAGAAAAAATGAGAAACTACAAAAGACACCATGGAACAAAGGTAGAAAGAAAAAAAAATCTTTGCCAATCCTTCCATCTGCCAAAGCTAACTAATGCTTTCATGTATTTTATCCTCACATATATCCCAACATCTCTTGAGTTTGTACTGACAAAATCCAAGAAAGTGCGATTCTGTTTTGCTTTCCAAGGTTGTTAGTAGTCTCCTTGTTAGAGTCTCTGCCTCTTGGCTCTCTTTCCTCCTACAAACGCATTAACCTTAACCTTAACTGTTATCTTGTTCAAAAGCCATCAGCAATTCTTTTCTGTTGTTTATAGAGTAAATGTTATTTAATGAAGTACATTCCCTGCTTTCTGTGGAGTAAACTTCATTCACTAAAGTACTGATTCCTCACTTTGGCACTTGAGTACAATTATAATTGGGCTTTCTATAAAATCTACGTACCTAGATTCATTTCTCACCATTTCCCATAAGTATGTCTTTTGCTTAAGGCACACAGTGAACTTAAAGGTGAATGTTAATCTGTCAGTAAAATTCTCAAGCATACTCTCATACTGTGTAGAGCAATTCGTCAGCTGGGTATAATAAGGTGTTTAAAAGAAAATAATGACTATGTCTTTCTTTAGAAAATTTTGTATCTATTATAGCAAAATTCCATCTACCATTGCTATATGTATAAAGGTAGTTTTCTAAGCATAATTAACATAATGTTTATTTCAAATTTATAGATCATTTTAGTACAATAAGATATTGATTTTTTTAAATGTGTATGCTTAACGAAAATTTCAATTTATGACAGAAGTTTCAGATTTGGGCATTCCTTCTAGTATTAAATTTTTAAGGATAAAATCAAGTAAAATATTTTTAATTGAAAAGATTTAATTCTTATGAAGACTTTTTAGACTGTAGTGTCTGATTTATATTGAACATTCTTCTCCTTTTCTAGAGACCAATTTTTAAAAAATAGTGAATTTAGGAAAAATATATTGATTTTTATCTCCCTGTTAAATCTTTATTAAAGCACCTTTCCTTTTATCAGGAAGGTGATAGAGATAATAACGGGAACAAAAGATTCTGTTAGTGCTGTCAGTAGTAGTTACTGATTTCTAAGAGATATAGGTTAATTTTGATTTTTTCTTTTTTTGTGCTGTCTAGAAATGGGTGAACAGGGAGATGTCAAATTTTGACTACCTCATTCAATTAAATACAATGGCTGGACGAACCTATAATGACCTTGCACAGTATCCTGTGGTGAGATTTATACAAATCTTATAAATATGGAGTTGTCTTTCACAGTGTTATAATACACAAAAGTATATGTGCATGATAGCTAGTTTTTATTTTTAAAAAGATATAAAATCTGTTTTTGCCTTTCTGTATATTTTCTACTCGCTATTTTCAAGAAGTATAAACATGAAGAGTATTTTAAAAATTAAAAACCTTTTTGCTTTCACTTCATTGAAAATATTCCAATGGAATTATAGGAAATTATGCTTCTGGTTATTGAACTAAAGATGAATAGACATTTGCAACAGGGAAAAAACAGTTTTAAAGGCTATCCCTTTTTGTCTTTAGATAAGTATTTGGAATTAGATGCGAGGATAATAGCTTCTCTGGGAAGGAAATTCTAAATTGTAAATTGTGGCTCTTTTAGTTCCCCTGGATTTTACAAGATTATACTTCAGAAGAGTTGGATCTTAATAACCCATCTGTATTTCGTGATCTTTCCAAACCAATTGGGGTGGTTAATGATAAAAATGCCAAAGCCATGCGAGAAAAGTAAGTGCCTTTCATCGCTTTTGAAAAATACCCATAGCTTGTTTGAATTTGTATTGATTTCTCCTATGGCCAACCAAGTGTTACTTTTCTACAATGCACAACTACTTTTGAAAATCAGAGACTGAAAATTCCTTCAGTAAGTTTTCTTGAAATATATCAGTTGTCCTTCAAATATCTTAACTGTAACCTGTGTATTTCCCTTCTTTGCTGAATTTAAACTTATATTGCTTAGAATTTCTTTTCAACTCACAATAAGTGTGTGCTAAAGGGTAATAGATTCTTGAAATTTTTCTTCCCAAGTGTTTTAGACTTAATAACCTAGTAATCTAACATGTAAAAATTTCCATGTAATGTAATATTTTGGTAGATATGAAATTAATAATACTAACCTATTGATTATTCACATTGTATAAGGTGAATAAAGAACAATGAAATATGTGGAATTTAGAAAATGACATTTGAGTAAGGAAAGGAAATATTTATAGTTCTGTATATTTATGATTTACCCTGTAAATACCTCATAATTTTCTTTTATCCAAAGCAAGCTGCTGACAGGTGAAAGAATACTCTAATTTTAATTTCCCCTTTTTTCATGTGAACTGTGGGTGATTTGTCAGTTATGACTACTAATAATAAAGTCAAAGGCCTGTTTTGCAAACAAACTTAATTGTAGATTTATTTGTGAGTAGATGGTACATTATTTTCTTTCCTTCATATTCTTCCCAGTTTTTTTTTTTACCATGTTTAATATTTGATTTACTAATGGAATTTTGCTGTATACATATTACTTCACTGCCATTAGTCAAACTATTAACACTGCTTCACATAAATATGTATCATATAAATGACTTATTTTATTGATAAAGATTAGGTGTTTTAAATTTCAATAGTGTGTGTGTGTGTATATATATATATATATATATTTGTGTGTGAGGGGGGTACAAATGACTTTGACTTGAGAACTGTTTTTATTCTCCTGAATATTAATGATTTCTATGTAAAATGAAATTGACCTCAGTTTGATGAACTAATTAGTATTTTGGTTTAAAAATTTCAGGGGAAGGGTATAGCTCAAGCTGTAGAGCGCATACTTAACATGCATGAGGTGCTGGGTTCAATCCCCAGTACCTTCCCTAAAAAAAAGATAAATAAATAAATAAACCTAATTAAAAAAAATTCAATGTTTATTGCTTCCAGAAAGCTGTCATTCTTATTTAGATTTTATACCCACTAATTCAGATGTCACCGTTCAAAACAATTTACAATAGCAATGATGTTGCTTGCAGAAGTATATATATCCTTTGCTGTATATAATAATTCATATTAATAAGGGCTTCTGAAAAACTGTTTTAAGCAATGCAATGCAAGCATATGTCCTTTGCTAATAATCAGATTTAGACCTTCTTCCTGTCTACCATCTCCTTCTTTTGCCTTTAGATTATTAGACATTCATTTTCACAATTCTTGACTGACTCTCCATAGTTTTTTCCCATTACCTTGGCCACGAAAGGATGTCTAATTATCACATTGCTTATAATAGCAGAAAAGTAGAAGCAACCTAAATATCTAAAAGTAAGAAGTAGCTAAATTGTCATATATCTGGACATCTACTTGTTATACATACATGTACCTGTTAAAAATAGACTATTCATTCTTTTATTTTGAAAGATATTAATAGAAAATCGTTAGATGAAAAATAAGTTGTCAACAATATAAATTAGCACTTTTATATTAAAATATATTTTATACTAAAATGTATATTATTTCATACATTAAGAATTGACAAGTGTTTGCCAAAATGTTCATATTAATTACCTTTGGGAAGTGCAGTTGTAATTGATTTTAAATTTCTTTATTTTTGGTTCTCTGTAGATTTCTCATTTATCTATAGTGAGGATGTATTATTGCATGATACAAAATTGTTCCAGAATCCAGAATTAGTGTTATTTTATTGTCCAAAAAAAAAAAATTGTTAATAAAATTTTTTTCATTTCTTAACATGGTGTGATGATACAAATACATAGATAATGAAACATATTAAGGGCTTCTTAAAAGCTGTGTTTTAAGCAATGCAATGCAAATATATGTCCTTAATTTTACTATTGTGGTTATAAAACTGTAATTTCTTTTTTTAGATATGAAAATTTTGAGGATCCTATGGGAACTATTGATAAATTTCATTATGGTACTCACTATTCAAATTCTGCTGGGGTTATGCACTATCTTATTCGTACAGAACCATTCACCACCCTCCACATCCAGCTTCAGAGTGGAAGGTATGTTTTGGGGTAAATAAGCTATTTTCTTAAGACTATATGATAGTGTTGAAAACTCTTTGCCTTCTTGTCATGTACTGTATAACAGGGCCTTATCTTTTTTATTTTCCTCTATTAGGTTTTGATTCATATAATAACCCCTAGATAAAAGCAGCCAAACTAGTTTGAGAATGGGTTACTCAAACTGACTTAAACAAACGACTTTTAAGGAGAATTCTTTTTTACTGTTATTTAGTGTAGTTTTGTGATTTTTAACTGGATTTAGGAACCTACTGGAGATTTAGAGTTAGAACTGATTTAGGCCTTGATCCAAGACATCTACCAGAGATTTGAACCTAACAAATGCCTATGTAGTCCTCCTAAAAATATTTATCAATCAAGAGGGATAAAAATAGGGAAGAAAGAGGGCCCTTACATTATTAGTAGCAGCTGAAACAGTTCTGTGTACCATTGTATTATCATGTCACCTGTCAGTGTTATAACTTACCTAAGTTTCACATCTTCCTAATGACCCTAAAGAAACTAACTTATCCATGAATCCTCCATTCCCCAGTGTATTCTCCTGGTAGCTCTCTACTTATTTGCATTCTGTCTCCATGTTGCCTTATTCTTTAACATTATCATTTTGCCTTTCTACACAATCAATAACTATTAAACATTTCTATTCTACTCTTTTTCCATGTAACCTTTATCTTTCAGAATTAGCCTTGGTCCCTTATTCCTGTCTTTAATGTACTAGGCCTTGTCTTTCAAAAAGAGACTTTGTCCCAAAGATCACTACTCATCTCTAAATGTTACATTTGCCATGATGGTAGATAATTTTCCTTCCAGGAAAATATAACTGGGTCTTTTCAGCTTTTAATGATTTTACGAATAAATGACTTTTTAAATAAAGCTTCAAAAATAGATTTGGTTTTGTGCTTCAAAGAACACCGTCAAGAAAGTAAAAAGACAGCCCATTCACTGGGAGAAGATATTTGCATATTATAAATCTGATAAGGGATTTGTATCTAGAATATATAAAGAGACTTTATAATAGAATAATAAAAAGACTAGTGACTCAAATAAAAACTGGACAAAGGATCTTTATGGACATTTCTCCAAAGAAGATTACAAATGTCTAATAAACACTCGAAAAGATGATCAACATTGTTAATCATCAGGGAAATTCAAATCAAAACCAAATTGAGATACCTCTTTACACCCACAAGGGTAGCTAGAATCAAAAAGACAGGTAATATCCACTGTTAATGAGTATATTGAGAAATTGGAACACTTAAGTACTGCCAGTGGGAATGCAAAATGATGCAGCCTCTGTGGAAAACAGCCTGGCAGTTCTTTAAAAGGTTAAACACAGAATTACGATATGGCCCAGCAATTCCACTCCTAGATATATGCTTTACCTGAGGTAATTGAATACATATGTTCATACAATACATATGTTAAGTGCATATAAAAGCATTATTAATAATAGCCAAAATATGGAGACAACCCAAATGCCTATCAGCTGATAAAGGAATGAATAACATGTGGTATATCCATGCAATGGAATAAGATTGGTATATGCTACAATGTGGATCAACCTTGAAAGCAGTACGCTGAATAAAATAAGCCAGACACAAAATGACACATATTGTATGATTTACATGAAATGTCCAAAATAGACAGATCCACAGAGACAGAAAGTGATTAGTAGTTGCCCAGGGGTGGAGGTGGGATGAATGGAGAAAGACTGCTGTTAGATACAGGGTTTCTTTTTGAAGTGATGAAAATGGTCTAAAATTGATGATGGTGATGATTGCACAGCTGTGAATCTACTGAAAACCGTTGAATTGTTCACTTAAAGAGGGTGAATCATATGTATATTTATTATATATAATTAAGCTGTTCTCCCTCACCCAAAGAAAAAGATTCTGCCATTAAAGCTGTACCTCTCCTTGAATTTGAATATAGCATTATTAGACTTTAGTGATGACCCAGTCATTGACTATCATTACATTCAAAGTTCTGCTAAGTTCAGCTCTGCTTCAAACCAAGATTGGTGGGCATAAAAAGAGTCATATTAGTCATCATTTGTCACTTAGGAAGTCATCACTTACAGAATAAATCCAGGAAAACAATATTAAAGGAAATGAAACAGAAGGAGTTTACACTGTTTGTGATTAACAAAAGCGTAATAAAATTGCAGCATGATCACTGTGCTTCTTTCAACCACAATGGGCCCATGATGGAACTTGAAAATACAGTTAAAATAAGATAATAGTATATGCAAGTAGAGTATAAACGCTTAGCCACAGAACTGTTTCCCTAACTCACCCTCTGGTTTTTAGCAGAAGAGTTTGTAAACATATTTATGTGTGAAGGATTAAAGCAGCAACATTCCTATAGATCTATTAACTACATATATTAATCCCATAATAGTGATATTTCAACTCAGTAATTTAAAAATATCCAAATAATGTTTATTCACTTTCTATAATAAATTTCGCTCAGCAAAAATTACGCCATTTTCATCTATTTTAATTAAGATGATACTAGTGGTTAAAATTTTAGTATTTAGTTTCTGACAGCAAAATAAAAAAGATTATCATAAGGAGAGCAAATTGTGTTTTTAGACTTTAAAGAGAAAGAGTACATAAAGAGAAACTAATCATTAGGAAACCTGAAGGAAGTCTAAAGGTTTGTTTTACCTTTTGTTCCCATTCAGTATTCACTGTCCTTTTTCAATCTCCACATGCAGGTTTGACTGTGCAGACCGACAGTTCCATTCCATCCCTACTACCTGGCAGGCTCTCATGGACAATCCATATGATGTGAAGGAACTTATTCCTGAATTCTTCTATTTCCCAGAGTTTTTGGAAAATCAAAATCGTAAGAATTAGGAGATTAAAAATTATACTCAGCAAGTCACAATGGAGGATACTGAAAAAAGTCTTTCAGGACATTTTTGTGATGGCCTATAGATTATTTAAGGTTAATTCTGTCCCTGTGTTGTTCAGTGACAGTGCTTAACTGATGCCCAGGTACTAGTGTTACCTTCTAGGGAAGTGCTACAGTGAACTAAGATAAATGAATCAAATTTGAATTGGTAAGAGAATTTATCAGAGTGTGTTGTTTACTAGAGAAGCAAAAATGACTATATGCTGTTTCAGCTATATAGTCTTGTGGGTTGTAAGTTTTTGAGTTTGATAAGATGAGGATTTATACCAGGGGTCAGCAAACTATAGGTTCATGGGCCAAATCTGTGGGCAGACTCATGTGTTTATAAATGAAGTTTTATTGGAATACAATCAGCCAATTTATTTACATCAACTGTAGCTGCTTTCATAGTATAATGACAGATTTGAGTAGTTGCAACAGAGACCATAGGGCTCACAAAGCCAAAATGTTTATTCTATGATCCTTTGTAGAAGTTTGCTGACTCCTTTTAGAGCAGAAGACAGGAGGCAAATTGGGTATAAATTGCCACAATATTTGAAAAACTATAGTATGTTTTTGAGGAAGAGAATCATAGAGCAAAATACAGTGTTTAAAAATATTCAAATACTTTTTCTATGAGGTAGTTCTAGATTTATTTTAAGCACAAATAGGGAAGTTGCCAAAATTGTTACTACTGGTGTTCTCTAGGGAAATTCCAGTGTCAAAGGGCCATTACCAACTTCTTTTTCCTCCCCTAGCATGTAATGTTAATGTTTAACCCTTTGCTTGCTCAGTCGAATTATTTGTCGACTCAGTCGAATTATTATGCCGGCGAGAGCATATCCAGGACTTCATGACCTTTGATCACACACTCAGTGACAGGCTATTGGAGGCAAGGCATCTGATTCTCAGAGCAAGGTAGTTAGAATTGGTCACTTGCAGAAAATCAAGTGAAACTACTGATTGACTAAATCTGATCCTAGACTCTTAGAGGACTGGGCTCTTCTAAAGCAGCGTATCTGGAATAGCAGGGATGAACAGATTAAATTTGGTTACAGAATTTTAGGTTTTCTTAGCTTGACAGTTTCTGGCATTCACCAGAGCTAATTGCTATCCTGAGCTACTGTCCTGGTGGCCTCCATTTCTAATTATACATTGCCTCTTTATTTGAAACAAGATGAGTGGGAAAAAGCAAAATATGTTAGTTAGAATAACAACAAATATTAACAAAACCAGCTCAAAATTGTACGAGCAAGACAATTTTAGTATTTTCCGTAATAAAAATCCTGAGATATGGTGGTTTCAGGTAGCTTAATAGCATCATCAAAGCCAGGTTCTTTCTGTATTTTTGCTCTGCTGTTGTAGGTGTTTTGGCTTTGTTCTTGGTTTGTTACTGTCATGATTACAAATGACTAAAGATGTTCTAGACATCACAGGCAGATACAACAGTGTCTTAGAAAGACATTGTTTCATTCTTGTGTTGTTTCTTAAGATTGAGAAACCCTTTTTGATAATCTCCCCTCACTGACCAGAGCTGGGTCATATATTAACTCCTATGCAGAAAGCATGAAATATAGGGCAGGATGGAGATTTGAGTAAAATCAAGGTTCTGCTACCAGATAAGGAGGAATGACTGTCAGGTGGCCAACAATATATGCTGTATAGTTTTTGGGTTAAGGCCACAGACCCTATGTGTCCTGTCATCCTGTGTCATTTAAACATCTCTCAAACTCTGGGACACACTAATATTTTTAGGTTGCTTCTTAAATGAAGGTCTTTGGTATTAACACTTTTTTTTCCCCACCCTGAATGAACAAGAAAATCCCATCTTTTGGGACAACTTTGTCAAAACATCATATACTAAATATATGAACAAATCTTTATGATGTCAGTACCTACCTAAAATAGTGGTATATAAATATGTTGTTCTTCTATAAGACAAACTCGAGTGAGTTTAAGGTGTAAGTTACACTAAAAAGCTAGCTTTAAGTAGCTATATTTTATAAATTAACCATTAGAGGGACTATGTTAATTATTTTTAACGTAAGAAGAATGCTTGCTTACTACTGCATTTTTGTTCAGATCAAGGTTTCTATCATAACTATAATTTCCCCCACTTTTCTCAGCAAAAATAAATTATTAATCTGATTTATATTATAATAATTAATTTTAAACTATCTTATTTTTGTTTACCTTTTTAATCAACTGATAAAATATATTCTAATAGAGAAGAATTATTTTTACCTGTTCAGTAAATTTAGATCAAGAAGGGAACTTGATTCTCACCTTTCACTCTTAATAAAAGAAGGCAAAAAGCCTTCAGTTTTACTAAGGAATGTACCCTTTTATTTGTTATATGTGATTTAGTTAAATCTAAAATGATTTGATACATTTATGTTTTATATGTCTTAGAATTTAACTTGGGTCGTCTACAAGTTTCCAAAGAACTAGTAAATGATGTCATTCTTCCCAAATGGGCTAAGTCAGCTG
Source organism: Camelus dromedarius (assembly GCF_036321535.1). NCBI lineage: Eukaryota > Metazoa > Chordata > Mammalia > Artiodactyla > Camelidae > Camelus > Camelus dromedarius. The sequence goes on along the minus strand of NC_087439.1, from coordinate 70,031,259 downwards.
AAGATTTCATCTATAAACATAGGAAAGCTCTGGTAAGATTTTTGTGTTTAGTTAGACAGATTAATAAGGTAAAGATGTATGTGTTTTCCAGAGGATGGTGGAACAAAGTATATCTATGATTTTTAAATTAATTTGTAACCCATCATGTGTGCCTTTTTAGAAAGTATAATATAGTAATTTATTTTGAGGTTATGAATCTTCTAATATAGTAGTACAGTCCCATGTATATATAGCAAAAACAATTTCAGTTCTGTAAGATATATGCCTGCTGTATGTGAAGCTATTCCAGTCCCTAAGCTGGTGTAGTTTGTTTTACAGTTCCCATATTTGTTTCAAATCCAGCAAGGATAAGTATGTTTTTTTTTTTCCTTTGAAGGATTTCAGTAAGCTTTTAATAAGATAGTTAAATAAATCCTAAATGCCACTTAAAAATATTACTAGTTTTTAGCTAAATTTCTATTTTGGAATTGAAGGACTAGTGAGAGTTTAATGTTGATATTGTGTTATTATCTTGCAGATAATGTATTTTCCCCTACAATAGTCTACTTAGCTTTCCAGAACTGAAATGTTGCAGAATTTGAAACTAACTAGGCCAATACTTGGAAACATTGTCATTAGTACACAGTTTGTCAAATTTACAAAATTCAGGATTAGATTATAATATTTGTAAGCAATAACCCTATGCATGAATAAGGAATTGGGAAAAAAAATAAAACAATTCTGAAAAATAATCTGTTACTTTTTAGCTCATCAGGAACTTCTCAGATACTTTTCTCTGTGACATTAAGGATCTAGGACTTTAGGAAGACATACTCTTTATTAAAAAGATGTCCGAAGTTTGTGTTTCAGTTATCTATTGCTGTATAACAGACTATCCCAAAATTTAGTAGCTTAAAGCTGTAGCCATTTAATTATTTCTCTCACCTGAGTTCACTGGTCCCAGTTGGGCAGCTCTCCTGGGCTTGCTTAAGGTTCTCATACTCTTGAAGTCATATGGCAGCTGAGGTTGGAGTCATCTGGAGGCTTCACTGAGACACTGAGGTGCTGACTTTTCTCCCTCTCCCTTGTAGTCTCAGGATACCTCCTCGTCATACGGTCTTTCTAGCTGAGTAGCTACACTTCTTACATGGCAGCTCAAGGCTCCCCAAGAATGCAAAATTGGAAGCTTCTATACTTTCTTCAGGCTTTAGGCTGTCAACTGTCACAGTATCACTTTTGCCATCTTGTAATGGTTCAATAGTAACAGGATCAATGCAGATTCAAGGGGAAAGAAGAAAGTAAACTCCATCTCCCAATGGTGAAAGTGAGAAATAATTTGCAACTGTCTTTAATCCACCACACACAGTCTGTCTTCTGGCCACAAAATATTTACATTCCTTCTACATAACAAAGTGTAGTACCTGCGTGCTCTTAAGACCCTCCAAAAGTCTCATCTCACTAGGCAGGGATCTGCAGACTTTTTCTGTAAATACTTTTGTTGACTGTAAGCTTAGTCTGTGTTGAAATTCTGCCAGCGTAGTGCCAAAGAAAATGGGGGTACAGCTGTGTTGTGCTAATCTGCAAATCTGGCCCACAAGCAGTGGTTTGCTGACCCCTGCATAATGGTATGAGTCTTGTAGTCCAGAATCTTATTAGTCATCTAAATCAAATTCATGTGTAGATATAATTCCTCCAGTATGTCTCCTCTTGGATCTGAAGACTGTGAAGTAAAGAGACAAGTTATCTGCCCCTGTGTAACAACAGTGGTGTGACAAGAACAGGAGAAGTATAATAGACACTTCCTTTCAAAAGGGAGAGAGAGACAAGAGACACCTACCAGTAACTGGTCCATAATTCAGAACTCCAGCAGGGATGTGCTCCCAGTTCCTTTATTAGGGCCCAGTGCTGTTCCCTGAGAGTGGTTCTCCATGTCTGCTTTTGTTCTACCCTTGGGCTCTTAGCTTTCCACTCTGAGTCATTCTTTTCCATAAAAAATAAAACAAACACATTGTTTACATGAGTGTCTTTGTCAGCCTCTTTCCTAACCATAGTAAATGGAAGCCAGAATTCTCTATTTTTTGAACACTTTCTGTTTCTTTCAGTCTGAACTAATACAATTTCTTTCAAAATATTATGAGTTTCTTATGCATGAACTCTATTGGGCAAAAACCATTCCATGTAACTTTACAAGACAGTCCCTTATCTCCTTTGGGCTGAGTGGGAGGCTACTACGGGAAAATGCCCTTAAGGTCTTTAAGATGCTCTATTTTCTAGTTGAGTGGGTCTGTGACACACAACCTTAAATCTTTGAGATCTCAATGGATTGTTTTATAGCCAGACTCTTCATCTAAACTTTTGCATCAGGCCATATTTTACTGGTTACAGTCTGATTTGATCATTAACTTAGGCCTTTTCTCACTCTGAGAGTCTTTGATCTCTAGTGATCTTGGAAATGAGAAATAATTTTCAAACTCAGCAAGACCCAACTCCTTTTTGTTTTTTAAAAATTGTGCTTAAAACCCAAACAGTTGATTTTTAAACTCATCCTTGCTTCTCCCATACATTATCACAGGCAGCTAAAAGAAGCCATTTAGCACTTAAAAGCATTCTGCCTGGAAATCTCCATCCCCAGATCCAGGAGTTCATTAGGTATCCTTTCTGTCTTTCATGTTACTAAAACATGTCACCTTTTCTCGTTTCTCCAGTAACAGTTTTCTTACAGTCTTTCAGGTCAACACTAACAGGCTCCAGGAGGCCCTTCAATACCATGCCTGCCTGCCACCAAGACCACCTCTTAGCGGGAAGGTGGGGGTGGGCCGTGGAGGGAGTGATTCTCCGCTGTCTTTAATCCACCCCGCTGTGGTTTCGTTCTTTCCTTGAATTGAATTTCTAGGCAACTATTTCAGTGGAAGTTTCACAGCAAAGATGTATTCCACAGCTATCGATTTTTTTATTGTTCGTATTTGGGCTATTAGAACATTTGTGTTGTTTTCTTAACCTACTAGTTAGGAGATGTATATATAGTAAATATTATAAATATGATGTCTATTTTATACTGGACAGAATATAGTCAATATATGTAGTAGATATTGAATAAATGCTTATTACCATGATTTTGAAATAATTTTATTTACAGTGGTAAGATTTGTATGTGGAAATGCTGAAAATGCTCTTACTTTTTTAAAGGACCTATCTTTACATTATAATTAGAAGGTATTTCTAATTACTAAATTTGTTCTTTTTCTAGGAGTCTGAATATGTTTCTGCTCATCTTCATGAATGGATAGATCTGATTTTTGGTTATAAACAGAGGGGGCCAGCTGCAGTGGAGGCTCTCAATGTCTTCTATTACTGTAGTTATGAAGGTATAAGCCCATATACTTTTTCTCTTACATTACATTGATAGAAAATACTGTTTAATATGTGTTTATACATGGTGTTTTGGATATAACTATTTAACACAAGAAAGACTACATTTAAAAATAGCTTTTGTGATCTTTTCTATTTGAAAGACTGCTGGCTTTTAAAAAAATAGTAGTTAAGCATATATATGCACATGTAACTATAAATATCAATTACTGGTGGCATAAAAGTTTTTCGTCTCTGGCTGTATGTGTCCTTTTCTGTCCAGTCTTATATTAAATATTCAGTATTGGATTGTCAGCAGACTTTAAAGAATTATAAATAACAAGTTCTTCAAATCATAATAAGATGACATTATTCTAGTGTTTAGCTCGGGATCAAGAACACTTTCTGAAGGCTTTGAAAGGCTTAAGAAGTAGTTATTTTCTAATCTTTCTGTAGAGCTAATAGTTCTAAAGATTGTAAATAGTATAAAGTTACGTGAATTTGAGCAGAGTGCATGTGACTTTTGGTAAATAGACAAGCCTGATTTTACCTTGCCATGTTCTAGTTTGTGGGTAGTATAGTGTGGTGGTTAGGAGCATGACTAGTCATGTAACAATCCATATTAAGGATGCCTGAGTATAATCAGTGAGCCAGAATATCACCTTTCTTAACTTTTGCTAGATAAACTAACTTATGGCAGTATTTTTCTGTGGTTATTACACTTGTTTCAGCTTGACTGTCATAAAGAAAGCAATCAGGTGTAAAGTGATTATAGTGTGTATTTTTCCAAGAGAAACTGTTAAAGACTATCAGTTAACTTTTGTTCAAAATATTTAGTGATAAATAGTGAGTGGAATTTATTTTCATACGTATCTGATATCTGAAGCTTTACTGATTTTGAAAAAATTACCTCTAAAGTGTTTTTATAAATTGAAGAATGTAAACACTTTTGTTGAAATTATACTAATCAGTCTCTGAAGTGTTAAACAGCTGTGTGGCCTGCTGATTTGTGTTCATTCTGTAGTGAATCAACTGCTTGGTTTTTAGGAGCTGTGGATCTGGATGCCTTAACAGATGAGAAGGAAAGAAAGGCCTTAGAAGGGATGATTAATAATTTTGGGCAAACACCTTGTCAACTGTTAAAGGTAAAGCATGAAAGTTATTGATTACATAAGTCTAGAATTTAATTTCTAAGGGACAGTACTACCAGTATTTTCTAGGATTTTAATGATTTAAAATCTTATTTCAGAATTATCTAGAATTTGGAAAAAATTATACTGTCATTGAAAAAAAATAAATTTCAAGATTGTTCCTATTTTGAAATAAAATATTGTGGTTAAAATCCACATATATAGTCAATTACTCTGAAGTCACAGAGGATTTATATTTACTCAGAAAGCCAGTCACCTTTATTTTGTTGATTCTGGGAAATAAAAAGTAAGGTCAAAGGCCCATGTCAGGTGAGACATTACTCCCTCCTTTATTTAAATGGAGAAAGAGCTCTAACTGAATATGAGTTAGGTATGCTATTAAAACTGTTCTTACACCAGGATTCATTCTATGTGTAAGACTTTTAGTAGCTGACACCTGCCCAAAAGGGCACTTACCATCCAGTCCTGACTATCAAATTGTAGAATGTATAAAATCAAATTATAAATATTACTGTATTTCTTTCCCCATACTAGTATCTGAAGTCAAATTTTTGTCTTCCTGATTCAAAGAAGTTAATCCAATGTTAGTTTTCAAAGATGCCTTGATCTTTGTTAGTATATGAGTTTAGATATGAGAAATACATAATAATATACCATTTGTTAAGTTGATACTTTCTTATGCAAGCACTGTGCTAGGTGATTTACCTAACCCTCACAGTAAATATTCATTTATCCTTATTTTTAGATGATGAAGCAATACTTCATAGAAATTAATACCTAGCTTACAGTGCCCTAGAGAAACCAAATACTTTTTCTAACTTTACACAACTAGAATGTAACTGGGACAGGATTTTGGTGCATGACCATCTAACTTCAAAGCCTTTCTACGATACAGTGCTTCCTCTGAATTAATAGCTGTAAGCCCTCTTACTGAACTTGTAGGTCATTTTTCCATGTTCTTTTGGACTGTTAATTATACCCTAATTATGACACTTTCTGCCTTAGTTAGTTGTATATTTATCCATTTGCCTCATTATATTACAAATATGTTAAAGGCAACAACCTTCTCTTAATGATTTTTTGTCTTTCTTGCATATAGTTTGTTTGTAGTCGATATTTATTGAATTAAACTCTCCACAGCTGTAACAGCTACAGTTTATCTAAACTCTGGCTTATAGATGTACTTCTGTTAAGTGTGTTTTCAGACTAAGCTTTATAATTGTTACTCTTCCTTAGTAATAGTTTATTTGAAGCTTTTTATCTTGACTTTTACAGTATGTTTATATTTAAAAATAATATTTTAATCCTTACTTGCTGATAGTAAGAAGGGAAAAATAACAGAATAAAACAGAACACTTCATTGGGCTTTGGAAGAGGTTCTATAATATTTTTGCACCAGTTTGCTTTTCTCTTTTTTTATTTCACAAGGGTAATGCTAATTAGTTTCCATCATAAAAAATGACCCAGAAATCAGCCTTTGATTTAAAATAAAGTAAATATTTTGGATAAATGAAAGCTAAATACTGAAGTAGTTAGAGCTGTCAAGTCTATTTCCCATAATCTAGTATTTTGCAGTAGAGATAGAAGAATCCTCTTTAGATAGAATTCTGTTCTGCATTTTAACTGTGGCATTGGAATATTAATTTGATTTGTATTTTTATTCTTATTAAAAAAGGTAATACTGTCCTTTGTCTCTGACATTTAAGTTAAGGAATAATAATAATTTATTTGAAAAATAACGCAGCATCATCTATTATTTGATTCTCATAGTAGTGACATTTAGATCTTATATCAGGAATTGAAGATTCACCCATATTATAAATACTGACTTTTGAATAATGCACTTAATTTTACCAAACATTTAAGTGTCTACCATATTTAAGATGCTTTTCTACGTGTTGAAAATCCAAAAATATGAATAAGGCTTGTTTTATGACTGTAAGATACCTATTGTCTAGCTGCGAAAGACAATAACCAACTATATGTAATCCAACATAGAAGGAAATAAGTACTAAATAAAATAGTAAATAATGTGCTGAGGAAAATAATAAAAGAGAATAATTAATTCTACTTAGAAATTCAAGAGAGGTATCAATAAGAAAAACTTTAAAGTAGACATGGGTTTCTCTATAAATGGAGAAGGTAGAAGTTCTACTGAGGGAACAGTCTGAGCAACGGCCTGGAGTTGTCAACGGCGCATGGTACGTAATCTGTTGTAGCTAGAGTCCAGTATGTATGAGGGGTATAGTGAGGGATGTTTTAATGTAGTTATGGAATTTTTTTTTCTTAAAATTTTTTTGAAGGAACCACACCCTTCTAGATTATCAGCAGAGGAAGCAGTGCAGAAGCAGACCAAAACAGACACTTCAACCCTAAACCTATTTCAACACCTCCCTGAACTCAAGTCATTTTTTATAGAGGTAATATCCAGCTTGGTAATACCAAAGAATTTTCTCTGTGAATTCTGCACAGCACAGTATTCCTTTTATTCTTAAATGGAGGGGATGGATCTTAATATTTAAGCCAAAATAGTAAATAATACTTCAGTAATATGTTCTTAGATTTTTAAACAACCTTATTGGAAGCTTTTGTTTGCTGCTAAACTGTTCTGTTCTCTTGGCTTTCTTATTTCTAACTTCACGTTTTCCTAAAGGAAACGTAAAAAGAAGAATAAATCATTTGATTTAGATGGCCTTCTATGTCAGTTGAGATAATACGTGGAGGAAGTCTAAAATAACTCTTTAATTATAATGTCTGCTCATGTATAAAATATGGCCCAATGAGTCAGATTGTTATTTTACAGTCAAGTAAAGCAAGATAGATAGTTAATGCTGTTATTGAAAAAACACCTCCAAATTCAAATGTTTAAATATACACATTGAATTGCAATTGATCTTTGAACAACACAGCTTTGAACAATGAAGGTATACTTATATATGGATGTTTTTTCAATAATAAATACTACAGTACTATGTAATCTGTGGTTGGTTGAATTTGTGGATGCAGAACTGCAGATACAAAGGAACCATAGATACCAGAGGGCTGACTACAGATTCTGTGTAGATTTTGACCACGTGGAGAGTTGGTGTCCCTAACACCCAAGTTGTTCAAGGGTCAGCTGTACTTTGAATAGTTCAGAATGTGAATGTGAAATGCATTCATACCTATAATTTGGTTAGGATAGATAATACTAACTTTTTTGGAAGAAGGAAAAATAATGGTAAAAAGTTATGAGAAATAGATGGAACATGTGCATGAAATAAGCAGTAACTCTCATGTAATATAGCAGTGGTTGGTAAATGTTTTCTTAATGGGCTAGATAATAAGTATTTTGGACATTGTAGTTTAAAGGCATAATCAACAATATTATGTAGGTACATATATAAGCACTTAAAATAGAACCATTAAAAAATGTAAAAACTATTCTTAACCTACCCACAGCCTACAAAACAGTTGGTAAGCTGGAAATGTCCCACAGGCCTGGTTTGTCAAATCCCTGCGTTAGAGCATCATCATAATGCATTTCTTAGATTCAGTGTCATGGGAAATCGTTATAGAATTTTTTTAAAATTTGGTGTTAAAAATTTTAGGAAGTTTATGAGAGTTAAGTTTTATACTGAATTTTACTCAAATGAACATGTTGTAGTAAGGCCCACAGTGTTTTAATGTAAATGTGTTTTCACATGTTTGTGAAAGCATATCAAAATTTATTGCCTTTCTAAGGAAAGCAGCCTCAGTCCTGCGATGTTAGCTCTTTACTACATATAGGGCAACCCACAAAGCCCTATTTGACCCCTAAACTGATGGACATGTAATACTTTATTTATTATCTAATGCTGATAATGTTATTTTCATCGTGTCTAATCTTGTGGCATTGTTTTTATAGGATAATACAGTCTGAGTTCTATCTGCAGGTGCAATAACATTTGCCCCTCTCTGTACCCACCATGTTACAGGGTAGCTTTCCCCAGGACTAGTATCTGGAGCAGGATAAAGAACACAGTAGATATCCTTGGGTACAAATAACTTGTTAATCCCATTTCATCATCATACAAGAAGGTGGTGTTTCCCACTCATTCATATGAAAAGAGAAGGCCTCTCCTAGGTCTCTTCCTAGGTATTAAAATGGTGAAGAAAATTGATGTAGCAATGAAAGCAAGGGCTTATTTAAATGGATTTCTTCAGATACCGCTTCCTTTTATGCTTGTTTAAATATCTCTTTCTTCTCTTGATTAATTCACAGTGTGAAGAAAAAAGATAAATGCTAACTTTATATGGTTATAATTCATTATTTAGTTCCTATAAAGCTCTTAGAAAAGCTCCTGGCACACAGTATGTTCCCAGTAATGTTAGGTTATAATTTATCTAATAAATATTAGGTATAATTTATAAATTATTATCATATCAAGAAACTCAATTCGAATCATTGTTCTCTTTCATACTGTAGTAAGATAATGGTGGATGTTTTCTGAGGACTATATTTTTTCGTCCTTTTTTGGTGGCTTTTTAGGGCTTAAGGTAATGGAATAGATCTAATTTTTGAAAGGTAAACCCAAAAAGAAAATTCTGTAAAATATAACGGGTTTTCCCATTTCACTTACTTGGAAAAACGTTTTCTTATATGATCTACTTTTTCTACACGTCAATATGGCAAGGGAAAAGGAAAGCTCTTAAATCACTGGCTGTTTTAAATGGTTGATGCTCCTTGATTTCTGCATCTCTGTTTAATGGTAGAGTAGTGGAATACAAGGAGGTGATGGGTATATAATTCCTTTCCTACATTTTAAATTAAGTGATGATGTACTTTGATAGAGTAAAATGCTATGTCACAGGGTTTATCCTTGTTTAAAAAAAATAGAAGTTTTCAAAAATTTGTGCTTAATAAAGTAGAACTAGCCACTAAACCTCTGTGCTTTATTTTATAGGGAATTAGTGATGGTATTCCACTAATAAAGGCCATTGTGCCCAAAAATCAGTCTCGTTCTTTTATGTCACAGGGCAGTCCTGAGTTACTGGTAAGTTGATTTAAACCTTTTTCATGCTGCCATGTCTATGTCTATTACAATATACTTAACTAAAAAACTGAGAAAATAAAAAAAAATTTTAAATCTTCTTAAAAAATAATAGGGAAAATTTTTATAGAATTAATTTGACCAAGTATATAAATGTATTTTTTATTTACATAGCTTTTATTTTAAGTAGTTCTGTAATTCTTAAGTTTATTTGGAATAATAAATATGTGAAAATATCAGGAAATTTTGTACAAGAAAATTATGATATAACATCTTATTAGATGTTAAACTTTATCATAAAGCAGTGAAAATAATGAAAATGAGATATAATACAGAATTGATAAAGGTCCATATGCAGGCCATGGTAGTGAGTACTTTACATGAATTTTGTTCTTTAATCCACCTAACAGTTCTGTTAGATAGGCACAATTATTGCTTCCCTTCTACAGATGAGGGATTAAAATTCAGAAGTAACTTGCTCAAAGTCACAAAGCTAGCAAGTAAGTAATCTCGGACCTTTGCAAATAGACGAAACCTAGATCTGTCTTATTCTAATTTTGTCATTTAGAAATTATAAAAATTGAGCATATTGCAGTGAACAGTAGAGATTCCAGAATTAGATCTATTTTTCTTATTATGCATATTGTTTGCTTAGAGAAGAGGTCTAGAAAGATACATAAAAATAATATAAGTTCTTTTTGAGTGGCAGAATTCTTGTGATTTTCAGTTTAAATACATGTATTTTTTTGTTTCCTGATTTTTTTTTGTTAGTCTGTTAATTTTTATCGAGAGGAAAAACTTTTCATTTTTAAATGCAAATATTCACTATTACTGTCCCTAAGAAAGAGAGGCTTAACAATTCTTCATAAGATCTACTTCTGATTTATGTTCTACATGATATATATCTTATTTTTATGGTTAATAATTATTAATAATAATTTTTATGGTTAATAATCTTAATTACTTCTGACTGCCAACTATTAGATACTAATGAACTTCGAGAAATTTTAAGGAAAATAATTTTACTGAAGAAAGACACATTGGACAACTTTTCTTGTAGTAAAATAGCAACAAAATTTTTAACCATTTGAATTATTTTAGGACTTTCTTAATGAGTTTTCATGTGTTAAGTACACAGTCTCACACTAATCCCGAAATGTAAATGCTAACATCATGTAAGCATTTGGGTACCCTATGCTACTTTCTTTAATATTTCATTATATTTTTGTCTTCGTATGTTTCTTTTCCAGGTAACAATAAGCATGAATTATGTTATTGGAACCCATGGATGGCTGCCTTATGACAGAAACATTTCTAATTACTTCACATTCTTCAAGGATCAAACTGTGACAAATCCAAAGTAAGTAAATGAACATTTAAAATAAAACAGGAATAGCCAGTACCTTCTTGCCAGGTAAAGCAAATAGATTAAACTTTCCAACTTCCAGCTTTCCTGGTCCTGGCATACCCTTACTTGTCTTTATACTTTGAAGCTGTGTGCAGAATTGACAGTCTTACTAAGTTGGCTGTAAAAGTCAAGATTTAAATCTTTTTCACATGTTCACCAATCTCAACTTCTTTATGCTTAACCTTTGGGACTGTTTTGTTATGTATATTTTTATTTAATGAAAAATATGAATAAGATTAATGTATCTTCTCTATGTCTTTATCATTTATTAATAAGCATTTCAGATTGAACAGTTGAACAGATTTATTTTTAATTTCTTTTTTGAAGATATTAAAAAAGTTGATATTGGTCTAAGTGACCTTTTTTAGAGTCTAATATTTAATTGTGTTTACAGAACTCAGCGTAGTATGAATGGTCCTTTTGCTCCAGGGCTGGAGATCACTTCTAAGCTATTTATAGTATCACATGATGCGAAGTTACTTTTCAGTGCCGGACACTGGGATAATAGCATTCAAGTGATGTCACTTACAAAAGGCAAAACTATTTCACACCATATCAGACATATGGGTAAGCATTAACTTTTTTTTTGCCCAAAACAAAATTGTCTTTATTTTTTCTATGATAGTAGTAGATACTTCTTATAAAATACATTAATTCTGTCTTTGAAACTGAGTGAATTTTTTGATAGAGTTGTGTTATGATTATTATATTCTTTCTTTAAGAGTGTTTAATGTATTTTGGGTATACTAAGCATCATATAAATTAAGTACAGTTTCATAAGCTGAAAGATGTTAGGTAAAGTCTTTTAAAAAATTGGTAGATAGAGTAAGAGTTTCATGATAAAATAGTAAAAAAATAAGCTGTCATAGTTGAATAAAAAATCAGCTGCTTTATTTGTTGGTAGTAAAGCATGAAAGAGAGAAAATTATCAAATGTAATTTAACCTGGTGCTTCTTCGTATCTCAGTCTTCAATGTGAGGATAAAACACTGAGTAGGATTTTTCCTAATAAACCTGCTAGGAGAGGGAAATGGAGTCTGCTACTCATTTTGTACCAGTGTCTCCTAAGATGGCACTTAGTTCAGGTTTTTACAATTTATGAAAAATGTATTTTATATTGTGAATTTACAGTGTAATATATGTATTGTTTTGGTTAAGGACACATACTCTGTAGGATTGCAGTTCCCAATGGGAGTAAAAAGTGAATTTGGGGGTGAGAGAGTAAGAGAGCAGAGAAATATCAAAATTAAGTGGGGGTCCCTTTCAGGCTACCTAACCTCCTGCCAGGAGTCTGACATGCATGTCTACTCTTCACCCTCAAAGGAGGGTGGCCTAGAGGGGAAGGATATAGCTCAGTGGAAGAGCGTGTGCTTAGCATACATGAGTTCTTGGGTTCAATCTCCAGTACTTTTATTAGAATAAATAAATAAAAACCTAACTACCTCTTCCCCCCAAAAAACTTTTTTAAAAAAAGGAGGGTGGCCTCAAAGAAAGCTTTTTTACATGATTTTATACTGCTTCTTTCCTTTGTCACTCCCAATGCTTTTCCAGTGCCATTCCTACATTTCTCCCTGTTGGAACAACTGATTTAATGATAGTTTGAAAGTAACCTAAGATTGCCCTTTAGTTCTGTTCCAGCAAAACTATGCCATTTCAACTTTTACATTCCTTTTTTTTTTTTAACAGATATTGTGACTTGTTTAGCTACAGATTACTGTGGAATACATTTGATTTCTGGTTCCAGAGATACTACATGTATGATATGGCAAATAACACAACAGGTAGTCACACATTTAAATATTCTTGATTTAGATCATAGATTCACCCTGAGAATACTATTGAGATGTTCTAGTAGAATAAGGAATGTTTCTCTGGCACTGAATGGTTATTTGAGCTCCCTTGCATTCCGTTACTCCTCATTCTGTTCTGTCTTAATCGCCACATTTTTTCCTAGATGTATTGTTTAATTCATGACCTTATCTCATATTACCTTCCAAAAAGAACTCTTATTAACCTCTTCTAGGAAACAATTATTTTTCTCATCTTTGTTGACAAAATTCCTGATTTCCTTTCAGGTGGGACTCTTAGAAGGTATAGGTTTATAATTTTCATCAACCTTATTGTATAATCATGATAATGTTGGTCCGGGGAAGTGTCTTTTTTTCTTTATGGCTTCTGGATTTTCTGCCTTGCTTAGAAAAATAAGCAGTCTTTTCCCCACTCCAAGTTTATGAAAACATTCCCTTAAAATTTTCTTACAACACTTTTCTTGTTTTATATTTTTATATTTCAATCTTTAATCCATTTCTATATTTTATAATATAGAATAATTAATACCAGGTATATAATTATGTAGATATATAGTAGAATATATATAATGTTAATTACATAACAATGTAGAATATAAAAAATAATACGATTTTGTTTACTTCTGAGTAGAAAGTCATTTATGCCAACATAAATGATTACCCACTGAATTGGATCTTTTTCTAGATTCCCCATTCTTTTACACTTATCTATTTCTATGTCAACACCAAAATGTTTTTATTTTAATAGTTTAATATTTGATAAGGCAAATCTCCTCTCACTGTTTCCTTTATTTAAAAAAGTATTTTCAGCTATTCTTATATGAGTATTTACTCTTCTGTGTGAACTTTAAAAGTATTTTAACCATACCTTCCTTTCAAAATCTCCAGCTTAGTCTTAGTGAAATCATATTTAATTTGTATGTTAATTTGGTATAAATTGACATTTTTATAATTATTCCTATCCAGAAATAGGAAATGTCTTTCCATATTTATTTCAGGTGTTTTTTCAGTGTCTTTGGTAAAATTTTATAATTTTTTTTCCGTTTAGGTCCTGTGTTTTGTTATATTTACTTCTATCATATTTTTATGACTATTTCAGTGGGATTTTTTAAAATCATTTTTATTTCTGACTATTGCTAGTATAAAAAAGCTATTGATTTCTATACAGTTATCTTATATTTAATCAGTTTACCAAATCCTCTTATCCAGGTCTCATATTTATTAGTATTTTTTGGATTTTCTGAAAAGATAGATTATACATGTTGGTTTTTTTTATCTTTTCCAGCATACTAATTATTTCATTTTCTTATCCTATTACATTGCAAATATAATAAAGGAAGAAGATTTTAGTGAGCAGCCCTGTCTCATGTTTGACTTTGATGAAATTGCCTTCACTTTTGTGCCATTTAGTGTACTGTTTGCTATTGGGTTTCACTAGTGTTTTTTTCTATTTCAACTGTTATTTTCCTTCTGTTGCTTTTTTCTTTGGTAGCTTTTTAGTTTTAATAAAATTTTAATTTACAGGAAAGATACAGAGGTAGTACATTTTTGCCATTTGTCTTAACATTCTCTCCTGCTCCTTCTCTCTGTATTTTACTTTTTTTGTAAGCATTTTAAAAGTTGTAGATATTATTTTCCTTTACACCTAAACAATTCAGTGTATGTTTTCTAAGAACAAAGACATTCTTATACATAACCACCGTGCAATTATCAACATTTATTAACATTTATATAATATTATTTAATCCACAGTCCAAGTTCTAATTTTGTTGGTAGTCCTAATAATGTCCTTTACAGATATTTTTTTTCCAGTTTCTCTTCCTTTTTAAAATTTACAGTTTTTCCTTTATTTTTCTTAAGGTAATGTATTATGTTGAGAAGTGTCCTAGCTTTGAATCATCCTTGAATTCCTATATAATTCGTGGTGGTGTTACATTTTACTGCAGGATTTTATTTGCTAATACTTTAATCATTTCTCTACTTAAAAAAGGAATAAATCTGTTTTTATTCTGTCTTTGCTTGTTTAGTATTGGGATATGCAATCTTTATAGAATGACTTTGTGAAGAGTCTCTCTTCCTCTGTAACTTGAATTACTTACATAATATAGAAAATATCTGATTTTTAAAAATTAGATAGAGTGCACTAAACACTCAGACTGATACTCTTAGAGGAAGACAAATATGACCCAGATAATAATACAGTGTCCAGGGGAATTCATCCACATTATATAATGTTAGTAAAAGATCTGGACATTTATTTACAATAATCATAAAACAAATACCATTCAAACTATTCAAACATTCTGTATCATAGAAAGTAATGTACCAAGCAAAGCACACTAAAAACAGATGAAGAAAAATTCAAGTACAGAGAGGTTCCCTGCAATAAAACTGTGCTATTAGAAGAACACAGTAAGAGTATCAATTCAATAAAATAAGACCGCAAAGATGAAATTATAAAATAGCATAATAAGATGAAAAGGGAAATTGGAGAAGAATCAAACTGAAATTAAAACTGATACCATTGCAATTATAAATAAATCCAGAGCAGAAACAATGAGGAACAATTTGATGTGACTGAAAATCAAATTATTAACAAAGGAAGATTTAAAATAATCAAAATGAATACAAATGAAAAAACAAAAGGATTAAAGCAATTTGAAAAAGAGTAATAGCTATAGAAATCAAATACAAGTCAGCATAAAGATAATTTTTGTCTCTGAAATAAGAATGCCAATAAATGAAATAGGTAAAGTGTTCAGAGATATAATACAAAAAGCTTCCCTGAAGGAGAGGAAGGATAAATCTGCAGATGAAAAGGGCAAATAATACACCTGTTAAAATTAATCCAACACAGTCAACTTTGAAACTCTTCAGATTTAGTTTCTGAGCTTCAAGAGATTGAGAATAATTTAAGAATCCAAAGAGAAACACAAAAATGGGTACTACTCTGAATAGACTTAGTGGTAAAAACTATTTGCAGTGTCAGTTTGTGAGCAGACAGTTTAAATACAGGATAAAGCTTTCTATAGAGAACAGACTATAAGACAGTTACCTTTGCTTTTCTGTTTTAATATTAGGGAGGTACTCCCGTGGGCTTAGCATCTAAACCCTTTCAGATTCTGTATGGACACACTGATGAGGTACTGAGTGTTGGCATCAGCACTGAGCTAGACATGGCAGTGTCTGGATCAAGGGTAAGATTTCACCTTTAAAAATACTGATTTTTTTTGTTTGTTTAAATTAAGAAGCAATATTTATATTTAAAATTTTTTCTAGGGGTATTGGTAAAAGCACAGAAATTTTATACTGTGTTTGTGTAGGACTTTGTAAAAGTAGAAAAATACAGAAAGAAAAAACTTAAAAGAGACTGGATTCTACTTGAGGATTTTACTGGTCTTATTAGTTAAGAGAGGAAAGCATTTTATGAAATAAAATGCTATATGAAATTTCAAGATTGGAATTATTCCTAAAGTACATATGTCCTTGGTAAAATAATCATTTTCTCCATGCCCTTCCCATATTTCTTTATCTTGCTCGCTTTCTTTTCTTACTTTTTGTTCTTCTTTTCCTTTGTCTTTTCATTTTCTAATATTTCCTGTATAGGATGGCACTGTGATTATACATACCATTCAGAAAGGTCAGTACATGAGGACTTTACGACCACCTTGTGAGAGTTCCCTGCTCCTGACCATTCCCAATTTGGCTATATCTTGGGAGGGACATATTGTCATCTACTCCAGCATTGAAGAAAGAACCACCCTCAAGGTATATACCAGTTTCATGAATTAGGGCTAGACTGTTTATAAGCTTATCTTTTCCTTCCCACAATATATTTATGAGGCATTTTGAGGAAGGAAAGAACACCGTATTTTGAAAAGGATGTTTTCCTTTCATGTTCCATTTGTTTATTCCCTATCACAATCTTAGCCTCACGTTTGATTTTGTTTTAGGAATTTCTAAAAACCTATATGATTTCAAAAATAATTTCTGATTATGTGAGACTTCCTAAGCTTAGGTGGAAATTATAACCAAATAAATTCTTTTTGCACAAGGCCGGGTATAAATAAATAAGCCGTGAATTTTATATGTTTATTTCCTTTCAGTAATAAAGCTTTTTCAAAATTAAGCAAAATTTTTTGTTTTGTTTTAGGAATATGGGTTTTTTTTGGATGAGATTTTAGGTTCTTTGGGAGGAGTAAGAGTTCTTGTTTAATATTTATTTATCTAGCAATCTGATTGAAATAACTTTAACAATATTTTCTACATACTTTCTCTTTAAGCATACCTATGTGTTTATTCCAAAATTTTAAACCCAGTCATCATTCTGTTATAGTCATAGCTTTAATTGACAATATTAAAATTCAGTTTTAATTTGAGATCATTAAATTTTCTTCAACGAATCTTTGCAGGATAAGAATGCATTGCATTTGTTTTCCATAAATGGCAAGTATCTAAGGTCTCATATCCTGAAGGAACAAGTATCAGATATGTGTGTAATTGGAGAACACATTGTCACAGGCAGCTTACAAGGGTTCCTGTCCATAAGAGATCTCCACAGGTAAATATTAAGAATTCTGAAGAATCACTTAGGAAAATGCAGTAGTATTTTCAGCCTAGAGAGAATGGAAATCTATAATCTAAAATTTCTAATCATTTGGTTTATCATTTATTATAAACATGTCTTTTTTGGCAACTATGAAGAAAAATGGAGAAGCTAAAGTATTTCTGGATTGGTAAATGAAATGTAAATGTACATTTTTAAAATAGAACATTTTTTTATGTACCTTTACCATAATTAAAGAAATTTTTAATAGCCAGAAAAAATATTTTTCATAATGCCAATCCTGGATAATGAATTTGGAAATGTGTCTAATTATAGTTTGAATTTTTACAAAGTTGGGTTTTAAAAAGTTTTTTCAATTGTGGTAAAATTAAGTATTTTTAAGGCCAGCATATCAGTTCATGATTGTGTATGTATATATTTAAAATAAGTAAGGAGTCTTGTGTTATTTTAACCCAGTGAAGGAAAGAATGTTTGAAAAGTGGATATGTTTTTAAGTTTGGTATTCATATTTACTAACTTATACACACAAAGCACTTTTACTCCCTGCGTGCCCACATCCATTCTTTTATTTTCTTCTCTTTTTAAAAAATTTGCTGTGCCTTATTTATACTCCTCAGACTATCTTGGTCCCTCCCAAAAACCTTTCTTCTGAATCATTTCCTTATCCAGAGTGTTTTCTTATTGCATTCATATCAGTATCACTTCTGTACCAACATCACTTCACTGTCTTTGTATTTTCCTTCTTATTTTTATCATTCTTCCTCTTATAGTAGAGCACTGAGTCCACATTTCACTAATAACTTTCCAGTGTTTTGTTTTGCAACTCTGATTTTACAGTGTTGTTAGGAGAATCCCAAATTAGAAGAAAAAAAACAATGGAATCTTTTAGCAGGTTCGTTTAGATCATAGTATGTACATCCTAAGATTCATCGTTGTCTAATCATAAAAACTGTGAGCATTTTTCATAATGGAATATTATATTGTCATATCGTATTATATTTTAAAATATTTTCTTTTAAGAGAAAGCTAATAGAACAATTTTTTTGACCTCATCCTCCACCAATACACACTTTTTGAGGTTTTGCCCTTTTTATCCAACTTTCCCTTATTAATCTACAAGGTGAAAATCATTTTGTGAGAGCACATATATGTGGTTAGGAGGAAAACAGATGAAAATAGAGAAAAAGTCTGTTAAGAATTTTAAGTAATGCTATAAATGTGGGCTGTTGTGTCACTCAGTTTCTGAACCTAAGTTCCAACATCTGTAAAATTAGAATGCAGAACTAGACGATCAGTAAGTTATCTTCCTGGTATAAAATTCTGTGAATCCATTATATATCGATGTAATTGTGTGTGTGTTTTTTATTTCTCTTCTAGCTTGAATCTCAGCATCAACCCATTAGCCATGCGATTGCCTATCCGCTGTGTTTGTGTAACCAAAGAAAATAGCCATATTCTTGTAGGATTAGAAGATGGCAAATTGATTGTAGTGGGTGTTGGCAAGCCAGCTGAGGTAAAACCTAGCATCAAGAATTTAATTTCCCGTACGGTTGGGGATTCCTTTGGTTCTACTGTATTTCAAATGAATCAGAAGTCTCCATTATGGATAAACAAATTGAAAAACAAATTTGATTTTTCAAAGTACAGTAAATGAAAGGGTATAAAGCTGGTATTCAAGAGTGATGTTTATATATGTTATTGAAATCACACATTTAGCAGTTTCCATCTATAACTCTATGAATAAGAAAGTTCTTTTATTCTTTGTCTTTCTAAATCTAGATTTAAGACCACTCCTGGAATTTTTAATACATAAAAGAATTTATAAAAAATGGAATATAGACTCAAACAACAAAACTACTAATTTAATTTCAGTAAATATTCTTCATGATTGTATGTCAGTTGTCCTTTTATAAAAGCATCGTTTTTTTACTTGGAACTACAAATATCCCTATATACTGTGCTAATTCTCAATGAGTTACCTATAGTTACTGTAAGTTTATTTGCCAGTGGTTTATCATTTACTGAATATTAAGATATCATAAATCTAATACTGTTCCTAAGAAACCTTAGTGACTATACACCAAGTAATCTAGTGATTCCTTTAAGAAACTTAGTTTATTACATAGAGTCATACTTAAGCATTACACATTTTTATTGATACCATTGGTCTTTTCTGAGAAATCTCAAATACGACATCTGTAGGGATTTTTTCAAGAGAAGACATTACTGAATAACACTGTCAGTGATAATAATAAATTTATCTTAAGTCATGGGAACCTTTTTTTGTATATTTTAAGATTTTGTTAATCCTTGTACTCTTTTTCAGGGTATTATTTTAACAAGAGGTCTTATTAAATGAAAGTGATTGCAACATTTAGTTTCAGGTGTAACGGTCCCCCAGACAATGTCAGCATGTCCAAATCTTGGTATTCCACTTATATTTAAAACACTTTAAGCATTTTCCCATTCAACAGTAATAGAGTTTCTAGATTAATATATTTCCCAAGTAAAAATTGCCCTCCTGTCCTCTGCTGATGTGATGATTACTTGAGAATGCTGCTCAGAGTGTTTCACTTTCTGTGGTTTACTCAAGTGCCTTTAAATTTGATTGTCCTCCAACTTAGGTAATTTGTTAGTTTCTGATTATACTGAATTTTTAACAACTGAAATGACAATATGCACACACATTTGAAAAAAATTGGTTAAAAAAAAAAACACCTAAGCAGCTTCATTTCATAGGCCTAAAGTAATATGTTGTAATATTTACCAAGTAAATTTTTGATCCTTATTGAAAGATTTATATAGTCTACAACACATAGAATTTGAATTATGTGTAGGGCTTGAATAAAATTATTTTTAAATCTATTTTACATCCTTGGATGTATCAGCTGAAATATGGATTTAATTTAGTAATAAATAATCTAATTGAATACTTTGAATTTTGCATAATTAAGATATAATTATAAATGAAAACATAGAAATTAAATCGGTAAATAGTTATGAAAAGAGTTCTATTGCAACATTTATTTTTATCTGAAAGTCAAAATCTTGATTATTATGTATTTTTAAATCATGTATCAGTTTTGTATATTATGCTGTCAGTATGAAATCCATATTTATAAATTAGATGGTACAGTGGTACCAGATTAATGGAAATTATGTTTTTGGAAATACATCTGGAAATGGAAATGCAAATGCAGAACAGACATGCCAGAGTGTCTTTGCCTGAGACTTATCTTTTATCACGCCAATAAATGGACCCTAGAAAAGTAGCCATTAAAAAAGGGTGGCAGCTGAAACACCATTAAAAAATAGTTTGCTCTTGGGAAAGTAATTTCAACAAATTATATGGTTAGATTGAGAAGTGTTTCCCATGAGGGGTTTTGTTGCCCTGTAAAGAAATAAAAGCACTTTTAGAGGAGTATTTACTCACTGATTCAATTCATATTTAATGAATAATTGCTATATGCTGAGAAATGTGCTGGGTGGCAAAATTTAATGGTGGAAGAAATGTGATTTTTCTTACCTTTAAGGAGTTTATGCTGTTCTTACTTTCTAAATTACTTTTTATCATTCTATTGTTAAAGAGTTTTTTAAATTATTAGATCAAAATATTTTAAAATTACTTTCTTTTCATCAAAATATTATTTTACTTTCTCCTTATCATTGTGATTGTCATTAATAGTATTGCAAATACAAGAGGCAAAAACTCCCCAAACTTATGTCTTTTTAGCCACATTAAGTATAATTTGAGAAGATTGCTTTAATGAAGTAAAATATAGTTTTGTGAATATATAAAATAAAGGAGTCTGATCATTTTGACATAACTGGCACATTTAATTTAAAAATTTGTACATTGGCATTAGATTTTTCTCAGCTGAAAGACAATGTAGATTATTATTAATTAAGAATCATTAAAATGTTAATGATTCTGCTAACAAAACCTATTTCTTCTTCATTCTACAAAATCAATGTCTTGTTTATCAATTTCATTCATCCTTTTTTTTTTCTTTCTTAATAACTTCTATTCTTCATTTCTCTGGATTAAACAGATGCGTTCAGGTCAGCTTTCTCGAAAATTGTGGGGATCTAGCAAGCGGCTCAGCCAGATTTCAGCTGGAGAAACTGAATATAATACTCAAGATTCCAAGTGATTGTTGTTTCCGCCTTCTGTCATAGATAACTGAAACTTGATTTATTGCTTTGTCACTTTAACCACATCTCTCAACTATCTTAAATGTTTCAGGGCTTTTATCCCTGCAAATCATCTAGGAGTTACCAAAATTTGGTATGGCATGTGTATAAAGATGTTATATTATTTTCCACTTTAAAAATTTCTGATACTATCACTGAATCCAATCTTACAAACTAATTCTTATTTTACACTAAGATGAATTTGAGGAAATACATTTGACTTGATTTAGTGGTTTATTCCTAAAGATCATTAGATCCATTTAAAAAAAACAAACTTCTAAAAATGAAGAAATTAGATTTATTTACTTACTCTAAACAGCAAAATTTGAGATATTTCTAATAAAAAAGTAGAGATAATGGGACAGTTGAGAGACATGGCTTTTAATACATTCTTTAGTTAATCACTTTCCTATTTACTGACCACCATATTTAAAAAATCAATTTATTTATGGAACTTCTGATTGGAAGTAGTATTTTGAAGGCATCTGTTGCATACTTGGATTTTCAGAACCCAGTATAAATTCCAGATTTTCATGATGAATTGAAAAAAAGACTTTTGAAACTGGTACATTGGCTCCTCACACTACTATTTAGCATATTACTAATGAGAATTTACTGCAATGGATTATTATCCTTAAATAATAAAGCTTGAGTAGGATTGAAAGAAACTAGAGATACCATTTTACAGATATATTTCATTAGTAGTATAGTTAAGGAAAATGCTGATTATGATTTTGACAGTTGGGTCCTTTAAAAGTAGCATGTGCAGCTCAATTTACATTTGCAAACTTTGAAATTTCTTGGATTTTTTTTTGTTTATTAAAGAAACACTGTTTCCCCCCAGTAATTATTGGAAGTTAGCAGTGATACTCAAATATACTACATTTTTAACAATTTCATGTGATTGATGAATGAACTGAAAAGATATGATAACTTAAACTAGTCATCTAGGTATAGTAATTTTTTAAGTACCCATTTCTATTTAATGTTATGTATATCTTTTAGGATAACAATTAATTTTATTATACATAGCTAGATGTTAACATTACGCTTTGCTATTCAAGATTTTTAAGTAAAAGCCTGATAGATTTATTTTGGAATTTGAAAAGATTGTTAAACCTTGTGCTTTTATAAGGTCATCTTTTGAGTTAGATCAGAGAGCTTTTACAACCATGAGTGTCCTTAATATGAGATTCCTCAGGTTTTGGGGGAATTTTTGAATCCCCTAAAGTTGTGTGGATATTCTGTATGTTAACTGCATATTTTTCAGGGATGAATGGTTGTGTGGCTTTCCTAGAGAGGTCTGTGATGAAGGAAAAAGAAGACTTTTTACAATAATACATTTTAAAAATAATAATATTCTTTTTTATTTCATAAATCATAGATTTCCTTATATCCCACTGTCTTCTCAATTGTGAGAAATTTTTCCTCTGTAGTTCTCTCCTGTTGCCCACAGTATGTAGTACCCTTTTCTTTATAATCCTATGAGTGAGTAAAAAATTTATGAGAAGTAAAGGATACTGTTTAGGGAAACTTTTTGATAGATTCCATCCGCTTGAGTCAGGATTAATAAAAGTTTATAGAAGAATTTTCTTTATAGTTACTTAAAATCCGCTGTTTTATTCAGTGAAAAATAGTTTTAGGTGAGTCACACTGAAATAAACTGATGCAGCAAGTGTAAAATAGAGCATATGTAAATGTGAACGTTTCAGTTTTGAGGGCTTCAGGAATTAGTGGTTAAAATGTTTCAAACCAGTCAGTATAGATAAGTATGATTTATTGCGATTTATTGCTTCAATTAGTTTATTTCATTCTATTTTCATTTTTTATCTTACGTGTTTTTGGAGGTTTCAAGTTAGCAGAACCAAAATGATTGATTTTTGATATTTTAAATGGTGATTAACTTTCTGTAAGTCAAAACTTTGGAAATGTTTCTCTTGCTTAATTATCTAGAGATTTAGGCTTAAGGATGCCTTCTTTATTTTCAAGGTCACTTAATTGGTTTTAGAAATTATTTTGGGTGCTTATAAGTTACAAAAATGTTTAACTTAGATTACTAGGGGAACATTCCTAAATTTATGGTACTTTACTTTGCTACTGTTTAGATGGAGGAACTAAAGAAGCACGTTTTATAGCACAAATAGGAAGGAGCTTTGTTCACAGTAAATATCCTACATAGACTAACCGTAGATGTTCAGAGCAGTGGAATTAATCTTTGTATTACTTTTTCCAAAAAGTTAAAACCAAAAATGTAAAAATTTGAGGAAAAGCTTTATTTTAGGATAAAATAACAGTATTTTAAAAGAATGAAACTTAATTTAGTAAAATAAGCAAATATAGTAGTAGCATTGGCTGAATAATATATTCCTCTTTTAAACAGTTAAGCCCACTGAATTGAAAATCACTAGATAAAATCACTGGGAAGATATACTTTGAGGGATTCTGGTATAGTTAGATGTTATTTATAGAAATTATTTCTTTATTGTATAATGGGAGAAATGTGTGGTGTCATTAGAGTGCAATAACAAGTGGACATTTCAGTTGATGAATGTAATATCTCATCTTGGCTGTTATATAAAGTGTGTTGTCTTTGAGTAACTTTTCACCTGCTTTTGTTTCTTGACACTAGAGATGGAAATAAAAATCTCAGCATCCTGGTGATGCAGAGCGATTTATACTAAGATAATGATTATACTTTTAGAAAGTGAGGTCAGATATTAAAATATATAACAGCTGTGCTCACTTAGAGAACGGAGAAGCTTTATAAGATTTTCTTGAATTCTCCTCAATCAGTATTCTGTCATTACTTAGATAAAATTGGCAGAGAGAAGAAAAAATAGAGCAGGGCATGAAAATTAGGAAAGTATATAAAGTGAAGCTTGGCTAGTTGATTTAAAATCTTGTAAGCCTGTGAAGCTCATGTCATCTATGAATAGTTTCTATTAATTTCCTTTAGGTCACAGTGCTTTTTCAGATCACATCCTTTTGTAGGAGAGAAAACGCCAAGCATTCAGTTTGTCATTATAACAACACCAGTGAGGCTTCCTTTTTTCTCTATGTAAGGCATATAAAAATTATCCTTAAAGAACTCGTATTGAAAATTAGTTTTATGCCTCTAAAGGAACAAGTGTGCCCTCATAATTAATTAGAATTTAGATTTGAAAGTTGAATCTTAAACTAAGGTTTTTTTGTATTTTGTTTGAATAGGAGTAGGCAGAGGAAATTAACTTGAATATCCCATTTTTATTTAATGATGGTACATGACAACTGGTCTTTGCCTTTAAGTGTATTTTATATTGTTACTACTAAAGAAATCACTAATGGAAATCTTTTAATTGAATTTAAGGAGGTTAGCTCCTTTTATATATATATATATATTTATATTTATAAAGTGAGTGGCATTGTCTTTATCACCTTTCCAATGAAAAGATGCAAGTGCATGGACTATGTTAAATATAAATATTATATAAATGTTAAATAATATATAATATGTAATGTCATGGCAGGGGTGTGTATGTGTGAAAGTTGGTCCCCTCAAATACATCGTTAAACTTGTCTTCCATAAATAAGTTCCTAAACCTGTCTTTAGAATATAGTTTTTGACTGATACAAGAAATGAAATATATTCTTTTTTTCTAAATCTAATCTGTTGTTTTCCTTTATCAGCCAGACTCATAGCTTGTTCTGATTACTATTCCTCTTATCAGCTAAAACCTTTCTTCCCCAGTAAGTGACCAGCCTTAAACATTCTTATCACTCTCAACAAGTATCTATTTCCAGTATTCTCTTTGCCTAATTCATTTATCATACGTACTCAGCATTTGATTTGCTTTAAACTTGATCATCCAGGACATTGTTCTGGAGAGTTTTCCTATATCAGAGTCCTGTTGTGCTTTTTCTGATGACATTAGGCAACAATGTGGTGTTGTCAATCATCATTTCAATATTATTCAAATGTTGGCCACAACTTTACTTCTTTAATTTGAATCTAGCATTTCCTAGGTCATTGTTTCTTAATTGAGATTGCAGATCAGATTTCTCTGTAAAGTTTTATAAATTTACAGAAGTCTAGGCACTACTCTGGACCTTCTGAATCTCCTTACTTGATATTCTTGGTACAAAAAATTGTCTCAGGGTTATTGTGTTAAATCTTGAAGTATTTCCTCTGTAGAAATTATATCCATTAATTTTTATAAATTAGATCTAATATTCACAGGCTTATTTTAAAATAGGTTTAATCATTATCCTTGGAGACATTTTGTCTAAAACTTGCTTAGAATGGCTTTCTTATCTTTGTTTTGCATGCCATAGAAACCACCAAATTTCCTTTGTAGTTTGCATTGTTTTTATCATAAACCCTCTTCGGACCTTTCATGTTTGAAAATTATAACTAATATTTGCCTCCAAAAAAGCGTGTTTACTTTTATTAACTCCTAGTGATTATCAGTGAATATTTTACATATCTGAATTAGGTAACACTTTAAGTATTAATAAAAAACATGAACAACAAAATGCTAGATTTAAAACATAGATCTTTTGTAACCTGAAGCTAGTAATTAGTAGATTCTTCATAATTAAAAAGCATTGAGTAAATTCCCTAAGTACTTCTCATGACTTTTGTAGGTTTAGCTTCCATGTAGAAATAATCTTTAACTATTCATATGAAAAGTCCTAGTATTACAAAAATAAAGCATTAACATTTAAGATATTTAGGCCTGCACTGGAAGTAATTCAATTTTCTGCATTAAAAATACAAGGCCATCATAAACTATAGGAGTTGTGTTATTTTCTTCAGTATAAGAACCTTGTGTAAAAGTGGCTGTCTTATGAGGTACTTTTCTGGTAGATTGTACTAATTCATCAGACAAATCTTAGATTATCTCATGGACATTTGTCACATATAAATGATTTCTAAACACATTGCAGGATTTGGACCTATGAAGCAATTGGCTTTAGTGAAAAATAAGAGGACAGAGATAAAACTGTATTTACTTTTGTCTTTAACGCCTCTAATCTTATGAACTGAAAGTTCAGAGGAGAAGAATAAGTAGAAAGTCACTAATCCAGCAGTTGTTTTTCATGGTATAGTTTCAATACATTTCCTTAGAAACTTATTTTGCAAATATTACCATATAATAATAACAGCACAATATTGTCATTGAAAAAAATTACCTGTTCACTTTTCAAAGTTGACTGTTAGTGGAGTTTTGGATGTTTGTGTGGGTGTGTGTTTTCACTTTTAATATGATGGCTGCCTTATTATTTAAAATTTATAACTATTTTTGGGTGTAAAAAGTAATTAGCTATTTATAATACTATTACACAGTAGCACTGTAATTTGAGAATAAGAAAACAAGTTAGGATTTAGCTAGGATTGAAAAATAAAATTATATTTTATTGATTAAAGTATAAACTCACAAAAGAAGTCTTATTCCAATTGGACCTTTTAAAATTTTATTTTGGTAATATATTTCAGCAATATTCAATAATATTTTTAATGTATATTAAAACTAGAGGTCCTCTGGAACCAATATACTAAATAGTTAATGTTAAAATGATATTTTTGATGTTTCTTCTCTTGGAAAAATTTTCCCACAGTATCTGAGCAATGTGTTTTAAGATTTGTTGGGCTCAATCTTCAAATTAAAAAAAATACTCCTCATGTTTTGAAGGAAGAAAACCTTACCTGTGATAAACATATTATTTTGCCCTTTAAAATGCTAAAATTATAGTAATTAGTCAATAAACAGTTTATAAAGTGGTTCTGGTAAGGAGATGTCAGTTGTTAGACTTAACTAAAAAATCTTTGAACTCTTAGTTTCTTATATAGCAATTAAAGAGAATATTTATTCCTTTGGAATTTTGATTGCTTTCCTTGGGTAACTTTCAAAGTTTAATTATAATAGTTTCCACATTTCTTCCAAAATTATGGGCATATTACAATAGATTTTGCTATTAAAGATCTTTTATATTTTTGACTATTTTTTCCTATTATGTTCTATACTGCTCTCTGTCATTCATACATACCATAACCAAAAATTTTTTGTGGCTGTTTATGTTATAGTTAGCTTTACAGGAAACTATATGGCTGATCTGTTCTCTTCAGAAGCTTCTAATGGGTATGGCTTTCCTTCCCCCAACCATTTACTTGTATAGACATGGACCAAACAAATTAGCAAAAAATAATCAGAGATCTAGCCAGTCATTTTCTCTAAGATGCATTCTATGGAAGTGAACTTATTAAGAGACAAAAATATCAAACACATATGATTTGTCTCTTATGTCAATTTTTCTGGGAGCCAGATTAAATAGGAGCATTTCAGTGTTATCAGAGAGAGTGACAGTGACTTGAATGCATATATATGCACATAGTCAATTCAGTGGAGGATTGATGAAAATTTGGAATTGCTTATTAAAAAAAATACTTGCAAATCGTGCTGCTACTTAAATATTTAAGGAATTCAAAAAGTTGTGTAGTTACCGTAAAATGTTCCTTCTCATTTGTTCTACTGGAATTGACCAGGAAAAAGAGACTATTAAGCCTTATTTATATCTAATTATTGACTGTGCAAACTGTGACTCAGTGAATATCTGTATGCCAAAAAAAAAAAAAAAGGTTTTAAAGTTGAGGAAGTTTTAGATGTAATTAAGACATGTAAATAATTTTGATTAGTATTCTCATTATAATGAAGTTACTGTTCATTTGGTGCAATATGTTCTTCTCTTTCTCATCCTTTTAAAATTAAATGTAGAAGATGTATGTTTTATTTTATTACATTGAATGCAGTTTAAAATTTTTCAATGTGTGTATATGAGCTAATATTTGATTTGTTTCTGTATAGCATGATTGAAGATAATAATTGAAGATTTTGCACTTTTTTTAGTCTTTTGGAAATTTGTACTCTAACAATTTTTAAGAATGTACACTTATTTTGTGTATAATTAGATTTGTATATGAAAATGGTTTTGAATCAAATAAAAAATGATGTTACTTTCTTCAATTGATTTGTAATTCTCAATTTATAGTCTAATTATAACTTAGCATTGGCTATTTGAGTAGGCAAGGGATAGAATACAGTATAGTTTAAGCAGCAAATTGATCACTGCTTCTTTCTCAAATGAGCAGAACTTCTTTTGCAGTCCTCTGTGCACAAGATAAATATTTAATTGACCAGTTAATTGACCAGTTTTTGTCACCTATAACAACAGATATTAAGCTTTTTGTTTTAAGGCACCTCACAAACATGTTACCTTCCCCCACTCCACCCGCCAGGAAATGATCAAAAGTGGGAAATCTTCATTCGTAGTTAATCAAATAATACATTACATTGGTTTTTTCAAAAACATTTCTTTCCTTTCATGATTAAAGTCTTTTATTCATCAATTCTTGACAGTCTAGATGTTGACCTAATCCTGTACACTTTACACTTTTAGGTAAGGGTAATAGACTGAATTTAAGTAACTGTATTTCATTTTGCTCCATATCAAAATTCTGTTGGAACAGTGAAGGCATAAACCTACAGGGATGAAGACATAAACCTAGAAGGACAAAGAAAAAGAGAAGATAACCAATACAATTTTGGAAGGAAAATTAATGGATTCAAAATGGATGAATCTAGATTTACAAGGTGCCTAAGATAATGATAGGTACCTAAGTCAAAATCTCTCCACACATCCTCCAAAAAACCTATAGATAAACAAGAATACAACCTCAAAAACCCCATGCCTTCAAGATATCAAGAATGTAGATAACAAACTTCAAAATACTTCAAAATTGAAATATAAAAAAACAAATTACAACAGAGCTATCTCTTAAATTTCTACAGTAAGCCTTTACAGAGAGCAGGGAGAGCACAGAAAAACAGTAGGTGATTAAAGGACCTAAGATTGAACCTAAAAGCAAACACAAAACCTCCCAGAAAGAGAAAGCCCATCCTAAGTGGAAATACATTGAACAAGAGTTTGAGTGGATCAGAGTGCTGTATACAAAAAATGGACTTAGTGTGTAGGATTTGGTGCAGCAATCTCAGAAGATACTACTTACTGAGAAGAGTGCAGTCACTTTGGAGACTGGATGGTGAAGGAGGAAAAGGGGGAAATCTAGAATTTAGGATCCTTCATGGAAGAGAGAAAAATACTGAGAGATACATAATTCTACCTTGCACCCTCACCTCCCTGAAACTAAAATAAAAAAACTGCAATCCATTATCTGTCATGAACAATGACACAAAAATCCTTAAGTGACTATTAGAAGATCATTTCTAGCAATATGTAAAAAGCATAATGCATCATGACCAAGTGTGGTTCATCCCATGAATTTAAGGTTGGGTTCTACATTTCAGAAGTCACCTGTTCAAGATAAAAATTCTCAGCAGACTAAAAATAGAAGGGTTCTTAATAAAGTATATTTATGAAAAACCTATAGCTATCATAATATTTAATTATAAAAGACTGAATTCTCCCTAAATTAGGAATAACATAATATTCTCACTACTACTCAACATTGTACTGGAGACTAGTTAGTCCAATAAGGCAAGAAAAAAAATGATACTTATTGGAAAGGAAACAGTAAAAATATCCCTTTTTGTGGTTAATAAGTGTGTAGAAAATCTAAGATATCTACATACATGGAAAGCTAGAACTTTTTTAATAAATGAGTCTTGCAAAGTCACAAAATACAAGGTCAATGTACAAAAATAGACTGTACTCCTATACCAGTCATGAAAATTGAAATTCAAAACAATATAATTTACAATAACTTGAAAAAATGAAATACTTAGGAGAAAATGTAATAAAATATTTGTAGGACATGTACACTGAAATTACAAAGTATGGCTGGAAAATTAAAGAAAGCCTAAATAAATAGATTCGAAAAAAACAAAGACTGACTTTAAATTTTATAGGGAAATGCAAAGGATACAGAATGTCAAAACAATTTGAAAAAGAAGAAAGTTGGAAGACTTACATTCTCTAATTTCAAGAATTAGAGCTACAGTAATCCAGACATTGTGGACTATCCAGCATAAAGACAGATACGTAGACCAAAGAAAATAGAAACCCTTTTGATATAGCCATATATATGATGAATTGATTGTCTACAAATGTGCCAAAATAATTCAATGAGGAAAGAACAGCCTTCAACAAATGGTTCTGGAATAAAAGCTGTCATCTCTACCTTAAAAATCCACTTGAAGCAAATTATAGATGTAAAACCTACAACTGTAAACTTATAGATGAAATCGTAAGAATACGTTTTATAATCTAATGTCATAGCTGGAGAATCTGAGTTTAGGAAAGCTGAATCTTTTATAAAAAGGGCTGCAAGCAAACCTTCCTGACCTTTGCCCTGGAGGGATACATTATACTGATGAGTAAACAGAGTTGCCTTCTATTCCAGAAGGAAACTATCTCTACCTTCCAAGGTTGTTTGCTGTACAGACATCCTTGAGAAGTATGTCCAGAACAAAATGGAAGTTAATACCTTGCTCTTAAGAGTCTCAGTTTTCCAACCCTGCCCAATATCAGCTAAGTCTTATCAGACCAAGTCTTAAGGGCCATAGGGCAGAGGTAAGCTGCAAGAGCAAATATGCCAGATCCCCAAAGTATCCAACACTACTGCACCAGTGCCCCTTCCTCACCTAACATATTTGATCTTACTAGTGATTCTGTATGATCCTCCAGTATGGAGGAGAAAAAAGCCCAAGCTTGATTTACATATGGGACGACCCAGAATGTGGGTAAAGCCAAAACGGGTAGCAGGACTCTGACACTTCTATGTTCAGGTCAGCTTAGGTCAGTGGTTCTCAGTGCGTTGCTGTACCCCTCTCCCTCCCAGGCTGTCTGATTCTGCAGGTCTGGGGTGGGATGGAGAATCTGCATTTCTAGCATGTTCCCCCGTGCTTTTGCCGCTCCTGGTCCAGAGACCCCACTGTGAGAACCACTGGTTGAGATTTTTTAATCAGACTTAAATCCCTGGGAAAAGCGGGGGTCAAAGCAGAACGATGATAACTTCCAAAGTTTTCTGGAAGCCGGGGTTCAGCTCCGTCCTGAAGTCACAGCCCTCAGAGTCCGGCCTCCAGGGACGGCTGGGTCTTAACAGCCGCTCCTCGGCGCTCCATTGCTCTTCCCGCCAGCGCGGGCGGGCTTGGCCACGCCCCCAGCGGCCCATTCGCTCGCAGGTCCGCGGGAGCCCCCGCCTACTCGCGCATTCCTCGGCTCGGGCCAGGCTGAGGCGCTGCTGTCCGAGCGGGGGAGCCGAGACGTAGCTCCCGGGCGGAGGAGCCATGCTGGACTTCGCGATCTTCGCCGTTACCTTCCTGCTGGCGTTGGTGGGAGCGGTGCTCTATCTCTACCCGGTAACCGCCGTCTAGGCCCGCAGGGGCTCTGGCCGCCGCCCGAACTTCGGTCCCACCCGCACCCACGTCGCTCTGCCCGCCGCGGGCCTCAGGGGGCGGGCCCGAGGGAAGGCTCCCGCTCGGGCTCCAGCTCCATCCAGCTCCCGCCCCGCGCCGCCCAGCTCCCGGAGCACGTGACGCGGCCGGCGCTGAGGTTGGAGCGGCCGCACGACCACCCTCGGACGCAGGGTGGGGCAGGCGGGCTGGTGGCTCAGCTGCCGGGCAGCCGAGGGAAGGACGCGCGGCCGCCGGGGTGCTGAGGGCTGGTCCTGGGGGCCCGGCCTCCCTGCGCCTGGCAGCGCCCCGCCATTGTTACAGGGCGGGTCTGAAGTGGTTTGGTGGCTTCTGGGCAGTAACTGTGCCAACCCCAGTTCCGTTTTTCTGGTGTGTCTGAGTGGAAGTTCCAGGCTGCTCCATTCCTTTCTCCTTTCCTGAGGATTCTCCCAGTGTTTTTTGTGTAGTCTGCTTTTCTTTCTTTAGATCTGTCGCTCTTGGAATCCAAAGCCCTTAAGGTCCAGACCAGGTCTTGCTCCTCGCAGGGCCTCCTTCACAGGCTAAGGGGGTCCTGGAAAGAGCACTGAGCGGGGGGGGGGGGGGGGGGGTCGCTGTCAGCTTGACGTAGCCACGTGCCTTATCTTTGAATCCCGTTCTAACCTTTCTCCGTTTCTCTGCGGTCATCAACTTTAGAGGGTGGTTCTGAAAACCAAGAAACTAGTAGATGGGGAATCATCTGCAAAGCAAAGTGGTGGTTTTATAGAAACAGCTGTAAAGCAGCAGAACAGCGCCAAATACATCGCTGACAATGACAGAGCACCTTAAGTGTTCTTTTCAGAGCTGGTAAATGGGTTAGACTGGAATATTGCAAGACACAATCTGGAACTTTCAATATATCTTACTTTGTGAGAAACTAAACGTTTAGTGCTTCCAGGTTTTGAATTTTTGACCCTCCTTAAATGAGACTGCCCTTTGATTAGGAAGCAACACTGTTTATTCTTTCAACCAGTTATGTGCCAGACACGGTTCCATGTACTGAGAATACAACAGTAAACAAACCAGACAGAAAATTCCACACTCATGGAATTTATATTCTAGTGAGGTGAAACAATGTAAACAAATAACATGTATTTTGTTAGTGTTAAGTATTATGGAGTTAAATCAAGTTGGGAGTAGGTACCACTGTAATTTTAAAGTAGGATGATCAAGAGATGAGAAATTTAAAGAGACCTGAACGGTGAAGGAGTAAGCCATTCAGGTGTCTGGGAAAGCATTCCAGGCAAAGAGAACAAGTGCAGATTTTCAGGCAGAAACAAACCTGGTGTGTCCCAGGGAAACAAGGAGACCACGGTAACGGTGGCTGGAATGGAGTAAGAACAGAAGAAACTGCTCAGAAGGATACAGTCAGAATCATGGGGGCAAAGGGCAGATTTTAGTTGTAGGCTATTTTTATGGACTTGGCTTTGCAGAAGACTTGGCATTTTAAATTTAAGAGAATTAAAATTAATTTTATCAGTTAAAGTTTAAAAGAATCATTTTGGTTGCTATGTTAAGAATAGACTTATGTGTCTGGGGCAGGGGTGGACGTAGACAGAGTAGGAGAATATTATAACAATTTTGGTGAGAGGTGGTGTTGGCTTGACCAAGGTAGTGGTAGCAGAGATGGTGTGGAAGATAGGGGGTACACTTCATTTGGAGCATAGACAGTTCATCAATAGTTATCGAAGGGAAGGTAGAATATATGGGCACAAATGTAGGCAGACAGGTAGCTATGGTGTGGAAGTTATCTCCTGGTTGCTTTTATTTTTTCAGTGAAATAGAAATGGGATTGTCAGTTATTGGTGAGGATAGGGGGTTTGAAGAGAGTGAAGGAGCAAAATAGCCATCTAGAAGATTAAGAGAGTGAGGGACCAGGAATATGAGATTTC
Organism: Camelus dromedarius; assembly: GCF_036321535.1. Lineage (NCBI taxonomy): Eukaryota > Metazoa > Chordata > Mammalia > Artiodactyla > Camelidae > Camelus > Camelus dromedarius. The sequence goes on along the minus strand of NC_087439.1, from coordinate 69,997,477 downwards.
CAGGCAGCTCAGTTGAGGCTGATGAAATTAAAAGAAGACTAGTCACCATGGCTGTTTTTTCCCACCTGTTTTTCTTCAGCTGTGTGGAATCAGGGGCAGTTGACAGAATATTGGGTTTAATTAGAAATGTTTTGCTAGGTGACTATGACAGGACATGGGACAACGGAGTGTTTATCGTAACGGGCCATGGAATCTAAGTTGTGTAGAATGGAAAGTGAGTATACGAGTGGGTGGGTTAAAAGTCCTTTTGGGGTAAAAATAGTTTTGGAGTCAAGATATTAAAACTAGTAAGAAGGAAAAATAGGAGGTGCTTGGAGATTTGAATACTTGATGTTAAAACTCTGGAGATGTTGAAGTTACTGGTTATGTCAAGGTCTAGTGTATAACTATGGGAATGAGTGGCTGAGATCAGGTAGAGTTTTGAGTTGGAGACAGATGGGTCAGGGAAAAGGATAAACTTCTGTAGGAATTGGAGTCTGGGGGATGAGGAAGGACCTGGGGATGATAGTCTGGGCTTTGTGTGGTGTCTAATGTAAGTAAGGAAAAAGGTCATAGTAACATTATTCTGGACAGTAGTGAAGCTACAATTACCAGGGACATTGAAGTTTTGCAGGGTCTTGCCAGATGCATGCCAATTTTGCGATCCCTTTCATCAATTTAGCTACTTGGGAGATGTGGATATAGTACAGGGCAGGAGCCGAGCTTCTCCCCTGATGTTCTGGGACTCACTGTTTGTTTCTGCTATTTGAAGCAGAACCATCTTATCCAGGGAACACAGACTTCCGAGGCTCTGTCTTCACGCCTGCTGTTGGAGCTGTGGAAGCCAGGATGAGGGCAGTGGGGAGGAGTGGTACTTAGTAGTTGCACATTGTTAGAGGTTATACAATCCTCCCTGTCAATAGTTTTTGCCAAATATTTCAACATTTGTTTCATATTTCACTACTCAGTGAACTCTTTCAGATATTCAAAGACATCAGTTGTATTTTCTTTCTCATGAAGATACCTGTCTGGAGTCCTCCATCACTCTTCCCGGGTCAGTAGTGGTTACCGTCTCCTTCGGCTGTGTAGCTCCTGTCCTTTCCCTGTCAGAGTGGATGTTCTTTTTGCCTGAGTTGGATACCCTGTTTCCTGGGTGCTACATGAGTCTCTCCTCCTTTCCCTTTCCCTTCCTTTATTTGCTGCAGTGCACTGTTCTCCAGGAGTCTCCTAGGAAAGTGTGCATGGAAAATACATTTTGTGAGACCTTGCTTGTTTGAAAAATCTTTCTGTTCTAGCTTCACACTTGAGTGCTAGGTTGGAAATAATTTTCCCTTAGAATTATAGGGGCCACCACCCACCAGCCTGTTGTTCCTGAATCTAGAATCTACAGGTCTCGTTCTGGAAGGATGGCGATCACAGGAATGAGGTTTAAGGGATCTGTATACTGATTTTTTGCTAATTGTTAAAGTCTTGTGTCTTACCCTGCTTTTCTGGTTACTGAGTGCAAATCTAATTGCTTCTTAACAAGAATCCTCTGCAAACCCCCAGAGGAGGCCTCAACTACATCAATTACTGCTCCAAAGGCTTACCACTTTCAAAAACTGGTTGGATTATTCATCCACTGTTGTCTACTCTCCCATTCTGTTCATCCTTATTTCCTCCTTTTTTATTTCTTTACTTTGATTTTGTGGGATTTCAGGAAGAAGAGATGATAGATGAATGTTATCAGTCTTACTATGTGTAAAGAGAAATAAGGAAGCTTGTTACAATCAATAATTTCAGCACAGAAAATAGAAAGTAGGGTTTTTTATACCACTGACTTTATCTTTTTCTAATTATGGAGTTCTTTCCATCCTTTTCCCTACTTCCTATAATATTAAACATGACAAGTTTCCATTATTGATGAGACTATAGGACAAAATTACACATTTTAGGTTTTATTGTCATCAGTTAAATGCAAGTTACAGACAATATTGTCTAAGAAGTATTCTTGTAGGATTTAGTAGAAACTGTAAAACTCTTCAGTTAGTACCATTCAACCTAGTATCTCTCCTTTGGCATACATACCCCAGAAGAGGAAAGAAGTAAAGTTGTACAAAGATTTTCATAGCAGTACCTATAACAATGAAAAAATGGAAGAAAAAGAGGAAATAGCCTAGATGTTTCACAACAGTATAGCAAGAAAACAATTAAGCAATTCTGGCTACATGATAGAACACAGACAGTTATTAGCCTTTAGATGTTCAAATAAATAAAAAAAAATTATTCATTCATTTACATAGTGTTAAGTAGGGGGAAGAAAAGGGCAGAATGCCAAACAAATAAACTGGTTAGTACTAGTCAATATCATTGACAAAATTCAGAATTGATTCTGGAGTAAATATTTTAGGTTATTTTTTTCTGTAAATATTTATTAAAATCTGATTTTATAAAAAGTCTTATTAAGGTAATATGCTTGTTCTAAAATAACAAATAACACTGACCTCTAAACACAGCAACCATAAACCCAGTACAAAATTGCAAAAAATTAAAATTCCCCAAACTTTTCCTCAGTTCATTCATCAGAGATTCTCTTTAACAATGTGCTGTGGGTTATTTTGTCATTTATTTCTATACCAGAAACCTTACTGACTGTATGACCCTGATGATAATAATTACATTAAAGTAAAAAGTGAGTATCACATTATGTTTTGGTAACTTCTCTGACTAGAAAGAAGAGAACTGTTTTAGGAATGAAACTATTATAATCATTACGTTGATTTTTTTTTGAAAGCCAAGCCAGATGGGATCATATACAGTCTCAGATCAAAGAAAAATGTACTTGATTTAGGTTAATTGATGTAGAATGGATGTCAAATTCTTCAAACACCTTAGTTTAATTGATACAGAGGAGAAATATTAGGATAATTCTTTTCAATAAAAAGAATCTGGTTTTTATATTTTAATACAGCAATAATCCCTGAGTTTCAGCTGAATTGTAAAGCCATCATTTAAGGTCCTATAGATGTCTTGGCAAAACACATCTGACTTGTGGGATATATGATACTTCATTATATTAAGCTATTTAAAAATTTTCCCCTAAGGCTTCCAGACAAGCTGCAGGAATTCCGGGTATTACTCCAACAGAAGAAAAGTGAGTAATTATTTTTTTGGAATCAAGTAGAGTCAACCCTTAATTTTTGGATCAGAACTAAACCATATCTTTAGATTACTCAGCTTATTTAATTCTTCTGTTTTCTCTAATATTCTCTTTGAGTATACAGCCTAAACTTTGTTAAGAACAGAAAGGAAGCCTGCATAAATCAAAACCTTTAATTTCTTTCACTTTCCCTAGCTATAGCATGTTGAAAATAGAAAGACAGGATTAAGATAGAAGGAAGTAAGAAAAATTGCCAGAGCTGATTAAAAGCCTATGATTTAATAGTCAGTGATGATGTCCATTGCTACCTCAGAATAAGACGCTGCAAAAATTGGATAGTTATCCAGTGTCTAAGTCAGATGTTTCTTGTGTAGCTCTCTTATTTGATGTGAAGTGTTACAGAATTTCAAAATATCAGATAAATCTGTATCTAAATACAAATTTAAATAACTAAATAACTACCAAAAGTAAGAAGTCAAACATTATTGTTTTGGATTTTGCAGTAATTTGAATTTCATGTATCTTTGCCCTCATCTGTTGACACAGTTAATTCAGAGTCAACTAGTATTGTTCTTCTGATTCTTCAAGTTATCACTGATCATTTTGCTCTTTTCTCAGAGATGGTAATGTTCCAGATATTGTGAACAGTGGAAGTTTGCACGAGTTCCTGGTTAATTTGCATGAGAGATATGGGCCTGTGGTCTCTTTCTGGTTTGGCAGGCGCCTTGTGGTTAGTTTGGGCACTGTTGATGTCTTAAAACAGCATATCAACCCTAATAAGACATGTAAGTTTATTTTCTTTCTAATTAGCTAATCTTTATCTTTTAAGTGTCTATAAACGAAGACCCATACATTGTTCTTGGATAGGAACAGCTAACATTTAGTAAATGCTTTATTCTATATGACAGGCATTGTGCTGAAGTCTTTATATTCATTACCTCATTTAAGACACAGTTTTGTAAACTGATTATTTTTCCCTCTCAATTTATAAATATATACAAAAAAAATCCCAATGTAAATTCCAATGGGATTTTTTTGGAACCTGAAAAAAATAGTTCCAGGGTGCATCTGGAAGAGTAAAGGTATAAGAGTAGCCAAGAAACATCTAGAAAGACTGTTAATGAAGGGAATACTTGTACCATTAGGTGGAACGTGTATTATAAAGCTTGATGAATTTAAAGAATCTTGTCCTGTGATAGGACTAGATAGATTGATGGAATAGAGTAGGTAGTCCAGTAGACAAACCGAGTATGTATGATAAAGATAGCATTTTATTATAAAGGGGAAAGGTAATTAATGGCTTGGCAAAACTGGTTAGCTATTTGGAAAAAATAAACCTCAATCTCTGTCTTTATGTCAAAATAAATTCCAAATGACTAAAATTTAAAGTCATAAAAGTGATAGAAGAAAACATGATTAAACATAAAAATTTTTGAAGGGGTTGCTGTTAAGCCCATTCTCACCACGACATGAGATCTAGGAGCCATCAACCACAAGATGGGTAAATCTGTCTACATAAAAATGAAAAATTTCAGTACAATAAAAAACACATAGAGAAAGGATGAAGAAGAGAGAGAGGAAAATGTTGGCTACATACTATATTTCTATAAAATAAAAAGGTACCATGAAAAAGTTTAGAAGAGAAATGGGGAAACTGTTTACCACCTATACATGTATAAAGTAAATAAAAACTAATAAGAAAATAAAAATAAAATGTAATTGTAGATAAATGGGCAAAAGCAAGGTAATTAAGACAGGAAATACCAGTAAAGTGAATTAAAAGATTGCAGCCTCACTAATAACCAGTGTGCAAATAAAAATGAGATTCTCATTATCTGACCAGAAGAGGTGAAAAATATTGGCAAAACTTGTTGGTGAGGGATTGGAGAAATGTGGAGTGTAAATGTTTCACAAGCTCTCTGGAGAGATGGTTGGCAGTGGCCCTTGACTTAGCACTAATATCTTCAGGAAAAATCATAAGTTGATAATCACATAAATTAGAAAAGACATTTGTATTATTTGTAATAAAATAATTACAAATAAAGCAACTTAAAAATTTTTAATGGCTGAGCTAAAGGATACATTCAGGACTTAATATGCTAATACGGATTTATTTTATTTTGTTCATTAAATACTTGGATAGCAGTTACTATAGGCCAGCACTACTGTAACTGATTTAATCTTCAGAACACCTTATGAAGTAGGTACTGTGATTGTCCCCATTTTACAGAAGAGAAAACTGAGTTGCAGAGATGTTAAGTCATTTGCTCAAGGTCACACAGCTACTTAGTCATGGAGCTGGGACTTGATGCCAGGCAGTCTGGCCTGAGTTTGTGCTCTTAATCACTAAGGTTTCCACAAACTGGAAGGGTGGCTCTGTGAGGAAATACAGAGATGAGTAAAACCAGACATGGCCTCTGCTCCTCTTGAATTCACAGTCTAGTGCTGGGGAATGGAAGAAGCATGTAAACGGTATTCAAGTGATCACGCTAATAACTGGAGAAGTGCTCTGAAAGAAAGAACTGTAGTTCTTTCTAAAATCTGACAGGTTTTTCTGTCTGTCTCTGTTAGGAAATGTTAACAGCTCTAAAAAAGTCTCTAAAATATTTAACAGTGAGTATCTTTGTGCGGTGAGATTTAGATGAATTTATTTTCTTTGTACTTTACTGTATGTTTTAATTGTTTACAATGAGAGTATTTTTTCGTGTGTGTGAAAACAAGTCATTAAAGAAATACTTAAAAGTGAAAGAAAAGAATTTTTAGACTCAGCTAAATAATTTTAACTGTAACACTTGATGATTACACTCAAATCAATTTTGCTTTAATGTCAGTGGAGTGAGCTTTTTTAAAAAAATCAAAGATCTTGCTGTCATGTGAGTAGAAAATTTATGTAAGTATTGATGATTTACAGTGACATTCCCAGTTAGGATATAGTATTCTTGCCAATTTTTATTGCCTCTTGAACTGTTCATATTTAGGAAAGGCAAGGGAGTTGTTTTAAAAAACTGTTCTTACCCTCAGCTACAGTCTCATACTTCCCTGATCTCTGTTCTTTTGCTGGAGATTTTTTTCTTTTGTGTGATGACTTTGACTTAGAAACATTTAATTTGTCTCTTTCAGCGGACCCTTTTGAAACCATGCTAAAGTCATTATTAAGGTATCAGTCTGGTTGTGGGAACGTGAGTGAAAACCACATGAGGAAAAAATTGTATGAAAATGGTGTGACTAATTCCCTGCAGAGTAATTTTGCTCTCCTGCTAAAGGTAAGGCGATATAGTTTGGCCTGGAGTTCTATCGTACAGATAATAGTATATGGATCTTCGTTGACGTACGATGGGGTTACATCATGATACACCCATTGTAAGTTGAAAAATGTCAGAAGTTGAAAATGCATTTAATACACCCAGCCTACCAAACATCATAGTTTAGCCTTGTCTGCCTTAAGAACACTTACATTAGCCTATAGTTGGGCAAAATCATCTAACATAAAGCCTATTTTATAATAAGTGTTGAATAGCTTATGTAATCTATTGATTACTGTACTGAAAGTGAAAAACAGAATGATTGGGTACAGAATGGTTATACGTTTCTGGGCTGGGTACCCTCATGATCTCATGGCTGACTGGGAGCTGTGGCTCCTGCTGCGGCCCAGAGTCATGAGAGAAATGTACCACATGGCTAGTCTGGGAGAAGATCAAAATAAAAGATTCAAAGTACAGTTTCTACTGAATGCATATTGCTTTTGGTAAAACTGAAAAACTCTAAGTCAGGGGCTGTCTATTTTTTGACTACTGGTGTGTCTTATTTTAATTAATTAATTAATTTTTTCTATTTAAAATTTTTACTTTTAATTAAAAAAATTTAAAATTTCATTTTAATTAAAAAGTCTTTTCCCTGAAGACAATTGGTGTGTCTTGTCTTTGCTACTCTTTTTTTACCTGTCTTTTCAAGCTGATATTTATTCTTTTGAAATTCTAAAACAAAACAAACAAGAACAAAACAAAAATCTCAACACCCAGACTCCCTGTGTAAGTTGGAATGATGGGAATGGAGAGAACCTGAAGAAATTCTTTGTATCAATAGATTTGCCCTTTGTTGAAATACTCTAAACCAGTGTTTCCCAAAATACGGTCTGAACTCACCTGAAACACTCTTGTTAAAGATGCAGATTACGGGGACTCTACTTGGACAAACTTAGTCACTGGGAGGGGAGCTGATATTTTCAAGAAGCTTGACAAATGATTTACTAAGTTTGAGAGCAATACTACTACATACCATTTCCTTTTTGTCTCTAAAGATCCTTAGTCGAGCCCTGTGTGCTACCTGACAGTCCTCTGAACCCGCACAGGACTGTTCCAAACCTTCACCCTTGTTCTAGTGTTGCCAGTCTGCCCACCCTCTCTGCTTGCTGGAGATGTCCTTGCCTCCTGCTTTGCTGAGACTGTTGAGTCTGTTACATGTGAACTCACTTAATATCCTGTTCCCCCATCAGCAAACTCTGTTTATCCCAATCCTTTGTTCTTTCTTCTCATTTTAAGCCTTAAAAAAATCCTTCCTTCTATCCAAAGCTAATCCATCCATTTGTGCCATTTAAAAATAATGTAATTATGAAAGTAATATATGGTTGCTGAAGAAAACATGGAAAATCTAACAGTATAAAGAATCACCCATAAATTAACTATAGATTTTTTTAATATGTTTGAGATCATATTGTATGTACAATTTTGCATTCTTCTTCACTTTATAACATATCGTAAGCATTTTCCCATCATTAAAAAATTTCTACGGAGAGGGATAAATTAGGAGTTTGGGATTAACAGATACACATTATAGTATATAAAATAATTAAACAAGGACCTACATAGGGATAGCACAGGGAACAATGTTCAATTTCTTGTAATAACCTATAATGGAAAATAATCTGAAACAATAATATGTATATGTATAATTGAATCACTTTGGTTTATACCTGAAACCAACATTGTGAATCAGCTACACTTCAATAAAAAATAAAATTTAAAAAAATGTCCAAAAATAACTGAAATTATTCTTTTTCCTGATAGTCATTTTATAAAATCTGGAAACATTTTAAAAAGTCCTAAGGAAAATATAAACATTTATACTGCTATTCATTACCCAGTGATAACTGTGTTTAACATTTTAAAACAGTTTCCATCATTCCAGTCTTTTCTGTGTACAGTAGAATTGTGATCAGCTTATACTGTAGAGATAGTTTTAGTTTCTGCATTTTTATTTACCATTATATTGTTTGTATTTCTTAACACTAAGTATTCTTTGAAAATTATATTTGGAAAGAGTCTTTAATGTCAGTTTTACTCTCTGAATATCTATGTCACTCCACCAGCACTGCCACTGTCCTACTTTAAGCTTCCGTCATCTTCTGTGGATTGCTTGTTTCTCTGCCTTGTCCCTGCCTTTCTCCGGTTTCTCCCCTCTGCAGCGATTCTTAAATTTTTTTTTTTATGACATGTACCCCTTGGCAGTTTTAGTGAAACCTACAGACCCCTTCTGAGAATAACATTTGAAAATGTGTAACTACAAAAGAAACCAACATAGTTATCAAAATACTATTTTTTTAAAAGCTTGTGATATTATATGTGCTTTTTTGTTAATGTATTAAATAACAAGATCTAGCAATGCTTCCCAAAACTCACACAATTTTTAAGTAATCATGTTGGGAGGGACAAAACCATTATTTTGAGAGTTTTGCAATAACCATAATACAGTGTGAACATATTTGAGATTTGTATTGGTGACAAATTTAAAGGGCCTATAGTTTACAATCAAAGGAGATGCTAAGTTTTGTTAAGAGGTTGGTGAAGAATAAAGATTTCCCCCGCCTCCGCCAAGTTCATAAAGTCCTGGATTCTGTGCACAGACTCTTTGGTATCTGTGGACTGGATGTTCAGAACCCCTGAGAACAGATACTTATTCAAAATGCAGTTCTTATTTTATCACTCCCTTGATCAAAAACTTCTACTGAATTCTCTCTGCTTTTGGGACAAACCCCCAAAATTTTAAGACTGTGATTTAGCCTGCCCACTTTTCTAGCCTTTCCCACTTTCTCATCTGTGCCTGTACTTTAACCATACTGGTTTTCTCTTAATTCTGTACCTTGTTCTTGCCTGTCTCAAGGCCTCTGTATGTGCTATTCCCATTGCCTGGACATCCACACACCTAGTTAATGCGTATTTAATCTGCAGCTCAGTTTGAATGTCACTTCCCCAGGGAAGCCATCTCTGATCATCCCACTATCCCTAGGGAAGGTCCCCCTTTTAGATGCTGTCGTAACACTCTTTGCTTTTCCTTCACAAAACTTACCAGTTTGTAGTTACATTTTGTGTGATTCTTTGAATATTTCTCACCTAATAAGCTGTATGCTCCACGAAGGGAGGCACCGTTCTATTTTGATGACTGCTATATCCTTGGCTCTTGGTGTAGAGTAGTCCCTCAGTAAATATTTTATTAAATCCGTGAATGAATACTGACCAACTTAAAGATCCTCAGTTCATTTGCTTGTTTCCAGTGATGATAGAAATACCTTATTCTTTTCAGTAATCTTCATTGTTTAAAGCCATAGTCTTTCTTCTCTACTCAAACTAATTCTAAGTTCTTTAATCTTTTATCATAGGCTCTATTTCCCAAACTTTCAATCTTTTTTGTTGATGTTCTGTGTTCCATTTTTTTCTCCTGTCTGATCAAAAGCAAGTCAAGGTGGAAAATTATTTCCCAATTTTCATGTCTCTTGCCATCATATTTTCAAGCTTTGGTTCATCGACTGGGTCTGTATGTGAGAGATGTGTTTCAGGTTTATATTGTCCACCCCATAGCATAAGCCAGTTACTGAGTGTATTCATTAGCCAGAAATACCAATTAATGTTTAATCAGCAAGAGTGTGATTGAAGAGTGCTGTAGTCAGAGCATCCTCCTCTTGCCAGAGAACAGCGCTGTTGACCAGAGTTTTCACTCCAGCAGAAGTTGTACTGCATGTTGATGCAATCAGCCTTTTTTCTTTTTTGGTCCAGATCTTAGTTCCGTGTTCTGGCTCTTCTCTAACCCTCTCAGCCCTCATTCTATGAGTTCTGGCTCCTTCCTGCCCTGACCAGCTCTGCTCCAAGGCTGTGTGTAAACCTCCACTTTCATTCTGTGAGTGTTAACTTCTCTCTTCTGCGTGCTCCAGCCTCATATTTTCCTGTGACTTTTGGGTTAAATTCTGATTAAACAAATATTTCTGGATTTTAGAATTTATAACTCTTGACCAGAACCCTCTTAACTGACAGCTTAGTAATAATATTAGTAGCCAAAATTATTAAACTCATTGGTTTAATAGCTTGTATGAACTCATTTAATTCTCACAAGGACTTTATACGTAGATATTGTTATTTCCCCCTTTTTTCAGATGAAGAAAGTGAAGCTCAGAGTGGTTAGGTAACTTGTCCAAGATCATACAGCTAGTAAATAGTAGATTAGGATTTGATCCCAGTCAGTCTGGTCCTTTACTTCTCTATAGCTTGGGTCTGCTACCCTGGGGTGTAGTTTTGCTCAGCTAGTTTTTTTCTCTTTCTTTTTAAAAAATCTTTTCTGAAGTATTACGGTCACAATAATGTACCAGTGCACAGTGGAATTAAAAATCATTTGCTTCTCTGAAATTTTTAATAATTTCACATTAATTTCTGAATAATTACCTGAAGACTTTTTTCAAAAAGAAAGTTTATATTCTTACTGAACAATTGATAATGTACTTCAAAATCTTATTCGTTGAATTGTCAGTCTCTTCCAAGGTAGCCTTTTGTCTCACACCTTAATTTTTCTGTAATATGATTTTATGTTAGTTAAAATTAATGTTGTTTTAATATGAACATTCTGAAGAAGTCTGTAAGTTATATTGTATTCTTACACAGGTCACATAAGGTTGATAGCATACATTTTTGGGGTCTTTACAGTTTATATGTCATATGTGTGTGATTTATATGTCATATAAATATAGTTGATAAAAGAATATTCCAGCATGGACACATTCCTGTTACTCAGACGTTTGATAGTTTTGTTTTTTATGTAAATGTACATGTATCACACATGATAAAATTAGAAGGGATATTATAAGGAAAAGTCTATTGGAAATGAAAGCATTCATCATAGATTTGGACATTTCTACCAATAAGTCAGAATGTAACATTATCAAATGAAGCTCATCGACAGATTGTTAGAATTTCCATCTAATATAGATTAGATGGAAGATTCATAAAGTAAAAGAGATTCACATAATCCTCAGCAGATGTACTAGACGTGTGTACCTAGAGAGAAATCCTGCATGAACCATTTATAATACTTGCATTGTTTGTAGAGTACTGTGCAAAACAAATGGATGAGCAAATCATAATGCAGTTTTGTGATTCAGATGACAGTGTTGATAACAAAATTGTCACGGTCATGGCTAAAAAGAGGAAAAAAAAAGAATTTACCAGCATAGACTGAAAGCATTTAATCTGTTAGTTGTGTAATCAGCAGTGATCTGGTACTGTGGTCACAAATACAATCTCTGATAAGTATCATATTGTCATGATAGGTTTTTAGGACACCATCTGGGTCCCAAATTTGATGTTTAGGAATACCATTTATAGATTTTTTTTTTTTTTTTAGAATGAGTAATATCTCACAGAAGAAAGGTCACCAGAGGACTGTTTGATTATCTATCACCTAGAAGTGAGGAAAGATATGCCCTGGATTTCATTTAAAAACCAGCTATGTACAAAAGCTCTTACATATTATTAAAAAAAAAGATGTAAGCTCTAATAGAAAAACAGCTAAAGAAGTAAACATGCAGTACACTGTGGAAAAAGTGTAAATGGCCTTAAATATTTGAAACTTATCCACAGCCTACCAATAATTAACAATGAAATAAGCCAGTTAAAACAATGTTGAAATATTAGACTGACAGCAGTTTTCTAAAATGACGACACTTAGTGCTGTCCAAGGTATGGGAAATGGGTACTTTGAGATTGCTGCTAAGAGCATAGGTTGGTCTATGCTTTCTCCGGGGCAGGATGACAGTATATATCAAAAGCTTAAAAAACTGCTTAGCTCAGAAATTTCATATCTAAGGAAGTCAAATTTAAATAGATGTATGTACGAAGAAGACAATTGAAGTGTTGTTTATTCTAGCAGAAACTGGAAAATGCGTAAATGTCCAGTAGTAGAGGACTATTTAAATGATACTAATTAAAAGCATTCCTTTTGGTAAATATTGGAACCAGTCCCAAACTCTGAGTTTCTGACAATGAACTATTTATCACTTTGTGTTTCTCTTACTCCTAAATCTACTCTGTCCCACATCCTGACCCTTAATCTCCGAACACCTTCTATTTTTGAAGTTTATTGATCTTCTGGTTTTAGATTCCTTCTTATCCAACTTGAACGTGGTTGGTTACTTCACAGATATGTTTTCTTACCGTCTTCCTTACATAGAGAGAGGCATAATGGCTGGGAGCTTGGGCTCTTCATTGGGCTGCCAGGGTTGAAGTAGGAATTCTGTGATTTTTGCTGTGTAGCTTTGGGCATGTTACTTATTTTCTGTAACACATTCCCTCATTTGTAAAATAGGGACAGTTACTTGTCTCATAGCATTAGGAATGAAAAGAATTGATACATTAGTAGGTGCTGCCAGACAGTTCTCCTCAGTGGTTTTACCATTTATAGTCCACAGCAGTATATAAAAATTCTGCTTTTCCTGCATCCTCACCATTTCTTGGTATTGGTTTATGTATAGGGGTATCTCGTGATTTTAATTTGCTTTTTCCTGAAACTAAGGCAACTGAGCATCTTTTCATTTGATTATTAGCCAGTTGGATAGTTACTTTGATGTAGTGCTGTTTCAGATACTTTGCCCGTTTTTCTTTCGGGTTTTCTCTCTTTTTATTGATTTTAAGAGGTTTTTAAAAATTCTGAATTTAAGAACTTTGTTGGAGATAAATATATATATGTATTTATCTCAAGTATCTTCCACTGTGGCTTGATTTTATATGATCTTAAGCTTGTCTTTTGATGAACAAAGAATAATTTTAGTATAGTCTAACTTATTTTTTTGCCTTTATGATTACTGCATTTTGAATCTTATATAAGAAATCTTTATTTAACCTAAAGTCATGAATATATTTATCTAAGTTTTGTTCTGAAAGTTTTACTGTCTACCTTTCACCATTAGATCTATAATCCATTTGGTATTTATTATTGTGTTAAGAGTGAGGAAGAGGGTTAACATTCATTTTTTTCCTGTGTGGTTGTCTAGTTGACCCAGCATAATTTATTGAAAAGTTCATCCTTTTTCTACTGTACTGTAACGTTACCTTTATCATAAACCAGGTGACTGTGTAGGTCACTTGATGTATGTAAAGTTACCTTTACATTTTGTCGACTGGAGAAAAATGTACAACCTTAAAGTTGTGAGCTATGTTTTTTTCCGGGACCATACTGAGGACCATAACCTGAGAGACAGTCTCTTAGATAGCTCTGAGGAACTGTTCTGAAGAGGTAAAGGAGGAGCCAGTATATATAGGAGTTTGTGCTGAGAAAAAAACCATGTAGTTGAACATGAAAAGCTGACTGCTCATCACAAAAGTCAGGCATCTCAAGTTAGTGGTTTTAGTGCTTTTCTGTGTATGGGAAGATGCAAGAGTCTGGGCTCATTGAAATTATTCCTTAGATATACATCTTAACTGGCTAGGGCCAATATCCTGTTTTTCTCCATGCTGAATTCCCCTCAGGGTGCAGCATGGCAGGATATGGGGGTAGTTTGCAGCTGTAGTGGCTGATGGCTTGCTGGCAGGCACCATTCTTTGTCTATTGGAATGGGAGGTGACACTCCTTGTCCACAATATTATGGAATCTTCCAATCCATGAATATGGAAGAATACCCTCCCACTTTTTGGTCTTCAGTTTTTTTCAGTAATTTTTTTTACTTTTCAATGTAGAGATCTTGTGTATCTTTTATTTAACTTACTCCTAGGTATTCAGTGAATTTTTTAATGCTATCATAAATGGTATCATTTTTAAATTTCATTTTTTGTTTGTTACTTATATATACAGTTGATTTTTGCATGTTGACTTTATTATAGTCATTATGCTTGCCAAATTTCCTTATTAGCCCTAATGGTTTATCTTAATATCTGAGATTAACGATAATTTTATTCTTTTCAAGTCCTAATGCCTTTTGTTTCTTTTCATGTACTATTACCAAATATTCTGTGTATATTTGTAATGTCATTTTCCTTGTTAATACCTTCTCTCATTTTTCTTTTTTTGTGTGTATATATATATATGTATAATATATGTATATTTTATTGAAGTATAGTCATTTTACAATGTTGTGTCAATTTCTGGTGTACAGCATAATGCTTCAGTCATACGTGAACATACCTATTCAATATCTTATAGTAACTTACTGTGAAAAAATATGAAAATGAATATATGTATGTTCTCTTTTTTCTTGATTAGTGTTTCTAAAGGTCTTCATCAGTGTGGGTCCAATCAGAAGAGAGAACACACAAATATTTAAATAGGGAAATTTTAATATAAAGAATTATTGAGGGATTAGAGTAATGAAAGATTAGCTAATCAGAAGTAAAGAGAACTATAAAGAATACAGGAATAGAAGGTATAAGGAACAGTCACCAACTCTAGGGCTGTGACAGGTCACCCAAGGAAGATCCCATGCTCCTGGGCTGAGATCCAGCCTCTGTTGGAGGGGCACAGCTGTGGAAGGCAACTCTTGAAATCATATTCTTTACCTTCCTCAGAATTTGTTCTTATTGCCTGTTGTGGGTTGTTGTTGTTTGCTTTTTACTGTCTTTTCTAAACTGTTTTTGTAAAGTCCTATATTCTTTGTCATGTGTGGCCACTTAAGCATCTGTTCTGTTAGCTTTTTATGGTAACTGGTGTTTTGACAGATTTGAAGATGACGAAAGAAAAAAAAAAAAAAGCTCTCCCAGTGTTTGCAGATTGGCTTTGTGTTGGAGTCCTCCCTTAACAGTTATCCAGGTCTTTTACAGCTCTCTACCTTCGCTCTAACTTCCTACTTGTATGGAACCAGAAGACCTGCTAGATGTGAAAGCTTAGTCTTCTCAGGCCTTTTCTGAGCATGTGTGCTACTCTTGGGCTTGTGCATGGCTTTCTTAATTCCCTGCTATCTGCAGACTCTTTTAAAAACTCTCATTCCCACATTTATCTCTTCTCCCAACCCCTTCCTTCTCCAGGTTCTTGGTCTGTTTATTGCTTGCCCCAAGTGTTGTTTCTTGTACCAGCTGTTGCAACCAGTACCTGCACCTTTAAACATTTTCAGCAGAAGCCACTTAGGAACCTGTCCTAGTTCTGGGAATGCTCAGAATTGGGCAAAACAAGGGAAGCCTTTGTACCAGTCCTTGAAAGGAGCTGCCAGACAAGTTGAGACTCACAATTACAAATCTTTGACAAAAATTGCTTCCAACCAATTTGCACCAGGAGTATTGGCTGCTGTTCTCTTAGCTGCTGCCTCTTGGGGGTGTGGGGATGGTAGGCCTTCCCCTGGTTGTTGTAAGTTTTCGACTGTATTCCAGAGTTTTTCAGAAGTTGATTCTGACAGTTTTGGCAGCTTATTACTTGCTTTTGGGGAGGGACAGAGTCTTAGGGTTACCTACTCCATTTTCGGTGGCCATTTTGGTGACCAGGGGTGATGGTACTTTAAATAGAGCTCTGTTGTATGCAATTCTGTTGACTTATGGCTACCATGCTACTGAGCTTGGGAGAGAAGGGAGATGAAATAACCTTACATTAAAACATTGCAGAGCTCACTGTCTTCCAGGATTCAGTTGTTCCTGTTGAATAGATACTTCTCAATAGGTACTAGGTTTTGGTTAATTGCCAAAGTGCTGACATGGTTGATATTAATTGTTTAGTTGTTTTGCACATATTTTCATTGTTTTAGAGGGAGAGTGAGGTCACCAAAGTCCTCACTCCACCATTCTGGAAGTCAGTCTCTCTTCTGGAACATTTTGAAAAAGAATAGTAATGGGAAACATTATAAAGATAAAGTAATTTTTCAAAATTATGATAGTGGCATATGTGTAGATCAACGAAATAAAACAATGTTTAGAAACAGTGCCAAATTCATAGAAGAATTCAATGTATGATGGGTGGCATTTCAAATTGGTGGAAAAAAGACATATACTGGTAAGACAACAGTATAACCATTGTGAAAATCAAATGAGGAAGTAAACAGATCAATGGAGTGCATACTTTATACCAAAGTAAATTCTACTTTAATTGTAATGGTCAAGGTAAGGGCTCAGCATTGACATGTAGTACTTGAATAAATTTAAACAAATTGCTCAACACTAAGGCTCTAAATGTTGAGAGTGTAGCTTTGACCCATGGAGTTGGGCCTGATGACTTAAAAAGGCCCGTGAAGCGTTAACACGTTCAGGAGGAGATCCAGTGATGAGGAAGGTCTGGCAGTTCAGTATCTAAGCAGGTGAACACTGACATTCAGTTGGGTTTCCCACTTCTGTGCATGAAGCTGAGGTGGTTGCAAGTTACATACTTTTGCTAGAATCATTATGAGGCAAAACTTCCATGCTTATGAAGAAAAATAATGTTTTCTGAAGCAAATGAACTTAGATGCTTAGAAAAAGGAAACCTTATGGGTTTATCTCATATCTATTAATATGTTTTATTTTTTCTAAAAGAAAAATTTTCCCCCCCATTGTTTACCTTTCACATTTGGAACTTCTGAGATTACCTACAAGTCTAATTTATATTGGTTCTCTTTTTACCTAGAAGTAGCCATACTTTAATGGTTTGTTCCCCAAATCTTTTACTTTTTAGTATAAAGTAACCTATGTGACTTCAATAATAACTATAGAATTTGAAAATTTTAAAGCATGTGGAATAATTTTGTTAATAACATGAAAGTCATTTTTTTGTTGTTTTTGCTTTTGGCAGGGGAGGTAATTAGGTTTATTTATTTGATTTTTTTAAATGGAGGTACTGGGAATTGAACTTAGGACCTTGTGCATGCTAAGCACACGCTCTACCACTGAGCTAAACCCTCCCCCCATGAAAGTAATTTTTTAACTATATAGCTATGTTCTATTTTAATAACTATTTTTCTGTTTTCTTGATACTTAACCCAAATGTCAAAGATTTCTTTTAAAGTATATTAACTGGCTCAATTAATTAATCTTGATACTATGGAATCATTAAGATTTCCCTTCCCTTTCTCCAAAAAAGTGTTATATTCCATATTCTTCATTTTAAGTAGCTGTAAACCTGTTTAGTGCTTATCTTTTATTTTGAATATTTATCTGTTTCTTACAGTGTTTAATTTTAATCCTATACTGTGACAGAACTTTCATGGAGTTGATATGGGAAAGTAGCTTAAACTTGAGTTCCCAACATGAAGGAGCTTTATATATTTTACCTCACAAAATCCTTACCGCAGTTTGTGGCATAGGTACAGTTATCCCCATCACAGCAGCTGCGAAAAGCAGGAGATGTCATCGCTGTTTCCCTGCTGAGACACCTGAACCTTGGAAAAGGGAAGTCAATCAAATTGCTTGAAGTCTTATTACTTCTAAGTGGCATAGCCAGAAGTAAACCAAGTTTTTTGACTCCAAAGGTTTTAATCTTTTTACTATACATTATTTTTTTATTCCACAAGGGATTTGACAAATATTCATTGAATGAAGGAATGGCAGAGAGGCTCTGAGAGGTTTGTGTCATTGAAGTAGTCTAGAACTTTTGCATATTCACGTATTTACTGATTGTTTACTGTATCACAGCCACTCTGTGATGGATCTTTACTATTTTTAATTAGGTACTAAGACTTTAGTCTGTTAATTTCCTTTAGGTTTTAGGTTTTCCCAGCCTTTGAACTTTTAATTTATATTTTCTGTTTTTATTGCTGTGGTGGTTCTGTTTTGTTTTGCATATCAGCCCTTTGACAGAATCTGAACCTGAACGATTGAGGATGTAATAATAGGTGGCACTGGGTTAGCCTGGCAGTTCAGGTGAACACCTGAATGCTTGCTTTGATTACAGAGTTGAACTGTGTACTCTATGAAATGAATCTACTTGCTGAATTTTTCTAAGATTTGTAGGAAATAGTAAGTCATTGTGGTTTTCTCTTCTCTTTCAGCTCTCAGAAGAATTATTAGGTAAATGGCTCTCCTACCCAGAGTCCCAGCATGTACCCCTCTGCCAGCACATGCTTGGTTTTGCTATGAAGTCTGTTACGCAGTTGGTAATGGGCAGTACGTTTGAAGATGAACATGAAGTCATTCACTTCCAGAAGAATCATGGCACAGTAAGTCTAGGGACAAATTTTAAATTGCTCTGTTGCCAAATTGGATAGTTCAACAATGTACGCTTTGCCTCTCAAGAAGGAGGTTTAAGATTCCATAGTACTGAATTTCCTTGTTTTGGGCTAAAAACAACAATGCAAAAAGATAATTGTTGTCTTTTTAAAAAATTTAAGAATTACTTTTTTTAAGCAGTTACTTTTTGAAATTTAAAAAGTGGATGACTAAAGAAATTTTCTTTAAGTACTTAGCATGTATGTTATGAAATAGTACTGATTTCTAGAATAATGAGAAAAAGGGTGCTTAATAGAACTAGACCACATCCTATATAGAAAAATTAAAGTCGATGGAGCATTAAAATACTAGTGAAATGAATATGATTTGAAGAAAGGATAATTCAATCTGAAATTGATTTACTGTTTGCCTTTTCTAGATTCACATGTGAAATTTATTACTGTTTTTATCAGTCTCAACATTAAATTAATTTGTTTCAAATCATACTTAAATCATTTACCACGTTTTGGATCACTGAGAAATTATTCCTTATTTTATTCAAATCTTTAAAAAAAAACAGGTTAAATTAATCAGTGTAATGTGTTTAAAGCAAAGTCACTGTGGCATAACACTGTCACTGTTTAATATTATCTTTTTTCCTATTAAAATGGTTTTATTACTTGTTTGAAGGTTGAAAAATACACATTTCTTAGAAAACATATACATATTTTACATTACAAGTGTAAAAATAAAAGTGGGAAAATCATTCTAAATTCCACTACCCAGAGTGAACTACTCTGTGTACCCAGGTAAGATAAATTGGCTGAGGAATTCCTAAAAGATTTTATATTTTAATGAAGAATCAATTTTTGACTCGATTTGTTGATGTCTGATTTTTTCATGTTGATGAGACAGCATTTTTATGAAAAGACTTCCACTGTTTTTCTAAGATTTTCTGCCAAGCTGCTGATACCTATTCCTATGCTGCATATTTTTATGCTGACATTTTCTTTATCTTTGTTTCCTTAGAATTTTGCAGTAGAGATAATTTCAAACTTACAGGAAAGTTGCAGCTAGTGCTAGGAACTCCCATAATATTCTTTACCCAGGTTCACCAGTTTTTTTATATTTCTTCCCATTTATTTTGGTTGCTCATTATCTGTCTGTCTGTCTTTCTGGCTATTATCCATCCATCTATCCATTCCTCCCCTCTTTACTGAAACCCTTTGAGAGTAAAGTAGACATTTTGCCTCTTTCCCCCTAAATACTTCAGTCTGTATTTCCTGAAATCAAGGATGTTCTCTCACATAGCAATAATACTGTTTTCAAACATGGGGAATTTAACATTTATACAGTACTATTATCCAAAGCCCATATTCATAATTCTTTCCATTTGGAAATCAGACCTCTTTAATGTGGAACAGTTTCTCAGCTTTTCTTTGTTTCTTGACCTTGACATTTTTTTTTTTTTTAAGTGAAGGCCAATTATTTTGTAGAATGTCCCTCAGTTTGGATTTGAGTAGATTGAAGTTATATGCAACCTGGTATTTTCTTAACATTACTAGAAGTTATCAAAGGAAAGTTTTCAGGCCATAAACATGACTTAAAATCCTGCCTTAAATGATCTTTTACTGTCTGAAGCACCAAGGGGTTGCTGTAGTGCAGTTGTGCTACGGGGAATAATAACCAGGTTGTGAATGCAGAGGCAGTGACTGCTGCTTGGCTGACAACGCTTGGGAGATGTAGTCACTTGTAAAATGCATACTGTTTTCACAGATGTTAAACTGTGAAAAAATGTGCACCTCACACTCAGTGTGCTGTGTTTATGACCTGCCTTCCAAAACCATTGTCCCAGTTGTTATCCCACAAATGTTAGTGTGCCCTTTCCTTGTGCTTTTGACATTTAGAATTATTTGTCTTTTAAATATTTGCCTATCTAATAAGTAGAAAATGAATTTTTATGATTAAAATTTTAGTTATTTTATTTGTGAGGTTAACATTGTTTAATATTTTTGCTGAAAAACTTGCAGTTTCTTTTGTGGGATGCTTTGTCATGTCCTTCCTTCACCTATGTTTCTATTGATGTTTCTTTTTCTTACTCATCTGTAAGAGCTCTTTATTTTTAATCTCAGTTTTCAATTTGTTTTATTTTCATTTATAGTGCTTTTTAAGATTTTTTTTTTTAAAGCAGTTTTAGGTTTACAATAACACTGAGAGGAAGGTACAGAGATTTCCCTCCCATACACTCCCTGCTTCCACACTGCATAGCCTCCCCCATTATCTGTGTCATTCACCAGAATGGTGCATTTTTTGCCAAGGATAAACCTACATTGGACATGTCATAATCACCCAAAGTCCATAATTTACTTTAGAGTTCACACTTGATGTTGTACATTCAGTGGGTTTGGACAAATGTATAATGATTTATATCCATCATTCTTTTTTTTTTATTGTTGTATTTATTTTATTTTGGTAGCAGGGGAGGTAATTAGGTTTATTTTTAGAGGAGGTACTGGAAATTGAACCCAGAACCTTGTGCATGCTAAGCATGCAGCTCTACTACTTGAGCTATACCCTCCCCCTATCATTCTAATATCATCAATAGAATATTTTCACTGCCTTAAAAATCCTCTGTGCACTGCCTGTTCATCTCTCCTCCCAAGTTCTGAAACTCTTTTTATTGTATTCATAGTCTTGCCTTTTCCAGAATGTCATGTAGTTGGAATATTGCAGTATGTAGCTTTCTTAGATTGACTTCTTTCACTTAGTAACATGCATTTAAGCTTCCTCCATGTCTTTTCATGGCTTGATAGCCCCTTTCTTTTACCTGAATAGTAATCCACTGTCTGGATGTACCACAGCTTATCCATTCACCTACTGAAGGACATCTTGTTTCCTTCCAAGGTTTGGCAATTATGAATAAAACTACTGTAAACATTTGTGTGCAGGTTTTTGTATTGACGTAAGTTTACAACTTGTTTGGGTAAATATCAAGGAGAATGATTACTGGATATGGAAAGAGTATATTTAGTTTTGTAAGAAACTGTGTTTGAGTATTTTGTGGATATATTCTCAGGATCAAATTCTTTCCTAAACCACAACCAGTGTACTAATAAGCCTATCAAAGACAGTCTTCATTTCTGTTACAGTGTTTTCGATCTCTAGTGTTTTGGTTCTTTCTTAGGATTTCCATCTCTATGCTTTCATTACCTACCTGTTCTTGCATGCTTTCTACTTTATCCTTTACCCAAGAATCCTTTAGAGCTCTTAGCAATTAATCATAGTTGTTCTAAATTCCTGATCTGATAATTCCAAAATATTGCCATATCTGATTCTGATGCTTGCTCTGCTTCTTCAAATTGTGCTTTTTGCCTTTTGGTATGCCGTGTAACTTTTTCTTATAGCGAGACATGTTGTACTGGGTAAAAGAAACTGGTGTACATAGACCTTTAGTGATGTAGTGGGGAGGTGTGGGGAAATCCTGTGATTACTTCTCAGTCTTTTAGTGGACCTGCGCATCTGGACTGTGAACTGCACAAGTGTTTCGCAGTTTTCTCTACCCTCTTAGGTGGGAAAGGATGGCTAACATAAGCTGGAGTTTCCCTTCTCCCATGTGTAGGCTAGACCTAATTGGGGTTGAATATCTCCTGCAACTCTGTTAAACACCAGTAAGTTAGTCTCTGATTGACTAGTTCCCTCCAAGTGCATGCCTTTGTTAAGAGTAGTGTGCTCTGGTTTATTTCAAATTGGTTCTTTTTTCAGCCCCCCTGCTGGAAATCCAAAGGGATTTTTCTCTGGCATTTACTCTGGAAACCTGGTTGAGCTCCTGGAGGTAAACCTCACAATACTTTGCAGGGCTCTGTTGATTGGGTCCCCCTGGAGTTTTTAACTGCCAGAGTTGTGTATACTGAATCTCCTGCAGTTTGTCAGTTCCAGTTCAGGTTTTTCTACCCCAGCACAGGCTCTTGAGGTGGTTTCTGCTTGTGTCTGTTCTGGTAAGATGTGACTCCTTGTTTTTGCCTGTTTCTCTATTCTTGGGGACCTCAGTTTGCCCTAGGTCCTCCACCTTGGATCATCTTAGCGATCCAAGAAGAGTTGTTGATTTTTCAGTCTGTTCAGCTTTTTGTCGTTGGAATGAAGTAGCTAAATGAATTCAAATTTTTCATCATGAATTCTTGCCCTATGTTCTGTGTCATGCTCGAAGGATATTCCTAATATAAACATTTACTCTACATTTTCACTTTTAATAGTTTATTTTTTACATTTAAATAATTTGAAAGGCATGTCTTTGTAAGGTAAGACTTGAGGACTCAACTATATTAATAATTTTTCAAATATTTAATGTTGGTTAATATATATTTTGTTCTTCCCCATGTTCTTTCAGAACTTTTGAATTATAAACAAAGTTTTTTCAGGAGTTGATTATCTAATTTTGAGATGATTAGAAGCCTATTCTGTTGTTAACTATATCTTTAAACCTTAGAATAATTTTTAACTTCTTCTGGTTTTCAGCCAGTGCTTATCAATATTGCAGGTGAAGTAAAAATTTGGAATTCCCAATGAATTTTACGTATCCACTGGTGCCATTACATTAAAAAATTGAGAATTGACTCTACTGCCATGTCCTTTTCCTCTCCATTCCTACTCCTCTGAAAGGAAGGGAACTTTTGACTTGCTAATTATAATTAGTTTGAAAGTACTTTGAATGAAATTATTAAGATATGTACCCTATCCTCAAAGACTATGGAGTAAATGATTATGCAGCGCACTTGTAAGGGAGAGCTTAATCATCGGTTCCGTTGGTGAGACAGGGGTTCTGCCATTATTAGCTTAGGTTGCTTGGTGTTATTTGGGAAATTTACTTTAGATAATAGATATGTTTTCCTGTTTTCAGGTTTGGTCTGAGATTGGAAAAGGCTTTCTAGATGGATCACTTGATAAAAGTATAACTCGGAAGAAACAGTATGAAGATGGTAAGTTTTACCACTCTTAATTTTTGGTGAGGATAAAAGAAAATGTGCCCCGATTTGAATAGGGTTATCTCTGAATCATGAAATTATAGGCCATGTATATTTTCTTCCTTTATGTTTTTTCCTACATTTCCTATTATGGAAGTTTTTCTTAAACAAAAGAGGGGAAAAAGCAGTGAAGTAGTAAACAAACTCTAGTACTCACTGCAGAATGAAGGTGCTGTAGAGCTGGTATAGCCAAAACAATTAATGGAATATATAAGGGCACAATCCTGGGAAAGCAATTTAACAATACATGTTAAGTCATAAATAATGAATGAAATTATCTAAAATAAGAAAATATTCATGAATTTTTAAAAATATTTCAATTCCATTCTGAAATCTGTCTAAAATATCTGTCATGGATATTTTTGTAGTGCTGTTTCTACAAGTAGAAAATCAGAAAAAAATAAATATGCAACAGTATAGGAATTGCTGCAGAAATAATGTCAACATGATTAAATATTGTGTAAAAAATGTAGCGACATAAAAAATTCTTGGGGGAGGGTATAGCTTAGTGGTAGAGCACATGTTTAGCATGCACGAGGTCCTGGGTTCAATGTTCATTACCACCATTAAAATAAATAAATAAAAACCTACTTACCTATTCCCCCCCAAAAAAAAACTTTAAAAAAACTTTAAAAAATATTCTTGGCAATATAATAGTGAGTAAAGAAATTTCAAAATTATTTAGCATTGGTTACGCATTTATAAAATCTACACAGAAAAATAGTGACTTTAGTTTAAGATGGCACCCCCCAAAGTTATTCTCCCTCCTTTTCCTTTGGTTCTGTATTTTTGGTCAGTGATTTAATGATTATGATGCTTTAATACCTTTATTCTGAGCTGCTGTAATTCCAGTTTTGGAAGTAGGTAGGGTAAATTAACATACATAGGCTGCATTGGAATAATGGATTATTTTTTGTATATAATAGTATTGCTTCCCAGGATTCTCTTCCTTTGTTTTCTTCAACAGATGTTTATTGAGGCCTGTCCTATATGTGCTAAGCATTATTCTGTGTATATATAGAAGACAAAAATCCCTGTCCTTATGGGGCTTACCATTCTGGTGATTCCCTTAATGTCCAATGTTAAGTCCAGAAAAGTCAATTTAATTGACACATTTTTTGCTATCTGGTTTTCATTACTGTTCTGACTATCTTGATGGATGCATTTGGATTAATTCCCCTTAATAAAAAATGTATTTTATAGTATTGGTCTTAATATAAGATGAAAATTAATAATTTATATTCTTTGAAACTAAATAAAAATAGATTGTCCAGTATGATATGCTCCTTGGGCTGTAACATGGATATAGAGCAAATTTGAGCTTTTATTGAAAATGATTGTGTTTTGGTATTTATGTGAGTGGGAGCCCATGCCGGGGTTGCTGCTGCTTTTGGTTAAGTGAGTAAATCTCAACCTGGTCTGTACATTAGAATCACTTTGGGAACTTAAAACAAAAAATACTGAAGATCAGGCCCCAACCCTAGGCCAGCTTATTCAGAATCTGAGATAGAGATGTCCTAGGTATCAGATATTTTTATAAAAGCTCTCCAGTTTATTCTGATACACTGCTGGGATTGCAAATGTACAGCAGTAGTTCCCAAACTTGGCTACACATTGACTCTTAAAAAAATTTTTGAAGCCTGGCTTCCACTCCTAAACATTAAATTTAATTGATATGAGATATGGCTTGTATTTTGTGATTTTTCTTAAAAGCTTCCTTTGATTCTAATGTGTAGCAAAGTTTGTGAACCACTGCATTACAGTGTTAATAATTTCTCATTTTAATCACTAATATGTTATTATATTCATTCAATTCTGTAAATAGTGAAAACCTATAGTATCCTGGTATGTTTTTGGTTCTGGGGAGATGTCAATGAACAAAACAAACAAAAATTCCAGTCCTATATTCTAGTGGGAAGAGGCTAAGTAAGTAAACTCAGCAGTGTGTTGAAAGATGAAAAGTTCTGTGGAAAAGAATAAATCAAGACGGGGGATAGAAGTGCTCGGGGTGGGGAGGTTGCAGTCTTAAATAAGATTATTAGGAAAGGCTTCACTCAGATTAGGTAGGTGACTTGAGCAAACACTTGCAAGAGATAAGGAAACCAGTCAGTGCAGATCATGTGGGGTATCCACACGTCCAGGGGAAGAAAGAATATTCCATGCAGAGGAAAAGTAGTTGCAGAGTCCTTAAGGTGGGATTCTCCCTGGTTTATCTGAGGTGCACCCAGGAGCTGTGTGGCTGGAGTGAAATGAGTCAGAAGAGGAGTAGAAGGAGATGAGACCAGAAAGATTGGGGGATGGGATAGACTCTCTGGCTTATAGATCGCTGTATGACTAAGTTGCTACATGAGATAGGAAGCCACTGAAAGGTTTTGAGTAGAGTTATGGTCTGAATTATATTTTTTAAAGGATCACTCTGGCTGCTTTGATATACTGTAGAGGCCCAGAGTGGAAGCAGGGAGACCAGTTAGGGGGCTATTGCAATAAACCAGGCAAGAAAAATCATGTGGCTTGGATTAGGTGGCTAGTAGCAGAAATATAAAATGAAAAAAAAAAAAATAGAAGAGTAAGGGAGAATAATTCTGTATTTGAAGATAGAATGACCAACATTGGCTGCCAGATTAGATGTGGGGTACAAGAGAGAAGGAGACACCAAGGTTTTAGGCCTGAGTAATTGTAAAATGAAATTATTAGGACATAAGATGGGGCAGCCTGTGGAAAGATCTAGTTTTGAGGAGAAAGATCACAACTTCAGTTTTGGATATGTTATGTTTAGTATGCTTCAGACATCCAAGTGGAGATGCTGAGTTGATTGTTAGACATACAAGTCTGGAGTTCAGAGGAAAGCGGTCCTAACTAGAAATATAAAGCTGGGAGTGTTCAGTACATAGACTGTATTTAAAGCCTTGAGAATGGTGACCACCAGGGTAATGAATGTGAATAGAAAAAGAGGAGAGGTCCAAGGAAAGAAGTCCCTGACCTTGGGTATTCTGTCAGTAAGAAATTCGAGAGAGAAGGGCTCAACAAAGGATACTGAGAATGAGCAGGCAGCAAAGTGGGAGGAAAATGTGGAGTCCAGCAGAGTGTGGAATTCTGGGAGCCAAATGAAAAAGTGTTTCCTGCAGAGTGAGTGATCAACATCAAAAGCTGTGATAGGTCGAATAAGAGGGGGTCTCAGAAATGATCTTTGGATAATTCTCTTTACAGTTGGGTATCAGTTAATAATCTTTTACGTTTCAGTAATGTGCTTTTCTGATTGTTTCACATCTGTTTCTGTCTGATTCGGGAGAAGAATGCAGTTAAGAGGACAGGACTAAGGAAGGTGGATGGTATTGGGGTGGGAGGCAGGGTGTATGTGTGTGGAGATCTCTAAGGTGTTAGCATCATTCTGCTTCTTGACCTGGTGTTGACATTATGAGTGTTTGCTTTATAGTTATTCCTTAAATTGTGCATATATGTTTTATGCACTTTTGGGTATATATGTTAATTTTAACAAAAAGAAGAGAAGTAATTTGATGAGTTTAAACAAATCAGCTTTTAAAAAATTGTTGGTTACTGCTCATTTACCTTTGAAAGTTTTATTCTGCACATAGGAACATTGTACAGAAATACAAAAAGCATTCAATCCTCACAAATGCTTATATTCTAAAATCTTTTTTTGTTTTTCTTCTCTAAGCCCTTATGCAACTGGAATCTATTTTAAAGAAAATTATAAAAGAACGAAAAGGAAGAAACTTCAGTGAACGTATTTTCATTGACTCCTTAGTACAGGGGAATCTTAATGACCAACAGGTGATGTAATTTGTTAAACGTTTATCAAACAAAAGATAATCAGACATGTATAGAGTGTGCTTTTATTCATTCACCCCAAATGCCCCCCTAGAATTCAGTGGCTTTCTTCTCTTTTGTTGTACATCATCCATAAACAGTGCAAGTGTTTAGTTTCCTGTTATTTAGCTCTTTGAAGCAGCTATATAATATTTAATATTTGTAAGCAGATATTGAACCAAAGTGTGTCTGATCATATAACAGGAGGACTTATATAAGCCTTTATCGACTAAGCAGCTCTGCCTGCATGATCAGGTGGGCTCGGCTCCTTCCCAGTGTGCACCTGTTACCCCAGCGCACTACTGGGGGGCTGTGTGTTTGCGGTGTTGTCAGGCAAAGGTCAGGAGTGAAGCCATTATTACCACACATGTTCATTCTAGGAATCTTCTGCCCTGCTCTATGCATGTGAGTCCTCCTAGACAAAAGTGGTTTTCTGGGTGTGTGTGTGGGTAGAGAAATTGAATCAGGCTCCCGGACAGTTGCAGGCTCCTCTCCCCTGTTCCTGAGTCTTCATTGCTGCACTCGGCTGAGCCAGAAGGATAGGACTGAGCCAGTTTGTTGGATGTATCATGAGCCCGTCAAGTTGCCTGATAAAAAAAAATGCTTGCTGTATCAAAAAAGCAGTGTAGTATTTAGGTTGGTTTTTTACGTTACATGGGTTTTCTTTAAGTGAAAAGAGTCCTAAAGAAATAACATACTTTTTTTCCTTTCCTTAACCCCAGTTCTATACTCTAGAGTATTTTACTGGGGCCTTATACAGGCCACTTTACATTTCACAGTTTCTAAACTTAGTTTTGTTTCCTAGATCCTAGAAGACAGTATGATATTTTCTCTGGCCAGTTGCATAATAACTGCTAAATGTAAGTATAAATTGATTTCTTTTTGAGATAGATTATAAAATGTACAAGGATTAAGCTATTCTAAAATCAAGAAAATATTTGTTTGCAAGACCTCTTTATAATTTCCCTTCCTTCTGTTTTATTCTTGTTTGAAAGGCTTGATTCACACAGGCACCTTTTTTTTTTTCTCACCCCAGGTGCTCTGTGACACCTCTGAACATTGCCATAAATTTCTTGACACAGTTTATGGATTGTGAATTCTAGTTAGTGCGTTTAAAATGAACTGCTATTGACACCTTTGCAGTCAGAGCTGTGAGCTTTTCAGTTTCCTGCTGCGGCTTTTCATT
This sequence comes from Camelus dromedarius, assembly GCF_036321535.1. Lineage (NCBI taxonomy): Eukaryota > Metazoa > Chordata > Mammalia > Artiodactyla > Camelidae > Camelus > Camelus dromedarius. The sequence goes on along the minus strand of NC_087439.1, from coordinate 69,968,983 downwards.
TTGACTTCAATTCAGTCTGCTATTATTAAGGTTTGCCAGCAGAGGATATAGGCCACAGAAACCATCATTTAAAAGAACTCTCTTGGTGGATTTGAAGGTGATTTTTAGTTAAAATTCTAAAATGTGTGATATATTTCTAAGTTTCCTTACTGGTTTTTAGTTTATCAGACTACCATTTATTCATACATTATTTATAAAAATTTGTATATATCCATAAAAATATGCTAACATAAAATGGTAAAGAAAGTATTAAAACATCAGTTTAAAATCTAAAACACTTATGTTCACTTGAAGGATTTCATTCACAACTCTTTCTGTTTAAGGAAATTAAAAGCGGGTACAAATGTCAACGTCTCATAAATTTTTCTTCTTTGCAAAAATCTTGACATCTAGAGATGTCCAAATATTATAGATAAAATGGAATTTAGGTAAGCATGTGTCAAAAACAATATATTGAACCTTTTTAAAGCATACTTGTTTAAAAAATTCATTACATTAAAATGTATCTTTGCTAAAAACCTTCAAAAAAATCTGATACCACAGTTGTGCTCTGGATACCACAAAAAGTTACCATTTCCAAGGTTGAGTTGATATTTTAATCTTTTTTTTTTGCAGTTTTTAGGGGGAATTTTCAGAGTACTGCTATTTATTTTTGCATGTGGAATGGTTCGTTTTTAAGGCATCTCTGAAATTTTTGAGAGGCCAAATACGCAGGAAACCTTCATTAAAGTCCCTCCTCTTTGACTAAGTAGCCTTGAGCAAGATAGTGACCTCTGCATTTTCTACTTTTCTAAAATAAGGGTTTAGCTCTAGGTGACCTGCAAGGTATCTTTCAACTTTAAAATGGTATCTTTGTTCAATACTGTAATTAAAGAATATTAAGTGGCTTAAAATCACATTTTAAAGCTATACCCCCAGTCATATTCTTTAATAGAGTTCTACAGAAGGACCATTGAGGTTATTAAGCTTATACAGTTACATTAATTTTAAGTGATAATATAGTCAAGCAGGGTGTATGAGTGCCTGCTGTATGCAAATCCCTGTGCTAAATCTTTCACTATTGTATATTACTACATATTGTTGTAAAATTGCATACATGTACCTGTTGTACACTGTCTGCATAAGTTTTCACGTCACTTGTGAAATAAAATTCTACAGTTCACTCAGAAGTCATAGTTAAGAAACATAGGTACGAAAAAGTTAAGGACAATTATTCATATGCCTTTTATAAACTCTGGGTGTGAGTAAACTATCAAAATAATTGAGTACCAGGTAGCTGTTGATTTTAATGATACAATAATATTTAGTGTAGAAAGTGAATTATGTCTTTTCCAGGCATTGGAATTAGATAATATGTGAATTTGGCAAACATTAAGAAAAATTAACTTTGAGACAGATTTAAGCCAACCCGTTAGCTCAGGAAAGAGATAATTTAATAAGTAGAGGTAGATATTAAAAACATTTTAAAAGTACTTGACATAGAAATAGTATTAGACAGAGTCATTGCAAACATAATCTAGGGAAAGAGGTGCTGTATGTCTAGGTGATTCCATAATGAACAGTTGTAATCCCAGTGGATTCCTAAAGGAAATATAACTACTCTGTTCTGTTTTATGTTCAGCGTGTAGTTTTCTTAGCTTTTGATTTCTTCAGTGAATATAATCCATGAGCCATTTTAAGCAAAAGTAGGCCATAAGCTAGTGATCTTCCGCTTTTTGTGTTCATCAAAATAATTGTGGTATTTGTTGGAAGTATAGATGTCTGGACCACACCCTAAACCTACTAAGCCAGGCTCTGTGGGTGGTAGGGTTGTGCCATTGAACAACTCCCAGATTTTTGAGAAGCACTGTCCTAAGCAATAACTGGTCTCAGTTCTTGAACCAGTATATCTACCATTACAAGTAAAAATTTGGACTATTGGTTTATAAATAAATCTTCTGCTACTTTGATTTGTATGAATCATTTCATTAAGACTCCTGAGGGAACTGATAAATCAGTTTTTTGATTTTACAAGTTTGAGTGAACCAGACAATCTATCACAGTTATCAACATTTAACTCTTTCCCAGATGTGAAGTTTATTTATTATCAATACTATTTTACCTAAGGTAAAATGCATTTGGTGGCCAGTTTTAACAAAGAAATCTTCAAAATTTCACTGTCTCTTTTTGGGAGTATTCTATAAATGTTCATGTTCTGTTCATGAAGTACAAAATCTGTGAACAATCTTGTTTTATTTTTTGGTAGCATTTATATATCTTCTGTATCAGAAAAAAAAAAAAGAAAACACCAAAACAAATAGTAAGTTTTTTTCTTATTTTGCACTCAACTATGAATTAGCTGCTTTCATTGTTTTTAATATAAATTTTCACCTAGTGTGTACCTGGGCAATCTGTTTTTTAACCACCTGTGAAGAAGTTCAGAAAAAACTGTATGAAGAGATAGACCAAGTTTTTGGAAAGGGTCCTATTACTCCAGAGAAAATTGAAGAGCTCAGGTAAGAACACAATAAAAGAAAGAGGAGATCATTAAAACGTAAGTTTGAACTGGTCGATCTAATTTAAAGATAATTGTAAAATGTCTGGGAAGGCTATATATTTTTATGGGATTTAAAATATTTACATACAGATTTTGATACATCATTTAATTTTAAAAATCGTAAGATAGTTCTGGGAAACCTTTACATGAGCCTGTATGAAATCAGTTGTCAGTGATGTCTAGTAATTGGAACATTCATACTTTGTTGATGGGACTGCAAAATGGTACAGTCCTGTTGGAAAACAGTGTGGCAGGATCTTATAAAGTTAAATATAGCATCTGACCCAACAGTTATCCCAGGCATTTACCCAAAAGAAATGAAAATATATGTCCACACAGAGACCTGTATGTGAATGTTCATGGCAACATTATTCATAATAGCAAAAAATAGGAGCATCTTTCTATAGCATCCCTATAGAAAAGAAGATAGGGATACAGCCATTGGAAAGAACTTGAAGCTGTGGGTTTCACAGGGAGACTTCTGTTACAAATACTTCAGATTTTTTGGAAACTTTATTTATTACGTTTTTAACTTTAAAAGTAATACATACTTGTCTTTTGAAGTTTTTATAATACAGAAATGTATGAAGTGGAAGGTGAATGTCCTTTTTAAATGTACCCATAAGAGAAAACAATTGTTAACTATCTTTATTATTTTTCCAGACTTTTTCTTTGCATATATACATATGTATTTCAAACAAAAAATTTACAAACATTTTAAAATACAAAGTATATAACTCTCCTCTAAGTTCCATTTTTTCTCTAAGTGTTTTTTGGACAGTGTTCCTATATGTGGTAACTCCACCACATCCAATCAGTGATTATATTCTATTGGTGTTACTTTCCAGACAAAATTTAGTTGGAAGTTTAGTTTTAGTTCTTTCTGTTGCCCCCACTCTATGCAGAGCACCATCAACTTGTCTGGGATATTTCAACAGCCTTGGATCTTGCATCCCTCCAGTGCATTCTCCAGAGTGCTACTGGATGGAGCCTGTGACTGTATGTACAACCTGGGACCAATCCCAAACCAACAATCTCAGGGCATCAGAAATTTTCAAAAGCTTCTCATATGATTCTGATGTGTAGCCAAAGTTGAGAATCACTGTGCTAGTCATCTTTCTATATCTGGGGAGACATATCTGATCAGATGACTCCAACAATTTAAAATCCTGCAGTGACTTCTGGTTGCCCTTAAGATAAAATTTAAACTCACTTATTTAGCTTACGAGGCATTTCAGGAGCTAGGCCTTGCATTCCTCTCCCACTTTACCTCTTGTTACTTGTGCCTCTTCATACCCTTGGATTCAGCTATACTGAGATTCTTTTATTTCTTCAGATGTAAAGCTCTCTCTCTTATCTTCTGACTTTTGAAGACTGTTCCTTTGTCTAGAGTGTTTCTTTCTCACTTCTGTAGACAACTCGGGGTTTTTCTGCAGGTCTCAGCCTAAGTGTTTATTTCTCTGCAGGGTCCTTTCTCTAGTTAGGTGCTCTTGCCATGTATTCCCTAACACCCTGAAATTTCTTTATCATAACAGTTACTATGCCTTTTTAATTGTTCATTCTTGATGTCCCTTCCTCTGCCATCTAGACCTTGAAATTCTTGAGGGTATCTGTCTTGTTCACTGTTGCAGCTCAGTATCTAATACAGTGCTTCTATTGTAGTAGGTACCCCCCCAAAATTTTTGTTCAAAGAGAAAAATGTTTCCTCTTTTATCTTTTTTAGAAATTATAAAAATCAACATTCCTATACTTATATCTTTGCTAATATTTCCAATTATTTCTGTTAATAAGGTCCAAGAAATGAGGTTATTATTTAAGAATATATACAGTAGGTATTTATGATTAGGGGCTATGGAGTAACAGACTTAGGTTTGAATCCTCTCAATACTACTTAACCTGCTGTGTGATCTTAAACAATTGCCTCATTTTTTATACCTGTAAAATAAAAAAATAATACCATCCATGAGTTTCTTATAAGGATTAAATGAGATACTGCATAGAAGGTATTTAGCAGAACTGGCTCATAGCAAGATTTCAATTCATTTTAGCTTTTATTCTTCTCATAGTGGTGCATACTTCGTATTTTCATATGTGTTGCCAAGTTACCCTTCAGAAAGGTTGTACCAATTTGTGTTTCTACCAACTGAACATGAATGTCATTTTCTCTATTTTTATTAGTATTGTCTATGACAGTACTCTTGTTCATCTTTGCTAATCTGGCAGGTAAAAAATTTTTGCTTTGATTGGCAATATTTCCATTGTTAATGAGATTGAAAATCACTTCTTATGTTTCCAGGCTATTTGTGTTTTTTTCTCTTTTTGTGTATGGCTTGCTTTTTATATTTTCTGTTCATATTTCTGTTGGGGTAGTTGATCATTTTAATTATGGATTTTTAAAGAGCTTTGATGCACTAAGGATATATTTACTGTAAATATTTTTCCTACTTGTAATTTTACTTATGATGATTGCAAGTATGTAACAAAAATTTCTGTAGTCAGATTATTTGTATTTTTCTTTATAGTATTCATCATTGTGTCAATATTTTTATAATTTTAAGTAGAAAAGTCTTTTATTAAAAGTTTTATTAACTCCTTTATTAAAAGTAAACTGCATTTCTACTCAAAAATTGTAAAAATACTGTTTGAGTTTTCTTCTGGTACTTTTAATGTTTTTTGTTTGTTTTAAATTTTTACTCACCTGAACTTTATATACCTCGAATATGTAAGGTAGTTTAAGCAGGTAAGAATTATGATGTGGCTAGTTCAATTTAGGAAGATTATGAAAATTGTTGAATGATACCTTAATGTATGTACACTTCCAACTGCCCCTCCCAGATAAAGATATTCAGAGAAATTTTTTTAAACAGATACTGTCGGCAAGTGCTTTGTGAAACTGTTCGGACTGCAAAACTGACCCCAGTTTCTGCCCGGCTTCAAGATATTGAAGGAAAGATTGACAAATTTATTATTCCTAGGGAGGTAGGAAACATTTGGTATACTTAACTCATTCAGTTATTCTTTTCAATTTTTTTAGTGTGTATTTATAAGTCTTTATTGTTTAAAGTGTCTAGTAAATGCTACCTGTTATTAAATCAAAGACAGTTATTTTACATAGCAAAATGATATATGCTTGTTTTAAAGATCAAACAATATAAAAGAAAGGCTCACTTCTCCATAGGCACTATTGTTAATAGTTTAGTGTGTATTTTGCAGATTGTTTTCTGTGTATGTGTGTTACTCTGTGTGTGTGTATACATACACATATATATATGTATGTATTTTAAAAAACCAACTTTATATGTGAAAGGTTACTCTTCATATATTGTTCTTTAATTTTCTTTCGCTGAGTATATCATGGCTATTAATACAACTGGCACTTACTGCAGATCCAACTAGCTATTTTTAATGGATGTAAATTACTGCATTGTGTGAATGTACCATCATTTATTTAAGTAGTCCCCATTGATGGAAATTTAGACTGACGTTAATTTTTTCATTATTACAAATTACATACTTGTACAGGTATTGGGTAGAGCCTTAGAAATGGAGTTTTGGGGCCAAACTGTGTGTGTGTGTAAAATTTAAATTGCCCTCTAAAAGGCAATTTATATTTTGAGCAACAGTATATGAGAACGCTTTTCCTTTCCATATTCTTACCACCTCTGGATTTATGAATCTTTTATATATATTGTGAATCTTGTATGAAAAGTTGTCTCAAACCCTGATCATTGGAGAGACTGAACAGCTTTTCATACATATACTAACAGCTTGTATTTCTTTTGTGATATATCTTCTTTCTAGTGAGCTTGTCTTTTTGTATATTATACATATTCTGTCAATTATATGGGAAATATTTTTTTCTTGTCTATTATTTATTTTTTACTGGTTTTATGGTGTGTTTTGTTTTGTTTTTACTGGATACTGGTTTTAAATGTTCATATAGTTAAGTCTGTTAATCCTTTATGGCTTTGATATTTTGTGACATGCTTAGAGATGCCTTCTCACTATGAGATCACCAAAGTAATGGCCTGTGTTTTCTTCTATTATTTTATTTTTTATTTTGTATTCATTATCTATATTAAAAGAGCTTTTAGGATGAGTTGGCTTTCTGGGAGTCATTTTGTCTCTGTTAGGCCTTGAATAACTAGAGTAATTTCTTTTTTTTTTGCAGACCCTTGTCCTTTATGCCCTTGGAGTGGTACTTCAGGATCCCAGTACTTGGCCATCTCCATACAAGTATGAAATTTCTGTCGTTGTCTTTGTGGTTATTGATTTTTATGTGTTTGCCTGTTTTGCATTCCTTTTCTAAGTTTTTAGGAGAAAATTCAATACGTAACAATGATGTAACAAAAGAAAGTGGCTGCCTTCCCTGTATGTCTTCTGCTCACTACATTTTCTTTCATGAACCTGCTGTCTGCTACTCTTTGTCCCTCCATCACCAATTCTATCCTGAGATCTATTTAATTACTTGATCTCTACAATTATCCTTTAATTCCAATAGAATTTTCAGTTCTTTTATTGGTAAGTAGGTATTGCTTGTGCAGTTTCTTAGTTTTCCTTCCATTGGTCTCAATTATTAAACTCTCTAGTTGAGGTCAGAAAGTAGGTGTTTTGCTCCTGTTGTTACGTGGTGAGAATGAAGAACGATGGTCATATTGTTTGCCTCCTAGGTAAGCATCTGGTCAACTCTGCCTTAAAGGAATGGGTTAAGATTTACCACCCTGTAAGAAGGTTATATATTGAGTTGATTGGGGCTAAGACAGCTGTGTACAACTCCAGGGGCAGGATTTATGGCATGGTTGAAGTACTAGGAAACCTACTTCTGGAGCATAAGGGTGGGACATTTTATGGGTTTCTGTCAGTTTTTAATGGTTCAATGATTAAATTAAAGGGAAGTCTATAAATAAATGAAATAGCAGTCCTTCAAAAAATTTGCTGTAAAAATTAAGTAAGTTTTGTTTTCCAAGGGGCTTTTTTAAGCAAAATTAAGGATATACATTAGTTTAAAAAAAGTATGCTTATAGTTATAAAAAAATTAAAATTTCAAATTTTAAAGTCTTAAAAAATTTTCATGTGGAAAAATGCCAAGTTTTTTGGTAAATTTTAGGTACCATATGAAAAGTATAAGAACTTTGCTGGAGATTTTGACATTATTCTTATCCTCAAAACACTCAGAGAATCTAGGTTACAAGTTGAAAATACTGAAAGGAATATATGCTAAGATGTGGAAATAATTTTTAGGAATCAAATGTAATAAAATTTAGGAAATGTTAGTAATAATGTTGTATGCCAAGGAAAAGCTTTCTTAAGTTGGGACCTTATCACTTATCTCTTGTGAAAGGTCCAGAGAGTCACTTTTGTAAGCACCTTGAGATGATCCTTGAGAGACTAATTCACACTAAAAAAAATGTTCGCAGGACTGAGATAGACCGTGTAGAGACAGTTGATTAATTATAGTTTAAATATAATTGTCACACAGAGAAAGATGAAGAGGTTAACTTTTTTCACTAAACTTAATGCTCTTGAGGTCAGCATCGCATGCTGCATATCTTTTTATGGCTGAGTAGTAGTCTATTGTATGGATGTACAGTTTGTTCAACTTTCGCCCACTGAAAGAAAGACATTTGGGTTGTTTCTAGTGTTTTGATATTATGAATAAAGCTGTTATAAACATTTATGTACAAGTTTTTGTGTGAACATAGGGTTTCATTTCTTTGCATAAATGCCCGAGTGTGATTGCTGGGTTATAGTGCACGTTTAATTTCACAGGAAACTGCCAGGCTATTTTTCGGAGATTTTCACTATCAGTGTTTGTGAGATTCAGCTTTTCTCTAGCCTCAGTGGGATTAATTATTGTCACCATTTTTTATTTTAGTTGTTTAATAGGTATGTGGTGATATTTCATTGTGGTTTTTATAAGTTTTCTTTCTGAGTAACTAATATCACCTTATTCTCCTTGTAGAAAAATGTCTAGATATGATTTATTTACAAAAATAAATGCATAGAAATGCATTATTACTGTTACTTTATTGGCAGTGTCTCAGAGGAAGAAACCCTGGTTCAAATTTTATAGCTTAAATGGTTAATAATGTAAATATTACTCTATACCAAAGGATGAAATATTATCAACAGAAAAACCATACTAAAGTAGGAATGGTGATAAAACAATGGTGATAAACATCAAAACCTCAGTATGTACTGGGACCAAGATGATGACACAGAAGCTCCTGAATTCCCTCCTCACACAGATGCATTGAGTGTACAGCTCACGTGGAGCAGTTCCCTCTGAGAAAAATCCAGAAACTAGCTGAGTGAGTCCTACACAGTGGGCAAATGAGAAAATACCTACATTTGAAACAGGTAGGAAAGGCTGAGACACACTCTTTACATAAACCTCACCCTCAGCACAGTGCCATGCAATCAGGAGGGAACCCCCAACTCCCAGCTTCTCTCTGAGAATCGAGGGATTTGGATCACACATTTAATGCCCCAGCTTTAAAGACTCCCACCTGAGAGAAGGGCTCCCGAAACATCTAGCTCTGAAAGCCATTGAGGCTATCATTTGTTAATGATACAAAATAATAAAAGATGTAAAATGTGACATCTGAAACATAAAGTGTTGAGGGAAAATGTGAAAATGTAGAACTTTTGTATGCATTTGAAGTTGTTATCAGCTTAAAATAGACTGTTAGAACTATAGTATGTTTTATGTAATACTCCTGATAACCACAAAGCAAAACCTGTAGTAAATGTGCAACGTATAAAGAAAAAGGAATCAAAGCATCCCACTATAGAAAATCATGAAGTCACAAAGGAAGAAATGGAAAAAAGGAACTACAAAACTGCTGGAAAACAATTCGCCAAATGTCATTAGCACATCTATACCTATCAATAATTTTTTAAATGTAAATGGACTAAATTTTCCAATCAAAAGACATAGAGTAGTTGAATTGATTAAAAAAAAAAGACTTGACTACATGCTGCCTATAACAGAGTCATTTCAGCTGTAAGGACACAGACTGAAAGTGAAGGGATAGAAAAAGTTATTCTGTGCAAATGCAAACCAAAATAAAGCTGTATTTAAATCAGACAAGATAGATGTTAAGCCAAAAAGTGTAACAAGAGACAGAAGATCATTATGTAATGATAAAGGGATCAGTTCATCAAGAGGATATAACAATTTCTCATATTTATACACCTAGCTTTGGAGCACCTCAGTAAATAAAGCAAATATTAATAGATCTGAAGGGAGAAATAGCAATGAAATAATAGTAAGGGACTTCAGTACCCCACTTTCAACAGTGGGGTAGGCAGAACGTCTAGGCAGAACATCAATAAGTAAACATTGGATTTAAACTGCAGTTTAGACCAAATGGAACTGTCATACACATGTAGAACTTCCTATCCAACAGTAGCAGAATACTCATTCTTTTCACGTGCACATGGAACATTCTATAGGATATATCATACGTTAAGCCACAAAAAACATCTCAGTGAATTTAAGAAGTTTGAAATCGTATCAAGCATCTTCCCAACCACAAGGGGGGAAAAAAGTAAGAATTTTACAGAAAAAACAGCTGTAAGTATAATGTGTATTGCCAGGGAATTGTATTTAGCTAATGTTTTTATATAGTTAAGTTTGTTCATGATATCATTTATATGGAATCTAGAAAACCAAAAAACTTCCAACAGAAGAGTAGAAACAGAGAGTAGAATAGTTGTTACCAGGGGACAGAATGGTGGGGATAGGGAATAGGGAGCAGGCAAAGGGTACAAACTTTCAGTTATAAAATGAGTAAGGTCTGAGGATCTAATGTATGACATGGTGATTATGGTTGATAGTACCAAATTGTATACTTGAAATTTGCTAAAAGAGTAGAAGTTAAGTGTTCTAACCACACACACATGAAATGGTAACTATATGTAATGTGATGGCTATGCTGATTAACTTGAGGGTGGGAATCCTTTTATGATGTGTATGCATATCAAATCATTGTATTGTATACTTTAAATATAGTACAATTTTATTTGTCAATTATAATTCAATAAAGCTGAAAAAATTAATATTTAAAATTGAAAAACCTCCAGTATTTGAGATTAAACTATCTATTTTTCATTTTGGCTTTTATTTAATTTTTAATCCTTAAAATTGTGAGGTATTTCATAAAATAGTTGGAAAAATCAAATTTGATTCTCTTTTAATCTGGGAATACATTGTTATCTTCAAGTGAACATTTAGGGTCTCAGTTTTCAAGATAGTTTTTAAAAAGAAAAGTTGGTTAAATTTGATACAAATTTTTATATAGACTGTAAATATGGTGTATTCCAAAAGTGAAAGGTAATTTAGACTTTCTTAAAAAAAGAAAGAATTCTTTTTTTTTTTCCCTCATAGTAGTGTTGAGATCTTTTAAAAACATTTGTTTTGGGAGGAATTTTTATGCTCCTTTGGTCGGTGGGTTATTTGTTTTGTTTTAAAATACCCATTTTCCCAGTGACTTTTTAGACAGTAAAATTCTGTACAATAAAAAATCTTTCCTAGCCTCTTTATTTCCCTCATTAAGTCTGTCTAATGTAATTGAGGAATATAATTTTAAGTCTAGTGTTTCCAATTTTAAGAAATAAATTTTAATTGAAGAGGCAATGTAAAATGCCTCACGTTGATCAGATGGTCTTATGTAACATATTTTGAACACTCTTAAATTTAAATACTCATTATATGGTTTTGTATGATTTATCCTTATATCTCATAAAATACTGTGAGCACATTTTACAATTTCATTTCTTCCTGGTTCTAGAGAAATGTATTTTGCATCTGTTGTTTGGAAATAAGCAAAAAGAGACTGAATTGAATATATGTTCAAGAGTTTAGGAACATAATAATAGGTGAAGTTTAAATATAATGTGACAGCAGTTTCTATCTCCAGTAGTTTTTAAACTTTATCATATATTTGTGTTCTTATCATGTAAATATGTACAATGCCAGTGGAGCTATGATGTGATCAGTCCCAAATCTTCTCTTTAGGTTTGATCCAGAGCGATTTGATGATGAATCGGTAATGAAAACCTTCTCCTTGCTCGGGTTCTCAGGCACACAGGAGTGCCCAGAGTTGAGGTGAGATGATGGAGAAAGGAAATTGAAAGGAAAGATGCCAGACTTTGTACTTATAATTTTGATGATCACTGTTAATGAGAATGAACAGTCTATATAATTAGAGTATAAGTGTTAATCTTTAGTAACCAGGTGACTTTCTTCCTGACTAGGTTTGCATATATGGTGGCCACAGTACTTTTGAGTGTACTGGTAAGGAGGCTGCACCTACTCCCTGTGGAGGGACAAGTTGTTGAAACAAAGTATGAACTGGTGACATCATCCAAGGAAGAAGCTTGGATCACTGTCTCAAAGAGATATTAAAGTTTTACACATTTAACTTTGTTGAGGAAAATGACCATTTAGAAAATCTGTATTGAATCCTTTTATAAACCAAGTATCGTTGTGTAATATAAACGAGTACTTCATCATGCAAATTTGGGTTTTTGTATATCAGATTGTCTTAATGCATGATATGCATTTATACTTATTGCATCAATATAGTGATAATTTTAATGGGAAGCCTTCTACTTTTAATTTTTATTTTATCACATTCTATGCTGTTATTTTCATGTGCTTAGCCTTAGTTTGATCTCTAAAACCAATATTCTTGAAGAGAAATTATTTAGCACAATAATGTTTTCTGAATATTCCTAAAAGAGAAAAGTAATCCTAACTCCTTTTCATACTTCCAGTAAATCACCTTAAAGAGGAAAAGTAAGATTTTCCGTAATTTTATTTTTTGGATTCATATTTTTATTTTCTAAGTATAAGTTAGTTTATGTTTAATCATTGTTATTAGATTTGAATAATCATAGAATAACCTACCTTGTATTTGCTATTGTTATGCCTTCCCAGACAAACTGTGTTCATTTCATAACTGATACAAGGCTCATCATTTTGAACAGTTCTGAATCATTTGGAAAATAATATAGTTCTTTTTGAATGTGTTTTGAGTATTCCTCTAAGTAGCAAACTAAGATTGAGGTTTGCTTGTCCTTTTTCAGTGGAAATCTTATAAGCACTATATTATTCCACTAATTCTCATTTGTGGAAAAAACAATTCCTTAATTTGTTTTTTATTATTATGTCATATTCTAAACATAATGAACTTAAAATTAAGAAATGAGAGCTTATTAAATCAAAACCAAAAAAAAAAGATGGGTGAAAATATTTGCTAAATACGTGACAGGGATGATATTGATATTACATATAAAGAGCTCATACAATTTGGTAAGAAAACATACAGTAGATTAATGGACAAAAGACATGTATAAACAGCTTTCACGGGGGGGATACAGCTAATAAACTTTAGAAAAATGCTCATTCTCACTAGTAAGCCAAGAAATATTGGGGTTATTTCAAAAATATGTTAAGTATCTTTCAAGATTTACATTTTAGTACTGATAAGTTTTATATTTAATACTTTTTATTAACAGCATTGTATTTTAGTTCACTTTTTTTGGTTACACTGTTCTTGAAGAATTTTTTTTTAAATACGTTTTTTTAAAGATAACACTGAAGGAAACAAGCCAAGTGCTGATAGCAAAGAAAAGAAGAATAATGATAAATGTTTGCAAGTGGGCTTATGTTTGACACTGCTGAATTCTACTTGTAATTTTAGTTTCGAGAATGTTATTAACTGAGTTATTTTGTGCTGTGTTTATGGTTATACAGCTAACATTTTAGACCTAGTCATGAGTGGTTAAACATAGAATCTAAGTAATCATATGCAGCCTTTATTTCTGACAAAAATGTTTAATTTATGGAATAATTTAAATTCTAAAACTTAAAGTGAAATGTATTCATAGTTCATAGCATCATGTTGTTTCTAAAAAGGCATGTTGTTAAATTTATTCCCTCCGCCTATTATTTTCTATGCTTTTCTGCATATAGAGCACCTTCCTTTTGTTATCCAAGTACCTTCATTGATTTGGAAACTGGCAGTGAGAGGTTAGAGTAGGCAATTGATGTGTAAACCAAGTGTCAGTAAAATCAGATGAGGTAAGTGGAATTTTAAAGCAAGTGAGACCTGATCAGCAGCAATGATCAGGGCAAAAACAGGGTAGCTGAGCCAGAGAGTTAGGGCATTGGCATATTGCCAATGAATGAGGCACTGTATAATTACTAATAATGATTGGAATCAAAGAAAATAGAGGAGAATAGAATCAGCTAAATAAACACATTTTACCCAGAGTTACATGACTAACCTAAAACATTAAAAATAAGTCATCTTCTGGAGGATTTTTAAAAAATAAAAATACTGTTAATCATGTATAAAATAAGTTATCCATTCTGTGTTATTTTCTTTTGCCAAATGACCTACATTTTAGTAGCTTCAGTATCACTGGTGACTCGTACGTAGCATGGCTCTTAAGTTTTATAGCTTTCTGGCTTTTTAAAAACTATTTCTTCACTGATTTTGATTTGCATTATTTTTTATAATTTAGAGGTTTATTGTTAAAAAACATCAACGTAACACATTTTTTGTGTGTCATGAAAGGGCTCTTCCATGTTTTGGGCTCATAAAATTCAAAGCAGAATTAATTCCGTGCATGTGTTTGGGAAAAACAAAAAACTAATATGCTGGCCAACAAATGTGCAGTTTCATTTTATTATATAAATAGATTCTATCTTATTTGTAGGCCTGATATCAAAATTTATTTATTTGTTTTCTTTATATTAAAAGTTTATATTTTAAACACAAAATGTTTTATTTTTATTAGAAAAATTATATAGGTTTATTGTAGGAAAATCTAGGAAATACAGAAGCACAAAAATAGCAAATTCCATCACCTGTACTCCCACTACTTGAACTTAACCAGTGTTAAACTTCTGAGGCAGATCATCCTACTCTCTTTTCTTATTCCATATACAATTTTTACTGACATTATATGTAATATTCTCTTCTTTTAATGTATTATGAAGCAGTAGTGTTTTCTACAGCTGGAACATGAGTATTCATCTCACTCAGAATGTAAGCACAGACTTTTGTCATTCTTTTTCTCTTCCTCTTTCGCTTCTCAGATATTGTTATTCTTCTCATCTTTAAAAATGGCCTTACTTCTCCACCCATTCTATCAAAACAGTTATATATTAGTACACCCAGGTTACTAAAGTCGTAGCACAATCTAGATGTTGCAGTGAGCATTTAAGAAATGAAATTACTCTTATCCTAATGAAAATCTTCAATATAATTAAGTTCAAATTGGGATGGCATTTCAACTTCTAAAAGGAAATTTTAAGAATCCATGTTGTTTTTGAACTCCGGGGCAAACACATAAAGATTCTTCCCTGAAGACATCTTTATTCTTTTTCCTCCAGATCCACAAAAAGTACTATTAACCTTTATAAAATGTACTTTTTTCACATGTGGTTATGTTGACAGATTGAAAACCGCTTCAAAAACATACTTCTACTGAATGTGTAAAAGTGAGGACACGACCAGTAGAATTAAGGAGTCGTTTAGTAGCTGTGAGAAAACAGCTGCGAGTGAAATGGACACTTTTCAAGGGCGGGTTTTTATAATGTCAACAAATTGATGCTAGTGACCTTATTATTTTTTATTTTTTTTCTTAGCCAGTCCTATGCCTGTTAGCCTAAGTTCCTAAGACTAGTGATTAAGATAGAAGGGGAGGAGTTGTGGGGAGGCAGGCTATGACAACAAAGAGTTACTGTTACTGCAGAAGTCAGAGGAAATCGCAGGCAAAAAAGGCTCAATACAATGTTGCTTTGAGCATGGTGAGTGACCTGCTCTGATCAAAAAAAGGACTGAGATTGAAACTTGCTGAAGGTAGAACAAGGGATTGGAACAAGCATTTGTTACAAACCAAATACTTTATATACCCATCTCCTTTAGTCCTTAGAACATAACAGTAGGTACAGGTAGGACTAACTAAAATAGTTTTTAATTTTTGAGAGAAGAAATACTGTGAGTGAAGATAGCAAATACTAGCTAGGAAACAGTAAGTAAAAAGATCTAAACTTCAAATTATCTTAATATCTTCAGTGGGGTTTAATGGTATATTTTATTTTTATTTAAGAGAATCAAGCAATAGTTTCAAATGATACACAGTTCATAATAGCTAAAGAAGATGATTAAAAGAGTAATGTAACAATAGTGTTAGAAGAAATCTTAAAAAAGAAAACTAATAAGCTGCCATCAGCAGCCATTTGTATAACTTGATTTTTTTTGTTGTTACCACTTACATGTATTTTTACCTATTGCAATCACAACAATACGGTCTACCTTTCATTTAAAGCATTTTAAACATTTTTCTTTGTTACTTCATTTTTGTAAGGTCTTCTTTTGGGGGGTTGGACTTTTAAAATATAAGTCAATTTCATGTTTGATTTATAGAACTTTATGATGCTGAGTGAATGGATAATTCTTAAATTTGAACTGGGAGCCATTTTGTAAAATATCCAGGTAATAAACAAAAAGGCAGGAAATGACATTCCTTCTTCTAGTCTGCTTCCCATTTTATCAGTTCATAGTTTGGTGGCTGTCTTTCTACGGATTGGGAATGAATATTGTTACAGCACGGATAAAATGCCAGGAACAATAAGTCACAAATAATCCTGTTTGGTAATTTAAAATTTTTTATTTACATCTAAAATACTGGCAAATTCTTGTTTTAATTTTTAACAAGTGATGGTAGAGAATGAAACTGTGTCACCCCACCAGTATAACTGTATCGTAGATAAAGTTGTAAAGTGCCTGTCTCCAAAAAGACAATCAGTAAACATTTTTTAATAAATGAATGAAATCTTCTTTGAGGTTTTCTGTGCATATAGAATAAAATAAAGGAAATTCCTGAAATTACTTAATAGTTGAAAAAGATTCCCAGAGAACCAAACTATTTCTAATGCTAATAGTACTTTGTGATATGCTAAGTACCCCATTACTGGAAATATTTAAGATGTTGTGTGGACATATTTCAGTGATGCCTCTATTAGGTGTGAGCATAGGTTTAGAATAGGCTATAGTTCTACAAAACATCAATCAAAATAGTTGGTAAGCAAGTAGTCCTTTGTTCCTTCTGTATCTTATCACTAGACCATCATTGAATCAGGGAATGTTTAAGGATCAGCGTTTATTAGGTTAGCAAGAATATTATTTCCTTAAGTGTCTCATGGAACACTATCCTGTGAGACACTCTGAGGAAAAGTTTCCTTGATCATATTCGTTCTGAGGTTCTCTATACATGTTACATACATTCTTAGATACCTATAATGCATATTAGTAAATTAGAAGTACTGAGAAGTTCTACTGTGAGGAAACCTATTTTAACTTGGCTTAACACTGAAAGTTCCAAATGTATTTGATGAAGGTGCCCCTTTTTCCAGTTTTTCCTAGTATCTTGAAAAACAGTGTTCCATGGGAATGTAGTGTTCTGTAGAACAGAACCCATTTTGTCCAATATGATCTACAGACAAGTAGGAGGCTCAAGGAACATGTGTTAGCTAGTTCTTTAACCTGTGCATGGTCTAGAAATTCTCTAGGCTAGTAATGACCATATTCTGAGAACCAAACCACCAGAATTTCATATTCTCTCACTCCCTTGCCTCCACCTCTTTTCCTTGTCAGAGCACAGCGCCCTCTTACCCTACTGACTCTCTCCTATATGCTTCTCCTGACTTCCATTTCTTTCCAAAGAAACAGAGCCCATTTAGTCAGGCAGAAGTGTTTTATTGGTCACTAAATGCATGCCAGATCTTAGGCAGGCACTGGGGACATAGCAGTGAATGAAACAGACGTGACATTTGCTGTGTTCTGTCTCTTCTGTGCTTCACCTCAGGAGGAAGACCCCCAAAGTCTCATGTGTCAAAGATTAACTTTCCAGCACTTCAGCTCGCTGGCTTTGGAAGCAACTCAGGGACACTTTATGTTAGTGGCTAGAAGGGACAAAGGAAAGAACTTGTAGATGAATACATGACAAGGAACAGAAGGCCTCAGTTGCAGGCTGTAGTTACAGGGGGAAGAAGCACAAGGTACCGTTAGTGTCAAACCATTATTTTTGTTATTTTTAGTTTATGATCAAGAGAATTAAGCTAGGTATCTTATTAAGAAAAACTGTCAACATTGATGCTGAATACTGGAGATCATTCAGAGTGAGAAGAAACAAAGCTAAGAGAATTGGTTTGACTAGGTTAAAGAGCAGTTATTTATTTGAAGTCATTTGTATGAATTGTTCAGTTAGGTGTGTTCGTCTTTCATGATTTGTTGCTTGTGTTGCAAGGTCATTAGCTAAAAGGTAATTGATTTTTGGAGCTTAAAAGGACCTTGCAGAGATTATATGGCATAGGCTGCTCACAATTTAAAATGTAGAGGGAGAAGCCTAGGGCCTCTAGGAGTTGAAGAACGACGTTACTGGGCTTTCCCGTTGAATTTTTCTCGTAGCCTTCTGAAGATATGTGCTTAAGTCCATGCTGCTATTATATTTGTAGGATTTTATTAAGCTTTCAAGGAGGTGCAGATTCAGAAGGAATTGGAATTTTTTTAAAAAATATTCTTGATACAGAGCCTTAGAAGGAGATGCAAATATGTTTTGAATGTTAAATTTACTTAGATTTAAAAATACGTATCTTCAAGCCAAGTTGCCATGACAACATTTCTTAATGTGTGTATAAAATTTATGTCTGTCTCTTTGAGGTTTTCATCTTTCCCAATACAGGGTTTAATCACAAGAATTGGGCACTGTGGTATATTCCAATCTAGATGGTGCTCTATGGGAATTACATAATTTTGGAAAATGCAAATCAAGCATTAGAGCAATTCTGTAGCAGGGTGATCCTATCAAGGTTAGTGTCATCTTGTTTTCTCCAGTCTCCGGAGAGTGATATGGTTTCAAACCCAAGATGATATTCTAGATTAAAGTAGAACCATGAGTCTGTACTGAGTATCTGTATTTTCATATTTAAAGGATTTGTAGGAGGGCCCTAGTTAAATTGGGGAAATTTTGGCCTAAATCTCTTGGTTAGCTTCCAGACCAATCCAGCTTCCTTGGGATCATCTAAATCTTTTTTTTTTTTCTTTTTTTTTTTTTTTTTCAATGGAGGCACTAGGGATTGAACCCAGGACCTAAACTAAGCATGCACTCTACCACTGAGGTATTCCCACACTTCCAGATCATCTAAATCTAATCCATAGTTGCTATCATAGATTGAACCACAAGAGACTTCTCTACAATGGCCAGGCATGTGCACAGAGACACCGGAGAGGCTCCTTCTGGCCTGAACTCCAATTCAGCAATACTAGAGAGATACCGTCATCAGATTTCTTCACTTCCTTTTACCTCACTTCAGATACCTTTGTCTGTGAAGCTCTGTTTTGCATGTCAGGAGCCAGGAAGAGTACTAGGATTTTGGAGACCCAAAGTTTAGGAGGAAGAAATTCTCTTCAATTCTAGAAATATGAATTTATTTAGCAGTGGAATAAGGGGGTAGTCACTGGTACTGTTTAGTAATATTAACTATGACTTTAACTTAAGAAGTCTTAACATGGCTGCCTGAAATTTTGAGATGCTTGCTAAAGAGCAATGTTTCTTTGTATTTTATATTTTAATTTCTCTGTGGTACAGTTTTTTTTAAATTAATGTTTTGTAGTAATTTAAGAGCCCTTGAAGACAATTAACTAAGTTGAGGTTAGAAGTATGATGAGTTAATTTGCTAGTTTTGATTTACTTTAGTCTTAATAGACTTTGTAAAACTATGTTACATTTAAGAGAATCCATGGATATTTTAAAATCTAATTCCCTTCTAAAAGGGGGAAATTAAAGCTGAGAGAGGTAATTTTATATGGGAATTTGCCCAGGCTTGTACAGTTTTTTTTTTTTAACTTGTTCAGAATGTGATTTCCTTTTGGTTTCATCTTATTCTTTAAAGGGTGAATTTAAAACCAAAGAGAGGCCCCCTAAGCAAAAAGAACTGCCTAAATTAGTATATGGTGCTCTTGGTAACTGAGAGAAATGGGATGATAGTCTCAACAACAAACACACAGTTGAAAAGAGATGTCCCACTATGGTGTTTATAAAGGTTTTGGGGTTTATTTTTTTGTAAGAGGCACAGTCAGGGCCAACTACATAATTTGTGGGGCCCAGTGCAAAATGAAAATGTGAGGCCTTGCTGGGGAAGGGGTCGATCTCCCCACCCATGGGTCTGCTCTTTTAATCCATAGTTGATGAGAGTCCCCCAGGGGATTGATATCTCCATGCTGGGTCAGTGTTGCCTACCTGGATCAGTGGTAGGTGAGAGAGCCCCACTCAGTCACTTGGAAAACATGCTGTGGTATGGCCAGCCCAAGGCAGAGATGACTGCTTCCTTGCCCTGCCTCAAGATGTTGCAGAGCAGACTTCTTGTGGGACCCCAGCCCTCCCCACATCTATACCTAGGGCCTCACTGGAGGGTGATCATGGCAAAGTGGGCCTACCTCACCAACTCTCCTGCTAATGCAATCTTAGTGCTGCTCTGGGCAGAAGGCAGCAAGAGTAATGGGCAGGGATGGGGTGAGGGAGGCTGGGCAGTGTCTAGGGCACCAGGGAGCAGGAGGTCACTGAGAACATGTCTGGGGAGGTAAGGAAGTAAGCTCTAAGCCCCTGGTGCACGCTCCAGGGTCCCACTGGATTTCACTTACGAAACATAAATTCAAAAAAAATTTTGAGAATTTCACTGTGGTGCCCTTAAAATGTTAAACCCCAGCATAGGATCCTTCTGAGCAGTGGGCTTCCGTGGGACTGCGCTGGTTGCAGCCCATGGAGCTAGCCCTGGACAATCTGACCTTATAGTGCTGTGACTTAGTGATTTTTGAGGGCTGCACTTCCTGGTTTTGTGCTAGTTGTCCCTGCAAATACCCATAAACGTCTTATTTATGATTTATCATCAAGTGATTTAAACCTCTCTGGGATATCTTAAAATTATTTACAAAATAGGCAATAAGTAGATGCCAAACTTAAAAGCAATTTTGTAACACATTTTTATTAAAGTTGCAAAAGTAATCTAGTACACATCTTTCTCTCAAACCCCATTTCACTGATGGAACTGTTACTTTCCTGTATTTTAATCATAATCGCCAAAAATTTTCCTGCTGGAAGGTAAAATGGGATTTTTGCCTGAAATATCATCATAAAACCCTATGAAATATTTCAGTGATATGAGTCATTCACTTATTCATATGGTTGGACATTTAGGTAATAGAAATCTGTGAGAAATATATTGTTAATTCCTGTGGAGGAGGAAGAAATTTTAAGTGTAGTTAAATTCAGTGTTCCTTGTCATTTTAAAATATCAAAATTATTCTGTTCTGCTCCTTTCTTTCCAAGAGGCTACATAAAATTACTTTGACAAAATCATGATTCACTTTTTTTGCTGTTAACTTCTTCTACATTCCCTTTTGTGAACACAGCAATCAGCAGTCAGCAGGATCATTATTCTTTATCAACCTTGTGCTACACAAATGAGGCTTCTTACCATGTACCATGGTGTTTAGTTAGCAATTTTGTCAAAGTATAACCTCTTTGTTTGCAACGTTACTGAAACTGACAAGAAATAGATTATTAGAAAGAAGCAGTTCTACAAATTGTACATGCTGTAGGTCAGTAAATATTCAGCATACAGGTTTCAATGGTATTATACATAATCAGAAAAACTGGTACATATTAAGTTAGCAATTCATGTTATTAATTGAAGGTCAGTATAGTTTTCAGTAATAAAAATCTTGTTAATACATTTTGAGGCTTGAAGCTCTATAAAATCTTTAACATAATTTAAGACAAAATATGAACAATTTTAGAAATCCAGTTTTTGTGAACTGATTGGTGATGTGTCTGCTGTGAGAAGTAATCTGTTTTGTGCTTTAGCTCTGAAATTCACTTTTTGCAGGGTAGTGGGGATGGTTATGTAAAGCCAATTTTAGTAGAAACTAAAGAACTGAGGAATTTTTTATTCTCCAAAAAAATGCCTTTCAAGATAAATTATCTATCCCATTGGTTACATCTATACACAGAGATACATTATCATGAAGAATTTCATGTTTATGTTGTCCATTCTCATGGTTTAATGGAAAAAATTCTCTTTTTATTTTTCACAAGAAAGGGAGCTATTTTGTTGTCTCTCACAGGAAACTACTGTAGATTCTAAATATTTAAATACAGTTCTTCCAGGTTGTATCTTGGGTATATGTTATTTCCTCTCTTTATAAGAGTAATTTCTTCTTGAAAAATGTTTTATTGGGTATTGGGTAGTATGGTTTTGTTAGATGTGCTAACAATATTATGGTTATGTGGCAAAATATCCTTATTTTTTAGAAATATATACTCAAATATTTAGGGGTTAAATGTCATGATTATTGTAATTTTCTTTAAAATTCTTTAGCATAAGAATAATATGAGATGATAAGGTAAAACAGAACCTTTTGTTACATCTAATCAGTGGGTATTTGTGTATTCATTACACTCATATTTCTAATTTCCATAATAAAGACAAAAATATGACTTTCAATAAAAATGAAAAAAAACATGTTTGAGACTTATGGGCTATATCGCTACTGACTTTCTGAAATTGGGAGGGGATTTCGGGGTTTTTTTTACAAACTAATTTTGGATGTGTATTCTTTCCAATCATTTTAAACTTACTTCTTAAAATGTATATTCATGCAGTTATAAAGTATGGAATGCTCGATTGCACAGTAAGGCTCCTTTTTTTAATAGTTTGGTACATTTTTAACCATTAAATAAATATCCTTAAAATTGAGACCAAGGTTTATATCACTAAAACTGAAACCAAAGTTTTGGATGATAAAGCATGACTAAAAATGTAAAGCTTAGTTTCCAGTCATTTATCTTTTAATCACATACACAAAATTTGTTTCAAAGATTTAATATGTTCAAATTATATGAACTTGATATTAAAATTTCCTGATAGTCTTAAAAATCCAAAAATGTGTATAAACAATGTGAAACTATTAATCACTGATAATTATTTTTCTTGTTGGGGTAAGAATGGGAACTAAGTTAACCATGTAATTGTTAGAGTAAAAAACTCTGCATTTCTCCTAATTACTACTGTGTAATATCTCTAATTGGGAACTTAATTGCTTAAAAAAGAATTCACTTAAATTTCATTGAAATATATATATTCATTCGTTGAAATGTATTTATACCTATATATCCAACTTGATGTTGCCTCATAAAATCATGTAGAAGCCAGAAAACTCATTTTGAGATTCTTAAGGTAAAGAAGAAAAACAGTCCAAAGTATCTTCATGAAGAAGGAAGATATTCTTATTTAATAGTTTTCCAAGCATTTTAATGTTAAACCAGGAAAAAGGATAAATATTATAGGAAGTGTCATTGTGTGGAAAGGAACAGCTAGTATTATTCTTTAGGTGCCATAGATATTACTTGTTCTCTAATAAATTTAAAAAATATGTAAGAAAATACAGTAATATTAAATACTAGTTGACACTGAGTGTTAAGGATTTTAAAAGTGATAGGCTGATGTCATTTAAAAGAGAGACCGAAAATTTGGGGGTTAAGAGTTGATGAAAACAATGTTTATGATTAATTATCATGTAGGTCGTGTGCAGGAAGAATGCAGGGGAAGTCTGGAGTGAATGTGTCTTCTAGTTGTAAGACAAGCAGTGTAAACAATTCACTTAAGTAACATTTATTTCTTTACAGCCCATACAATCTTGTAATGTATGTACTTTACCATAAATTCCTCAATTAAGGGTAGTCACTATGATGATAGGCATCAAGGGAATTCCACAGTATCTTTATTTCAGCAGAAGAATGACACTTTCTGCCCAGTCATGTGACTCTGATGATGAAATGCTGGATAAACATGAATCCTTTAAGGGACACTCACAACTGGCCACGTTTAAGTTATATTGATTGTGGCTCTGACCAACTCAGTAAGGCTTATAGGGCCAAGCCATTAGGCTGTCTCCTTGGCCTTGTTTTGTTCAACATTCTTATTAAAGGCATGAACCCAAAAGTCTTGCTTGTCAAATCTGAGATGATGTGGAACAAGACTATTTATTTCAAGAGATGGTAATGAGGGTTTAAATCTGGGACAAAGCCAATGTATAATTAATTGCAAACAAATACAAGGACGTGCAATTAGATTAAAATTAAGTGCACTCCGCATGACTGGGTTAATATGTTAAAAATATCTACCAGGTTTTAATGCTTACTTTGAATCAAGCTGATGATAAAATTGCTTAAAAATGTCATCTTGGGCTGCATTAATAAAACTATTCTCCTTAATTTTGGGAAACAATAGCCTCACTGGACTCTTAGATTATAGATTCTGTAGTTGTCTTCTTTTTTGCTGAAATTTTCTTGGTAGCAGCATAAGTATGTATCTATGTCCTTTGATATTAGATTCTGCTGAATATTAAAAGCTCTTTTCTTGGGAGAGATTCCCAATTAGACCTTCAGAGCCAAAAGGGCAGTTTCATTGGCATCACCTGGAAACTTGTTAGACCTATTAATTGGGCTGGACCAACTGAATCAGAAATGCTGGGGGTGAGGCCTAGCAAGTCCCATGTTTTGACAAGCCCTCCCTGTCAATTCCAATCCAGGCTGAAGTTTGAGAACTGACCTGAATTTAACCCTTTCATTTTTCAGATAAGGACACTAAGATTCAAAGAACTTGTCACAAATTAATTTGAGAAAGTGCGTAACTAGAATATATTCACACAGTGATTCCTAGGGCAATAAATCATCTCTCTGAGGAGAGTTGTTTATTGGGCTAATTGCTAAGCAGTATTTGAAAGAATGCTACATGGGAACAAGTGTAATGGGGGAAGAGTCTGTTCAGCATTTAACTTACCTCGTGGACTTCTTACAGTTAGTTCAACAGGCTTTGGCTTATTGAAATTTAGTCTGAAAGAAAAGTCATCTAATATGTTTTATTCACTTGAATATTCATGTATGTCTTGATCCTTGAAGCAAGTTTAGTGCCATTTAGTGACAGCTCCGTTCCATCACTACCACTCTCTAACTTATGACTCTCTAGAGTGTGACCCTGAAGCCTTCCTTTTGAACAAGCTCTTCACACTTAAATTTGAGAACCACTAATACAGAAGATGTTTAAAGTGGTTAAGTGGGCTGGACCAACATTTTCAATATCCTTTGAGTTCCACAGAGAAAACTCAAAACAATTTGCTAATGTGTATATCATAAAGCCAAAATAACAACAACAAAAAAGCAATCAGAGGTTGCTCCAGAAGTTTGTAATAGTAAGGTATTAAGGTTTTTTTTTTTTGTTTGTTTGTTTGTTTTTTTTTAGAAAGTATATAGTTAAGGTTCCTCATCATCCGGGAAGAAGAAAAGTGGGAGAAGAATCACTGTAGGAGGTCCAAGAGATCACAAATGCAAGACCAAGAGTTGTAATAATTGGTCTTGCTCTAAACTGCAGATTTAGTCAATCTTGACTTTCCACAGTACAAATAAAAGTCACGGACTTTATAGTATCTAAGCAGTTGTCAGGAACTTTAGTTTTTTAAGATAACATTGCGTGGAGTAGTCAGATTTAGGAGAAAAGGATACAGTATGAAAAGAGTAAGGAGACAATAACTGCATGATTACCTTTAATTTTTGCGGCATTTAACGTTTTCCAAGGTGCTTTCACATAAACTTATTTTAATCATGTAACAGCCCTGTGAGGAAGGAAAGTACCACCAAAACCGTTTTAGAAACTTTAAATACTGAATGCACGAAGAAAAAAGTGAAGTTGACAGAACCAGAGAAACGGCAAAAAAGTCTGGCAGTGAGGAAGCAAAGCACAGAGGGCAAGCACAGAAAGCTAAGTCCAGGGGATGGGCAAACAACAGAACAGAGGCTAACGTGACAGGGGAAAACAGTGTCGATGCGCAAATACGTACAAAACAGCCGGAGTGCAGGAAATTTGGGATTAGGAAACTGAAATTTACCTATCTGTACCAAAAAAGGATGAATGAGGTCAAAGATGAAGAGAAAATGGTAAGTGAGGCGGCTTTTAAAGCCGCATGGACGTTTAGCAGGCTGGTAACATCCTTCAGGTCCATGACCATGGGGTTGGGCGTCAGGTTGAGGATAACGCCGAGGGGAGTCGCGGGAAGAGCGGGCGGGCAGACTGCGGACCAGGGTAGGCGTTAACGCCGGACTAACAAAGGCCGTTGGGAACACTTCTCGAGCCTACGGAACTTGCGGGGGCCGAAGGGTTAACCGCGCGCCCGACTCCAGAACGCATCCCGGCCCCCACTCCCGCGGTCGCTAGGAGACGCCGGAAGTGGGGGAGGGGCGGGCGGCGCGACCCAGGGTGGGAATCTTTTTCGGGCTCTGGGGGCGGAGGGAGGGGAGCGCGCGTGCGCGCGCCGGGCCGGCCGTCGCCGCGGTGACCGTCCTCCGAGTCCGTCGGCTCGCGCCCCGCCTCCGTTCCTGCTGCCCCCTCCCCTGTCGCGCGCGGGGGGTGTTTCTCGCTCCTCCGGAGTTGCCGCCGCCGCCGTCGCCGCGGCTCCTCCTCTCCCAGTCTTGGGTTTCCCTGGCGCTGCCGCCGCCGCTGCCTCTGCGGTCTGTATGAGGAGGAGAAGGATGTGAAGATGGCGGAGCTGCAGATGCTGCTGGAGGAGGAAATCCCTGGGGGCCGCCGGGCCCTTTTCGACAGTTACACGAATCTGGAACGGGTGGCCGATTACTGCGAGAACAACTACATCCAGGTGCGACCATCTCGCGGCCTGGGCGCGTCGGGCCTCTGGTGGTGAGCGGCTCGTGGGGGACCCCGGGCCCGGGGGCCGCGCTCCTGGGGGCGTAGGGTGCCGAGGCCGCGGCAGGGACATGGTCGAGCTGAGCACCCATGAGGAGCAGGGTGGGAGCTGGGGCAGGGGAACGAGTGAGAATTCCCCAGTTGGAGAAAATTGTAGCTTTAAAACATTTTAAAACCATGAATCAGCCCTCGCTGCGCTGTGTGTGTGTGTGTGTGGGGGGGTATCTCCGCCTCCCCGCTTCTCCTTCTCTTGACCGCCCCCGCACTCGGTGCCCGTCGATTTTCGGGATGGCGGAGGAGGCAGAGAGCGGCATTTTCTATTTGACAGATTCCTGCTCCCCCATTTGGCAAGAGTGTGGGGGATTGATGGGTCACCCTTCCCCCAAGCTCTGGAGGATTTTTAAGGGGTTATATTGCTGCAAAGTAAAGTGCCTCAGTTTTCTGTTCGTGTGAATGCCTCAAAAGACCGGTTTTTTGGTTTGTTTGTTTGTAGATTCTGGCCAAGGATACAGCATAAGAGTAGTTGTCTCTTGTTGGAAGTTATTGCCATTTTTCTGCCTATGGAGAATAAGAAGCTGCATGATAATGAACTGCCCCCCCACGCCCCCGCCAGTTCCGTTAGAATAGGTAATTTGCCCACGGGAAAAAAATCTGTGACTGTTTTTCAGAGAGAATTAGGATATGATCCTTATGGTTTAATTTTTCCCGTGATGGTTCATTTGGCACACGGACTGAGTGGTAGTGCTGTGTGTGTGTATTTGTGTGTATGAGGCGGGGGATATTGGGTGAGATGAAATCCAGCTGCTCCGGGAACAAGCAAAAGATTCTGGTGAATTAAAAATAAATCCTCTTTAAAATTTTTTGAAAGGTTAGTTTAAAATGCACAGTTTGCGAATTCAGCATCTTTTGTTTTCTTTATGGCTTACTCTGAATCACAGGTTCTACATTTTTTCCCTTCGTATTTAAATTCTCTTGTGATAAAGGTGGAAATGGAAGAAGTATGTTAAATTATTTCTTCACCATGGCTTTTTTTTCCTGCTCCGATCTCTCCAGGCATCCTTAACATCAGCTGTATTGGGAAGCATTTTCAAGTCTTAGTGTAAAACAAACAAACAAAAATAGGTGTTAAAATTTTTAGGTCCATAAATTTTGTGAGGACCGCATGGTTAATCAGGGATGGTACTGTGGGATTTTACTTGACGAGACATACGCTGAACTCTGTTATTTCTTACAGGGAATATTTGTTTTGGAGAATGAACCAGACAATCCAAGTCTTTTCCCTCCAAAGAGGCAGTTGGAAGTATGGCTAGTAGGAAAAGAATGTGTTTTCAGTCAAAGATTGATATAAAAAATACAACTGTCCGTATTTGTAGGATGCTTTGCTGATACTGAGTGTGCTGGGAGAGATTCAAAGGTTCAGTTGCTCAGTTTTTCACTAAATATATTTGAAAGTCTTCTATAGCCTGGCACTAGGACATGGGTTGATGATGCACACCCAGCGTCTACAGAATTTCTTACTGTAATTAGTAGGAGAGGCTGATTTGTGAGCAGCTGAATACCATATTGTGTGTCAGTTTAAACTCTAATGGGCTGCAGGTGGGAAGAAGGACCAGCGGAAGCTATGCTATTTTCAGGGAATTCACAATCTCTGGAAGAGGCAAATCAAAAGGATTGAAGTAGTAGTTCCATTGTCTTGTGCAACAATTTATGGGAAAGAGTTACAGGTCAGAAGAGAAATTGCGAGTGAAAAAGTGATTGAGTTGCGGTTATTACCAATATGTTTAAAAAAACAGATTTGTCTGTCTTTGGAAAATAATTTTTATTGTAATTTAATGGCATCATTCCTCTTAGATTACAGTTGTTATATAAAAGTGCTTGAGTTAATAAAGCTGAGAGATTAAAGGGATAAGCAGTTGTCAGGTTTTTATATATTTCATACATTTTTTCAGTTCAAAAAAGAAGAATGTTACTGCCATCATCTTGCCTTAATAATGGGACTCAGAATTTAATGTGGTGGTATGTTAAAATTCAAAGTATAAATACTGATTAATAGAAATGGATTTGGATTTTAAAAATCTTATTTCTTCAAATTAGTATCTAAAATTTTACCTCTTAGATTATCATCTGTTTTAGGATCCAGTGGGAATATAATAATTTTCTCCCTAGATGACAACTCTTAACATGATTTGTTTGTACTAAAGTTGATAAATAGAACATGGTGATAGTGGATTTGTGCTGACTTAGCTGCACATTTGGCTGGCTTTCCTTGTGACCAATGATCTGACAAGCAGGGGTTTTGATACTGCCTGTGACCCATCAGTAGATGAAAGTTAATTGGTGGCATCAGTGATCACATGGTCAATTTAGCCTTATTGAAGCATCATGTCTTAACCACTGGGTCAGGTTAACTTACTCATTTAATTTTGTGGAAATACAGTTTTTGCCTGTAGAGCAGAAGAAGACAAATCTGTTGATCGTATATAACAAATGTATGTAAGGTTCCTTGTTCAGTATTATTAAATAGCTGGTTTTATGCATGGGAATATAAAAAAATTAAATAAGAATATTCTAAGTGTGAATTTTAAGTGTGAAAACTGAGGAGAGGAAGGAAAATGATTGTGCTGTCCTGAAAACAGTCATACTCTGTTTAAATTGTTCCTATTGTATAAAAATCTACTTCTGAAATATCTGTTGGCATCAGGACTGATCAGATTTTGCCTGTGTTAACACACACAAAACTTAACAGAGCAGGATTGTAAGTAGTAATTTTCCAGGTTACTAATGCAGTTAACATTAGAAATTTTAAAAATCATCTTCAGTAAAAATTTAGATTATTTTATTTCAACCTCTATTAAAAGTGATAGTCAAAACTTTTTCTACAATGTGATAAAAAGTTATAACTACAATTTGCTGTTTCCCTGATTGGTTTTATTTCTTGCCTGTAGAAAGGAACTTAGTAATTGTTAAGGACTTTTTGGAGATACATGTAAAACCTGTTTTTTTCCCCTTCATTTATTAATATAAACGTTGATGCCAAATCTAGAAAGTGTACAGAATTTTTAAAACATGTTTTGATTAATTTGGAATCTACATATTTACTAATGAAGAATTTAATAATAAAGTGGGTTGCTTTAATGTTTTGGTAGGTGAAATAAGATTATCAATTACTTTCTTAAAGTAAATCTGAAAAATCAACTTATTAATACTTTCCTTTTGTTAGATAAAAAGAGATCACTATGCTGTGTACCAGAAACTAACACAATATTGTAAATCAGCTGAACTTTAACTAAAAAAGAAGTTATTACTTTTTGTGAATGTTAGTTCACATAGATACAGAATAAGATCTCATTTGTCCATGGTTTGGATTACAAACAAAATAATCCAATAACATGGCTTTGCTCAGAAGAAGAGAAATTAAGAATTTACCTAAATGTTTTATGTGAAATATTTCTTTTTTGAATAATAGAGATGTCATTAGTAGTTTTCCTTTTTTCTCTTTATCAACAAAGATACTCTTAGAATTCATGAAAAATTGCAGGAAAGGGGATATTAGAATCATGGCTTGTAACTAATCAATTTCATAAAAAAGTAGTTACTAAAATATAAATATTTAACATTTTTATAAAAACCGTTAGAATACGTGCTCTTTGTTGAAAAACTATTAGAAAATATAAATAGATATTAAGAATTTGCCCAATCATTTTGAATATATATTTGGTATTTATACTTTGAAGTTTTTTAATAGGCGCAACTAAATGTCAAGTATTTTTAGAAAATGGGTTCATGTTCTATATTACTTTTATATGTTGCTTTAAAAAGAAACTTTTAATGGTGCTAGTCTTTGTTTTTTATGGATGGTCATAGATAATACAGAAGGGAGGTTTGTATTTATGTGTTTGACTTCTGTTTGTTCTCACAGAGACAGGAATCTTAGTACTTAGAATGAAGAAGCAGAAAGAGGAGGTCATTTAAAACTAGAAATTTGAGGACTAATGTTTGCATCCTTCCCTGTGACTTGGGTTTTTTACCTCCACAGAGAGGAGTGAACTATGTAGGTAAACATCAGGCTGAATTAGGGAGATTGAATTTCCCTAGATTGAGGTGATTTAACCCATCAGAATTTGACCAAGATTTATCCTCAAAAAAACCCCCCCAAAAACCAAAAAAAAAAAACTAGTCCCATCAGAGATGTTTGGTGATTGGATTTTCATTGATAAACCAGTCATTATGAATATCTTTGACAAGACTGCAAACACAGGCTAAGTTATATTCTAAGTCCTTTACTCTTTTTTAAATGAAACATTTTTAAAATTTTAAATAAAAATTTAATTGTTAAATTAAAAAAAAAATAATTTTGTTGTCTGTGCACTTAATACCTCTTCTTCTCCAAAGCACTTAATTAGTCTCATAATTCCCTTTATTGATCCAAGGACTCCCAACTGCACTTATTTTGTCCTACCTTGAAGGGATTCCTAGTGCGAAATTGCTTTTTACCCAGACAATTAATAAACTCTCCTTTCACTTTGTCAACTTACCTTGGTACAATTAATACATAAATGTGTGATAGATTTACTTTGTTCAGGGTCTTCTTTCCTCTCCCAGAGAATTGTTTATAACAAAGTGAGTTTACTTGTGTGTAAGATAGTAGAGATATTTTTAAGCATGAGATCTTTGGGTATTACTTTGTCCTTTTAAAATGCAAGAAATTTTAATAGTATTCAGTGGCTGTGTGTATAAATATGATCTTTTGGTGGATAAACATATACCTTGAAAATTATAGATTATTTGTAGACTTGATAGTTTATGGTTGAATTTTTATGGAGCTTGTTAATAGATGGGCTTCATGAAGTAGCATGTGGTACAACACCTACTTTGAATCTTTTATTTACTTGGTGTTCCTTCTCCGGATATAAAGCTTCTGGAGGATAGATTTATAACTTGAAGTTTTGTTTTTTTTTTCCCAATATCCTTGCATTAGCCATAGGGTGTGGTACATATAGTAGACACTGACACTAATTAAAAGTCACTGATTGTCAGAAATACGTACTTGAATATACTAGAGATTGCACTGAATTATTTTATAGACTGAATGTGATTAACTCAATTTGTCTTGCAAATTTTTCCTATTAGAAATTGTAAGCAACATTTATATTCTCTTAGCATTACTCTGCAGCCTTTGCCTTGTGGGAAACAGAGTTTTACTTTTTATTTCTTCTTATACAAGTAATATATACTTCGATGTAGAAGTTTTGGACCTCAAAATAGCTTTACCTTGAATCATTTACAACACGAATTTTTTTTTTCATTTTACTTTCAAAGGTAGGTTTATTGAAGTATAATACATATATAATACAGTTCACATTTTTAAGGTATAAATTTTAAGGTATAAATTTTGACAAATTCATACACCTTTATACTTATATAAAACAATTTGTATTATAC
Organism: Camelus dromedarius; assembly: GCF_036321535.1. Taxonomy (NCBI): domain Eukaryota; kingdom Metazoa; phylum Chordata; class Mammalia; order Artiodactyla; family Camelidae; genus Camelus; species Camelus dromedarius. The sequence continues at coordinate 69,937,169 of NC_087439.1, read as the reverse complement.
TATGCAAATTATAATACCACCACAATGTAAAATTTTCTAGTCTTAGCCAGTGATGAATATAGTATAAACATTTGCAGGTAGGTATTGATGGGACATAGGTCTTTTTCTCACTTGGATAAATCTAAGGAATTGGCTCCATCATGGCACTCTGATGATACTGCATGTATCCATGTAGGCTACGTAGGGAAAGCTTGGATTGCAGGTGATCTGAGTCTTGGTAGAACACCTTGTGATCTTCTTGGAATATGAGATTATGGAAGCCTTGTAAGGAGCCCATAACATCCCTTTTGGCTCTCATTTATCTTCAAAGGAGGCTGTCATGATACAGTTTCTCATCACCTCCTGGTTCTGATGAGATGAGGTTTTCTTTGAGGTTTCTTTTAGGGCACAGCTGCAGGCTATAAAACCAGCTGTAGCATGGCATTGACTCCTCAGAAAGAGTGTTATATCATCCATATTCCAATTATATGGCCCCTTTTGTTTTGGGGTTGCTCTGCACAAGGGCCTCAGCTTTTGCTACTATTCCTTTCAATCTATATAAATACGGACTTTCTGAATCTGACAAGGGCTTGTTAGGACTTGAACATAGTTGTCAGGTCTTGCCTTCTTTTTGCCTGGACAGTAATTATTTAACAGTGGGATTCCTGGGTTATATGGTGACTGGATGTTTAACTTTATAGAAATTGCTGAACTTCTTTTCCAAAATGATGGTACCATATTACATCCCCACCAGCAAAGTTCCAGTAGCTCTCATCTTTGTCAGCCCTTGGTTTTGTCAGATTGTTAGCTTTTAGCTATTCTGATAGATGTTAGTAATATTGCCTTGGTTTTGTGTTGCATTTTCCTGATAAGTAATGTTGCTAAGCATTTTTTCATGTGATTGTTTATCATCTGTATATCTCTTTTGGTGAAGTGTGTGTCCAGATCTTTTGTCCATTTTTTAAACTTTTTTTTTTTAAACTCTTTTGTAATTGTTGACTTTGGTGATTTCCTTACATATTCTGAATACAAATACTTTTTAGAAATGTATTTTGCAAATATTTTCTCCCGTTATGTGTCTTGTCTTTTCATTTGAATAGTGTCTTTCATGGAGCAGAAGTTAATAAATTTTGATGGAATCCAGTATATCAGTTTTTTCTTTTTTGGTTAATGCTTTTGGTCGTGTAGCTAAGAAACCTTTGCCTAACCTACAGTCAAAAATATTTTCTCCTATTTTTTTTTCCTCTGGATACTTCATAATTTTAGGTTTTACAGTTAAGTCAGTGATCCATTTATAATTAATTTTTCTACTGGGTATGAGGTATGTCAAGGGTTTTTGTTTGTTTTGCAAATGGCTATCTAATTGTTCAGGAACCACTCGTGGAAAAGATTCCTTTCTCCATTGAATTCCCTTGGCATCTTGTGAAAATCAGTTGACCATATGTGTTTGGTTCTGTTTTGGACTCCACTTTGATCCTTTGATCTGTGCATGTATATTCTTTCCATTTCACCCTGTAGCTTTATAGTAAGTCTTGAAATCAAGTGGTATGAATCTGTACTTTGTTCTTTATCAGTTTTGTTTTGGCTATTGTAAGTCCTTTGCTTTTTTCAGTATATGTTTTAGAATCAGCTTGTTAATTTCTGTAGACTTGACGGGATTTTGAACGGAATTGCATTGAATCTGTAGATGTTTTGCAGCAAATTGACACTTTGATAATACTAAGTCTTCTAATCTGTGGACTTGGTATTTCTCTCTATTTAGGTTTCCTTTGATTTCTCTTCTCATTTTAATCATTAGAATACAAATTTTGAACATGTTTTGTTACATTTGACCCTAATTATTAAATGATTTTGTGCTGTAATAAATAGAACTATTTTTAAAATTTCTGTTTCCAATTGTTCATTACTAGTATATAGAAGTAGGATTGACTGTTGTATATTGATCTTTTATTCAGTGACCTTGCTAAATTTACATATTAAACATAGCAGCTTTTTTTTTTTTTTGAAGATTCTTGGGGATTTTTTTTAATGTAGACATTAAATCAGTAAATACAGTAAATAAAGATCAGTCAATAAAGATAGTTTTATTTTTTCCTTTTTAACCTTTTTTCCATTTATTTCCCTTTCTTGCCTTATGGCACTGGCTAGAACCTCTAATATAATGTTGAATACGAGTGACGAGAACCTGTATCCTTTATTTGTTCACAGTGTTTCAGGGAAAAGTCAGTCTTTCACCTTTATTAGTGGAAGGTTTTTGTGGATGCTCTTTATCAACTGAGAGAAGTTCTCTCTTATTCTTAGTTTGCTCAGAATATTTTTTAAACCATGAATAGATGTTACATTTTGTCATTTTTTTTTCCTGTATCTTTTGAGGTGTTCATTTTATTTTTGGTCTTGATAAGGTGAATGACATTGTTTGACTGCAAGATGGATTTTTTAAAAATTTGTGATTATAAGCAGTTTGATCAGTGAAGTAGTGTGCATTCTGAGTTATAGGACTTTTTTTTTTTTTTTACAAGAAATAGACTTTTAATAATGTCTAGAAATTTGTTACAATAAGCAAGCTTGGTCAAACAGGTATATATTGTATATTGGCTGCTCTTTATGCTCTCCGCTATATGCTATATTTGTGTATGCAGAAGGATTGCTTGTAAAGGCTTAGAGCATTATTATTTACAAAACAAATTTCTTTTCATATTGAGATCATTAAAATGGTTATAAAAAACTGAAAATATGTGTATTATGTTAATTATTGTAATTATATTTAATATAATTTTAATTTTAGTGGCCATGTGACTGAGAGGTTAACCTCTCAGTTTTCTTAATCTCTGAGGTGGTACAGTTATAGCAGCTATTTCATAGGGTACACAGATGAAATGAGTTAAGACAGATAAAACAATACATGTCTAATCAAATCTAAGACTTTTTTTATTGAAATATAGTTGATATACAATATTACATAAGTTACAGGTGTACAATATAGTGATTCACAATTTTTAAAGGTTTAAGACTATCAATTTTTAAGATGCACCATTTTATGTGTCACTTAGTGAACATTGAAACACTTAAAATACTTTCACTTAACTGACACAGTCCATTTCAATTTCAGTAACATTAAAATATGAGAAAAAGTTCATACTACAATCAGTAAAACATGGTGTGTAAGTGTTTGCTGTTACTACAGTCACTGTTAATATATATTGAAGACTTACATGTTTTATTTTTGTCATGTTTTTACATTGCTCTTTTGGGGCATGTCTTTAACTAGTTACTTTTTTTATTTTAAAAGATTTTGATAGGACAAGATTTGACTGCATTTGAGGTTCCAAGATGCTTGTGTCTGTGGTGTTAGACTTACATACTAATTTCACTTATCCTATTGAACTACAACTTTATTATGATTGAATTTTTCTAGTTAAGCAGGATTTCACAGCTTTCACAACTAAAGTTCATTATGTAAAGTTGTAATTCACAGACACACAGATAGTTGTATTTTAATTTTCTAGAAATAGTGACATATTACTTATGGATGTCCTGGGTTAAAGGACTTTGTTCCAAAACTTAATTGCTTTAGACTGATACTTCTTAATTTTTTCTTAACTCACGGCCTCTTTTGATAAATATGAAAATCAGCTTACCCATTTGTGAATTTATGGTTATATCCATTTTATGGTTATATGTTGACTTAGAGCATAACCATTATAACTTTCAGCATTTCCAGCAGTTTGCCAAGATGGAGGGATTTACATGGGAAAGGCCTCCTAGAGTAAATATCTATCAGGGTGACAAATTCTGCAGAGTTCAGAGGTTCAGCAATAAGTCTTCAGATCCTATGTGACCAAATATTACCATTTAGTTTATGACTACTGTTCCCATTTTGGACTATATATATGAGGAAATTTATTTTAAATGCTAAGATGTTGATTTCCGGTCCAGATGGCAGAGTAGTAGGACCAAGAGCTCTCCTTTCCTTGTGATTACACCAAAGCCACAACTGACTGCTAAACAACCATGGGGAAAAAAAGACTGGAACCTAGCAAAAAAGATTTTCAACTTGAAACATAAAGAAGGAACAACAGCAGGATGGTAGGAGGGGTGTGCTCATGATATTATCGGGCCCCATACCCCTCAGGTGGGTGACCCACAAGCCGAAGAATACTTAAGTCACAGAGGAATGAGAGTTCTGAGCTCCACATCATGCTCCATAGCCTCGAGTTCTGGCATTGGGAGGAGGAGGAGACCCCAGGACATTGGGTTTTGAAAGCCATTGGGGTTTAACTCCAGGAACCCCATGGGACTGAGGGAAACAGAGACTGCATTCTTTTGGGAAGTGTGCACAGAATCTTGCGTTTACCAGGTTAGAGGGAAGAGGCAGTGATTTCATAGGATCCTGGGCCACACCCACTCGGTGGTTTTGGAGGATCTCCTGGGGAGGTAGGGGATGGCTGTGGGTCATCCAGGGAATATAAAAGCTGGTGGTGAAGATTCTGGGAGTGTTCATCTACATGAGCTTTCCTGGAGACTGACATACTGATTGGATCATTAGCACCATGACCTAGCCCTACCCAACAGCCTGTAGGCTTAAGGGCTAGGAAGCCTCAGGCCAGACAACATACTGGGTGGTAACACAGCCCCACCCACCAGCAGACTTCCTGAGCCACAAACCACCTCTAGACATAGCCCTAGATATGGCCTACCCACCAGAGGTCCAGGACCAAGCTTCACCCAGCAGTGGGCAGCACCAACTCCTGCTGCCAGGAAACCTGCATAAGGCTCTAGTCCATCCTCATCCACTGGGGTCCAGATTCCAGAAATAAGAAAACAACAATCCTGAAGCTTGTAGAAAGAATCCACAAACACAGACCAGACTGTACGCCGGGACTGACTGGACCCTGGCCCTTGGGTGACAAGAGAGAAGTGTACTGCTTGGATGTATAGGACATCTCCCACAGAGGGCCACTTTTCCACAGTAGAGAAATGTAACTAACCTAGCTAAAAATACAAATAGAAAGACAGATAATATGAGGTGGCAGAGGAACATCTTCCTGGCCAAGGCACAAGATAAAATTCCTGAAGAGGAAATAAGTGATGAGGAGATAGGCAATTTATCCGAGAAAGAGTTTAAAGTAATGATGGCGAAGATGTTCAGAGAACTCAAGAGGAGTATAGATGCATGGAGCGAAGTTTTTAGCAAAGAGTTGGAAAATATAAATACCCAGAGTTAAAGAATAAAATTACTGAAATGAATAACACACTAGAAGGAACCAAGAATAGACTAAATGAGGCAGAAGAAGAGAGCAGTGAGCTAGAAGACAGATTAGTGGGAATCACTACTGCAGAACAGAAAAAAAAAATGAAAAGAAATGAGGATAATTTAAGAGAACTCTGGGACAACATGAAATGCACTAATATTCTCATTATAAGGGTCCCAGAAAGAGAAAAGAGAGAACGGACCTGTGAAATGTTTTGAAGAGGTAATCACTGGAATCTTCCCCAACTTGGGAAAGGAAACAGTCACCCAAGTGTAGGAAATGCAAAGAGTTCCACAGAGGAACACACCAAGGCACATAGTGATCAAATTAAGAAAAATTAAGGATAAGGAGAAAAATATTAAAATCAGCAAGAGAAGAGCAACCAGTAGCATATAAGGGAACTCCCATAAGGTTATCAGCTGATTTTTCAGCAGAAACTGCAGGCCAGAAGGGAGTGGCACAATGTATTTAAAAAGATGAAAGAAAAACCTCACAACCAAGAATACTCTCTGTTCAGATTTGATGGAGAAATCAAAAGCTTCACACATAAACAAAAGCTAAAAGAATTCAGCACCACCAAACCAGCTTTACAACAAATATTAAAAGAACTTCTCTAGTCATCAGATCACAAGGAAAGAGAACAAAAAGAAGAAAGAAAGAAAAAAAGACCTACAGAAGATTGCTTTGGCAATTAGGAGTCTTTTATGGTTCCATATACATTTTAGAATTGTTTGTTCTAGTTCTGTGAAAAATGTTGTATTTTGACAGGGGTTGCATTGGATTTGTGGATTACTTTGGGCAGTATGACCATTTTGATAATGTTGATTCTTCTAATTCGGAGTACAAGATACCTTTCCATTTCTTTGTATCATCTTCAATTTCCTTCATTAGCGTTTTACATTTTCAGAGTTTAGGTAACCTCCTAGCTTAAGTTCATTTCTAGATATTTTGTTGTTTTTGATGCAATAGAAGTATTTATGACAGTTACAAAATTCTGGTTTTTGAAGTGCAAAAAAAAAAAAAAGTAAATGAAGGGCTACAAATGGCAAAATATCCTTCTTTTTTATGGGTGATTGTATTCCACTGTGCTACATCTTCTTTGGCTATCTATTGATGTGCATTTGGGATGCTTCCATGTCTTGGCAATTTTAAATTGTGCTGCTTTAATAGCAGCGTGTATGTATCTTTTTGAATTAATGTTTTTGTTTTTCTCAGGTGTATGCCCAGGAGTGGAATTGCTGAGCCATATGGTGGTTCCGTTTTGGGGTTTTTTGAGAAACCTCCATATTGTTTTTCATAGTGGCTACACCAATTTACATTCCCACCGATAGTGTACTGGGGCTTCCCTTTTCTCCACATTCATGCCAACATTTGTTACTGGTGTTTTTTTTGACGATGGCCTTTCTGACAGGTGTGAGATGGTGTCTCATTGTGATTTTGATTTGTATTTCCCTGATATTAGTGATGTTGAGCAGCTTTTCATGTTCCTGTTGGCCATCTGCATTTCCTCATTTGGAAGAATGTCTGTTCAGTTCTTCTGCCCATATTTTAAATGGGTTGTTTGTTTGTTTGCTTTTTTTTTTTTTCCCAGGATGGGCAATAGCTCTTTGTTTTTTGTTTTTTTTTTAAGATTTTTTATTGATTTATAATCATTTTACAATGTTGTGTCAAATTCCAGTGTTCAGCACAATTTTTCAGTCATTCATGGACATATACACACTCATTGTCACATTTTTTTCTCTGTGAGTTATCATAACATTTTGTGTATATTTCCCTGTGCTATTCAGTGTAATCTATTCTACAATTTTGAAATCCCAGTCTATCCCTTCCCACCCTCCACCCCCCTGGTAACCACAAGTCTGTATTCTCTGTGAGTCTATTTCTGTCCTGTATTTACGCTTTGTTTTTGTTTGTTTGTTTGTTTTTGTTTTTGTTTTTTAGATTCCACATATGAGCGATCTCATATGGTATTTTTCTTTCTCCTTCTGGCTTACTTCACTTAGAATGACATTTTCCAGGAGCATCCATGTTGCTGCAAATGGCATTATGTTGTCGGTTTTTATGGCTGAGTAGTATTCCATTGTATAAATATACCACATCTTCTTTATCCAGTCACCTGTTGATGGACATTTAGGCTGTTTCCATGTTTTGGCTATTGTAAATAGTGCTGCTATGAACATTGGGGTGCAGGTGTCATCCTGAAGTAGATTTCCTTCTGGATACAAGCCCAGGAGTGGGATTCCTGGGTCATATGGTAAGTCTATTCCTAGTCTTTTGAGGAATCTCCACACTGTTTTCCATAGTGGCTGCACCAAACTGCATTCCCACCAGCAGTGTAGGAGGGTTCCCCTTTCTCCACAGCCTCTCCAGCATTTGTCATTTGTGGATTTTTGAATGACGACCATTCTGACTGGTGTGAGGTGATACCTCATTGTAGTTTTGATTTGCATTTCTCTGATAATTAGTGATATTGAGCATTTTTTCATGTGCTTTTTGATCATTTGTATGTCTTCCTTGGCGAATTGCTTGTTTAGGTCTTTTGCCCATTTTTGGATTGGGTTGTTTATTTTTTTCTTATTGAGTCGTATGAGCTGCTTATATATTCTGGAGATCAAGCCTTTGTCGGTTTCACTTGCAAAAATTTTCTCCCATTCCATAGGTTTTCTTCTTGTTTTACTTCTGGTTTCCTTTGTTGTGCAGAAGCTTGTAAGTTTCATTAGGTCCCATTTGTTTATTCTTGCTTTTATTTCTTCTAGGAGAAAATTTTTTAAATGTATGTCAGATAATGTTTTGCCTATGTTTTCCTCTAGGAGGTTTATTGTATCTTGTCTTATGTTTAAGTCTTTAATCCATTTTGAGTTGATTTTTGTATATGGTGTAAGGGAGTGTTCTAGCTTCATTGTTTTACATGCTGCTGTCCAGTTTTCCCAACACCATTTGCTGAAGAGACTGTCTTTATTCCATTGTATATTCTTGCCTCCTTTGTTGAAGATGAGTTGACCAAAAGTTTGTGGGTTCATTTCTGGGCTCTCTATTCTGTTCCATTGGTCTATATGTCTGTTTTGGTACCAATACCATGCTGTCTTGATGACTGTAGCTCTATAGTATTGTCTGAAGTCTGGGAGAGTTATTCCTCCAGCCTCTTTCTTTCTCTTCAGTAATGCTTTGGCAATTCTAGGTCTTTGATGGTTCCATATGAATTTTATTATGATTTTTTCTAGTTCTGTGAAATATGTCCTGGGTAATTGGATAGGGATTGCATTAAATCTGTAGATTGCCTTGGGCAGTGTGACCATTTTAACAATATTGATTCTTCCAATCCAAGAGCATGGAATATCTTTCCATTTTTTAAAGTCTTCTTTAATTTCCTTTATCAATGGTTTATAGTTCTCTGTATAATTCTTTCACCTCCTTGGTTAGATTTATTCCCAGATATTTTATTACTTTGGGTGCTATTTTAAAGGGGATTGTTTCTTTACTTTCTTCTTCTGTTGATTTATCGTTAGTGTAAAGAAATGCAACTGATTTTTGAACGTTAATTTTGTAACCTGCTACCTTGCTGAATTCTTCAATCAGCTCTAGTAGCTTTTGTGTGGACCTTTTAGGGTTTTCTATATATAGTAACATGTCATCAGCATATAATGACACTTTTACGTCTTCTTTTCCAATTTGGGTCCCTTTTATTTCTTTCTCTTGCCTGACTGCTGTGGCTAGGACTTCCAGGACTATGTTGAATAGGAGTGGTGATAGTGGGCATCCTTGTCTTGTCCCAGATTTTAGTGGGAAGCTTTTGAGTTTTTCACCGTTGAGTACTATGCTGGCTGTAGGTTTGTCATATATAGCTTTTATTATGTTGAGATATGTACCCTCTATACCCACTTTGGCGAGAGTTTTTATCATAAATGGGTGTTGAATTTTATCAAATGCTTTTTCTGCATCGATTGAGATGATCATGTGGTTTTTGTCCTTTTCTCTTGTTGATGTGATGTATTACATTGATTGATTTGCGTATGTTGAACCAGCCTTGTGTCCCTGGGATGAACCCCACTTGGTCATGATGTATAATCTTTTTTATGTGTTGTTGGATTCTATTTGCTAAAATTTTGGTAAGGATTTTGGCATCTATGTTCATCAGTGATATTGGCCTATAATTCTCTTTTTTTGTAGTGTCTTTGCCTGGTTTTGGTATCAGGGTGATGGTGGCTTCATAGAATGAGTTTGGGAGTATTCCCTCCTTTTCAATCGTCTGGAAGAGTTTGAGAAGGACTGGTATGAGTTCTTCTTTGTATGTTTGGTAGAATTCCCCAGTGAAGCCGTCTGGTCCTGGACTTTTATTTGTAGGGAGGTTTTTAATTGCTATTTCTATTTCCTTTCTAGTGATCGGATTGTTCAAGTGTTCAGATTCTTCTTGATTCAGTTTTGGTGGACAGTATGTTTCCAGAAACTTGTCCACCTCCTCTTGGTTATCCAGTTTGGTTCCATATAGTTTTTCATAATATTCTCATATGATATTCTGTATTTCTATTTTGTTTGTTGTAATTTCTCCATTTTCCTTTCTTATTTTGCTAATTTGTGCTCTCTCTTTTTTCTTCTTTGTGAGTTTGGCCAGAGGTTTGTCGATTTTATTTACTTTTTCAAAAAACCAGCTTTTGGTTTGGTTGATTTTTTCTATGGTCTTGTTAATCTCTATTGTATTTAATTCCTCTCTGATCTTTATTATTTCCTTCCTTCTGCTGCTTTTTGGGGCTTTTTGTTCTTCTTTTTCTAATTCATTCAGGTGGTGGGTTAAATTGTTTCTTTGAGATTGTTCTTCTTTTTTGAGGAAGGCCTGTATCGCTATAAACTTCCCTCTTAGCACTGCCTTTGCTGTGTCCCATAGGTTTTGAGTGGTTGTGCTTTCATTATCATTTGTCTCAAGGTATTTTTTAATTTCAGCTTTGATTTCCTCATTGATCCATTGTTTTTTCAGTAACATTGTTTAATCTCCATGCTTTCCTTTTTTTCTCCTTTGTTTCTCTGTTGTTGATTTCCAGTTTCATGGCATTGTGGTCAGTAAAGATGCTTGAGATAATTTCTATCTTCTTAAAATTATTGAGGTTTCTTTTGTGCCCAAGTACATGATCGATCCTGGAAAATGTTCCATGTGCACTTGAAAAGAATGTATATCCTATTTTTGGGGGGTGTAATGTTCTGAAAATATCCACCAAATCTAGTTTTTCTATTGTAGTATTTAATTTCTCTGTTGCCTTGTTTATTTTCTGTCTGGAAGATCTGTCTAGTGATGTTAATGCAGTGTTAAAATCTCCAACTATGATAGTATTCCCATCAGTATCCCCCTTTATCTCTGTTAGTAATTGTTGTATGTACTTAGGTGCTCCTATATTGGGTGCATATATATTAACGAGTGTAATATCCTCATCTTGTATCACTCCTTTAATCATTATAAAATGTCCTTCTTTATCTTTATGGCCTTTGTTTTAAAGTCTATTTTGTCTGAAATCAGTACTGCAACACCTGCTTTTTTGGCTTTTCCATTTGCATGGAATATCCTTTTCCATCCTTTCACTCTCAATCTGTATGTGTCCTTCTCCCTAAAGTGGGTCTCTTGTATGCAGCATATTGAAGGTTCTTGCTTTATTATCCAGTCTGCCACTCAGTGTCTTTTGACTGGAGCATTTAGTCCATTAACATTTACAGTAATTAATGATAGATGTGTGTTTATTGCCATTTTGAACTTATCTTTGCAGTTGACTTGGTATATCCTCTTTGTTCCTTTCTTCTTCCTTTTGTGGTTTGGTAATTTTCCTTTGTATTATCATGGATTTTATTTAATTTTTGTGACTCCTTTGTAAATTTTTGGCTTGTGGTTACCTTTTTTTGTAAATCTGTTAACCCATTACTATAACTGTTTTTATTAAACTGATAGTAACATGATCTCAAACCCATCCTACTGTTAAAAAAATTTAAAAAAGAAAGAAAAAAATACTCTATATTTCCCTGCCTCCCTCTCCCACTCTCAGTGATTTGTATGTCTTCTTTTATAATTTCATGTTTACTTTATTTGTAATTCATGAGTTATCACCTTTCCAGTTGTGTGTTTCTCATTTCTGTAGCATCCTGCTGCTTTTCTATTTAGAATAGCCCTTTCAATATTTCTTTTAGCATGGGTTTAGTGTTGCTAAACTCCTGCAGCTTTTTTTTGTCTGTGAAACTCTATTTCTCCTTCTATCCTCAAGGATAGCCTTGCTGGATAAAGGATCCTAGGCTGCATCTTTTTTTTCATTCAGGGCTTTGAATATATCTTGCCACTCCCTTCTGGCCTGTAGTGTTTGTGTGGAGAAATCAGCTGAGAGCCTTATGGGGGTTCCCTGTTTGTTTGCTTTTTAATTGAAGTACAGTTGATTTAAAGTGTTGGGGGAAAACAAAGGGGGAAAAATTTGGGAAAATTATCCTCCCCCTGTGATGAAGGGGCTAGATGGGCAGGATGGGGTTGAGGGGAATCTTTAGTTTCCACACTCACAGGGGAAAGAAGGGCAAAACCAGCATCCCCCAACCCCCACCTCAACAATCACATGATGCTAAAGGAGTGGGAGTGATTCAGCTGACTGCCCACCCCAAATCTTCTCAAGGGCTGGCTGCCTTTGGACACTCTTCTGTGGGTGCTCACACCTCAGTTCTACATTTATTTTGAGTTATTCTGGGAAGGACATGGTCTAGGAGTGGGGCTAGTATGATGAACCATCTAGGATATTTGGGCAGTATGAACTCAGGACAAAAGAGAAAAATAACAACACTTGAGCCTGAAAAAAATTAAAAAATAAATGCTAAGATGTTTGTTTAACTTGACACAGTACCTTTTGCCTATACAACCTTATTGTCCTACTGGTGTTACTTTCAAATTTGGTAGGAGATTTTGTTATAATACAAAAATTCTGATAATACATATAGTTCTTACTTTCTAAATATTCACACTGTTGTACCTGCATTAATTTTCTATTGCTGCTATAACAAATTACCACAAATTTAGTGGCCTAAAACAATGTGAACTTACTATTTTATAGTTCTGGAGGTCAGGAGTCTAAAATAGGCCACAGAACTGTTCTTTCTGGAAGCTCTAGGGGGCAATCAGTTTCCTTCCCTTCTTCAGCTTCTAGAGGCTGCCCACATTCCTTAGCCCATGACCCTCTTTAGTTTCCAGGCCAGCAATGGCATCACTCAGACCTTTGCTTCTGTTTTCACACCTCTTCCTGTCCCTCTTCTTCCATCATCACATGCCTTTCTCTCTCTCTCTCTCTGCTTCTGTTGTCTCATTGCCTACTCTGACTCTCTACCTTCCCCCTGTAAAGACCTCATGATTACATTGGGTCCACTCATATAACCTTCCCATCTCAGGGTCTTAACTTTACATCTGCAAAGTCCCTTTTGTCATGGGTTCCAGGAATTAGGATGTGGTCATCCTTGAGAGGGCCTACCATGGAATCTGAACATAGCTTCTTAGCTTCTTTTATAGTCCTTCCTTTATCAGTAGATGACAACTCTGACCTCCTTGATACTTAAGGCAAATACCTTGCTTGGTACTATTTTTGATTCTTCTCTTTTGCATTGGCTAACAACTAGGTCTGTCTTCACATTTCTAGATCTAACTACTACTCACCACCTCTTCTGCACCTAACCTGGTTCAAGTCACCTTCATCCCTCACTTAGATTATATCTAGCCTTTCAGCTAGTCTTAGAACAGCAGCCAGAGCGATCTTTTAAAAGTCTAAATCAGATCATGTTACTATTCTGATCACAACACTCAGGGACTTCACATCTCACTTGGTGTAAGAACCAGAGTCCTTAAAATTGCATACAAGTCACAAATGATCGAGCTTCTGATCTTGAATCATCTCCTGGTATACTTCTCCCCTTCCCTTGCTCACTCTACTCCAGCCACTTTGGCCTCCTTTTCTTGAATATGCCAGGCATACTTCTGACTCGGGATCTTTTTAGTTTGCATTTACTGTGACTGGATCTTTTTTTTATTTAACAGAGACTTAGCCTTAGTCTCTCTCTGTATGTATGTTCAATTCAAGTACAGTTGATTCACGAAACTGTGTTAAAGGTTTACAGCAAAGTGATTGAGTTTTACATATATGTGTATCTATATTTAGATAATTTTTCATTATAGGTTAATGTGAGATATAGACTCTAGTTCCCTGTGCCATACAGTAAACCCTTGTTGCTTGTCTGTATTATGTATAGTAGTTTGTATCTGTTAATCTGTAAGATTATAACATACTCCTACTCTTTGTTCACACTCCTCTTTGCTTGTACTTTTCTTTCCATGCTTTGTTTTTCTTCATATTACTTAGCATTTAACATAGAGTATTTATCTATTTGCTTATCTCCCTCTTCTGGCATGTGATTGCTGTGTAGGCAGGGAGTTTTGTCTCCTTTTCATTGCAAGTATCTGGAACAGTGCCTGGGACAAAACAGGCATTAAATAAGTATTTGTTAAATGAATATATTAGGTCTTTCTAGTAAGCAGGAGAAAATACCTGTTTGAGAGCAGTGCAATATATTACTTTTCCGAAGTTAAAGAGGTACATTTATGTACAGGTAAATGAAGTTGGTGTTTCATTTGCCCAGCATATTTATGCAGATATGACCAACAGAATTGACAATACTGTTTCACACATGGCTGGTGCTTTAGAGTTAATTCAGTTGAGTTACTTTCACTTAATGCAGGACTTATTCTGTAGTGGACACTTACCGAATGTCTGAGCTGATCTACAACTTCTTGGGAAGTGAGCAACAGAAGTATTCCTATTTTTAAAAATTAGGTAATTGGAACTTAGCTCTGACTTTGCTGAACTAAACTTTTGCAAAGAGAGAAACTGTATTCACTTTTTTGTCCATGTCCCCTGTGCTTTGTTGAGTGAAATGATTGAACTTATGACTCATACCATTTAACATTTTTATTATACTTTTTTTTCTTGTTCATTCAAAAAATATTTATTGAGCATCTGCCCATGCTGGGAAATCAGTGGTAGGTAAGTCATGGAGCTGACAGTCTAGTTCTGTTACCATTTTAATTCCAATGAAGAGCCTCTGTTGTAAATTCTGAATTAGTGGGATTTGAACTAAACATTACATGGGCCTACTTTTCTTTTGTTGTTCGTGCTGACCATTGTTTGGCTTTATCCGCTTATCTATTGAAAACTTTGAATAGAGACAAGGAAAGGCATTGTGAGGAACTTCCAGAATCTACAAAACAAGACTGAATAGCGGAGCCAATAAGGGATGTCAACTTTTTCCCATATGTAGTACCACAAGTTTTCTGCCAGGAGATACTGGTTGAATAATGATTCCTTTTTTTTTCCCTTAAAATCTCTTATTCTAAATGTAGGAGAGCAGGGCAACCTCACAAAAAGAATTTAAATCACTTAGTTTAATACATAGAAGAATAAATTTACATTTATTGATAGTAAGTTTATATTGTTTCCAGGTTTTTATCATCCATACATCTGTTTATAATGTATTAATATGTATAATTAATATGTGTAAGTAAAAAATATATAAATGTTTAACCATTTCTTACTGAAGTACAGTTAATTTACAACGTTGTGTTAGTTTCAGGTATACAGCAAAGTGATTCACTTATACATTTATATGTATATGTATTCTTTTTCATATTCTTTTCCATTGTAGGTTATTACAAGGTATTGAATATAGTTTTCTATGCTATACAGTAGGTCCTTATTGTTTATCTGCTTATATATAGTGTATAGATATGTTATCCTCCCCCTGCCACTTTCCCTTTTGGTAACCGTAAGTTTGTTTTCTGTATGAGTCTGTTTCTGTTTTGTGAATAAGTTCGTTTGTATCATTTTTCTAGATTCCACATATAAATGATATATTTGTCTTTCTCTGTCTAACTTACTTCACTTAATATCATAATCTGTAGGTCCATCCATAGTGCTGCAAATGGTGTTATTTCATCCTCTTTTATGGCTGAGTAATTTTCCACTGTATCTGTGTATATACCACATCTTCTTTATCCATTCATCTATTAGTGAACATTTAGGTTGCTTCCATGTCTTGGCTATTGTAAATAATGCTGCTTTGAACATTGGGGTGCATGTATCTTGTCAAGTTAGAGTTTCCTATAGATACATGCCCAGGAATGGGATCTCTGGATCACATGGAAACTCCTTTTAGTTTTTTAAGGAACCTCCATACTGTTCTCCATAGTGGCTGCACCAATTTATATTCCCACCAACAGTGTAGGAGGGTTCATTTTTCTCCACACCATCTTTAGTATTTATTATTTGTAGACTTTTTTTTTTGGTGGGGGGAGGTAATTAGGTTTATTTATTTATTTATTGGAGGAAGTACTGGGGTTGAACCCGGGACCTCATGCATGCTAAGCATGCGCTCTACCGCTTGAGCTATACTCGCCCCCCTGTAGACTTTTTAATGATGGCCATTCTGACTGGTGTGAGGTGATACCTCACTGTAGTTTTGATTGCATTTCTCTGATAATTAGTGATGTTGAGCATCTTTTCATGTGCCTGTTGGCCATCTGTATGTCTTTGGAGAAATGTCTATTTAGGTTTTCTGCTCATTTTTGGATTGGGTTCTCTGTGGTTTTGATATTAAGCTGTATGAGCTGTTTGTATATTTTGGAAATTAATTCCTTGTCTGTTGCATTGTTTGCAAATATTTTCTCCCATTCTGTAGGTTATTTCATTTTGTTGATGGTTTCCTTTGCTGTGCAAAAGCTCTTAAGTTTAATTAGGTCCACTTGTTTGTTTTTGCTTTTATTTCCATTACTCTAGGAGACAGATCTAAAGCAATACTGCTTTGATTTATGTCAGAGAGTGTTCTGCCTATGTTTTGCTCTAAGAGTTTTATAGTATATGGTCTTACATTTAGTTTTTTAATCCATTTTGAGTTTATTTTTGTATATGGTGTTAGAGAATGTTGTAATTTTATTCTTTTACATGTAGCTGTCCAGTTTTCCCAGCACTACTTATTGAAGAGACTCTCTTCTCCATTGTATGTTCTTGCCTCCTTTGTTGTAGATAGATTGGCCATAAGTACATGAGTTTATTTCCACATTTTCTGTCTTGTTCCATTGATTTATGTGTCTGTTTTTGTTCCAGTACCATGATGTTTTCATTACTGTAGCTTTGTAGTAAAGTCTGAAATTAGAGAGGCTGATTCCTCCAGCTCTGTTCTTCTTTCTCAAGATTGTTTTGGTTACTTGGGGTCTTTAGTGTTTCCATACAAATTTAACAATTTTTTGTTTTAGTTGTGTGAAAAATACCATTGGTAATTTGATAGGGATTGCATTGAATCTGTAGATTGCCTTGGGTAGTATGGTCATTTTAACAATATTGATTCTTCAGGTCCAAGAACATGGTATATATGTCTCCAATTTCTTTCATTAGCATCTTAATATTTTTTGGAGTACAGGTCTTTTGCCTCCTTAGGTAGGTTTATTCCTAGGTATTTTACTCTTTTTAATATGATGGTAAATGGGATTGTTCCTTAATTTCTTGTAGCAAAAGCAGTTCTAAGAGGGATATTTGTAGCGATACAAGTTTACCTCAGGAAATAAGAAAAATTTCAAACAGCTTAACTTTCCACCAAAAGCAACTAGAGAAGGAAGAACAAAGAAAACCCAAAGTTAGTAGAAGAAAAGAAATCATAAAAATCAGAGAAGTTAATGAAATAGAGACTAAAAAAAAGTAGAAAAGATTAATGAAACTAAAAGTTGGTTCTTTGAACAATAAACAAAGTTGATAAACCTTTAGCCAGACTCATCAGCAATAAAGAGAGAGGGCCAAAATCAATAAAATCAGAAATGAAAAAGGGTAAGTTACAACTGACAGTACAGAAATACAAAGGATCGTAAGAGACTACTATGAGGAACTGTAAGCTAATAAAATGGACAACCTAGAAGAAATGGACAATTTCTAGAAAGGTAAAGTTTCTCAAGACTGAACCAGGAAGAAATAAAAAATATGAACAGACCAACGACCAGTATTGAAATTGAACTGATAATTTAAAAGCTCCCAATAAACAAAAAAGCCCATGACCAAATGGCTTCACAGGTGAATTCTACCAAACATTTAGAGAAGAGTTAACATCTATCCTTCTGAAACTATTCCAAAAAATTGCAGAGGAAGAAACACTTCTGAACTCATTGTACGAGGCCACCATCACCCTAATACCCAAACCAAAGACAGAACAAAGAAAACTACAGAAAATTCCTTTCTGAGTTCCTGTCTCCCTCCTTGTGTTCATGGGAGTCAGAGTAGATTCTGCAGGAGGGCCCCCACCTCCTTGTACCCCCTTTCCCCAGCTTGCTTTTGTGTTACAGTCTTTCAGTAAAAACCTGTTTGGTCAAAAAAAAAAAAATCACTGATCAGTACAGATGCAAAAATCCTCAACCACATACCAGCAAACTGACTCCAACAATACATTAAAAGGATCATCATATGCCATGATCAAGTGGGATTTATCCCAGGGATACAAGGATTTTTCAGTATTCTGAAGTCAATCAGTGTGATACATACACCACATTAACAAATTGAAGAATAAAAACTGTATGATCATCTCAAAAGATGCAGAAAAAGCTTTTGATATAATTCAACATCCATTTATGATAAAAACTCTTCAGAAAGTGGGCATAGAGGAACTATACCTCAACATAATAAAGGCCAATATATGACAAACCCACAGGTGACATATTCATTGTTACAAAGCTGAAAGCTTTCCCTCCAAAATGAAAAACAAGACAAGGATACTCACTCTCACCACTTTTATTCAACACAGTTTTGGAAGTCTTAGCCACAACAATCAGAGAAGAAAAATAAATAAAAGGAATCCGTATAGGAAGGGAAGACAAAAAGCTGTTCACTGTTTCCAGATGACTTGATACATAGAAGATCTGTTTTATTTTTTGATACATAGAAAATCTTAACGATGCTACCAGAAAACTATTAGAGCTCATCAGTGAATTTAGTAAAGTTGCTGAATACAAAATTAATATACAGAAATCTGTGGCATTTGTATATACTAACAGTGAAATATCAGAAGGAGAAATTAAGGATACTTGTAATACAAATTTAATGTCAGCAGTTTTGTTTGTGGTGTAAACGTGTTAGATACATGTACATCTAAAGCTTACTCCTCTAATGTTTGCTGTTATTTGGTAAACACTCAGAAGCCTTGTATAAATTTCTCAGACTGAATATGGACTGGTTTATTCTCCCAGCTTAATTGAGATATAATTGACACGTAACATTGTAACTTTGAGGTATACAATGTGATGATTTGATACACGTATATAGTGACTGATTATTATAATAGGAGTAGTAAACATTTCTGTCTCACACAGTTACCTTCTTTTTTGTGTGGTGAAAATATTTAAGATCTAGTCTCTTTTTAAAATAATTTTTCTAATTGAAATACACTCTGTTACAATGTGTCAATTTCCGATGTACAGCACAGTGTCACAGCCATGCATATGCATACATATACTTGTTTTCATTTTTTAATTAAAGGTTAATTCAAGATATTGAACATAGTTCCCTGTGCTACAAAGAAGAAACTTAAAAAAAAACTTTTTTTTATATAATGGCTGACATTAAGGTCTATTCTCTTAACATTCAAGTGTGTAATACATTATTTTAACTATAGTCACCGTGCTGTACGTTAGATCCTCAGAACTTATTTATCTTACAGTTGGAAGTTTGTATTTTGATGACTGTCTCCTCCAGTCCCCACCCCTGGCCCCAGTACCCACCATTCTCTGTTTCTACCAGTTTGGCTTTTTTAGATTACACATATAAGTGAGATCATACAGTATTTGTCTTTGTCTGACATATTTCATGTAATATAATACCCTCCAGATCCATCCATGTAGTTCCAAATGGCTGGATTTCCTTCTTTCTCGTGGCTGATTAATACTACATCTTCTTTATTCTTTGATAGATAGATACTTAGGTTGTTTACATATCTTGACTATTGTAAATAATGGTGTGATGAATATGGGAGTGCAGATATCTCTGTGAGATAGTGATTTTATTCCCTTTGGATATATATCCAGAAGTGGAATTGCTGAATTATATGGTAGTTCTATTTTTAATTTTTTGAGGAAACTATCCTATTTTCCATAGTGGCTGTATCAGCTTACATTCCCTCCAATAGTGCACACACATATTTTCCTTTTTCTCCACATCCTCACCAACACTAGTTATCTCTTGTCTTTTTGATGATAACCATTCTCTGAGGAGTGAGATCTTATTTTGGTCTTGATTTGTGTTTCCCTTATGATTAGTGATGTTGAGCACCTTTTCCTGTACCTGTTTGCCTTTTGTTTGTCTTCTTAGGAAAAATGTTTATTCAGTTCCTCTGCTTGTTTTTTAAGTTCAGTTATTTGATTTTTTACTCTTGAGTTGTATGACTTCCTTATCTTCCTTATATTTTGAATATTAATGCTGTATTAGATACATGATTTGCAGGTATTTTCTCCCATTGCATAGGCTGTTGTCTTTTCACTTTGTTGATGGTTTCTTTTGTTGTGTAGAAGTTTTTTATTTTGATGTATTTTCACTTGTTTGTTTTTGCTTTTGTAACTTGTACTTTTGATTTCATAATCAAAACGTAGTTGCTAAGACCAATGTCAAGGAAATCTTTCCCTTGCATTTTCTTCTAAGAGTTCTTTTTACAGGGCTTCAGGTCTTATGTTTAAGTCTTTAATTCATTTTGAGTAAATTTTGGAGAGTGGTGCAAGTTAGGGGTCCAGTTTTATTATTTTACATGTGATTATGCATTTTTCCCAGCACCATTTATTGAAGAGACTATCCTTTCCCTATTGAATATTCTTGTCTCCTTAGTCAAATACAAGTTTACTGGTTATGTGAGGTTTTATTTCTGGGCTCTAATTTATGTTCCATTGGTATGTCTATTTTTATGCCAGTATCATACTGTTTTGATTACTCTAGCATTGTAATAAGTGTGAAATCAGGAAGTGTGATGCCTTTAGCTTTGTTCTTCTTTCTCAGGATTGCTTTGGCTATTTGGGGCCTTTTGTCATTTCCTATTAATTTTAGAATTTTGTAAAAAAATTCTGTCAAAAAATGTGGCAGTGTCTCTTGTAACTGAATCCTTACTGATACACCCTGGTCTGTAAGAGGAATATTTAACATAGTACTCACCATTTAATTGAGTTGTGCCTTTTACTTTTTACTTGCCCCGTAAATGTTTTAATACTTGATCTTTTACTGTTAAGACATTTGTTAGTTGTTTGGGGGTATACATCATGTATTTAAATTTGTGCTTGTTCTACTGCTTATTGAAACTCTAGTATCTCTTTTGCCTTTGAATTAGAGTGTTGTATCACTTGATTTCTTTCCATCTATCAGGATGAGATGGAGGAAGACAGCTGAAAGACCTTTGATGTCTTAGCCTGTTGGGACCTCTGCCTGGAATTTTTATGTTTATGATCATCTGTGCTTTAACATTTTTCCTCATTATACTTTTTTGGTAGATGGAAAAATGTAAATATGAAAAGGGAAATCAATCTATAAATAATTGTTCCAGCATTTGTAATTGTAGTTACAAATTACTTCAGATTGTGGAGAAAATACATAGTGGCCTTATGTTTTTAATTTCAGAGGTTAATATTTTGTTTTTCGTTAATCCAGGTATAAATAAAGCCAAGTAAGGCTTTAGAGGTGTTTCTAATTTACTAGGGTTTGAAGTGTCAAGTGTTACTGTTGATTTATACTTTTCCATGTGTTTCTTACATTCATGATAAAGCTTTGTGCTTAAGCTTTGTTTAGAAAGAATATGACCTAACAGTGTAAAGTTAGCATATCACAATTACCTGTAAAGACCGTCTTGAATATTGTTCATAGACAGGGAACTTAATCTTTAGTGATAATTGAAAAAAAAAAAAAAACCCACTGTGCCAGTGATTGCTTTTAGGTGGTAAAAGTATATTCTGAGCCATGGAATCTGGTATGCAGCAAAAGCAGGCCTAAGAGGGAAGTTCATGGTGATACAGGCCTTCCTAAGAAAACAAAAACAATCTCAAATAAACAACCTAACCTACTATCTAAAACAATTAGAAAAAGAGGAATAAAGCCTAGAATCATCAGAAGGATAGAAATAATAAACATCTGGGAGGAAATAAATAAAATAGAGATGAAAGACATAGAGAAAATCAATCAAACCAAGAGCTGTGTTTTTTTAAAGACTAAATTAAATTGACAAACCTCTGGCCCCGCTCACCAAGTAGAAACGAGAGAGGACACAAATAAACAAAATAAGAAATGAAAATGGGGAAATTACAGCCAGAAAACACCACAGAAATACAAAAAAACCATAAGAGAATACTATGAACCACTATATAGCAACAGATTGGACAACCTAGATGAAATGTACAAGTTTTTAGAAAAATACAGTCCACCAAAATTGAATCAAGATGAAATAGATAATTTGAACAGACTAATGACTAGAATTGAAATAGGATCAACAGTAAAAAAAAACTTTCCTGCAAACAGAAGTCCAGGATCAGATGGCTTCATTGGAGAATTCTACCAAACATACAAAGAAGAACTTATATGATGCTTTTAGAAGACTGAAGAGGAGGGAACACTCCTAAACGCATTCTATGAAGCCACCATCACCCTGATACCAAAACCAGACAAAGACACTACCAAAAAAATTACAGGCCAATATGGTTGATGAACACAGATTCAAAAATTCTCAACAAAATATTAGCAAAGAGAATCCGATAACACATAGGAAAGATTGTACACCATAATCAAGTTGAATTCACCCCAGGGACACAAGGATGGTTCAGCATGTGGAAATCAATCAGTGTGATACACTTCATCAACAAAAGAAAGGACAAAAATCACATGATCATCTCAATAGATGCAGAAAAAGCATTTGATAAAATTCAGCACCCATTTATGATAAAAAAATGCTTACTGAAGTGCATATAGAGGGAACATAATCTCAACATAATAAAAGCTTCTTATGACAAACCCACAACCAACATAATATTCAATGGTGAAAAGTTGAAAGCATTTCTGCTAAAATCTGGAACAAGACAAGGATGGCCACTCTCACCACTTCTATTCAACATAGTATTGGAAGTTCTAGGCATAGCAGTCAGACAAGAAAAAGAAGTAAAAGGGATCCAAATTGGAAAAGACATAAAATTGTCACTATATAGGGATGACATGATACTATATGTAGAAAACCCTAAAGGCTCCATACAAAAACTAGTGGAGGTGATAAAAGAATTCAGCAGGGTAGCAGGTTACAAGATTAACATGCAGCAATCAGTTTCACTTCTTTACACTAACAATGAAATATTGGAAAAGGAAAGTAAAGAAACAATCCCTTTTAAAATCATATCCAAAAAAAAAAAAATAGTTAGGAATAAACCTGACCAAGGAGGTGAAAGACTTACACGTGGAGAACTACAAAACATTGACTTAGGAAATTAAAGCTGAGTTAAAGAAATGGAAAGATATCCCCTGCTCTTGGATTGGAAGAATTAATAGTGTTAAAATGGCCATACTCCCCAAAGCAATCTACAGATTTAATGTGCTCCCTATCAAATTACCCAGGACATTTTTCACAGAACTAGAACAAATAATCCTAAAATTCATACGGAATCACAAAAGACCCAGAGTTGCCAAAGCAATACTGAAGAAAGAGAATGAAGCTGCAAGAATAACCCAGACTTCAGACAATACTACAGAGCTACAGTAATCAAAACAGTGTGGAGCTGGCACAAAAACAGACATAATGGCTCAATGGAACAGAATAGACAGCCCAGAAATAAACCCAGACACTTAGTCAATTAATCTTCAACAAAGGAGGCAAGAATATACAATGGAGAAAAGAATCTCTTTAGCAAGTACTGTTGGGAAAGCTGGACAGCTGCATGTAAATCAATGAAGTTAGAAGACTTCCTTACACCATACACAAAAGTAAAGTGGCTTAAAGACTTAAACATAAGACAAGACACTATAAACCTCCCAGAAGAAAACGTAGGCAAAACATTCTCTGACATAAATCTTAGCAATGTTCTCATAGGGCAGTCTACCCAGCAATAGAAATAAAAGCAAAAAATAAACAAATGGGACCTAATTAAACTTAAAAGCTTTTGCACAACAAAGGAAACTATGAACAAAGCAAAAAGACAACACACAGAATGAGAGAAAATATTTGCAAATGATGCGACTAACAAGGGCTTAATTTCTGGACTATATAAACAGCTCATACAACTTAATAATAGAAAAACAAACAACTCAATAAAAAAATGAACAGAAGACCTAAACAATGAAGACATAGAAATGGCTAATAAGCACATGAAAAATTACTCAATATCGCTGGTTATCAGAGAAATCCAAATCAAAACTGCAATGAAGAATCACCTCACACAGTCAGAATGTCCATCTCATTGAAAAGCCTACAAAAGATAAATGCTGGAGAGGGTGGGATAAAAGGGAACCCTCCGACACTGTCGGTGGGAATGTAGTTTGGTGCAGCCATTAATGGAAAACAGTATGGAGATTCCTTAAAAAATGTATAATTGACTTACCATATGATCCAGCAATCCTACTTCTGGGCATTTATCTAGAGGGAACTCTAATTTGAAAAGATACCTGCACCCCAATGTTCATAGCAGCACTAGGTATACAGTAGCCAAGACATGAAAGCAGCCTAAATGTCCATCAACAGATGACTGGATAAAGACACTGTGGTATAGTTACACAGTGGAATACTACTCAGCTATAAAAAAGAATAAAATAGTACTATTTGCAGCAACATGGGTGGACCTGGAGATTGTCATAGCAAGTGAAGTAAGCCAGATAGAGAAAAATACCATATATCACTCATATGTGGAATCTAAAAAAAGGACATAAATGAACTTACAAAACAGAAACAGACTTACAGTCACAGAAGTATGGTTACCAGGGAGGAAAGGGGGTGGGAAGGGATAAATTGGGAGTTCAAGACTTGCAGATACTAACTACTATATATAAAATAGGTAAACAACGAAGTCCTACTGTATAACACAGGGAACTGTATTCAATGTCTTACAGTAACCTATAGTAAAAATATGAAAAGGAATATATGTATATGCATGACTGTAATATGCTATACACCAGAAATTGACACAACATTGGAAACTGACTATACTTCAATAAAAATGTATACTCTAATGAAAAATTAACAATATAATTTTTATAAGTTTTTTCATAGGATGGCATTGCTTTTGATAATTTTGCTTATAACTTTATATTGAGTTTTCCAAATAAGACTTCAGAATAATAAGTTCTTTCCCAACCACTAAGAAATTAGTGTTACATACATGCACAAACTGGAGAAGTCTGCCAAGTGCTATCTTGGTATTTGGCATCCTTTTTAGGTTTGTGCTAACAAAAAATACTTTGTTGTATCTTCGAGAAAAATATTTCTGCTTAGGGAAATAAGGGGCTGGTAAGCATGTCTGTCACCAGTGTGTATGATACCTTGTTGCGAGCGAAATAAACACATCAATTCTGAGAAAGAGAGAAATTGAGAAGTGGTAATCTGCTGTATTTCAGGTTTATCCATTACTGGAGTTCTGTAATCATAAATACAGCACAGTTTTCCCTTCAATAATTCTTACAGTCTTTGACTCTTCAGTCTCCTTTTTATTGTCTTTGGTTAAGTTAAATCCCCTCCCCACTCCCAACTTTTAGCTTCAGGGGATGTAAACTTGTGCTCTTTTTTCTTCTCCCATTTTTCTATTACCTTTTTCAGTGAATATTTTCCCTTTCAGGGAGGTGAAATTAACCTGTGAAATGGGAAAGATGAACTGATTTACTCTAGGGGGAGGAGGGATAAAATAGTAAACCTCTGGCAGGAAAGAAGGCATGTAATGTGAAATGTCATTCCTTCACAATTTCATCTACTCTTGCTGTATTAGCTTTTAAAGTTAACTCGATAGATCTTGTACTTAGAGCCCTTGGTTTTGCTACTCTACTTCATATGCTATAGTGGAGTTTTAAATATCCAATCCAGTTTTTTAATTTACTAAACTTGAATTTCTTATATAGTTTTCCTTTGTTTAGGCAGTATCTATTTTTCTAGTATTAAATGGGGTTTTGCTACGTAAATCATAGTTCAGCTACAGTGATTGCCTCAAGCTGTGCATCAGGTACTTTTATTGTTGTTTGTAGGCACTGCTTGTCCATCAGAGAGTAATGAGTCAAGATGTAGAAGGCAAAAAAGTTATAGGTTTGGTTTGTGGCCAAAGAATAGATATTAGTTGAGTGGAAAACTTTTTTTTTTTTAATTCAAATACTTTGAGATCTGAATTTCAGTTCTGTAGTTCTACATCTAGTAATTCATTTTGTTTTTTTTGTTCTTTTGCTTTTTTCATCTGCATGTGGGAATGATGATATCCTGAGTCCTGTTTATTCAAGTTTGGTTCATAAAAAAAAGATGTACTCGTTTTCAACTAATACGTCTTCTTTTGTGTGCAGTTCTGGTGGTGTAGAGAATTAAAAAGAAATCAATAAGTTGTGATTACTGTTCTCAAGATGCTTCTAATCTTATAATTGCAGAGTGGAAATAGGATCAATGCAGAAATAACCGTAACATGTCCTATGTGGCATGGTAAAATTACCTCCCAAGGAAAAAGTGCACTGGGAAGTGGGAACTACCTTCTGATAATTCAATTTGACAGACATTTATTGACCTCCATCTTGTGCCAACCTTTCTGGTCAGCTGAGAGAACACACATAAATAAGACAGTAATCCCCTGTTTTAGAGAGCCAGGAATAGAAATTATGTGAGGAATGAGACAATACTTTGGAAATACTTCAGGTTTATTCTGAGCAAACTTTGTATTATATAACACCTATTATGACTCTTAGGTTTCAAACTGGGAAATTTGTAGTTGCTGGTTTAGTTATTGTATCTTGGTAATGAGTTTAATGAGTTTTTGGTCTGGCAGTTTGTCTAAAGCCTGACAGTTAATTCAGAAGAAATCACGCGAATTTGATTTTGTAATGTTTTCAGAGTTCTACAGCTTAGATGCGTCATAAGATATATAGAATTTGACCAGTAACCTAGTGGTCATATGTTGACATGAAAAAATTGATTTGAACAAGAAAAGGGTTAGCAACTGAATATTAAGTAAAAATAAATGTAAAAGTTCATTCATTCTTGTGAGTAGCAGTCTCCACTTTAAAAAATGAAAAGTTCTTTAAAACTCAGTCATTATTTTAACTGATATGAAGCACACAGGAGGTAACTAGTTTAAGAAGTAATGGTAGAAAACATGCATAGTTTATATACAAGACTTTTATACGATGAAGTGACTATGGAAGATTTTTTTTCCACATGCTTAATTTTAATTGTAAGTTATGTGTTGACAGAATAATTAAAAGTTGTATGTTAGTTGATTTAAGAGACAAAATTTAATCATGATGAAACTTTAAATTACCAGAAACTTCTCAATTTTTTTTCTTTCATTCAACAATAATTTAATATCATCCCATGAGGGTGAAGGAAGGAATTTCTTTTAGTTTTAATTAAAAAGATTAAAACTACAGGACTATTTTTTTTCTGAATTGTTTGGAAATAGGTTGCTGACCTGATATGCCATCACTCCTAAACACTTTCATGTGTATTTCCTACAAACAAGACCATTTTCCTATTTAATCAGAAAACAACCATTAAAATCAGGAAATGCTATTGATATACTTTCACTATTGAACCCTCAGATCCCCATTCAGGTTTTACCAACTCTTCTAAGATGATCTTTATAAAAAAAGAATCCAGTTCAGAAATAATGTTGTGTTTACTTTTCGCAACTTTTAATTTCATTCAGTCTGAAACAGTTCCTTGTTTCCTTATCTTTCTTTGGTTTTCATGACCAAACACTTTTGAGGATTATAGGCAGTTATTTTTTCCTGTGGTGTCCTTTCAGTTACTAGATTGTAGTTTCCTCATGACTAGATTCAAGCCATATATTTTTGGTAGGAATGTCACAGAAATGATGCCATGTTATCTTTTTTGCTTCCTACCAAGTTGATCTTGATTTCAGTTTGTCCTGTCACTGATGATACTCATTTTGATCACTTGATTACCAGTGTGTCTGACAGGTTTCTCCACTGGTGAAGTTTATCTTTGGGATATTTTTTTTTGTAAATACTAAGTACCTTGTGGGAAGATACTTTGATGCTATGCATATATTTTATTCTTCATTAAACTTTCAGCCCATTTTGTTCAGTGGGTTATAATCAATTTTTATCATTACTTATTTTGATGCCTAAATTGTCTTAGATATGACCCTTTTATGTTGTCTTTTATTTGGGATAAAAACATCTTTCTTTGGTATCATCTCTTTTGTTCTTCAGTGTTTCAAATAGAGATACAAAATCTTTGCTAAAAGTATTTCTTATTTCAGAGATCTGTGAATTCCTTTAATTGGTCTAATGGCAACCAATAGCCTTACTGCAACAGATGCTTAGCTATAAAAATGAGTTTTCATAGTTATTGGAATTTTGAATACACTTAAAGTTCTTATAACTGGAGAATGTCTCCAGTCAAGCCATAGTAATTTGGTGTGTCAGGGTTCCCCACGACCATCCCAGAGGTTTGACATTTTGCTGGAAGGAGTCACAGAACTCAGATATGCTGTTATATTTACAATTATGATTTATTACAACAGAAGTATACAGAGTAATACTAGCAAAGGAAAAAGGTGCATAAAATGGATGGAGTCTACAAGAAATCAGGTGCAAATGTCTAATTTTCCTCTCCCCAGTGGAACTGTGACAGTGCATATTATAGCTCTTCTGGCAATACTGTGTGACAACATATATGAAGTATTACCAACTAGGGAAGCTTACCAAAGTCTGGGTGCATGCAGTTTTGATTGGAGCTCAGTCATACAGGTATGGAGTGCACTTGTGACTGACCTTAGTTCTAGGCCTCACACTGAGAGATCAAACTGGTACATCACATCCTAGGGCTCCTGGTGAACAAAATAGGTGTTTATCATAAATCACATTGTCAGCATAACTATCTGATGTCTTTCTAGGCCCCAGGTGTATAAAAGATACTCTTCAGGCAAGGTATTCCAAAGACTTCTATTTTTTTCTCCCATGGTTTGACCAAGGGCCAGTCCTTTCTTTGGAATGTGCAGATTTTGAACACCCCAAGCCTGCTACACAGTTGTCACTTCCAATAAAAATGAAATGTGTGTTTAAGGAAGGAAAAAAAAAACTCTCTACTGAATTTTTTTGCAGTACTAATGCACCTCACAGAGAAGTGACTTGTTTTAGACACTTGAGATGCCAAAATGGACTATAATTTAGGGAAAATTTCAGAATCAGTGCAATAAAATAGGAGGAGACTCTTTCTAGGACAAACACTGTTCCAGCCACGTTGATATCCTGAGTAGAAGAGATCAGTAGTTAACATCAGTGTCACAGAGATTATGTCCATATAATATTTGTATGTACTTAGACTTTAGTCAAGTATATATAGTTGTATTCCATAATATGGATTACTTCTTGATCTTTTTTGAATATTGTATTGACATATTGGCTTGTACCTTTATAACTTTAGGACTAGAATTTTAAGAACCTAGAGAAACATATCAATATTTATAAAGGGGTAATTGATTTTTCTTATAAATTACTAATTTAACATTATGCCAAAGCAAATTAAATAAAAATCAAAAAATGGAGCAAAAAAGTTTCTAAGAATCATACAGCTTTGAAATTGTATACTCTTAATGCATTAAATAAGTAGAATTGTTATACTCATTACTGGATCCATTATACTCCTATAGTCCATTATTTCCCAAACCAGCATTGTATAATATGTAAAATATATTTGTGTTATAAAGTGGATACTGCATAATGTGCCCCTTTTTGAACCTACAAAACACCAATGTCATTTTAAAAGTTCTGGGAAGCCTTGCAGTAAAGAAACCTATTTAACTTACCTATGTGTAATATTTCTCAAAACATACTGGCCCTCAGAACTGCTTTTTGATGCCCAATAGCTAAGTAC
This sequence comes from Camelus dromedarius, assembly GCF_036321535.1. Lineage (NCBI taxonomy): Eukaryota > Metazoa > Chordata > Mammalia > Artiodactyla > Camelidae > Camelus > Camelus dromedarius. The sequence goes on along the minus strand of NC_087439.1, from coordinate 69,907,833 downwards.
CACAGCATAGTCTGGGAAATGCTGTTGTAGTTCATTTTCTTCTTAAAAATCTAGAAGCTTATGCACAAAGCGATTAAACATTGTTCTGAAGTCATGTATCCCTGGGTCACAGCTTTTGGACTTTCATCTGTATTTATATTCAAAAGTTGTAAGCAATTACAGTTCAAATGTTTAGCACTTTTTTGCTGCTCTTGAATTTGGCTACTTCTCCTCCCTTCTCAGCCCCTACTTCCCAGTTGGCTTAAAGCAAAAGTCTATTCTTGCTCATAAAAGGCTGCTTTGAATTTAGGCACCCTCTATGGCTGTGCTGTCCAGTAGTGTAGCCACTGGCCAGTTATGGCCATTTAAATTTTTTGAATTGAGATGTATTTCATATACCATAAAATCCACCCATTTAAAGTGTACAGTTTGCTGGGTTTTTAGTGTATTTACAAGATTGTGCAACCATCACCACCGTCTGATTCCAAAACATATTCATCACTCTGAAAAGAAGCCTGTACTCTTTTATCAGTCACTTCCCCGTCTCCCTCTACCTCTGTCTCCTGGCAACATTAATCTTTTATGTCTCCATGGATTTGCCTATTCTGGACATTTCATGTATATGGAATTGGACAGTATGTGACTTTTTGTGTTTATGTTTTTAATGTAATGTTTTCAAGATTTATTTTATTGTAATATGTCAGTACATCATTTCATCTTTTTTCAAAATAGTTTTAATAGAGATAACTTGCATATCATTCAGTTACCCACTTAAAGTGTACAACTCAGAGGTTTTTAGTATCTTCACATATATATACAACCATAAGTACAATTAATTTTTAGAACATTTTCATTACCTTAAAAAGAAACCCTGTATGCTTTAGCTATCATCTCTTATCCTCCCAGTTACCTAGATCTAGGCAACTACCAATATACTTTTTGGGTTTTTTTGGCCTGTTCTGGACATTTTGTGGAAATGGAGTCATATACTATGCGACTGTTTGTATCTAGATTTTTTTCACTTAGCATGTTTTTAAGATTCATCCATGTTGCATTACGTATCAGTGCTTCATTCCTTTTTATGGCTGAATGGATATATGTTTTATTTGTCCATTCATCATTTGATGGACTTTTGAGTTGTTTCCACATTTTGACTATTATGAATAATGCTGCCAGAACATGTATAACATATAACATTATAAACATGTATGTATAACTTTTTTGACGAGCATATATTTTTTATTTATTTTGGGTATATGCCTGAGAATGGAATTACTTGGTCATAGGGTAACTGTATTTAACCATTTGTGAAACTGCCAGACTGTTGTTCAGGCTGGCTATACCATTATATATTCCCACTAGCATTATTCAAGAGTTCTAGTTTCTCTAGATTTCTCAACCAATACTTGTTATTGACCACCTTTTTGATTACAGCCATCTTAGTGGGTGTGAAGTGGTCTTTCTGTAGTTCTGATATACATGTTCCTAACAACAAATTATACTGAGCACCTTATCATGTGTTTATTGACCATTTGTGTATCTTCTTTGGAGAAATACCTATTCATATCCTTTGCACATTTAAAAATTGTATTGTTTATCTTTTTTACATTCTTTTTTATTGAAGTCTAGTCAGGTTCCAATGTGTCAATTTCTGGTGTACAGCATAATATTTCAGTTGTACGTGTACATTAATATTTCAGTTGTACATGTACATACATACATTCATATTCATGTTCATTTTCAATATAGGTTACTACAAGATATTGAATATAGTTCTCTGTGTTATACATTATAAACTTTTTAAACTATTTTATACATAGTAGTTCATATCTGTAAATTTTGAACTCCTAATTATCCCTTCCCACCCTCTTTCCTCAAGTAACCATAAGTTTGTTCTCTATGTCTGTGAGTCTGTTTCTATTTTGTAAATGAGTTCATTTGTATCTTTTTTTAGATTCAACATATGAGTGATTTATGATATTTTTCTTTCTGTTCTGGTTTAGTTCATTAAGAATGATGATCTCCAGATCCATCCATGTTGCTGCAAATAGCATTATTTTATTTTTTATGACTGAGTAGTATTCAATTGTATACATAAATATCATAAATCTTACCTGGTTATCTGTTGATGGACATTTAGGTTTTTTCCATGTCTTGTCTATTGTAAATAATAATGCTGTGAACATTGGGATGCATGTATTTTTTTGAATTAGAGTTCCCTCTGGATATATGCCCAGGAGTGGGATTGCTGGATCATCTGGTAAGTCAATTTTCTATTTTTTAAAGAATCTTCATATTGTTTTCCATAATGGCTACACCAAACTACATTCCCATCAACAGTGTAGGAGGGTTCCCTTTTCTCCACACCCTCTCCAGCATTTATCTTTTGTAGACTTTTCAGTGAGATGGCCATTCTGACTGGTGTGAGGTGTGATACTTCATTGTAGTTTTGATTTGCATTCCTCTAGCAATTAGCGATGTTGAGCATCTTTTCATGTGTCTGTTGGCCATCTGGATGTCTTCTTTGGAGAGATGTCTGTTTAGGTCTTCTGCCCATTTTTTGATTGGGTTGCTTTATTTTTATTTTATTTTTTTTTATTAAGCTGTATGAGTTGTTTATATATTCCAGAAATTAAGCCCTTGTCAGTTGCATCATTTGCAAATATTTTCTCCCATTCTGTAGGTTGTCCTTTAGTTTTGTTGATGGCATCCTTAGCTGTACAAAAGCTTTTAAGTTTATTTAGGTCTCATTTGTTTATTTTTGCTTTTGTTTCCATTACTCTAGGAGCTGATTCAGAAAATATATTGCTTTGATTTATGTCAGAGAGTGTTCTGCTGATGTTTTCTTTTAGGAGTTTTATAGTATGTGGTCTTAATCCATTAGTTTTTTAATCCATTTTCAGTTTATTTTTGTATATGGTATTGTAGAATATTCTAGTTTCATTCTTTTACAGGTAGTTTCTCCAGTACCACTTATTGAAGAGACTGTCTTTTCTCCTTTGTGTATTCTTACTTCCTTTGTCATAGATTAATTGACCATAAGTGTATGGGTTTATTTCTGGATTTTCTATCCTGTTCCATTGATCTGTGTGTCTGTTTTTGTGTCAGTACTGTACTGTTTTGATTACTGTGGCTTTGTAGTATAGTCTGAAGTCAGGGAACATAATTCCTTCAACTTTGTTCTTCTTTCTCAAGATTGTTTTGCATGTTCGGGGTCTTTTGTGTTTCCATACAAATTTTAACCGTTTTTTTTTTTTTTTTCCCAGTTCTGTAAAAAAATGTCATTGGTAATTTGATAGGAATTGCTTTGAATCTGTGTATTGCCTTGGGTAGTATGGCCATTTTAACAATATTGATTCTTCCAATCTAAGAACGTGGTGTATCTTTCCCATCTGTTTGTGTCATCTTCAATTTCTTTCATCAGCGTCTTAGAGTTTTCAGAGTACAGATCCTTTGCCTCCTTAGGTAGGTTTATTCCTAGGTATTTTATTCTTTTTGATGTGATGGTAAATGGGATTGTTTCTTTAATTTCTTTTTCTGCTATTTCGTTGTTAGTGTATAGAAATGCACATGATTTTTCTTTATATTAATTTTGTATCTTGAAGCTTTACCACATTCATTGATGAGCCCTAGTAGTTTTCTGGTAGTCTCATTAGGGTTTTCTATGTATAGTATCATGTCGTCTGCAAACAGTGACAGTTTTACTTCTTTTCCAATTTGGATTCCTTTTATTTATTTTTCTTCTCTGATTGCTATGACTAGGACTTCCAAAACTATGGTGAATAAAAGTGGCAAGAGTGGGCGTCCTTGTCTTGTTAGAGTAAATGCTTTAAGCTTTTTGCCATTAAGTATGATATTAGCTGTGGGTATGGCATATATATGGCCTTTATTACGTTAAGGTATGTTCCCTCTATCCCCACTTTCTGGAGAATTTTTTTCATAAATGGATGTTGAATTTTATCAGAAGCTTTTTCTGCATCTACTGAGATGACCATATGGTTTTTATTCTTCAGTATGTTAGTTAATGTGGTGTATCACATTAATTGATTTGTGGATATTGTAAAATCCTTGATCGTTTCCCACTTGATCATGGTATATGATCATTTTAATGCATTGTTGGAGTTGACTTTCTAATATTTTCTTGAAGACTTTTGCATCTATATTCATAAGTGATATTGACCTGTAATTTTCTTTTTTTGTGCTGTCTTTGTCTAGTTTTGGTATCAGAGTGATGGTGACCCCATAGAATGAGTTCCGAAATGTTTCTTTGTCTACAGTTGTTTGAATAGTTTCAGAAGGATAGGTGTTAACTCTTCTCTAAATGTTTGGTTGAATTTGCCTGTGAAGCCATCTGGTCCTGGACTTTTGTTTGTTGGGAGTTTTTTAATTACTGATTCGATTTCAGTACTAGTACTTGATCTATTCATGTTTTCTGTCTATTTCTAGGTCAGTCTGGGCAAATTGTACCTTTCTAAGAAATTGTCCATTTCTTCTAGGTTGTCCTTTTTGTTGGCGTATAGTTGCTCATAGTAGCCTGTTATGATCCCTTGTATTTCAGTAGTGTTGTTTGTAACTTCTCCTTTTTCATTTTTGATTTTATTAATTTGGGCTCTCTCCCTTTTTTTCTTTTCTTTCCCCCCCCCCCAAACATTTTCTCTTTTTTTCTTGATAAATCTGACTAAAGGTTTTTCAATTTTGTTTATCTTTTCAAAGAACTGGCTTTTAGTTTCATTGATCTTTTCTATTGATTTTTAGTTTCTATTTCATTTATTTCTCCTCTAATCTTTATGATTTCTTTCCTTCTACTAACTTTGGGTTTTGTTTGTTCTTCTTCTCTAGTTGCTTTAGGTGTAAGTTTAGGTTGTTTAGTTGAGATTTTTTTGTTTCCTGAGGTAAGCTTGTATTGCTATAAATTTCTCTCTTAGAACTGCTTTTGCTGTGTCCCAGAGGTTTTGGTTTCATGTTTTCATTTTTATTTGTCTCAAAAGTAAAATTTGATTTCCTCTTTGATTTCTTCAATGATCTCTTGGTTATTTAATAGCATATTGTTTAGCTTCCACATGATTTTTGGTTTTTCCAGTTTTTTTTCTTGTAGTTGATTTCTAATCTCATAGTATTGTGGTCAGAAAAGATGCTTGATATGATTTCAGTTTTCTTAAATTTACTGAGGCTTGCCTTGTGGGCTAGCGTGTGGTTGATTCTGGAGAATGTTCCATGTACACTTGAGAAGAATACGTATTTTGCTGCTTTCAGATGTTCTGTATGTATCAGTTAAGTCCATCTGGTCTAGTGCATATTTCCTTATTGATTATGTGTCTGGATGATTTGTCCATTGATGTAAGTGAGGTGTTAAGTTCCCCCAGTATATTGTGTTATTGTCAATTTTTCCTTTTATGTTTGTTAACAGTTGCCTTATATATTGAGGTGCTCCTATGTTGGCTGCATATATATATATTTACAGTTGTCATATCTTCTTAGATTAATCCCTTGAGCTTTATGTAGTGTCCTTTGTCTCTTATAACAGTCTTTATTTCAAAATCTATTTTGTCTGATATAAATATTGCTACCCCAGCTTTCTTTTGGTTTCCATTTGCATGGAATAGGCAATCTACCCAAGAAAGAGTCTGCTGATGAGTGGAGCTGTGTTACCACCTAGTATGTTATTTGGCCTGAGGCTTCCCAGCCGTTAAGCCTGCAAAGTGTTGAGTGGAGGTGGGTCTTGGCACTAATGACCCAGGTATGATGTCAGCCTCCAGGAAAGCTCATGTAGATGAACACTCCCCAAACGTTCACCACCAGCTTTTATGTCCCAGGTCAACCACAGCAGTCCCCCATCTCCCCAGGAGACCTTTCAAAACCAGCAGGCAGGTCTGTCCCAGGTTCCTGTGAAATCACTGCCTCTGTTCTTGGTCCTGGAGCATGTGAGTTTCTGTGTGCTCTTTCCAAGAGAGTAAAGTCTCTGTTTCTCCCAGTCCTTTGGAGTTCCTGCAGTTAAGCCCCTCTGGCCTTTAAAACCAGCTGTTCTGGGGTCTCTTCCCAGTGATGGAACCCTGGCTGGGGAACCTGACGTGGTGTCCAGAACTCTTACTCTTGTAGGGGAGGGCCTCTGCAATTTAATTATTCTCCAGTTTGGGGTCCTCCACTCAGGGGTCATGGGTCCCAGTTATATCACGAGCACACCCTTCCTCTGGTTAGGTTCCCTCTTTATGTTTCCAGTTGAAGAAGATCTTTTTTGCTAGGCTTCAGTCTCTTTTTTTGCTAGTTTTCTGGCAGTTCGTTGTATTTTTGTTGTAATTGTGAGAGGAGCAAGCTCATGGTCCTACTACTCCACCATCTTGACTGAAAATTTACTTCTCATTTTTTAATTGCAAGAATTCTTCATATATTTTTGATATGAGTACCTTATCAGATGCATCATTTGCAAATACATTCACCCTCCATCCACAGATTCTGTATCTGTAGATTCAACCAATTGCAGATCAATTTGATTGAACCTGGGGATACAGAATTCAAGGATGCAGAACCCACTGATATGGAGGACTGACTGTATTATGCCATTTTATATAAGGGACCTGAGCATCAAGTGGTTTTGATATATGCAGGGAGTTGTGGAACTAGTCCCTTCCTCATACTGAGGGATGACTGTATTGTCTTGCATCTGTGAGTTTTCTTTTCTTGGTAGTATCCTTTGATGTACAAGATTTTAATTTTAATGAAGTCCAACATACCTAGTTTTTCTTTTTTGTGTGTACTTTAGGTGTTATACCTCAGAAAGTATTGCCTAATCGAGGTTCACAAATATTTACTCGTATATTTCCCCCTAGGAGTTATAGTTTTAACTTTTACATTTAGATCTTTGATCTATTTTGAGATAATTTTTGATATGTTATGAGGTAGGGGTCCCTATTTATTCCTTGCATGTGGATATTTATTTGTCTCAGAATTGTTTCTTGAGATGATTTTTCTTTCCCCATTGAATTGCCTCTACACTTTTCTTAAAAATTAATTGCATGTAAATGTGTTGTTTTATGTCTTGGACTTTCAGTTCTAATCCATTGATTCATGTCTGTCCATATACCACTCACACAGAGTCTTGATTATTGTACTTTTGTAGTTTTGAAATTGTGACATATGTCCTTCAGTTTTGTTCTTTTTTAAGATTATTTCAGCTACTCTGCATCCCATAAATTTCCATATGAATTTTTGGATCCCTTGTTAGTTTCTGCCAAAAAGACTGCTCAGATTGTGATTGTTATTGTGTTGAATCTATAGATAAACTTGGGGAGTCATCTTATTTGAGGAGCCATCTTAATTATATTAAGTCTTCTGATCAGTGAACATGGGATGGCTATCTACTTAATTAATTCTTCTTTATTTTAATAATGTTTTGTAGTTTTCAGTGTCTAAGTCTTACCTTTCTGTTTTTAAAATGATAGTTCTAAGTATTTGTTTGTTTATGATCCTATTGTAAATGGAGTTGATTTCTTAATTTCATTTTTGGATTATTTATTGCTGTTGTATAGAAGTTCAGTTGATTTTGCATATCAATCTTATATGTTACTGAAATTTAAATTAATTGAAATTCAATTTAAAAGTCAGTTTTACATTTCCACTATGTACCTTTCAGGTGCTCCGTAGCCACATGTGCCTAGTGATTGCAATGTTGAACTGAAACAGATTTGATTATTTCCAACATTTCAGTTCCGTTCAGTGTCCAGTCCTCTCCTAAAAGCCCTAGACTATGCCCTTTCCCTTTGATTTCCCTCTGTCTAGAGGCACTAAGAAGTCTATATGTTTTTTTTTCTAATGTTTTTCTTCATATGTCCATGTTCATATTGCTATTTTTAAAGTTTTAAGTAATTCTACTATGAGGAATGGTGACTTTGCTTTCTTATATTTCTTCCCATCTTTTCTTTCTTTTTTTTTTTTTAATTAAAGTATAGTCAGTTACAATGTGTCAGCATATGCTGGTGTACAGCATAATGTTTCAGTCATACATGGACATGCATATATTAGTTTTCATATTCTTACTCATTATAGGTTACTGTGAGATATTGAATATAGTTCCCTGTGCTATATAGAAGTAATTTTTAAATCTATTTTATGTATAGTGGTTAATATTTGCAAATCTTAAATTCCCAGTTCTTCCCATCTTTTTCATACATTTAGTAATTTTAGATTTATTCAGTGTCCATTATGTTTGTGTAAATATTCACAGCTGAATCATACAGTGGACTGTGATTTTATTTCCTTCCCTAAGCAAATTTTTTGTTTTCCTTGGGGATAATAGTTACCTCATTTACTGGCTGGTTTAGTTGCTTAAGTATCTATCTCTAATTCATCTCTAAACTCTCTCCTGGGTATATAAATCTTACCTCAACATACTGAAATATATCAGTGCTCTATCAGTTGTCAAGAACTGTAAATGGTCTAAAATATAATCCTGTCTGGGATCTAACGGGTTAGCCAGCCGCAGGTTTATGGTTGCTGTGCAGAAGACATGAGACTCCTGGGTCAGAGATGTAGGAGTTTATTACTCACAGCAATAGCATTAGCCAGAGTATCAGCATTTTCTTTCACTGCACTTGTTCCCCAAAACCCTATTCTTAGTGTGATATGAGGAAAGCAAGGTGATACCTGCACATGCAGTGAATTGCATTATTGGGAGGAACCTTGGATTTACGGAACCTGAATCTTTTATATGTCAGTAAACATCCCTGCCCTTTGCTCCAGAGGGAGCCTTTTCTTTATCTTCTAAGACTGTTTTCTGTACAAACATACTTGAAAAGATAGTTGAAGAAAGGCAATCAGTGCTTAGTGCTTCTGCTCATGTAATGTACAGAATGCAAAAGACCTATGGAGAATTGTCTCCCAGTATGAGTTTCGTTTCTCCTCTCAGGAGGCATATTTCTTGGAGCCCTTTGCCATTCTTCTCCAATGTGGATTGTATGAATTATCAAACACAGCTGTCACGTTAGGAATTTCCTTTGCCATCCATCTTTGATTTTCCTTTGCCTCTGATGTAGATTCTATTTTCTGGATTCCATGCTTCCTACTTCTTGTCTTTCTGTTTTGAGGATGTACATCCTCCAGTGTTTCCTGAGAAAGAATTCATGGAAAGTTGAGAAAAAAAAACATTGATACCTTGTGTGCTGAAAATCTTAACTTTCACTAGGTTGGTAGCTTGACTAAGTATAGAATTAAAGGTTGGAAATAATTTTCCCTCAGATTGTGAAGGCGTTCTGTTTTCTTCATTTTCTATTAGCTTTTGGTGTTGCTTTTGAGAAGCCAAGTGCCATTTTGCTTACTAATTTTTTTTTGTATGTATTTTTTTCTCTCCCTGCCTGTCTGGAAGCTTGTAGAATCATATATTCCTAATGATGATGTTCTTTGCTGTGTCTTTTTTCATTAACTGTACTAAGCATTTGATGAGTACATTTAGTGGAGTCTTACATTCTTTAACTCTGGAAAATTATATGATGTTTCTGCTTTGTTTTCTCTTTTTGTGTTATTAGTCAGATTTAGACCTCTTGAATTGAGTTCCTAAATTTTTTTTTTCCTTTTTGTGGTTCTGTTTTCTGTTAAAATGTCTCTATTCTTTTCCTCTGTGGCAGCACCAATTTACATTCCCAGTGCACAAAGGTCTCCTTTTCTCCACATTCTCACCAACATTTGTTAATTGTAGTCTTTTTGATGATAGCCGTTCTGACAGATGTGGGGTGATATCTTATTGTGGTTTTGGTTTGCATTTCTGTGATGATTAGCGATGTTACGCATCTTTTCGTGTGCCTATTGGCTATGTGTATGTCTTCTTTGGAAAGATTTCACTGCTGTTAAAAGTAACACTTTGAAGTGTTTTAGAATTTGTTGGCTTCAAGTGACAAAAAGCCAATTTGAAAAAACCTTTTTCTTTTTTTTTCAACTTTTCCTTTACTCATTTGCCTTTTTATCTTCTAATTCTCAAGCTGATAGATGAATTTTCACTGAGTACATCTCACTTGACTTCCTGTGAGTGACATCTTAATTTTATAGGCATCTTCATATTTTGGGTCTTTTAAAGCTCTGTCCACTGAAAAATTTCGCCCATAGTTTCTCTCTTTTGTAGAATCTACAAAGGTCCCAAATTCATACTTTGCTTGATATGAAAGAATTAAAAATTTTCACCTGCATAGTTAGAACAATATACAGCTTATATTCTCAATATAGAATATATGGTATATTTATATTTATATACTGGCACTGTACTATATAGTACATGTACTGGTGCATATAAAGTTAGGTATTCAGAAATTGAAGCAATTTTATGGCATTGGTAAATTTTCTGTACAGTTGCTTTATCTCATGTTAGGATTTTAAGAAAACTTTTTAAGTGATTTAACAATGATTTGTTTGCCATGGAAGATTATGAATGACAATGATTCTGATTTATAGGAGGATAAAAATGATTTGAGAGTCTGGAAGAGGGAAATGGAATATGATGAGAGGAAACCGATTTATTGGTTTAGGTTAAGAGAGATGAGGAGCCGTAAATGTAAGGTGAGAAGAACACCGTAGGTGATGGAGGACAGAAATGGTCAGCACAGGGAGGTATGAACAGGCCAAAGGAGCCATTCAGCAGGAGGGGCGAGGAATGCTAGGAATGATCTAACCAGGAAAAGGACTAGAAAGGACCCAAATCAGGGTAACTGCTTTCAAGTATGAGCTATACTTTATTATTCATGAAAAATACATTTCTTAGGAGATGTGTGACTCAGCATGAGCACCATCTCTAAAGGTGTACCTGGTGGCTGCCAGTCAGCTGGGCTCCCTAAAGCATAGTGTCTTGAAGGGAGGTCAGAACTTGTTCTATGGCCACTGCAGCAACACTTGCTAAATAACACTTTCCAACCTTTTAGAAAAGTTCCGGAGGAGGCTCTTATCAGCTTGACTTGAATCAGTGTTCTTCTCTAAATCAGTCAGCGTCCAAAGGATTGGTGTACTTTCGGTAAGCTTGGGATCTTGTGTCCATACCTATGGCACAGGTAAGGTGGAGGGAGGATGCAAGTCTGCTGACAGAAACTGAATTCCCCACACGAATGCCGAGTTCTGTTACCAGAAGAACAGTAATGGATACTGAATGAGAAAGAGATAATATTCTCTATAATTCTGCTTTGCTGCTAGGATTTTTTTTTTTTCCCTGCCAGGAGATAGAATAGAATATGACAGAGCTGAAATACAAAGGAAAGCAGAATGAAAACCCTAAAGCAAACAGAAAGGTAGAGCCTATTGTGTTGCATGACAGTAAAAACGGACAAGTAATGAGCCTACTTTCAGTGAGGCAGTCTTTTATTACTGCTTTAAAAAATGACCGCTGCATGCACATACAGGAATTTAAAAGAGCCATTAACATAGACATTCCTTATCCCTTCACCTTGATTGAACTGTGTCCTCGGTTGTAGCAGCATCATTTATTAAGCGAGGGAGTATCTTTTTACAAAACTATGTCTGTGCTAAATTAGTAAGTATAGAAATTTTGAGTGATTCTACTGTGTTACTGAGGAGGCCACTGAAGAATTATTACTTCCTCTGTGGTCCTTCATGAATCCTTAGGAGATGTAGCTAAAAATAATGTTGGTCAGAGGAAATGTTTCTAATGGGTTCTGCTTTTGTCAGATCAATTTGGAAAGAAAAGAGCTCTGCAGTTCATCATCATGATAATATGTTTCTAGTTTATTTGTATGCTGGACACTGAATGACACAATTCCTGTGGTCTTGATTGTGGTGACAGTATCCCAGCTATTCCAGTTCCATAATTGTGGCAAAGACTAACTTTTGTACTAAAAGATATATGTGAAGATACAGATAATGTGGCATCCAGAATGTGATACTGTTGTTCTTGTTTTCATGTAAGCATGAAAGATGATTATTGAAAAGTATTCTTAATTAAAAGAGGAAAATATAACAGAAAATGGAAAAGTATAAAGAATAAAATTAAAATTTATCTGTAGTCTCATTACTTATAAAACTAGGAATATTTATTTCCTTCTAATAATGACTAATATATAATACATAATTATATATTTTCTTCTAATATTTATTAATAAGTAACACATAATTTTATATACATACGTGTACTGTAACATTACATACATACATTTTACACAGTTCAGATACAGTGAAACCTCACTAATAGTGACATAAAGTTTAAACATTAAAAGTTTAAAAAGTTTAAAATTACATGAAGTTTAAAAATATTTCATACGATTCAAGGCCATGTTGCAACTACCTGGAGATAGTTGCTTTATAATCAAAGTCATGTTGTGATGGGTGTGTTATTTTGGGTTTTACTTTATTTTAAATAGTTTTCCATTCTTTACATTATAAAGATTGTTCATAAGCAGTTTTTAATGCTAAATATTTTACGATATAGCTATGCCAGATTTATTTAACTCTTACTTTGTTGTTGGACATTTATATGATTTCTAATTATTTGTGTAACAGGATATTAAATGAGACTTGTTCTGTTGTCTTGGAGTTACAGTTGAGGCTCCAAACATGAGGACAGTATTTAACAATTACCTCCATATTTTAATAAAGGGTGTTAGGTTTCTCATATAGGACCTGCCAGAAGAGGAGACTGCTGTTTATCTTCTTATTTCGTGTATATCCATGAATATACACTTATATGGATATATATCCATCATTTACATATGTATGTAAATGAATGAAAATTTCTTACAAAAGCATCATAGAAGTACTGTGCTTCTCCTTTATCTCCACATAAATCAGGAGAGGCTTATGATAATCAGTCATAGAAATGGGATTGTCTGCTAAAAAGAAGGACTGAGAGTTCATCCTTTGTTTTGCTGATCTGTAGAAATGCTAGAGCTGTGCACAGGAAGAGAGATCTGGGTGGGTCCTGGCTCCAGTATGATGTGGGTGTGAAGTTTGTTGCCTGACTAAAAGTCTGAAGGTTGAATTCCACTCAAGTGGAGCAAAGAGAGGAGGCTGTAGTGGGGGACCTAGTATTTCTAGAGTTTGGAGGGGCAAAAATACCTGCCCCCTCCGTGGTCTAGATAAGTAGAGCAGAAGGTAGCTGGTCTTACAAGAATCTTGCCCAAGAAAACTGCCTGCTTTGGAGAGGCGTTCCTATCATAAAGAGGCTGCGTGGTTTGTGCCTTCTAAGGTAAGATGATAGTCTGGAGTGTTCATGGGAGAATGCATCACCCACGTTAAGGAGGTCTCTGTGGAACCCATAAAGTGCTTCACAAGAAAGAGGGTCAAAACTGGCTGTTAGCAAAGAACACTGACGCCAGATTGGTATGCAGTAATCATGCAAGACCTTGCACTTTCCCTCTCATCGCTCTTGTTTTCCTCTGCCATGCTCTTCAGATCCTGGACGAATGAACTAGAAGCAACATAGTGAAGTGGAGAGGAAGAGTGGAAAAGCAAGGAAGAAGAGTAATGAAAGAACACACCTTGCTCTCCATTTCTGGTGTGTGGAATTTTCAGTTTAGGCTAGAGCTGGGGAATTTGAGGAAAATTGAAATTCTGATACAGGCTGAATTGAACTTTCTAGTATTTGAAAATGAAACTATTTTAATACTTGGGTTATTAGGAAAGCTACAAAGTCTGCTGGTGATACAGTCCAGAAGAGGGAAAGGAGACCGACCCAACATAGCATGGGTTGGAGGAAAGATTCAGTTAATTTACAGTCACACCTGTGAAGTTCATAGCCTGCTGTTACAGAAGTAAGTGGGCAGAGAACATCTGTGAACAAAAGTTTTTGTCTGCATTTCTCTTTAATTCTTTATCATAGTTTCCCAGAAGTGGGTCAGAGACTATGAACATTTTAAAGACATTTGGGTACATGTTGCTGGGTTGCTTTCCAGAAAGACTGTACCTCAGATACATGGTAACCAGTTGTGGGTGGTTATCTGTCTGTCTTTACCGTCACCAATCTTGATCAATATGTTAAAAAATCTTGGCTAATTTAACCTGCAAAAATTTATATTTTAAAATTTACTTTGCTTCAGTAATTGCTATACTAATAACAGTGAGCATGTATCAAGTTTTTGGTGGTGGTTAAGTGTTTATGTGTTTTACCTTACTTAATTTTAACAGTCTTTTGAGTTAAATACAAATCTCATCTCCATCTTAGAGATAAGAAAACAGACTTCTCAAACGTTAACATACGTATGAATCACCTAGGAATCTTGTTAAAATGCAGATTTTAAATTAGTAATTCCAGGATTGGGCCCAGGGTTCTGCATTTCATGAAAGGAGTTTCCAGATAGTACTGATGTTAGTCAATAGACTATACTTTGAGAGACAAATGATTAGAAAGGTTTAAAACCTTCCTTGCTCATGGTGACACAGCTAGTAAGTGGCAAAGCCCATATATGACTGATTCCAGGCTTTAGGAATGAAACTATGTTTTGCTAGTTTGGCTAAATGATTTTTTCTTACTTATTACTTACTTTAATTTTCTTCCATGAATTTCTTTGTTCCACCTTCGTGTTTTTATTTAAAACGTATTCTTTAAAACACACACAGATTTATATGTCTTTAACTCTATTGATTGTTGGTTTTTTATTTTAGACCAGTTTTAGTTTTACAGAAAAATGAAAGTACAGACTTCACATATACCCCTAAACCCCTCCTCCCAAGTTGCCACTTTTATTAACATCTTGCACGAGTGTGGTACCTTATTACAACTTATGAACCAACGTTGGTAATTATTAACTAAAGTCTGCAGTTTACATTAGGGTTTACTCTGGATGTTGCACATTCGTGGGTTTCAACAAGTGCATAGTGACATATATGTACCGTTAACGGTATTACTCGGAATAGTTTCACTGCCCTGAAAATCTCCTGGGCTCCACCTATTTATCCCTCTTTCCCTTCCCTCAAACTCCTAACAGCCACTGATCTTTTTCCTGTCTCCATAATTTTGCCTTTTCCAGAAAGTCATGTAGTTGGAATCATATAGTTTGTAGCCTTTTCTGATTGGCTTCTTTCACTTAGCAATATGCATTTATGGTTCCTCTATATCTTTTTAATGGCTTAATAGCTCATTTCCTTTTATTGCTGAATAATATTCCTTTGTATAATATACCACGATTTGTTTATCCATTCACCCGTTGAAGGACATTTTGTTGCTTCCAACAAATGGTCAAACTTCCATGTTTTAAAAAAGATTTTTAGAATCTTTTTCATGCCTCTGTGCCCTTTTTTCAGGCTGTTTGCTCTCACTCTTGTTTGGCAGGACTGACTCCATTCAGTGAGACTTCATTTGGATGGACAACTAAGATAGTGTTCCTTCTTGGATGCCATTCATATCCCTGACCATTCTGCATTGACATTTTCTGTTTATATGCCTTTCTCTCTATTGGACTGAAAGCTTCTTCTTGAGTGCAGAGAACGTTTCATTTTCATATTCTAGTACATAGCACAATGACTGTCATGTAATATACATTCAGTTAGTAAAGGTTTATTGAAATGAAATGATTAAATTAATCATGGCAGGTCTAAAAGAGATTGTTTAATACTTGAGATAACTGATTGAATGAGAACTAAGTACCTGTGCTTTCCTAATGTAATAGTTTATACCCAGAGCAAAAATAATTACACATTTTCCAGGTAGTGTAGTACCTGGACTAGACTGAGTGAGGAATTTACTGCTGGAGAAGAGAAAGAGACAGTAGATCACAAGGGTGTGATCTGTAGAGAATTCTCTCCTGCATATCCACATTCATCCTCCCTAAATACTATTATATTCTTCCTGCCTTTTCCCTATTATATATACAGTTATATCTCTACCAAATGTATGGTCTTATTTAGTAGAAGTGAAAAGGAAAAATAAGTAATGGTAGTAACTTAGTGGTAGTAGTACTACAGTCTTGAGCTGCTCCAGAGGGTGAAAGGTTCTTATTCTTTGTATTTCTCAGTGTGAATCCTAGAACATCAAATTGAAAAACAAATTTAAATTTTCTTATCAGGGGTACACAGTAAGGTATGACTGTGTACTATAGCTTCTGGAGATCAGAGAACTATTCCTTATATCACTTCTTCCTCCCCATTCCTCCGCCTACTGGGTGATAGAAGTAACTTTGATTCTCTGGAAACTTTTTGTGGATACACGCAACAGATAATATGTATCTCCTGTGTGTAATGTGATGTGAAGATATGTAAGGCATAATACTCAACCTCAGTGTCTCACCACTAGGGGGCGTGTGAGTTTGGGTCCATGAAACATACATACTATATAGTATGTGCTGTAAATCTGATAGCAAAATGCTGTGGAAATTTTCAGTAAGAAATGATTATCACTATCAGAGATGATTTCTTTGACAAAGGGATGGGTTATTGGTGAAGTTAATGGGTTACAGGTGAAGAAAATAGGCAGTGGCACAAAGGTAAAAAACCAAGGTCTGTTTTGAGAGCCTGAGTCTGATTAAACTATAAATTTCAAGTAAAGTGGAATGTTAACATTTTGTGGTTTATTTTTTCTGACTTTTTTCTTGTACTTACATTTATACTCAGGCACCTACAGAATTGGGGTGATTGTGTTAAGATGCTTTGTAACAGCTCTTTTTCTTTTTTTTTTTTAACATTTTTTATTCATTTATAATCATTTTACAATTTTTTGTAGCTAGCTCTTTTTCAATTAGTTATTTTGTAGATATTTTTCCATATCAGTAATACATAGCAACACTATTTTTGTTATTGCATAAATTAATGTACGAATGTATTTAATGCCTCATGGTTTTTTTTTCTTTTTTACTGTTAACTGTGTCAGTGAACATCCTTGTTTTTATTTTTTTCTTATTTGATTGTTTTTCTAAGGTAAATTTAGAGTTGTAAATGTAGTGGAACTTACATTAAAACAAAATATTGAAGTCTTTTGAATGGGATTTTTTTCTTTAGGATGAACTATGGCCTGATAAAGCCAGAGAATATTGTAAAGTGTCAGACTCAGGTGTATCAGAATATTGTTGATCAAATGCTGAAGTAGTTCTAAAATTGCTGTATTGAAGGATTTTAGGGATAGCTGCCATACATTTGAAAATGTGTTTTTCAACACTCCAAGTGGCAGAGGATCTGACAGAGAAGATGATAAAGATAGCTTCTCTCCCAAAGATGCCCTTTCATAATAGGCTGGGGATAAAATTAATGACTAAGAAAATATTACTTAGATTTATGTGTAAGTTCTGATTTCAGTATTACAATCTCATAACTTAGAACTTGGAAGCCAACAGAGAATATGCTTTTCACAAATTAAAAAAAATTACATGTGTGGTTATTTATACAGAGAGGTTGTTTATATATAGGGTATTTATCATATGATAAAAATTACTCATATCCTCCTTGTAGACCTGTTTTGGTTATTAGTTTTAAGTAGTAATGATGTAGAAAGTTCCTGACATTTTTACTTGAAGATTTTTACACATTTACTTAATGCTTGTCATGAAATGCTTTAGCTGATTAAAAAGATGTATACAAATATAATCTATGGGAATTACTTTTATTTTTCTGAATCAGCTATATATAGTTGTTAATTCAACTTTTTTTCTTCTTGGTTAAAAATCTGTCAAGGCATTTGACATCATTAACTCTGTTTTCAACCTGCCGTTTTCTTCATACTGCCCATCTCGTTATCCTTCTTTCACTATAGTTTATTTTTGGTCACCTTTTAAAATTTACTTTAGTAATTTATCTGAATCTTATAATAGATCCCTGGGAGTAGGTACAACGTTTTAAGTTCTTCAGCTCTGAGCAGTGTCTTGTGCATATGTAACTTCTCATATGTTACAGTGAATAACAACTCAACATATTTTTTTTTTTGTAAACATGGCCACACAGTTCTTTCATTGTAACATTCATCTTCAGAATTTCCTTCTGTCATTTTCATTTTATAGAGTATATGGTGACCAGATTTTTGTTTCTTCTGTTAATGAAAATAATTGGCAACCTATCTTATGAATTTTGTTCAAGAATGAGTATCATAAATCTGTGAATTATTTCTGATTTATTGAATGAAGTCTTAATGCTGTGGGACCAAGATCAAAAATATATTTGTCTCTCGTTCTACCTGTTTTCTGGGGCTGTTGTCTTAATGTTTGCAGGACTGTATTTGGATAAAAACTGTCACATTTAGGTATAAACTGTCATAGTAACTCTTAGACTTGAGTAGTGGACAGAACTCTTTTAAATAGAAAGAAAAAATCTTACTACCTGTGTTGACTTAATTTATTTTTTTAATGTTATTTAATGTTCAAACATAAAATTAGATATAAATCACATTTGATAAAAGCTCATATAATATCTATAAATTTGAAATAA
Organism: Camelus dromedarius; assembly: GCF_036321535.1. Classification (NCBI taxonomy): domain Eukaryota; kingdom Metazoa; phylum Chordata; class Mammalia; order Artiodactyla; family Camelidae; genus Camelus; species Camelus dromedarius. Next base: position 69,889,530 of record NC_087439.1, on the reverse strand, counting down.
ATTTATAAATACAACAAAATTACTAAATTAACAAAAATTTAAGTGAGAAACAGTAATGTCATCAATAATACTTGTCAAAACTCAGTTGCCTTTGAAATTTGAATATGGGTGTTCAATTTCTGGATTCTTTTGAGGAGTATACTTGTGGACCTGTACTGTGAGGGTTCCTTGGGATGACTCAGGTCTCCCTCTTTTAAGCTATTTAAGCAATTGCAAACCCTTTTTAAAAACTTGGAATACTACTCGGCCATAAAAAAGAATAAAATAATGCCATTTGCAGCAATATGGATGGACCTGGAGATTGTCATGCTAAGTGAAGTAAGTCAGAAAGAGAAAGAAAAATACCATATGATATCGCTTATACATGGAATCTAAAAAAAAAAAAAAGACACAAACGAGCTTATCTACAAGACATAACTCACAGACGTAGAGAACAAACTTATGATTACCAGGGGATAAAGGGAGTGGGAAGGGATGAATTGGGAATTCAAAATTTCCACCTCTTGGAGCGTAATGGAAATGTTAGCTGTCTTGATTGTGGTGGTGGTTTCATTGGTGTATACCTCTATCAAAATTCATCAAACTGTACATCTGAAATACGTGTAGTTTACTGTACAGGAATCATACCATAATAAAGCTGTTAAAAGAAAAAAAAAACCCAAAACTTTAGTTTGTTTATACAGTACAATGTAATGTATATTTGGTCATCATTTGGTGTAAATACATTATGTATATATTAAGTTTGTCTCTTTTATCGCATTAACTTGTCCTACAATTAAAGTAGCATAACTTGGGCCTAACATGGTTGATCCCCAGAGCATAGCTGAATTCACTTTGTTAGTTATTTGGTAATTTCAGAGGATCCATATTATATAATGTTACTATTGTTAATTTTTAAACCGTGGATAAAGAATATTGCCTGCCATTCTAGTAAACAACAAATGTTGCCACTGCCAAGCCATCGGCTACTGCAGCCACTCCATGACCAGTGAACCCTGAGGGGAATTCAGGATGGAGAAAAACAGGATACTGGCCCTAGATATTTAAGATGCATATCAAAGGAATAATTTCAGTGATCCCAGACTTTTCTATCTTCCTATACATAGAAAAGTACTAAAATCAGTAACTTGAGATGTCGGTTTTTTGTGATTAGCAGTAATCTTTCGATGTTCAACTGCATGTGTGCGTGTGTGTGTATCTTAATTTTTATCAAAAACTCCTATATATCCTGCTTCCTCTCTTACCTCTTTGAATAATTCTCAGAGCTGAGAGGCTGTCTTCAGTAAGGTCCTTGAATTAAACATAAACTCTCAGCTTTTTGTTGTGCTTTTTTTTTTGGTCAGTTGACACAATTTTGTAAGTAGATTACTGTAGAAATTAAAAACATACAAAAATAAATTATGAAAGAGAAGTTCTGGTTCCTGGAGAATAACATGAACTTCTGTTTGGGAACCAGTGATCTAGCATTACTCATAGTTATTCTTAAATAGATGCCATCTGATATATTAAAAATCCTAAAATCCATGACTCTTACTTGAATAATCTGTTTAGGCTATTCTAGTGTGAAAAATTTTGACAAACGTAAGCTAGAATAGAATTGAGATTTTGTTACTTTAGAGTATCTATGTTAAATTCTTTTAACTTTCCATTTATGGTATAATTTATAAGCATAATTCTAATTTTATATAAATATATAATTTTAATGGTAGTATAATTTTAAAGTTTTTAATAAATTAAGAAATTTATTAAATCTAAGGACAAGAAAGATTTATTTGAATTTAAAGCTATAGACCAAATTTTTAAATAGACATCTATCTGGAAAGAAACTCATGGAAGAAATCATCCAGAATTCAGAGCAAAGGCAAGAGAAGAAAATGTAATATAAACATTCAGAGACATAAAAGATTGATTCAGGAAATTAAATTTCTAAGAGAAATCCCAGAGTCAGAGAACAGAGGAGAGGAAATAAGTTTTGTAATTTTCTGAAGGAAATTTTCCTGAGCTGGAGAAAGACATTAGTTTTTTTAATTGAAAGATAACATAGAATATCAAACTGAAATGCAAGAAAAATACCCATATTGTACATAGACTATTGAAGTCTTTAAATACTGGTAATAAAAAGAGGTTACAGAAAGAATCTACAGACTAGGGAAAAAATGAAGGAGGCAATATGGAAAGGAATAAGAATCTGATATGCATCAAAATTTTTTTCAGAAGTAATGGGTGCTAGAACTAGTGATGCAATTTTCAATGCCTTTGAAGTTCTGAGAGAAAAATGTTGAACGTAGAATTCTATGCAGTTAAATTATCGATCACATTTAAAGACAAAATAATGACATGTAGACACATAAAGCCTGAGGAAATGCTCCTCTCTCCTCTCTATAAAAGATTCCTTGAGGATGTGCAAAACCAAAAAGTGACCCATCAAAGAGGAAGATATGAGAGTCAAGGCCGCACTACTTTAACAGAGAAATAATTATGAAAATAATTCTTAGAATGATTACTGTGCAGCAGGCCTGGGAAGCAGTCACTCAAAATTAGAACAGGAAGCCAGAGTTTTAGACAGGATGTCTTCAAGAAGAAAGCAAGTTTACTGTAATAGCAGCTTCAAGAAGCTGGGTATGCTTGGTGGTCATTGGAAACACATTACTGTCCTGAGAAGAAAGAAAGAAAGAAAGAAAGAAAGAAAGAAAGAAAGAAAGAAAGAAAGAAAGAAAGAAAGAAAGAAAGAAAGAAAGAAAGAAAGAAAGAAAGAAAGAAAGAAAGAAAGAAAGAAGGAAGGAAGGAAGGAAGGAAGGAAGGAAGGAAGGAAGGAAAGGAAGGAAGGAAGGAAGGAAGGAAGGAAGGAAGGAAGGAAGGAAGACAATTTTGAGCAAATAATGGAATGCAATAAAAGATAATTTGTTTGAATTTAATGTTCAAGATAGGTTCACCTAAAAGCCTAGATTTTGTGTCATAGGATTACATTTTCTTCTCCAGGTTTCAGTCATACTGTGTATTTCCGTAGTCATTCAGATTTGCATGATCCTGTTATCAGTTGTTTTGGGGTTTTCAGCCTTTAAAATAATTTCATTGATATAGTACAGAACATTTAGTTATGGAGACAGAGAAATATGTATTTTGCCAAGTTTGATGTTTTTAGAGTATTGGTGCAGCTGACAAATTCGGAGGTAGCAGAGGTGGGACAAAGAGAGAAGTATAGGAAACTTCATCTTCTAATCTTTTATCTAACATTTCTTGAAGAAGTTAAGTGGGTTTCAGTATATTACATAAAGATAAAAAGATCTCCAAACATATGAAAATATAACTAGCAAATACCAATAGACATAGAGGAGAGAGGGAGGCAGGGGTTATCTTGGGTGAGCTAATAAATTAATGGCAGTATAACTTTTAACCTCTTTTGTTTGTATCAACAGTTGTAAATTTTAGGTTCACAAGAAAGGAAGGTACAGAGATTACAACATCCTCCCACTAAAGTGATACATTTGTTATAATTCATGAACCTACATTGACACATCGTTATCACCCAAAGTCCATAGTTTAGGTTCACTCTTGGTGTTGTATATTCTGTATATAATGACATAATCCAACATTGTGGTATCATCATACAGAGGATTTCACTGCCCTAAAGTCAGCTGTGCACTACCATTTCATTTTCCCCTCTGCCAATTCTGGAACCGCTGATCTTTTAACTGTCTTCATAGTCTTGCCTTTTCAAGGATGTCACGTAATTGAAACCATACACTATGTAGCCTTTTTAGATTGGTCATTTAGTAATTTTCATTTAAGCTTCCTCTGTGTCTTTTCATGGCTTGATAACTCATTTCTATTTAGTGCTAAATAGTATTCCATTGTTTGATACAACCACAGTTTATTTATCCATTCACCTACTGAAGGGATATCATGGTTGCTTTTAAGTTTTTGGCTATTATGAATAAAGCTATTATAAACATTTGTGTATAGGTTTTTGTGTGGACAAAGGTTTCCAGCTCCTTTGGATAAATACCAAGGAGTGTAAGTGCTGGATCAAATAAATGTTAAAAGAGTATGCTTAGTTTGGTAGGAAGCAGCTAAACTGTCTTCTAAAGTGGCTGTACCATTTTGCATTCCCACTAGCAATGAATGAGAATTCCTGTTGTTCCACATCCTCTCCAGCATTTGGTGGTGTCAGTGCTCTGGATTGTGAGGACTGCGATCCATTTTGAATTAATTTTTGTGAAGAGCATAAAGTCTGTTTCTAGATCCACTTTTTGTGTATGGATGTCCAGTTGTTCAGCACTATTTATTAGAAAGACTGTCTTTGCTCCATTATATAACCTTTGTTTCTTTGTCAAAGGTCAGTTGACTATATTTGTATGGGTCTGCTTCTGGGCTTTCTGTTCTGTTCCATTGATCTTTTTGTTTATTCTTTCACCAGTACCACATTGTCTTGAATGCTGTGGTTTTATAGTGAATCTTGAAGTCAAGTAGTGTTAATCTCCCAACTTTGTTGTTGTCCTTCAACATTGTGTTGGCTATTTTGGGTCTTTTGCCTCTCCTTGTAAATTTTAGAATCAGCTTCTTGGTATCCACAAAATAATTTCCTGGAATTTGTTTGGGAATCATTGAATCTATATTTTAAGTTAAGAATAACTGACATCTTGACAGTATTGCAGCTTCCTATCCACGGACATGGACTGTCTCTTCATTTATTTATTACTTTGATTTCATTCATCAGAGTTTTGTGGTTTTCCTCATATAGATCTTATACACATTCTGTTAGATTTATACCTAAGTGTTTCATTTTGGGGGGTTCTAATGTAAATGATACTGTGACTTTTTTTTTTTTGAAGTACCATCAGTTACAGTGTGTCAATTTCTGGTGTACAGCACAGGGTCCCAGTCATGCATATACATACATATATTTGTTTTCATATTTTTTTCATTAAAGGTTATCACAAAATATTGAACATAGTTCCTTTTGCTATACAGCAGAAACATTTTTTAAAATCTATTTTATTATAGTGACTAACATTTATAAATCTGAAACTGGTAATGTCCAATTTCACTTGCTCATTGCTGGTGTGTAGGAAAACAACTGACTTTTCTGTATTAATCTTGTGTCCTACACTGTTGCTATAATCTTGTGTTAGCTCCAGGAGTTTTTCGGTCAGTTCTTTTGGATATTCTGTGATCTTAACATCTGTGAACCTTCCCTTGTCCTCTCCTCTTAGGGATCAAAGAAGAGCTTTTTTCTTTTTCTTTTTTTTTTTTAAACACATTAAAAACCATTCCATTTTATTAAGTAAAATATATCAAGTTCATATACTATTATACACTTCAAAATCCTCCATTTGTTCCCTTGTCAAACTACAGAGTATAGACAATCAAGAAGCATTATTGTTCTTCCAATATAATGGTCTGAGAGTTGTGCTTTTTATGATTTTCAAGGCTGAGGCTTGTTATTTAGTAAATGTGGATATATTATAAATTTATGCCTGTTCAGAGAAGAGTTAGCTATACATTTCTCTGATACACGTGAATTCTTTATTTCAACCACATCAACTAATATTCATGACTTCTAACTATTGCTGTTATGAAAATACATCAGGATTTTAATGGACTGCCAGGTTTTTTTCCCTTAAAGAGCAATCGGTATAATATTTTTTAAATAAAATTCATAATGTTCCTCTTTCTTATTTTAATGCAAAAGAATAATGCCCTGAACACCTACTTCATGGTAACTTACATAAATGTTATCAGTCAACCACAAACAGCACCTCCATTTAGATTTTCTTCATGACTTTTACATTACAGTGTCCTTAATCTTCCATGGAAAAGTAGATACAAAAGTAGATAGGCCTCTCGTATCTTTGATGCAACAACAATCAGCCACATGATTTTACATATACACTAGGACTAAAGGCATAGGCATGAAGTGATTTGAGAGTTGAATTATATTAATAATAATTTTTTTTGAAATATCTCAAATACTGTTTATATAAAAAGGATGCATTGAAAATAATTCTGTCTATTCAGATATCCATCCCTCTCCTTGATCCTTTGAAGCATACTGACAAATAAGTTTTTAAGTTTTGGATTAGTCTCTATAATAAATACTCTGATTTAGAGTAATATGTGACAAGTGTTATTGACTTACTGTTTTCTACTGTAAATTTGAGAGGAGTTGATTTTTTTTAAAGTCTGTTCAGTTTTTTACTTGTTTAAATGGAGTGGTGACTTCCAAGGTCCTCATGTGCACAACCATGATCTGGATGTCTATATGGTGATTTTTAAGAGTATTTATCTTCAACCAAATTTGGTTTCAACTCTTGCTAATTTAAGTGTTGATAAGACTGAGATTACTAAAGATTAGAATGGAAAAGGAATGAAAAGCTAATACAGTGATTCTTAACTCTTTTCAAGTTAAAGCAGTATTGATTATTTTAACTGCTTCTGGAAAAGAATTTTGCTCAACCTGGAAAAACTTACATCTAGGATTGTTGATTCTGAGTCCTGTACTGTGTGGGAGAGGGGAGAGTGGGACATAGTGGACTTTGAACGATAATGACTACTCAAAGAGATAATGACAGTTGTTAGATATAATGATTTATAGTTTTAGAAAGTGATTTTACATTCATTATCTTATTTGATGTTCACAGTTACTTAGAATGGTTGATACAGAGGTTTATCTCCTCTGCTTCGTAGATATGGAATGAGGAACTGTGACTCTTGTTTAAGTTGACACGTTGTAGTAGTAGAGCTGACTGTTAAGGTAAAAGGTTTCTGTGTACTTTCTACTGAACCAGAGTCTTTCTGTAGAACTAGGGCAGGAAAATGGTGTTCAGCAGTTAGCAGCATAGAATATGTACTTTGCTTTGTTTTGTGACCTTGGAAATAATCAGTTAACCACTTTTTACTGTGTAGTCACTGTTTTTTTATGTGGGGTTTATGATACGTGGCAATGTATGTCCCATAGGGTTATAACAATTAAGGTGCTTGGGAGGAAAGAGTCCTTTTGTTATTTTTAATCTTAATTTATCATTATTTGTCATGATTATTACCATTTTATTTAATTTATCATTTATATTTATCATTATTATCATCTTGATATTACTGCTTTAATCAGACATTATTTTATAGCTACATTTCACATGTTTGAGTGGAAGGAAAGGAGGACTCAAGAAAGTGGAAAAAAGTACTCGAGGACTCAAGAAAGTGGAAAAAAGTACTAGAGAAATAGATTCAAATTCAGTGCTACCTTTCCAATCAGTAAATGACCTTGAGAAGCTATATACTTGCTGCCATTGCTCAAAATAGCTATTGGATCTCATTTTTTAAGCAATGGCTTCAGGATTTTATTTGCCTATGTACAAAGAAGTATCTGTTCAATGTGAAAATATTAGTGAACACAAAGTCAGTAATTTAGTTGTTGGGTTGATAAGAATACTGATAATTAGTTTTCAGAACATTTTAAACTAGTGTGTGTAGGTTCAGCAACATAGTGGTTTTAATGAGTATTTTTGAAGATTAGATGGATAGAATGGATTATCTTTGAAGTAATGATTCTTTGTTTTCTTTCCTAGTCAGCAGATAAACAGCGAGCCCTGGAAGAAACCAAAGCCTATACTACCCAGTCCTTAGCAAGTGTTGCCTATCTGATAAATACCTTGGCCAACAATGTCCTGCAGATGCTGGATATCCAGGCATCCCAACTGCGAAGGATGGAGTCTTCAATCAATCATATTTCACAAGTGAGACTACACTATTTCCCTATTTTGCCTATGAGAAACACATAATAAACGCAGACAGTCTGTAATGCTGGCTGCCTCTATTATGTGAGTTAACTCAAATGTAGGATTTGGAAAATAGAAACTCGTTATTAGGTTGTGTTTTGATTTTTTTCTTCTAAGTGATTATCTTCTCTGTGATTTTGATAGAGAAGTAAACTTTAATGGTTTCATTAAAACTCAATTGTCAAGTTAAGATAGTCAGCTCTAAGGAGAAAATTCGTCTGATTTCTTTCAACTTTTACCAAATGTTAACAGTTCTGTATCTTTTAAAAAGTATAAATGTGACAGCTTGATGACTTATTTAAATGTTATTTTCTGTTACCTCAGTAATGTGAAAGATTAACCTAAGTGACCTTATAAGGTTGTCTTTGTATACAACTTAAAAAAATTAATGTTATACTTTTTCCATTATAAACATCATGGTCATAAATATATACAAAAAGAGGAAAAAAGAGAAAAACAAACCCTTTCCCCACTACTCAAATTTTTCCTGTTAGTTTTGGTGTATTTCCTTCTAATACTTCTTTCTTGTAAATAATTAAAAAAATTTAGCTGGGATTATATTATATATAGAATGTTGAGTTCTGTTCTTTTAACTTACTATTAAAACAGACATCTTCCCATGATGTTATAAGCCCTTCATAAATATTTTCAGTGGCTGAATAATGTTGCATGTATATGTCATAGTTTTCATAACCATTCCTATATTTGGGGGCCATTTAAAATGTTACAGCAGTGAAAAAACAATTTATAATTGCAAAATACATTTTTTAAAACATTAAAAGGTTTTGATCTACCTGCTTCTCTTTGATGAGAACTTTGGAGCTTTTCTATTTTAGCTCTCTTGTCATTTGAGTAACTTGGTGGTATTCAAAACTTTTTAGAACTAAATGATTAGAACCGTTCTGGAATAAAAAGAGTTTTAAAATGTGCATGTTATATTTTTTCAAGTATCTGTGAAAATTTGGGACTCTTCTGAAATTGACTAACCCATTAATTTTCAAAGTCTGAAGTTTAACCTATATAATTAAATAAAATATAGTTCACATAATTGGATCAGATATACAAGGTCTACCCCTTTTTATTTGTTATTTGAAAATTCATCAGACCATTCAGAGGGACTTCTTGAAATCTTAAATCTGAATTTCACACTATAAGGGTTTCTTCACACCCCATATAAAATTCTGTAGACATCATACAATTTATTGCTTGTTGGAGTGCTGTGTCTTAAACTAAAAAAAAACCAAACAAAAAAAAACAAAATAAAAACAAAGAGTATTGGTGAGTTTAAATGAGTGAGATGTAAATTTTTATTCTGAAAGGACTTCCTAGAGGAAGTAATCGGTGGCATTTTAAATGATGAAATAGATGAACTTGGTTTTCTTTAGAAGGGATGTTGACAAATTGCTACTGTGATACAGGATTTTGAGGTTTATACTTGAGAGTCTTAAAATTACTGCATATTTGAAGTCTTGGCAAAGAACCCAAAAAATAAATTAAGAAGAAAAGTACAAATGCAGAAGAGAAATTAATTTATTAGAGTTCCTAAAAAGGACGGACAACTTTTTATTAGTTAGTAAGAGAAAGTAGGAGAGATTGTGTGGGTGGATGATGATGATAAGCAAATGCCAGTGAAAAATAATCATCTGTATTCTGATTAGAATTCTGGAGTTCTTTGGTAGAAAAGGGTAGCAACCTTAAGGAGGAATGTAATTAAGTTTACTCAAAGTTGTAAGTATATGTGTTCAGTTAATGAGACCATTTTCTTTTTGAGTATTACATAAATTTATGTTTAATTAATATGGCCTAATTAATACTAACTTTTAACACTATTCTAATGGAATAAATAAAAAATGGGAGAGATGAGTGGATAAAGATTGGTAGGTCAGAAATAATAGGGGACTGAGTCAGAGCTGTCAGGAATATGTTGAACCTTCTTCATTTGAAGCTGAGTGTCTAGAGGGCAGTACTTGGAAAGGCAAGTGATCTGTACCTCTACAACAGCTGTTAAGTTTGTACAAAAATATATTCTAGTATGTTGCATGAGGAGCTGAGTAGAAGAAATGGGCTGATGGAGGCTATTTCTAAGAAATAAGTAAATTTTTAAACAGTTTACATATTTTTTAGCATTTGCCTTAAGGATTGAATTTTTTTTCAGTTATGTTTAATGTAGAGGTAGAGTCCTTTGCTTTAAAAGTCAATCTGATTCTCTAATGAAATATTCTATGGAATAAGAGAAAATGTTTTCTATTTATAAAGCAAATACTAAATATTCTAAAACAAGTATCGGCAAACTTTTTTGTAAAGGGCTAGTCAGTAACTTTAGGCTTTATGGGCCACATGTGGTTTCAGTCTCGTATTGTTCTTTGTGCTGGATGTTTTTAAATAGCAGTTTAAAATTGTGAAAAGCAGTCTTAACTTGTGTGCCACATAAAAAGCAGGCTGTGGGCCAGTTTTGGCATGTAGGCTGTAGTTTTTAAGCTCTTGCTCTAAAATACTGGTTTTCAAACGTTTGGTAAAAATTTTGTTATTATTATGCTTTGTTAAAAACATTATTTTTTAGAGGGTGTCAGAAGGTTCTTAAGATATCTTAAGACCAGTTTTTGTTTTTGTTTTTTTCAATTTGGGCAAAAAACACTAGGTTGGCAGAATTTGGGGAAGAGATGGGATTGAAGAAGCAGAGAAATGAAGGGGAGGTTCAGTCAGGTCAAAGATGAGATCACATATATATTGGAATGGTAGGTGTCAAGATTTGTCAAGGATTGTCTGGTAGAGTGATTCAGGACCAGTCGATACTAGATACCTGAGGTATTCGTTTTCTTTCCTCATCAGTATCTGTTTCCTGTCTCCTAAGGTAAGAACCTTATCACTTTTCAGCCTCCTAGTGCTCTAGCTCTTATCTCCATTTTAGTGGAGAGGATTGGGAGGGGGAGGAGACCGGATCTAGATTTTACTCTGGCTCTTCTGCTGACATGTGTGATGTTTGACTTATTTGAACTTCAGTTTTCTCACCTGTAAAATAAGACTGGTGAGGTGATTTATGAGCTGTCTTCCATTTTGAATTCTTAATTCTCTCAATTGTAAGATTCTCACAAATGAACTTGATTTGTTTTTGCTTTTTTTCTTCTTTCTATTCTGCCGGCTTTGCTATTTACTTCAGTCTGCACCCCACTGATCTCAGCCCTCTATCATTCTGATATAACTGAACTACTTCCAAATTACTTTCATTTTGAATCTGAGGATGGGAATTCCATTGACTCTACCAACTATGTATCAGGAAGAAATAGTTCAATAAAACAAAGTAATAACCCATTCTTTCAATGTCAGATGCTTTTGAAAAACAAGATAGAGTTGATTATTAATATTTAGTATTAGACACTTTTTTGTGTGTGCTAAAGAGACAGTATAGTGTTAAGTGGTGTACTGATTTACATCACACTCACCATATCCATAAAGCAGTATTAGGATAGGTTCTTGATGTGGATAAGCTTAACTACATTAAGGATGTTAAATTTTAAAGAAATTCTACTTCTAGCTTTATTGCTGTTATCCTATCAATTCTTTGAAAGCATATTTTAAGAACCTAAGTGAAAATTTTAATTTTGAAGCTGAGAATGGAGTTAAATTAACGTTAAATATTTTTCAAGAGTAGGTAGTTGTCAGAGCAAACATTTAATTTTATTGGATACTTGTATAAGCAGCACACAGCTACTTTTAAGTCACCATGGCATTATGTGTAAGGCTGAATGCTGTTTACTATGTCCATGGCTTTGTGTTCATTTCTGTTAAGTTAAAAAAAAAAAAAGGTTTGTAGAACATTTTTCAAAGTAAAATCCTTAGGAATTTGTAGACTAAAATTCTTCTCTGAACTACTAAAAACAATCAATACTGTCTGTGTTCAGTTCATCATGGCTTAGAAGAAGATCAAGAGAGGTCAAAAAGCAACATAAAGAACTTAAAAATTAGTGTTTCTCCCACTCACCCAAGAGCTGACTAGAACTTACTGGGCTGGGTGTTGTAGTCAGCAGGTAGCAAGTAAAGGAGATAGAAAGGCATACTTGTAAAGTAATATAGGAATGGAAGTAATTCTTCTTAAGGGTTATCTGCAGAAAGGCAGTGGAAGTTCTAAACCCTGAGAAGCTCACCATACAGGGTAATTTTTTGTTTAAAAACTTTATATTCAAAGACTTGTTTAAAAATTCTCAACTTTAAATTAAGGAAATCCCACTAATGGTTATCAGTATGTAAATATGCATAGAAAGTAGGATTTATGCAGTTCCTAATTAATTACACATACATGGTTAATACCATTTTACAAAAAATGATAACTGAAAATTACCCATTCAGTTTGTTAATAACTAATTTGTTTTATGAAAGGTGGATAGTTTAAAGCATATTTGTAATTTAAATAATTAAATGCTTATTTGAAACCTTAAACATGTCTCCATTTTTTATTAGTAAGTTAAAAACACCCAACTTAGTTGAGTTAATCCATTGTAACTGTTTGATTGCAGATGTTTTCCCACGTTGATGGGCAGCTAACTGAGGTAGTGATATCCCGCACAGTGTACTCTCATTTATCTGTGGTAATGGGAAACAACAGTGCATGGATAATCCTAAAACAAAATACTTTGTACAGAACCTTCCTGTCATCTGCTGTGGCCTGAGCATGTGCTTGGGTCCATGATGGAGGTGTGGGAGTGGGGCTCAGGCTTGCAAAGGAGCTAGAAGTCAAGGTGATGAGGTGTCCTAGAGGAGCCTGGGTTTGGCGCTATGTGGCTGAAGTGTCATGGGGGGAGCCTGCAGCATGTGAGAGCAGCTTGGCAATAGCTGTGAGAAGGATGGAGAAACAAATTAATAAGGAACTGTGGGAGAATAGATGTTGAAGTCCTGCACAGTTGCAGCAATATTACTTGGTATGTTTTTTGGTTAACAGGTAGCAGACAATAACAGTATTAATAGCAGTGTACTTGCATTAGTTTTGGTCTTTGCCAGCTAAAAGCATTTTTCACTTGCCACAGGTGAGTGCTGTTACTGAGGCCTCTTCTAAATAAGAGTAAGTTTATTGTCATGTAACTAGTAACCTTAGAAATCCAGGATAAATTTGAAATACTTTTACTGTTAAAATTCAAACTAAAAATCAGTGTTGAACTTGTACTTCCAAAATTTAACTTAATAGATCTTAGCATTGTAATGGTGAAGAATGTTGTGAAGGCAAAGGCAATGGTGATTACTGAAAACTATGTGTTTGATTTAGGAAAAACATTGAAGTCATATTTTAAAATGTTATAGGAGCTTTATAAAAGTTCTTTTAAAACTGACCATTGGCTCTGAGTTGATGAGCGTCGAAGCCAGATGTTAGGTATATGGAGGGCATTCATTGTATTGCTCTCGTCAAAATTGAATATGATTGTACTTTCCACAAGAGAAATCTTTGAAAAATTTGAAGTAGGTGATTTCTGAAAACTTCAGAATCTTCTGGACTAGACTTTCTCCTCCTTATTTATGGAATAGATTTATTGTTCTCCATTGTTACTCAGACTTCCAGTAAAATCATAGCTATTTTCTGAAGGTATATTTGATTCTGTCCATAGGAACTCCTACAGTTCAACCCACTGTGGAATTAGGATGACAAGAATACAAATTATACCCTTTGATTTTCTTAGCCATATATTACTTTTATTATAGATAATTTTAAAGAAATTAATGACTCCAAATATCTATACTTAGGCAGTCGCTAGAGGCATTAATCTTGAGTCAACTCTTCTAAAAGTTTGAAAACAATTGATATTTAAGAGTGAATAATGTAACGGACAAATTGATAAGTCCTTCTTCTGTAGTATTGGTACTCAATTGGGAGTTTTACCCCCAAGGGGACAGTTGGCAATGTCAGACATTTTTGGTTGTTGCAACCTTGAGGTAGGAAGTACTACAGGTGTCCACTTGGATGCTTCTCTACACCCTGCAGTGCTCAGGACAGCCCCCCTCAACAAAGAATTATTGGCCCAAAATGTTAGTAGTGTTGCTGTTGAGAAACTTGCTCTAGTTTTTCTAAGATGTAGGCATTGTTTTAGAGTAGATGACTAGAAGCGTATCGCCAAACTACTTTGTCTTTCTGTAGGCGTACGTTGTTAAATATGCCTTCAGTTTAAATGAGAATTAATATGAGAAGCAACAAAGAACATTTTTCTCATAATTCCTTCAGCCATTTCCTTTAAGAGTTTAGTGTTGGGAAAATTGTCACTTTCCTAATGGAGGAGTATATATTTCCTTCTAACTCGTTATTTCTACTTTGCCTTCTCTGGGAAGCTAAGAGCTCAATTTCATGTGTATAGCAACTGTCCCTTATTTAGGCTTATTTATGAAAGTTCTGTGATTGTTTCTTTTGCTATATTGGTCTTCCTTTTATCGTACTGTAATAGCTTATACGGGTTTGGGCTGTGTTTATGTGTACATAAAGAGTGTATGTAAGTAATTTGTAAGTGCCTCCTGTCCCATGGTACCATCAAATTGTTTTAATGCTTTTTTTAAAAAGTCTCAGTTTTTTTCAAACAATTAAAAATGTGCTTTTTATAAAATATAACTATTTTGATGCAAATAATAAGTGGAAATTTGCCCACCTCCCTTTTTCATTCTCCAGAGATTTATTAATATTTCTAGCAGGAAAATTTGAAATCAAAGTTTCCTAGTTTGTCTTAAACTTAGAATTCTATTATGGTTGATTAGATTTACATTTTTAAAAAACTAAAAAATTTTTTTGTTTTTATTTTTTATTGAAATACGGTCCATGTGAAGGTTTACATTTTTATGTTTTCATTTCTGAATAAAATGATTATATTTCTAAAAACTAAGTAGAATGAAAACAGTTTAGAGGATCCTTGAAAGAGGATTACAGTCTCTAATAAATTTTCTTTTTTATTGATATGACAAAGATCTATTATATTAAAAAATGTCATATTTTGGGGTTTCTTGTTATTTTGAAGCATACTGGATTAAGTATGAAATCTTCATAGCTCTTGTATTTAACAATTCAGAATGACTCATTAAAAATTGTTCAAAAATAAAATGTAATTACTTTCCATTTCTCTAAAGGTAAAAATAACTGATTTCCAACATTATCACTTAATATGCAGACTTCTTTTTTCTGTTATAGCTCCTGCAAGCAGTCAAAAAGGAAAGTAACTTTGTAATTTCCCTAATATGCATAGAAAAGTTCAAAGCCTATTTTTGTCTTAAAAAGAAGTACTTAAAATGCTAAGGTCACTAACTTGGCCAGTATTCAATTTGATTCTTCATTTAGATATTTATTACTTAGGAACTTATAGATTCTGTTGCATTTAAAATCTCGAAACAGGAGGCTACAAATTTTGTTTCAAGTTTCCTTCATACTTTAGTTTAGAAGGATAAACTTTTAGCCTTCAGATTTCTTAAAGTGGTATTTAATAATATCATGATACTTACCTTTTATTTCCATTTCTGTGTTACTACTGGTTATTCTTTTGGAAAGGAGAGACTGAAGTTGGTTTGGGGAGGAATTAGCAAAAGTGTTTTATTAATTGCTGCTTGAGCCAGGAATGGTGGTTGGGAGATGTGAACAATTTTAGTGAAGTATTTTTTAGACTTTTAAAACTACACTTTAAATTAAAATAACATTTTCTATAACATTTTATATTGCATCCAGTTAAAATTTAATGCAGGTATTTGTATACATAACAAATATTCAAGAAAAATGCCTTGCTATGTGTGTGTTATCTGATACTTCTGTTCTATTTCATTTAAAATAATTGCTGCTCACATCTCACTAAGTTGCAACCTCTAGTTGGAAAAATGCTTTTTCAGTATATTAATTACCTGTGTTTGTGGAGAAATCACCCCCTATTAGCAAATAGAAGACTGAATAAAAACACGTTGTTATTATGTACTAAATTATATCCTATTTTAAGCATTTAATAAATAATGAATATTTTACAGGCATTGTGTCATGATAAAATATAAGCAGCTTTGCCTAAGTAAACTTAAGTTTCCCTGTTAAAAAAAAAAAGACTTTTATTTTTAACATTGTATTTATATTTTAGGCCTCTTCCCTTTTTTAATAAAAAGATGTTTAAATATTAATAGAAATTATACTAATAGGTTATTTTTAGATGTAACCAGATTAATCACTGGGGCCTTCTTAATCAGGCTAAATCTTAATGGAGGGGGAAAAATTAGCATGCTTTAACCCAGAGGTTGGCAAACTTTTTTGTAAAGAGCCAGCTAATAAATATTTTATGCTTTGCAGGCCATGGAGTCTGTTACAGTGGGTCATCTCTGCCATTGTGTTGCGAAAATATGTGAATGATTAGAATGACTGTATTCCAATAACTCTTATGGAAACTGAAATTCATATTCCATATAATTTTCTCATGTCCATATCTTATGTTCCTTTTGACTTTTTCAGCCATTAAAAAATGTAAACACCACTTTAAGCTTTGGGGCTGTAAAAAACAGGTAGTGGGCCAGATTTGGTGAGCTAGCCCTTGCTTTAGCCTAAAAATGGAGAAAGTCAGTATTGGTCCCAAAAGGAAAAATTAGCAACTGTGGTTAAGAATATGAGTAATGATGTTAAACCTGAGTATTTAAATTTATACTTTTCTGGATGTTAGAGCTATACATTTTTGTGTTGTGTTTGTATTATATTTTGTAGACTGTTGATATTCATAAAGAGAAAGTTGCAAGAAGAGAAATTGGTATTTTGACTACCAATAAAAACACTTCAAGGACACATAAGATTATTGCTCCTGCCAACCTTGAACGACCAGTTCGTTATATTAGAAAACCTATTGACTATACAATTCTAGATGATATTGGCCATGGAGTAAAGGTAAGTATAATTGTTGTTAAGCTTTTAAAAATAATAGCCCATAATGGAATTAACTCTTGAGAAAATTAAGCATTTATCTTTTCTTTCCTAGAGGACCAAGTCTTGGCCCAGCGGTAGTTATGAAGATTTCTTAACCACTAAATAAGTTATCCTTCTTGCTTCTTCTTAGTGTTGTGTTCTCAAGTTTTAAACAGTCATCTTTGAATGAACTGCATTTGCTTAATCAGTTATGAAAATACCTCATATAGAGCTGGTAAATAAATGTGGCATAATCTTTCTAATCTTTTGATGATTTAATATGGCTAATAAAAATTTTAAGTATGTTATTAAAGGACTTACTTTATCTCAAAAATTTGTCAGCAAACTTGGCATTAGTTTTCAAAAAGAACATGTGTAAACAAACATGTACTTGCAATTTTTCTAAAACAATTTTATCTCAGTATTTTGGGTGAGAATAGTATAGATAAAACTAGTAGTGAATTAGTAGTAATTAGCTTTTGAGTATATAGCCATTATATACTTTGGCTGTTTTTTAAAATGTATTTGAATGCCTGTTATATATATATATATATGTAAAGTATATTTATATATATATATATATAAAGTACCATAATTACAACCAAGGAGTATATAAATTTCATTTAAATTGGTATTTATACTTAAGAAATTATTCAGAGCTTCAGCTAAGTATTAAGTTATTTAAAGTTTGCATCTCATCAGTGATTTGAAAGACAATGACTTTTCAAATGTGATGCTGAATAAGTATATATATGCCTATAAGTGAAACTCTACGGTTCATGCTGTAGCTTTATGTCTAATAGAAGCAAATTTAATTTTAAAAATATACCCCACAGAAGTATGTCTAGAAATCAGTTAAATCTAAATTTAATGTAGATCTAGGTAAAAGAAAATGTATGGTGTAAATATTTAAAATTTTTTTTCTCAATTTTGATACAAGCACTATTTGAAATTTGATATTTAATTTTATACTGGACACCTAATGCATTTAGACTACTGTACTAATTAGAGCATGTTAAAATAGGTTGTGTAATTGGATGGATAATTAATAACAAATTTATTCTAACTTGGGAAAATCTTTTTAGATTTATTCAAGGCTAATAACTGTTAATAGAAGATTTTA
Organism: Camelus dromedarius; assembly: GCF_036321535.1. Lineage (NCBI taxonomy): Eukaryota > Metazoa > Chordata > Mammalia > Artiodactyla > Camelidae > Camelus > Camelus dromedarius. The sequence goes on along the minus strand of NC_087439.1, from coordinate 69,871,754 downwards.
GGATTCTGCCAGAATCTAATGACAAAAAGGCACTTAGAATATAAAACATCATATTTGTACTTGCCCATTTATATAATAAAACGGTGATCCCCCATTCTTATTTAATCCTCAAGTAAATGTTCTTTAGGGACTTTGTAGTCCCTTTCGTTGTTTGGACTTTTAGTTTTTAGGGGTCACTAATTTGAAGAACTCTTTAATAAAGTTAAGTTTTTGAATAGAAGTATCTTATATAATTTCATCAAAAAAACTCCTATTCATGACACATTCTGCTTTAACCACTCTTTCTATGATCTACTGAAACATTATTTTTTAATGCTGGATGCTTAACTTGTTTTTTGTTTTTTTTCCTTTCTCTTCACATCCTGAAGTTCCAACTAACCTTTCAATGCTTTTCTCCCTTACCTCTTTTATTTGCTCCATTTATGCATTAAGTGGTTGCTTAGATTTAAGGTAAGAGATTCCAGGGCTGGATTTCCATTCTTTGTTCTTATGTAGAATATTACATATGGGGAGTGAAGAGATATTTGGCACTTGGCCTTTTAAAACCAACAAATTCCCCTTTTTATATTTTATTTTATTTTTATCATGCAACTTTGTATGTCATCATGTTCCATGAGGGCAGATATTTTTGTCAGTTTTGTTTACTGCCCTATCCTGTGTGTCATGACAGTGCCTGACACACATTAGGCACTGAGTAAATATTGGTTGAATGAATGGGTCATTTTGTAATGTTAATACATTTTGTGAAACTGAAATGTGAATTACCCTATCATAAAATGTCATGAAATAAAATTAACTGGATTTTTGTTAAGTGTAGAAATTTCATTACGGATTGGAGGGCTGCTAATGTGCTTCATTTAACCCTCCCCCTGTGTAATAGCCTTTTTATTCTATAAATGGTGTGCTTTATTATACACCTCGTGGCCACTATGTCATTATCTCTTGACTCTTGATAAGTGTAGAGAGATTGAAAATTGGAAAATATTCAGTGTTACGGTTTTTTTTTAAGTTGCAGTATCATGTCTATTGTAAAAAAATAAAATTAGTCTTTTTATTCAAATTGCTATCTAAATGATATATTTCATTATAAACTCAGTTTAAGAGTTTTCAATTTGAGTATTAATTATATGTAAAACATCAAAAGCTCATGATAGTGTTTAACAAAATACAAGTTAAGAATTAGAGATAATATCTCCTTTTGTTATTTGAGTAACATTTTAATATTTTGAAGGATGAATGGGAAAAGACATTCAAGTATTTTCAAGAAGTCTGTCAGATAGAAAGGAGGTTGCATTGGTGGTTCAGTGGTAGAATTCTCGCCTCACTGTCAGGTAGAATGGTACTAAAACTGTCAGCAAACTGAGCCTGCATTTCCTTTTTGTTCATTTTTTCCTAGCTGAACTCTAATTCCTTTTCTAATATATATTCTTACTGTGCACTCTGTTGTTTGCCATGTCTTCAGTGTAGAAAGTGATAGCAAGAAGACATGGCTCGGATCCGAATCATTAACTAGCTGCTAACCCCAGCCAACAGGTCATGGTAGAGAGATGTGAGCAGAAGAGCCCAGGCAAACGTGCTTGATGTGTTACAGGGGTGTTGGCTCCAGGCCAGTCTGGGTGAGTGCAGCGTGTGGAGTTGGGAGGAGGCCCCTTCTGTGTAAAGTCGGTAGATTTAGACCAAAAGCAGTCTTTGCGGCTCCCTTGGCTCTTTTCCTGTAAAGTCTGTATTCAAATTTTGGCTACTGATGTGTCAGCCTCCAAAGTGATAGACGTACATGGAAACATTAACTGAAGGAAAAACACAGAAATTTGGATTAATTATTTTCCCTTAAAGTTTAGACCAGCTTGCCTAAGCTACTATCCCCTGCTCATTTCTCCAAACCATACTGTGATTCTTTCTTTACCTTCCTGGGTTCAGGATCTGTTCCAGGCGAGGGATAGGCCAGAGTGAGTGGGAAGTTAGAGGTTCCTAGAAAGAAGGGTCTAACAAGGAAACACTGCACTTGAATAAGATTCCTCAACATCTTTGATCTTTGCACCAGAAAGCTCCATTCCTAGGTGCTATGGCACTATGTAGTTGTTTCTGCTACATTGGGATGGGGTTGACAGAGTGAGAAGCGTACCCTGAGTTCATATAAGAAGCTAGAATGTGCCAATCTTCTGTTTTTCCTTTCTTCCTTTTCTTCTTTGTATGTCTGTCTTCTCTCTAAACTTGTGACACATAGTTAATAATTTTGGTTGAACCAAAACAGTGCAGAGTGAAAAAAATATTCAGAATATAGCAAATCATTACTCTTCTTATGCTGGTGAAAAAAATTAGTGATTTTAGAAGGGTGATTGATGGAATAATTGAATATTTTAAGGTAAAATGGAATTAAAGAAAAAAATGTTTAAGTTGGAAGGGACTACAAATAATAAACTAGCTCAGTGGTTTCCAGCTGAGATTTTTTTGGAGACTAGTGGATTATATAAGGTGCTCTAAAGGTCTCCTTATATTTTTCACCTCAGCGGTTCATGAACTTTGTTCCCATTCCTGTCAGACTTTTGAAGCCTTTTAGACAGATTCTAAACAAATACATACTTCGGGACCAGACACATGGAATTTGACTCAGAAGAGACCACCATACTTAAAACTTGAATTTTTAACCTTTTATACAGCATGCGCTGGTTGTGTTTAATTGTTCTTTTCATCTGAAATTTGGATTAATTGTTTTTTCTTCAGTCAACTGGGGAGAAATTGTAGAGTTTAATTCGTAAGACCTTTGAAAACAATGTGATGTTTTTATAACAAAGGGCATAAAAAGCCAGTGGATAGAATACTATATTAGAAGTATTTTAATATGTACCTAAGGCCATATAAAAGTGGGATGTGTCTCAAACTGGGGTACCCTTCCCCACTCTTTATAATTAACAAAGTTTTAAGACCTTGTTACTGATGTATTTGAAAGAGACTTTTCTGTTGAAAGTGGTAAGGTTGTTACTAATGAAGCTAAGCTTAAGTACTTTTTGAATAATTACATTAATCAAAAATAAAGATTTCTGATCTGTTAGTGTAGTGTTTATTTCAGTTGAACATTGTGCAAGCAGATTCTAAATAATTAATGATGAAGAATTAGGGGTGTATTGTACAATTAACACATTAAGAATGTAACACTTTTGAAAATTTTGCTTGGGATTTTGATCTTTAACTCTGTATTAAAAAGGGGGGGGCTAACTTTTTCACTCGCGTGTGATCTTTAACAAGTATGTGTCATTCCCTACAGAAGGATGATAAATTGCCCTTCACATTTCCAGCTTTCAGGTACAGCTGAGGTTTCACTCTTAAGCATTTATTTGACATAACACTTGAAAGAAAAAATCCATAATTACAGCGACCTTTGGGAGACTCCTGTTTGCGTTGTTAGTTCCAGTCTTGAGCCACCAATTATTTCTTGGCAAAAGCTAGTCAGAAACTATTTTCAAAATCAAGCAGAAGTTTGTCCATCTTTTATTCCTCTTTTCTTCTTTATCTGTTCTTCCCCCATGCCTCCTAATCTCTTATTCCCTTATCGCTATATTGGATTTTTTTTAGGACTCTTGGTGCCTTAGGCTTTTTGTCTTTCTAACTCTTATTAAAAGTCTCTTGAATTTATACATGAATTCCTGATTTCAACTTTGGTTTCCTGCAGAGGATCTCCTGGTCCTTTTCCTGTTAGCCCTAAGAATTGACGTAGGAGTATATATCCTCTGAGGGGAGGGATAGGGATCTCTAGGAAGCCAGAGTATTATGCACTGGATGGGACTAATGGGGAATGATTCTTGACGTTGAATGAAAGCCTGGACGTGCTTAACTACAGCTTCTGCCCATCCTTACTATGCTGCATCCAGACACAACCTATACATACTGTTCCTCTTCTGTTAGGACATTTAAATCTTGCTCTTTTTAAAACTTAACACTCCAGCTCATGCATTTTTTACTATGAAACCTTCTGTAGCTATTTTTTTCTCACACTGATATTTCCTTTTTGGGGGTTTCTATATAGTTTGTAGACATTCCTTTTTGTTTTAAATATATGAGTCTTAGTTATTCTAGTATATTGTAAGTTCCTTAAAAGTAGAGAAATTATTTTAGAGACTTGTGTCGTCTTATTTTTCATGTTCTTTAGTGCCAGTAGTCTGGTGTTAGGTGTTTTAAATAAGAGATATACCATGAGTATCATTTTACAATGTGTCTGCCACTGTTACATTGTAGCAGGTCATCTGTCAGTGGGAGATTTCTTCGTAGCAGAAGTGATGTGCTCTATGAGATACCTGGTCGGCCAGCTTTATAAGAAATACCGAAGTTCACAGGGAACTGGAAAGCACTGAGATTTGTAATGAACATTCTGTGTGATGTACATGATACTGTATATCAAGGTTCAAGCAGTTATTGCACGTACCAAAAAGAGATAGAGCAGGAAAGGTAGGAGCACTTTAGAAACAATGTTAAGGTAAAATAATTGGCCTTATTGGTTGGTGCTAGTTACAGAGAGCTACAAAGCTTGGGAGAGCAGGCCGCTTTGGTCATAAAGGAGCTGCTCTTACCTTCAGTATTGTCTGCATTTCTTAGTCTGCAGACCAGTGGGAAAGTGAGCTGTGGTTATGCATTAACCTTCGTCACCTAAATGAATATTTCTTCTGCTTTGAGGATTCCTTTCTGGTAGGGAAAAAGAAAAGGGACCTTTCCTGCTGTTCATCCGTGTGCCTAAAAACCTGCTTCACTTAGCTCCCAGAGGTGACTTTCCTCTCTATGGAATCAAAAATACCACATTAATTGAATTACTGTTGGAGTCAGTCACCAAAGTTTTCATTCCAGTTCACAAATAAAACTTTGAAAAGTATAATGAGCTCTTCCATTCACGATTCAGGACCATTAACTGCATACCGGTAGTCAATAATAGTTTTGTCTACATTTGCTTGTTTTTTAAATGTTCATGTGGATTTGCTGTTACGCAGTGGGTGCAGTGTTGCTTTGTTTTCTTTGTCCTGAGTTTATGGTGTGTGTTCTCTCTCTCTCTCTCCCTCTCTCTCTCTCCCTCTCTCTCTCTCTCTCTCTCTCTCTCTCTCTCTCTCTCTTTCTCTTTCACCACAGGCACAATTTAGTCCTATGTTTTGCTGCTTCTTAGGAGGTGTTGTGTCCCCCTGCAACTTCCCTCAAGGTAGTTTTTGGAACCATGGTGGCTATCCAGTGAATAATTTTTTACCAAATTATTTTAGATTTGAAATACAGTTTCTTAGCTTTAATTATAATACAGATCTTATCTATGATAAATTAAGTTCTGTTTGGCAGTTATTCCTGTTCTCTTCCCTTTTCCTCAAATTTGATGGCAGTATTTATATTCTGCCTGGCATATTCATTGCTTCACTTAGCACAGAAGCATTTTTCACAGGGAGAGCTACCTTGAAGAAACATTGAAAACTGTTTTAGCTTGATATACAGGTAGTACAGTTTCAGTGAAGTATGCAGTTACAGACTAGTTGGCCATTCCACAGCAGCTGTTTGGTTACTTAGGTGAATTAAGTTACTCAAGCAAACCCCATTAACCGAAAAAAAAAAAAAAAAGCACCACACAATCATTTGATTCTGTAAGTCATAAAATGTGTCAGATTTTATGCATAGAAATGATTTTAACTTAGATTATTTATTTTATATTATTTGGGGGTAGATTAAAAGACTTACAGAGGAGATACTGCAATTTAAACAAAATACCTTACATACCAAAAGCTTAAACAAATCAAAGTTGGAAAGCTATTTTCAAGTATTTTAGCTGTTCCATGTATAGAATAAAATTCTCTTTTACTCCTTTTCTATCCCTGCTCCTTTTTCCTTCCTGTTTCTAGCAAATTGGTGTAGTTCAGTGTTTGGCTCACCTACTTCTCCTTCATCACTTAAAGTACCTTTGGATTTTATGTTGTTTAAGGTTGAGCTTAAAGGACTTTGGTTACTACTTTAAAAAATCTTCTGTTATCATACATTAAGATTTACAGTTTTTAAAAGCTATTAGTTATTTTGTCATATTACTCCTAAAATTTTCCCCAAATATGGGTTAACTTTTTAAAAACCTCTTCTGGCATTTTCATTTTAAGATACAATTAGTGTACCCTCTGTTTATTAATGAGGGGGAGAGCAAGGTTAAGTTAATCTTTATTCTTCCTTGATAACTAGTTTCTTTTATATTTATTGTTTAAAAGCAATAACAAAAGGATTACAGATAAATGCTTAACTTTACAAATATTGACATTTCAAAGGTATCATTTGTCATTAAAGATTGTTTTAACATCACACACAACTTTTTCACTGGGCTATTCATTTGAAGAGTTTGTTTCTTGATATGTTATTTCTTGCCTATTCAGATAACAAGTAGTGTTTTAGGATTTTTAAATACTCCATTTAAGCCAGAGTTAATTTTGACAGTCTCAGTACTCTGCACGTAATTATGATTTGTTTTCTTAAAATTTATATTTTAAAATTTTGATCATATGTATTCTGATTTCAGAAGTTTCATTTTATAAGTATGATTTGAATATTCTGGACATATTCTTATTAGAAAAGTTAAGCTCTTTTTTTGAAGTGTTTGACAATCCAGAATATTAAGGGCTTAAAATAGGGTTAGGTATGAGCCTATATGATGAACATTATTAACTTCAACCCATTGGTAATCTCAGACAACTTGAGATTGCATTTAAACTATATTTGTGAATAACTTCTCTTAATCTTCAAGCTATCCAGATTTCTAGGGCTTTCTATGTAAGTGCTGACATACTCTTTTGGTGGCATCCATTGTTTCCAGATCACCCAACTTTCCCACACTTGCATTTTCAATTTGGGATAGAATAGTGAGGAATCATGTCCTAGCTCTGACTTAGGACTGTTACATCTTTATCTTCATTTGGGGCCTGAATGGGTCTTTTCACACTGCAACTATTTGGACATTGCCAGTGGCCACTGTGCTGCTCACAGTTGAATGGGATATCTCAGCCCTGCCTTTCTGGCTCAGATGTTTAGGAACATGCCTTAACTTCTGGCAGTTTTCAGGTAGGTAATTCCTTCATAAGAGAACATTAAAGAAATCTGAATTGTAAGGCTGATCCACAATTTTAAAAAATGAAAATTTTCTCTGTATATGATTTAACTTTATTTTATATTCTCTACTTAAAATGGATCAAAACTATAGTTGCATACTTTATTTGAGAAACATGTATTTGATTTTTTTATGATATACTTAATATCTAAAAAACAAGGAATTGCTTAAAGGCATTATTGTTTCTGATTGAGTTACTCTTTATTAAAACTAAAGTTTCTGTAGTTAACCTATTTCATTTCAGTTGAATGTAGTACGAAATAGTCTAACCAGTGATCTGTTGGTGTGATGGCCTAATGGCAAATAAGTCTTTGCATACAAGTTTTTAATCATTTGAAAACCTCACGTTAGGAAGAGTCCTTTGAGTACAACTGTAGAATAATAGTAGAATAGAAATTGCATATGAAATGCATGGCCTCTAATTTTTTTTCCTACTTAAACCTTCCCCTCCTTTGTTAAATAGCATAATGTTATTTCCCGAAAGTGCCACTTTATTTCACTGCATACGAGTTAAATTGAGTTTTCCTCAAAATTTTTTTAGGTGAGTACCCAGAATATGAAGATGGGTGGGCTACCGCGTACAACACCTCCAACTCAGAAACCCCCCAGTCCCCCCATGTCAGGGAAAGGGACGCTTGGGTGAGTATGTAACTAAGTAATAATTGAAAACCATTTCATGTAGTGTTGTGTGAAAACTAAACACTACATATGTTTAAACTATTTTTAAATACTTGAAAAGAGAACATTTTCTTCCTTGGATTATCTTTTTTTGTGTGTGTAACTTTCCCTTTTTCTGGGAAACATCTTTACACTTTATTTTTAATTTTTCACATCTATTTCTTTATTTATTTATTTCCCTCCTGCTACTGTTTAAGAAAAAATTTTTTAATGAAGTAAAAGTTGATTTATAATTTTGTGTTAGTTTCAGGTGTACAGCAAAGTGATTCAGTTGTATATATTTATACATATGTATATTTTTCAGATTCTCTTCCATTATAAGTTATTATAAGATATTGAATGTCTTATACAGTATGTGCTATATAGTAGGTCCTTGTTGTTTATCTATTTTATATATAGTAGTATGTATCTGTTAATCCCAAATTCCTAATTTATCCCTCCCAACTCCCTTTTCCTTTGGTAACAGATTGTTTTCTATGTCTGTGAGTCAATTTCTGGTTTGTAAGTAAGATCATGTGTATCTTTTTTTTTTAGAGTCCACATATGTGTTATCATATGATATTTATCTTTCTCTGTTGGACTTCACTTAATGTGATAATCTCTGGGTCCATCCATGTTGCTGCAAATGGCATTATTTCATTCTTTTTTATGACTGAGTAATATTCCATTGTATGTATATACTACATCTTCTTTATCCATTCATCTGTCGGTGGACATTTAGGTTACTTCCATGTCTTGGCTATTGTAAATAGTGCTACTATGAACATTAGAGTCATGTATCTTTTTGAATTAGAATTTCCTCTGGATATATGCCCAGGACTGGGATTGTTGGATCATATGGTTATTATGTTTTTAGTTTTTTAAGGAACCTCCATATTGTCCTCCATAGTGGCTGCACCAGTTTACATTCCACCAATAGTGTAGGAGGGCTTGCTTTTATCCACACCCTCTCCAGCATTTATTATTTGTAGACTTTTAAATGATGGCCATTCTGACCAATGTGAGATGATACCTCACTGTGGTTTTGATTTACATTTCTCTGATAGTTAGCAATGCTGAGCATCCCTTCATGTGCCTACTGGCCATCTGTATGTCTTCTCTGGAGAAATGTCTATTAAGGTCTTCTGCCCATTTTTTAATTGGGTTGTTTGTGATTTTGATTTTAAATTGTATGAACTGTTTGTGTATTTTGGGAATTAAGCTCTTGTTGGTTGCATCATTTGCAAATATTTTCTCCCATTCTGTAGGTTGTCTTTTTGTCTTGTTTATAGTTTCCATTCCTTTGCTTTACACTTTAAAAAGATTTTGCTTAGAAATCATTTTTCTATTTTTAAATTTGAGGTAAAATTCTAGCCCAAGTTCGTAATTTATTATAAATTGCACTCTAATTCCTGTTTTCAGAAAGTTCTTAGCCTTTTGTGTTATAGTCGATTTTTCTTATTCAGACTAGTCCCCTGAAGAAAACACAATGTCGATGACAAAATTCTGTTTATCTTGTGTTTTTATGAGAATATTGCACTTTCATTTGGTCTGTAGACTTGGGCTCTGGATGTGACTTTGGCAGAAATGGTCGATTAATGGAAAAGCTTAACTTTTTTCTTTCATAACATCACAGTATAAAAACTTGGTTTATCATGATCAAGATTTGTGATCAGGTGGGCATAATGTGGCTAAAATCGTGGTCCAGCTCTGCTCCCGCTCTGTGGTCTTGCAGTCAGCCTCTTAGCAATTCAGTTTTTTCATCTGTAAAAGGGGGTAATATTTGTCCTCTGTCAACTTTTCAGAGTCACTGTACTATGAATTGGATTTTTAAAAAATGTGTAAGACAAAGACAAATGCTTTGACTATCATTGGCTTTGCAATATATGCTTAAAAGTTTTTAATTGGCAATCTTGTTTTTTGGCCCCCTCACCAAAAAACACCAAAAAACCCCAAACAGAAAAACAACCTGATCAAGCAAAGGAAGATAATGTTGAAAGAGGAATTATAGTTAGGACAGTAGGAATCAAAAGAATAAAAATGAATTCCAGCCAGGAATTGGGATGGTTTTATTTGGGGTGGACAAAGAAAGTCTACTTAGAGAGGAAAGAATCTAGTAGATTAAATAAGATTTACACTTCAGAATAGGAGGTAGATGACGTGGTAGAATATAATTGTGCAGGGTTAAGAGTAGAGGACCAAGTCAAGAAGAAGTATTTGTTTTATTTTCCTGTGGAATGTCTACATTTTTGTCACATACAATATCTACTGGATTTGTTAGGTTCTGAATCAAGATTATTAGCAAGATAACCCACTCTAGTCTCTAGTAAAATAAAATTTTCTGTTGCTCTCAAATTTTGAAGATTTACTCATGTACTAGTATTTGTTTTTGTTGTGTATTAGCAAGGACTCTGCAGGATCCTTGGAGACCAGCGAGGCTGAGCACCGCCACACAGTTTATGGTCACAGCCTGGCTTTTTCAGTCTTTGCCTAACCACCATGTTTTGTTTTCTGCCCTTAGTTTTTTACCTTGTTTTTATCATTGCCTTCATGGTATAGCTCTCAATCAGCAAAGGATTTTTTTTCTTGGTTGAAATAGAACATTTTTATTGTCTGGGAAAAACTGTCTGGAAGTCAGATGTTTGGAAATTAATCAGTTTCTCATTTTATTGTGTTTTATGTATACTTGATAATTTCAGAGATACCTGAACTTCTTTTTAGCATTTTAAATCCAAGGTCCTAACATTCCTTTTTCCTTCTTTAACCCAATACCTCATCTCATGCCCTTTACTTATTTTTTAATAATGTGTGTATTTGTTTATGCAAGAAGGTAGTAGAGTTGACAGCTCATGATTTCATCCCAAATCAATGAGCCAAAACTTGGGTGGCCCAGGAGAACAGTATTTAAAAGAACCTTGGGAGCTTTTTGGGTAGTGAATTATTGAGAAATACATAAGTCAAATGAGTAACATCTTTTTAGGAAAAGAAAGCTCTTTAATTTTCACATCTTGAGATCCAGTTTTTATTTTTTTAAAGACCAGGATCTCATCTACAGGGTTATCAGTTTCATGCCAGTTGAGTATTTATCATTGTCATAAAGAAATTGAAAGTTAAAGATGAGAACTAACTTAATTATCACTAATGTTCCAGTGTGCATCTTAGTTCTTATCATATTTCCTTTCTTGCTTTTCTCATTCTCTTCTCTTAAAAAAATTTTTGCAAAAAAGAGGGAAGTATGTTAATGAAATACAGTCTGTTTTGTACTTTATAACTCAGAGTAAATAAAGTAGAAAGATATAGGTGGTCTCTTTTTTTCTTCTCTCCCTTTTAAGTGTTGAACTCTGAGGAGGGTAAGAGGTAAGAGCAATCAAGGTGAAAGCTGAAGGAGGATGTGAAGTGAGAATGGAAGGAGATGAGATTAAATTTTGTATTTCTGTGTGTGGATATAGTTTTTTTTCTATGTATTTCCTATATAGAAAGGGAAATGAATTGTTATGGTTGTTATTGATCATCAGTGTGGGGGCTGTGGAGCCAAATTCTAGATTTATTTACTGCCCCCCGCCTTTTTTTCTTTTTTTGGTTAGGGAGAGAGGGGTGAGGAAGATAATTAGTGCATTCATGCAGTGCAGTTGGGAGACTTTGACATGGTACTAAAATAATTTGAACTCATCTAACAGAGTCTGGGAAACACTGGCTTACCCACTAGGAGAATCTTCATGCTCTCAGAATAAGTGAACAAAATTACATTATCACAGGAAAATGAGGTTGGAGACTTAAAAAATAATAGTATGCATCAAAACCCTAATGGTGGAGAAGTGATACTTAGGGGAGGATTGAAATTGGTAACTGGGTTTTATTAAAACACACATTACTATCTCTGAGTACAGATTGTATTTCACTACTGGCAACTCTGAATTTATTGTGCCGAAACTTGCTAATCACACAATACATACGCTCTTCTTTTTGTAGGCGGCACTCCCCCTATCGCACACTGGAGCCAGTGCGTCCTCCAGTGGTACCAAATGATTACGTACCTAGCCCAACCCGTAATATGGCTCCCTCGCAGCAGAGCCCTGTGAGGACAGCTTCTGTGAATCAAAGAAATCGAACTTACAGGTATTTTCTCTACCTCAGCGCAAAATGTGATGGTCCTAGGACCATAATTTGTTCAGATAACTTAAGTTAAGTCGCTCTCATTTTCCAAGCACTAAGTTCTTTTCCTCACTCTCCTCCCCCAAATCTCATCTGATTCCATCTCTCTTTCCTCATGTTCTGGCACAACTCTGAGCAGTTAGGAAGCTAAAAAAGAACAGACATCTCAAAGTGCAAACTTCTCTATAAGATTAATAGTTACAATTGACTTGAAAAAAAATTATGGACCAGATATGGGAAATTTGAAGTTGTTTTTTGGTGGAACTTTACAGATGAAAAACTACACACAATAATGGGGTAGTATATCATGATATCATTACAAATAAAGTTAATCAAATAATCTGTTTAGGAAAACTTTTTATTGTAAAAGTTTACTCAGACAGCCATTAAACTGGAATAAATGAAAGTGATACTGTTTTTATGTGTTGAGTCCCATCATTTATCAGTTACAGAGACTTTTTTCCTTTTTAATTTCTTGCTAAATACATGCTTATTAAAAGGTGATCAAAACAAGTTTCTTGAACTCAACTTTTCCCCGTACTTTATTAAGAAATTCATATTTGAAGTGGAGGGTTTTGAATTATCTTTTTGTAGCTGTATTCATTTCAGACAGTTTGGAAAGTGCTGGTGATGTCTTTCTAGATCCTTATGTTTTGGGGGCTCTCATTTCTGCAGCAGTAGCGGGAGTAGTGGAGGAAGCCACCCCAGCAGCCGGAGCAGCAGCCGGGAGAACAGCGGAAGCGGGAGTGTGGGAGTTCCCATCGCTGTTCCTACGCCCTCTCCTCCCAGTGTCTTTCCAGGTAAAACATGAATTATGCTTCATCTTCATCTGTCCTATCTGAATTTGAATTCAATTTCTGACTCAATTACATACAGTAAGATTATTTTCATAATCCGGAATTTTCTCCTTTAGGACTCCGTAAATGTTGAGAAATCTTTATGCATTTGTTATTTTTAACCAAGCAATTTGTAAGTTTATGTTTATATACTTCTCTGTTGCTTGGTTTATGTCTTTGGTGCTGTGGTTTAATTGGTGCTTTGAGGTTTCAGGTACCACCTTGGAATGAGTTATATATTTAATTACAGCTGGTGTTATGACAGTACACGCCTCTGGACACAGTGGGGACTCAGTGTGAAAATCTTATTGGTAACAGAGAATTGGATAGATATAATTTTGACAGTTAAAATTAGTGGACTCTTGAAACTTAGTAGTCTCTTAAATGTTACCCTCTTTGCTCTGAAACAGAAACATGTACTTGTTTAATGTGAGGACACACAAGGTTAAAATTTAGTATTAAAAACATGACACAAAAGATACAAGGATGGAATATTACATATGTAATTTACTTATACTAACAGATAATACCTTTTAAAAAATCATGAAAAAGAGATTTGTATTTTTCTAAATTCTTTATATGATAAGTTATGTATGTCTGGAATATATGCTTATGTTCTGATTTGTATAATTCAAAACAGAATACTGCTATTTTCTAGTGTGTTAAGTTTCAGTTTATATACTATTTATAGAATGCTATGTTAAAAATAACAGTATGAAGGGAGCACTTTTCTTCCAGAGTTTTGGCTTCAGATAAAAAGGAATGTTTTAATGAAATCTGTACATTACCCTTAGCGTCTTGAATTATTTGCTGCAAACCTAATAATCCTTTAACATAAGCTTCTTCTTTTTTTTTTTTTTTAACACTCTCTTCTATTTATTCTTTGGTTGTTGATAAGCACTGAGTATCTACCATTAAGTTCTCTAATGCCTTTTCTAATCCTGCCTACTGGAACTGCCTCATTAATGCTGCCTCTTACTCCTCTTTCCCCTCAGCCCCTGCTGGCTCTGCTGGTACTCCTCCCCTTCCTGCTACTTCTGCATCTGCCCCTGCCCCCCTTGTTCCTGCTACTGTCCCTTCCTCCACTGCCCCAGACGCTGCCGCTGGGGGTGCCCAGACCCTGGCTGATGGCTTCACTTCTCCAACTCCCCCTGTTGTTTCCTCCACTCCCCCTGCAGGTGAGTATGGGCCTATTCCTTGGCAGGCAGATCCAGTCGTCTGGCTTTTCTCTCACCTGGAACTCTGGCTTTACGATTTGTTCCGTTTGTAGTTTGTATAACACAGAAATTTGAAGAATAATGTACTAACTAGAAAATGGCATGTGACCAAAGAGTAGAATTTCCTGAGGCAATCATGGTACAGTTGCTGATTATTCTAATAGGGTAACACAGATAAACATTTTTTAATTGCTTGAGTTTTATTTACTAGAACTAGTTGTAGGCCCAGAAAAGACAAATCACTCCCACGTAGAGCCAGCATTTTAGTAATTAAAATGTGCTGGTTCCTAGTCTGCAGTGAATAAACATTTGTTATATGAGTAAATAATTATAGTTCTTTTTTTTTAACAGAAAGTAAGTTAAATGCTGTATTAACAGTTTATATCAATAAATCTCTTTTATGTAGTGTCTTTGAATCACAAAGTACTTTTCTTTTTATTAATTTATAATTTATATACAGGAAAATTCACCCTTTCCAGTGTGAATTTCTGCAAGTTTTGACGAATGTATACAGTGATATAACCACAACTATGCTCAAGGTGTAGAACAAACAGTCCTGTCATCCTCAGATTTCCTCCATGCCCCCTTTGTAGTCAGTCTCCTTCTATTTCACTCTTAGCTCCTGGCAACTTCTTGATCTGGTTTGTTGTTTGTGGTTTGTTTGTTTTGTTTTGGTCTCTAAAGTTTTGCCGTTGTAAGAATATCGTAAATGGAAGCATATATAATGTAGCCTTTTGGGTTTGGCTTTTTGGCCCAGTGCATTTGAGATTTATCCATTGTTGCATGTTTCATTATTTTGTTCTCTTTTATTACTGAGTGGTGTTCTGTTGAATGTATTTACCTCAGGTTCTTTATCCCTTTCCCAACTGAGAGACATTTGGATTATTTCCATCTTTGAGTGATTATGACTTAAACAGCCAAGTACTTTCACATGCAGACTTCTGTGTGAGCGTAGGCTTTCATTTCATTTGGGTAGATACCTGGGGAGTAGGATTGCTGGGGTTGTGTAAGTGAATGCTTAACTTTATAAGAAATTGCCAAATTGTTTTCCAAAGTGGTTGTACAAATTTTGCACACCCACCAAGCAGTATGTGAGACTTCCAGTTGCTCTGCATACTTGTTAGCATGTGGTATTGTCATCACATATAATTTTTAAATTTAGCCATTCTAATAGGTGTATAATAGTTTCTCCTGTGATTTTGATTGACGTTTCCCCAATGAATAATTATGTAGTACATCTTTTCATGTGCTTATTTGCCATCTGTTTATCTTTGGTGAAATGTCTGTTCAAATGTTTTTGCTTCCCCCCACATACCTTTTTAATAGGGTTGTTCTTTTATATTCTGTGTACAAGCCTTTTATTAATTATGTGATTTGCAAGTATCTTCTTCCATTTTGTGACTTATCTCTTCATTCTCTTAATATCTTCTAAAGAACAGAAGTTTTTCATTTCAATTAAATCTTGTTCATTGCTTTTTTTTTCTTTTATGATCGTGCTTTTGGTGTCATATTTACAAATTTACACAAGGTCAAAAATACTTGTCCTGTTTTCTTCTAGAAGTTTCTAAAGTTTTTATAGTAATGATAATTTACAACTTGTATGATAGTTACAATAGTATGATAGTTATGAGAATTAAACTATAGTTTTGTTTCTCAACTCAAAGCAAAATAAATGCCCCCTAATGGTGTGAATAGAGTATTATGTAATGTCTTTGGATGGCTGAGGGCTTATAACATGGGAGATTTTAGACTGACTCTAACTATATAAAATTCATAATACTCTTAATTATCAGAGTTTTAAACTTGGTGGTTCTAGGCTTGTATTAGTGTGTTACAGATTAATTCCTAAAATGCCAATAATGTGGTATCTGGTGATTCAAATGACAAAATATATCTTTTAAATAATAGTTTATTAGTTTATATGCTTTTTACATTTTTATCATGGTTACATAGACTTGACAGTGGATTATGTTTAAGCTTGACTAAAGATTTTTATACAACAGAATGGAGTTTTAGGTTTTGATACTGTCAAATGTATGAAGATTAAATCCTATAGCAGCTCTTGAGTGCTTTTGTAACATTCTTTATGTGAGTATCCATGTGAATCCAAGTTTGATACATTTAAGGAGTTCGTGAAAGATCGATTTTAATCATGTAAAATTTCACAGTCGTGGAAAAGTTGAGGAATTGTCAAGTGCTTTTCTTTTCTGCCTCTTCCTCTCCCTTCTTCCCTTGTCCTTTCTCCTTTCCTCTCCCCTCTTCCCTTTTTCTTCTCACCGGTCTCTTTCCTCCCCCTCTTCTCTCCTTCACTCTTCTCCCTCCTCCCCTCCCCTCTTCCCCCTTTTGCTTGCCTGCTGTCTCATGGGTGCTCTAGTACTTGGTCTGTAACAGACAGACGGACAGACCAATAATTTGAAGTAGGAGTGGAGTGAAGATAAAATTTAGGAACTGGATTGTATTAGGCAATTGAATGAATTGGGAAAAGGGTGTCTTCAGTTGGCATTCTCTATTGAAGTATGTTCAGAGAGTAAGATATTATGAAATTGCTGATACATATGTACAGGTTCAGGATGATACTAAAAATGAGATATATTTTGATCTACTTCTATCAGCTTTTTTTCATAATTGTAAATTTCTTAAACTCTAATTTTAGGACAAAATAGTCTAGCTTTAGAGGAAGATATTTTTGATTAAACAAAGATGTGTTTGATTTGGAGTTATGTCACTGGACCTTTTGCTGAAATATTGTATGATTTCCTTTAACCAAATTGCTTTGCTGCCTTAAATTTACCACTATTATTATTATTGTTATTATTTTGGCATAAGACTGTCAAAGATTTTTTCTTCTGCTTTACCCTTATCTTGTTGAGTTTAGTTTTCAGTGTTTAATGGCTAATGTTTTAGGGGAGGAAGTGAGCCATAAATTTCAATTGTGATTATTTTTGAAACCCTGTCAAATTACCAATTGAATAAGTTCATAATATTAATTAATAATCTATTTAGATACAGCTTTTCCAAACCTAATCATAATTTTATTTATCTACTTTTCTGCTTTTGCACTTTGATATAATGTCAACTGAGCAATGTCACTTTGTATTAATACTTGTCAGATGGCAATTAAATTAGCTCAACATTGTTATTTTTAATAGTCTTATTAAGATTCAGGAATTGTACCTAAAGTATTTCCTTGTCTGAGATAATTTTCTTTTAATGACAAGTTTGTGTTTTGTCTCTTTTCCAGGTCATCCTGTCCAGTTCTACAGCATGAATAGACCTGCCACTCGCCACACCCCCCCAACAATAGGGGGCTCCTTGCCCTACAGACGCCCTCCTTCCATAGCTTCACAAACAAGCCTTCAGAGTCAGATGAATGGAGGACCTTTTTATAGCCAGAACCCAGGTTAGATTTTCTTTTGCAATCTATGGAATATATCTACTTAAAAATATTCAATTACAAAGAAAAATACCTTTAATTGCAAATGACTAGTTCATGGTAGGTGGTTAGTACCATTTGAATGAGTGGAAGAATGAACAGAAGATTGCTAACACTTTATCTTCTGGTTCTTTTTGAAAAAAAAATCAACACATGGTTTCTGTATAAATGGTAGAACTTAATTTTTCTGAAAAGAATCTTTTTGAATGTGCTAGTGATTATTTGGTTTTTTAAAAAAATAATATTGTGATGAACAGTATTATCTTCTTTTTTAATCAGATATCCTTGCTCTGTGAGTCGCAAATAATGAAAATTGACTGCACATGAACAGAGTTTATAAGTGGCAAAGGAAAAGGGAGATGACATTTTTGAAGTGGTTTTGTGTTAGGCAGTTACACTGTCTCTTTCAATTCTTCTGCCAAACCTATGACGAGAAAACTGGGACTTGGACAGATTGACCCAGATGTCACAGTTATCTTTCAGCAGCATCATGCATACAGAAAAGCTAATCTGGCATATATTTGATACTAAACATAATCATTTGTTTTGCTTCTTCCCCAGAGAGGGTAAGAGCAAATATTATACTCTGTGACTGCTGTGGGCGTGGTGTGTCAACTTACTGTGTTTTCCTGGATTTTTGCCGAGAGCCAGCAAGTCCGTGTATGCTCACCTCTAATATAAGGGGACGGCCCGTTCCGTCCTGGATAAGCCCTGAACTGCATGGAGCTGAAATCTGTCTACTGGCTCTTCTACTTTTTGGTGAAACCTTGTTACATCTTTTGAAGTCTTGCAGAAGAAATTTGTTCCTCCTCTCACATAAACGGAGTTTAAAGAATGCTTTTGTATTTTTTTTTAATCTCATTTGTTTCTTATTATCACGTGATTATTTTCATCTGTATTTTACAGGTGAGGAAACAGGCTGAGGTGATAGTCAAGTTAGGATTTGAACTTAGGTCATCTGGCTCTAAGTTCCATGTTATTTCTTTTGTACTATCCTGCCTACTTCAGATGTAAAAAATCTTTCTCTCACCCTCCCTAGGGTAGGAG
The DNA here is from genome assembly GCF_036321535.1 of Camelus dromedarius. Lineage (NCBI taxonomy): Eukaryota > Metazoa > Chordata > Mammalia > Artiodactyla > Camelidae > Camelus > Camelus dromedarius. The sequence continues at coordinate 69,853,313 of NC_087439.1, read as the reverse complement.
AGGTGGGGTGGAGGATGCCCATGTTGTAACGTAAAGTGCAGAAGAACCTGAGACCTTGTCAGTTTTTCATCTGTTACGTCCTGGGAATAGTGCTCAGTAACTGCTGAATGTGGAATGAATCCCTTGTTCTTTTACTCAGATGCCTTCACTGTTTCGGGTCCTTCGTGTAAATTAAATGCCATATTTATAGTCTAGCCAGTGTATACTGTAGTGTGCTTACCGTCTGCCTTAGCTGAAATATACTTCTTTCACTGCTGTCTTTCATCACAGTGATTTGGGGTGTGCCATTCTTTTAAAATCATTTTGAGCTTCATTTTGACAAATATACATGTCTTCTTGTACATTCTACTTTTGAATCAGGTGTTCCAAACCCCTATTTGTACAGGTGCTATTACCTAAATGTGTAATTCATTTTTAAATTTTAATTTGTTAGATATAGCCTGTTTTGTAGTTCTGCTGAAGATAAGCTCTCCCCTGACCCTCTTGGAAATCTATAAATAGCTGTTGCTTATGGTCCTTATGCCCTTCCTCATCCTTGCATAGAGTTTTGAAAGAATGGTGTCCAACATGGACTGATTACATAGTGGAGCTGAAATGATGCTTCATTGTTACAGCTTGGGACCAAGTGCACATTATATTCAGAAAGTATATACAAAGATATTTCATGCTGTGTGTGTACATGTACATAACAAAATATTGGTCTTATGAGAACCCTGTTGGTGGAATTTATCTGAAGGCTGTTTAAGCACATGTATTTTAAATGCATATTTTAATACTTTGTAAATCTGATTTTAACATACTTGAAAGTATATGTTAAAGTAGAAGAACAGTCTACTCTTTGGAATGATTTTAATGAAAGTGTTTTCCACAGTTATGGGAGGTATAAAATGAGTTGAGATTTTTGAGCCATCAGCATAATGTGTGAGGCAATTTAGTTTGTTTTTATGTACTTCTGTTGATTAAGTTCTGCCGTTTTTCTCCAAGATTTGGTAACTGATTAAAGAGAGTGACTACAACTTTGTTAGCTTAATAATCAGAGTGCTTTTTCTAAACTAAAAATTTTTTTTAACAAATTATGTTCTTTGAAAAGATCTGTTTTATAAACCAGTATTTTAAGGCTATGATGCACCTTCATTTTATTTGCTTTAGATTATTATGTAACTCTCTTGTATTAGTCCCACTGGTCTTAAAATGGTTCTCGTTTTTTCATATTTAAAATGAGAAAATTTGTTGTGCTTTCTCAAGTTGCTAATTCCCTGATTTAATACAAAATGATCCCAGATGTGTGTTTTATTTGCATATTTTTTACCATTGGAGGCTCAACATGGATTTGTGCTTTTGAAGAAGTGAGCTAGCAGGCTGGGATCCATGTGAATGTAAATTCAGCACAGTTTTCTGTGAGATCTAAGTCTAGCAGCACTGTTAGTATGTGGGGTCTGAGTTTGAAATGGCGTTGTTAACATAGGAGTTAAAATAGGGAACACCTGGTGTCTGGTGCCAAGCCCTAGGGATACAATAATTATTTCTAATGAGATTATTTCAGAAACACATTAATGAAGGATCACTTTGATCAGGACATAAATGAATCCCCTCTTCACATTAACTTCATTATTGTGTAGTGTGAACATAATGTTACTGAATCTAAGTTGGGAGACCTTGGTGATTATAGGGAAAGTTTCTGTCATGTGAGGAATTATCATAGCTAAATGGGATGGAAACAGGTTGAGTTACTTTCTGCTCTTGCCTGTTTTCTACACCAGTATTCTGATGAGATATATAGGACTGGAACTGAGTATTGCAGACAGTTCTTCACGTCAAAATCCTGTTTAAATTCTCCTAAAATAGTTCATATTTAATTCAGCTCTAAGGATGATAAATCTAGTCTAAAGTAGAATCTTCTAGTTCACAGGAGTTCTGATGAAACCTTGCTGACCAGAAAGAAAATTCTGTGATAAGTAAATCAGTTTGGACCATCAAGTTAAAAGTTTGCCCTGGGCAAAAGATGTAGAATTTGAGGCAGCCTTTGTAAACCCCATTTGGAACTGAATTTTTGAACATGCCTTGAAATGGCTTTGAGAATAATCTAGCTTGTTTTGTTATAAAGTAATTCTGTTTAAGGAAGATTCAGGATTGGTTTTTACCTGCGCTGCTCTTGGTGAACCTCTTAAAACCACTGTGGTTTCAGATTTTCACTTTCAAAACTAGAAAAGAAATAAAATGTGTATATTCATTTAAAAAGTAATAAACTCTACCTACAAAAAGACTTTTAAGTTAAGGATCTAATCATTTCTGTTTTAGCTGAGTACTAGGAGGTCTTTTTTTTCAATTTGGATTGAAAACAATGACTGAAGTGGGAAATTTCCTTTATTTCTATTACAGATGAGGTTGGGATGGGTGCTAACAGAAGAGGAACATTTCATCTTACTAAGATATGAACATACATCTCATCTCCACTTTTCTAAGTGCTTTTGCTGTCTGCTGCTATTTCTCAGTTTTACCTGCTTTGTCTCTGCTGCTTTCTCTGTTCATCGTGTCTTCCTCTTAACCCAAGTTTGGAAACACAGGGTATTGTGAACATATCAGCAGTTGTTCCAGGCCTCTGAGAGTGTGGGAGACAGACATACAGTTTTAGGGTTTACTACCGAGAAGTATGACTTTACAGAAAAACCTAACCAAAAGGTATCGTTGAAAGGAAGGTACCAATTTCTAGGGTTCTATGACTCTGTCCCTTAAATTTTAGACATTCTTCAGGATTATCTGTTGACCTCTTTCTTGTCTGTATATTGTGTGTGTATGTTCTTCCTGCACTTACCCATGGCACCACTATTATCTCATTATCTCTGCTGATCACTACTAACTCTCTACTTGATTTTTCTCACAGATTCAACCCAAGCTTTCTAGCTGCCTCCCACATTTATGCTTGAGTCGCTTTTATGCATCTCATGTATCATGTCATCATCTCTCCCTGACCCTCCCACTCACCAACCCATTTCATTCCCCGTACTACCTACCAAAGTTAACGCGGTTAATGGCACCGCTACCTTCATAGTTAGGAAGGACAGAAATCTAAGAATATCTTCAGCTGTTTTCTCCCTCATATGTTAGCTAAATCCTTAGTTACAAATACTCTTTTTCCTACACTGTTACTAAGTTCTCTCCTTTCCTTTTTGTTTCTACTGCTTTCATTTTTGTGTGCCAGACCCTGGGTTACGCTTTCTGCATATGTTAAAAAAAATATTTTCAGTCTCCCTGTAAAGTAGGTTGTATAATCTCTTTCATATCACTTTTATGGATTAGGCTCAAAAAAAGTTAAATAACTTGCTGTTCCAATGGCAAGGAAATGGTGAATCTGGTATTTGATGCTAGATGGCTTTAAAGTCCAAGCTGTTTCCACTGAGCACTCTTTCACTTAACATATAAGCTCCTTCCCTATTTCATATCCACCCACTCACCTTTCCAGGTTTTGTACTTTCTCTCGGGGGCATTTTATGCCAGCCGTATGGAAATATTTCTGGTCCTGTGAACTGTTACACGCTGTTATACTTTGCCTCTCACTTGGTTCTCAACTTGTCTTTCTCAACCCTTGTCTGCTTGTTGACCTCCTTTTCTTCAGGTACCTCATAGAGGTCATTTCTATGTAGCCCCCACTCCAATCCTAACCTAAACCCCTCTCCCCCATCACCATGACACCATACCATCACCCCTGCCCTTCTACCACCACCTGCAGTGAATTGCTACAAATATTCTTGGGTTAAGGTTGTTATTTTGTTTTCTGTTTCAACTAGAATGTGATCTCGAGGCATCTTTGTAGTTTTATTAGTCTTAGCTGTGATTTGAAACTAATAGAGGTGTTCTCTCTCTACGTACCATACTGTGTACCGTATACCCATTCTAAAGGAAACACTGTAGCGTTAATCTTGGGAAGTTGTTTGGCATGTACCTGGCTTATTTGTGTATTTACATACATAAACATTTGTTGAAGGCTCACTAGTGCTAGGTGTTTGAGATAGATGGAAAGACACTTTTGGGGGAGAGGAGGATGATTTGAATGAGGCCAGCATTTTTCTGTAGGGTGAGGGAGAAAATGTACCTGGCATTGGTGGTATGAATTAGGATTGTGAAAAACTGTAAAGACACAGGCCTGACTCTTAGGATTGTTTTGATATTGGTTCCCTAGCAGAGAGCTTGCCACTTAATAGGAAGTCAGTAAATATTTGTTCAATTAATGACTGAAGAACCAATTAATTTTGCTCATTTAATGAAGTGATGAAAAGTGTAAAATTAGAATGTTGGCATGTTATGGTTTTTTTTCCCTTGTATTGGTGGACATTTAAACTTGTAACCTTCAAGGTAAAATTCAGAAAACCAAATTATTCATGGTAATCTGAAGTTATTCTTTCTTTGAGAAGACATGTTATTGATATAAAAAGATCAATTTGCCATTATATATTAGAATAGATTTGTATATAATGAATGCTTTCTGTTGTAATTTGTTTGAACTTCCTTGAAACTCCCCTAATACTTTGTTTTGTGTGTTAATGAGTTACCCCTCAAAAGATGATCCTTAAATAGCTTGTAAAATGTTTATGCATAGTGGTTTCCCTCCTTATATGTTTGTTTTATTGTGTTATCCTTTCCTTTAATGTAACTCGCCCTTACCCCTTATCCTCCACAACTTTTTTGTTTTTGCAGTATCTCTTGCTCCTCCTCCTCCCTCCATCCTACAGGTAACTCCTCAGTTACCTTTAATGGGATTTGTGGCCAGAGTCCAAGAAAATAGTAAGTTTATGTCTTCTTTACACTGTAGTTCAGATTATAGGCATAAAATGTCATTTATGTATGATTGGCTGAATAGTCATTCATTCACTGATACTTCAGACATTTGAATATTATGAACAGGTGGCTACATGAGCAGCTAGTATGGGTGATAAAATAATTAAGATGGAGTTTTGTGCTTTCAAACAACTTAAAATCCGATAGTGAAGATAAGACAAATGAGTATCAAAATAAGGCACCAGTGAAAAGAAAGGGCACGTTTAGTTGAGGAGATGCTCTTTAATCACCAGATAGCCCATCTTTCTCTCTGGATTGCTCAGACAATTAGTAGTCTGTCACTGGAGTTTTAGGGTTTTATGGCTGTCCTGGGAATCTTCTTTTAGTCCTGATTTGAGGTATAAAAATGGCCATGCCATGGTACGTCCTCTGGGACAAATTGCCAGTCTGTCTCCCGGGAGGCCTTGTAGATTGGCAGTGTATTTACATTGGCCTGCGGTCTGGTGTTGAGCTATGCAGGAGCAGATGACCAATTTTATTGACACACTGAGTTTTTCCCTAGGGAAGCACTAAGAAAGCTCAAAAGACTAATGTCTACAAAGCAGGAGGCCTGTATCAGTATTTAGTGAGGAATTACTGTTACAGAGACCAGTGAACATACCGTATGATAGATGAATTCTTTTCTTGTGAGCAGTCTACACAGCAGCCCTGGCACAGTCATGAGGTTGCATGACGGCTGTCAAATCTGAACGAGGGGAGTTAATGTTAATGAAAAATTTAAATGTCATCAGGCTGAAGTAGCCCAATGCATGCATCTCATAACAGGGACGGCCTCACCAAGGGGACAGAAATATTTGCACTCTGTTGTTAGGACTCCTGCCTCTTTGGAAATGGGCATCGCCAATACTAGAATGTAAGCTCTGTGAGAGCAGGGGGTTTTGCTTGTTTTGTTCACTGGCTGTTTCCCCAGCACTTAGAAAAGCATCTGACACACAGCAGACACTTTTAGTCCTTCCTTTTTGTGTTTCCATAGCTGACTGAAATGTCCCATTTTTATCAACACATTTCTTTCTTGTGTTGTAACTGGTTATAACCCAGTCTTACTGGCCTGAGGGCTCAGTGTCTCCTTCAGGTGCCTTTGCATCTCTATTTGCTAATTTCTGAAAATAGTCTATTTTGCTTCTGTTTATTGAAAGGTACCGCATGAGCACCTTCAGTATTTGCCACAGTGTGATTACCTTTTAGGGTGATCTTTTCTCATTTCTTTCCACGATCATATACATTTTCTCACCTACAAAATGTATAAAAATAAGAAACTTCGCACATCAGGTGAGCTGTGGCTGACTTTACAGACATAGCAGGACTTAAACATTCAAATGAATGTGGTCTTTTTCAAAACATTCACCTTAGAAAGATATATACCTATGTTTTGCAATTAGCTTTATAACTTTCAAGTACATTATTTTGAAGTTACTCTGTGTAGCAGATATTTACTCTGTTAAGTTTGATGTTTGGAAGAGTCTGGAATTATCTGGAACCAGTTACACTGGGCTAAGCAGTGCAGCTCTGATCCTGTTATCCTTCTGAACCCTCCTCGGCTCTCCACTGCTCTTCGGGAAGAGTTCAGACTGTCGCAAGGCCCTTCCTGCTTGGTACTCTTCAGCTTCCTCATGCCTCTTCCTCCTGAACTTCGGTCAGCTCTTTGAAGGGTCCCTGCTTTCTTACCTTTGTATTTGTTATTTTTCTTTACACCTGACATGAAATATCTACACCCACTCTATTCTGCTTCCCTGACCATTAACTCTTGCTCATCCTTCAAGTTCCAGGAATCTTTTCCTGACCCTCAGGAGATTTGGTCTACTGCTGTGATTCCCATGATGACTTAAAGCACTTACTGCACTTAATTATAAATGAAAGTCTGGTTCTCTGTGTCTCCATGATTTTTGCTCACTGCTCTGTCTCAGTGCTGAGCATAGTAACTAGCCATTAGTAGGCTTTCAGGTGATGTTTGTTGAATGAATGATGAAACATGACTTTAAAGTTATTGAATTGATCTCATCCCATAATAGTGTAGCTTTTAACATAACAGACACTGGAGTTCAGATTCCTGCTCTCCCACTTACTGTAGGACTACTTAATCTTGGAAAGCCAGTTCCCACATCCATAAAATGAGGATTAAAAACACCACCTTCCAAGGTAAAGATTAAATGAAATAATGTGTTGTAAAGTGCTAGCCACGTAATTGGAACGTATTAAGTAAAAAATAGTAGCTTACATTAGTCTTACTAAACTGCCTCTGAGGCAGTTACAAGAAAAGGTGAAAAAGAGCAATGGCAGCATCTTTGAGTAATTTTGTAGTGTAATTTCTCAAGGTGACTGTTTTGAAAGACAGAGTTCTTTTGGATCTCTGTTTTTATGCAGTTGTTTAAAGTTAATCTCCTTACCTTATAAATGCAAATAGGATATATTATTGATTCTTACCCCAACCGTATGTAATTTGTCATAAAGTATATGCAAAAATCACATATCTGTATTTTTTCTTTATTAAAAAGCCTATTAGGGTAAAAGAATTATTTTTAGTAAATAAAATTTTGAGGTTCAGAAAATAGACAAGTTGTAAGTACAGAGTGGCACGGCAGATGGGAGGAACACCAGACCAGCACAGAGTATGATGTTGATATGGCTGATCTTCACCAGGCATCAGCAGTCTTCTAAAATCCATTTGATTCAATCAGTAGGCTTAGATTTAAAAAAAGGGAAATAAACAGCACTGCTCAGAGAACTTCATGGAAACAGCACTGATACCCCATAAATAAGCATTAATGCTGTTTATTAAAATTGGGCAGCTGATAAATGCAGCTTTATTCGGTTTGCTTTGTTGAGCTGTGCTCAAATAGGTACTACTAAGCATTTTGAAAGCTTGGAGTTTCCTGAGTTTTTGAGATGATCTTTTAGACATTGCTGCACTCTGATCTCTGAACTGTGGAAGCAGATTTCTATAAGGAGACAGTTTAAATATTTTAAATTAGCCTGAGGAAATTCTGGGTCAAAAGTTAGTCTGAATGACTTGAAATTCTGTATATGTAAAAATGAAACAGACACAAATATCTTGATGAGTTACCCAGAGTTGTTTGTGATTTCCACCCCACTAATTTGGTAAAAAGTATTTTTAAAAAATTCATTGAGAGGAACATAGCAGATTATTAAAATTTGACTATTCATGGAACTCATTCTAACTTGCTATAAATTAAATTTTGTTATAAATGTCCAAATTATTAACATTTCTAATAACCCCTCCTCCTCGGATATAATGTGAAGCCAAACTGTACTGTATTAGTCTCTTTCTTTGAAAAAGCGTTTTGTATCAGTATAGCAGGGTCCAGAGGCTCAGTTAATAATAATCATTTTGGCTAAACTTTATTCAGCATCCATTGGCACTGGACCAAGCTTGGAGATTCAGAACAGTATAGTTGGTGGGCAGATTTCTCTTGCTCACTCAATTTTTGAAAGATTATTATTTTCAAGTCTAGGTTTATATTCTACGAACATAGATACTTGGATAGGAGATGCAGAACTTTGCATAATGTATAGTTTTGTTATCAGCTTGATACATTCTTAGTTTCAGATGCACCACCTCCACCACCACCTGTGGAAGAACCAGTCTTTGATGAATCCCCACCACCACCGCCTCCCCCAGAAGATTATGAAGAGGAGGAAGCAGCCGTGGTTGAGTATAGTGATCCTTATGCTGAAGAGGACCCACCGTGGGCTCCAAGGTCTTACTTGGAAAAGGGTAGGTTTCAGAGGGAGACCTGGGAGATGGGAGGCACCTCTCTGTTGACGTGACACTTGCTGGTACTGAAGAGAATCTTACTTATTTTTTACTGATTCAGTAAAGTTTTGCCCATATAACCTGTACATTTTTTATTAATTTCGTTTACAATGTTCGTGATTTTGAAAGTCACACTAGTAAAATTCTGTGACTGTGATTTTTATTCATTATTTATTGTTCCTATTTGAACATGCTTTTTTATGAATGGTTTCTGTAGGAAAAATTTTAAAAAGATAGGGTTTTCCTGGAATGACTCAGGAAGAGGAGGATTTTTCCAAATTATGTTATTCCTGTTCCCATGCTTTAAGGCATTCTTTTGTGGCATCTTATATCAGATATTTCCATTTAAGTATCTCCATATGAAACTTTCTTCCAAAGAATAATGGTCTCTCAGGTTTTTTTTTTTACAAAGTAGTTATTTGGCATTTCTTTTGGTGAAAGTTTCTTTGAATATATTAGCTACCCTGATATGGCACTTTGGGGACACAGGCTTCCAAGTGTCATGAAGACTAGTCAGCTCAGAAAAAATGTGTGTTGTCTTGAAGGACGTTTTCTGTTGAGGAAGTTAAAGCTACAAACTCACTGGGTTTCAAAACTGACTGCACGTTAGAATCACCTGGAGAGCTTACATTAACAAATAGTGCCTTCCACTTCTGGCTAAGCTTAAGCAACAGTAATCAGATTCACCCTCCCTCCTAAAACAGTTAGGAATGAACCAGAAAAAAATATAAAAAAAATAATGGTTTTCAGACATTGGATAACAGGCATTGGTGGACTGTGACCCCAGAAAGAAGGAACTCAAACAAGGTGAGCCTTTAATTGTCCTTGCTTGCTACCTAGAGGCAGTTTCCAGGCCACGGAGCAAGGAGGTAGAACCCAAATAAGCCTGGAGGTCTCACTAAGTAGAGAAGATACAGACCAGAGTTTTGGGAGGCCATGGAGAATAGGTAACTACACGAAGACACAGAACAGAGTTCAGGCTGTCTGTGGGAGGGTCCCCTTGAATCTTTGACAGAGTAATGATCTGTACATGTATGCGAAGAAACTACCTGAGTTTGGAAAAAGAACCAGAAAAGAGTAAGCAGAAGAATTCTTAGAAATAACAGGCCTGGGAATAGTTCATGTTCCCCAACCAGCGACAGCAGAAAGACCTTGTAATATACAAGGCATTGGGAAGAGGCCTCAAGAGTGTGTTCCCTCAGTTGTAGGGCCAAATTAGCTCTAGACCAAAGGTTGCCCTAACAAACGCTTAAATGCAAGCTTTGAAAGCATCCAACTGATTTTAAGTAACTTAACGTTGCTCCAGAATAAAACCTAGCACTGTTCAAAGAAGTCAACAAAATCCAGTGCACTAAAAAGTAAGATTCATAGTGACCAGCATCCAGTCAGAAATTACAAGGCATGTAAAAAGGTAGGAAAATATAACCTGTAACTAAAAGAAAAGCCAGTCAGGAGGAACAAACCCAGAAGTGACCAGGATGGTGGAATTACCAGAGAAGGGTATAGCTATTAAAAAGGCCACGTATGTTGGAGAAGGTAAAGGAAAACAAGAACATGAGAGGTAAGTAGAATATATTTTTTAAAAAGGAGAAAGAGAAACTTACATAGAATTTCTGGAAATGAAAGATACAGTATCTTAAGTGACACTCAGAAGTAAAGATCGGCAGCCTTGACAGTACAACATTAGAAACTGTCCAAAACGAGGCACAGAGAAAAAAACCTGTGACAAAAAACAGCAACAGATATGTGGGACAATATTAAATAATCTTTATTCACAGAAGGTATTGTCTTATATGTAAAAGGTCCTAAGGAGTCTACAAAAAAGCTGGTAGAATGAAAAAGTGAACTTAGCAAGGTGGTAGGCTACAAAGTTGATGTGCAAAGTTAAATGCATTTTTATATACTAGCATCAAACAATGGAGGTTGAAATTTACAAAATAATCTTCTGTAATAACATCAAAAATATGAGGTACTTAGGGATGAATTTAGTAAAATATGTGCAAGACCTATATGATGAAAACTATAAAACATTAAAGAGAAATTAATAAAGGCCTTAAACAAATTGAAATAAATAAATATTATGTTCTTTGATCATTATTGTTAAGAGATTTATTTTCCCCAAATTGATCTCCGTTGAAGGCAATCTCAGAAAAAATTCCAGCAGTCATTCCCACAGAAATTGACAAGAGGATTCTAAAAGTCATATGGAAATGCAAAAGACCTAGTGTAGTCAAAACAATTTTGAAAAAGGAGACTAATGTTGGAGGATTTAAACTACCTGATTTCACAGTTCTAGTGTAAAGTTCCAGTAATCAGGGCAGTGCGGTAAAACTATGGAAATATAAGCCAGTGGAATATAGAGTCCAGAAAATGATCCACACATACTGTTTGACAAAAGTGCCAAGGTAATTCAATGGGGGAAAGATGGTATTTTCAACAGATAGCGCTCTAACAACTGGACATCCATATGCAAAACACGAACTTCCACCCTTACCTCACCATTCACAAAAATTGACTCGAAATGTATTTTAGACCTGAATGTAAAACTAATATAGAAAATCTGTGTTTCGGGGTTAGGAAAAAATTTTTACAGAGTGCATATTAAAACACGTGAAGTTTAAAATAAAAAATTGATAAATTGAATTTCATTAAATTAAACTTTTCTTCTTTAACAACAGTGTTAAGAAAATGACAAGGCAAGCCATGTAGCTTGGGAAGAATATTTGCAAAATATCCCAGGAGACAAACAATTTGTAGAAAAACAGTTTGAATATATGTCATCAAAAAAGATACATGAATTGCAAATAATTACATGAAAAGATGCTCAACATTATTAGTCATTAGGAAAATGCAAGTTTCCATGTTCAAGTTACCATGAACCAAACTAAATATCACTAACACCCTCTGGAATGGCTACAGTTAAAAACACTGACAATACCAAGTGTTGGAGAAAGTGGTGAAACAGGAGCTGGTCCAGGGTGCACTGCTGGTTGCAGCATGTTCCAGCCACTTTGGAGAACAGTTGGCAGTTTCTTATGAAGTTAGACATATACCTACCAGCTGATCTGGCAGTCCACTGCTATGCATTTACTTAAGAGGAATGAAGGTGTATGTTCACAAAAAGACTTGAATGTTCATGGCTGCTTTATTCATAATAGCCAAAACTAGAAACAACCCACATGTCTCAACTGGTGAATGGATACGCTAATTGTAGGCTATCTATCCATTCAGTGGAATACTGTTCAGCAATGAAAAGGAATAAACTACTGGTGTAAGCAGTAGTACGGAGGGATTTCCAACATTATGCTAATGAAGGAATCCAGACACAAAAGACTCATACTTTATGATTCCATCTAAATGAACTGCAGACGATGAGTGGTTTTGGGGGACGAATACTGGCAGGTGAGAGAATTTACATAGGGCCATAGGGGACTTTGAGGTGATAGGCATTGTTCTATATAATGATTGTGGTGGTAGTTAATTTGGCCTGTATACAGGTGCATGCATTTGTCAAAACTCACTGAATTCTACACTTGTGATTGTGTTTTGTGTCTAAATTACACCTTAATAAAGCTCTTTTTAAGGTGAAAAAAAAAAGAGCCCAGGGTACTACACTAGGGTGTGGCCTTGGACATTGACGTGTTTTACAAACTCCTTAGCTGATTTTAACACTGTCCTGGGCATAATGATGACAGTTTTCAGGGGCTGAAAAAACCAGCTCAGTGATTCCTTAAGCAACAAGCACAATAAAAAGATTCATTTGCATGTTAAAAATCTACCCTTCAGTGAACATGTTGTAAAAATCTGGAAAGATTTGTAAGAGAGTTTGTTTTCGGTCCAAGTAATTCTTTAAAATTTAAAAGCAAAGTGCCTCAATTATTTCCTAAGATAGTTTCAAAGTTTGATTTATCTCTGTTAAGTTCAAATCTTTCAAAACCTGAAAATCACATAAGCTCCTCCTTAATCTTCTGGCAAAACAAAAATAGCCAGCTGTGTTCAGCTTATGATTGCTTTTTGTTTGAATGTGCATAAATGTGAAGGCTCTTGCCTAATGTCTTATTTTGTTATCTTAGACTTAGGACGTGGTTCTCAACCATGCTTACATATTAGGGTCACCTAGGGAGTATCTGATATGTCTGCACTTCCAGACCTCTTAAATCAGAATCTGTGTACATGGGACCCAGGCATCAGAATTCTTTAAAGTTTCTCAGATAATTCCAAGGCTGAAAACCACCAGATAGGTTTATCTTAACCCTTGATTACTGCCCATACTAGTCAAGTGGAGATAATCTGTATGTGTAAATATTTTGATTTAACTTGGGTAGAGAACAGATATTTTCATTTATTTATTATGTGCCTGGCATAATAGAAGACTTACTACGTATGTAAGGCAGTTAGTCTTCCCATTTTGCAAAGAAGGAAGTTGACGTTCAAAATAATTTATGTTACAGAATATAACAGAAGATGTTTGTGTTACAGGAAGGACAGTGTATCACAATGGTTATTAATGATAAGAAAAGAGGCTAACATTTATATAGACTGTCTGCCATATACAGGGGTCTGGGCTGTGTATTTGTGTTGTGTTATTTAATGTAACAGTACTTTGAGGTGCTAGCACTATTACAATTCCCATTATACAGTTGAGTGAAAAGCAGCTCAGGAAAGTTAAGTATGTTCTGTAAACTAGTAATTGGTAGAGCTGAGATTTGAACTAGATGCCATAACTCCCGAGCCCACATTATTAACATTGTCCTAAGCTTGAGCCCTGGCCAACCTGGGACTGAGTCTTGGCTCTGTTGTTTACTAGCGTTAAGTGATCTGGCAAGCACTGACTTATTTGTCAGTGCCCATTTTATATCCCTTCCTTCTATCAAACATTCTGTTCTTGTGTTCTTCAGCTCAGTGTCATAACTTCTTGGTAGAAGTATAAACAATGTGTGGTAATTTATCAGATAGCATTTCTGTCCTCACAAGACTGACAGCCCCTTGTCCTACTCATCATTTTGCCTCTAAAAGTCAGAATGGATGCTCCATTAATGACTGTCAAAAAATGAATAGTGCCATTCACTATGGGCACTATCTGGGGAGTCCAGAAGGCTGCTTGGAGGACATGGCATATATGATGTGCCTTGAATGAGTATGAATTTCTCAAGGCAGAGAAGAGAGCTGGGAAGAGCCACCCAGGCAGAGGGGATCCTGAATGAAAGGGCATGGTGAGTGGTGTCGGGTGCAGGGGGGTGTGGGGGTTGTAGGCAGGGGTGGGTGAGCTAGGAGAGCAGGAAGGGAAGGACTTTGTAAGTGATGATGGGGGGTCTTGAATACTAGGCTGAGGTGTTTGGAATGTTTTTCTTTTTTAAAAATGGTGGTAGAGGGAAATTGTAGATTTTGGGCAGGTTAATGATAAGTTCCCACATACTTACGTCTTAATTTTGTTAAGATACTGGATAATAGTGTAGAATGCTTTAGAACGAAAGAAAAATAGGAGTTGGAAAGAGCAGGTTGGATGTTTTTCTAAGAAAGAGATGAGGGCCTCAACTGAGGCAGTGGTGCTGAAAACCTTGTTCACATAAATAAGTAGATGGCAAATGGAAGTATTGTTCATGCAGCACTGTCACTCAGTTCTTTTAACTCTTTCAGAGTTATTTGCCAAAAATCATATAATGCTCTTTCTTTAAAAATCATGTTTTATATGATGTGTTATCTGAAAACCCCATTAAAGTCTACTTTAACTGTTGTTAAAAGTAAAAAAATGGGAGCCACCTAACCTGCAGAATGGTTGGGTTAGTCAGTGGAGTGATTCTCTTTCTTAATACCACACCAGTTTTGAATTGTCCCCTTGGCACCCAAGGTGTTTTGTGCTTAACAAAAATACAGTGGCGTACTATCCTTAAGTAGGTGAAGGATAAACAGGAAATGAGAACTTTTATGACTGACGCATGACTCACGGTATCACAAGCAGGTCAGATTTAGAAAGCAGTCTTTATACAAGTTGAGGATCTAGAAAGAAACTCTGTAAAAATCATGTCATTCATACTGCTTAGAAAATCTTAAGGTAAGCCAGTAAAATGTGTATTCCAGTTTAAAGACTGCTACATTGATTAGGGCAGTGACTGTGGTGATGGGGAAAAGTGTTTGGATTTGAGAGATTTAGAAGGTAGAACTAACAGGACTTGAGAATATTTTCCTGTAAATTACTTTTCAGTGGATTTGCATTTCTGTAAGCATCAAGAATGTTATCAGTTCAAAAGAGCTAAAAAATACTAGATTGACTGGAAATACTCTACATATCTTGTATTCTCTTACGTTTATAGTTAAGTTTTTATGTCAGTTATATTTGTTTAAGTGTTTGGTTATATTTTGAGAAATACACTAAATTCTTCCTACGTCTCTGAAGTATTTTCTGGCATCCTAGATCACTAGAATGGCAAGTATTCAGAGTTTAAGAAAGCCATTGAATTTTTATTAAAGCAGACCAGAAACACAAAGTAACTGGGGCAAGTTGCATTATATCAAAAGTCCCTGTTTTGGTTTCTGTTTCTTATTTATTTTATGTGAAGATGAAGGTATAATCAATTCTGAGCAGTGTAATAAAGGTACAGAGAATCTTTTTATAAAAAAGATAAATCTTCAAGTGGATTTGAGCAAGTTAAAGGGTATCGCAATTTAACCAAACTGTTGAGGAAGGTGCAGTAACTTAGGAACCAGAGATTGTCCCAGAAATCATTGAAAGGCCCCAGTTACCAAGTTATTTAAGTAATGAAAATCATAGGAGCGCTTACAGGTATCTCAGTTTTCTTACCACTTTTAGTCTGTTATTGTGGATTTGTTAAATTGGGGCATCATGCAGGATGTGTTTTGAAAGACCATCATTCACACATGTAACCTGTGGGAGTTGAGCCACTATTTTTAGTGAATAGGCACTGGCCACTGGTTCTAGAAGGTGTGAGAAAGGAGATGTAATTCTGCTATTCTCTTAGTCTATCTCATTTTCTCACTGGCCTCTCCTAGTGTATCTCACTGCATTAGTATAATTCTCATGTTTAAAGATACGTGTTTTTGCACAATATGGTGCTTTACCACAAGCTCAACTGAAGAACTAGCCATCTTTCCCTATTCTGGAATTGTGTGTATCTCTTCGTTGAGACTGTTGAAGGGTAAGTTGAACTAAATATGATTTTTCGTCATTTATACAGTTTTGAACCTAACTCCCTAAGGTGGGACTCCATCATAGAGGACTGGGTATTAGAAACAAAAACTAGTTTTTGGTCTGTGTTTAGAAAATCACTATGTTTGAAGTGCTGTGGAAGTTAGGAAAAGAGGGCTATTCATTTATTTGGTTCTGCCTTTCTAGGAAGGTTATTCTTCTTTTTCATATCCTTTTTTTCCCCCCTCTAGTTGTGGCAATTTATGATTATACAAAAGACAAGGAAGATGAGCTGTCCTTTCAGGAAGGAGCCATTATTTATGTCATCAAGAAGAATGACGACGGTTGGTATGAGGGAGTTATGAATGGAGTGACCGGGCTCTTTCCTGGCAATTACGTGGAGTCTATCATGCATTATTCTGAATAAAGCTCAGCAGGGCCGTGTGTCCCTCACAGGAATAGCCAGGTCTTCCCAATATCAAAAGGCCCTGGGGATTCCTCTCCAGTGAAATGAATGAAG
The DNA here is from genome assembly GCF_036321535.1 of Camelus dromedarius. NCBI lineage: Eukaryota > Metazoa > Chordata > Mammalia > Artiodactyla > Camelidae > Camelus > Camelus dromedarius. The sequence continues at coordinate 69,837,044 of NC_087439.1, read as the reverse complement.
GATACAAAGGACAAAACCTACTTTTTTTTTTTTTTTTTTGGTTTATCCCTCAGTATTAAATAAGCTAGCTGAGTTTGAACAAATGGATCTTTCTGCCATCACTTTACTATGCCTGAGCTGTTTGGATTGAAATAAAGTGACCGTTTCTGACTATATCAGAGGTATAACAGCATAACTATGTAAAATAAATCAGGTTAAGACTGATTTCAGGAAAAAAAAATCTGGGATTTTTCTCAGGAATACTGTACACTCTTGGGATTTCTCCTCCTGCAGAGTCTGTGGCATTGGCTGTTCTTCAGCGTCCGTGCGCAAGGTTAGCCTCGTGGCCTAGTGTGTACCCCAGCCCCACACTTTCTCCCACTTGTCTGAGGAGGAGGGAACCAGTATTTAAATACCATACATAAGCATTTTTATAGTTGTTTCAGACGGCTTATTTCCTCTTCAACACTGTAAACCCTGTATTCTCTTGCACTCGAGTGCACCAGGTGAGTTAATGCTGAGTTGACTTGCGTCCCTTCATGTTTCTCAGTCTGTAGATTGAGGAGGATGAGATGAGTCTCCAGACATTCTGAGGCTGGGTAACGCCTGCCGGTTTGATTCTGATGTGCTGCTGCTGCATGAGACTGCACTGCCACCCTTGGCCGGTGTCGCCACGTGCGTGGCATGGCTTCACGGGCTGCGGCGGCTGTGTGAAGGCATACATGCAGCTGCCTGGGGTCTGAGGAGGCGGAGCTGCAGCAGCGCTCTGCTCGGGCGTCCTGAACACTTGCCTTAGGTGCTCTTTTGAGGAGGAGGATTTTAGAGGTCAGACCAACTATTTCTTTACTTCTTTCTCTATTTAGAAAAACATTCTTTTTGGGGAAAATAGCTATTTTCAAATCTCTTGAGTCACTGGGAATAAAAGGCTTGCTACTGTGCTCTCTGAATGTTATTAATGGCAAATACCAGCCACTGCCGAGTTGTTTACTCACAACTTAGAAGATAAATACTCCTCTGATTTTGTATGATTGGCCTTTTAAGTAGATGCTCTTGGTAAAAATTTGAACCTTATTTCTGACTAAGTATAGTGGGATAAGAGGCATAATGCCAAATACTTATCCAAGTTTGTTTTTTTTTCCCCATCTGCACAATTATAGCTTCAAATCCAGTGGAGTTTGGAAGGCAGATGGTTTTAGTCATCTCTTCTGTAATCAGTATAAGAGATACTGAAAAAAGTCCAGGAGGCCTTGCTGCTCAGCAGGTGAATACTGTGACGAGCCAGCTCACAGGCCAGAGCCGCCATGGGTTCTTCCCAGTCCCAGTGACATGGCCAGGAGATGACACCTTTGCCAGGTGACTTCCCAGTGGGCGAAAGCTGAGAAGCAGTAGCTGCACGTACCTCAGACATGGGCCTGGCCCAGGACAGGTGGTGCAGATGGAGGAAACGAACAGGTGTAGTAGGTGTGAGGGAGTTCCCATGACGTAGGCAGACGTTAGTATTTCACTTGGGAGTCTGTGATCCCAGCACACCATTTAACTGAGACTCAAGATATAGCGTTTCCTTATCAAGACTTTTAAAGTTGCAGGTTTCCCCCCTCACCTCCCCCCACACACTGCAAGTTAGCTAGTTTGCTTTAGATTTCTCCAACACTTTGAATTTAGTTCTCATTATCTTGCCTCCAGGACACATGGCACTTCACACTTTGTTAGATTATCTTGACACTCTGTTCCCTGTCTTCCTTCAAAGTAATGGTCCTGAGTGTCCTCTGAGCCTTCAGCTTCATTATGGACCCAACCAAGACCACACATGGAGAGGGTAAACTCTTCTTAGTGTTGGGGTAGAACTAGGAAAACTGTTTTGAAACTAGATGTTCAAAGTTATTTAAATAGCTTTTGGCTGAGAAAGCTTAGTTGCTTACTAAGGTAGAGGGTATTTTGAAATCCAACAAATAGTTCCCACAGCTCACACCGACAGAAGCCCAGAAGACAACTGTGCAAAAAGATTTGGTGGTCAGCTTGCCTGTTGGACCCTTGCTGGACTGGGGAGCAGAGAAGACATTAGTGAAGTCCTTCCTACCGAAGACCTGCAGCGGGGGCATCCATAGGTCAGCTGATTCTTCCTACATGTTTTAATACTAACGTGTGTGATTTGCTTTAAAAGCAACAACCTGTTGGATTTTCTGCATATTTAAAATTTTTGTACAGTTTTGAATTCTGTATATTGTTTTGGAAGGATGCTATGTAATGATGGGCCAGGCCTAAAGTCATTGGAGACTTTTAATGTATGTAATATTTCATAGATTGCATGCTATTAATAGTCTGTGAGGGTAATATTTGCTTTATCGTAAGTTTCCCCCATTTATCTTTTTATAAACTATAAGATGGTTGGTAGTAGGAGTTCTAAATGAATGCAGAAATCTTACATCCTATGTAATTTTGTGGCAAAGATGATCTGGGTCTAAATCTGCTGACCAGAAAGCAACCACTTTACCAGGATAGAGGGAATCTAGTGGGAGAGATTTTTTCCCCTCTCCTGGAGTGTTTCCTTTTTGACTTGTTCCTTTATTTTTTTAAAGGAAAAGGGGAGTAGACTCAACCCTTAAGTCACCCCATTCCCCTCTGCCCCCTTTAAGTATTACTATTTGAAAGGCCATAGAGCGGTGGATGAAAATACAACTTCTTGTAGTTGACCTTTTGGCCAAGGCAATAACTTAAAAACCAAAAGTGTCCATGTGTCAAAATCTAGACTTGAGAGATTCAGCCTGTGTTTGGAATACATGTGAATCTTTTAAGATGTCTTGTTCAGTATTTGCCATCATTTGGCTACTTTGTCTTCTTCAGAGGCACCTGCTAGTTGTACCTTAGGGTTGGCAATGGCCCCACTCCTTTTGCTGTGTTCCTAAAAGTCACTGGGTGAGACATTTTCATCCCTCCCTTCCTTTCCCCGCCTGCTGCTACTGATCACCCAGCCAGACTGCGCGGCGCGTCTTCACGGTGATCCCTGCAGCGCAGCCGTGCTCCTCAGCGGTCTCATGTCGATCAGAGGTGACTACTGAAGCCCTTCCTGTCTGAGGCATCAAAATGATAGTAGTTTGCTTTTATCTTTCTGTGTCCATTTTCTTTTAGCAGGTGACCTTTCACCATTAAGAACGGTTGTTTTTTTTTAACCGCCTTTTCTCCATGCGTGGCATGTCTTGAAGGCCATCTCTCTTTGAAAAGGGTTTGATGGAGCAATTACCAGGTGGCTGCCAAGTCTTGGAAAAGAAAAAGAATGGGGCTCTCTATGACTTACCATCTGTTCACTTCTGAACTTTGGCCAGAAACTCCTGATTGGTGTTAAGGTGATTTCTCTCACACTATTTACTTAGAATCAGAAATTTTAGAGCTAGATGAGATTTCAGAAATTTTAGTTCAATCTCATTTTACTGATGAGGTTAGATGTGTCTTTTCAGTTACAGCTAGTTAACAGCAGAATTCCTGACCCAATGCCTGGTCATTCTACAACTGTCTTTTTTAATTGTGCTGTATGTTTTGATAAATACTATTCAAGGTGTTGTTTGAAGGAGTGTATTAAGTGCATCCTTTGCTAGTGAAAGTAATCTTCATTTTAACCCTTCTTGGAAAAAAAAAAAAGCCTACACTCAGTACAAATGGTTTTTTCCATAAGGTGTACGTAGCTAAAATACAACAGTATTTCAGCACTGGAAGGAGCGCAGCACAGCCTTATTTGAGAGAGCCTTACAAACAGTTCTTCAGTGGAGGCATTACGCTCATTACCTTAAGTTTATTTTATGCTGACCTTTGTTCGTATTTCTTGAGAATTTCACAATTCTTTCAAAAAAAAAAAATTGATAGGGCCGAGCTGTGTATAAATGATCCTTGCTAAACCTTGAGGGGTTTTTTGTAAAAAAAAAAAAAAAAAAAAAAAAAAAAGACAAAAAGCTTATTTTCACATTAAAATGTAAATGTCTTTTGCACCTTCAGAAGTCTATGGAAAAGTAGTTTTTATCATATTTTGTGTCCATGCATCTTTTTCTTAACAAAATGGTTTACAAAACAGAATGTAAACAATTTGCGATCTGGCCAGTTGTACTTCTGCTCCCAGAGGGAGGGTTGGTGTTATGAGTGAAAACTGGAGGGAGCAGTCTGTTGCCAGTGATGTTTCTTGTGTGTGCCATTAAACCACCTCCAGATGCGGGGGGAACATTCACTTTTTAATTTTGAAATTGTACTTGGAATTAATTGTTGCTGTGTACTAAGAACTTGGCCTAAATAAAATCCTACAAAATAAGTGCCTTAGGAATGTATTTCTGCCAAGGTGGTAACTTCTAAGATGTGTCAGGATCTTTGCCAGTTGCTCTAAATAATTACTTTCTATCCCAATTTTTGCTGTAAGTGAACCTGAGGTTTTGTTCACTTTTCTCCAAATACATGGAGTTCTTTTAATATAAAAAGAACTTCTATTCTTTTTGCCCTAGTTTAGTAAATAACATGATTTGTAAGTACATTCAAATCCACATTTATACATACCCTGACATGGCAGTCCAGCACATACTTGTGATAACAAGGCTTTGAAACAAAAAGCATCCCTTTTTGTAATAGTTTATACCAAGTTGTACGTTGTTTAAAGAAAAAAGTTAAAGGTTAACCAACTGAACACATCAAACTGTAGTTTATTTACCTTCACACTTGATGTGCTTCTTGCACAGTCTACCTTGGGGAACCCAGTGTGAACAGCGAAACCAGATTCTCACCGGTGCTGGTCAAAGAACAGTCAAGTACAGTCCCGATGTTTGAATGAATGAAATCTACGTATTCTTTTTATTAAGGATTGGATAAGCTGACATAATGAAAACACGTAACTGAAAAATTACACTGACTGTACTACTGTCCTAAGCCATTACAATACTTTACTGACAGTAACTGGCAAGAGTAACTTGGAAAATAACTTAATCCAGCAGTAGAACAAAAACATCAGTAGTACTGAATAGATCTCTCATATATATATATATCTATATATAGGTCTGCACAATCAAGGAGCAAGGCACATAATGAAATGAGTGTACATTTAAGCAGAAGGAAATAATATCAACAAAGCTGAAAGAAAAATGGTAACTTCATCTTTACCGAGCTGTGCATAATCATCTGAAGAATGTCCTCTGACGGGCACTTTATAATGCAGTTCCTTTTGCCTTCTTTTTCATGCTTTATAAAGGTACTTTCCTACATCGTATCTACTAATGGCAAAGCTCCCACAGCCTAGATGTCAGTGTGAGCCTTGACTCCATTTTTAAGGAAATGGAAGGAGAGTTAGTTAGCAATCTCAGTTAAATATAATGTGCACTTTTTCTTTAAAACAGTAAACAATGTTTTTACAACATTTAACACAAGCTAATGATATTTTAAATGTACAGTTCTATAAAAGGAGTTCACTAGTGGCTGATAATAAAATTAAGCAAAATCTTTGAAACATTCCAGTTAATGCTTATTTTCTAGGAGGAATTATTTACAAGTAGAGAGAAAAATACAGGAGGTGATAATCATGAAAAATGGCAGTTTTTGGTATTAGGTTACAATAAATTCAACAAACAATGGACAATTCCCAAAATGCAGACTTTTTTAAGTGCCACAAGCATGTTCTGCCTAAGAAGAGGTTGAGGCTTCAACATTTATGAGCTTGGTATTAATAGCCATCCGTGATTAACATATCCACTTCTGAACTTGGCCATCTTTTAAATATGTAGTATTTGCCATCACCCTGACTCGACTCGCTTCTCTAAGTGTCTTTGGTAGAAAGCAGCCAGATCCCGTTTAGGTAGATGAAGCCGTCTCTTGTGAGACAGTTACTTCTGTGCACAAACTAGAAACACCTTCCTTCTCTTTCATTAGCACCTATAGGTTTGCTTGTTGGATTTTTTTTTTAAATGCTATTCCTCCAAAAGAGTTCAAGGCACTGGGGATTATATAGCATATAGTGTTTTCTCTTCTATGTGGTTTATTACTTCAGCGAGCAAAGAGCAAACCAGTTGGAGATTATTTCCTTTAAGTGTTTATCAAGTATCAACATACTTATGTTTTTCTTATTTTTATTTAGCAAGTTTATTCTACAGCTAAATTTCAGATTTCTTTTACAGTAGACCTTCCAAGGTCACAGTTAACAACCGAGCACTTGTTTAGTTTGAGGGAGACTGGTAAAGGGGTAGTAGCAATGTTCTATTCAAGTTTTAAAGGAAAGTAAATCTTAAAAGGTAGTGGGATATTTAATGCTGTACCACTTGGACCTCTCCGTGGATCAGATCTCAACTTCATGAGTGGTCGTGTATTCCTATAGGGTTAGGGATTACTTGTTTTATGCAAATCATGTAAAGTGTATAAAACAAAACTCAAGTGCCAAAAGGTACTTGCAACCTAAGGTGATTTTTTTAAACCAGATGTCCTCTTATCAAGTGTATAAATCCAAATTATTAAATCTATTTTATTTAAAGAAAGTCATTACAGCTATAACCACACAGGGTCCCACAAGTGTAACTGGTCTAAATTTAAAATCTGTGATACTACATCAGCTGTAAAATTATAGCTCTGAAGGTATATGAAAAAGTTTGGTAATAATGTATAAAACTAGGAAAAGTTTTTTTTAACTTGTTTAAAATCACCATATATAACTTAGAATTGCTTTTAGCTGAGGAAAAAAGGTGAGAAAGGGTTCTGCTGGTGACCTGACAGTCAAATCAAACCAATACCACCATTACCTAAAATTTTGTCCAGGCTAATCAGAGCTTTCTCTCCTCCAGCTTATTAGCAGTTATGTTCTCTCAGAAGAGCAGCTTCTCTTAATCTTAATCTCAGAGTTGTCCCTCTACTGGAATTATTACCCATGATCTCCCAATTCTATTTAGATGAACTTTCTTGATACACAGGACTGTTTCAGTAGCAAGTAAACTTACGTGGAGAGAGGACTTCCAAGACAGATCACAGCCCTTAACAGGATATGCCGTCACTGGGCAGGAGCACCTCGATCCTAGAGGCCGTAAAACATCGGCAAGTCTGCATTACTCTGAGATGTTTCTGATGCAAATCATTTCCTGTAACTGTTCAAAAGAGTCAGCAATCTTTGTCATCTTAAAAAGCCCCAGAAATTTTTTTAAAAATCCAATTTACAATTAGGTGGGTACCTGTAAACCTTATAGAAGTTACTTTCCAAGAGAATTATAGGAGTTAATTTACATTGTGAACCTGATGGAAGTTGTTTTAACAGAACAGGCTCTACTGCCCTTCAGAGTTGGTGCCAAAACTTTAAGCAGAAGATAATCCAATTTTGAATGTATGTGTAAAAGTTAAGGGTGCCACTAAGCAGGTCACTAGCTCTTTAACAGGCACCTGTTTGCACTGCTCTCAGTAGCAGAATGAGTACACCCATTCTGCTCATTTTTTGGTGCAGCCAAGCCAACTGTCAAGATTTTCTTCTTTGACCTGAAGCAGCTGTGCTGAGTTAAGCTGCTGAGCAGAAGGCAGTAAAAGAAGGCACAGTACCATAGTGTCAGCTGGCGGCGGGTGTTCCTCAGGAACACACCAGAGGAAAAAACAAATCCCCCATAAAAATAAAACCACATCCCAACAAAAGTATAATTTGAAAAAAAAAAAAAAACCACTAGGGAGTGAAACACTAGAAGGATATCTAAAGTACTGTTTTGGTTTTTTTGATTCAGTTGTTTCACACAAAGGAGGAAAAAGCTGAGTAATAGCATTTTGGTCTTTGGAGAAATGTGAAGGGAAACAGCTTGCTGTAGACAAGCCTGGATTGGGCTGAAAAAATGGTAACAGTTCCTCCTCTGGCCTTGCTCTTTTCTTGGTGTTCCTAGTTGTTGTAAAGGATGTCTGCTGTCTCAGGAAAATGATACACTAGAAGCAGCAGTTCAGGAATGGCTATCATCGGGACTGGCACAAGCAAGAAGTCCCAGGAAATCCCACACTGGAAAAAAAAAGGCTGTATCTTAGGGCTCAAATCAGGAGTGAAGGAAGATTGGGGGCAAATTACTGTTTTTTTCCACTTAGGGAAAGTTGAAGTTGTCCATCTTTATATTAAAAAACACCACCACCACGACGAAAAGCCCTAGTGATGAATACTCTTACCACTGGATTCGTGTTCTTAATAACCCTTTACCGACAAGTAAGGGTGATCCTCAGAATACAAAGCTGCAGGCAGAAGACTACGGGAAATCACTTCACTCATGAGTCACGGCGGAGCTTGGCAATCTGTACTCAACTGTGACCCAAATTGCTGTGCGTGCTTAAATTAACAATGCAGATGTGTTAAAGGTCACTTCCTAAGCGTGAGATCAAGCACACACAACTTTGTGATCAATTGAAAAGATCCAAAATGTATCTTTTAAAGAAGCAGGGCTTTAACAAAATGCACAATGGTCTATGTTCTTATTGCTCTAAAACCACATGAGAATACTGAACAGACTCCTGGAGATGTGACAATGGGCGGGCGAGGGGGTGCCACTTGGTCTCCCTTTATGATGCAGTACTTTCTTGGAGAGTGAGTTACAAGGAAATCTTGTGTACACAGTACAGATTTGTTTATTCTTGAATTATTTGCTTTCTCTGCCCCACTGTACTGGCATCATTTTTTCCTTAGGGGATTGTGTCAAAGGTTTTTGCAGTTCACACTGGTAATCCCTATTCACAACAGGCACAGACTTTTCATTACAAGGCGTGCTCGTTTATCATTGCTAGGGAGGCTAGTTTTTATTCTCTGCTTTAAGAGCAGCTCTGAGATTGCATTTGATCCTAACAGTCAATTTATCATCACACATTGATGAAACAACACACATTTCTCTCATATACCAAGGAAAATTCACAGGGGAAAAAAAAAGCATATAAAAGTATAGTGTGAGGCATACAGAATTAAGAGTGTGTCATTAGAGCAATGATTCCATGTTACACCAAACTGCATATGCATAATATGTAATGTCACTTACTGTACCTGGACTACACTATGCCATCAGAACACCTGGTAACCTGGACAAACTCTACAACCAGGCTACAAGCAGCAAGGACCCTAGTGTGCTGCAGTAGCTAGGGAAGAAATTGTCAAAAAGCTCATTTATTTTTCCCCCCTCCCTCTATGACAGTCCCACATTTAAATGAATTCTTTGTATTTCACATTACAATCCACAGTCTGATTAATGACAGCTGCACGGGGCCAGTTTTGTTCTATTTTCTAATCACCCATCCTTCTAGAGAGCAATACACAAAAATGCATTTGAGAAGGTGATTTAGTTTTTCATAATGATGCAACATATTGGGCAGAGGATGTGTATATTTGATACAGCAATTGTCCACAGACACCTAACACAACATCTACCTACGGCACACACTATAGGAAGGTAACTGGTGACCCAGAGACATAACTGGGACAGAGCATTCCAAGGGTATTGTGTCAGATATTCTCTTACAATAAATCAAAGCAAGAAACATGAAGCCAAACTTGAAGCTTCACAAGCTCAAGAAAAGGATTCCAACAGTACAAAAAACTATCCAGGATTATAGTACTAAATTATCCATGTATTACAGGCGAAGAGCTTACCTGCGACAGACCACGTCCTAGACTCGGGTGGCATCGTTGCACCAGTACTGCAACTAGAATGGTTTAGTTACACCGTGTATTTACTTTCTATGCACAATCATGTACAGATAGTGTGTGTGAAAATTCCCCCATACTGCACTATTACCCCTTCTATGAAGCTGAGAGGTTTTCCTGAATAAAGTGCCCCTTTGTGTATAGTAATGAAGTGTCAGTCAAGCAGTTCTAACTTTAGTCAACTGGGGAAAAAACAAACACAAAAGCCCCTCTACACCAAACATTCTGGCTGTCTTCTCAAACTGAGAAATAGCACATTATACATCTATTCTTAATATATAATACACAGCATGCACAGATAGGCCGCACATGGACTTTTATAAAATACCTTCTAAGTAAGTTTTTGGTCCAAGCCACATGATAGATAATAGAAATCATAAGGGACAGGACACACGTTCCCTTCCATGCCTCTGCCACCCAAAATACACAAAACCCATTTTCAGATTAGGAGAGAAAAGGAATAAATAGAATCACTTTCAGCTATATATATACATATACTTGTATGTATACATATATACACACACAATCTATATATGCACAGCTATGTGTGTACACAATGTATGCACACACACACACAGCTAACGCTACCTGAATAACAACATCATACCAGGAGGCTCTGAACACCTGAATTCATAGATGATCAGGTGAGCTGATTGTAGAACTGATTACAGATCCCACGAAAATAAAAGTCCTCTGGCAGCTACCAATCTCTGGAGAGCTTGGTGTTCTGGTCTCTTTTAGGGGGAGCAGGAGGCGGTCCTCTCCGCAATGTTGCATAGCCTGATATGTGACTGCCTCCATACCCGGCCTTCTGCTGGTCAGAAAGCAGTTCGGGGGGTGGCGGGGGCAATGCCATATCATCCATCGTGGCTGTGGGTTCTGCTCTGGACACGCGGGAGGAGAGCGAGCCATGCCGGGTGATGGACTTCCGCTGCAGTGTCCTGTTGAGGTCGGCCAGGAATCCAGGCTGGACGCTAAGGCTGGATTTGGGAGAGGTGGGCACTTGCGGCACAACTGTGGCCATTGCTGGCTGCTCAGAGATCTCGGCTTGAGTGAGGCGGGTGCTATCATTTCGTTTGGGTCGCGTGGGCGGAGGGGCCTTCTTCACGGACGCTTTGGACCAGGACTGTGGTTGAGGATTAACAACTGCCACTTTGGGAGAGGTGCTTCCCGAGAATACTGCTGGAATCTCTACGGGGGGCAGAGGAAGCTCTATCTCAGGTGGAGGGGGTGGAAAGTCAGAATCGGATGGAGGAGAAGGAAATTCTACCACGGAGTCCTTTCCACGCCCACTCAGTGGAACAGGCGCTTTTGCTGACACACACCCGTGTTGGAGAACTCCGGGAAGGTTAACTCCGGAAAGATTTAGTTTTCCAGGTTTAGGGGGCGCTGCAGGAGGTGGTGGGGTCTCCTTGCTGGGAGACCCCGAGGGTTCTGCTGGCGATGCAAACTTGCTGACTAGACTGTCTACGGAAGGTCTCTTGGGCTCAGGGTGCTCTGCACAACTGCTGGACTTAATGCTGGAGTTCCGCTGTGGGGTTGGAGGAGGTTTCTTCCCCCCAGGGCTGGACGTCTTACTGGTCTTTTTGCCCGGAGATCCACCTTTGTCTGGGGCGGGAGCAGCTGTGGGTGTGGCTGGCGGTGGTGGTGGGACTGGGGTGGGTGGTAGTGGAGGAGGAGGAGGAGGAGGAAACACCAGGCTGCTCTCGGGAGGAGGAGGAGGGAAGTCCGGGGAAGGGACAGGGATGGAGCTGGGCTGCCACTTGGGTTTCGCTTTCACAGCAGGGGGGGACTGTGGGGTGACAGTGGCTGAGGCGGGCTTTAAGGGCTGCGCCTCCAAGGGAGGAGGGGTTGGAGGGGGCGGAAACTGGCTGGCTAGCTGCTTCACCATGGAGGGCACCGGAGACAGCGGAGAGGAAGGTGGTTTTACACAGAAGCTCTGTTGCTTGGGTAACGTGGGCGGGGGAACTGGACCAGGAAGAGCAGGGGGAGAGGGTGGAACGTGAGAAACAGGAAAAGCTGGCTGCTTTTTTGCTGGGGGGACTGGAGGAGGAGGTGTAGGTGGCACAGCCTGTGTCACGGCGGGTGGCACAGTCTTGGTGCTGACTGGTGGGGGCAAGGTCACAAGGGGTTTGGGGGGAGCTTGAGGAGGGAGGGGTGCGGGGATGGGAGGAGGTGGAGGGGGTGCTGAAGGAGCTGTTTGAGTGACGTGCTGAACATGATGGATCTTCAGTGGAGGCGGTGGGGGGCTGAACTGCGGAAGGGAAGGGGCGCAGGGGGCGGGTTTCAGCTGGGCCATAGCCGAGCCAGGGGTAGGGGGTGGGGGAGGGGGAGGCGGTGGGGGGACAACTCCGCTGGGGGGTACCAGGATCTGAGGCTTCACTGACTGTGAGGTGGAGGACAGAGGCTGCATCACTGAGGGCGGGGGAGGCTTAAACAGGGGCCCTGAAAGCTGAGAGGCGTTCTGCAGCCTGGTTATTGTGCTGTACTTGACGAACATCGTGGCCGTGGAGCCCGCGGAAGGCGCAGACTGGCTGGGCAGGGGCGGGGGCGGGGGTGGAGGCGGTGGGGGTGGAGGAGGAGGGGGCGGTGGGGGGGGCGGTAGGGGCGGCGAGGGCTGTGAGGCAGTGTAGGGGGTCACTAGTTTAGGCTGTGGGGATAGAGGGGGCATGAGTGAAGTGTAGGGTCGATTCATAGACTCCATTCTCGCCTAAAAGGAGTATAAAAGGGAGGTTGGGAGAGACAAAACACAACAAACAAAACAGTTATAGAGGTAAGCTTTGACTGCCAAAGTAAAAAGCAAGGAATCAGATACATGCATGAAAGGATGCAGCACTTGGTGATCATAAAGATGGACAATGTCAGGAAGGCTAAAACCTGACTCCTTGGGCAATGAGGGTACAGAAAAATTGGTTTACCCAAGAGTCCTCTCAAATAGCCAGACTGCCTAGCAAACTGGGAAAAACTTCCTCCTGCAAAAGCTGTCTGGATGGTGACCGGCTGTCTGACCCCTGGCTTTCACACACCCTGCTGGGAATGCCAGTGTGAGCCCTTGGTGGGAGGGCCTCTGCCCAGGGACCGCCCCCCAGACTCTGGCAAAGGGAGATGTGATGGCTGGAGTTCACCTTTCAGTCCATGACTGCATCCACATCAAGCAGATGCCAAAACTGGGTTTAGGAGTGCTGCTGGAGGGCCTCCAGAAGAATGAGGATGGCTTTTTGATGCTAGTGAGCGAACACGTGAGAGTATGAGAATGTTCAGCAGGCGTGCACAGTCACACAGGAATGAATGAGCTTGACACACACACTCGTGTTCGTGTGAGACACTTGCATCCAACATGCACAGAAGTCCAGCAATGCAGGTAAAAGAGGGGTATTCTTTACATTTGTTTTACTGGAAAATACATAAAGAAATGCTTCATAAACATTACAGCAAAAGATCATAAAAATATCATATAGAAAAAGCCAGAAGAGAATGAGAGGAAACTTTGGAAGGCTAGAGTAAAAGAAATGTATTAAGAAACAGGAGCTAGAGTTTGCCAGCAACTAGCTGACCAGCACATCTGGGCACCTCTTAGCACTGCCCAAACCACCACATCTGGTCATCTATTTCATGGAGCTGCTCATGCATGAAAGTGGCTCAAGTACTTTTTGAAAGAGCAAACGAAGGGCCTTTGGCTTAATAATTTTGAGTACACCTCTTAGGCTCTTTGAACAAACCGTGAGGATCCAAGATAAACAACTTGAAATGACATCTAATTAATATCAAGAATGCTGAGGTTAGTAGACTAGAAGGCTCATTATAGGGCTGAGTTCTAAGGCCCATCAGGACACTCACATGTTCCTTTAAAAATGGCACATCAAAATAAAAGCATTAGTGTGCAGGAGTTCGTTACAGGAGTCACCCAGGTTAACATGTTTCCAAAGAACAGCCCCCGACCTTAACTTGACCCTGTCTTGGCTGCTGCAGGGGTGCAGACCTTAGCTGTGCGGGCCTTCTCATTTGGCACCTGAGACTGAGGTAACAGGAGAAGAAACACACAGTGGGTCAAGACTCAGACACATCGTCACTGCTGTGGGGCAGGGTTTGCGCTCTTTTTGAAACTAACGCAATGACGGACTGCACTGCTTCATCCCGGACCATTCGCACCTTTGCTTTCCTTAGCCTTCCTCCTAATTTAAAATGCACATGGATACCACTATTAAAAATTTAGTAAGGTAAAGGGCTCTTTAGGTATCTGAATTGTGTGAACCCTGCCGCTCCACAACATATATGCAATATCAGCACCAGATGGCGCTGCTCCGTTCAAATTGCTCAGGCACGCGAAAGGAGAGAGGATTATTTCTTCAGAGTCTGAGCCTCTGATAAGGGAGTTATAAACTGTCAGTGTCTTGAGACTTTAGGTCATTAGAACCAATTCTCCGATATTTATTTCTAAGAGAACATGTTCTACCCCCCACACTGGGCTACTAATGCCTCCTCCACCCTCCTGAAGTTCAGTTTGATACGGTGTCTTTCAACCGGGCTAAAGAACCTCTCTATTTTTCTAAACAGTCTTGCAATAATTATACTCGTCCTTCAGTGTCACTGAACAACTTTCTAAGCAAAGCCTCAGGGATCCAAAATTTTAAGGGGATTAATTGGAATTTAGTCTTGAGAAAATTCATCAATGTGCAGAGAAGTGCCACAAAAGACAATTAAAAAAATGAGTCTGAATAAATTAAAAACAAATAAAGAAATAATCATTAGCAGCTTCTATGGAACAAAATAAGGGCATTGGCACTACAGGCTGTTGCTCCATCCAAATTAATTAAGGGTGGAAAGGAGGAAATTGTTATTTCTTAAAATTCTGGGCCACTGGTAAAACTGCTAGTTCTTTTGAGATCATCAGAGCCAATTCACAAATACCCATTTCTGAGGAGAAGGCAAAGAAAGAATACTGAAATAAGGCCAGCAAAGATTCCTAATAAAGGAAGGAAAGAGCAGCAAACTACACCCCTGGACCGACAGCCCTCCCCCGGAGCCTGACCCCGCGCGTTACCTTGCTGGACTCTTCCAGCTGTGTGCCTCGTTTCCAGGCCTCGGAGAAGATGGAGCTCACGATGCTCTGGGAACGGATGTGTCCCGCCGGCTGCGTGTCAGACACTCCACTATCAGACTGATTGGAGTGATTGGACTGAGACTCTGCTTAAAACAGATTTTAAACAATCAGATTAAATAAGTCAGTATTGTGACAGTATGAATATCACACATTTAGACAGATTTGTCACACAAGACCAGATGTGACGTAGAATGGCAACAAGTTGCATTTACCCAAACATTTCATTTCACATAAACACAACCCGTGTTTTCCAAAACTTCTCTCATCCTAGGACAAACAGGAAATCTCAATTCTTCTCATCACCATGAGACTGCTAATTACAACGGAAGGTTCATATAACATTACTGGTATTCTGACAACCTGGCTTGTAAGAGCTCCTAGCAAATAAGAGAATAAATGAACCATCAACAGTGGAGGGAATTTTTTTTCAGTTGTATCTTCATTACCTTGAGAATCAATCTTTTTATATACCCCTGCTCCAGGCCAGCCCAGAGACGCCTCACTTACGAATTTAGGTCTAAACGTGACGACTGCTTCCTTTTTCTCAGTAATGAACAACACTTGGAATTTGATCCCCAAGTGAGAAGTATGTTCTTAGGGATTCAGGTATTGGCACCACAAGGCAGCAGCTGTGCTGGAGCCTTGCTTCCTGGAAGGGCATGAAGACATCTTCAGGGGAGCTGGGAATGGCTGAGGATACAGTGCAATTTGACTGACACACAGGGTAAAAAGACTGGGAAGATTATTTCACTGACTGACTCCAAGTCAGGCAAGATAACTTTGTGGAAGCACCTTGCCCAATGCCTGGCATCTGGTGGAGACTCAAATATTAAAGCTAGTCCCATCCAATTACTCTGTGAGAAGTGAATATTATTAGAATGCAGTATTAAGCAAGTCCTGCCGAATTAACTGAAGTACCACAAAGATAATAGCCACAAACTCCTTTGAATAAAATTAAGACAGTATCCTCAGGGCAGAAATATAAGCAATACAGAATAAAACCTACTCTATTTTCTTCATCCCTATTTAATATCTAGGACCACAGCCTGTAAGACAGGAGCCTGGAACATGTGGATCCTGGAGCTCTCTTTAGCATGAAGGTATATGATTTTACAATTCACGTTAAAAACTCTGACTAATACTTAACACAATGTATACAGACAGACGATGCTGCAGTAGGAAAGGCACCATACCACTTCATAAAATCACGTGTGGAAGCACTTGTACTGTTAAACACTATATACGTTTTTAAAGATATATATTTTAAAATAGATATTTTTCCTCAGTCTTTCTCTTAATTTCATTTTCTATAACCCTACTTGTGACATACGCTTCTTACCCTGCCTTTCCTAATCCAATGCCACAAGGGTTTCTTCCCCCCAATTTAATAGACATTTTCTTTTATAACAGTTTTAGATTTACAGAAAAGTTGCAAGCTCACACAGAGTTCCTACACACCTAGCACCCAGTTTATCTCGTTGACATGTTACAACACTCTGGTACCTGTGTCACGACAGGAAACAACATTCATGTTACAGTAACCAAACACGAAATTTTGTCTGGATTTCATTAGTTTTTCCATAATGTCCATTTTCTGACCCAGGATCCCATGTTTCAGTCAGCTGCCATGTCTCCTATGAGACAGTTTCTCAGACTCTCCTTGTTTCTGATGACCTTGACTGTTTTAGGAGTATTGGTCAGGTATTCACAGTATGTCTCTTAATTTTATCTGATGTTTTTCCCTGAGGTTACGGGATTTGGGGAGGAAGATCAAGAGGGGGGAAATGCCAATCTCATCACACTGTATCAAGGGTCAGTGTATCACCATGGACTGAAGGCTATTTATTTTAAAATTTGGCTTATAATCCTGTTACTTTGTTGCTCAAACTGTTCCAACTTTGGCCACTCTCTCAGGGTGGCTCCTGTGTCCCTTTTACATACTCTCATCACTGGTTTTCTGAGCACATGATGCTCCAGGCTCATCTTACATATTCTCTGCCATAGCCCTAGAATCAGCCACTGACCAAAGAGCCCTGGCCCCTTTGTTTTGGAAAACTGCACTGAGAAACCGAGATGGAGGCTCCTGGCGTTCTCACCGCTACCAGGGTGTCACTGCTTCTAGCTCTCTCAGTGGACGGAACTAGGAAATGTATGTGTGTGCACTAACCCAGGTACACACACGTCGAAATGTGTTTTTACTTATTTAGGGCTGAAATCTAACTTTTAAGTCAAATGCTTCTTAAAGTAATTATTTCATAACATGATGTTAGAATAAAGAAAAACATATGCTTTTAGATGACACAGGTATCATTTACATCTATCATTTTGAAAGGAAAGAAGCATTTATCTTAATATGTGATCACAACACACTTGTTTAAAGGAGGTAGGAATCTGAAAATCAGCACCTGTTGAGTATCACTGATTTCCTCTGAAAACTATAGTTTGATGACTTAAACATCTTCCTCATCTGAACTAATTCTATTTGTTTCCACTCTACGGAAATGTCAGGAAACCGTAGGGAGGGAGGGCAGTTTCACCACGAATCCGAGTATCTTTCTCCAAGCAACTTTCTATCCCCAATTGTGCATCAAGAACTGTTTTTCAGCAATATGACTGAGTTTTAAGTAAACTTTATAAATATATTAGAAAGCTCCTGGCTTTACCACTCTATATACTGGTTTTCCATCAAACACATTTGTGAACTAGCCCGTGATATTATCCCCTCTAACAATAAAAAATAATAAAAGCCCATATACCTATTGATTATAACTTAGAAACTAGGCACAGCTCTGGTTTTTAAAAATCAGGCTGAGATAACCGAGTCTACTGTTAATCTCTAAGAGACACTTCCACATTGGTAGTGAGGAGGCCTTTGGGCGTTTCAACTACCTGGGATGCTAGAAGAACTGGATCCTGATTTAATGCTGGAGCTGGATAAGGAAGTCCAGTCATAAGCCGACTCTGTCCTCTTCAAGGCTTCTTGATAGTTCATGTAGAGTTGCTTCCCGTACTAAACAGAAGGCAGTAAATCATAATCTACTCATTTTTCCTCATTTTTAGAAAGGCAGCAAGAAGTTAATACCTGATTCTGATTAATTCATTGTCACTATAAAGACTTTTTTCAGTTATTTCTACAGCAACTTTGTTATGCCTACAATTAATTTTATTTTGTTACTTAATTTAAAAGTAACTGAATAAATATCTCTTCAAGCATTATGTATAATCCTGATGTCCTTAAGATTTTTAAGATGTCCTTAAGATTTTTTTTAAGACTTTCTTTTTTGAGAGCGTTTTTAGATTCACAGCAAAATTGAGAGGAAAGTTCAGAGATTTCCCATATACATGCACAGCCCCTAAACATGCACAGCCTCTCCCATTATCAACAAGTGTACCCACTAGAATGGTACACTTGTTACAATCAATGAACCTCCGCTGACACATCATCATCTTGGTGTTGAACACTCTATGGGTTTGGACATATGTATAACATGTATCTACCACTGCAGTAACATACAGTTTGAATATTTTCACTGCCTTAAAAATCCTCTGTGTTCCACCTCTTCATTCCTCCCGTGACCCCCAAGGCAGTTTAATATTCAAGAAATTTCTTTTGTTAAGGCTGAACTCTGCTATGTAAGAATCATATAGTGCATTCTCCAAAGCCAAAATAATTCACTTTGGTGCTACATAAGCTTTACCAGCAGTATTATTTCTTGGATACCAACTATTAAAAGTTCACCCCCATCACCAAGGAAAAAAGACATTTCAAACATGAAACTTCAGCCTGCGAAAACTAGACACTGGCAAAATCATGAACATGAAACAAACCAAATAACTGTCATGACAACCAAAACCATATCATTAAATACCCATTGTTCCATTATCAAATCAAAAGAAAACCTACCTTTGCAATGCGGATACCATTGACCCACTGGTGCAGGGTCCTCACATCATCACAACAAAGGTATTTGATATACTGAGACTTCTTCTGGATCTGTGGGTGCTGCAAGATTAAAGGTAAAATCCGACTCAGTCCCCTGGAAAACTCAAGAGAAATAAACAAACTCTATCAAAACTTAAACATATCCTGACAAGTCATAGGTCATCGGAATAATGGCCAAATAATTTACACCTCTTAAACATCCATACGGCCAAACAAAATGACCTGTGAGTATTTATACAAAATAAACAAGAAAGGAAATTGTGTTAAAATTTAGGTCAAGATGTTTAAGTTAAAAAAAAAACAACAAACCTTCACTTCATGAGAATCTCCCAAATAACCTATCTACATTTCAAAGAAACAAAGTCCATTAGGTTAACAAGGTCAGAGGAATTCTTAATCTATAAGACTATAAAAAGAGAAGAGAATGTTTACTTTGAATCCACTGGAATCAGGGGATCAGAAGACCCCCAAATGAGAGTCTCTGGTAAAGCTTCCAAGCTTCTCTGGGGGTGAACACCTGGGTGGGGAATGAAGCACTGGGCACAGCACCTGCGATGCAAGGGGAGCTCACACTTAGCGCTGTTCCCTGCTGTGGACTGAGCACCACTCTGCAGGTCCCTCCACCTGCCGCACCTGCCCTCTGGCCAAGGGCATCATTCGATTTAGTCACAACTCAACGTACTTTTCAGTTGAGGCTTGGATGGGAGGTGACCGAGTTGACCTCAGCTACAAAATCCAAGTGCTAGAACAGACTTAAGGTATTTTAACTCTACTGGGACACAACTACCCTGGGAAGACAAACCCTAAATCACACTTGGTTCTGGATGTCATGATTCTTAATTACTACCTCTCTCTTCTGTTGAAAAATTTTAAAAAGACTTTATTTTATGTGGAAAAATGTTTAAATTTATGTTCAGTTATAAGAGGCTATAAAAATTCTCTGACCATATTTGTTTGTTGTGAAAAACCCATAAGATCAATAAATAAGCAATCTGAATAAATTTTCAATGCAGAAAGAAGAGATGGTCACCAATAAAAGTTATGTTATCTGCATTGTTAAAAATCAATCCCTCAGGCCTACAATGAGAGAAACGTACATCCATTTATTCTATTCATTGCTTCACAGAGCTCAGCTCCTGTGGATAAAACATTTAATACCAAAACCAACTAAGTTATTGACGGCTACAGTCAAATTCTAAACAATAAACCCTCAACAATCAGAAGCTAGCAGAACAATACCTAACAGTTTTCTCCCCTGATAATACAGGCTTCACAGCCTTCCCCTGGAACGTATCCCCTTGTCCTCGTTAAATCACATTGTAATAAAACACCACAGCAATCTTGCAAGAGCAAGACAAGTAGAGGTGTATGTGTTTTTCTATAAAAGAAGGAAGGGGGATTTTATTTCATTCACTCATGCAACCAACATTTACTGGGCAAGAACTATTTGCCAGATGCTTCAAGTAGATGGCAGACTATAGTGTGAGCAAAACAGAAGAGGCCACAGTTTGTGCAGAAGATAAAATGAGCTGACTGAAGCGAGCTTTCTTTAGTGTTGACAACCAGGGCTTAAAGCACCGTTCCCCGTCTCCTGCTGCCCTTAGGCCCTGCCTGCGGGTAGGATTCAGACATCCAAACAAACAAGGGGTTCAGGATGGTTCTTGGCCTTTATCACCGTCCTTGCCCTTCATGGTGATTTACAAACCATCCTTGACCAATTCACTTCCCTAGAGCAGGGCTACCACTTATGGGTGTTCAATTAGCAGCGGCCCTGTCACAGAGTGTGTGTGCGCTAATCATTCTGTACACAAAGGGAGTGTTTTTATCAATACATCCGAGAAAATCAAAGATTTCCTCTATCCTCTCTCCTCATCTCTCTAACCTGGGAACCTAAATAATACCCTGTTGAGTACTTTATGATTCAGTGTCTGCAGATTACTTGCTGGTTTAAAATTCATTTTAGACCTCAAAAATTCTTTTTCAACTTCCCACGTAATAAAGGCATGTCTTCTACAGCCTTTATTTTGGTCATCCAGGCTCTGCACCGATACCTCAGGAGGTAACCTGTTCTGATAATATATTGTTATTTTTTATTAAAAGTGCCAATTATTGTGCACTTAGTATATACCAGACATATGCTGAATATTTCACATATATTAGCTCATTCCATCCTCAGGAAATCCTGAGTTACATATTATTATCTCCACCATATAAGGAGGAACTGAGGCACAGAAGGATTTAGACAGCACTCAAAGTTGCTCACCAGTAAGTCAAAGAACCAGGATTTAAAACCAGGCCATCTCATGCCAGGGCTCAGGTTCTTAGTTATTATATCATACTACTGCCTTATTACGGGTGACATCTTCTAAATCTGCAGCCTCAGTCCTCTTTCTTCCACAATATTATTCCCCCACTTTAAAAAATCACATGAGAGCTAAGAGTGAGTATGAAGGAGACATCCTCTGCTCAAAACTAAAAGCTCAACATTTAGATTCTTAAAGAGGCCAAAGAGAATAACAGGCAGACCTTGTTTTATTGCACTTTGCTTTTTTACGCTTTGCAGAAATAGTGTTTTTTTAAAAACTGAAGGTTTGGGGCAACCCTACATCAAGCAAGGCTATCAATGCTATTAATCCTAACTGTTTTTTCCTTCCCACCTAACATATTAAAATAAATTACTTTGCCTCATTTCTTAAGGAGTGAAAATTTAGACCTGCCTAAGCTGAGCTCTATTCCAACAACCGCTATGGTATATATATTTTAAAAACACAAGTCTCCTGTAAGAAGCTTAGTTATACATGCATACGTGTACCCCAAGTGTGTACCTCTTTTAGATAATATATCAACATGTATCCTATTTATTCTTATATTGTCAAATTTCATGAATAAGCTCTTCCTCATTACTATTTTTATTATTACTTTTAAAAAAATTGATTACTAAATGACGTGTTTTATTACTTCCTACAAGTGCGTATATATTTCCTGTATCCAGCAATTCACTAGAAGTACTCAGAAGTACTTAGTCATTATAGCCCAAAGCTGACAAAAGGGATCAGGCCCTACAAATAATTACACCTGCATTTGCATAGACCTTGTGGGGCAGCATTTTTTGGTGTCATTTGTTTGTCAAAACTCATATGCTCAAGAATTAAAATACTTTATACAGACAAAATCTAGTGCAGACTTACAGGAAAAAAAAGACATGTCTTAAATACGAATAGTTGTGTGGTCTCAGGCAAACTGAACCTCCAAATCTCATTTTCCATACCCGGAAAAGGGGGATTCTAGAACAGATGTGTGAGATTGGTGTGCACCGTGCTTTGAGTGCCACGCCTGCCACCCCAGAGTTCTTCAATAAATGGTGGCCATTATTTTTACTATTATGTTAGATATTTCAATGCACTAAATACTTCCAGGTATAAACAGGTAGACAATATAAATATATGAATTTAGCTTAACCTACTTTACTAAAAGCAAATATGATGCACACAAATCTTTATATATATTATATAAAAACATACGAACAAAACACCCTTGGAACAAAAAATATTCTTAACCTAAGAATTCTGTGAGCTGCAAAAGGGATCAGAGTGGTAGTCAGTGTTCCTGCTTACTTCTGGCTTTAATAAATACCGACAGCTGCTTTCCCCACAGGTATCCCCTCCCCACTACCTCAATTTGTTGGGATGTCTACCCCTCACCCCAGAGAGTGAATCTGACTAGTGGAAGGCACACATGGTGGCTTTGTTCCCTGCCAGTGATTGGTGTAAGAGTGGGCATGTAGTCCAGGCCAGTGACCCACATGGAGGGCTGCTGGTAGCTCCTGGGAAATATTTCGTTCCTCTTACAAAAAGACAAGTACAAGGAGAAACAGTCCCTCTTCCTCAGCAGGATTTTGCTGGGTCTACATGCAGTGGCCATTCATGTCAGAGGTGAGTTGGCCTGAGAATAAGCTGACATGAAGAAGATGGAACAGGGGAAGACAGAAAGAATTTGGGATCTCATTGACAACCTTGTGCCATTAAAAGAACCAATTCTTACTGTCTCTGTGTTATGAGACCCCCCTCCCCACATAACTGTGACTTATATTGGTATTTACCTTATAAGAAATTAAAGCTGAGAAAAAGTTATAAGTATAAGAATATACAAATACAGATTCCAACTACCCAGGGGAGCAAAGATAACATCTCAGAAAACTCCATTATACATTTGTGAGAGAATGAGAGTGTAACAGACAATAATATCTTGGCATTATTAGAAGAGTAACTTCAACATCATAGATCCTTGACAGGGTCTCAGGGACTCCAGGGGGCCCTGGAACCACATTTTGAAAACTGCTGGATTAAGCTACTTTATTTTGACTTAAAGAAAATTATTTGCTGCTATAATCTAAATGATATAGTGGTATTCTTCAAGACAGGTTATTTAATAAAGGGTTGCAATTACATACACCTAATTTTATCAAAGCAATCAAAATTCTATCCCAAAACTCTAAACAAACACCACCTCCCCAAACCCAACTGACAATTCTCAGAGAAAAGCAAAATAAAACGATGACATAAATAAACATATAAAACCTATGTAGATACCAACGGTATACTGAAATGGGGCCAGTGAGAAAAACTTAATCATCTCCATAATTATCCTGAATGTTTCAATGTTACCTTTCCTAATGTTCCAACAGATCACTAAAAATTCACTAAAAATGTCAGTTCTCAAAAGTACAGATATGATCAGTGTAAAAAACACAAGAGTTTGGATAAAGGGAAGAAAATCACTAAAAACAGCCCAGAGGGGTCCTAACACATGCGTGGACTACCAGGGCTATGATTCAGAAAAGAGAGACAAGAATCACTTCTGGACCAGATGAGAGCTAGTCCACTTTGAACGTGGGCACAGTGCCCTCTGATGGTCAGCTCAGTTAGCACAGGAAAAGAACTAAAACACACAAAATACCTGTTTTCCCACATCTGGCTATGATTTAAGCTTTCCTAAAATAAGCCTACGATTAACTGAAAGTCTCAAATTTATAATCTAATCCACTTTATATATGACTCAAAGCTTATAATCCAGTATCCATTTCTTAGTATCATCAATCTAATCAGGGCTACTTAGCTAAGGTCAGCTGCGGGATAGCACATGCTTCTTTTCCTTACCATCCTTCACCATTCCTTCAAAAACCTACAGAAAAAGCAAAAATAATATACTTGATGGAGATCACTATTCTGTGATGTCCAATAACCTGCTCTATGACTAATATCAATTAAAATTCCCAAAAAGAGACACATGTTTACCTTGAGCACCAGACAATAGTCAGTAGGTGCTTTGTATTTGTTCCGATAGTCCTGTCCATAATAAACATTGACGTGATCCAGCTGGAGAAAACACACGAGATCCCGAGATACCTAAAATAAAATGCCCGTAACACTGAATTAACAACAATGTGTGAACATGCAAATATCACTAGTAACAGCTTCTACTTGAAAATCGAACTTTACCAAGTAGAAATTATTGCTATTTTGCAGAAGACAAGACAGTGAGATTCTCTGTAAATGTTTCTTCTTTCACCCATTAGGCAACAAAAAAGGCAGTCTATTTCATACTGTCTTGCCATTCATAATGAACAATGACTTGCTTGGAATGGGTGGAGTTTTTAAGAGCTTTAAATACAGTACAGTATATTAAACACAAGACAATATACAGAGCTCTCTGGAAAGAATAAGAGATACGTAGTTCAGTGCCTGTAGTGCATATTTCAAGTACAGCAATTCTCAAGTCAGGGTTTCCTCACCAGTTAAATATGGGCGACAATGTGTACCTCTCAGGGTGGTGGAAAAGACTGGATGAGGTGATACTGTAAAGAGCTTCAACAGTGCTGGCTGGGCCCCCAGTAAGCACAGAAGTGACAGCTACCACAGGGGCCCTTGTCAGAAGACATTACCCAAGCAAGACTGAAACGCCTGTAATCCCAGAAAGCTGTTCTCCCAAAACAGTAACAAGCAAAAACAACTCTGGCAGAAGGGCCAAAATAATAAAAAAAAAAAAAGCCTGATTTCAAACTTGCCAGAAGAATTGAGATGGGCCCAACTAATGATCAGAGAGTGAACATTTTCAGGTTTCCTCTTCCTTGTAAGAGATCAATCAACAAACAATATGTGTGCCCTACATGAGTTGAAACAAATCAGAGCCTGGAGCACCCTGTCCGCACGCTCACTACAAATTAAAATCAATCAGCATAATGAGGAAGCTCAAAACCAACAGAGGGTCACATGCACCTTTGTTTTTCCTTTAGGGACATAGTAGATACCAGATGCTCGCAAGAGAAAATAACGCTTTTTCCAGGACTTCTTGCCATCATCTTTCAACCAAAGGACTCCCTCAATTTCTGGTACAGTTACAGAACTTCCACAAAAACACTCCTAAAATAAAAAGATGATTTGGAAAGACATGATCTTTGAGTTCTCAGAACAAAGTTATATTTACCCCTGTGAAATGCATGACATTGCGATTAAACCAAAAGGCCTTTGTATAAAAACCATGTTGCTAATTTTACTTCAATTAGAACTTTCCACTCTAGGGGGAAGGGTATAGCTCAATGGTAGAGCGCATTCCTAGCGTGCCCAAGGTCCTGGGTTCAATCCCCAGTACCTCCACTAAAATAAATAAATAAACCTAATTACCTCCCCCCGCCAAACATAAAAACAAAAACAAAAGCAGAACTTTCTACTCTAAACATAACATGGCTTTATTTTGGAACAACTATGGTAATCTCTGTGAACTTTTACCTGACATTGTTTTGAAGAAACTAAGTTGAAATGTGAACTGAGTTGCATATAACAGTACTTAAACGCATCTGTAAACAGCATAGTTACAGTAAATTTAATGAAAGTGTCAGAGCTCACATAAGCATTAGATTTTTTCTTCAAATTAACAACACATTTAGATTAGCTGTCACACTAAGTAGGAATATATTTTAAAAGAAAGCAACATGCTAAATGAATGATTACACTGTTACAATTTAGAAACTATCAATTTATATGATTTTAAAACAAAAGGACATTTATTTTTAAAATATTTAATACTGGGTTGAAAGGAATGTAAACAAACTCAAAATTTTGGATTCTAATGCCTATACTTAGATAAAAATTTAATTAAAAAATCAATCATGTATTTGGTTAAAGAAAAGTAGAACCCCCTCACTAAACATGAACACATGAAATGAATTAACTTCTCTCTCCCCAAAATTCAGAAAAATCAGGAATTATACAGAGCAGTTTTCTTAATTACAGCTAGCATCACTATGAAAGCTGAGGGCTGATCTTCATCTTCCTAAGAGCCTTGTTGCTAAGTAAGTTTATTTAGGTTTTCAAACATATTAACTTCTTTGGCTTGGTTCTGTAAAATCAGCAAAAGGCAAAAATTCAATTATGTTTAAATTTGTTTTATTGCTCTTTAAAATAAGGAGATACATATATTTTGAAAATAACCATTATGATTTTAAAAATTATTTGAGTTATTTAAGGCTAAAGCGTGAAATATTTTGTAAACAGCTAACTATATTCAAATTTCTCCCTGGGTAAGCGGATGAAACGGCGCAATCACATCCTTCATTGGCCAGCCTTTTTTCCCACTTGTCAGCTACTACAAGCTCCTAACTCCTTTTAGTCCACTAGTATACAGCTTGGCAAAATAGCAACATACTTGACATCAAAAAAGGGGCTTAAGACTTTAGTAGTATAACATGCAGGAAAGGGACAGAGGGAAGGCAAGAGTCATACCTCCAACAGCACTTCTTTGTTTCTATCTGCCATCTCAGCTGTTTCCTTTTTCCCCAGAAGATAATTCTGGAAAAATGAATAAATCAAAGTCAAAGGATAAACCCACTGTACTATTCCCTTGGCACAGGTGCATATATGATTTCTTCTAGAGACACAGCAACTCTGTGTCAACTTCTGCCTGTGTAGAGTGCAGGGAAGTCCCTTTGAAAAGCAACTTGTTCATGGCATCTTCACAGAGATGCTTAACCACTGGCCTCCTCCTTAGTTTATCCATTTATCCTTAATTATTCCATAAACCGCACTCCCCAAATCCTGAGGTGATACTGCATGTGGCAGCTAGCAAATGTTTTGGTGTATCTAATGAAAGCTACACTTACAGGACCTGAAAGGTTTACAAATGATTAAGTACAACAAGTAAGGCAAATTTCCTTAAAATATGCTGAGCTTAACTGATCCAGATGCAGAGAATTTACTATGTTCTCGCTTTTAAAGAAGAAGTCCCAAATTCTCTGATACTACTGTGATCTCATTTGCTTGACTCAACTTAAATCTGAATTCTAATTAATAGCCTTCGGAAAAATCTCTTCACAATCATCCATAAAAAGATCTGTTGGTATTTCCAAATGTGTATTCTTCATTAAAATATATCCAGGAAAGATGTGTCACTATTCAGCCATCTGAAGGATATCTATTCAATACCTTTAACTACTACTATTTTTCCTCATTACTACTTTTTAGAGTGGGGTTGTTCTGGCTCATTTACTGGTTTTTATAAATATTTGGGTATAGGAAGGATTAACTCAAACATTATTTTGGAATAAGCAAAGATACCAAATAAATCAAGGTAACATACATTAGAATGTGGAACCATTTATAATCAAGGTTATTGGGATTTTCACAAAAATAACTCAAAAAAGAAATCATAGAGTCATTTGGATAAATGACAAAAGTAGAGAAACTTAAATATGCAAGTACTTTTCTTTGATGGATGAGAAACTCACCAAATAAATTGCTGGGTTCAAAACAGCTCTCTCTGAATTAGGAACAGAAACCTGGTAACCCCCCTGGAGGTGATCCTGCTTCCCCACCTGGCTCTGTGGGACTGGGAACCTCTCTGAGGCCTGACACCTGGGTCCCAGCAGACTTTCCGTCTCAGCATTAGTGAATGCTGAGATTCTGCAGCCACAATGCTCCAACTGGGTGGCTGCCAGTCTTTTAACTCTATTAACTCAGCAGTGACAGAATTATATAATATAAACATATAAAATTATGTAATATAAACATTTAAAAATCCTGACCTCTGTAAGCTACAGTCTCACCTGTGGGTTTTTGAAAAGTGCATATTTTTCTATTCGCTCCATAAATATAAGCTTGTTTTGACTATCTCTTGTCCAGTTAAGAAGATTTTCCACCAAGTTTTCATGGTCTTCAAAGATTCTCTCTGTCCGCAAATAAAATATCAGTATTCTGTTAGTATTGATCAGAATTGCATAAAAGACATGAAACCTCGTGAAGTAATTCACAGCAGAACCAAAGACTTTTAACTGACAGTACAGCCCTTAGTCCTTAGAGATTACCTGGTTTCCTTCTATTTTCAAATAAGGAAATACTACGTCCTAGTGGTGTTAAGTGACTTCAGCAAGGTCACACAGCTGCTACATGGAAGAATTAGACCAGAATCTAGGTCTTTTGACTTCAGCATCTTCTTCAGCCTTCAGCTTTTTCCCATCTTACCCTTAACCCCAACATGTTAGCTGCATTTCATAAATTCTGGTATTAAGTACTCCCAACAGTATTCATTTCTTGTCATTTAAAAAATTTCCAAGATGATTTCTTTGATCCATGAGTTCTGTTTAATTTTAAACAAAGATGTATCTTCTGATTTCTAAATTAGGAATCAAAGAACATGTCCAATATACTGAACATACGTTCAATGAACATATTCTAAAGATTAGTTTTTTGAAATTTCTCATGAGCTGCTGATGGCCTTACACTGGAATCACTTTTTGGAAATATTCCATTTCTGCCTGAAAAGAATGTATACTTTCCTGTTATCAGTGTTCTAAATATTTCTATATTCATTTTTGCTTGCTTGATTATACTGATCACTATAAAGGTTCTTAGGTGAAAAGATTCTACTATGAAGGCTGGCTTGTGAATTTCTCTTGGTAGTTCTGTCAACTTTTGCTTTATACATTTTAATGCTACTATTAGATAAAATTTAGAATGATTATATCTTCCTAGTGAAGATGTGTGGTTCTCTTTATCTCTAGTAATGCATTTTGCTTAAAATCTGTTTTGTCTGATATTAACATAGTTAATACTATCTTTCTTTTGGTTAGTGTCTTTCAGCATTCCTTTTACTTTCAACTTGGGTCTTTAGGTAAAAGGTTTTTTTTTGTAAACAGCAAACAGTTGCATTTTGTATATTCATCCTTTATAATTATCTTTGCTGTTTAATTGAATGATTCAAATTTGTCATAGTTTGTTTCCATCATCTTGTTTTGGGCTCTTAGTAGTTCCTTGTTTTCTTTTATTCATTCAACAAGTACTGAATGACTACATATTATATTTGAATCACTGTGATTAAATGATAGTTATTTAAGACATTATAGTCAATTATATAAAGGCAATAGAGAAATATTACATATATGAATTTTTTAACCTATGGCCATGGAAATATTCCAAAAACTAGCATCCAAACATTTTCTGCATATGATGATGCTACCTCTGAACTCAAACCTTTCTAATTCTCTACGAATAGTTACAGGTAAGTATTATTAGAATACATGTTTATATATGTTAACAAACTAACTTATGGCTTGGTTTTGGGGGATGTGTATGTGCCTTCTGAGAGAAAAGGGTTAATAATTAAATTTTTATTTCTCTGGAGACTGCTGTGAAAAATTTAAAGATATGATAAGGTAGTATAATGCAACTACATTTTTAAAACAAAATAGCAAGTTGAAACTGGTTTCTGATTCAGTAAAGTCTAACAAAATAATTACTGCAAGGTTTCTGTAATTACAGCTAACATTACAAAACCAAAAGTTTTTAAACAAGTCAAAGGTGGTATAAAAAATAAGGAATTTTCAAAATTAACAAACACCATACCAAACTACAAAACATAGGAAACTAAGACTTAGTACATCTAGCAAAAAATAAGATGTGCTTTACGGTTCCCCTTTATGTGCTTTATGTTTACGTCAAATGTTGGTTTAAAGACTTCAGTACAAATGTGAATAATGGTCTTCAGTAAACGTGTCAATATACACAGTTCTTATTTGAAGGGAAAAAGTATTTTGTTACCTTAAAAACAGTAACAACAACCTTTGTTCTGGCCATAGGAAAATCTAAAGTGAACTGGAACTGATACTGTATTCAAAGAAATCTCAAAATACATATATATAAGATGTCTCAAGTTGCTTTTATCAACATGAAACTGCTGAAATTACATAGAAATGGAAAAGTAATTATAACAATGATATTACTAACCCATTTGTAACTCAGAGACAGTCTCCACCAGCGACCAGTCTAAACTAAAACCGCAGTGGGATTTGTCCATCAGGTTATCCAGCACTTGTCTCACTGTCTGCCTCTCGTCCACCATCATTGTTTTAGAACTGTCGTCAGACATGTGAACTCTAATCACCAGCTATAACAGGTAAAAAAGGAAATTAATACAGACCAAAACACAGGCATTCTAGAGATTTCTTCCAATACTGAGTAATGTTCTTAGTAATGTCCTTAGGTAAATATAAATTAAAACATAAATAATGACTTTATTATGTAAGAAAAATATTCTAAAATTAGGTTTTAAATAACCTAACTAAACAAATTTAAAGCATTTTTAAAATTAAAATACCAAGTAAGATTATAATAATAAGACTATTCTGTTTTACTCTTTCAGGAGAATTTAAAACCAGAAAATTAATTCTTTTATACTGCATTTTATCCACAAAAAATACATGTGAAAAACATATTAGAAAAAAATACCCCTCTATAGCGTTCTATATCTTAGAAGTACATTATACAAACAAGGCAATTCTTTATAAATTTATAAAAGCTGATAAAAATCTCAAACCAGGAAAAAGCCCAAATATCACCTTTTTCACTTGTGCCTCTTTAATCTTCTCTAGCGCAACTCTGATCTTCTCAGCTTTCAATTTCGCTGCCTGTTCTTCCTGTGAACACAAAGCACTTTAGATAAACCAAAGCTAAAATAATGGGAATTTTTTGAGAAGTCTTTTTATCCTTAAGATGCTGCTAGCATTGAATTTCAGTAAGACTATAACTTCACACACTTATACAGAGCACATTTAAAAAATAACCCTGTTCACAAAAGTAAAAGCAGACATATTATAAAGGAATATTTTTTTTAGATGCACACTTGAAGATTGCTTATAAGACTAGATTTTCATATTCTAGTGATGTAGTAAATTAATTTGATTTAATTTTGATTTTATTCAATAGTTTGATTCTGTCAATCTGAAGCAGATGAATTGCAGGGTTTCAGGACAGGGGAAACATGAGGATTTAATGGGCTATCTGTGGGCCTGCCAGTGACTTTGAATTTATACCCTCTCCAAAGTATGGGCAATCTTTTGCATAGTAATGTTTTGTGCTGTTACACTGAAAAATGTATCATCATCATAAAAATAGCACAAGACAGTATCATTTTATTTCCTTGAAACCATATAAAAATACTTAATAGAAAATGTAGGTATGTTCTCATAAATATACCAATACAAATAAATAGAGGTACATTAACCTACATTCTAGGTTTAACTCTGAGTTGGAAAAAAAAAATCACACAATATAATCAATGTCTCATATCACTAAACTCAATTTTGTTTTTACTAGTTCATGGATAAATTTTTAAAATACTAAATATAATTTTCCAAATATTTATAGTAATTTCTACTTTATACAATTTAGATGATAAGTACTGATAAAACTGTACTTAAAACATCTGCCTATTTTCTCCTCAAATAACATACAGTGCTGTAATACCGGTACTTACTTGTACTTTCCAGCAATAGGCCATAGTACACTGTAGCATTAATCTCCAGTTGAAAAAAACTCATGTAAGTAAACCTCTGCTTATAGATAAAGGATTACTTTCTAATTCGAAGCTTTTGATTACTCTAGAAAACATCTAAAAGAACATAAAATGCTATATTATATATTCCTTTATTTAATATGACTTTTAAAAGAGAGAGAAACCTAATTATATTAGCCAAACTTTATCTGCTCTAGATTGTGATTAAAAACCACAATCCATGTGTTATTCTTTATTAAAAAGCTATAATTTCCAGGGCAAAAAACCAAAAACTCAATTCATTTAATAGCTTATTTCCTGTTCTCCTAAATTCTGTTGGCTTTCTTATTTCTGAACTGCTTCTCTCCATTTTATACCCTAGGCTGTCTCCCCTCATTTCAAGCTTAGTATTTACTACTCTGTGGAACAGAGAAAAAAAACTGTGGTTAGGGAAGACAGTGGGCTTGTTTGCCAGAAATCTGATCCATTTCAATGAAAGCAGTCAGTGAATTAACATAATAAGGGAGGTCTGGAAATACTATCTGTAACCCCAATTAGACAGAGAACAAAGAACTGCATTTTAACAATGGAGAGGGGTAAGATAAAACTTGACTATGAGACTATTATATATTCCTTTGATTAAAAGATTAAATCATCCTATCTTCCCCTTTATGCAAATACAGACTACATTACAGAATTTTTATAATAAAATATACTGACTGTATATTTTAACATAGGATACTTTTTCTTTTCTTTTTAAAGCAATCTATAAAATGAGAGAACTAAACTCATTAATATTCTGTTATTAGAATTATGTGTCTTAGAGAAACAAAATCATTATTAGCTAAATCACGAAACCCTGTTATGCGTTTCTGGTGAGTAGAGACTCCTCTATAAAGGAATTTTAAACACCAGCGTTTTCCAGTGCTTTTGTGAAATCAGTTATTTGACAATTTTTTTGGAAAAGAAAGAGGGAAGCAGAAGTTTTTATGAATGTTTTCTCAAGGGGATAATGATGGTATGTTCTCCATGGGTCATTTTCCATATCCTTAAATTGGTATGAACGGCTGCTATAAAGAAGAAAAACTAATAACCAAGGCATATTTTCAAGTTTCACTTCTTATTTCTGAAAAGCAAATTTAAATCGCAAAGTCTGATGATGAAAAACTGACAGAATCAGTGCTTTTTCTATCTGGAATATAAACATGAACTTCTAAAAGGCCAAATTCTTTTAAGATATTTTAATTAACCTACAGAAGTTAAAGAAAAAGTTTAAAAGATGTCCTCAAAGCCTCAAAATGTCTTTAAAAAACATAAAAAGAATATTTAAGAGGATGACAAGACAAGCCATAGACTAGGAGAAAATATTTGTAAAATATATATCAGATATATCTGATAAAGGACTATTATCCAAAATTTGTAACAACAACAACAACAACGAACTCAAGAAAATGAACAACCCAATTTAAAAATTGGGCAAAAAACCTGAATAGAACTCACCAAAAAGATTTCACAGATGGCAAATAGCCTGTGAAAAGATGCTCAATATCATATGTCATTAGGGAACTGCAAATTAAAACAACCATGTACCACTACACGCATTTTAGAATGGCCAAAATCCAAAATACTGAAAACACCAAATGCTGGTGAGGTCGTGGAGCAACAGGGACTCTCATTCATTACTAGTGGGAATTCAATGTGGTACAGCCACTTTGGAAGACAGCTTGATGGTTTCTTATGAAACTAAACATGTTCTTACATTACAATCCAGTAATAATGTTCCTTAATATCTACCCAAATGAGCTGAAAACTTACCTCCACCCGAAAACCTGCACACTGATGCTTACAGCAGCTTTACAACTGCCAAAACTTGGAAGAAACCAAGATATTATTCAGCAGGCAAATGGATAAACTGTACTACATCCCGACCATGGAATACTATTCATTGCTAAAAAAGAAATGCCATGAAATGACAAGAAATAAACTTAAATGCAGATTACTAAGTGAAAGAAGCCAATAATAAACTCTTCCTCAGAAAGTTTGATTTTTAGCTACCATATTTAAGCCAGAATCATCTCTTTTAACCATAACCACCAAAGAAAGGAAGAAATTGTTTTAAGCTCAGAGTGTTGTGCAATATTGGAAAGGTCAATAAATCTTTGCTTTTGTGTTTAGATTATATACTTAGAAGACATCTAAAAGTTTTTATTTATTTAGGCAATGCAAAATCTGTGGTCAAAGTCTGCAACCCAAGTCTAATACAAAGAACAAGCTTTGTTTGTCTCATATTCTCTCCTGTTTGTTAAAGTTGACAAACTCAGGCCTTAAGTTTTCTGCCCCTTATCTTTGGACTATCCTTTCACGTTGTTTGTCCCACAACCATCCTAAACATAAGCAAAAGATACCTCACACATACAACAACTTAACTCTCTCTCCTACCCCTTTCCTAAAAAGAGAAGAGACAATCCACTTTCTACCTGAAAAACTCCTGTGTGGCTATCAATAACCATCAAATGCCAAGCCTCCTCAAATTTACATAAAGGACAAAAACTCAGTGAAGATCTTATGATTAAATGAAAGCCAATGCTGTGGTTACAAAGTGTTACAGCACTCTCTTCAGTGTAAAAATTAGAATACTTACAGAAATTGTTACAGTTGCAAAGAAGTGGCTAGTGAATTCCTTCAACTAAGAAATTATTAAGGCTTTGTGGGTTCAGAACAAATCAGGCTGAAATTCAGGGGCTGAGGAGTAGTTCGTAGTTTCTTCAAGATCGCGTTTATTTCACAGATTACAGCAACAATAATAAAGTTATATAAGTTAAATGATCCAAAGAAAACTTAAGAGCGATAATTTAATGCCCATTAAATGCTCTATAAAACTGCTTAGAGCCAAAATAATAATAGCAACAACTAGTTTACTCCCCCCACCCCAAAGAAATCATGAAATTGATACTCTCACTAACATTAACTGAACACCTACTTGCCATACACTAGGAGGCATGTTACACATGCTATCTCATTTAATTCTCAATAATGCAGGCTAGCACTATTATATCCACTGTACTGATTAAGACCCAGAAAGACTTACCTAAGAGGCAATTATCAAATGACTAACTACTTGCTTTTTCCACTATAATGTCACAGTCCCTTCTGTCCTTAAGGGTTATTGCATAAACTTTTGGGATAACAGTAAATAAAAACAGCTTTGTCAAAAATAAAAGGCTTTATAACAACATTTTTACAACTTCTCTGAAGCAAAGAAAATGGTGGTGAACGTTACAGCAGTCCTTGAAACCTTGATGGTTACTAGAGGACCATTCTTTTACATGACAGATGTGTATTGAGCTTTGTGTTTGAATGCAAGGGATACAGAGTTCCTGCTTTCATGGAGTTTCATTTAACAAGAGACAAGAAAGAAATAGATATGTGATAAATCAGTGGTAAATTCTGTGGGAAAAAATAAAGCAGGTTAAGGGAGTAAAGAATGACAAAGATGCAGTATTTGATCAGGAGGTCAGGGAAAGTCTTCAGAATGGTACCCATAGATTTAAGGACATCAGATCAGCAATGTGTCCTTTGCCTACTGCTCCCATTTATGGTAAAATAGTCCTGTGTTGGCACTAATGCTGCTCCTACAAGAAACTGGTCAGCATTTTTTTTTTGCACAGGGTCCTGGCTCAGAACTGTATATGGGGTAGTTATTTCATTAACAGTGGTATAGTGACAATTGGATTGGTGATGAAAAACAAAAACAAAAAAACCCCAAGAATTCCTTTTGCACCCTTGACCTAAAAGCAGTGTTACTGCATTCATTCTATTGTGTACTTACTACCAGGTATTACAAAGTCCTACTGGAAAAGGGCAGATCTGAGGTAGGTCAGTAACTGGGACACCATGCTTTTTGGGTAAGGGGAACCAGACTGCCACACAGGTTGTATGGAAGAAGTATAAGCTCAGTTTAGCTTCAAAACAGCTGTGTGCTCTGGTGCAAAGGGCACTGACATCGAGAGGCCCCTGTGTCTCTGGTTATTTAGGAATTTCTGCCACCTTGTCCTTGACTCATCCCTCATTCCACCCTAACTGTTTAGGTTCTATGCTACAGAATCACTTTCCTAATCAAATTTCTGGTTGTATTTAAGCGGGGCAGTATACAGAGGTAGCTAGAGCCAGATGTTGGCTACATACGCCAGTTATGCCACCACTCGGGTGAAGGGAGAAGATATGATCCTAGCAGTGACGGCTCTCACCCTGCAGGCAGCATCAGCATCTCTGGGCAGAGGGAGATGAGAAGCTACTGACTGCATTTATCCCAAACTTGCGAACAACTACTCTCCTTGTGGTAGGAGCTCTGTTCTGTTCACTGCCCTATCTCCAGGGTTGTAAACAGGGTCTGGCATATAATAGGTATTCAGTAAATATTTGCTGAATGAATGAAGTTTTTCTCTTCAATAGTTTCCCACTGCATTTAGAAAAAAAAAATACAGACTTCTTAGCATGCCTTGAGTGATCTGGTTCCTGCCTACCTCTCCAAACCCAAATCAAGACACTCATATCTTCATTCATTTACTGTGGCTCCAGCAACATAGTCTTTCTTCCACTTCTCAAACACACCAAGCTCTTTTCTTCCTGAGCCTCTCTACTTAGAACACTTGCCGTCACCCTCAAGTTGGCTTCTTTTCAACCTCCACACTTTAGATTAAATGTCACCTCCTTAGAAGGGCCTTTTCTCATCTCACCGTCTAAAGGAAATATAGCTCTAATCCTCGCCCCAGTATTCTGTATCACTTAACTTGTTTCCTTCAGAGCACTTAACATGATTTAGAATATGTTTACATGCTTGTTTATAAAGTTTTTAAAATCTACCTTCTTAAGTGGATTGTGAGGTGCTGAGGGCAGGGAAGTCTATTTTACATTATATCCCAACACCTAACACAGTATATGACTCAACAAATATCTGCTGAATAAACAGGCAATGGAAATGGTACAATGTTACACTTCATCTGAGAGCAGTGTACAAAATGGACTGAAGGAGGGTCAGGCATGAGTGTAGTGGCTCTAATGAGACATAAGAGGCCATTTTAGGGTGGTGGCCATGCAAAAGAGATGGATGGGTAAACTCAATCAATCCTCCAAATTACGACAAGCTTACAAAAGCTTTGAGATAGATAATAAGTGAGAAAAAGAATGGTGCCAAGGCGGGAAAGGGGCTTGAACCTGGGTAACTGGGAGAATGTCAGCATTCTGAACAGAAACAGAAGTGTCAAAAGAAGATAGACAGATACAAATTGGGAGGCCCGAGGGAGCGTGTGGCTAAGGAAGCTAAAGACCTGCAGAACTGGAGGTGCCGGTAACCTTCCAGGAAATGTCTGACAGTGATCTGCAAGTGAGCTGCTCTCAGGGAGAGAGATCTGATCTAGAACAGAGATCCTAGTTGAAGCTGTGAGTGTGGATTCCAGGGAGAGTATTAACAGAGAAGGAAGAGCTAAGAAAAAGGAAAGAACTTTGCTATGGTTATAAAGTAAATGGCTATTACCTGCTCAGATTTCTACATTTCCCTGATCTTTAAGGTGCTTCTACCATATTCCTAGGTCCCCTCTGAGGACAGAAACTCAAGCAAGAGAAAGAGGTTCACTGCTGACTCTTGGGTCTTCTCTCTGAGGTGCTACTCAGGGAGATTTTAATTTTAGCCTTACCATCTTCTTTCACAAGTTTGTAAGGTGAAAAAGAAATAATTTTTTTTAAAGAGAACCTCAGATACAATAATAACAACTTAGAGACAGTAACCATAATTACTTTGTACATTCTTCAGGGACTATAACCAAGCCTGACATGCTTGAATTTAACATTAAATAAAATAACGAAATAAAAACATGACTTTAAAAGAGGTGGAAAGCTATCCAGCTTCCCTATTCTGTTATTCCATAGTTAATGATGACAACGGCTAAATGATTTTAAATGTTGTAAAACACCAGCCCAATGAAAATCCAGCTGGACCCATTCAAACCATTCTGAAGGCAGAGAACTGAGAAATTTAAATTGCAGTCTTCTCTTCCAATTTGATTAAACTAATATAAAGTAAGATTGTTATAAAAATAAACATTTAATTAAATGAGGTGTTGATAACATAAACAGGAATCAGAAAACAAAGTTTGTTAAGGAAACTCACAGCATGGATGGCCACTAGTGGTAAAAGTTAAAAGTAAAGCAATGGTTTTTAGACTTTAAAATGAAATACAATGTTAAACTAGAAAAAGTGCAACATACTTGAGGAGACTGCCAAGTATTTACAGAAGTTAAAAACTAGTGAAAAATTACTGAAAATATTTTCTACTCTCAATATTTTCTGATAGTCATTAAAATCAGTAAATAATTACCTTCTGTGGGAGAAAAAATGCCTCTATTAAGGACAAAGGTACCAAAATAAGAAAGCACAATCTGAGAAATTTGAGAGCACAATCAAAAACAGAAATTACAATCTACCTACAAGACAATAAATATTTACATGCAGGTGGAAGAAGAAGTATCACCTTGGTCAGCAAATGGGAAGGTTTTCCTGCAATGTTTCTCAGAAGAAGGGAGGTTTCCCTGTCCAGATAGGAGTGCTTGTGCAGAAAAAGAGAAAAACAAAAAAGGCAACAGAAGTCAGTGGAGGTTTCATGTGTTTAAAATATAAAGTAGACAAAGCAAGAATGATTCTCTATCATTAATCTCCTATCTTATTTCTAAACTCATTGAAATGTTTTCAAATCAAAAAAAAAAGAAAGAAAGAAAGAAAGAAAGAAAGAAAAAAAAAGACGAAAAGGAGGGGAGGCAAAGACACCATCTATGCCAGTAGGCGCTCCCTAGCCCACTCTTGCTGATCCCTCACTGGGAAAATGTCACACACTGCAAAGATCACAGAGCAGTTTGTCTTCTAGGGCAGTGCTTCTGAGTGCTGTGCATACAGCACAAACACACAGGTGTTAAACTAACCACATTCGTTCCTCTTGTTAAAGCCTACACAAGATCTATATAGCTTTAAATAGTATATTCTTATAGGAAAAAAAAAACCTACCTCACTTTTTAAACTTCTGCAAATATTTCTGACCAAATCAATGACAGCCACAGCAAGAGGAAAAATGTCCATACATATTTTGCCTAATGGATATCACTTGTATTCAGTAAAATTTTAAGTCACTTACTATATAAGAATACTGTTGCTCACTAAAAGACTTCTACAGCAAATGAATGATATAAACAAAACATTACGAAATGTTTTCCCTTAAATTGGTTAAATTAATTCAAACAATTAGTATATTTTCATAAAAATTATTTGTGAATAACCTAGTCCTAACCCTCCTTTTCCTCCTTAAAAACTTTTTAGTAATGCGTTGTAAGTTTATGCAACTGTATGTATTTAAACTCATATAGTATAAATTGTAGCTGTTTTGATACATAATTCAGACTTGCCTGTCCCTAAATAATTCTAAGTCAGTATTTATTTTTTTTAATGCTATGTGGTTACTGACCACCATTTAAAACAATGCATGGCACAGCTGGAATTATAGAAAATGTTCCATATTACTATATTTTATAAATCCAAGTGTGTATCAAATTGTTCTTGAGAAACAAAATTTTTTCAAAGAAACTTATGTAAAAAATACTAGAGTAGCACCTACTTTCATAAAGTTCATTGTCACAGATAATAAAACACTACTGCAAGACTAGAAACGCTGTCACAGAAAATAATATTAACTTAATCTTTGCTTATGTCTGCACTATTTTGAGTTGCGGAGTTTGCTATATTGTATTTCCTTGCTTGTATTTTTTAAGCTTTGTTTTAGTTTAAGTTGAATCTTAACGAGCATAAATGCCCCTTTCACCCACTCCAGGAGGGGGAGGGAGGGGAGGGAAACCTAAGGTTTAAAACAAAAATTGGACATATTTATCAAGAGTAGGACAAACAAGGTCAAACAATAACAAGAACAGAGAAAATTATCCCTAGGTCCTTGTTTACCTAGACGGTATAATACCCTGAAGGTAAAGATTAGTTGGCTCACCTATAAAGACAGCAGGTAAGCAGAAATTTCTAAAAATTCAATTTAATTTGAGGTTAACAATTGGCTAAGACCAGGGAGAAAACTGAGAAGCAAATTAAAATGAACAACTATAATTTTCCTTGCTTCCCATTTATTTTTGGCTATTCACATATAATGGGAAAAAATGTATTCTTACATAATTATGAAAACATATAGAAAACAATTTCTTGAAAACCTACTCCTGTTTACTTTATCTTAGTCATAAAGATTACTTTCTCTTATAAATAGTCCCAGAATGAGTAAACTACCTATATTCAGAGAACTTTATTTTAAACAAAAAAAGAATCTGTTTGAGGCTACCAGAACAAACTATTCTCTGGTAAATATAATTTCAGACATTAAATTCAAGTTTAAACTTGAAAAAAAAAACTTAAAAGATTTACTGTCTTTAAACTCAAATCACCTCAAGACTTCAAATCACACACAAAAAAATCTGTATCTGATCAGTAAGAAACCATATCCAACTATTTGTTTAAAGACTCAGAAGTAGAAGTCACCCACTTTAAAATATTGAAAGGTTTAAATAGCTTAAAATAAGGAGGAAATAATCATTATGGCTGGTGACCCAAAAATATACTGCATCTAAAAAATGAGACCACAAACATTAGCTGAACAGCATCCTAAATCACTGTGTTTGGGGCAGTCATGTGTTCACTGCTTAATTACTAGCAGAGACAGAGGCCAGGTCTCCATGCTCCCTCTGTCTAAGCTACAAGTATTTGTAGCAGAAAAAATGAAAATCTAAAAACCAGAAGCAGAAAACTCCTTCAACAAATGCCTTACTTTAATTTATATTCCCTACTGGCACCAGTCACACACTGTTCTGGAATTCCTTAGTATGGTGGGGGGGGGTGGTGGTGGCAGGAGACCTGGTTACTGGAGAAAGATGCAAGAGGGATAAGGAGAATGGTGTACAGTTGGAGGACTTTAAGAACTGAAAGACACAGTGGTTTGGACATGTCGTTAAATCAGCCTCAGTCCTGCTACATGCTGCTCCAAAATGAAATGCTTCATTTAAACATAGCCTTCTTACAATTTCTTTCATTCACCACCAGCAACACAAAGTCAGTGGCTTATTTTTAATGCATTCCACTGCTCTATTTGCCCATTTTCTTTCTCCCATTTTCCCCTTTTTTTCATTTATTCAACTATTTATTCAACTTTGATCCTGGAACCATGCCAGGCAATGGAGATACAAAGGTGACCAAGAAAGGCATTCCCTGCTCTCAGAGTTTATTTTCCAATGTGAGGGAGGTAACTGACAACTACATTAGTGTGTTAAGAGCAAGTAGGAGGTAGAGACAGCACCCAATCCAAAATTAGGGGCTCAGCAAACTATTTCTGAAAAGGCCTGAGTCTTAGAGTCCTGGAGGATGACTAAGAGGCACTGTGGGTGCAGTGGGGGGTAGAGACAGAGCAGAGATAGCAGTGGTTCTCCAAGTGGGTGGTGCTTCCCTCAAACAGGCACTTGGGGAAAAGTTGGGGATATTTTGGGCTGTCACAATAAGGAGGAGGGGGCATTACTGGTACTTATTAGGAGGGAAGTAAGAATGCCAGATGTCCTGCAAACATGGAACAATGTCACATGATAACAACCAAAGTCCCACATCACACATGAATTTTTAATGTCCTTATACGGAAAAATCATATACATGGAAAATCCTGTTTATAACAATTTGAGTTTAGAGCTCAGAAACTTCATTTTACATATAAATATAAATTATTTCCATATAATTTTAATATTCAATGACTCTTCCAAGAATGCTATTTAACACATAAATTTAGTAAATTGAGAGAAGTCTGCACTTAATTTTGTTCAGCATTTAGCATGAGTTACTCATTATGTTGGACAACCATTTCACCAGTGGAAACCTACCTGAAGTAAGATTTGCCAATACCAAAACTGGCAGTATCAGCGTGTACTCTGTTACATGCAAGTAAATGACAGAAGAGATTTGAAATTTCTTTTAACAGAATTAAGAACTAAATACTATTAAATTAATGAAAGACATGAAAGGTAGGGATTTTACTGAGCTTCATTAACAAAGATTGTTTTAAAATATTTCAATTACTCTATCTTTGAGAGTTCTCTAAAATATGGCACAATGTGAAATATATAATGTAAAAAATCAAAAAAAAATCATTTTATCAGTATCTCATCTCACACTACATGGCAGGGAATGATTCTGTCACTACAATTATAAGACTTC
This sequence comes from Camelus dromedarius, assembly GCF_036321535.1. Classification (NCBI taxonomy): domain Eukaryota; kingdom Metazoa; phylum Chordata; class Mammalia; order Artiodactyla; family Camelidae; genus Camelus; species Camelus dromedarius. Next base: position 69,795,268 of record NC_087439.1, on the reverse strand, counting down.
TCTTATTTGCAAGAATTTTGTACTTCCCCATTTTTCTTTTCTTTGGCAATCTATAAATTGTCTCAGCACATTATTCCTACTTCAATTAAGGTTATTTCCCTTTTTTTAAATGACCATATACAGGTATGTTTTGTCTGCTATTGACATAACATGTTTTAATTCTGGGTCCACCCACATTTGTGCTTTCTTTTTCCTGTAAAAATGACTTCTGGTCTTCTCATTTTTCTTAAATTTAAAGCTCTTAATTATAACCAGGTGTAGGATTTGACTATTCCATTGTGTCTTTTAATACAGTTTTCAAATGGCCAATCATTTCAAAACTGAAATAGATACATTATAATGTTATAAATTATTTTTGGCTATTTCTCCTTCATACTAGGTGTTACGGCATTAAATTCACTATAAAATAGATATGCAGGTAAGTTACATTATCTATGAATTTCATTTGGGATACTAATAGTGTTATAAATTATTTGTTACAAAATGGGGATACTGGTACTGAAAGGATTGAGAATTGCTGCCTGGGCAGAAAAGACAAGTAGATGACAATGCAAATACTATATAAGAGTGGTTGATGCTTAAGAGTGTGGGAGAGGGGCTAGAGATGAGGTTGGAGAAGTGTTTTCCACTAAGTAGGATACAACCCATTAGTGGGTTGTGAAACCAATTCACTGGGTTACTATTAGTATTTTTAAAGGCTAGGAAGGAAGGAAGGAAGGAAGGAAGGAAGGGAGGGAGGGAGGGAGGAAGGAAGGGGAGGTGGGAGAGTCAGAGGGAATCTGATTCAGTTGGGTAGGGGTCAGGGATTTTTTTTTTTTTATGTTTCATAGATGATTCTGAAGCAGCACTGTCCACTGGAAATACAAGCCACAAATGTAATTTAAAGTTTTCTAGTAACCATATTTTTTTTAAAGTAAAAAGAAAATGGTGAAATAAACTAATATTAGTATCTTTTTAACTAGAAATATCCAAAATATTAAAATTTCAACAAGTAATCAATACAAAATATTAACAAGATATTTTACATTCTTTTTTTCATACTAAGTCTCTGCAGCCTGGTATGTATTTTTACCTTTATAGCACATCTAAATTTAAGTTAACATTTGAATTGCTTAATATCTACATGTGGCTAGTGGCTACCGTATGGAACAGAGCAGCTATGAAGTATCCAGATTTGTTAACCACTGACCAGATAATGTATTTTTGAAGAAATTAGGCTTTCCGTTAAGCATCAGTGCAGAAGAGTCATTCTACTTGACATCCCCATTCTGAAGAACCGCTAAATATGTTAAAATCTTGAGAAATGTACAGAAGCCCTCAGCTTCAAATACAAAAGAAAGCATGTGGTTTCAGGCTCCAATACAAAATTTCTATTAGATATGCTACCACCAACATAATCTTACCCTGAGTATTAATATTCAATGGCACTGTACATTATAGTTGCTCATTTGTTTTTAAAGCTTGGTTTTAATTTTTATTAAAAAAATTGAGATATGACAAGGTTTCACCATCAGGAGTGTTAGAGAATGCATTCCTTTCACTGATATTTAAGCAGTCCCACGGACATGTTTATAGAACTTACTGGTGTCAGCTCAGCCTGTTCTTCTGTGAAGTCAATATGACGCTTGGCCTGCTTGCTGGGACATCTCAGAGAAATAGCATGCTGTGAAAATGCAGGAAGGGAGAAAATGATAGGTAAAGGAGGTGGAAAAGGGCAGTTCTCATTATCATGAAGGAAGAGAAAAAGATCATTGAAATGAATCGTTGAAACAAAATAGTAATGAAAAGTTGCATGCACCTCATTATATTACGCAAAAATAAAGAAGGTAAGAACAGATGATCCTAAAACCCTTGATAATTTAAGGATAACCTAACTCTGCTTCTGGACAGAAGAGCTCTATGGGAGAACTGCACAGAAACACCCTGTCCAGTAGCAGTTCACACTTCCAGACCTCAGCTGGGCCTCAACTGCTGTTTGGCAGTACTCTCAATCTTTTCTCCTCTACGTCATTCCCTCTAAGCTTGTTCTAAGTAGTCTCCAAGTTCTTCAAGTTTCTGGTTTCACCCTTCCACCTCTTCATATGACCTCACTTCCCTCTATTACCAAGAAAATTGCATCATAGAAATCTTCATCCCTTCAATGTATCCTACAACTACACGTATATTCTCATTCTTCTCTCCAGTTCTATGTAAGTATGTCTTTTTCCTGCTTCAAAGCTAACCATGGCCTAGATCCCATTCATTCCCCCTCTAATATCTCAGTCTCTGATACGCAACTGGTCCAGTTTCATGAGGCTGGGAAGGACAGGAAAACATTCAGTTCTTCTGGGTACCCTCCTCTTGTTAAATGATTATTTTCGCCTTTTCACTGCCAAGTTTCCTAAACTCAGCTATAGTGTAACTCTTGCACTTATCCCTTAATTCCCTGCAATCTCGCATCCACCTTTCTTCTCTAGTCTTCATCCTTCGAGTTGTAATGCATTCTGTAATTCATTCTCAAAGCCATCAACGACCCTTTAACTAAACTTTATGTCTTTCCTATTATAGTACTTGCCTCACTGCACTAAAATTGCTCCTTTGGTTGTTTGTTCTGACACTCTTCTCTGCATACAATAAATTATAGTCTAATAAGGACATTGTGTATTATGTTCATAGTTTTATCCCTTACAGTTCAACACAGTGCCTAGGTGCTCAAATATTTATGGAATGTATAAATAACTATTTCTTCTTGGCCTTCATGCCACCTGCTTGGCCAGATCAAGACCGTTTTTGCTTTCCCCTCTCTACATTTTCTCATTCAGTATCTTCTATAGCACTGTGTCAATCACTGTATCAACATGAAGCCTATCAAATCTATATTGCCAATATCCTCATTCTTAGGAAATAGAGACTTAAATATTAAGAGCTAAAAGGGCAAGATAAATGCAACCATTCTCAAATGGTTCAGGAAAAAAAATGTACATATAAAAATAAAGTAAATGTGGTAAAACATTAAAGATGAGTGAATCTGAATGAGATTTAAGAGTTCTTTGTACTATTCTTCCAAGTTTTTGTAAGTTCAACATTATTTTGAAATAAAAAGTTTTTTAAAAATCTGTTCTGTCTAGATTCAAGCACACAAGCTCCCATCATATATCCAAATGCTTACCGGTTAACTTAAAAAAAAAAAAAACTAAATCTAAATCCAAAGTGTTTAACAAGAGGTGACTGCTTATGTACCATGTTAAACAGAGTATGATGGAACACCAGTTATTAAAATTCAACACATTCTTACCAAAAATGAATTATGTGCATGCTGAGTGACAAAACCAATAGAAAAGAGTACATATGCAAAGATTAAATGCTGTCACATTAAGATGAAAAGAGATTATGAAATGATAGAAACAGTTCATTTAATGCTAAATAGTTCCATTTCCACAAAATATTTAAATACTACAAAAAAGTTATCACTCCAAATCTAACTTTTACCTTTTCTTCATCATTACTTTCCTAAATCTAAAAGCTGTGCTCAAAACACATAAGAAAAGTGAATGTGAAGGTCAATTTTGCACATAAATTTTGCTCCACACATTCTCAGTTCCAAAGACTTTCATTTGTTATAAAGCTCTGAAGTTCTCCATCAATCTCTCAAAAACACTCCACAAATCACTGCAAAGTAGGTTATGGATCACTACTTTCCTGAATTGAATCTGTAACATGTTAAAATAAAGTACCATTTATGAGCCAGAACCATGGCGGGGAGGGTGTACAGAAAAGCGTCGCTCTGAACATAGGAGCCAAACCATAATCAAGAAACGGACTTGTACCAAAGCCATAATTACAAATATAATACTTCCTTTCGATAGCTAACACCTTAGATTATAACTAGAACAAAGTGGAGGTTTGTGAACACACATTAACATTTTAATAAAACAGATTTACATCCAACTCATACTAACATGCGTATGTGTTCTTCACGAGTATTAAAAATAAGCATAGGATGATGGTTAAGAATCCAGACCCTGGGGCTGGAGCCCCAGCTCAGCCACTGCTGGCAAATGTGACTCTGGGCTTATTACTTATTTCCTCATGTATAAAATGGTGTTAAGGATAGCACTGATCTCCAAAGGTTGCTATAAAAATTAAATGAGTAATAGTAACATTTGTTATTATAAAAGTGGGAAACCACCAGCTCTCATCTGAATTTTATTTAAGCCTCAATTCATCTAAGATTAGAGCCAGTTTATGGTTGTTAAATTTTAACACTATATTCAGGAATATACTAAAAGACCACAAGATGGGGATGTTACTGCATAAATCTTTTTGCCTTTCTTCAACTGCCCATGTAGTTGTCTCTAGGTCTGGATGTAAGAAGCACTGGCCAGTTTAGCCTAATCTTGATTCTCCTTCAATTCTGTGATGAAGCAGCAAGGTATTGCTGTATGAGCTCTACAACCAGACTGTCTGGGTTCAAATCCTTGGGGAAGTTATTTAGTCACTCTCAGTCTTAAATTCCTTTCATTGCAAAACAGAGGTAATGGCACCTATTCCAGAAGGCACTGTACAGATTCAGTGTGCTAAGACAAGTAAAGCACAATGCCCAACACAGAAAAAACACTCTGACATTACTTTCTACTTTTCCCTATCTTTCTCTCCTATATATCTATATATAAAACTGGCCATTAAATAGTTTAAAGTCCTTCACTAGCTCTCCCAACAGAAAACAAAACAGAAAAGAAAAACAAAACAGACCTAAAACCAAATAAAGATGCTTTTTTACTTCCTCAAGGAAAAACTGCACAGATTTCTAAGAAATCCACACAACACGGATCAGGACATCCATGCCAGTGCTGACTGGATGGTGTATTTTAAGTGTGTGAGTGAGAACCAGGCTTTCCCCTGGATTTCACCAAATCTTTAGCAGAATCTTCTTTCATCGCTACCTATTCCTTCTGTTAACCTCACTAGGCCAGTGGAATCTGGAATTAAATACCAAGATGGTACAGGTGAGTAAATTTCAGTGAGATGTAGCAACACAGACATTAGAATTTTAGGAGAAACGTAGCTGTAATAATTGAGAAATCAATTAATGACCCCAACCTTTTAGATACGTAGTCCTCTTGAAGTTTCAGAAAGCCCTGTGCTCCCACCCAGTTAATACTTCAGAGCAAAATGTTGTTTGTTAAGAATGACTCAGGACTTCAATGCCAATGCCACCTGATGCTACAATAAACACAACTGCTATTTTCTTTCCAATACCTCAAAATTTCTGCACACATTAATTCTCAAAATAGTTCTGGAAAGTAAAAGAAGTGAAGGAATTGCACTGAAGCTATGATACACTGGGTTGCATATTATAAGTTATAATGGTGTATCCATGAAAGATTTCATTTAAAAAACCCTACACATATGAGGGGAAAATATATAACACTGACAAGTTTTAGTAGCTCAGATACTGAGGAATTTTTTCCTATCAAAATACTTACAATACAATCATTAAGTATTCTTAAGATTCAGCAAAACTTTTTGAATCTACCATAAACCCCAGTAATAGCTTCTAAAAGCATTTTCATCTTAAAAATACATTTTTGTGTATGAAATTCCAAATTCAGAGGAATTATTAATTTAAATCCCAACAGAAAATAAATATAAAGGTATATTTTAGCATTAATCTTTCCAATAAACCTACTTTATAAAATTTATAACATGCAATTTCCATTTTAATTTGCAAACTACTGTCTCTTGCAAAGTATTGTTTTACTAGTTAATGTAAATAAAAGTACCACAATGATACCAATAAATCAGCTGCAATATTTATTTCACATTGCTTAAGATATAGCCCTTATTAGAATTTATTTCAACTACATTGCATTCTAATTTTAACAACTTTGCAAATGAACTTTACTGATGGATTTGGAAAGAATACTGACTAAAATTATTCTGTAACTGTGTTTATCCATGGAAAATATTTTTATGCTAAAAGCATTCTTTTAATATTCAGGAAATAATCATTTTTAACAATCAGCTTCATTTTATTTTTAAGACATTGATAAAAGTTGGGAGGCAAATGTAGTTTTGGAATTCAAATACAGACTTTCCAGTTATTTGACCTACTTACTCTTCTTTGGAACAATGCCCATAACAAAGGGATAGTGGGAGGCTTAAATGAGAGAACATATGTGAAGTGCCTGGAAGCAAGTATTCCAACAAAAGTGAAGAGAGAGAAAGGCAGGGGGAAAAGACATACTCTTCCTGATGTGAAATTGTACTGTGTCTATAGCTGTTGGCTTCAGAGAGCAAGGAGGCAGAAAGGTAAGCCACAGAATTACTTTATTTTTTAGATGGGCAGTCTGAATACCCACATTCCCAGGATGAAATAGTGCCAATTTCAAATTATTTTTTCTAACTGGTATTTGTATCACTAAACTTCGGAGAAAGTAACTATTCTGTCCTGAGTTTCTTTAAAATACATATAATTACTGCCTCTAAAGAATTAAGTTGTAAAAAAAAAAAAAAAAAACAAGTTTCACTATCAGAGTTTTCACATTATTTCACTTGCAGCACTCCATCCACTATTTTAAAAGAAAATAATTGCTGATAATTTTAGAGTGCAAGACTTCTAGAGAAAGATGGATTGAACACATGCATATACTTAAATGTTCATTCAAATATCTGATGGCTTCTTATGAGCCAAATAATGTTCTAGACGCTAAAGATACATCAGGAATCAAATTAAAAAATTCCTCTCCTCATGGAGCTTACATTCAAATGGGAGAAGATAGGTGAGCAAAATGTAAAAAGTAAAATATAGTATTTTAAATGGTTCTACAATAAAGAGAAATATAAAGCAGAAAAAGGAGACAAGAAAATCACAGGGCAAAGGAAAAGGAGTTCAATTTTAAAATAGGGTGATCACAGAAGGCCTCCCTGGGAAAGTGACATCTGAGCAAATCCCTAAAGGTAATAAGGGGGTCAATCATGGAAAAGTGTATCCAGGCAGGGAGATAAGTGAAAAGGTTCTGAGATGAGCTCTGACTTCTGGCAAAGAACAAATGGGAAGCAGTATGGCTGACAGAGTAAGCGAGGGAGGAAAGAAAGGAATATAGGGGCAGGTAGTAGGAAAGCAGATCTGGTAAGGTCCTTCAAGCCATTGTAGGGATTTTGGTTTTACACTGATGAAGATACAAAGCCTTTGGGTTTGAAAAGAGGAAGGGCAAGATCTGACTTATCTTTAATAGGACCACTCTGGCTGCCATGTGGATAACAAACTGTTAGGGAACAGTGAATACAGAGGACTGGTTGGGAGGCTATTTCAAAAATCTATATCAAGACGATGTTGGCTTGGTGGCAGTGAAAATCGTTGAGAAGTGATCAAATTCTGGATATATTCTGAAGTTAAGTCAACAGCATTTGCTGCTGGATTGGAAGTGGGGTGGGGGAAAAAAAGAGAAGATAACGACTCCAGAGATATTGCTCGATGAACCAGGACAGAACAGCCATTAACTGAGATGGAGAAGACTGTGGGAGGAATAGTTTGGGAGAAAACATCAGGGCTTCAATTTTAAAGCAGTTAAATCTGAGCCACCTATTAGATAACCAAATAGAGATATTGATTACAAACAGGAGCCTGGAGTTCAGGGGAAAGACACTGGCTAAGGAAACCTGTATTCCCTTGAATCTAAGATGATTTAATGCTGGTACTTTCTTCATCTTTATCAGAAACTGTCAACAGACAGCTTCACACAACATAGTATAATTGGCATCTTGCTGACTGAGTAACATGCCATCTGATTTTAGATGCCGGTTTCTCAACCTTGGCACAATTGTGGGTCAGATAATTCTTTGTTGTGGGGGCTGTCCTGTGCAATGAAGGATTTTAGCAGCACTCCTGGCCTCTATCCACAGACACTAGTAGCACCCTTCTATCACTGACAACCAAAAATGTCTCCAGACGTTGCTAAATGTTCCCTGAGGGACAAAATAGCTCCCAGTTGAGAACCACTGTTTTAGAGGGATTAAAATGTAGCCGGGAGTGGGGGGGAAATGTGTCTTAAACAAACGATACAGGGTATTAGAATCTGTAGTTGTCAGTGCATAAGATCACAAAAGTGGCAGATACAGACTAGACAGAAAGGTAGTCTGAGGACTGCACCATGGGGCACTTCAAAGTCAAGACCTAAATGTAAGACCAGATACTATAAACTCCTAGAAGAAAACATAAGCAGAACACTCTTTGACATAAATTTCAGCGATATTTTTTTGAAGTAGCTCCTAGAGTAATGGAAATAAAAGCAAAAATAAACAAATGAGACCTAATTAAACTTAAAAGCTTTTGCACAGCAAAGGAAAACATTAACAAAACAAAAAGACAGCCTACAGAATGGGAGAAAATATTTGCAAATGACATGACTGACAAGGGATTGATTTACAAAATATACAAACAGCTCATACACCTTAACATAAGAAAAAAAAAACCAACTCAATCAAAAAATAGGCAGAAGACCTAAATAGACACCTCTCCAAAGAAGAAATCCAGATGGCCAACAGGCACGTGAAAAGATGTTTAATATCACTAATTATTAGAGAAATGCAAATCAAAACTACAATGAGGTATCACCTCACAACAGTGAGAATGGCCATCATTAAAAAGTCTACAAATAATAAATGCTCAAGAGGCTGTGGAGAAAAAGGAACCTTCCTACACTGTTGGTGGGAATGTAAACTGGTGCAGCCACTATCGAGGACAGTATGGAGGATTCTTAAAAAACTAAAGATAGACTTAACATATCCCACTCCTGGGCGTATATCTAGAGAAAACTCTAATTCGAAAAGACACATGCACCTCAATGTTCATAGCAGCACTATTCACAATATCCAAGACATGGAAACAACCTAAATGCCCATCAACAGGTGACTGGATAAAGAAGATGTGGCATACATATACATATGCAATGGAATGTTACTCGGCCATAAAAAAGAATGAAATAATACCATTTGCAGCAACATGGATGGACCTAGAGATTATCATATTAAGTGAAGTTAAGTCAGAGAAAGACAAATATCATATACCACTTATATGTGGAATCTAAAGAAAAAAATGATACAAATTCTATTTACAAACCAAAAACAGACTCATGGACATAGAAAATACTGTATGGTTACCAAAGGGGAAAGGGTGGTGAGGGATAAATTAGGGATTGGGGATTAACAAACACATGTTACTATACATAAAATAGATAAACAACAAGGACCTACTGTGTAGCACAGAGAACTATATTCAATTTCTTGTAATACCATATAATGGAAAAGAATCTGAAAAGAAAAAATGTATATTATATATATGTGTAACTGAATCACTTTGTTGTATATCTGAAACCAATACTGTAAATTAACTACATTTTAATTAAAAAAAAAAGAGGGAGGGAGAGAGACTGAAGACATAAGGAGGAGACTGAATAGCCAGTGAGATAGTCCCACTCCCTCCCCAAATTCCACTAAAACAAAGATACAGGGTTCTGTTGCTGCTTTTGTTTGAAAGACAAACTTATAAGAAGACATGACAAAAACATGGAAGCTAGAAAGCTTACGGCTGAGTGGTAAACAACTCAGCAGACCTAAGGAAAGCAAACGAATACTAAGCCAGCACTGAAGAAAAGCAGAGGAGCAATCTACATTATGTAACCTCGAAAATCTCCAGAAGCAGCAGAAGTGAAAGTGGGAATAAAAGCAAGATTGAAAGCATATTTAAGAAAAAAAGTTAATTCCCAGATTTCCTCCTTTTGCGCCACCAGCTGTAGTCTCAGGTTCAGTCGGACAGGATCTGACAGACCACAGCTTGGCACCAGGTTCACTTAGTTCTGCAGAAAGACAAAGACAGCATGCTGGCATGGGACATGCTGTCTTCACAAGGGATCTATACAGCCCATCTGGGGCCTTTTTTGGCCCCATCATTTTAAGGGAAAGAGATCATGTGAATAAGTACAGGAATCACCCTGGCTTAGGGCAACTTCATGCTCCACAGGAACCAGAAGTACATTTTAACAGTCAGTGCATGTAGGTTCTGGGCTCCTCAAGGGATGTGTTCATGCTCACTTACAAGAGTCACACACTGCACACCAGAAAGTCAAGGTCAGTGTTTTCACAGGCTTCTATAGTTCGCTCACAGTTTTTGTGGTCCATATGCACTCACCAACCAGGGTCAATTTACAATAAGCAATGCTACCTGGACACAGTCTATATTTATCAGTCAAGTTTCTAGCGAAAGAATGTCAAGAGAAGGAAAACCCAAGGTTACTCCCCATGAAAAAAAGGACTCAGATGTGCTATTAACCCTTTCCACTTAACCCAGTGATTCTCAAATGGGGGCAATTTTAACTCACAGGGAACATGCAGCAATGTCTGGAGACATTTCCAGTTGCCACAATGGGAGGGGTGCACATGGTACTGGCACCTAAAGGGTAAATGCAGGGATGCTGCTGAACATTCTACAATGCACAGGATAGCTCCTCACAACAAAGAATTATCTAGCCCAGAACGTCAAAAGTGCTGATGATTTAGAAACACTGACCTAGAAGGATTAAATGGAAGATCACATTGAGAACAGCTCCATACCCCGTGCCTTCTTTCCCAAATGGGCTGCTAAAACACTGGCAGCCAAGCATATGCCCTCCATGCAGGGGGTTGGAAGAATCACCTCTGGAGAAGCTTACCCACCTGAGAGAAAAGTGTTTACTCTAAGAATGATCCTAGAGTAAAGACTACAAAAGACAAGGAAGAATTTTAAGAATATGAAATTAATAGAACACTAATTTTGTTTGAACCAAGTAAGAGTGTTAAACAATTGGGAAAAAGTTTAGAGTTGAAATAGTAATAAACATACAAAAAGCTATTTTAAAATCTAAAGACAGTTCTTAATTCCAGGAAAAGCAAAAGGTAATGTCCCAGAAAGGAAATGTAATAAAACTATACACACTTTAGCAGTAAACTGCATGTATATAGTTGTGATAATATAAACACTGAATAGTAACACAACAAAAATATATTAGAAGGATGGGGGACCAGGAGGAGAAAAAAGAGGGGAATTGTCTAAGGAGTGCCATATGTAAATCTTTCAGAATGAGAAGTCAGCAGATAAAATACACATCAAGAAATAGCTGTATGACTATAGATTTAATGATAGAGAGGTAAATACACTAAGAATTGGCTAAAGGAGCAGAAAGTGCTTACCTCTAGGAGAATACAGCGCGCATGAGTGTGCGTCTGCCTGTGTAGCAGAGCTTTTGGTAACAAGTCCCTTTAGAACTTTATATAACTAACTCCATGCATGCAAAACTAATTAAAATATTTTTTAAAAATTGTACTTCAGCCTAGGGACAATTTGATACATGGTTTTGGGATCTAGTAAGCCTTCCTCAGTTTTCTTGGTTTGAATCAGAACAGATTAGATTCATAAAAAAGTATATAGAAGCAAGTTGCAGGTTTGTTAAGCCACTTTTCTACACATCTGGACAAGGCAAAAGAACAGGCTGGATAGAGAAGACTAACTCCTTTTCTTGCCTTTTTCCTGGTTTACTCACCAAACCTTACATTAAACTTAAACATTATACCATTAAACACTGGTCTCCTTGCCATGGATACCACTAGGTATCATGGGAAGTGTTTGCTGGGAGAAGACTTGTCACTTTTTACTTTATTTGCTCCTCTACTGTTTGAACTTATAATGAGTGTGCTCCTACAGAGTGAACTTTATAATGAGTGTATTTTTACAGATGGAAACACACACACACAAAGACTCTTAATTAGTTCATAACCTGTCCTTACGCATCCTGACCCAACTCAAATTAATCTGGAAAAAAGGAATCCTTAGAAAGAAGGAATATCAACATACAAAACCCAGAATAACCAAGAAAGCACATCCCTGATAATATATTGCTCATATCTCAACAGGTTAAGTCTAAAAGACATGAGTGATGCATGCCAAGTAACTGGTGCTAAATATAATGCCCAGGTATCACAAGAAATCATTTTCAAGTTCTCTATAGAATATATGCCACTTAATAAGTTTCATTTTAAATAAATGAACATCTTTTTCTTTGATATAATTTGCTAACCTTCTTTACAAGCAATAAAACTCAAGTTTATCTCCAAGCCACCATGACTTATGCTTATTTTGTGCTCCACCATGCCTAGAATGAAGCTAGGTATATGAGTGGATATCAAGGTTACTGACTGATGGAAAGTAATCTAATGAATTAAATAAATGGTGGGGGGAGGGGTGTCAATAATATCAAGTAACAGGAGTAAATAATAAATTTCTCAGCAATTCCTTAAACAATGTTTTGTAAGATTTTACCTTCGTATTAATACAAATTATTTTACCTTGTATTAGAGAGCACTGTAGATACAAACTAAATGGAAGGTTGGATTTATTCTTCCCCACTAATTTTCTTCTTTCTTGTTGCTACTTTATACTGTAACAAAATTGCCTTCTCCTTCATGAAAAGAACTCAATCAAGAATTCACCTTCACCAAACTCAGCGTTTGCTAAACTTAGTTTATCACAAACCCATTCTTATCACCCCATCACATCCAGAAAAACTTCATCTTTTAAAAATCTGTTCATGTATATTATATCACTTTTGATTCTCTGAACCACAGTATGAAGAAGGAAGACCATGTACTATTAGCTCCAGTTTACTATGAGAAACTGATGTTCACAAAGAGTAAATAACTCATTTAAGGTCCTATGGGTAGTGAGCGGTAAATAAAACAGTTGGAACCAAGATTTTTGATTCCAAGCCCAATGGTTGTTTCCACTACCCAAACCTGACTCTTTGATAATAAAATGGAGTAAGCCCTGAGAATTAGAATTTGGAGAACTACAAATGAAACATTTTCTCAAGTGGTTATTTTATAATAAACATATATTATAAATTATTATCAGCTTAATAGCTATCATAACTTCACAAAATATCATTCAATATAGATCACATTTCAAGTTTTTTAATCATGTGATACAACTGACATTAAGGACTTCAAATAGTCACAAGAATAAAACTGAAAAAACCAGATCTCTTCTTAATCACCTCTGACACTGCTGTATCTGGTAATACATTCTTTCCGTAGTTTGATTTTAAAACTTAACTCAGAGGTATCCTTGCCAATTTCATATGTAGAAAAAACAAAGTTAATTAAAATTGCATTTAAAAAATATCATTTTCTCCTTATTTTAATACTGAAATACCAGGGAAGAAGGTTCTATCCACTTACCTCAGTAATTGGCTGCCCCGGATGTGTCAAATCCAGTTCCTGAGGGCGTGTTACTTTATCAATATCCAAAGAGTCCATGCTGGAGGCTGCGGAAGTGATGCTTGAACGAGAGGAGTTACTGACCGAGTGTACTTCAGCATCACTCACTGTGCCCGCTGATGCTGTTCTCCGGTGCTGATTAGTTACTAAGGGCTTACTGTCTTCTAGTACAGACTGCTGAGCGGCCTCATCCATGCTCAGGGAGGCCTGTTCTAACTGTGCAGTGATGTCATCCAGGGAGTAGTTGGCATGTGACGGCTTAGTTATCCTATTAGATGAGGAAGACAGTCCTTTCAAAGTGCCATGTTTTGACGAATGTCGGCTAGCAGGTAATTTCTGAGTGGCTTTTGTTTCTGTGATTTGACGCTTACTATTTCCTGCACCTATACTGCTGAGCTCCTGCTCTATCGAGCAAAGATCAGCCATTAGGGCATCCAGGTCCACAGTTTCTCCCTGATTCAGAGCTTCTGCAAAGAACAGCATGCATGAGGTTTCCAGAACACAATGAACCATAATTTATACATTCTATTATAAATCAGTTAATAAATGCAAGGGGGAAAAGCAAAAATATTCATTCTATTGGGCCTTAAGCCTATCAAATACAGGATTTCTAACAGATTTTTGTTTTAAATTCCAAGAGAAAAATTTTAGAAGCAGAGTTCATCTTTTAAGATTTATAGTAATCAGAAGAGAGTAAAATTATGAGTTAAAAGACAAAAATAATGCAAAAATCATATATTTTTCCATGGTTTTAACCACATCTCCCATGCAATTTTTTTTACCTGAGGCTCCAAGTTATTAATATGACCGTTGCCCTGGTAGAAATGTTAATACCTAAAGAGCTGAGGGCATAAATAGAGAAATGTTGGGGCCTAAAAAATTACAGATTCAAATGTCAATTCCAAAAAACTGTAAAGCTGACTAGATAGAGTTCATTAAATAAAGGCTAGAGGGGCTGATTTTTAAATTACTATTAAGATAATTTCACTGAACTTTATTCCAGTGAAAATACAACATTGCAATTAAGTTTGTTGTAGGATTCCACCTGAGTCTGTACTTTGTCAATTATTAATAAGTCAACTAGAAAATTTTAGTTATGTTTCAGTTTTTTTCTGTGATTATTTGTATTAGTAATAAAATGCACAAATCAAGAAACCTAAGAACTCAGTCAAGTTATGCACGTAGTTTTTATATTGAGCTACATGGAGCTGTAGCTGCATTACTTCCACACTATACAACTTACTATACTATTGTACATTTTATTTCCAATTACATCTTACCATTCAAGTTGTATATAGAGAAGCGATAAGAAAAATTGGCCATGTTTGTTTCCTGGCGAAGAGGAGATCTTTTTATTGGTTCTGTGGGCTTGTCAGAATCCAAACTCTTTAAAAGAAGGAAACTTAATTAAGTCATATTAAATTCAGGTTTCAATGATATAAAAAGATATATAAAGTTTGTTTTATGATTAAGTGAATTGCCATATAACAGTTAATAAAACCAAAGTTCTTCTAAGTAATTGCCTCAAGGTCTCAAGGTAAAGTATAATTAGTTTTCATATCATTTTGGTCATAGTTTTTTTTTAAATTTTTAGATATATGCTTACTTAAGGCACTTGAGATGGTCATAGTTCAGAGTAAATTTCCTTCCAAATACATCAAGCATAGTGACTGAGCTTATTTCACATAAATTCACTATAAAATAAGTTAGGTATATGAATACAGGCATGGTAAGATATGAAACAGAATAGAATAATGCAGAGAATTCTGCTATCTCTCTCCTCAGAGGAATCTGTTTTTGGTCCAGCATAGCCTCGTTCTTGGCATGAAGTACCCAGAAAATAAGGCACAATTTTGGACTCAAAATCAGTAAGACCCAAGATTTTAACAGAAAGTGACGACAACTTCAAACAATGATGAAATATCTTTGTTCTTTTCGAGCTCTATCAAGGTAAGGGCAAACTGTAAAGCAGCTATACTGCCTGTGATAAGTTATAAGAATTATACTGCACTACAGTACAGAGTAAGGTGTTTTGTAAGTTAACTCACCATCTTTTTAAATGACTCTTTTTTTCTAACCTTTCTACAATAAAGAAAAGATGTTCACAACAGAAATTCAGGGGAAGGGTAAGTAGTTACTTAGTGTCTATTTAAATAAATTTGTAAATATTAGGATTAGCCTTTAAAAATTTTAATTTCTCTTTATAATTATCAAGTAGATTTCAAATGAAAAAGAATGCTGAATAGTCTATCTGTAGAATCATGGAATTAAATTAGAATGCTATCCTCTTTACTCATTTCAAGATAAAATGAATCTATTCAGATAGTGTCCATCCAGTTTTTAAAGCTGTCGTATAAAGGAGATCCTCAACCATTAAGTGCCTTATTTCAAAGTTTCACAAAACAGGTAGGAAATTCTCCTTTAACCCCAAACCTAATTCTGCTGCAATTTAAGATCTAATCTCCTTCCCTCAGTGGAAATGAAGAATAATAAGTAGGTAATGTTTTCAGTAAAACTTGAGTATAACTGAGGACATATTAGAAGTCCACCTATTATTTATCAGTTCAAATAAACAGATACTTATTATAATTATCTGCTGTGTCCATGATGCTGGGGCAACAAGCAAAATAGTAAGAAATACTCCTTGATGCCAAGAAACTGGTAATCTATCAGGGCTAAGGTTTTTAACCTTTTTTTTGGAGGGGGTGGGTGGGAGAAGTGGAGGGGTGGGATGTCATTGAGAATGTGATAAAAGCCATGAACCTTCTTTCAGAAAAATGCAAATGGATAACAAAATTTGACAAACAATTTCAGAAAATTTACCAACCACTTAAAATTTACAACTGATTTAATATAATGTTGAAAATCCATTAAGACTGTGTGATATAGGTGCACAGATGACTCTTTGCAGTGAACTAAAATAATGAAATAAACAAGAAATGTGAAATTTTAGCCACTAACTTAGCAAAATACTTTTTGAAAACTTCTGAAGTGTTAAAAAATAACTTGTTAGCAGTGAGCCATGTTATGCAACAGTTTTTACCTGGTTTTCTCTATAGATTTATAAATAAAAAAGAACAGTCACAGCATTATTTTAGGACCAACTTTTTTGATGAATAGCTCTTTCACATTTGTATGTCAGGGAATTTTAGATCTAGGGAAGAATCCAAGATTTTCTTTTCTTTTTTAAGATACAATGTATTTCACACATGCATTTATTAGATGAAAGTTAACTACCTCATATAACAAAATAATCATTTTTAAATTACACACTCTTAAAATAAAAAAAGTTATATACAATTGAGATCATTAATAATAGCAGTGTTTGACACTATCAGTGCTTAAAAGGAGTAGTTAAAGAAAAATTTGGTTTCTATAGTCAAAACAGGCTGATTAAACCATAAAACTATGCATTATAAGCCATGCAATGCATATACTACTTTTTCTTGTAACAGTTTATTGAATTGAAACCTATAGTTTTTTTAAATTAAGAAATCAATTCTTTGTTTTATTTACTTGTGATCATACAATCTAAACTTGTTCTGAGTCAAATAGTATAAGGCAGCTAAAATAAATACCTGAGGAAGATTTTGAAAGCATTCCTCCCTAAGAACAACAAAATTATTAGAGACAATTCCTTCTAATAACTGTCTTTATAAAAACAGGAGAAAAGAAACATGATAGTCAAATAATTATATATTAGTAAACTATCATGAAATCTGATTCCAAGCATTCTTCCCTTGAGAATAACTTTCTGAAATGAAGACAGAATCCATTTTATCTTACTTAGAAATCTGGCAGTTTGGGGTAATGTGTTGGGAATTCCAACCAAGCTCAGAGGGACAAGGTTTTCTTGTATTCAGTAGAAATGCCAACTGCTGTAGAGTAACATGGAGTCTACTCTACCCAGAGTGGCGGGACTGATATCTCCTGTTTTTTCCCTTTTTTTGGCCCCTCCTCAGGTATGGACAATAAAATCCACAGTCAAGGAAACCCCACACACATCAGCTGGCCCTCACATACTTTCCTTCATGCAGTATCATTTTCTTTTTATTTTTTTTTAATTGAAGTATAGTCAGTTACAATATGTCAATGTACAGCACTATGTCCCAGTCATGCATATATATACATTTTCTATTCCTCTACTTGGCTTCCTCCTTCCTTTTTCTCCTCAGCATAGAAACCGCATAGTCTAGTCATCATCTCTATGCCAAAAACATTTTTAAAAAAATTAAGAATTAAACTGAAATGGTGTGGCAAAAGGAAAAGAACTTTATATAGGAAACAACCTTTATCACCACAAATAATGTTTTTAAAAATTTATTTATTTTTAATTAATTTTTTAAGCCAGTATTTTATTTAGGTTTGTTTTGGTTTTTGTTTTCCTGTTCATTTTTGGTGTGTGGGGGTAGGTAATTAGGTTTATTTATTTCTAGAGGAAGTACTGGGGATTGAACCCAGGACCTCGTGCATGCTAAGCATGCACTCTACCGCTTGAGCTATGCCCTCCTCCCTATTACCACAAATAATGTTGTTTCTCTTGATCAGAGATGAAGGGAACGATTTTTTATGAAATTCTAGTAGGATTAAAAGCATTATTCTCAAAATTCAGCATTAACAGGTTATGGTCACAAACATGTCTGCTTTTCAAAATGATCTAGCAAGAATTACATGAAGAGTTTCTCAGTTTTAATTCCAGACTACAACAGAAAGAAATACAGAAACAAACTAGTACTTTAAGTTTCCACCTAACAACCTACTTTTCTACTGGTTAAGGAATCTCATACTTAAGCAATTTACACAAAAGTTCTTCCCAGAAATACTATTTAAGGTTGAGTGAAAATAAGTTTTGTTCTAATGTTCTCACTGTCATAAAATTAAAGTTGTTTTAATACAGATAACTATCTTCATACTGAATATTGAATATAATGTACTAACTGGGGTAGTAACAGCATATGCCTTTATTCTAACAAGTTACCTGGTTTAGAGGATAAAGTCATTCTTTTTTTAAACACCCAAGATCCAACAAAACAAAATGGAAAAAGCTTTGCCGCTGTTTTAAAATGCAGGGGGTAGGGTATAGCTCAGTGAACAGTGCATGCTTAGCATGCACGAGGTCCTGGGTTCAATCCTCAGTACCTCCGTTAAAAAATAAATAAACATAATTACCTACTCCCAACCAAAAAACAGACAAACAAAAAACCCACAATAAAGTGCAGCAAGGGATGAAATTTTGTCAGTATCCTGGAATCATGTAATAGACAATATCTGCATATGAGGATATTATTTATGACGTAAAATGTATTCATACTAAGTTATGGACTAGGATTTGCTAAAATTTAGATTTTTACACGTTAGGCTTTAAAACTTTTTAGCCAGCAATCTCGATTTATGAAACAGATTTTAAGAAGTCCCTCTGAATGCACAGAACCTGTCGAAAGCATTTTTCTTTTTAACTCCTTAAAATAACCACAGATAATATCTTGTGTTCTAGTGTTAACAGTCATTTACTTGTTAATGTTTTGGACATTTTCCCTTTATAGCAGTACTTTAAAACATAACCTATATCCACATCCTTATGTCTACACAGTAAACTTTTAGCACACAGTTATGACCTAAAATCCTCAACTAGTTTTTCAAGCACTATTTCTAACCTGGGTGAGTTTGTCTAGCTCCCCCAGCCAGGCTCCAAACATTTTGTCCAGGTCCTGATCTTCCTTGTCACTGTCTTCTTCAGCACCATGGTCAACTTCTTCATCTGACAGCTGCTCCATCTGGAATACAGATATTTGTATAGAATGAACAGTTACAGGCTGAACTTCAAAAAGTATGCACTGTATGTACTGATATATACTGCAACTCTCTGGAGTCAGGCCTTCAAAACTATAGATATGTTATAAAAGGAAACTGGAAGTCATTAATGGGGAGCAAGTTATTACCTTATTCTGTAAAAATCTGTTTAGATACAAATAAATATGTATTGTCCAACAAGCATTACCGAGAACATACAAAACAAAAATTTTAATCTATCTTCTATCCTACTTCCTTCTATCCTACTCTCACTTTCTACCCCATTTGTGTTTTATTTACTTCCCTATCAGTTCCTACCAAAATCCATGAAACCAGAATTGAAATAGAAAACTAGAATTGAAAACTTTATACATACAAAATTTCCTACATGTAGTGACTTTTCAAGTTTAAGTCCCTTGAAATAAGATATGTTTTCTTTCTTCCCCTTAATAAAATAACATGATACCTGACATGGAACTTGTATATTATTTTGTGAAGAGAGGATAAGATTACACAAAACAAAGTAAGATCAATGACTGACCAGACACTAGAGATTCTTAAAGATTAATCTGATTAATATAAGATATTTTATTAATAAAGATTGAGAAATCCTCAGTAAAGCTTAGCTTTGCTTAACAACATATTCTAAATTTATTTGACCACAAATCCTTTTCCTTCAACTTGTAGTAATAACTATTAACTTTCCCAGGGACACAACAAGTATCTTCATTGTACATGCCATACTCTTGACTCACATTTATGAGTCAGCTTTCGTTCCAATATTCAGAATACAACCTGTCAGTTATCTTAAACAATTCCTCAGAGAATAAAGATATCCTTAATCTAGGTTAAGAATTTGTAGACAATTTATGCCTCCAAAGCAGCAATCAACAAAATTATCTCTGTGATCCTTAAATGTGGTTATGAGATACATAAGGAACTTAACTATCTCATGAGGTGCCATGAAGTTAAATTTTGGTTGGTTTGTTTGGGGCGGGGTAATTTTAAAGTTTATTTCTAGAGGAGGTACTGGGGATTGAACCTAGGACCCTGCGTATGCTAAGCATGCCCTCTACCTCTTGAGCTATACTCTCCCCCCATGAAGTTAAATTTTAAACCTTATTTTACTATTAAAATTTTACAGAAAGGGTCAATTGAATAATGTTGCAAAATCAAAACTGAATTTAGTTTTAATGATGTTGAAAATCAGATCATATCCTGTTTACTCACTTAAGAAATTCTCATCTCTTAATATCTTAATTCCTTCATTAACTTAATATATAAGCATGTATAACTCAGGGCATTCTACCTAGACAAACGGAAAATGGGCTGACTAATTCTCCAATTCATAAATTTGGCTCTTAAAGAAATTTGGCTTTTATAGTTCACTTGTATTAATACTATTTCTAAGATTTTTTATTCATTACTCAATTATTTACAGATCAATCTCAATAGAAACCTGATATTATACTTCAGTAAGATACCTACCCATGAAAAACAAAAAGTTAGTGCAAAGAAAAACCCCATCTGACCAGTGACTTACTCACTCAAATAATTATTGCTACTTTGAGAATGCCTAGGAGTAGTAATACCTAGTCTTCATGAGGGCCAACAGCAACAGAGCTGGGGACAGAGTGGTCAACTTCCTCTTCCTCCCTAATCCTTAAAACTAAACACACTAGAATAACCCAGAAGTGAAAATATTCTAAAATAACTCTGCTTTGAAATAATGATACTTATGCCCACACTTCCCTTCTGAGCACACACTGCAAACGGCCATAAGGATGATGCTACACTGGAAAAAACCGAAAACAACAGCAATTTGTGTTTACAAAGCAAACACAGAACAGTTCAAAATGAATATGACTCTTTTAAATTATGGATCCAAATTGAACTACAGACTCCACATCAAAGTCTAGTGTGTTTTGTGAGTTTTTTCCAATTATTCCAACTCAATAATTATTTGGGTTTTTAAAAAATCTCTTTCAATATTTTAATAGTTTTGTTTTTATTGTAGACTACTATTAACTCAAGTGAAGGAAAATATGGCTAAGGAACAATGACAGTCATAAAATAAATGGAAATTTTGAAGCACCGATTTGACTTTTACCATTTATGTAATGTTTACCAATTCTGTCCTTGAATTTCTGTCACCACATGGGTTATTGATAAAAATGAACTTAAGACACTTTATTCAGAGACTTTTCCAATAAAAATTGAGGTCCTACAACATTTCTTAAAAGAGCTACACTCTAAAACAGCACTCTCCATTCTCTAGAAGCTGATGTTAACCCTTATTCACCTACCCCCAATATGATATTGTTTCTGTCTACTACACCCACCCAGTGAGGAGCCCCAAGGAGTTTTCTTACAGGCTCTGCACTGTCTAAAGTCAGCAAACCTAGCTAGGCAATTCATTCTTTGTTATATATCAATCCTGTCTCCAATAAATCACAATTCTAAACCTGAATTTTCCCAACATAATGTCCCTACTGCAAATGATGACAGCAGAAAATGCAAATATAACAACAGTTAGTCAATTGTCCCTCCAAACAAAAGAGAGAAAATTTTTTTAAAAAGAGAACTTTATAAATTTTGTTTTAAAAATAATTTGGATTTAAATGGATAGCTTCCAGTGTGATGCTTTTCCTTAATGATGTGGAAATAGGCCCAAGAAAACTATGATACATACTAGAATAAATACTATTACTCTTTTATATTAGGTACATTGGGAGGAACATATTAAAATTTCACTCAAATTCTCTGCTCTGTTATACCTGAGGGAAATTATGTCCTGAAAGAATAAACGTATCCTACCACAAATAAAAAGATTTACTCCTCCAAAGTGCAGACTTACTGAATTACAACAAAACCCGAAGTCGCTGGTAGGCTGAGAAGGCCCCGAGTGACCCAGGCCTTCAGGGTCCTCCCTGACTCCCTTCCCACTCTCCCCTCCAGCAGTAGCCACACTGTTCTGCCTGCTGTTCCTTGGAGCAGGTTAGGGGACAGAAAGGTATGGATTCTGTTTTGAAGACAGATTGAGAGATGCCTAGCAAACATCCAACTGGAAAAAAAATGAGGAAGTTATTAGGACTCAGGTAATTAGAGGTTTTAGTTAGTCTAAATATTATTTCAAAATCATATTATTTATTACAGAAAAATAATAATTATAGCTAATAATGATTTAATTAATATTTTAAACTACTTTACAGTTATTTTATTCATGAAATGAAAATAGAAATAATGGAGGGAATGATCCACCACTGCTTACAATGCTGGTTGGTTTCATTTCACAGATAACAATGAATAATTGTGCTTCAATTATTACCGGTTAAAACTTGTAATATATAGTACACTCCACTACATAAGACAAAACCACCCATTGCCTTAGTGAATCAGTATTATTCCCACTAAATTTTACATGAAGTTAATTACTCAAGCATATTTTCCCTATTAATCTTCCTCTTGGAAGGTATTTTGGTTTACTACTCAATTTCCTCATCGCAAGACAGAATGGTGATCTTTATCAAAGGCGGGGCAGGCTTAGATTAGGGTTTAAGGACTGAATAAATATATTCCAGGTAGGGCAAATTATAAAAAGCAATGAAGAAAGTCTGTTTTTGTGAGAACATCATGAGACTGAGTCAAATAAAACAAGAGGGAAGAGTGAGACTTAAAAGTCAAGGACTAAGGTGGGAACTTGAAAGCCAAGCCTATTTTTTTTTCTCCAGAAGACAACTGGAAAGAACTAAACACAGAAGTGAAAGAGGTAGGGGGAGAAATGGTATTTTAGCCAGAGGTCATGGTGCCTCTGCAAGAGTTATTAAAGAACAGAAAGACCATTAGAAGGCCACAATAGATACCAGGTAGAGATAATTATAGATACAAAAATTAAAGTCTTGAGAGGAAATACAACTTACACAAGTCACATACTTAGAGCGGTAAGAAAAATACATGGTATACAGCCAGGGTGCCTTATTTATTACCAAACTCTTTTTGTCCCTTTAATTCAAAAATTCAAAAATCATTCAAAATAATTGCTTTTTGTGAAAATAAGACACTATGAGAAGGGGGCCTATAAAGACTTCCAGGTTCAAGGAATGCCCCCAACTGTGCAAGATACAACCCTTGCAAAATAAAAGCAAGAGGAAGGAAACCTAAATCTGACAAAAGAAACAATAAGGAAAAAAAACTGTTAAATTTAGTAAGGCACAAAAAGAGGAAGAGGACCCATCAAAAGGAGGGAGGAAGTCAAAGCAGAGAAGGAAAAGGAGAGACATAGGACACAACACAATGTAAAATGAACTGAGAATTGTGGGGGATGGAGGGCTGTTAAGTACTCATCCTAACAGGGCACCAAGAGGTATGTTTCTCTCCAGACCTACAACTCGTAGTTCTGCCATGAAATAAATAGTGTAAACTGTGTAAACTGTCCAAGTGGAAACTGGGAATTTAATAAACAATTGAATTTACATGAGCTCTTTACAGAATCAAGATATCAAACATGTTGTGTGTATAGTAACATTTTCCTCAGGTTTTATCTTTCAATTTTGTTGGATGGTCTCTTTTTTTAAGACACTGCTAAACATTTTATTTTTTTAAGTTATCAAATGTACAAATGGTGAAAAACATTCTTACACTGCTTTGTTCAGTAAATTCTTCTCCATCCAGAAATCAGATAAATGTTTATGTAAATTTTTAGTTTTATTTCATTATTCAATCTTTTATGTAATTATTGTATTATACAATAGGTAGCTTAGTTTGGCACATAATGTGAAAGTGAGAACCTAAACTGACTTTTCCCCAAATTCTAAATTCCCATGCTTGATATGTTTCTTTTATTTATTTATGTTCTATGCATACATCAGGTCCTTTTTCTGAGGATCCTTTTCCACTATGACCCTTCTCATAAATAAACATCATTTTACAGCTTGTCATTAATTTACTAAGCAAGTGAGCTTTTAAAAAAGTAATCAAAAGTTGCTTTCTGTATCCATCACTCAAATTTTCTCTAGAGGTTAGTGATCCTCAACAGAAAGGCCCAAGTTCTACTTGAGATCCAACACTTCAAAATACCTTGCCTACAAATAACATTATGGTAAGTACTACACAGGATACAAAGAAAGCAAAAAATATCTTCCATGACTTAAAAGAACATTAATCTAGTATGGGAGGGGTGGTAAACATAGAGCTATCTTGATTAACAAAGTCTCTAAGAACAAAGTTCCTCTTGTAGACCTGTGCATGAAGCAAGTTTAAAGGAAGCTACAGTCTCCCAAGTGTTGAAAGGGACTAAGAAAGAAGCAAAGTACTATGTTATCCAAAGGAACCCAGTAAACTAACTGGCCAGGAGGGAACTTGCATGGCCTGGTCCTCTTGGAATGAGCTGACACCTGGAACTAAGTTTTGTAACATTTCCACGTGGAACTGAACCTCCTCGATAAATAAAAGAGGTGCAGTACTCTTGAGACAGCGACTGGGAAACCCTCCTTACCCAGAGGAAAGAGAAATACTAGGTGAGGTGATTCACACCCTTATGCCTTCTCCTTTACTTATCTCTGTTTTTGACAACCCAGGATGTAACTAACACATCCTCTTCATTATCATGTATATTACCTGTGAGGTAACTAAAGATTACGGAAAGCAGCATAAAAACAAACAAGAACTCTTTTAACAGTTGGTAGAGGTTATAATGCCTAAGAGTTAAAAGCCAAATCAAAGGCATTGTTGTTAATTTAATGTTTTATTTATCAAGCGCTTAAATACAGTTCCCAGTAAAGGAATTCTTTGAACAGAATGATGAACCATATTCATTCTTGTATTTACACTGGGTTTTCTTAACACTGAATATTCTTTATCTACTAAACCCCAAACAGGAATGCCTTATCTAAAGAGGAAAAAACAATCTTAGTTCAATGCTCTTCAAAGAAATTCTAAACATTCCTAAAAATAAGAAGCCATAATGTGAAATCACAGAGCAACTAAAAAATAACAAAAATTGAAAAACAGAAATGAAGTGTAAAGTTTCTTTTGTTTCTATTCTAACTTTTCAAGTTTATTTCAGAAACTATGAGAAAATAAATTTCTGCTGTTTTTTAAGCCACCCAGTGTGTGGTGATTTGTTACAGCAGCCCTAGGAAACTAACACAGTACATCTATGTGTGAGTGTGTATATATATATACATATACATATATGTGAATACATACATCTCTCTCTTCTCCCTGACTTTCCGGAGATATTCATCTTGCTCATTTTGCTCCATGCTTGGGACTTTTCCCTACAGAAGTAGGGAGTTATCTTTGGAGACAGCTGATATTGCTCCTGCACTCTCCAGCTCCAACCTTCCATAAAGGCTACAACTTGACTACTCTTCTTGGGTAGGAGAAATTGTCTTGAAATTCTTGAAAGCCTCATTAGGATAGTGGTCTACTATTGTTTTTCTCCACTTCTGCCCTATTCTATAAGACAGCCAAATGCTTGGCAGGAAATACAGCTGCTCAAGGCAGCCCACACTTGGGGGAACAAGGGAGAGTGTGAGACAGCTGCAGCCTGCAGCATAGAAGCCATTTGGATCAGATTTCGCATCATCAGTATGAACTCAAGGTTTCCAAGACAGAGGTAAAGGGAGTGACAGAAATAATATACGTGCATGTGTGTTCAAAGGCATGCTCACTGAAAAGGCCTCATAGTAATAATATCCCAGTAGCCATTAGCATACCTAGTTTTCAGTTTTTGGTTTCTAAATATATATTCTACTGAAAAAGTAACCAGAGATCCTTGGAGTAATGACTCCAGAGCTGGGGCAGAGAAAACAATAAGGTGAGCCCCCAGAACATCTTCTTGTGCCAGAAGCTGCTCAATGGGGACATGTCATAAGAGCACAGGACCCTGAAGCAGGGTCCTAGGAGCTAATCTGGGACAATTTAAGCATCAAAATTAATTATGAGAGAAACAAAATATAACCCATTAAATAAAACAAGAATCCATGAATCTATACTGATACAAATAAATATATGGGAAGAAAGCTCTTCCTTACAATAGAATGCCAACTAATTAATGTAGATGAAATGACAGAAGATCACCATTTTGCCACCACTGCAGCAACAACTGATTCAGGCAAGAGTCATCAATAGATGCTAAGAATAGTGGGTGAATATCTGATTACCCAATTTACATATTCTCAAAATATCTCCCCACAAATTACTGGAGGGACACTTCCTTAACCAAGTGATCAAAGTTAACATCACCAATACTGGGGCAAACCAACATCATATGCTTCCTATAATGATGCAGTGAGAAGACACATTATCATTTTGTGGTATTCCTGACAAAACTTCATTACCTGAATCAAATCTTGAAACATTTTACAAAATAATTGGCCTATAGTTCCAAAAATGTGAAGGCCGAGAACACAAAGAAAGGCTGAAGATACGGTCCAGATTAAAGGAAACCTAAAGAGACAGGACAACTAAATGCAATGTTTGATACTGGACTGGATCCTGGATCCAGAGAATATATTTAAGTATACAAACATAGCTGTAAAGGACAAATTGGGACAACTGATAAAATTTTATTTTGTTACATTAGATCATAGCACTGCACCAATGTTTCATTTCCTGATTTTGATAATAGTACTGCAGTTATATATATAAGAATATATTTGCTCTTAGGAAACATACACTAAAAAATTTAGTCATAAAGGGGAATAATGTCTGCAACTTATTCTTAAATGGCTCAGGGAAAAAATGTGTGTGTGTGTACATGTGGGTGTAAATATCCACATAGGGAGAGGGGAATGATAATTAGGTAAAATGTGAACAATAGGTGAATCTAAGTAAAGGGAATATGGGAGTTGTTTGTACTCTTCTTACAACTTTTCTGTAAGTCTAAAATTTTATCAAAATAAATTAAGGAAGAGAGAGAGGAAGAAAGGGAGACACAAGAAAGAACAGTCTCTACCTTCAGAAAGTCGAAGTTCAGTTAGGAAAACAGAGTATGTCAACTAGCAAATCATTTAAAATTCAGAAATAAATTTAAAGGAAAAAAAACCCATATAGGCTGAAACATTTTTACCAAATAAAATAATGCGGTTTAACCTAAGAACCCTAAAAAACAACTGCATATTTCTCCAACACATAATTTTTATTCTGTATGCATATGTTACCTTTCCTAAATTGCATTTGTGTGGCCTACTAAGTTAACTTTTTAAAGTTATTTTAGTTATCATAAAATTAGTTTAACTCAATAGAAATAAAAGCTTAATATCTTAGAAAAATAATTACTCATCAGATAATTCTTTCATAGAAGCAAAAGACAATCATTTCCAACTTTCAGATGAAAAAAGCCAAGTAACTAAGTACAAAAAAAAGTTAGTTAACATTATAAGTAGGTCAGGAAGACACCAGAATTCAGTTCTAAACCAAAGACTAGTATTAATCAAATAATAAAACTAAAGCTATAGACTTGAAGATGGGCTTTTTTAAGCTTTGACTTTTAAAATTTTGTTACTGAATGTGAGAACAAAAGGAGTTAAAACAGTGAAACACCTGTACCACCCATTATTCATTAACATATTCCCTGACCTCTTGCCAACATCCAGAGACATGAAGTGCCAGAACTGACCAAATATCCCCCACCCAACAAAGCTGAGATGTCTGCTTTCTGTTTCATCTCATAAATGTAAAACTCCTAGGAAAGACGTTTACAACACACTACTGATAGAAGACACATTCAATACAGCTCCCCATGCAATCAACCAATCCATCTAAATAAACGTCACTTTGCTAAACTGTAATTATCATAGGCAATTCATCAGTGTCAACACCAGAAGGCTTAACTATTTTTCTAACTCATTGCCTTCCTTTTCATTTTGTTGACCACTACCTTGGTTCAGATTCACACTGAATCATCTTCAGATTATTCTAGTAACTTCCTAACTGACCTCTCTTCTTTAATCCATCACTGTCAGAGTAATCTTCCTTAAAAACTCTTTTCATGTCACAACTCTGCTCAAACACCCACAAGGGTTCCCCATGATATTCTGAATTAAGTACAAACTTTTCATCAAGTGATTTCAGACCCTCTCTGACATGGCCCTCAACCTAAATTTTCAACCTTATTTTCCACCCTCCAATCAACCTAAACTACTTAATCTTCTCTAAAAACAAGCCATGTTTCCTAACTTGGCCTTTGTTCATGTTTTCAACCTGAGCAAAACATCTCAACCTGTCAAAAGAGTGACAGAATATATTTCTCTCCCTCCCAAACGTTCCATTGAAAAGACCATAAACAATTACGAAAGAGAATAAACTCTATAAAGGCAGTGAGAGCTGGAGATGGCTAAGGACCTGAGATTTTGGCAAATTTCTGGAAGACAGAAACTGGTAGAATCACACCAGATGAACCAGAGCAAGAGCCGCCGTTCAAAGCAAGCATTTCACTCAACATTTATTCAATAAATACGTATTAAGCACATGCTAAGTGCCAAACACTGTTGTAGCTCAGGATATAGTTAATACATGTGACAAATAAGGGGCCGCTAACACTGAACTTAACATTTCAGTCAAGGGAGAGAATTATTAACAACAGCAAAATTAGACCCGTGACACTGTGGTGATAATTAAATTAGGGTTGCGTGGAAAGTGAGCAATTAGCTCCTTTAGATTTGATGACCAGGGAAGGCCTCTCGGCCTCTCTGGGTAGTGATATTTAAACTGAGATATGAATGACAAGACGGAGTCAGACATGCAAAGATCAGAGAGAAAAGCATTCCAGGCAGAGGGTACAAGTTTGGTATGTCATGAAACAGAAAGAATGATTAGTCTGACAAGAAGAGGGAGCCAGATCATTCACGTAAGGATTTGTAAACCAAGAAAGGGAGTATGGCTTGTACTCTAAGGAAGCCCTCTCAAGGGCCACAGAAGTCATCCCTCACAAGGGGTTCAGGCGAGGCGGGGACCCTTTTTGAAGGAGTCAGAGGGCAGACTGGGAACAGAGGTGGGGAAAAGGATGCTCAGCAGGACAACAGCCAGTATGCCCCACACCTGCGCCACCACACTAATTTTGATAGTTGCTTCCAGGATTAAGGAAACTAGAAAAAAACAACTCCTAAAGGCTGGTTGGAAACTTAAAAGCCTTCAGGGATCAGGTGGCCAATACAAGTACCAGAGGCTCCCTGATGTAAACCAGTAGGGAGTGGGAGGGCCTGACAACTAGAGGGCATAGCTCAGCTAATTTTTAAAAAGTTTATTCTGGAATCAGACAGTGGTGAAGTCATACTAGTTGTGAATAATTAAAATCCACTGAAATTCACACTTAAAAAAAATGAATGTTATGTATGTGTATTATACCTTAATTTAAAGAAAACTAAAACAACATTTAAGTGCTGTTCTCATTAAACAAAAGAAGAATTACATACTACTTCCTCAGAGAGGCCCATGAACTTTGCACCTCTCTACGGCGCTGACCACTGACAAGCTCGGTACTGTGTGGAGGTTATGTGTGCACTTGCCTTATCACCCTCCACACCCAACTAGGTTGCAGGCTCTAGAAAGAGACCATATGGTTCTCATTTTTCACCCCACAGCAACTATGAAAGAATCATATTCTCCATCTGAATTTCAACTTCTTTTTTCCTGCTAAACATTTCTAATTTAAGATGACTCAAAGCTAAAGGTGCATTTCTTAAAAATAGAAAGTGGCTAATTAATCTGGCTCTCAGTAAATATGAATTTAAAGGAGCCAATACATTTAAAATTAATTTCCCTTTAGTAGAGGAATTGTTCAGGAAAAAATTCTAAAATGCACTTTAGTTTCAGCAGAATATTTGAATATTATTTCACAAGGCTATCTGTTTCTTGAGATATGATTTGATTCAACAGCTGTGTTATAATATGACTCTCTTGCAAAAATTAACAAATGATTATTCGTAAGGGTCTCTGAGACAGAAACCTACCTCAAACTAGTTTTAAGCAAATAATTTATTCAATTCTTTGGAAGTTTATAAGGAAGTTTATCAATACATTTATCACAATGCGTCTCTTCTCTCAGCTTCCTTTATCTCTCCTTTCCAAACCTCTATAATCCTGTTCTGCAACCTGCTTTACACCTCCAACTCTTTAGACTCTCTTTTCATTCTGTTTCATTATTTCCCTCTCTCAGTATCCCTCAAAGGAGTTACTCCAAATTCTTACATATGAAAACCCCAAATTCATAAAGTTGCTAAAAAAAAAAAAAAAGTTTATAATTAACCAGAATTCTCAACAGAAACTCAAGGCTGGGGAGAAATCACTTTACTAGTAAATCCCACATACAGTTCTTCCTCTATCTTTGCATATCTTAGTATTTTATCACGGCAGGAGTCAGAAAACCAACCAGAGATGGCTCATTATTCCGGACATTAACCAGTCACAAATGGAAAGAGATAACACTGATGGCCAAGATTTTCTTTGGGTAAAAAGGATACAGTCTATAAAATTACTGACATTTTCAGAATGAGTCTGTGAGATGTTTAAACAATAGATGCTAAACATCATCTAACATTTTAACACAAATTCTGGTTGACAAGAAAACACAAGTATGTAAATCTTTCATTTTTATGACTTAAAGATGAATTAGTAGGAACAGGACCTTCATTATCTCATACCACTGAAAGGGTGATCCATTTAAGGAAAGTCTGCAAGATATTCCCAGCCTAAGCCATCTAGGACTTATCAAGGGGTAAGAAGACTGGAAATTGTTATTCTGCCACTAATTGCTGGAACTATGGGGTAAATCATTTAAATCCTTAGGCCTCATTTTCTTAACGTGGAGAAAAAAGAAAAGGACTAGTTAAAATCCAACGGTCTCTCCCCACCCCTCCCAATCCACTCAGGTTCTACTCTTTCATTACCGACTTCCCTCTAAATCCCAATTTATCAGTCTTCTGTCTTCAATCTTAATTCCAGAAGAAAAATACCTGTGGCCAGTTACTCT
Organism: Camelus dromedarius; assembly: GCF_036321535.1. NCBI lineage: Eukaryota > Metazoa > Chordata > Mammalia > Artiodactyla > Camelidae > Camelus > Camelus dromedarius. The sequence continues at coordinate 69,764,217 of NC_087439.1, read as the reverse complement.
TTAAGGCATGCCACTTCAGGGGAGGGAGAGGCTTCGGGAGCTAGCTCCTCCACCTTCTCTGCAGTCCGAATTCCCAGCAAAAACCAGGTCTCAGCGGTAATCTAGAAATTTCTTCAGGGTGCTTGACTTCTCATTAATTTAATACGTTTAGGGTTTTTCTGAGTTTCAGTTTTACCTCTCAGTCTATTCATTTGTTACAATGGTTACAAGAAAGAAATAAATTTGACTTGCTGTACAACAAAATACGGATTCCAGGTAGCACAAAAAATGGCAACCAGTGAGAGAATAAATAATATCCCTAGGGTGGGCTTGCTGCATGCCTAAAATTTATTTTGAATTCAACTATCTTAAAAATCCACATTACTTTCACATTCTACTCCATAAGTTAAATAGAAAAGATGTTTAAAACTGCCTATCATCGAGTAAATTTAGAGCTCCAGGATAATGGTCACATCTACTCTGTGGCTTTGCATTCCCAATCCCTCTAACCCCCTGCACACAGGCAGACTCACCCTAGGGGTCTGGGAGTACACTGCTCTAGTTTGAAGAAGCAGGAAAGCATCTTACTATAATGAGGAAACCAAAGTTCAAAGAAAGTCTCAGAAAGAGGAAAGATTAAAAATATTTTATAGTCTACCTGTTCATTAACCTCTAAATACAATTTAAAAAATTAAAATTTAATTAAAATTCATTTTAAAATTAAAAATAAAAACTAGTAACTTCACAAACCTTCTTACAACCTTAAATAAACCAGTAACAATGCCTAACCATTATAAGTTTTGGTTAGACAGCATGTTCGGTAAAAAAGAAGGGGGTTTTCAAAATATCAATGATTCTCATCTTGCCAAATTGGCCAAATCTAAAAACAGGTAGTGTTGTTTGGTGCCCTGTTTTTGATCATAGCTAAAGGGTTCACATGACTGGCTTCATAGTCACAGTACACAAAAAAGAAGACATTCTTGGTTGCAATTTATCATTCCACAGATGGTAAGCCTGTCTCCTCTTCCATCACTATTTAGTATGCATTCCCAGTTGAAGGAAATGAACTTCATTTGATTAAAAGCTGGGGCTCTCTAGTTATTAGATTACCTGATTCAAACAAGGAATAGCTCCATGAACTTGTACCAGCCCTCTTAAATCCTCTAAACCTCTTTTCTCATTTGTAAAAATCACCTCACATCATTATGGTGAAGCATACATGAAATGATCTACATAAAAGACTCAGCCCAGTGCCTAGTGCACAGGTAACTCTATTGAGGGCTATTTTCATTGTGACCCAACTTCTATCAATGATGCTTTCTTCACTTCTTTATTTGAGACGGTGGTTGATGAAAACATTTAAAAGGACTTAAACACCATCAGATTTACTTAAGATCAGATTTAATAATTAGACATAGAGATAAATGATACACCGCTAAAGTAGTCTTTCAGAGGCTGTCACAGGGAGGAATACCTTTGACTTTGTTAAGCCATGTCTGAAAAAGATAACTAAAATAGAAACATCAACTACATGAAAACTATATGAAAATCCCTTGCATTTTATTTCCACATTTGAGAGGAAAATGATTCATCTGAATACCTCCAAGGTATCTGTTTAAATGAGTAAACATAATGGTTAATGAGTAAACATAATGTTCACAACCAATTGAGAAGAATTTCCCATCAATACAAAACATATCTAAGCTTCATATATTTTTCAAGATCCAATCTAAGTTCACTTTCTCCATGAAACTACCCTAATGACTACAGCATGTAGGTTCTTTTAAATCTCAGGGGTTTTTTTACTTACTGTCATATGGCACTATTTAGTACTCTAGTATAGACTACCATTGTTTTCTATTGATATCATATATTTTGAATACAAAGAGAGGAGGGAAGTTTCAAAATGTTAGTGAATCAACAGGAAGGTGGTGGTGATTAATGCATGTGGAGTACAGGTAGAAGGCTTGAAACCTCTTCAACAGTTACCATGAAGCTTTTAAAATATATGTCTGAGGTCCATCCAGTACATTCTAATTAGTGGGAGACTGGGCTGGAGTCTGCATAGTTGTGTATTTTAAAAGCTTCAAGAACAGTGAGAACAGGATTAAGGACTACTTTTTAACCTTCATTCTTAAAGACAGTGGCATTTGAACATCTATAACTTCCTCACCATGTGTAATAAAATTTTTTTTCAGATAAAAGAAGATGGATAAAATTTTGTTCACCAGAATTTCAGCTGGGGATTAATAAACCTACCTGTTATGGCAAGATAGGTGGTCTTTTCCAACATGACTGCAACAATATTCCCAGTCTCATGCTCCTCTCACAACTATCTGCCTTAAGACTCTTCCCTCCTATTGGAAGGTATAGTCTATGTTCCTTCCCCTGGAATCTGAGGGGACCTGTAACTACGGAGGATGATGCTGAGTGACTTCTGGGACTAGATCATCAAAAGTCCTAACAGCTTCCATCTGTCTCTCTTAGAAAGCTGTTAATGGAACCCAAACATTATGCTGTGAGGAAGCCTAGGTCACCTAAGGAGGCAAAGTGTAGAAACCAGTCCACACCCCCAGCTGAAGTCCCAGCCAATAACCAACATCAACTACCAGACAGGTAAGTGAGGAGAAATCCTCTGAGATGACTCCAGCTCCAGTTGCCCCTAACTGCAACTGTATGAGACACTCCAAGCAAGAATCATCTAAGCCTGGCCAACCCCCAGAACTGTTTGAGATAATAATAAAATGATTGCTGCTGTCTTTAGCCATTAAGTTCTGGAGTGACCCATTACATAGCATTCGACAACACAACACAGTGCTACTCCTCGTGAAAACTACACTGAGAGTTGGGGACTAGGCTTAAGTTCCAGGAAAGCTCTACAGGATGAAAACGGTGGTAGGTCTGAAGCGCTGGCTAGGAAAAGTAGTCACAAATGAGGGGCAGAGGCTGTAAAACAGTAAAAGGCTGTACATATGTGATTTCTCCCTTGTAAACCTTCAAATTGTCAATAAAGTCACTAAATTTATGAGACCTTTGGCTCATAAAGGAAAGAGTTTTATGCCTTCAAGGACTAGGGGCAAAGGCACAGGGACAGAGAGGGATGAGACCATAAGGAAGTCAAGTCAGAAATCACGGAGAGGGAACTGGACACCCACAGGCTAAATACACCAAAATCATACGTAGGTGCTCCCAGTGAACTTAGGATCAAAAGTGAAGCTTTCTTTTTCACTTAAAAATAGATCCAGAGTTGAGTTTCTCTATAATAATAAAAAAAAAACTACTACTTTAGGATGCTTCTCTCTCAGAAAACCAGAAAGATCAAAGCTTAACTATTAGTATTTAAGAATAAATACTGACAGAATTCCAAGTTCACACAGAATTAACTGTGTTTATTTGTATTAAAAGAGCATAGTTTTTTTTCACTTAAGAAGATTACTACTTCCTAACAAGAAATAACACTGTTCACTCAACAAATACTTAATGAAATACTATGAGTCAGGCACTGTACAGATAAACGAGAGAATATAGCTGTTTAAAGAACAGACATGGTTCCTGCCCTCAGGTAGTTTCATTACGATTTCTAACAAGAGGATAGAACTTGTACATATTTTATATTCTTTACTTTAAAAATTAATGTGTGTACATGTTACAATATCTTAAATCGGAAATGTTTTTCATTATACACATACACAGTAGGGGGAGAGGGTTAAAGAAAAGTTTTGTAACAGTGATATATTCAGCATTCCCAGAGTAAATCATTTCTACTCTTATAAGCAGTCATCAAATAGTTGTTGAAATGAAAAAAATATGTAACTGGATATTACATTTTTACTTGACTGTACATGATTAAAAAAATACATGTTCCCCAAAACAGCTCACAGGAAGTAAAATCAGTCAAAGGTTCTATTAGCTAAATAATCATCTAAATTATCTACACAGATGTCGCAATATAGGCGTTAATGCATTTTAGGCAATTCTCCAAACAGTCTCACTGTCAGGACAGATATACTTCTTTAGACAAAACAATTATGATCCACTGTGAATAAACATAAATGACAATGCTTTCATTCAAAACTCTTTAAAAGTTTTAATTTGTGGTTAGAAAACACTTCTTAATGGACATCTGAAAGAATACAATTTCCATGGATAAAGTTTAATTGAATATGCTACAGAACCTTGTACTCCTTATCAAAATAACTGTATTTCTAGAAAGGTACTAGAAAATAGTATTATCCATTTCGTACTCAACAAGTTGGCAAAAAAAGTCTGATAAAACCAGTGGGTGGGGGGGTATGTGGAGCAATGAGAACATTGCTGAAAGGGACATAATCCTCACTACTTTGGAGAGCCTTTTGGAGATTGTATACCTTATGATCCTGTAACATCACTTCTAAGTGTCTGAGCATGCAAGAGACAAGCAAGGGGAGAAATGTAAAAGGATGTTCACTGTGACATCCTAACTAAGTATCCCTCAAAAAGAGAATGGAGAAACTGGCTTATTCTGATAAAAAGAATGAACTGGATCTATAAGAACCAGTATGAATAATTTCAAACTATACGGTTGAGTAAAAAAATGCAAATTTTAAAAGATAACATAGTATATCATTTATACAAAATTCAAAAGCACATACAGTAATAAGTAAAATTTTATGGATACATATGTATAAAATGCATTAAAACATATGCACCAGAACAAAACAGTTACCTGGGGGAGGATTTTACTTCTCCTTAAACAAATTATTTGAAGCAAAAATAAACAATTTATTACTCCTGGGGATGAGCATGCAGATGTCTATAATATTTTATACTTTGGTTTTAAAATTTTTCAAAATTTAAAACAACTTTAAAAAGAAATTCAAAATACAATTGTAAACAATATGCTTATCAAAGCCAAATATTACACACACACATGGTGGGGGAGGGGAGAGGGCAACTAAATATCCCACAAGAAAAGAAAAGTTGAGTAAATTCAAGTGTGTTTTATGCCCACCATGGATTATAATGTAGATGTTGTAAATTATTCATAAAGCATTTAATGCCCGGGAAAATGCTACTGATATAAGCATTTAAATGAAAGCAGAACTAAATAATGCATACAATAATGAGCTATATAAACAGGCACAAACACATATATGTGAGAAAATACACCAAAAATTTTAACTGTAATCATTTCTGGGTGGTAGAATTGTGTTTTATTTTCTTCTTTACACATTCCTAAGGGTTGCATATTTCCATTAGTACTATTAATGAAAGAGAGAAGAAAAGTCAAACTACAAAATGCAAACTCAAAATCCTCTGGTAAGAACTTATGCCCCAATTAAACTGGTAAGATTCAGTCTTACTTCTCATTCTAAAAATACCAGATTATGTTAATAAAGATAAGCCTCCTTAAATATGAATATCGACAACTATACAAGCCAAAAGAATTATGCCAATAACTATACAACTGTAAAATTCTGCTTTAATGTTCCTAGAGATTATCTGTTTTAGCATCCTCTATTTGTAGCACTGTCACATGAGAATAGATGGTCCCTTCATTTATGCATTAGATAAGGTTATCAAATGGACATATAAAGTAATACAAGTTTGGAAAAGTTTGCCAGTTTCTTAAAAAATTAACCCAGCATGTCCTCACAGGTATTTATCCAAGAGGAATAAAAACATATATTCATGAAGATATATGTGTACATATATCGGTATCCATTTGTACAAAACGTCATAGTGGCTTTATTTATAAAAGCCAGAAATGAAAACAGCCCAAATATCTATGGATAGGAAAATGGATAAACAAAATATGGTATATACATATAACGTAATACATTTAGTAATAAAAAGGAACTAATCCAACCAACAATATAGAACAATCTAAATATCATCATTCTGTATAAAAATAAGCCAGACTAGAGAAAGAGGAGTAACAGAGAACACTGTATGATTTCATACATAAAATTCTAGAAAATTCAATCTAATCTATGGTGACAGGCTGCTCAGAGACAGCGGTAGACAGCAGGAAGACTGGCAAAGGGGTGTAAGGAAACTGGGGGATGAGAAAATGTTACCGATCTTGACTGCAGTGATGGCTTCACAGGTGTACGAAAACTTACCAAACTGTATCCTTTAATGTGTGCAGTTTATTATTTATCTTTAATGTGTGCAGAAATTATATCTCAATAAGTAGAAAAAAATTTTTAAAGAAATAAGCAAACCAAAATACTTTAAAGCAGAGTCAGGAGTCAAGGCAGTGGCTCCCCATGACAGGGCAGGGGTATAGAGAAGCAAATATGAGGTGGGGTTCTGGCACGCTGGTACTTTTCTTTTTCTTCTGTGTTCTGGTTATATAGGAGTATTCAGGTTGTAGAAGTGTACGCTTAATGATATGTGTGCTTTCCTAATGTATATTGTTCTTCAGTACAAGTCTTTAAAAGGAAGAACACCATCTACTTATGACCTAGCAATTCTACTCCTTTATCCAAGAGAAATGAAATATTTGTCTACAAAAAGACTTGTACAAAAATATTTATGGCAGTTTTTTTCACTAACAGTCCCAAACTGGAAACAGCCCAGATGACCATCAACAGTTAACTGGATAAACAATCTATGGTATATTCACATATTTGTACAATTGAATATTACTTCACAATAAAAAGAAACAAACTACTGATACATTCAATAACATGGATGGATCTAAAAACATCATGCTGAGTGCAAGAAGTCAGAGACAAAGGAGAGTATACGTATGATTCAACTAATACAAAGTTCTAGAACAGGCAAAATGTACCTGTGGTGAAGCAACTGTGGTTGTAGTTCCAGAAGGAGAGGAGGGGCAAAGTAAAGGATAGAATCATGGAAATATTCTATCTTGCTAGGGATGTCGAGGGGAAAATGCTCAGTATGGACATGGAAAAGCTGTAAGGCTATCAACACTACTGTATTACTAAATTAAATTTTAAATGGGTACTTTTAATTCACCTTGAATAATTCCTGAAAGTATAATGCGAAATTCAAATTTAAGCTTCTAAATAAGACAATAATTTCAATTTTGATGAAGAATAAGTTTCATTAAGGTCTTATATTGTTGAAATTTATCTTTCTTCCACAAACATTTCTTTACAATTAGTAAGAAAATCAGAATGTCCTGTCCCAAGTGCTTTATTTTTAAGATGGCTTCATATTATACACTATAAAATGGAACTTAATATTATGAAAGGCTCATTATTAACAATACTAATTTAACAAGACACTATAGGGGTTTCCAAAATGGAAGTGATTATAACCCATGAAGAATGAGTAATGATCCTTTGGGGTATACGAAGAACATGTATGAGGAGTTCTATTTACACTTAGTCTTTATCTTAATACACATATGTATTCTAAGTATTATTTAATACAATGTGATACAATATATGTGTATCCTTAACATACAAAATGACACCAGCCTCTTCGTTATGGCCACCTATCAGCAGCCACACGTCATATATGTAACCTAAGTATTCTGGTACTAAGTGATTCTACATATTTTGAGGGAAGAGTATTGATAGTATTTGGTAGATTCTTCTTCAAAAATGAAATAAAGAATGCACCTTTTTGTAAACTGCTACAAGAGACTGTTGTTCCAGGGAAGATATATTCTTACAGTAAACGATTTCCTTAACAGAAACAGTATTTTATGGAAAATTTGTAGTATATAATCCTTCATGAAGCAGCTGCTTTGACCTCAACAAAAGAAAATTGGGGCTGGGGAAGTAAGGTTTAATCTCAAAAGCAACGACTGCAGCAAAAGAGAAGCTGAAGCAGAAAGGGCACCAAGTGTTACAGATGTTACTGATGTGGTATAAGAAGTGACCATAAGATTTTATACCAAACAAGTGTATTGGTTGTCTCAAGGCAAAGTATTTTAAAAGAGCTGTCAAATTTAAAGATAAGTTAAGCATTTATCTTTTACCAAAAAAGTCTGAATTTGCTGACTGTCTGTAATAAGTGACTGTTAGAAGTATACCCCCTAGCAGTTCTTTTTAAAAACAAAAACATAGTCTATGCATACCTTAACGGTAAATGAAGCATTTAAAAACTTATTAAGAAAGTAACTGTATTCCCAAAGAAAACTATGTGTGTCATCTTGAAATACTAGTGCCTGCACACTCTAAAAACAGAAGAATCATCTTCTAACTCTTTAAATGCCTTCCATACATAGAGTTCCTGTGGATTTTGAATACGTTTATTAAAAACATATAAATGCAAATTCTCACACTGGTTTGCACAGGAAGAGCAAACTTTGCTGACCAAATATGCACAATTGATGGACAAAAATTAAACAATGAGTTATCTCCATTTAGGAAGTAGAGCCAAAGAGGCACTTATCTTTTTGGGCGTATGTCCCTATATGAGCTGTCTTTTAGCTAAGACAAGCATTAAAACCAAGTACCAAAATAAACAGATTTAAGAACCAGACTTTGGAATTTCTATATTACGAAGCGGTAAAACCAAGATTTTTGAAACATAATGCACCATATTCATTACTCTTGCTTTAAAATATATATATATTTATTTTAAAAACTAAGGGTAAACAAAAAGGTTTTTAAGCCATTACTAACATCACTGATTCCCTTCACAAGTCTCTAAAGTCATTTGTTACACTATAAAATAAACCAAATAAGCAGAGAAAGAATTATCCTTTATAAATAAAATAAACATTATTAGATTTTTGTGGATCCTTTCAGGAGATGTAACACCAACTACAAAGAATTCTTCAAATAATGGCTTTCATTAAAACTTTTTTTTAATTGTATTTCTATTATATTTAAGGGACTGACAGGCATTTCAGATGAGTAAAACTAGATCCAGTACTCCAAAACTCAGAGGGGATTTAAGACAGTACACAATTATCTACAACATAGGGCAAATCAAGTAAGGTCTAGAGAAATGAAGAAGAAAGAAATGAATTCTACTTGGCATCAAACAACTTCATAAAGGTGTGTGGCACTTGAACCGGGTCTCAAAGGATGAATGGAACTCTGACTAGAAAAATTAGGGAAAATAAATCATGCTTGGAACCATGGATAGAGGCATGTACAACCTGGGATACATCAAGAATATATTGTATTTTCAAGTCACATTATTATTTTGCTGTACTGACTTAGCTAACACTTTTCTTCACATATCAAGCTTAGTGAGATCATTCTAAAAATAATTCCTAAAAAAGCATTCAATTTTTAAGTACAACTAGAAAATTGTACTACTTACTGCAATTCTGTTTAATACGTTTACAGTTCTAATTTTCTCCAGATTTCACCATTCTTCACCAGGGGGCTTACATTTTAAGTGTTACACAATGATACGCTATCAGTTATGGGCCATCCAATCTTGCTTTTCTTCTCATCTAAAGGGATGACTTGTCTCTTCTTTTCCAAACCTTAAACATTCACCCATTTTCAAATCCCAGTCCCTTCTGCTGCTTTTTAGACTCTGCACTCTTAAATACATTCTCTTCTGATTCCCTGTATCCTGCATTTAAACTGTGTATCCTCTCTATTTTGGAGGGGAGAGTACCTATCCCTTTGACTTCTCCATTATGCGTAGCTCTGCCCAAAGCAGAGTAATAATACACATTTTATTAACAGCAGAACATATAAGTTGACTTTGAAAAAAGTATGTTATGAGTGATGTATCTTAAGACATCTGCCCCAAAGTGTGATAAATATTTTATCTTAAAATAACAGTGGTAAGAGCATGAAATGAAGCTTGGACATCATATAATCTGGGGGTTTTCTAATATTTCACAACAAAACTTTTTCAGAAGAAATCTTATACAGCAGGCCATATATAACTGCAAAAGCATTGCTAATACCACTTTATATTCAAATACATTATAATTTATTACAAATTGAGTGTTCGAGATGTTAGTTATAGTCTGGACACCTAAGCAATCCATTTATTTCTGTAAAATTTTGTTTTTATTTCATTCAGATAAGTAGCTGTAAGTAGGTAGCAGCTTTTGTTTTGTTTTGCCTTTAATGGTTCACTTTGCAGTCTCAGGATATGCTTCAATTAAATCGATTCAAGAACTTTTTTTTCTTTCAAAATGAGTAAGCAACAATATCTAAAAACTGCTTATTAAGCAAATAAGAAAAAATGAAAACTTGCAATGAGCTATGAAAACATCTATAATACATCAGGACTTAGTGTTATATGTCCATTTGTTACTAAACAAATGACTTACACAGGATGAGTACACCCCCAAAGAAATGGGCTTGGGTCCTGCCTGTCATTCAACCAAACGCAGCTTATGTACCATAATAATGCATTGTTTAGACAATTCTATATGAATAGACATGCACAAGACTGAATTTTTAAAAAATGTACTACAAACTACAACTTTCCTTACCTACTTAAAATTCACAAATAAGTAGATAGTCAAAGAAGCTTTATTCTAAGGAATGCTTTCCCCAACCCCCACACACAAATGAACCAGGTATAACCATGTAGCACAATGGATTTCAATGTGATAAAAGTATATATATGTACCAAGCGTGCCAAGACCATTCACTGAGGAAAGGGCAGTCTTTTTAACAAATGGCGCTAGAAAAACTGGATATCCTCAAGTAAAAGGATGAAGTTGGACCCTTACCTAAAACCACACGCAGATAACTAACTCAGAATGTATCAAAGACCTAACCATGATAGCTAAAACTATAAAACTCTTAGAAGAAAACACAGAGGAAGAGCTTCACGACATTGGATTTGACAACGACTTCCTGGACACCAAAAGTCCAGGCAACAACAGAAAAAAAAGATGAAGTGGACGTCATTAAAATGAGAAACTTTATACATCAAATGACACTATCAACAGAGTAAAAAGGCAACCCACGAATAAGAGAAAATATTTGTAAATCTTTTATGAGATTAATATCTAGAGCATACAAAAAATTCCTACAACAACAAAACAAACCAATTTTTAAAACTGGCAAAGGATCTGAATAGACATTTCTACAAAGAAGATACACAAATGGCCAATAATCACATGAAAAGATGCTTGACATCACTAATCATTAGAAAACACAAATCAAAATCACAATGAGATAACACTTCATATTCATCAGGATGGCTGTTACCAAAAATACAGAAAGTGACAAGTGTAGAGGTGAGGATTTGGAGAAACTGAAACCCTTGCCCTGGTAGAAATGCAAAATGCTACAGCTACTATAGAAAACAGTGTGATACTTCCCACAAAATCCAACATAGAATTACCACATGATCTGGCAATTCCACTTCTGGGTATATACCCAAAAGAATTGAAAGCAGGGACTTGAACAGATATGTGTATACCAACATCCAGAGCAGTATTACAACAGCCAAAAGGTAGAAACAACCAAATGTCCATCTACAGATGAATAAACAAAATGTGGTCTATACATCCAATGGAATTATTACGCAGCCTTAAAAAGGAATAAAATTCTGATTCATGCTACAACATGGAATAACCTTGAAGACATTATGCTAAGTGAAATAAACCAGATACAAAACAAAAACAAATATTGCATGATCTCATTTATACGAAGTACCTAGAGTACTCAAAATTACAGAGACAAAGTAGAAAAGTGGTTTCCAGGGGCCAGAGGGAAAGGGGGTGTGGAATTATTGTTCAATGGGTAGTTTCAGTTTGGGATGATGAAAAAGTTCTAGAGATAGACAGTGATGATGGCTGCACAACTATGTGAATGCATTTAATACCACTGAAATGTACATTTAAAAGTGGTTAAAATGATCAATTTTATGTTGTATATTTTACTATGATAAAAACTGAGTGTATTATTTATGACAGTGGCAATATAGGAATGTAGTTCACAAACTTAAGAGTTAAGCTGCCTATTTTCAATCTCAGCTCTGCCACTTTATGGCTCTGTAGTCTGTGCCCGTTTTCTCAGATATTAACAGAATCTATACCACAGGATAATAGCAAACATGAAGTTTTAAGTTAATAGATTTAAAGCACTTAAAATGGTGCGTGTCATAGAGTAGTCGCTTTTCATTATAATGGGTTTACAACACGTTTTTAATGAGATTTAAGTCAAACATCTGCAGAACCTCTGAAGGTCCTCCTCAAAATTCTAGAGTTCAGTAAAACACAGACAGAAAACCAATGATTTAACCCAAACTTCTCATTTTATAGCTAAAGGAATTCAGAGTCCAAGATAATGTGATTTGCTTGAGGTCACCTATCTTGTCTAATATTAATTTTCCTAAAATAAGGGTTTGAGGTTAACAATACTAATGCTGACATTCAACTAGTTCAGAACCAAGGTAAAGCCATAAGATTTTATAATGTGTGTCCAAATATCTATGAATAGTGTGAGTCATCCACCATGCTAATCTAATAAATAATTACGCATGGGGTGGGAACCAAAAGGTAGTAAAACCAAAAGAAAATCCATTTTAATTATCTTCAAAGACAATGGTTTAAAACACATCTTCTGAAAATGAAGTGTTAAAATATTTGTGAAAACAAATGATACTGATTAAGAGTTTGAGGCATACCAGTACGTGCCCACTACTCCACTTCTTTCAGCCAGTTATTCACTATACTCACTATATAATCTTAGTGAGACCCCTGACTCTGAAAAATCAGGGGCTTTTTTACAGCAAATAGAGCTAATATTCATCACAGGGAAGTATCTACAAATAGTTCTTTATTAAATTCAAACAGAAGACAGCAGCAGTCCAAATAACACAAAATGTCTCATCCAAAAAATCATGTATTAAGCTTTGTAGACATTTCTGTACTTACTTGAATATTCTAGATCTGGTTTCTGGGAAATTCACAACAGAGAAAGCAAAATAACAGAGACAATCTTTGAAGGTCAGATTCAACAAGAGCTAAAAAGCTTCTGAGCGTCTCTAATTTTGCCCTTCCCCCACTGCTCTTCCTCTCAATTCCTCTCAAAGGATAGCACCACCTCTATTAGGAATGCCCTCCCCCTCCCCATCTACATCAGCTGAAATCCTACCCATCCTTTAAGGTTCCACTTAAATGCCGCAGCTTCCATGATTTTCCCCCAAGTGTTCCCAATTTAGAATTATCCCCCTCCTCTTCACTTCCCTATCTTGCACCTCTACTTCAACATTTTTATTATATAATGCATTGCATTACAATTACCTACGTCCAGTTCTTCCCCCACCCTCCCCCAAGAAAATCCAGGGGGCAGCAGGCTAGGGAGGAAAGGAATTAACATTACTTAAACACCTGGATGCCGGTCAAGGTGCTAGGCATTCTGCATACATTATCTAATTTAATCTGCCTGACAACAGTCACCGGAGGTAAGCAGGTGGTGTTATTCCCATTTTACTGATAGAGAACCATATTGTTGAAAGTTCAATTGCCAGCCAATTCCAGTGCTTATGGAACGCTGGCGTCCCTGGCTTCAAAGAGCTCTTTCCACCACTATATGGTTGCAGTCTTGTTCACTCTGTGTCACCCACTCAGACTAACAGATAGTAGGTATTCCAAAAATGCTTCTTAAATGTAATATTCCTATGGACTCACTACCACTCTTTTAATAACCCGATCACGCCCCACCCCTAGCCCGTTACCTTTACTCTTCCTTTACAGCGGACTTTACATAGAGTCAGCTCTCCACATTTTTCCAAGAGAAATGCTGCAGACAACATCAACCCTCATTGGTAGGCTAAGTGAAGAACCTTTCAATTCTCTCAGATTTCCCCAAGTGCTCTTTCCAAAGAATATAAGAAATGCACACAAACAAGTCACATTTGATGTAACGCTTAGACCCTTCCCAAAAGCTCTTATGTCATACTAAGCCACGTCTTCATGCTTATAAGCAATGACTTACGCGGTTTCCAGCTTACACTGGGGACACCCTAAGACGCTGTCTGAATAAGAAAACCACATCTTTCAACTCGTCTTAAAACGAAGACATCCCAATACTGTTACACTGCCTCCCCAGCCCCCGGCCCCCCCTTCAATGAATTGCGGTTTGGATTTCCGGCGGGAATGCACACACAGAAAGACGAGATGGGGCTCAAAAGCAATGGAGCAATAACTGAGCCTGCTTAATTAGAAGACACAGAAGGTGCCCCGCCTTTCTAAATCTCTGCACTGAACTCATTTAGGAAAGATGGGGGACACCGAAACCCGAGGAACCCCAGATACCGAATCACTGGTTTCTGCGGCTAGCAGGGGGAAGAGTCCTCTCCTCCCCGCGGTCCCGGGCCACCAGCCCCCGGTGCCGGGTGGGAGAAGCCCAACCGCACCCTCCCCAGGCGGCCCTGCATCTCATTGTCTCCCTCCGTCGCGACCCCCATGGGCGCAGGGTGCAGCCCAGGCCCCGCCGACCCCCACCCACGGACGGCCGCCAGCCGGGCGAGGTCCAACCCGCTCCGGCCCCGGCCGCGACCCCGCCCCAGGCTCGGCCGCCCGCCCGCACCGCGCCTGGATGGCGGGGCCGGGCGCCGGGAAAATGGAGGCGGGAGCGAGGCAACGCTCCACAGCCCCGCGCCCGACCGGCTCCTTCGGCCGACCCCGAGGGCGAGGCTGAGCACTCACCGCGGCAGCGGCTCGGTCCTCCGGCGGGTCCGCCTACCGGAGCGGCCGCGGGCTGGGCGGCAGCCGCTCGCGCTCGTCCAGCCGCCGCCGCCGCCTCCTCCTCCTCTTCCCCAGGCGCGGCGCTCCTTCCCGGGAGACGCCGCGAGCGCCCGCAGCTCCCGCGCCGCGCGCTCCGTGACTGACTGACTGACCGACCGGGCGGCGGCGGCGGCGGCGGGGGCGGGGCGGAGCGTGCGGCGGGCGCGGCGGATCCGAGTTCGGCCGCGTCCGGCCGAGACGCAGAAGGCGGGGCTGAGGGCCGGGCGGCTGACCGGCGGACCGACTCTCGCCCGGCCGCCCGCTCCCCTCCACCCCGCCCGTCGCCAGCCACTCACTTCCGGCTCAGGCAGCCGAGCCCGCCCCTCCCGGGCGTCCGCCCGCCCACCCGCGCCCCCGGCCCGCGCCCCTTGGCCCGCCCTGCTCACCCACCTCAGGCGCCGGACCGCACCCAGCCGGGGCCGCCCGCGCCCCGCCTCTCCTCCGCGCGTCCCAGTGAACCGCCTCCAGGAACCAGTGAATCAGAGAATGAATGAGTGAGGGAGGAAAATTCCGGCGCTGTCCCACCCCTGCTCTCCTGTCCTTGGAAGCAGGCCCAGCGGCCTCTGTCCCGGGGCCCTGGGACACACTGAAACGTTGAGCACGTCTGTCGAGGACCTGTGTGCATGCACCTTCCAGCTGGAGTATTCAGACTCCAGCAGCCCATCAGGTGTGGTCTTAGGCACTTGCAGGACCGCTGTCCTTGCAGTTTATGAGGCCTTTTTTAGGAAATCCCATTTTGGCCAACAACTCTCTCTGCAGTTTCATGCACTATGATAGGAAGCTTTTAGAAATTGCACATTTCAATTATCTTTGATAACTTTGTAACTGTGAAATTTGCTTATCTTGCGTTCTTCATTTCTGTCACCCTCTCCCCCTTACTGAAATTGTTTGGGAGCAATGTATTGCCATTTTTCCTCATCACCAAGTTCTGAAATACTCAGATACTGTTTATTTTGATGCAGGCTTGACTTAGACTTTTAAATTTTAATTTATGTCTTTATTTTGACCTCCTAAAGTTGATCAAAGAACAGGAAAAAAATATAAAATTAAATCGGTTTTGCCAGGCCACATACAAAGCAAGTTTGTTGACAGCGTTAAAACAATTGACAAATCAGGAGTGTGACCTAGAATTAGTTTCACTTAACATTCCTTTTTCATGTCTTCCCATCTGCTTGCTAAGTAGGAGTATCTGTATCTTGAATTTTCACAGATGAAGAATTGACTGTACATTTCTGAGATCCTGGCTCCCTTTCTAAGAACCAGAGTGTTCATTTCTCTGTCCTGGGGCCAAATCCTGGTGTGGTTAGTTACATTCCTTCTTCCAGATATTCCTGAGGACTTTGAAGTGGTTTGGTCTCTTTTGCACAATCTGTTCCAAACTGGTATTTAGAGCCATACAATACAGTTACTAGTTACACTTCACACTTGAGAGATCTGTACTTCAGAAACATATCTGCAGTTTTGTATTTTAAGTCTAGAAGGTGCTTTAATACTCTTGTGTAGAATAATGTTATCTTTTACAAATGAAGAAGGTGCTGCTGACCAATTCTTGTAGCCTTCTGTTCCTTTCTTGGGGAACTTATCATGCATTACCACTAATTATAATTATTTCAGTAAGTTATGATCATCCCTAATGAATGTAATACAATAGTATGTTCATCCTTATATCTTCCATAATGTCTAGCATGGTTCCTTACACAATAAATGTTTTTAAATTAATAAATGCTTTAAATATTTTCATAAATGATAATGCATACAAACCTGTCTGTGGTGTCTCACCCCATTTCCCTAATGACCAGATTTGTTGAGATTAGACATACCTGAGTGCCAAACTTCATAATGCCCTATTGTCATCAAATGCCATGACCAGGCTGTGGGATACTGCACAGGGAAGATATTCACTTCCATGAAAACCTCCATTTAGATAGCTCTGAGCCAACTCTTTCTTCTCCAGGTACTTAGGTTGGTCGAGGCTAATTAGAAAGGAAAATAGTCACTTTCAGCCATTGAGAAAAGTAAGCAGGTTCTCATCAGTTATGTTAAACCATGAAATCATTCATTCATTCGTTCATTCATTCAGTGTTTCTTGAGTTCCATCCAAGGCCTAAGAATACAAGGTCAAGAAAGACAAAGGTGGGTCCTACCCTCAAAAAACACATGGTCTAGTGAGGAAAGGGGGACAAGAAATCACAGTTCGAATATGAAGTCTATTCTGACCTGGGAATAGGATTCTTGAACCGAATGTTCAGAGACAGAGAGGAGCTCCCAGATGAAGAAGGAGGAAACAGGCATTTCAGGCAAAGGCAGGTAGAGAGGCACCAAAGAGCACAATGCCTTAGAAGTTCTGCAAGTAGTTCCATTTTGTCAGGACAGGTACAGAGAAGCGTCAGAAAGGTGAGTGGAGAAGGTTGAAGGGTTTCAACCATTAAGGGGCTTGTGCTAAACTATGGAGTTTGAACTTGATATTCTGGGAAATATAATAATAAATGATACAAATAAAATCTCTGGAGTATTTTAAGCCCCAGAACAAATGGGTTTGTGTTTTGGAAACCAGAGAGTCTAGACTGGGGGCAGGTGTGAGTTAGGAGGTGATGGCAACAACCCAGAAGAGATAAGTTGCAGGTCTCCATAAAAGCAGAGGCGGTGAGATGGGGAGGAGGACTAGGTGGGAGAAATATTAAGGAGATAGAATCTACAGTGTTTGGCGAATGATTGGGTATGAGGGAGTGAGTGAGAGGGAGAGAGTTGGGATGAACTCAGGATTCTGGTTTGGGTGGCGATGGTGGCCTTCTCTGAAACAGAGACCCCAGAAGGAAGAGCAGGTATCAGGGGACTGGCTGAATACCTGTATGAGAAAGAGTAGTATCATAAATCCAGGCATCTCAAAGGATCTTTGTCCATCATGTATTTACCAAAGTGTGTTCTTTGGAACTCTAGTTCCACAGGATTTTAGTAGATGTGGTTCCAATAAAATAAAAATTCCATTTAGTCAAATAAGTAGAAATGTAAACAAGGTTCAATGGGTTTCTAAACTAGAGGGGTTTTCAGTAGTTTGAATATGTTAATATGCACTGTGAATTTCTAAGAAGTAACTATTCTATAAAGTGTTTCCCAAATGTATTTGACCATGAAATGCTTTTTTTCAATGGAGCATCCTATAGGACATGTGTTCCACAGAACAGACTTTGGAAAATGCTGACCTAAGCCAGATTTGGGGTTAAGGTAGAGAAAACTAGAGATGAAGTGACTTGCCTAAGTTAAATAGCTGTTACTGGAAGACCTCGGTCTAGAATCTATATCTACTGACCCTACTCACGTGTTCTTCCCATCCCATAATGCTTTATGAGCTACAAACTCATTCCAGTACCTTCAGCCAATCCTGTGGAGAAAATGTTATAGAAGAATTATAAGATATATCCTTTTAAATGAAGTTTCAAATCAGTAATTTTTAAAGTTATGCTAATTTTGAATGATTACTACTTTACATAAGATGAAAAAATTTGTACATTGGAAAAGTGGAACCAATTATTACCTTAGTGTGATCTTCCTGATAACTCAGCAGGAGCCTTATAAAATGATTCACCTAAGAAGGTGATCTAGCAGTCCTCGCCCTGAGGTAGCTTTAAATAAAACAAACTTTCAGGAATAGATAGAAATACTAAAACTCTCCCCAGATGTTTTGGTGTTGACTTTTACCCCTTCATACTGAAGGAAAGGACAGTTTCTAAAGTGTGCTGAGACTATGAAAATCCACACCAGGTTTTGACTTCCTCTCTGGCACAATTCCCCTGATTCTGAAGACACTAATAGCTTATGGATGGGAAGGTTTTCATATCCTAATTTCATAGTCCTATTCCCCAGAGGAGAAGTTTTAGTACTTCCTATTCTTAGAAAAATGAGACAAATTGTTTGTTCCCAAGAGACTTCCTAGGACTATAGGACAGCTTTCATTTTAAGAGTAGTTTCTATAGAAATTGCCTTTGAAAATAGTTATCACTATCTTAATTTACGATTCAGAAATTCTTAAAGTATTTGTTTCATTTCTAATTACTGTATTCATTTTCAGGAGGCAGGCCAAGGACCATCACATGTAGTATAATAAATAATTTTTTACTAAAAATATCATAGTTATAAGTAGCAGCAAGAATGCTACATATTAATATAATATATTGAAACTATTTCTTTAGTGTCCACTATGTCCCCAGCTCTGTTGAATCACTTTAAGGGGTACTGGAGAAATACAGAAAATAGTCTCTGATTTTCTAAAATGGCCCCTACCCACCCCCACCGTGTTGGCAAGGATGGAAAACAAAACAAAACACACCTCCTCATATCCTACAGGTGGGAATGTAAATGGTTACAACCTTTTTTTGGAGTTTAACACTAGATTAAAATACCTTAAAATATACATCTCTTTGATGAAGCAATTTCTCTTCTATGAATTTTTCCAAGGAGTAAGAACAAAACATTAGCTGGGATGTTATGGGATGATGGCAAATAATTGGAGATCCTTTAAATATCCAGCAATGAGTTTATGAAAATGATGATTTCTAGAAGAATAGTTTTTGATACGAAAAGATGTTCACAATATATTAATCAATAAAAAAATTACAAACACTATATGCAATAAGAACTCACGAAAAAACATATAGGAAAAATCTAGAAGGAAATACAGCAAGAAGACAAAAATGTTTATTGCAGAGTGGTACGATTATGATACTTTCTTTTATTTATTTTTCTTTTAATGATGAATTTGTATTCTTTAATTGGCAACTAAAATGAATGAACTAAATCAATACTTATGAAGGTTAATAAATCTTTAAAACAAGATGTTGAGAAAGATAACACACGAATCATATTTAAGAAAAATAAAGTTAATTTTATTTTAAAAAGGGATCTGTATTAAAGAAACTTGATAAGACGAGACAAGAACATATGAAATAATCAGAGAACAACTAAATACTCAGCCCTGGTACAAACTGTAGGTACAATAGGAGTTAAGAGAGAGATGACTAGGGTTGGAGCAGGTTAATGTGACTTCGTGGAAAAAGTGAGACTTAGCTGGTACCTGGAATCTGAGTGCCAAGGGGAGAGACAGAGGGACATTAATATAAGGTGAGGCAAGAACGATCCTAGGTACACATCTCACCCCGACTAGTCAAACATTAACAACTGCAGAACCCTTGATCTTTGCCTGTAAAGGTGTTTCTACTTCTTTTATACAAGTAGGATTTACATACCCTATGTATATAAATACATAGTAAATAGAGTATTACATATCGTTTGTAATATGTATTTTTGAAGTTACAGTAGATATTTTTAAGAGTAGCCCTTTGGGGGGCCATTTTTTATCTGCAAAATCTGTAGAACTGGACATTCCCAGATATTTGCTGAGCACAAACACCAACTATTATGCAAGAGCAGTTATCATAACCTGCACCCTTGTGAGTGTTCTGACGTCCACAATCAGACCACAAATGAATTCAACCAACTGGAACTCAGCAATTCTCTGATTACACACACGTCGCAGAGGGCATTTCTAAGCCAGATTTTGAGCTCAGTAACTAAACCACTACTACTAGTATTAGCTGCTCATACTAATGGAAAGAGTGAAGGACTTGTGCTTAGTGCCTAGTAATAAACAACAAAGGTTATGCCCATCTCAAAAATGTCTGCAATGGGAAAGAGCAGGGCAGAATATGAACTGCCATCAGATATTCCTTTAGTGTGGGGTATTGCCAGGTCTAGAGTTGCCACTGTAAAGAGGGAAGCATTCCAGATGAGGGGATGGCATAGCAAACGTATCAAGCAGAAAGTAGCAGGTTATTTTTCGTAAACAATGGGGAAAGTGGTTTTACTAGAGTTGAAGAGGTCTATTTAGGAAGAGTGAGATGAAAGAAAGATGGATTATGACCCCCTTGGTGACCAAGCAGTAGGTTTGAGAAACAGTGCAGTAGAGTAAGTGATCAAGTCCCTTCTTGAATGTGCCAGCCATTTTTCTAACTCTGAGTCTTTGCAATTACCGTTCCATCTGTCTGGAATGTCCTATCCCTCTTCTCTGCCTGTCCTGCTCCTGTTTATTACAGTCCAGCTGTCTCCTCCTTTATCCCCGATTTCTCTAGAAAAGAGTTATGTGCTGCAGCTATGTGTTCCCCCAAAACTTTGCCCATTGATATGGGGACATTTTGTGCCTATGTCTGACTCCTCCAAAAGACCATGAATTCCTCAAAGGGCAGAGACCATGTCTTATTCACATGTGTGTTTTCTCCAGCACCTTGCATGGTGTCTTATACATAGGAAAGTTCAGCAATGTTTGTCAGATTAAAGAATGATGAGAGACATGATTAAGAAACATCTGGCAACATTTTGAAAAATAGGCTAGAGTAAGACAAACAATTGGAGGGCTGATTGTGTTAATCCAGGTATTAAGTGATAAGGAAGAAGAAAGGAGGAAAACTAAAATACATTTGAAACACTGACAGGCATAGGTAACAGAGTGGACAAAGATGTGGAGGAGAGGAAGAGTCCAAGATGACTCCAGGGTTTCTAGGCTGAAATAATGCTGAAAGCAGAGGACTGATATCATTGCTACGTGAACGGATAGATACTGAGTGCCTCTCAAGTTCAAGGCACTGTGCTGGGTGGCAGGGAGGCCACAAGGAAGAGTAAGAGCCCTTCTGTACCCTGGAAAGTAAAGCCTATTAAGGGAAGCCACAGTGTTGGACAAGTGGCATTTGAAGTAATGATGAGACATTCAAGTGGATCTGCTGTTTAGGTTGCTGGCAATCAATAACTAGGTAGTCAAGCATGAGAACTGTGCCTTTTCTACTGGTAAAGATCTAGTCTCTGACTTCTATCACATTGTCTAAGACATAGTAGATTGCTGTACTAGTGTCCTAGGGCTACCATTACTAAGTGCCACGGATTGGGTGGCTTAAACAGCAGAAATGTGCTATCTCTCAGTTCTGGAGGCTGGAGGTCCTGGAGGCTGAGACCAAGGCGTCCCCAGTCTTGATTTCTTTTGAGGCATCTCCTGGTATGCAGGTGGCCCACCTTTTTTGCTGTGCCTTCACATGGTCATCTTTCTCTGTCTGGGTCCTAATTTCCTCTTTTTACAAGGACACCAGGAATGTTGGATTAAGGCCCATTCTAAAGACCCCATCTTAACTTAATTACTTCTTTAAAAGATCCTATATCCCAAAGTGACTGTCTGCAATGAAAAAGAACAGGGAAGAATATGAACTTCCATCAAGTATTCCTTTAGTGTGGGGTATTGCCAGGTCTAGAGTTGCCACTATAGAGAGGAGAAAGCATTCCAGATGAGGGGATGGTTAGGGCTTCAGGATATGAATTTTGGTGGGAGGGAGACATAATTAAGTCCATAGCAGCTGCCCAATGAATATTTGTTGAATTGAAGGGACTGCATCCAAGATGAGAAATCGAGGTTTAAGGGGTAAATACACACACTTGGTGGCCATAAAGACAGGAAATATAGCAAATAAAGACCGGAAACACACATATATATACATATATATAAAATGTATAATAAGTGGTTTATTGATATTATAATGCATGATGTGTTCAGTGACATCCCATTATACTTTTAGTGTGTTGTTCCTCATTAGCAATGTATAATTCAATGTACTGTGCAAAATTGCAATGAAAGTGGTACATTAATGCCATCTTTCCATTAACCCCCCCACATCCATCTGTGATTCTTTGCTTCACATAATTTTTGTCTCAGAAATAATCAAAGACATTTAATCTGTAAAAATATTAAACATTTTTTAGGTTTCCAGACTTTATGGTCAAAATGTATATATGCAATGCATAGGTGAAATGTGGGTTTTTTTTAGGATAATTAGAAGTATCAAAGTCCTTTCATTTTACCCAAAACAATTTTAGATTCTCCTATTGTTATGTATTTATCATTTAACACTTTTTTTCTTTGATAATTCATCTAGGGGATTGATGAGTGAGTTAAGAAATGACTGTCTCCCTTTCCTGCCTCATGGTCGTATTTGTATGATTCTTCAATTGCTTGGGAAAAGTTATTTGAAAAATATGTCATGGAAAAATAAACAAAGCCAACAGATGAATAGCTTATCACTATAACATTTGTTCAGTTATGTGCTTTGAGGCAAGGCTATGCCAAAGAACATGACATCACCAATGTGCTGTCACTGATTTTCGTTAGTCACACTTTTCAATTGTCTCTAATTGTCCCTTCTTCGCTGTTCTTTTTGCTACCGTCCATCTCAAGATTTTCATCATCTCGAATTAGGGTTTTGCAAAACTCTGTGGGCTTGTCTCCCACTAGCCTCTCTCTTCTACCTTTGAAATACCCTGAGTAATACTCCTAACCAATCTCTGGTACTACCAGGACCATTTTCACTGTATCATTTTTCTGTTAAAAAAATACAATGTTTTTATTTTGGAAAACACATATCACGAAACATCGAGTGCTGTGTGATCCTGATTTTGCTGAAAACAGAAACCCCAACCCACAGAGATACACATATATATTAATATCCATTGTATTACTTATATAGCCACTGTATTAGTTTCCTATTGCTGCAGTAACAAATTACCATAAACTGAGTTGCCTAACACAACACAAAGTTATTATCTTACAGTTCTGGAGATCAGAAGTCCAAAATCAGTCTCAGCTAGCTAAAATCAAGATTTGAACAGAGCTGTATCCTTTCTGGAAGCTCTGGGGAGAATCTGTTTCGTTGCCTTTTCTGGCTTCTAGGGGCTGCCTTCAATCCTTAGCTCATGGAATGAAGCCATCTTTCATCTCTCATCTTTCATCTTCAAAGCCAGCACCGTAGCATCTTCCAATCTTTCTCTGTCTCTGACTCTGACCCTCCTTCTTCCCTCTTATATGCACCATTGTGATTACATTGGGCCCTCCCAGATAATTCAGAATAATCTTTCCATCTCAAGATCCTTAGCTTAAAAACATCTGCAGAACCTCCTTAGCCACATAAAGTAACATATTCACAGGTTCTGGGAATTAGGGTGTGGGAGGAGGGACATTATTCTGTCTAACCAAAATGTTAACAGGTAGATTATCTCTGGATTAAGAACTTTAAGTGATTTTAATTTTTACTTCTTTGAGTTTGATGGATATTCCCAGTTTTCCAAATGATCTTGCATTACTTTTTTATTCATGGAGAATGACAACAAAAACAGTAAATGTCACTATTCAGGACATTTGCTATTTCTTCTGTCCTGTCCTCTTCCCTTCTTCCAGAGATAGTATGTTTCTTTGGGAACTACTCCTCCCAACCTAGCCTCCAACTCAGCTGTGTGGTTCTAAGGACTGCTGCTGATCATGGTGCCTCTTCACCCTGGTTACAGGTGAGAGTGTGTGATCCACATTGGGATAACCAGAGGCATCTCCAGCAGTTTTTCTTCCTTTCTTGTAACAACAATTAGGATAAAAAGTCAGCTCTTCCTGATTGGGCACTCAGGAAAAGACAAACTAGAAAATGTAGGTGACTATAATTCTAATACCATAGAAACATGAGAGCAGAGCAGAGATGAGGAAAACAGAGAGGAGGGATCCTAATGGTATTTGCATCCTTGGTTGGGCTTGACCGCGGACCAGCTAGCTCTATTCCTCTCCTTCCCTAGGTTTGGATATACGAACCAGTAGATTTCTCTTTTGCCCAAATTGGCTATTTCTATCATTTGCAACAAGAGTTCGGTTAAAATAGTTAGGAATGTTTTGAAGCCTGCAACAATTCCTTGTTGCCTGTTACTGTCTCAAATTAGCTCCTCTGATTGGCTTCAAAGCTGTTCACCAACCTCCTCCTTCTCTGCCCCCACTTCTCAACATTGCTTCACTCCCTCTGGCCTTCTCATCTTTCCTTACTCACTTTATGGTGTTTGCTCTTATAGTTCTCTTCATCTGGACTATCTTCACCTCCCCTCCCTACTCATCCAAATCCTGTCCAACCTTCCAAGCTATCTCTAGGATGCACCATGAAATACCCCCCAAATCAGCGAGGGAAGGCTTCCTTCTCTGAATGTTTATCATATGCAAGGCCTGCACCATGCATTCAACCCCTATGCCCACTTTTTTTGGTTTGGGGTTACTCCAACTATATGATAAACCCCATGAGAACAAGAACCATACCATGTTTTACAAGGAGAGCATGTAAATTCATGTCGGTTGATTTAATTGTATGTTAAGCAAAAGCTCAGCCATATTAAGGGGCAGCCCTTCTTGGAAGAAAGTGACTAGTGGATATTTGTACGTTAGAAGTGGCCTGTACATTGGAAGACAGTTTGGGGACACTAAGTTTTCATCCTTATGTAACATGTTTTCTCATCCTTTCCACAAAGATGATTTAAGAAGGGGAAGTAAGACACTACGGGAAAAGATAAAGAAGCCAGAATCATTTAGCCATGAGGGAAAAAAAAAATGGAGGCGAACCTAACAACAATCTTGATGTTTGTGAAAGTTTGCTGTACAGAAGGTAGGATTCGTCCTCTCTGGGACTTAAGATTGAGGTGAGGAACAAGCATAGAGCCACATAATAAAATTGTGATAGATTTTTCACCATAAGGATGTCAAACAATGAAATTAATCTGGAATTTGTATAATGTATTTCTACAGTAGTTCTGAAAAAAAAAACTTTTGAAAATGCTTTAAGGGTGATTTTGCCTAAAGCTCCAATTAAATTCTTACTAACGATAGGGGTCTATTTTACAAAACTAATCTTAGACAGAGGAGAAAAAAAATTTTAACAAGATTTAAATATTGTATCTATGTATACAATGCTTTTACTCTTTTCTGTATGGAAGGAGCATGTCTTGTTCCAAATATATGGGGGGATAAGTTAAGACTCTTTGCCTGATGTATTCATTTGCTTTCTTCCAAGGGAAAACTTAACTGTGTTCAGATATAACCCTATTTTTGCCTTTGAAATTATTTCTAACCTTTTTGGCCTCAAGTGGAAATGTAAATTTAAAGTCCAAATCAGGTATTAAAAACTCTAGACAACATTCTCTACCTGGATGATGACACTCTTCTCCCAATAATTCTCACATAAGCACAAAACAGAGCCCAGTTCTGTGTGGTAATATCCATCAGGACCAGAAGAGCACCAGCGATATGCCCATCACCAGGCTAAAAAGTGATTCCAGGGGGAGGGAGAGATGAGTAGGTGGAGCACAGGGCATTTTTAGGACAATACAACTATTCTGTATGATACTACAATGGTGGATACGTGTCATTACACATCTGTCAAAACCCATAGGACGCATAACACAAAAAGTGAACCCTAGTGTAAAGTATCGACTTCAGGTAATAATAATGTAGCAATACAGCCTCATCAATTGTACTATGAATGCTACTCTGACGCAAGATGTTTGTAACAGGGGTGACGGGTGGCAGGGAGGTGGTAAAGGGGAATGTATGGGAATTCTGCACTTTTCAATTAAATATTCTATAAACCTAACACTCATCTTAAAAAATAGCCTCATTTTAAAAAAGTGATTCCAAACACCTGAATTGGTCCTTAACTAGAGAAAAGAAAGTGAGCATAAAATATCTATATTGCTATCTTTTGTTAAGCGTATCACATATAACCAATATCTGTAATTAATCATCTCCCCAATCTTTTAAACACCCAGGAAAATCCTGCTTAAGGAAAATCCTAAGGATCAGAGCCCCAATGAAAATAAACTAAATTTGAAACCATGAACATTTTGTTGTGACTTTGCTTATTCACTATGAACCGAAATTAGGGAGAATACCTAATTGTCTTTCATAAATAATCGAAAGTACTTGTGACAAACTTCCCCTTTCCTTTTCTATCTCAGCAATCCACTTTGGCCTAAATTTTGAGGGGGGAAAAAGTCATATTGGCATCAATGCTGCCCATCGCAGATAGAAAGTAGTTTCTGCATTCACTGTTCTTGTCATTATGCTGTATTTTAGAACTTGAACAAATAATGGAGTTGCCAGTCCTCCAGAAAGAATAATTCCTTTCCAAACCCCTTCTCTTATGGGCTTTACAGCCGAGTGCAGAAGTGGAACACTGGGTATTATTAAAGGCAAGTAGAAGGGTGTTGTGGGAGTACATAACAGGGAATGTGCTCAGGGAATGAAAGTTGCCTAAGCTCAGGGAACAAATGAATAAGAGGAAGGAAATGATAGTTTGAATGAATGGGGAAAATTGAGCAATGATACAGGGCTGTATATTTAAACGTACACCGATACGCCAAATGCTTCATGTGTATTTCAAGGTTATATTCTTAAATGAACCCAGCTAGTTCTTTTGTGTGGTTCACCACCATAAACGAAACTGGATTTTTTCTAAAGAATGTCTGTTGTTGGTGAAAGGGACTGCTACCTTTCAGAAGGGGAAGGAGGTGTAGCTTCCTCTCTGTGCTTTTTGGCATCCACATGCAGCTGTTCTGGCTAGGAGTCTCAATCCTCAAACTCTAATGCGCAAAAGACATCACAATTCTTTGTTTTCTTGATTAATTTTGATTTGGAATCTCCCCTTTCACAATGTAAATCAGAAATTCAACGGCAGTCATTCCTGGGGCTCCCGTCCCCTGTCAAGGAAGCACAGAGATCTCACATTGCCTCAAAGTCTGAGGAGGTCCCTTGTCACCTGCCTACACTGGGTTCTGAACAGGTACTGCCTACACTGGGTTCTGAATAGGTGCTCACTGCCTTAGTTCTGAGTCTCTCAGATTCGGGACTCTGATGCTCTCATTCAACCCTTGGGTACTGGGGAAGACAGGGCAGGAGAACAAGTGTGCACAGACATCTCATTTTCCTTAAGAAAAATAGCCTTTTCCTTAAGAAAAATAGCCTTTTCCCTCAGAGGTAAATCCAATTCTCTTTTTCCTTCAGGGAATCCAGCATAGACTCCTGGAGGGGACTAGGCATTTGCAAATTCCAAGAAGGGAAGTACCTTGCAGGCAACTTCTGCTTTCCTGCTTATGACATGTGACTATTCCCCTAAGGCGAAGAAGCACGGGGTTTACCACCTTCCTTAATTTAGGATGCAAAAAGAGGAAAATACTCGAGGAAGCCATAAATACACATCTCAAAGGCCTCATCCTCCCACATAGTCAGATTGCCCAAGCTTGCTTAGCTGACTGAGAAAGTTTTGCTTAAAGCCTTAATGCAAAAGGTCCAGTCACTAGGAAGCTGCTTGATATCTACCATCTACAAATTCAGTCAGAAATTCTGGTTGAGAAGGAAAGGTCAAAGATCAGGGACATGAGGAAAATACATGCATGGAATAATTTCCATAGCTCACGTTTACCAACACAAGATTCATTCCAGTAGATAAAATGTTAGAAGTATGAGCACCTGAAATATGGGTCAATTGATAAAGTTAGAAAATTTCAGTAGTGATTTTGTCCTTGGAGAGCCTGATTCTCCCTTAAAAATGTTGATGAGAATGTAATTTAGATAATTCCAATTATATTGCAAGGAGAATGCCTAGGTGATTTGTAGGAAATTCCCTCCCATGTATTACATTTAACTCATTCATTGATTTATTTTTCCCCCTAAAATAATTTGGTAAAGAACGAGGCAAGTCACTACTACTAGTTTCTTCATGGATGTTTTTGCAACCTCTGTGAGAACTTTTACTGTCTTTCTTTTTCCTGAAAGCGCATGAATTGACAAAGGGAAACATACAAGTTTCCATTTTGTTCAGAGATTTCATATTCTCTGTTCCTCTGCTCCAGTTTTGGATACGTTTATGCATATGATGGCGATGTTAAGTAAAACTTATAATTAGAATCTTATGGTAATATAGAATGAGAAGTATATACATATATATATACTACAGAGCTTCTTTGCTGTTACCACAACAAATAATGGGAAACCACAGGGGCCTCAAGCTTTTTCCTATTTGAAGGGCTGTCCATGTAGAAGACTTGTCAAAACTCCAAGAGAAAGATTTTTTTTCCCTAAATATTGTTCTATTTATATTTTAGAAAGAAAAATCTTTCCTATTTACATTTTATGCTTTTCTTTGTGTAACAAAAACTTTCTTCCCTTTATTATCCTAAGGGATCTTTAATTAAACATCAGCACTTGCTTAAAATGTCCCTTAGCTAGATCATATTTCCTTAAACTTATCCTAGAGGAGGAGGCATGGACCTCTGCCACTGATTATCCACATCGATGTCACGGTTCATAGAATCAGGGACATTAAAACTGCATGCGTGGAAAGCCAACCAAAAAAAAAAAAAAGTTATTAGCTCTCAGTGTAACGTGAGGATGTGTGCCTGATTCTTTCCTTAAGGCTCTAGGAAGGGGGAGAAAAATCTTATTCCTCTAGCATTCTCTAAGCAGCATAGCAACTGAAGAACAAATCATCTTCATGTAAATTTTTGCCACAGAACCATGTGCTCCTAGAGTGTCATATAGAACAAAGAATTATCACAGATGAGTCCTTCTGGACTTTTGCCTTTGCCTAATCTTCTCTCACTCTAACCCACATCTATCAGGTAGATCTAGACATGCATTCAGGAAAAAAAAAACTGTTCTTGAGGGCTTACCATGTATTGGGTATCCTCCTAGAAACATAAACACAAAGGCAGTCTAGGACTGAAAGTCTGAATTCCCTCTGAGGGTCAGGATAGGAGCTCAGACCTATGGACTAGCTTGGCTTGAGGTGTGGAGTGGGGCAGGGGACTCAGAGTTTTAGAACAAGCATCTGGCATGGAGTGAGTGCTTGGAGGACGGGGCCAGCTAAGATGATGGTGGGAAGCTGTTCAGTCAGTCTCCTGAAACTGACAGTCATGCAGTCTTGTCAGAGTGATGAGCAGAACCCCAGGGAGGTGGTCAGCAGGGAAGGAGGCCTGAAAGCAGATTGCGCTCACCTGGTTTTGGGCCCACGGAAAACAAGAGCAAGATGGATCCCAGGTCTAGAACAACTAGAGTGGGAAGTACAAAAGATATTGTTTGCCATCCCTAAGCATTCCCAATTTCCCACCCTGGCAGGCAGGGGTGGCCATGTGATCCAGTTCCAAAGCAAGACCTATTATGGGATGCTTGTTAGGAGTAAGGGGCAGGCTTTGGGGAAATATTTTGCTTTCCTGATAGTTAGGGATACGAACTACTGGCAAGAAACTTTTCTTCCTTTTGTTTTCCAGCCTTGAATACAAGCACGCAGCTATACAGTGATCAAAGGCAGCATGCTAAGGATGGTGGAACAAGAAGAGAGAAGCAGGCTGAGTCTTTGATACTATGCAGCCACTGTCCCAGTCTAGGTGTCCTGCCTCCAGATTTCCTGTAACTAAAACAAACAAAAATAAATAAAAGCAAATATACAAACAAAATACACTTGCTTGATTAAACCACTATTGCGATTTCTGTTGCTTACACATTTTAAACTGAAATAAAAACCAAGGTGGAACACTCCATGGAAAATAAGTGATGGAGGTGGGGATGTAGCTGTTGAAGTGGGAGTAAGAGATGGGGGATAGCACACAGGGAACTAGGTCAAAAGTCAGTGATGAGAACCAGGGAATGTGTTCAGACAGATCATAACTGGCTGAAGGCTGATTTTTAGGCTTCTAAAATCCCCCCACAGCCAGAAGCAGGATTGGACTCAGAACCTAGGAAGGGAACAAGGAGTCTAGATTAGGGCATGGGAAGTTTTGTGGAGCAAGGAAGAAAGTACCAAAGTCCATGTTTTTCATTGTCAAATTCCTCTTAAAATATCTATGCTCTGTTAAAAATCTCCAAAATGATGTTTCTCATCATATAAACCAAAAAAGTAAACACTATTTTGCTGGAGTTCTTCTTGGAAAATCACAAAGTTTATTTGCTCATTGATAAGTTGGTTAAAATGTCTATTAAATTGATCGATCTAAATTAGAAAAATGAGAGTCGAGAGATCTTGTAGAACTAACACCTATGAAGCCTACGGTACAGGACAAACACCTATGGAGATTTTTTCAGTATAAAAAGTGTAACAATAATATAAATGTACTATTGAATTAGCAAATGAAATTAGTCACATTTAAAGATGGTTAAATTTTTTATTATTAAAAAGTAGAAATAATATAGGAGACACAACATTTAGGAAAATAGTCTTGTTGCCTGAATATATAATTGAGTTCTAACTGGAATTAGAGAAAACATTCTGGGAATCCATAACCTGTATCTGGGAGTCTTGGGAAAAAGAAGGGAAGGGGTAAAGGTAGGGTTGCAAGTTGAGGACCCAGCTGTGTTGGAGGGAGCAGAGAGAAGTTCTAGGAGACAGAAGGGCCCAGAGGACAGACTGGACTCCCTCCTGGACATTAATGGTGAGAGAGAGATTCCTGCTTCTCCGATCCTGTTATTTCTGCGAATAGCATTCTGGGAGCTAGAGTCTAGCATCCAGCCCTAGGAGAGTAGAAAGCCATTCGGGGGAGGCAAGTAGTCGCTGTTGACATCTCCGTTCTCTGACTGGCAGGAAAGTGGCTAGGAGACATTACCAGGCACAGCTGTACAGGCAGGAGCAGCAGTAGCATCTTAGGTGAGGCCAAGTGTGGGGTGAGGCAGCAGGAGGCAAAAAGGTTACCTGAAGTCAGACCAGGTAGAGGTTGGATATGGCCGTGGTTTTAGAGTTTGACACTGTGGGTTGGGGCAGATGTCTGCTAGCCTGACTTTGAGTATTCCTGATGTCAAAGTTCCCAGTCCACCAAAGAAAGCTCTGGTCCACTGAGTTATATAGCTTGTCATCCAGAAAGAGTCTGAGCCACCGGGTAGAGCCTGGGGTATGAATTGTCTCTAACAAAGTGAAAGAACCAACTGAGGTCCTGTTCCTAGAAAGACTGACCTCATTGTCGACTTTGCACAGCCATTTTGCTGTTCAAAAGACCTTACTCTTGGATCTCAGACTTGGTTCTTAAGGCTGCTTCCCTAAGAACTTTTTAGCCAATGAACCAAATGGCTGACCAGAAACATGAACAATCAGGGAGGCCTCAGCTTCGGGCCTGATACGGGGTCGTGGACATGTCCTCCTTCCTTGGGGAGACAAAGTACGTTGGTTGAGGAACCCTGTCTTCCACCCACCAGGGGAGTACTTCTCAGCCCAAAACTCTTATTTCTTCAAGGTCAGGAAGAAGGATTCACGCCAGCAGGGACTCTGCCACACTGAACATGTGGGAAAATGACTCATCTTTCATTCAGGGTGCACATAGGTGATTCGAGTCTCCCTGACCCCACAAAGATCTCTTTCCTGAAATTTCTTTCCTGGACAAGTCCTTTTATAGTCAATTAGAGATAAAAGAAAAATGCCTAGTTGAAGAGACACATTGATTGAAACTCATTCATACCAGGATAATTAGCAATTAATCAATAAGCCTCAGTGACTGATTGAGGGCAGCTACTGGGTCTTTGGAGGGGGTGATGAGGTGGGGAGAGGTCTCCATGGAGCACGAAGCCTTGGACAAGTTTTTTTAAGAAGAGGAAGATGGGGACTTTAAAGGCAAATATCATTTATTGCACTCAAGAATATTGCTTTTGAGCTGCACAATGCCTGCTTCTCATTATGTAGAAGGATGTGTGTGTGTGTTAGATTTAAAGGCGCCCAACATCACTATAAAGCAGTTTCATTCTACACAGGGTAGTTTCAGGTTTCTATAGTAAGCTACTATTTAATCACGCTAGTTACTGTTTGTATTAATTAGAATAATAATGATGACAACACAAATGCACGTATGACC
Source organism: Camelus dromedarius (assembly GCF_036321535.1). Classification (NCBI taxonomy): domain Eukaryota; kingdom Metazoa; phylum Chordata; class Mammalia; order Artiodactyla; family Camelidae; genus Camelus; species Camelus dromedarius. The sequence continues at coordinate 69,731,894 of NC_087439.1, read as the reverse complement.
ACTGGTTACTTACAACAGAAACACACAAAATGTGCAAATTCAGGTGATTCACCCAAATTACTAGTGCAATCTCTTTCTCAAATAGGAAGAAGCTGAAAACCTGTCATCCCTCGTCACATTTGTGATGCCCTGTCTCCATTTACTTTCACTTCTTAGGAGCTCACTCATCTCTAATGACAACTCAGGAACTTCTGTTTTCCATTTTAATCTCTGAGTAAATGATTTTTAAAATATCACCTACAGTATTTATCAGGAAATTATTGCAGTATGAATCTGCATTATGAATTTGATGCACAAAAGTTTGAGTGTGTGTTCCAGTTAGGTTGGAACTTGGCTATTTTTCTTACTGTACATTCAACATATGCCATGGGCATGGTATAAAATACGTTTTTACAGCTAGAAAAAAGTGTTAGAGGCCTTTTTGTCAACATTGAATGTTTGTCTTTTAGAGTCAAGAGAATTCTGTGATCCTTGAATCATTCTAAATCACAATTTAAAAGTGTGATATGTGGAAATTAAGGATCTGACAAAAGTAAAAGGAAAGAAATTATGAGAAAAGAGAATCCTAAAATAATTTTGTAGTATTTTTGCAGTAAAAGTGCATGTAGAGTACTGAAGACTTTGTGAGAGGTCTGAAATTAAGGTTAAACATGTATTTTTTAAAACTGTTTGTTCTCAAGTACTGTGGCAGAGATGGCCAGCTGTCCACCAAAATCCATTGTCCCTTTTATGGTTAGAGCTGTTGCCAGAACATGGCTGCTGAGCTAGGGTCTAGACTTCACAGCCTCCCTTGCATCTGAGTGTGGCCATATGATGGTTTTCTGGCCAATGGAATGTGAGCAGGAGTGACTTTTGTCACTTCTGGGTCAAGACTTTAAAGAAGCAAGTATGTCTTTCTCTCTGCAATTTCCTCTCCCATTTCCTTTTTGTCCTCCTCCATCTGGCACATGACAGTGAGGACCTAATGGAGGTGAAGCCACAGATGAACAGAACCTGGGTCCCCAAGTCACCATCTAGAAGAAAGCTGCCTGTCAACTGGAAGCACTACATGAGCAAGAAATAGGCCTCAACATGTGTAACAGTTGTAAGACAATGGAAATTTATTTGTTACAGCAGCTACTGATACCCCAGCAATACATGTACCCTTATTACTGCCATTTACTGGAAATTTCCAATAAAGGATTCTGCTGGACTTTAATGAAGATGAGACTTAACTTGTAATTAGCAGACCATTTGGACACAGATTTTTTTAAAAAATTGTGGTGAAAAACACATAACATGAATTTATCCTCTTTACCATGTTTAAGTGTACATTACAGTATTGTTAACTATATGTACATTGCTGTACATCAGAACTCTAGAACTTTTCCATCTTGCAAAACTGAAACCTTGTACCCATTGAACAACTGGACACATATTTTAAAAATCTCTAATTAACAGTTTGTATTCTTAAGGAGGTAAACTATTTTCTTGAAGTCTTAATTTCAGTACAAGCACAGTGTAACATTTAAAATGGTACAGCCCTTGCTATGTTCCAGGCACTGTTCTAAGTGCCTTTTTTTTTTTACAGTTGTTACAAAATATTGGCAGTATTCCCCATGTTGTACAAAACACCCTTGTGGTCTGACTTGCACCCAATAGTTTGTACCTCCCACTCCCCACTCCCATATTTCCCCTCCCTCTTCTAAGTGTTTTTAATAGAACATTGCAACCTGACAAAAAGAAGTACAAGACTTCTACTGGGAAAAAAATAAAACTGTATTGATAGACAAAACTCCCTTTTTTATATCAAACTTAGGACTGATTATCACATATTTCCAACTAAATCTTAGATAATAAAGTTTAATATAAAGAAGGATATTTAAAATAATTACAAAGTGATTTATTACAAATACGAATGTTCATTAAAATAGACACACAAACATGACATGTTTCATACTCCTGATGTTTTCCTTCTTGTGGTGATGACTGCACTGAGTTTTCTTACTGAGATCCTTCTCTTAGCCTGGCCTGCCACAGCACTGTTAATGTTTCTGCCCTGGGCCCAGGCATCCTGTTAAAAGAGTTGGTGAATGGAGCGATTATAAGAACCCCAAGTCAATCTTCATCCAGAAAGCATACCAAAGGGTTGCTAATGGACCTTCAACTAGAATAGGAGTTTTATCCTTCACTGTCTTGACTCCAGCACTACTCTCCAGAGCTACAAATAAATACAGAAAAAATTACCAGGCTTGTCCCTACCTACAAGAAATGACCCATTACCATCATTTGGAGCCCACTCCAAATCATACAAAAATGCTCACTCTAAATGTACTGTGATTGCTGTTGACTTGGTTACATTTCCCAAATCAGTTGTTTGGGGTGGGGAACCTTCAACTCCACAGTTTAAATTTAGATCAAGCTCCCATATCAAATTCCCACACTCCCTCTTTATTTTAACCTCCCAGAATAATACTCTCTTTAATCCTTCGCTGTCCTTCCTGCTTATCTGCTTTCATTTTTCTTATATCCTAATCCACTTCATAAGATCCGTTCAGGCTCCTATCAAGGCTAATGCTTTAGTCTCCTCCTGGCTCTCAGCAATCTCCTCTCTTTTGGTTCGAACAGCTGGGATCCTGAAGCCCTCACTCTCAGGCTCAGTCATACACTTGATGTTTGGGAACAACTCTTGGTCAGGTCTAGAGCATTTAAAGAGCCCAGCTTAGTATCTGGACAACTTAGCCTCAAGTCAGCCTGTCGGCTGACATCCTTTGAACATTTGCCATGTGTTTATTCAACATCTACCCCTGATACTATTCATTCCCTACCATGTGCAGGCACTGTGTAACGCAATGGAGACCCAACCAATACTGAGACATAGTCCTTATCTTGAGGGTCTTTCAATTTTGAAGTGTAGACGGGCAAGATAACCAGCAATCACAGTAGAGGGGTTAGTGCTACAAAGTTGTTTGTAGGATGCTTTGGGAACCCCTAGGGGAGGCATCAACCTTGGGAGCACGGGGTGGGTATGGAAGAAGGAGTCAGAAAAAACTTTCCAGAAGTGCTGATTTCTGTACGAGGATCTGGAGGATGAGTAGGAGTTATATAAACACATAAGGAAGAAGTGTATGTGTGTGTGTGTGTGTGTGTGTGCGTGTGTGTGTATATGTGTTCTATTTATCTGTCTATTTATCTATCTGTTCTATTCTATTGAGAGAGACAGGCCAGAGGATAAGCAGAGCATAGTATGTTCCGGGAACTTTTTTTAATTTACTTTTTTATTTTTAAATTTTAAAAATTGAAGTATAGTCGATTTACAATGTTGTATTAATTTCTAGTGTACAGCATAGTGACAGTTACACATATACATATTTCTTTTCATATTTTTCATTATAGGCCATTATAAGGTATCGAATATCATTCTCCGTGCTATAGAGTAGGATCTTGTTGTTTATCTGTTTTATGTAGTAGTTAGTATCTACAAATCCTGAACTCCCAGTCTATCCCTCCCCACCTCCTTTCCCCCCGGTAACTGTAAATTTGTTTTCTACGTCTGTGAGTCTGTCTCTGTTTTGTAAATAAGTTCATTTGTGTCTCTTTTTTTTTTTTTTTTTAGATTCCACATATAAGTGATATTATATGGTATTTTGCTTTCTCTTTCTGGATTACTTCACTTAGTATAACGATCTCCAGGTCTATCTGTGTTGCTGCAGATTGTTCTAGGAACTCTGAGTAGGTCTGTTTGGCAGTATAACACAGTAGTTAAGATCATGATCTCAAAGCCAGATCACATGGGTTTGAATTCTGACCGCTGCTATGTGACCTTGGGCAAGATACTTAATCTCTTTTTGCCTCAGTTTCCTCATCTATAAAATAGAAATCATAATAGAATCTGCCTTAGAGGACTGTTTGTGAGAAATAATAAACTTAACATGTACAAGTACTTAGAATGATGCTGGCCATAGAACATAATAATAAGGGTTTGCTATCATTGAACTATAGTATGAAATGAAAAATACGGGGTGGCCAAACGAAACTCTTGTGTGCCATGGTGAGAAGTTTGGATTTTAGAAACATTTACTGAATCCCTGCTGCCCTCAGGATAAACAGGGAAATTATGCATCCCATCTGCCTTAAACAGATCACTCTGCTGCAGTACAGACATCTGCCTAGAGGGGCCCTGCTGGAGGAAAGTCTGCTTGGCCATAGCCCTTGCTGGGAAGCTGCTGAGCTTCTTGCTCCAACCGTGCACCACTGAGTGGCCACTGGGACAGGCCACTGCGGGACAGGCTGGGTCGGGAAAATGACGAGTTCACACATGGCCTTTGAAAAGCTTGCGGAAGCAAGTGTAAATGTCTCTTGAGCAGCTGGATATTTAGTTCTGAAGACAAGATTTGGCAGTCGTTAGCATTACAAAGATACTTAAAGGCCTAGAAGTACAGTTAAGATTATCAAGGGAAGCTGGACAAATGGAGAGAAAAAAATGGTTCTGAGAACACTGAGAAAGACCATCACTGAAGAGACATGAGCAAAAGAAGAGCCCTTGAAGGATATCGAGAAGGCGTAACTGGAGAGGCAAGAAAATCTAGAAGTGCCTAGTGTTATATAAGCAAAAGGGGGCAATCAGTTCAGAAGACAGGAGTGATCAACAAATGCTGCTAAGAAAGTGCATGAGATAAGAAGGGAAAACAGTCCATTTGTGACCGAGGGGACTTCAGCAAGAAGAGTTTCAGTGGAATGTTTGGCAGAAGCCAGGTTGCAGTACACCAGGAGGTGAATGGAGGACAGTGAATGTAGGAGAGTGAATGGAATTCAGGAGGGCAGATTCAAGAGGACAGTGAGTTTGGGAAGCTGGTGGATTCAAGACATTTAGAGGTGAAAAGGGAGAGATGGAGCATGGTAGGGGAGTTGAAGGGCGAGCTGTTTAAATGCTGGTGGTAGACAGCCAGCAGAGGAAGAAGATGACAGGGGTGATAAGTGGAGAGAGAAAAAAGTGTCTAAGGTGGGTTAGGAAGCAGGTCGGAGGATGGCAGGAGGAGGGACAGCTCTTGCTTTGGGGAAGAAGGAAAGAATCAGGGATGGGTATGAATGCAGGAAGATGAAAGGACTGAAGCTGAGAGAATTCTCTTCTGATGGTCACCAGTGGGGAAGTAGGAAGCTTAGTCTTTAGTTCAGAAGGAGGGGGTCAGGGATGGAGTAAGAGGTTTGAGGAGAGCAGGAAGCTTCCCTGCAAGAAACTGTAGGCATGGTTGATGACCTGGTTTTTGTTCTTAGAGACCATGTTTTTTCCCAGTGGTTTAACACAAGGTTTATTTCATGCATATATAACATTACTGAAGGGGTGAGCAGGTGGAGCCTATATATTTTAACAATATTCAGTGTGCAGAGTGTCTTTTCCTCCAGCAGTCAGCCTGAATATAGGAGTAGAGAAAACAGGAGTGGAATTTCACAGGCTAGGTGAAATGAAAGGCAATGGAGCAAGAGAATGGCTGGGTGAAGTGATGGACTGTGGTTGAAAATATACGAGGCAGACTGCAGGAGGCATTTGCATGGGGCAGGGAGGGGGACATGTGACCACATAACCAGGAGGCCAGTGCCTTGTGACGTCCCCTCAAGCAGTGCACAGGCTGCACGGCCTTTGGCGGCATCCCTGCCTGATAGGCACGGTGCGATCAGCTGCCCACAAGCTCTCCAAAACAAGGGCAGGAGGCGGGAGGAGAAAGAGAGACTTAAATTTTCAGGAAAGGGCTAATCGTGACTAAGGGGACTCAACATAGATTAGTTTGTTCCCAGGCCCCTTACTGTGTTTTAGCAACAATAATTGTTCTGTGTGCCCGAGGCCCTGGGGTGGAGTAAGGCAAATGGAGCACCTCCAAATTTTGGTCTTAGTGTCTGGCTTCCCCCTTGTTAAGTATATTATATTTGTAGTATAACATGATATACATGTAATATAATAAATAGATACACTTTAATAAATATAACACATAAAGTATGTAATGCATATAATGTAACAGCTATAGTATAATATAATGTTAGTAAGTAAGTGATACTTAGTCATTAGGCCCCTGACTTGTTCCCTTTTTTGCGCATGTCCTTGACTTGAGACTTGACCCTCTCTGAGGCTGGAGTTCTGCCTTACCCTCTACGACTCTTGAACCTGAACCTCTGGCGCTTGGCCCCAGCCCCTAGCAGAGACTGGTACCTGCCAAGACCTCTCTGTTTCTGATGGCCGTCTGCTTCCACCTCTGCTGCCAGCCTGCTCCTGGATTCCTTGGATGCTTGGGTTCTTATTTCCTGACCCTCACCGGGACCTCCATGGAATCTTCCTGACACTGACCCCTTCCTTGTCTAGGCTTCTGCCCATTGCCTGCACCTGGAACGGTCTCGGAGCTCCTGGTTCACAGGAGGATGTCTGATGGGACACTGCATACCCAGGTCTCTGGCCCTCCTGGGTCTGTCCCATCTCACATCAAGTGACCTTCGGTTATATTGCTCTACTCCCGACTCTTAACTTTTCAAAACATTGCTCCTATGCCTGGAGTTTCTTTTTTCACATTTTGTAGTGTCCTTCTGACACTATTATCTTTTAGGTTTTAATTTTAAAGGATTCTTTTGGGAATCATATGGGCACTTGTTTGGGAAGTATTTGGTTAAATAAAATTAAAATTTTATTTTAATAAAATAAATGGTCCTTTAATATGGGCCTCTCAGAACCTCTAGGAAGCTAATATGCACTGTAAATTCTTTAGAAAGGGCTGTAGAACTGACCAGTAGAACTCACTTTTATGATATACTTAACATCTTTTGAGACTTTTAAGTAGCACAGCTTTGGAAACACTGTTTTAGAGGAACAAAAAAGCCACTATTTAATTATAAATCACATATTCATTCAATTATTTTTCATTCATCCAATGAAGATTTATAGAGAGCCTGCACTCTCAGGCATGGTGTGAGGTAGGAGAGACACTATGATGATTAACCTCTGAGGAACTCACAAGCAGATATAACTGTTCTGCCATGTCCTCTGGAACTCATACTCTCTTATTCCCCTCGGTGAAATCTGATCTTAAACACGCAACATCTGATATTTCTAACAATTTGAAGCAGTTGTTGTAGTGGAAAGAACATTGGATTTAGAGTTAGAAGGTCTTTGCTTTAAGGAGTTCATACCCTCTTGGGCTTAGTTTTCTCACCTGTAAAATGGGAATGACAGTGACCTATTTGGTGGAGTTGTGGTTAGGATTAAATGACATAATATAGACAAAAGTCATTTGCAAAGGGCTATAAAAAAGCAATTTATTTCTTCAGAATGGATAAACCGTGATGGCAGCATTGAATACGTACTTGAAGAACTGCAGTCAGAGGTGCAAGTTTATTTTTCATTTTTTTAGACAGCACTCCTTCTTAGGCAGGAAACAATAATGTTTATCCAAATTAAAATAACAAAACAACTTCACAGTTTTCAAATTTAGCTTTTCAGGAAGCTTATAGGGCACTACTGAGTTTCTGCTTTCTCCCCAAATTATAATTATATTTGCAATCTAACTTTTGGGGAGGGAGATGGTGAAATTCCCTCCCACTTGGATATGCATTTAATTTTGTAGGAAGTGTATTAAACAAACAAACAAAATCTTCAACAATGATTATTTCAAGAAAAGGTTATTTGTAAGAATCAAATTGTTTTATGTATCAGCCACAAAATGTTTACTACAACCAATTTAATTGTCCTCCTTAAATCCTGATTAGAAAGTGGAGTGTGACTAGAAGAAAAAGAAGACGGTCAGAAGAATGTAACCCTCTGAACTAATGAATCTGTTTTTCATTGAAAGGGAATTCACACATTGCTCTGGGAAGGCAGTATTCTTACCAAATACGCTGTTCTGTATTTCTTAAACCCAGGGGATCTATCCTGTGACAGTGCCATATTTGAATCATTAGTCAACAAGTTTCAGCACAATGGAAACTGTAAAAAGAGTACAAAAAGACCTGGGGAGGTTCTCAGCTATTTTGACTTCTGAGATAAATGGTTTGCTATAAGGAAAAATATCTCGTTCCTATTTCTGAAGCTACAAAGTAAACCATGTGGGTTTTCATTTAAATCCAGGGACTTTATTATCATGGAAAGACATGGAAGAATTGCCCGAGGTAAAAGTCATATTGCCACTGATTCATTGCAATTAGCTAATTTGACTTTTTCTACTCAGGGAAGAGAAGCTCCCTGTGAATTGGAGAGCTAGGACCTGAGAGATCATCTTTTTACAGATGAAGAATCTTGGGTAATTTTTGTTAATTCAGAATGAAGGGGATTGAATATTTATAACAACTCGCTCTGAGGCATCACTCCTTTCTGTACACATAGGAAGAGAATTGCTTTAGGTAAGCTTTTGTCTGACATTGAGTCAACCATTTCTTGTATATATAATTCTAATTACAATAAAGAATAATGTCAATATTTAGTCACTTTTTTCCATTTGCAAGTAGAAGAACTCTTAATCCTTTATTTGAAAAAATAAAAGGATTTTTCCCCTGCTCTGTTTGAAAATGCTAATATCCAATGCCTGTTACTTTTCTGCAGTTGTTTCTTGCAACATTTTTCTAGACATCTGAATTTAAAATTATATCTTTGGGAAATGAAAATACTTTTATTTCCTTTCCAGATAATGTAACTGACTCAGAAAAATAGTACTGGCACTAGTTGGAAATCCAATAGTTACAAAACCAGGCATAATTTGTACAACCTTGAAGTTTGGAGCTGCTTGTGGAAACTCAGGCCATCAACCCCTCCAACTCAATCAAATTCAAGTCTGTTAGCATCCCTGCTGGCTGTGTGACTTCAGCGAAGGCAGGCAAAGAAAGGAAAGGACAAGCTGGTAACAGTCAGCACTCTCCCTATAATTCCCATCATCTGAGATTCACACTTTGAAGTCAAACACTTCATTCCAGGAATGGTAGATTAAAATTCAGAAGGTGCTGGATGAAGGCAACATTGGATCATCGTTTGCTATTAGCATCCTGGGGATAAGCAATTCATTCATTTTGGGTAATGTTAGGAGACTTAGGAACAGGGGGCCACTGATAGAATAGAACACTAGCTGGGGAACTAAGGACAGCAAAGCTCTAATTACCACTCTGTTAATAACTAGTTGTGTGACTTTGAGCAAATCACTCCCCATCCCCAGCCTCTCTCTCCACATTGTTAGACTGAGAGAGTTGTTCAGCTCCAAATTCCTGCAGCTCTACTAAGGAGAGAAGGCAGAGTGAGGTAGAACCGGGTGAGGGAACGATGTCTTGTCCCCGACATTCCGTCTCTGCAAAGCCGGAGAACTTGAAGGCCGAGTCCCGAAGCAGCTTTCTAATTCCTATTCAGCTCTGTGTGCCGAGCCTGCGTTGTCCCAGGTGGGCAGTGGTTCCTAATCAGGGAGCAGTGGACCAGGGGTCAGCTCTGCCCCACTTCGAGACCCACTGAGGCAGGCTCGTGCTCAGGTTAAAAAATTTTTTTAGCATAGCTGTCAACCCACTCCTTTGTGGCACTGCTCTTCACTTTGAGCATGAAATAGCCCAAAATGACTCAATTTCTTCTGCTCTATTGAACCCTAAGTCCCCGAAGTTCACCCTCCTTTATTTTCAGAATTGGTTAAAATTGCCTTTTAAGGAGAATGCATTGAAATTTGCCAAGGGTGATACTGATTGACTCAGGACTGCTTTTGACGGTACAGCCAGTTTATCTGACCTGCCCTCCACGTTTAAAGACCACCTAGCCTCTTACAATATCTAGAAGTTGTGTTCTTTCTGATTTTTGGAAATGATTGGGTGAATGTGAGTTAAAACATATTTTCCCACACTTCATGTCGTGGTCAGAGAGAGGCCAGGTCTGTCTGTCTTGTTTCCCCTCTGTCCCTTCACTGATGTGCTCCACGGGAGAAGAGAAACATCTAGAATCTGTACTGGAATGGAGTTGCTCTGATCAAAGCAGCAATAGGGTAAAACAGATTTGCAGAGCTTGGAGAACTTTAGGCCCAAGCTTCCCCTACTCTTTTCAGATTTAAAAAGTAATGTGATCAAGGTAAATAATACAAATATATAAAGAGGATCTAAGGACCCTTCCAGAAGTTTTTAATAAATATAAATATACATACACATACATCCCCTCCCTTCCCCTTTCTCTCTCCTTCCTTCCTTCCTTCCTTCCTTCCTTCCTTTCTTTCTTTCTTTCTTTCTTTCTTTCTTTCTTTCTTTCTTTCTTTCTTTCTCTCTTTCTCTCTTTCTCTCTTTCTCTCTTTCTCTCTTTCTCTCTCTCTTTCTCTCTTTCTCTTTCTCTTTATAAAAACCAAGGGGGAGGCTCTCTGGGTCTCTCAGCCTGTTTCTAGTTAGTTATTTTTATTTTTTCCAGCTTTATTGAGATATAATTGATGTGTGACACTGTGCGAGTTTAAGGTATCGCAGGGAAAATGGACTCACTCAGGCTCCCTCGCTGGACATCTGGTGCGTGGTGACTCAGCTGTACTACCCCGCATGCGCGGTACCCATGTAGTGTTACATGAGCATGACTTGCACCACGCAAGCGCACTGGTTAGCGCCTCTCATGGCTGGCTAGGTGCCGGCTGTGTGTGGCTTGATATACAAGGCGGGACTTTTTGCTGCCGCCACCGCCATTGAAGACTGTTCGCTCCGCAATAAAGGCACACAGCCCCGCCAGTGTTCTCCCGTCTGACCTAATCCCTAGTGAACCTGCCAGGCCTAGAGCACCTGCAGCGCAGGTAAACAGCATAATGATTTGATATACGTATATATTATGAAATGATTACCACAATAAGGTGAACACATCCACTTCCTATAGTTACACATTTTTGTGTGTGTGGCGGTAACTTGTCAAATCTACTCTCAAATTTCTATTTTTTTTCTCTTTCATCTTTTCCTTTCCTTTTTTTTTTTTTTTTTTTGCATAAATGAGCTCACACTACGCATCCACTTCTGCCTTTCTATAGTTGTATAATGTTACATTGTTTGGCTCTGCTGTCATTTATTGAGCCAGTCCCAGCTGATGAACGTTTTGACTATACTTTTTGATTTGTGAGTTGGACAACTCAGATAAAGAGATCACACTTTTTATTAGAGACGTCTGCTTTGTAAGATTAATTTTGGGTAGAAAGCATGTTTTCCTCAGACCAGAGACCCCTTTTTGTCTTTCTTGATAAGCTGTAGGCACGGTCTCTGTAGGCAAAGCTTTCCTCTGCGGACGAATCTCCGTGATACCGGGGACCGTCGCTTGTACCACCTGTGCTTGGTGTTTGTTAATTGGTGATAATTACTGTGTTTCATTTTTGAGGAAGGAAGTGTGTCACTGAGAGATCAAGCTTCAGGACTGTGGGAGTGAGCCAAGAGTCAGCGCTTGGCTGTTGAACTTGCTCTTTATACATTCACTGTTTCCCATTATTTCAAGGACAGTTATCACCATTAAAACAGCTTACTTGGAGCTGACAGGTATAAATACAGACTGATCGATAAATCTCCAGACACAAAAAGTTTAAAACACAAGAGTTGAAAGGAGGCCTATGTCAGAAAGTCAAAGATTAACTATTATTATTATTGATATTGTGATGTGAACTGAAGTGTAATGATAAAAATTACATTGTCATTAATTTATATACTGAAAATAATTGAAAACAGTGCATCACAGAATTGTTCTTTAGGATAAGCACAACTAAAATTTTATGCCGGGTAATTCTCTATTCTTATGCATCTCTTCTGTAATTTCAGGAAGATGGGATTTGCAGTGCAGCGAGCAATACCAAGTAGCACATTTCTCCTGTGGGCTGCAGCTAATGCTCGTCCTCGCCATCCTTCTCACTAAGGCGTGCAGCAGACGTCAATCATCATTACTGCACAGCTTGTCTGCATCCTTAATTAGGAAATAACACACAGCAGAGCTGGGTGACAGAGTAGGCAATATTTTGCATTAAAAAATTGTTTATGATAAGAAGCAATCCCAAATAAACTGTGTGATAGCTTGTCTGCCGTGAGCCCAGGACACCACAAGGTCTTAGGAAGCCAAAACCATGTCTAATAAAATTTCAAGAAGCTAATTGAACATACTCTGCTTGCCTAAGCAATTTGCAACTGTGTTTTTGAGTACAAATAAGGATATTTTCAGGGTTATTCCTTGTATTTTTATGGGAGCTTTCCAGGTTAGTTTACCTTGCCGTGGTTGCTTCATGCTTTTTCCTTGGCTGTTTATTTGGCTTTTGATGCAATTAGCTATTGATGGTTCTAGCACAGTGAGAGATTACTGGACTTTGGTCGTACCATTGATTTGCTGCTTTGTTATTTCATCATATCCTCATGATTCATCTTGGCTATTATTGGGCAAGAGAATACTGGAAACAATTCTTATTTAAGGAAAATAAAGGCATTTAAAACTGCAGCAGGGAAGGAACAGGGAGCTAACATTTACTGAGTACCTACTGTGTGTTAACTAAAAATCATCGCTTACCAACCGGTTCTACAAGAATGAAGTCACGAGCCCCTGTGGTTGTTGATTTTCAACACACTTTGAAAGTTCAGGGTGGAGATCAGGAATGAGGTGCTCTGTGCTCTGGGAAAATCTGGCAGAACAAGCCTTCAGGTAGTTAGATATTTTCAGAAGATTTTATGAACCCAATTTCCTGCATCTTCTCATATCTAGAAAAGCACTAAAGTTGTTAACAGAGACATCTACTCCTCAGGACAAGCAGCAACCTTCTGCCAAAATGTGTGCTTGATTGCATGTATCCTCTGTCACTAAAATCACATATATACTGACCTCCCCACTGCCTCTTTGGAGCAGTTCCTCAGGGCTATCTGAGAGGCTATCTCCTGAGCTATAGTCCTCATTTCCCCCTAAATAAAACAACTCACAACTCTCATGTTGTGAAATCTTTTTTTCAGTTGACATGTGTTCCAGGCACATTTTCTTGTTTTATCCTCATACAACACACCTGCGAGGTCTTTATTATTATCTCCACTTTACAAACGACAAAACTGAAATTCAGGTAAATATAAATGTATAATGTCATACAGCTTGAAAGCAGTGGCACCAGGATCGGAATCCAAGTTTGCCCAACTCCTACAATCCTGCTTCTTCACAAGACAACAGTGCTTTCTATTTGTACAGAGCTCTGTTGTTTACAATGTACTTCCCATAGGTTATTGCCTTAATTTTCCCAACAGCTCTGTGAGGTATACACTATTATAAGATTTTGCAGATGAGGAAAATGAAGCTCCAAGAGGCTGTGACTTGCCCAAGGCCAAATACATAATGACTAGCAGGGTTAGGACTTGGAGACTTAAGAATGTCAGGTCACCACTTTTTCCATGACACTACTGAAGCCTCAAAGCAAACGAACTCCTATTTAGAAGAATGCAGGTTATTCTGCACTGTGTTGTGTGTTTATCTATAACTCGATAGCACTTGGAAAAATAATTTGTGAGAATCACAGTATAAGACATAGATGCTATATAATTAAAGCCAAGTAGTGAATTAGTGAATTAGTGAATTAGAAAACGTAGGTTAAGAATACACATTTGCAGTTATGCATAAAAGAAGCAGAAGTTAGATCTGAGGTCATGCACAAATTGAGGAATCTTATTGTAGCATTGATGAGGCCATTAGATGCTTTTCAGTCTTGTTTAATAAAAGACTCTCTTGCCCAAGAAGACAGCTCACTAAAAAGTTGGAGTGCAATGGGGAAGAAGTTGGGGGAGTAATAGGAATCTTTATTATTTTCTTAGTTAAAATTTCTAACTCTCTGCTCCCTTCTCTTTGACTCCCCTGCCCCTCCCAAAGATGTTTGCTTAATAAAAGCATTGGCACCAAGATGTGATTGACATGCTGTCTTACCTCTTCAAAGAGAAACCTATTCACACAACTGGACCTCCAAGTGGTAGAAAGTCCCTGAGAGGTTCTTTCGAGTAAGGGCAGTTTCTGTTGCTCTGTGATTATGTCAGGCAGTCTCATCCCCAAACTTGTCCATACCTCCCTCAAAATACTCTTTCAGCATTCTTTCAGCAACAAATATTTATTGGGAACAATTTTAAAAATATGTATTATTATTATTATTTTATTGAGGTACAGTGGCATATAATATTATAGAAGTTCAGGTATACAAAATAGTGATTCACAATGTTTAAAGGTTATATTGCATTTATAGTTATTATAAAATATTGGCTGTATTCCCTGAGTTGTACACTACAACCTTGCAACTTACTTTATACTTGTTAGTTTGTACTTCTTTATCCCCTACTCGTACCTTGCCCCTTCCCACTTCTCTCTCCCTACTGGGTAACCACTAGTTTGTTCTTTATATCTGTGAGTATGTTTCTTTCTTTTTTAAAAATTTAATTTAATTTAATTTTTTAAAATGAAAAAAATTATACAATTTTTAAAGGTTGCTTTCAATTTATAATTATTACAAAATATTGGCTATATTTCCTGTGGTTTACAATACACCCTTGAGCCTGTCTTACACCTGATAGTTTTTATCTCCCATTCCCCCATCCTTATCATCTCCCCACCAGTGGTAACTTCTAGTTTGTTCTCTATATCTGTGAGTCTGTTTCTTTTTTGTTATATTCACTATATTGTTGTATTTTTTAGATTCCATATATAAGTGATATCATACAGTATTTGTCTTTGTCTGACTTATTTCACTTAGCATTATACCCTCCAAGTCCATCCATGGTGTCGAAAAAGGCAAAATTTCATTCTTTTTTATGATCGAGTAGTATTCCATTGTATAAATATACCACACCTTTATCTGTTCATCCGTTGATGGACACTTAGGTTGCTTCCGTACCTTGGCAATTGTAATAATGCTATGAATTGGGGTGACTGTATCTTTTTGAATTAGTGTTTTCACTTTTTTCAGATAAATATACCCAGGAGTGGAATTGCTGGGTCATGTAGTATTTCTATTTTTAGTTTTTTGAGAAAACTCCATACTGTTTTCCATAGTGGCTGCACCAATTTGCATTCGCACCAACAGTGCACAGATTCCCTTTTCTCCATATCCTCTCCAACGTTTGTTATTTGTGTTCTTTTTGATGACGGTCATTCTGACAGGTGTGAGGTGGTATCTCACTATGGTTTTAATTTGTGTTTCCCTGATGACTAGTGATGTTGAGCATCTTTTCATGGGCCTGTTGGCCATTTATATTTGCTCTTTGGAAAAACGCCTGTTCAGTTCTTCTGCCCATTTTTTTTCAGTTGGGTTATTTGTTTTTTTTGGTGAGTTGTATGGGCTGTTTATACATGTCAGATATTAATCCCTTATCAGTTGTTTCCTTTGCAAATATCTTCTCACATTCAGTAGGTTGTCTTTTTGTCTTGTTGATGGTTTCCTTTGCGGTGCAAAAGCTTTTAAGTTAATTAGGTCCCATTTGTTTACTTTTGCTTTTGTTTTGTGTGCTTTAGGAGACGGAGCCAAAAAAATATTGCTGTGATTTATGTAAGAGTGTTCTGCCTGTGCTTTCCTCCAGTTTTATAGTATCCAGACTTACATTTTGATCTTTAATTCATTTTGAGTTTATTTTTTTATATGGTGTTAGAGAATATTCTAATTTCATTCTTTTACATGTAGCTGTCCGGTTTTCCCAGCACAACTTATTGAAGAGACTGTTTTTTCTCCATTGTATATTTTTGCCACCTTGGTCATAGATTAATTTATCATAAGTGCATGGGTTTATTTCTGGCTTTCTATCCTGTTCCATTGATCTATATGTCTGTTTTTGTGCCAGTACCACACTGTTTTGATTTCTGTCACGTTTTAGTATATTCTGAAGTCAGGGAGCCTAATTCCTTCAGTTCTGTTGTTCTTTCTCATATTGTTTTGGCTATTCAGGTTTTTTTGTGTTTCCACACACATTTTAAAATTAATTGTTCTAGTTCTGTGAAAAATGTATTGGGCACAATTTGTGACAGGCATGGTGCCAAGTGCTGGGGATATATTAATCAGAAAAAGAGACATACTCTCTTATAGAATATAAGCTTCAGGAAGGCAGGGACTGTACTATATGGAGTTAGCATTGTTTTGTACCTGCCACAACTCCCTTCTCAGTCTGGCAAATGACTGTGTACTCCCTTGGGCTCAGTAAAAAGGGAGAACTGATAGCACGTAAATGGGTTGTCAGTTTGCGGTTGGAATCATTGAAACCATGAATAGTGTATCTACAATGGCTGTTATGTTGCAGTGCAGTGCCTATTTCCTTCTCTTTCCTTCCCTCCCTACCTTCTTCCCTTCCTTCCTTTCTTTCCTTCTTTTTCTTAATACGACTCAAATTATTCTTAAAAATTGAGATGAATTTACAGAAATTAGGCTCCAGGGAAGACCTGCATTTTGGGTCTAGCCACACAGTGTAGACCTTGCCCATTTACTAGCTCTGAATGCCTCTGAGGTTCATTTGTTCTACCTGTCAAGTGACAGCAGTTAATAACTACCTTAAAGAATGAACTATGTGCACATAATAGGTGCTCAGTAAATGGAGCTATTATAATCACTATTATTCAACTATTGGAACTATTTTACTGTTAGAATTCTTGATTAAATAATTTATTATTTTTGTAGTTTTGGAGTTATTTTCTCAAGGCATTATTTGTAGAAAGATATTTATAATAATAATTCCACACATTTCCAGTTACAATGTATTATTTGCAGGATTTTCATTTAGCATATTCCTAGCTTAGATTGTTTTGATCATTTTAGGTAGGTTCTTTATATACCATTAGTAGGTCAGCTAAGCAGCTGAAAATTCAAAAGTTATTTGTAATACATATAAGACTTGCAAAACATACATTTACATGACCCAGGAACCTGGGTCTACTTCAGCCGCCTTTGGTCCTTGATCATTTTCCCCCCTCATGACACAGTATAATGTGACCAAATGGTGTGGCTCAGCTGTGCTCCCTCAAGTTTCCTGTGGAGTCATTGTGTCATCTTAATGCTCCCAAGTTCAGGTGCGGCTAAGGTTCCAGTGCTTATACACAAGGTTTGGAGAGTGTCTGCAGACATGCAAAACACCCATGTTGGAGATTCTAATTCATTAAACTTTCGGCTTGATTTAGAGAGATCCTCTAGTACCCAAACCAAATTAAACTGTATCATAAGAAATTACTGAAATTCTTGGACTGTTCTCCAACAACTACACAGCCTTGAGGTGTGTTTGAAGGTTTTACTGAGTCCACTTTGGCCCTCAGACCTAATATTTTGGCTCCCACATAAGTTAATTTTCATTAGAAGGACGTGTTCTTATTAACTGAGTACTTTCTTTAAAAGGTGATATGCATAGATTCAAGAAAAAAAAATCCCAAATAGTTTTTTTATGTGCCTTTTATAGTTCTTTTGGGAACCATGCTTATTAAGTGTGACCATATGCTAAATATGTCTAAATACAAACATTCTATGATCTTTTTTTCCCCTTCTCAATAAGATTATACATTTACTTAAATAATGCTGCTACTGTTCATAATATGTTTAGAACAGGTTTCAGGGCCTCTAACATTTTCTTTGAAATGTCCTTGGTTGTGGAAAAACCTTCATCTTTCAAAGATAGATGTGATTTCCAAAAATCACCAACGGTCATTTGGAACCAGGTCTGGGTAATGAAGCTGGATAATTCCACTTGAGGTTAAAACAAAGCAAAATGCGATGAATATGTTAAATCTGATAAAAGATTATGATAAAAGTGTCAAGTAAGTTGACTTTAAAAACAAATTAGTTCTGAAGTTCTAAAATAACCTTAGGCAATGCCACCATCATTGGAATTACATTGCCTTCCAAGGTGACTGCTTTAAAAATCTAACTTCAGATTCTTTTGTGAAAATTTAGTTCTATAACTCATTGGTGACACTTCATGCCAATGTGGTCTGACTCAGAAGGAAATTCCAAGAACTCAGGGACTGTGCTTTCAACATTTAAGGTACATTTTTACTCAAGTGCTTAGTATGATGCCAAGAATTCTGTGGCAACTGAATGAACAGTAGACGATGACGACGACTGGTTTGATATCAATGGAGTTGATAATGTAAGAACACTTGGCAAGACTTTAGTGACCACGGGCTGGCTGCTTCAGCATTGCTGGCACTGCCTTAGTTAGAATAGAAAGTGTAACTTTTTTGCTCTTTTTCATGGCAAGTTATAAAACACACGCCTCATACTTGCTTCTAACAGAGCTTACGGAATTGTGTCATGAAGCCACTATATGCTGAAGAACAGCCACTAACGATGGAAAAGTTCGGCACAGAGCAAACATGAAGTGGCTCATTTTGCAGAAGGACAGTCATGAGAGGTCATGCTAATCATAGCAATGACTATTAACCCCAGGGGAGGACTCATAGACCTGAAAAGTACAGTCAAGCCACTGACAGTTTTCCATTCTCATTTACACTTTGGGAAGCATTTGTGCTTTTATTCCAAGGTATAATAACGGACCTCTACATGCAAACATTGTAACATATGCTCTAAATATATTATAAAAAAGAAAAAATTCTCTGTGGATTTTTTCCTTGAGAGAGTTGGCAGGTTAGCAGGGGAAATCAAGTTAGATAGAAATAATTAAAAACTGCAAAATAGAAAATGATGTGAATTATTTTAGAGATACAGATAAAGTGAGAGGTTGGAGGAAGGAGAGTCGAGGAATGCTCATGGATGGAGGAAGTAACATTGGAACTGAGATTTGAGAGTGAGATCAGAGAAGAGCACATCAAATATAGAAGCAAAAATCCATGAGACGGTACAGGGGAAGAGTGAATTGTTCCGTTGGCTGGAATTCGGGAGTGTGAAGAAATGCGTTGAAAACAGGTAGGTAGATTGTGGGGAGCAGGGAGGAGTAAGCAGATGAGCGATACTGTCTGAACTTTGCTTTGTTAAAAACAATCTGGCAGCACTGTCTCAGGAAGAGATTTATTTTCACCTAATGTTCAACAAACCGCTAATGTCCAAATGTTAGCTTGAAATGTTGTCAGTCATTATTAGATGTGAACCAAACTTGAGTTGTAAATGCATCTTCAATTCTGTGGTTGTAGCATTGCTGATTGACTTAGTAAATTAAACTTTTCACACATGAATGATGCTGGTGTATGTGTGTTAGCGTCATACTGTCCACTAGCCGGACATTAAAAAAAAATGAACTGTTGAACTGGATGAAGTGCTCTTGAAAATTCAGGTTTAGGCATGAACTGCCTATTGTTTTTTCTTTAAAATGATGAAACTGGCAAAATCCTTAGGGCAGAGATAGGACTTTCTCAATTTACCTGTCTATAGCCCTTTAAGTAAGAAGAGACTAGTGGAATGATTTGTTCAGATTTTCTTAAACCTCTGTGTGTGTCAGAGTGCAGGTTGGTGCAAGCTTCTTTTCAGTTCCTCAGGCTACAAGAAACCCAACATCTGCTCTCTTCCTATTGGTGGATTTAAAACCACGCATCTGGCATTGGAATGCTGGCCAGGATGTCAGACAGCTTGACCATGTTACTTTCCATTATCCTCCTTTTTCTGTTACCAAACAAAACAAAAACCAGCCCCTAAACGTAAAACTTGTGATCTGGGCTCAGTTGACACCAAACCCGGAGTCGGTGAAGCTATCAGCAAAAGCAGGAACGTGGGCTTCTTTACAATGCTGAGTCACCCTCAGAGCTGTGTGCTTTCCCTGAATTAACATTGTGATGTTTTGAGTGTAGCTTTTAACAATAAGGAGCTCTCATAACTGAGTGTGGGAGTAATAACAGAACAAGCAAATTATAGAGAACTGGAGAAGGGATTCCACCACTGAGGAAGCAAACCCAGGGAATAGCTTTTGCATGAGAATGTGAATTTGGTTCCCCACACATTCCAGTCTGCCTTCCAAATATAAATTTTTTTATATGAAACCAATGATTGAAAATATGAGCTGCACACACAATAAATTCAGTACAGCAGGAACTCTGCGTGTTGTGGTATTATTTAGAATGTTTCTTTGACAGTTTTCCTCAGAGTACTGAGATTAAGTATAATTTGAGCTCAGCATTGTTGACTGCAGATGACAAAGGATGGTGGAACATGTGAATAAAATGTATCAGTGAATGCTCAGGTTTACTTTTTCAACTGAATATACCTATATGCACCAGACTCTGTGCTGGACTCTGCAGGGTGTACAAAGTTGTGGAAAGCACGGTCTTTTTCTCAAGGAGCTTATATCTAGAAGGGAATATAAGGTAAGTGTACTATTGACCAGATTACAAGGGAGGTTCTCTTAGATGCCATTAGTGAGTCTACAAGCAATGTGATGCCAAGGTGGCTTGAAGCAAAAGAATGTCCCAGAAAAGTGAAATGAAGGTCATAGGTGTGAATCTCCAAGAATTTGGGTGACTGGGAAGATGGTAGTCCCATTTGTGGAAATATCAAAGTCAAGAGAAAGAGTAGGTCTGTGAATGCGTTGAGTCTGAGGGGTAGTTGGAAGCCTGTCTAGAGAGATTCTGAGAGTAGGAATGTGGATGGACATGCAGAGGTAGTAGCAGAAGTTGTGAAAGAAATAAGATTATCAAGAAAAACCACATCAAGAGAAAAAAGAAGAGCATGGGGAACTTTTGGGGAAAATCTGGTTTTAGCAGCAGTAGGAAGAAGTGGTATTAAGATACTGAAGGAGTGGTCTGACCTGGAGAATGCAGTGTGATAAAATGTAAGAGGCTTTTAGGAAGAAGTTGAGCAACACTGAGGACTGCAGTAGAGGGCTCAGGCAGGAAGCAGACCAAGAAGAAATGGGATTTAGTGATTAGATGGTGATTGATGCCTTTTAAGAGAGTTATTTCAGTAGAATGGCAGGGCCAGAAACCAGGTTAATTATTAAAAATTTGTTGAAGTATACAAAACAAATTACACAAAGTTCAGAAACTTTCCTGTGAGGACAACTACTCTGCCCTTTAATGTCAGAGAAATAGTGCAATGGCTAGAGGAAATTACTTCATAATGGATTAAGGATTAAAAAAAAAAAATCACCATTTGGTGAGGCTATCTGAGTCTTTCTCACACACGCTAATGTAAACCCTTTGCTGAGATAACTGAGTGGCTTGTCTTCCATATCACTCGCACTTGTTAGTACTACCAGTGGAAACTACGTATAGTAAGGCACTGAAGCGGGGGATGTCTGGAGTAGGTGATGGAAAATAGCAGAGAAGGTTCCACTTCAAAGGGCTTCGCATGTGAAGCCACCTGAGCCACTGATTTTTCCCTGTCTTGGAGTGCTGATTTCTCCTCTTTACTCCTGTGCTTCTCTCTGGACCCCAAGCTGTTTTCTTTAATGGTGTTCTTAGTGGTTGCAGACTAAGCACTGGGCCTAGAGTTACACAATCATATGGCAAACCTCCCTCTTGCTATCTTCAGTAGAATTAACCGGCTGATGACTACAGAAATAACAATGAGATTGCAACAACATCTTTCATTTCTAATATTGCTTTCTACCTCTCCAACCCTATTTGCATACATGCTCCCATTTGACCTCAAATCAGTTCCATGGGGGATAAACAGAGATCTTTTGGATGGGAATAAAGAAACAAAGGGAATATTTGATTTGTGTATTGACTCTTCAGCACCGCTGTATCTCTTTTTTTTTTTTTTTTTTTAAAAAAAAAGCTGTTTATCTTCTCTAGTTAAATAGAAGATATGTAGATAGACAATATTTCTGTACCATTATTTTTTAATTTAATTTAATTTTTTAATTTATTTTTTAAAAGTTTATTTGCTTTTAGAGATTGGTTAATTAGATATAATCCCTGACATCCATAAGAGTAAAATATCCAATACTGATGCTCTGTGTAAAAGAATAAATAAACATCACTGAAATAAAATTAGGTAATTATTTGTTATGCATTGAAATTAATACTGAAAGTAGAAAAAAATACCATGGCAATTTGACTTTATCTTAATCCTCAGGAGTCTTCCCCCTTTCAATTTGACAATCTTTCTATAAAAGCTGTTACAGTTAATGGATAATAGTTAGAGGTGTTTAGAGTTAAAGAGGGGGTGTTCCAGGTATTGGGGTTATAAGGGGGAAGTGTCAGAGAAGAACAATCATTCATTCATATAATGTTTATTGATATCTCTGTGCTCCAGGTCTCATGCTGGGTCTGGGATACCGAGTTGCTTTGGTGAAGGACATAATATTCTTTAAAATAATTTTTGTTATTGAAATATAGTTGATTTATTATGTTACATTAGTTTCAGGTGTACAGCAAAGTGATCCAGTTATATATGTGTATATATTCTTTTTCAGATTCTTTTCCATTACCATTTATTACAGGATATTGAATACAGTTCCCAGTGCTATACAGAAGAACCTTGTTGTTTATCTATTTTATATATACTAGTTTGTGTCTGCTAATCTCAAAATCCTAATTTATCCCTCCCCACCCACACTGTTCACCTTTGGTAACCTTAAGTTTGTTTTCTATGTCTGTGAGTTTACTTCTATTTTGTAAATAAGTTCATTTGTATCATATTTTAGATTCTATATGTAAGTCATATCATATGATATTTGTCTTTCTCTGTCTGACTTACTTCTTTTGGTATGAAAATCTCTAGGTCCATCCATGTTGCTGCAAATGGCATTATTTCATTCCTTTTTATGGTTGAGTAGTATTCCATTGTATGTATATACCACATCTTTTTTCATTCATCTGTTGATGGGCATTTAAATTGTTTCCATGTCTTGGCCATTGTAAATAATGCTGTTGTGAACATTGGGGTGCATTATCTTTTCAAATTATATTCTAGCTAGACTGGAATTGCTGGATCACATGGTAAGTTATTTTTAGTTTTTTAAGGAACCTCCATACTGTTTTCCATAGTGACTGCACCAATTTACATTCCCACCAACAGTGTAGGAGGGTTCCCTTTTCTCCACATCCTCTCCAGCATTGGACATAATATTCTTCTGAGAGGCGAAGTTTCTCCTGAAAGCCTTGAAACAACCTGGTGTTGAGGAAAGTTTGCTGACAGTCAGTGGCTGAAGGAGAGAAGGGAAGGAAAGGCTGACAGTGAATTTCCTGAACAATGAGAGGAGCTGGCTGCCCTGGCCAGCTTCTTTTCTTTCCATCAGGACTCTTGCTGAACCTTAGGAAGGAAGGCTGGTTGCAGAAGGAGGGTTGGAGGACTCTCAGATAGAGCTTTGAGTTGAGGCTTTGCTGGGCTTCAGTAACTGGTTGAGGACTGTGCTCTGGTTATTCTGCACCAATAAGACTTGACAGTAGGTTTAAAGAGAAAGTCAAGAGCAGCTTCTAATTAGAAGCTATGAGAAAATGGGAGAATGAATTAAGTTATCCTTTGGATCATATTCCTTTAGTGAGCATCTTTGCATTTTCACAAAATCAAAATGTATCAGGACTGGAGGGACAGGTTTCAACTAGTGTGTTGATTTAATTCCTACTCAAGAAAGAAAATTGCCACTTGGATCATCAGTCCTCGTTGCTGTGGAGTCAGATTTTTTCCCTCTCTCTGGGAGCTCTTATACAAGAATTGTCCAGAGTTAAATGAGGGTGACAAGTTCGTAACCTAGGAGGAACATTGTGTCTCTGGGCTATCAAAACATTGATTGGCTGTCTGGCCATTTAGCAGGAATTCCTTGGAAAATCTTTGGCTTTTAATGAACAGTAGAAATACGTGAATGGGAAGACTAGATTTGGAAAGCTGTCTGGATGAGAAGAAAGTACACTGATGACAGAACACAGATGTGTACCCTGTGAGTTGGCAGAAGCGTGATTGTGTTGACTGTGTTGACAGTTGACAGTCAGAATCTAGGACATAATGTCTTTGAGCAACTGCTCTGAAGTTGGGTATGTTTTTTTTTCCCCTGGGAGAGGGAGGGGTATTGGTGGTAGTGATGGTCTATTCTGTACTGGGAAGAAGGGCAGCCTCTGTAGAGTTCACAACGTGGGCTGGCTCCACTTTTGGTGGATGAAGGAAGCCGGAATGGCAGGTTCTGCTGGCAGGTGTCTGAGCCAGTCTGCACAGGTCTCCTGTTGCTGCATGAGGTTCCACAGGCAGGAAGGAACCAGAAATACTGGTTTTTACCCGCTGTCAGAGTCCTAAGGACTGGTGTGACTAACTGACTATAATAGCAGCTTCAAATTCTTTCTGGGAAGAGGTAGGGTTTGTAAATAAAGAGAAAACAAACACAACTGACTCAAACGGAAATGTGTGCCTTTGGTTTGATGTGGTGGATGTCTTCAGCCTGGCCTAAGAGAGGAAGCTGGAGTCTATATGTAAGCATATGTTCAACATCATCTAGTGTTGAAAACTTGGAATAATCATGTGATTAACAGAATGATTATTATAGTGCTCCGCGAATGAGGACATGAAATGATAGTGAATGGAGAAGGGTATTAAGCATTTTAATAAAACAAAAGAAGGACATGTTAATAATAGTCATTAAAGTATTAAATACTCATTGCATATGCTTCCAAATTCTGTTTCTAATTGTAAATAATCTAGCAGTAATTATAATATTATTTCTTCATCTTTCCCCCTCTGCTCAAAACTAAAAACTCTCTCTCTAAAAGAGCCAAGGCTCTTGATGATGCATCTCCCTTGCTTTAAAAAAGAACGGAGACAGCAACATCTGAGTAAAATACAATTTTTACATTTCAAGCAATCCCTAACAAAAATATGTGTACAAAAGTGTACATATCTGTGTATTTGTGGGGCTTTTTAAAAACCATTTTTGGGGAATTATAAACATAGTGATAGCCCCGGGGCCTAGAGCTGGTGTTGTTTATTTCCCAGGCTGACACAGCAGAGGTTGTATTTCCACGCAGGGCACCCGAATTCCTGGGATTAGAAATACAAAAGCTGACCTGTGGGGAGAAGAGTTTTCTGGAGGCACTGGCAGCTGCTGAGGGCACATGCCAGTGCCTTGGCCAAGCTGATGGTACCACTGACGTCCCCTCTCAGCCTTTCACATTGGGGCAAAGAGAAGCAGATGCTGCCAAAAGGCCTTCTCATTATTAACAGCACATACAGAAGGGAAAAGCCAGAGGTTCAGATGGTCATGTCCATCCCAATGGCTTTTTTCCCTGCATCATTGATTGTCAGGATCTGGGGTAATCACGAATTAACTAACTCCTGGAAGGCACCAGATACCTACTTTATTTTAAACAAAAGTACGTAAGCCCCTCTTTAAGATCCTGCCTACTGCTCCCCTTTTTAGGGTAAAGGAACATGGAGATTTAAGTGAGTGATTTTTCTCTTTGCGTATTGTCTAGAGAGTCTTTTCCATTTCTGGAATTGACTCCTATATAAATAAAAATTAAACGTAGTTTTGCTGTTCCCAATGCTTTTAATATCGTCTATTATTTTCATTGGCCTAGTCATTTCAGAACTGAAAACAGTAAATGCTCTATTAAGCAGTATAAGGGATGCCTGACTTGGGAAACTAGAAAAAAAAGACAAGTTCAAATCCATGTAGATTTATTCAAATCACTCATATACTAGCTTAGGTCATATTCCTAATACTTAGACCTTATCTGGTGTTTTGTAAAGCTGTCAACTAACCTGCATGTCATTTAGATGTTTTATTTTGGCTTAGCAAATTTCAGACTTGGGTCTGTGAATCCTCGCAAATATTTTCTTTAAAAATTTAGCATATGTTACTGGTAGTCTTAAAGTACGTCAGTAATAATGTAATAGTCCTTATTTATAACTAGAAAACTGGAATCATCCAGCAGTAGAAGCCAATGACTGGGAAGTAACTCAACCAAGGTTTTTTCCCTGGTTTTGCCAGTGTCAGGCCAGAGAAACACAGACAGATTGTGAATTTCCTCTGGGTGGTGTCACAGCAAAGCAGGGAGGATTTGCAAGCTGTGTCAGGAGGTGCTATTAGAGTGGAGATATTAAACATAGTCGCTGTTTAAGTAATTATGATAAAAACATGCCTTTAGAGAACAATTAAATCTTTATAGCCTCCAATAAGACATTTGATCTGTTTCCCAACTTGTGCGCTCCTCATTTGAAGAGGGGGCTGGATCTCTGGCTGGGATGGCCCCCTTCCTGAATTTCAGAAGTGCTGAAATAACAAGCAGCATCTCGCTGGGTGATTTTCCACATCTGCCCTGTTTAAAGAAAGAAGCTTGTTCTACCGTAAACAGTTATGGGAACTGTTTGCTTTGGATGGGCTTGGTCCTCTGGGCTGAGGAGGGCCTTCTTACTCTGGTTTCTTGCCAAGGTGGAAATCTGATGCCAAAGGCTTCGTAGTCATGTAGAGGCATTCTCTAATTTGAATAAGTTTGGTCTGAAGAAAGTGTGTTGGGGAGCCTGGGGACAGTAATAGTGGCTTGAAAAAAATAGACACTTGAAATAGTAGCTTGTGCTAACATAGCATGGAGCAGAATTCATTGCTGTATCTTGGACTGAATATTTCTTGGATCTGTTTGTGCCCCACCAGTGATTAGGAAAGGCTCTGTCCTGAAGCTCTGCTGTCCATCTGTGGAAGCTTTTGGGGTGCTTATTCTCCCTTACCTCTGTTAAGCCTAGAAGAAAAGCATTCTGGGGATTTAGCACAGGCGTGAGCAAATACACAGTCCACGGGCTCCAGATGGGTAGACGAGGTTGAATTGGGTGTGGCTGCTAGTTTACATTCTGGTCATTCCATTATTTGCTGGGCTCAGAGTGGACGATCTGTACAGAGTTGTGCTTCTAAGTACGTTGTGCTTAGTTGTGCTTCTAAGCACTGCCTTGAGTTTGAATCCTGCCTCTACCAATTATTTGCCACTTGACCTTGGACAGATTGCCTAAGCTTGCCATGCCTCTTTTTTTGCCTCTGCAAAGTGGGGGTTGTCATGAGGTCTCAATAAGTTAATGTATGTGAAGCCCTTGGAATGAAACCCAGCACCGAGTAAGTGCCCAACAAACATTAGCTACTTTTACTTTCTCCTTCTCTTGAAATTACAAGTGATGCCTAACTGATTACAGACTCATGGTCTGGCTTGATGGTCCTGGTTGGAGAGGGAATGACGGGGGAGGGAGAAGTGAGTGGATGTGCTATGTGTCCACCTTACCTCCTACATGTACCCACATCTGTGCCCAAAAGTACAATCAAACATTTATGAATACCTCTTTCAGAAGTGATCTTTCTGGCTTTTATGCTTTCAGGCAGGTCAGTTCTGTTTTAAATATTGGTCTGTCCTTTCAATGGTTGAATTCAAGCCATGCTTGTTACAGCCTACTTTACCCAGCGGTGGTGGTGTGCCAGTCCAGTAAAACTATTGACAATGATCTATGGGAACAGTCATTTCTGCATACAAATTATAGTTGATCAAATCCACTATTCTCTCAGGTGTGGGGCAGAACCTCCAAAATACCACATAGCAAGTGGGAGGTGGGGCATTTACAAGGAGCAGATTATTGTACAATCATTTCCTGTGCCCCAGCCTCCTCTGACCTCAGCTGCTTTTTTAAGCAGCTGATCCACAGCTCCTGTTATGAGCCAGATCCCCCCCCTCCCCCATGGAGCTCCACCAGCCACTCCCTGTCTCGGATCCTGGCTGCCTTCTGTCGCACAGTCTTACAGATCACATTAACCGAATTCAGCGTCCCCTTGTTACTCCCTTTGTCAAGGACCCGACAATCCCTGGTGTTTGTATGTTTAATATGCCAAGCACGTAGTCATTCATTCATTCTTTGTTTATTTATCTGTCCATCCATCAGCCATTTATTAAGGCCCACGAGGTACTAGGCACTGGAGGTGCAAGATGACCCAAATTCTCTATGCAGAGACCATATCTTAGACTGTAGAAGGGAAGAGAAACACAGGTAGATCACGACAAAAGTAGCAAAATGGTGTGGGGTAATGGTTAGAAACATGAACTCTGAGCCTGAGTGCTTGGTTTCAAATTCTTGCTCTGCCACTTCCTATCTGGGTGCTCTTGGACAAGTCACTTAACTTCTCCATGTCTAGTTTCTTTACTTGCAAAATGGGGAGCATCACTGTACGTACACCATAGGGTTGTTGCAGGAATTAATATTTGTGAAATATGCAAAAGAATACCTGAAACATAGTAAGTGCTTTGGAGAGTAAATAAATAGAGATATACACAGAACATTACAGGAGCAGCTAGTCCCAACAGCAAGACCAAACTTTGGTTTCTACTCAGCTCTGTCCCAGGTTTGAGGACCTCTTCCAACTCAGGAGAAGAGGGAAAAAAAAAAAAAAAAAAGCCAGGGCAGAATTTGGCTGTTGGGCATTGAGACCACTCTCAGTGCAGGCCAGCCTGCCCCAATCTTGCCCTTTATTTCCGGAAATGAGACCTTTGCCCTGTTCTTTGGACCAACTTCCATCTTGTATCTCTGTTGTAGTGACTGAGTCTTTGTCCTATCTTCCTGCATCCTTCGGCTCTGCCTGACTTTCTGGTCAAGGCTTCAGCTCTCCTGGGGCAGAGGTTCTGCCTTGACCCTGCATATCTGCCCTTGAACACTGTTCTCCAAGTGGGTTTCCAGCCACCAGCAGCCAGACCTTTTTGCTGCCTGGATCTCTGAACTTGACTTGCTCTAGGACTCCCCACTGCTCTGATTTACCCACCCCTATTATTTCACTCTCCTGGCTCCACGCCCTGCCCATGGGCTGGTCTCTCCTAAGTGCCCGTTTCCCAAGTGCCTGCCTGGCCTTCAGAGGCAGGTGTTTAGTCTCAGTTCTTATCATTTCACTTAAGGGCTGTCTTGCTGCCACTTAATCTTTTTATTGACAGAAAGAAGGTGGTGAGAAAGAAGGGCTGAATTAGATATTCTCTGTGTGGCTCATGAAGTGACCTACACAGTTTAGTTGCTGGTTGAAAGGGATTTGCGGGGTGTATGTATCAGGAGATGGCTGTAACGGGTAACTGTGCACAGGCAGGGGTCTACTTAGGAGGGGAGGCTGTATATAACGTTTGCTACTTGGGGACTTTCTCTACTCGATGCCCAAGTTAAGGAAATTTCCTTACTACTATAACTTATCTCCCTGAATAATTAGTCTTGCTCAATACCAGCCATGCATGTTGGCCCACGACTTGCAATGAGTGAAGTTCCAGTTTTTTATTCCAACCTTAGTGTCTGCATACAGGTTAAACAATCCAGGAAGTCATGGTTTTCCCCTCTGTTTTCTCCCCACCTCATTCCCATTTTTGCTTCCTCAGAATTTTCTAAAACTTGAGCACAGTTTAAATGTCAGACCAAAGAATTTCTGTTTCTGTGGACTCACTTCTGTTGAACAGGCCGCTTTCGCCTTGAATAAGACAATGCAATCATATCCATTAAGATAATAACCTCAAAGCTCTATTACTGACGAGGGTGTCGTGAAAGTGAGGCAATGGCGGAAGGGAAATACAGGCCATAACATAATCCCCTGCTTTCAGCGACATAACCTAATTTTCATTAGGCCCCATGTAGCTGCCTAATTTCCATTAGGCACCTGCTGATTTCTGTTAGCCCTGTGCACTCAAAACAATCTTATTTTCCCTTCGGTTCTATTGGGTACTTAGATTTAATTGAAAACGTAATTATAAGTGCTAGAAGTCATCTGCAGAGTATATCTCATTTGTGAATTACTTTATTATCTATTCTTTAAGTTATGCATTCATTTCCTTGATTGAAATCATTTTCATTTGAAATAGCATCTGACATTTGCAAGGGTTTTAAGGCACATTCACATGTGTTAGCTCATTAATTCTCACAACAGCCCTGTGAGGTGGGCAGAACGGTTGTTATTCCTGTTCTACAGATGAGGAACTAATGGCGAGGAGAAAGATTGTAGAGGATAAAGTAAAAAGTGCACTGGGGCGAAAAGCCCACTGGAGGGGGAGTCTGAAGACCCCGCACTTCTCACATCTCTGGCACTGTTGATTACTAACCGTGTGCCTCTGGACGAGTCCTTTAATCTCCCCAGGCTTCAGTTTCTCCATCTGAAAAATGAGGGACTTAAACCTGATGCCCTACGCACTTTCTTCTGGATGACGTTTGTTTAACTATGCAATTGGCCTACCCTCTTTATCTGCGAGTTCTACATCTGCAGATTCAACCAACTGGAGATGAAAAATATTGGGAAAAAGAAATTCTGGAAGACTTCCAAAAGCAAAACTTGAATTTGTTATGTGCTGGTAACTATTTTCATAGTATTTATACCTATTTACATAGCACTTACACTGCGTTAGGTAGTAAAAGCAATCTAGAGATGATTTAAAGTCTACTGGAGGATGTGTAGGTTATATGCAAATACTACATCATTTTATATAAGGGACTTAGGAACTTAAGCATCTTTGGATTTTGGTGCCCGTGGGAGTCTTGGAACCAACCTCCTGCAGATATAGAGGGATGACTGTATTCATATTTATCTCCCCTTCTCAACCCCTGATGGGTGAGGAATATGAACACACACCCCCCCACAAAGAGTCTTTTGGACCCCAAAGTTGAGGCCAAGCAGTCCCGAAGTGAGGGGTGTTTCTGGCTACAAGAACAAGAGAACTGGGTCTATAGGAAGAAATGATTAGTTCTTGAAAGGATATAATATTCATTTTAGGTAGACCGAGGTGGCAAGTCCTGGCTGGGACAGTGTTTGGTTCTATTCAATGCAAATGTAGAGGAAGTGGAGGATGGGAGATGTTGGAAAGTATCTCCCATTAGAGGAGAAGCAAAGTGGACGTCAATTACAGTTTTCATCTTATTATGGGTAATAGAAACATGGAATCCATTAAAATGTTTTCAAAAACTTTTTTTAGAGTAGTTTTAGGTTCACAGCAAAATTGAGAAAAAATTTCAGAGATTTCTCATCCACCCTCAGCCCCCCACATTCATAGCCTCCCCAATTATCAACATAACCATTAGAATTTTGGGAAAAAAACCCTCAAAGTGTAACTACTTCTGATCAAGGCAAAACTGTGCAATGCCTTTTGGAAACACAATGGATTAATTCATCTTTGCATGAGAATCTTGCTGTAACATTTTGGGAAAGGGGAGTCTTTCTCTTCCTCTCATTGTGTTGGGTACAATGTTATGGCACCACTACTCAGCCAAAAAAGGGTGTGACCACAAAATACCTGCTTTGTAACACATAATCTTGAAGAATTTCAATTCTAGTGCTTACATGGTATGATGTGAGTGTGTGTATGTTATGTTTTTAATAGCTTAGATGCTTTTTCTGATTATATAATGCAATACTGGTATTGGCTAGAGGCATCATTTTCTCTCTGTTTTTTCCTACTTTTTTTTTTAAATTGAAGTATAGCTGGTTTACAGTGTTGTTCAATTTCTGGTGTACAGCACAATGCTTCAGTCATACATGAATATACATATATTCATTTTCATCTTCTCTTAATCACTGGTAGTCGCTGACAGAGTGTGGCAGCATCGTTGGAATACTTATTAGTTGATGTTGAAGTGAGGTAAACTTAGTGTGGGCAGGGAACTTGCCTGTGTTCTTCACCTGTGTCTCCTGAGTGCCCAACAGTAGTAGACCCTCAGTAGAATTGTGGGTGAATAAAGCATATTCCTCCTAAAATTATGATTACAACAATTTTAATCATCAACGGTAGAAATAAGTGCAAAATAAGAAACAACCTCTCTGTGTGAGGTTAAGCTACCTGGGCTTCATGTAGTTCCTTCCATGACAATGGTTGATCAGTATCACTTCTTTATTTCTGAGACCACAGAGCAGTGGAGGGTCCCTGGCTTTTGAAGAATGGTAGTTTCTTCAGTTGTGTGGGTTGGTATTTCTACTTCTGCTGGAAAATTTGAAAAGCGAATAGCTCATGTGAAGGTTGTTGAGGAACCTGTATGCACCTTCATCACTCTTAGAGCCTGGAAATAGAATCCAGTGTAGAATTAAGAGATGGGACTTTCCTGTGGGCTCAGGTTGAGATGCCAAAGCCAAGCACAATAGGGACCAGTATCTCCACATTCTATCAAGAGGCGCAGACCAACACTGCGTGTCGTGGATGACCTGTGGTCCCTCACCCAACTCCAGCAAGAGAGTTCTTGGGAGAAGTGTTTTTAATAACAACTTGGTTGAAATATAATTCACATACCATCAAACTTACCCTTTTAAAGAGTACAATTCGATGGTTTTTAGTATATTCACAGAATTGTGTAACCATCACAATGATCTAATTTTAGAACCTTTTTTTTATCATCCCCCACCCTCCAAAAGAAACCTGTGCTCATTAACAGTCACACCCCATCTCTTCTTCTCCCGGCCCCTAGCAATCATTAATCTGCTTTCTGTCACTATGAAATTGCCTATTCTGGACATTTTATTTAAATGGACTCCTATAACATGTGACATTTTGTGTCTGGCATCTACTCAGCATAATTTTTACAAGTTTCATCCATGTTTAGTGTACCTCAGAACTTCACTCTTTTTTTTAATGGCTGAATAACATTCCCTTGTAAGTCTATACCACATTTTGTTTATCCATTCCTCTGTTGATGCACAGCAGGGTGGTTTCCACTTTGGGGCTGTTATGAGTAGTGCTGCTATGAACATTCACGTACATGTTTTTGGGTGGTCTTGGAAGGGTTCGACCTCTGTTCCCTGGAGTTTGTGAGCACAGAGTATGGAGTCTGCTCCTTGCCTTAGACATGAGGCTTGGCTGGCGCTGCCCCCATAACAAAGGGAAGAGAGGAGGTCATGGTGGGAGAAAGCTACAGTGCCACAGTAAGCAGGGGAAGGATTGTGTTTTATGAGGACTAGAGTGGACACTACGGGAGGTGTAACCATCTTGAAAAGACCCTGCCAAGAACACGGTAAAGTGGGATCACTGTCTGAGTAAGAGCTGAGGGAGGATCATGAATGGTCAGCAGGAGAATAGAGTGTCCACTTGAGGGAACAGGAAAGTGTAGGAGATCCCCAGTGCGGGTTGAGGGGTTTTCTCAAGACACAGGTAAGTTCCCCACTTATGTGAGGGAGAGAGCCGGCATTTGAGTATCTGTCTCACAGAGAACACCAGTGGCCAAATAAAATGGCACCAGCTGAATAATGAAGAACTTTTTGCTTCTTTACTTCTCCTTTCTCCTCCACCCTTCAACTGGGGAAGAAGAAAAAACAAGATCGGGGTGTGGTTGGAATAAGGACTGAGCCCCACTTCCCTATTGCAGGTTATCGAGACCTTAAGACCTGACGTGGAATGTAGGGGAGGAACATGAGAAGAAGAGAAAAGAGTGAAATTGGGATATTAGAGAAGATTGAGTCCATATAATACCTCAAAATAAGACTGTTACAAAAGTAAAAAGCCACTGGAAAAACTCTTAAAGTCTGTTGTTTGCTCAAGATATTGTCTGGGGCCAAGAAAAGACCTGACAGTGCAGGTTTGAAGCACAAGAATGGGAGAAAGTAAAGTAAAACTATTTCTCGATGGCACTCGGAGTCCAGCCTGATTGACAAACAATGTTTTGTCAGAGTACAATTATCACCAAACTTGGTCTGCTTAGGACTTTTTTGGGCTCCAGAATTATGCTACCAGTGCTTTGTTGTCGTGGATGGTGATAACCACCAGTAGGGCTGTCAATCAAAGGGACTTGCCTCCCCTATCACAAGGGTAGGTGCATGAACAGGCTGATCAATTATAATTAACCTGTTTCCAGGTGACAGTGATGGGTCCAGAGGTGGGCACATGACCCAAGTGGGGCCACGCAGAGTCTTTGTCTGGAGAGGAGTAGACATGTTGGAAATCTCTCTTCTCCTGGGATCAGCAACCGTGTGGACCTGTTGCTTCCAGGACCACTTTCCCTCTGTGTGGTGAGAGCTTGCTGGAGACTGAAGCCGATCCAGAGAGAAGTGAGTCCAGAGAATCTATCCAATTAATGACTGCATTATTTGATAAAAACAAAAACAACAAAAAAATTTTTTTGGACCTTTGGGATACAGAGTTGAGTTAATCGTACCCTTCAGTTCTTGGCATACATCACTATTGGTCTGCAAAAGACACCTCTCATTTGAAAACCTTGTTCTCTTTCATGCCTCCTCCCTTCTCCCTATCTCCTTCCATTATAGACAGCTCCTTAGGCATGTTTATATATTTTCCAAAAAATATTGAAGACCACATATTGGTATGAGTTTATGTATTTGCGTTTTTAATCCTAATAAGTGGTGTTCTGTTATAGACATCATTAAATTTCTTTTTTTGTTTGTTTTCAACTCAATACTGTGTTTTTAAGTTCTAAGTGTCTTACTGTCTGAAACTCACTGACCCGACAATGGTTAGGGCTCCTAGGTTCACTAAAGCTCCCTGCTTCCATGAACAGTGCTGTCACTGATACGTTCATACACATCTGGGGATATACCCTGGAGTGGAATTGCTGAAACTAACTTCTGGATGTTTCAGTTACCACGTAAACCACGTAAATTATCTTTTTTTGCATATGCCTCTTGGCAATGGGTTTATGTCACTTGCAGCCAAAAAACTCCTACCTAATCGGTCCCTGTTGGAGGCAAGGGGCACCTTGTCTCATCTGCCTAGTTGCCTCTAATTCCCTTTGGAGAAGCCAAGGATAAAGCAGTATTTTTTGATGTCCCCTCAGCACTCTCCATTCCTGCTTTCAGATTCGGTAATTGGCTTCTCTTTTGGAAAAAAAAATCTCATCACTCCTACTTCACATGATGGATAATGTGACTCTGTAGGTGTTTTTTAGTGGAAAAAGTATTTTAATTAAAAAAAAAAATCCATGTTAAATGCTCAGAACATAGAAAAAATATTTTCAAACTTTGTAACTGAAATTATGTTTGCAACTCTCTAGAAACGGAAATGCCTGTTAATGCTGAAAATACTCTGCTAGATCAATCATCTTAATAAAATCTTATTAAAACAGTCTTTTCTCACCACAGGAATGCCAGTTATGAGACCTTGGTTAGGGAGATTTCCTTCTGTGGTACACAGATCTTTCTCCAAGTGTTTTTGTTTACTGAACATTTTGGGACTTCTCAGAAGTCCTCTTGTTACACACTGCTGCCGGAACTCCCCTTCAAGACACAGAGGTTTGTTGCAGTAGCTGGAGAGAAATGGAGCAACATTCTGTTCTTTGTCAATGATTTGATACCAGTGAGATGAAAATCAACAGAGATAATTCAATGGACATAACTATAAAACTATTCCTTGACGTTAACCCCAACATTAAATGAATTCAGGAAAGGGTAGACCTGGTTTGACAGCAGTTCGTGTGAAAAAGGCCTGCAGGTGTTAGGTGACCTTGACTTAATGTTTAGTGACAGTCTGAAGAGGCTATTAGAAGCACCAATACAGTTTAGGCCGCAGTCACTGACGTGTGGTACTGGGCTCAGCCTGGGAGGCAGGGGAGGAAGCCCTCCCTTCTTCTTTGTTGGTTTTACCAGCTCTGGGGTATTGTTCTGAGCATCAGACTTATGCATGTGAATAGTGGTAACACCTTACTTCATATACAGCACCTCACCTTTTTCATAGCTCTCCCATTTTTATTATTTAATTAGATTCTTACATTGGCCCATAAAGTAGACCAGGCAGATATTGCTCTCATTTTGTAAAGCAGGGAACTGAGGCTCAAAGAGGTAAACTTCACTTTGCTCAAAGTAGCAGGGCAGATGGGTGGAGATTCTGGGACTAGAATGCAAGACTCGTGACATGTGTTTAGTGCTCTTTCAATTACCTTCAGTAATTGAAAACTTCAGGCTTCCACATTCTGTGCTCCTGTAGAAGGCAAACCTAGGACCAGTGGGTGTCAGTGAACGAGAAGGCAGTGACTGCAACATGGAGAAGGTGTAAAAACACCAGTAAGGGCTTTCCAACAGTGGGAGGGGTGGCCACCCAGAGGTGTGGTGAGCGCTGTCATAGATACTCTTCTAGTGGGGATTTGATAATAGTCCTTCAGGGATTTATAGAAAAGACTCCTATTTGGACGAAGACATTGGACAATGTTTGTTTCTGCAACTGCCACTTTATTTGTATTGGGAAGGAAATAAACATAAATGTGTGGGCAACCTGCTATGTTTTTATCTGTCAGTTTGCTAACTAGAGTTGAGTGAAATCTGAAAATAAAATTCCCTTTGGAAAAATATCATTCATGCTGGTCCAGATAAATGACTCACTGATATATTTATGCCAGTCTTGTTTCTGTTTATCCGCCGATCATGAGCGCACTGGTGTGATGCCTCTTACACTTCAGCCGTTTTCCTTAACACCAGTTACACACAGAGACGGAAGAATGAGAGAATAATGATGAGAAACCAGACTCTGGGAACTGAGTCGCTGGGTGGAGGGCTGAGCTCAGAGACTCACGAAATCCGATGTTTTTGCAGCCTCAAGTACCTTTATTTTTACTGTGTGTCTGAAGCTCATGACATGCTCGAGGTTGGTAACTATGGAGACTGGTGATTTATGTACCACTGAGGAGGCTCAGCGCTGACAGAAGCGGAGCAGGCTTCGTCATGCAGCAGAGTCTGCTCATCCTTTCTTAAGGGGATCTGTGGAAAAGGGATGGATTCAAGCAACGGAGGAAACTGAGGAAGCATTTTAAATGAAAGCACGTAAGAGCAAAAGGGAAAAAGAAAAAGAGAAGTACGAGGTTGATGTTCCTTCTTTCCTCCGTGCCTCTGTGTGTCTCGTCTCCTCCTGTCTGAGTGCCCTGCCCCGTCGACAATGGTGACCTTCTCCTAGCTTACCCCACCTGCCACACAAGGGCTTCCAAATAAAACTAACCAACCTTTATTTCTCCCTTTTCTGACTATGTCAGGTGGCTTCTGTACAAGGTCTATTTGCCGTGGGTTATGTGGGCCTGAACCTTTTTATTATCATCCCCAGTTGTCCCTCGTGTTGCACATGCATTTTGTGTTCTTCTCAAGGAGCTGTGTAGGGACTGAAGTCCAGCCCATGCTCCTTTCTCCATGCCAGAGGGGCGCCTTTTCAGATTCTCACTTCAAATGTGCTCATGGTGGCCTTGACTGTCCCCTAAGTGTCACCCTTGGTTCACTAAGTCTCCCCAATGAATGTGTCCCCTTGTGAGGTCTACTTCCCACAGGGCCTAGCCTTAGATAAGTGCTCTTTGGCTAGACTTAGAGACAAGGACAAGAAGGAGGCCTTAACTCGGGAGGGGAAGCACAGAGAAGACGGCCTACAACACGAAGAAGGGGAGAAAGTGGCAGCAAGAGTTTGCAGACACGGAGACCATTCCTTGATCCTGCTGTTTCCCTGCTGCTTCGAGGGCAGATAGAGTTTCCAGGGCATTTCTGGCGCCTGATCTCTAGTTCTGTCCAAGGGCCACTAAATGCGTGACCAGGGGCTCCTGCATGCCGAGGTGCTGGGTGTGTGGGGCTCTGTTAGCCTCGTCTGGGTCCTGCCGGTTGTCAGGGCAGGGCTGGGGTCTGAGTAATGAATGAGGCCGGGGCGCAGCCCAGATTCGGAGCTACAAACAGGAAGCGACGGGGATCTGTGGTGACCTGGCATGTCTCACTGGCTCTTGTGGGACAGCCCCAGGAAAGTCCTTCCCACTCCCCAGCCACATGGCTCTTGGCTTTTCAAGACGCAGTTGCCCTTTGTCATCACTCGGGCACAGCTGCGTCTTTGGCAAGCCAG
Source organism: Camelus dromedarius (assembly GCF_036321535.1). NCBI lineage: Eukaryota > Metazoa > Chordata > Mammalia > Artiodactyla > Camelidae > Camelus > Camelus dromedarius. Next base: position 69,694,360 of record NC_087439.1, on the reverse strand, counting down.
GCTTTCCTTCGGGTGGGACTTCCCTCCAGGCCAGGCCTGGCTGATCTCCTCACATTTGATTTCCTTCTTTTCGGAATCAATGTAAACTGTGTGCATGATTTGAGAAGAAATCACAGACTGCTTCATTGCTTCCTCCCCCAAACTTCCCCTACCTCAAACCCCAAACCAAAAATACCATCAACTCACCACTCTGGAGGAAGCTAGAGCGCGCAGAGGAGTGACTGCAGCCAAAGACTGGTTGCAAAAAGGAACAAAGGAGAACAAACTCATCAAAAGTATGGAAATCTAGGAGCTGCTCCATTTTTTCTAGGCAGTAAGAAAACCAGAGTCATTTGCTGTATGCAAGTCTCATCAGCTGGGAAGGGTTTCGGATGATCAGAGGAAGTAGGAAGGGCTGTCACTGTTCTGAGGAATAAGGGGCCCCTCCCTCTCTGACAACAGCACAGACCCCATTAGCTAAAGTCCTTCACATCTGAGTAGAAGTAACACAAAAACCATGATGTGATGCAGCATGAACAGAGCAGATTTTTACTGAACAATAAAAAAAGCACAACATAAAACCTCTACATCCTCAAATAGACCCGTTTTGTTTAAATATGCCCTGATAGCCATGACCAAAAAAACTGAAAAATCTTGCAGTAGATGTGGCGAGAACTGTCTAATGTGTACTCATTAGCAACAACACAAGAATTTCCCTTTTGCGGTATGGGATGGCAGCTTGGTAGCTTTCTTGGTAGATCTGGACAAATTAGCCCTCTGGGAACTTGGATAAATCACTCAATGTCCTCAAACTTTAGTTAACTCATCTGTGAAATGGGAATTAAAGTGATATATGAGGTTACTGTGAGGATTAAATGAGATGATCCATGTAAAACAGGGGTTTAGAGCAGTGCCTGGAATCTGGGGGTTAGTAAACATTTGTTGTCACTGTGGTTTAGCGCAATGGTTAAGTGCACAGACTCCAGTGCCAGGGTGTCTGTCTTTGGATCCTGCCTTTACTACTTACTGGCTGTGCAATCTTTGACAAGTTACTCAACCTCTCTGCTCCTCTGTTTTCTCAATTGTAAAACGGCGAAAAGACTACGAACTACCTTGTAGGGTTAAATGAAGTAAACCATTAGAACACTGCCAGGAACACAGTGGGCACCATATGTATAAACTCTTAAAATTTTCCATTATTTTGTAAAGAGAACTCTGTTGACTAGATGCTTCTCCTAGCTATTCCCCACTCCCTACCCCCAATCTTGGAATTCTCAGACTGTATAGCTCATTGTCTCTTTTTAAATTGGAGCTACCAGAAAGGCCTCGATTCACCAAATCTGTGGGGTACCATTCCCTTTCTTCTGGGGACCTGAGCAGGAACACATCCAGTGGTGACAAAGTGGTAGAACTAGAAACCTGAGTTGTGCAAGAGCCCTGATAGCTCCTGCCTACCCTCCATCTCCCTGGCTTAGCCCAGGGGGCTCAGGGATGGCCCCCAGATCTGGGGTGGGGGGTATATTGAGATTCCAGTGCCTCAGCAGAGCCCAGGTTCTTGAGAAAGACTCTGAGGCTCTGGGAGGACTCCAGACTCTAGAGCAGAGCAGAACTCCCAGGTCCATCCACTAACCAGCCTGGCCTTTGGTGAATTTCATTGTCTGGGGAGAACCCCAGCTTTGGAAGTTCCCCCAGGGCTGGAGGACCTGAAGAAGACTTCCAGCCTAGAATTTCATCTAGGGCTAGAGAGACTTTAGCTATTTTCTGGCAGTGGGAGCCGGGTGATAACGTCTAGCTCTTCTCAGCTAAATTGCATCATCAACATACAGCTTCTATTTGCTATTTCTTTCACACAGAAATCCAATCTTAAAAACCTCTGGATTTTTCGGTCCATGGTCTGTAGGAAAGCCAGCACTAGCCAGGGTGAAGAAGCCAGTGTGAGGAAACAAGAGTCCGTTCCAGGCAGCAACATAAATGTGCAAGAAGGAAAATCACTCTTAGTGAGAACCTATTATGTATATGCTGTATCTCTTTGAACCCTAGGAGGTAGGTACCAGAATTATCACCATTTTCTAAATGAGCACTTGAGTTTCAGAGAGGTTACAAAGGGTCACACTGATGACGGTGTGACTGAGTCTGGAATCAAACCCCATTCTGTTTGCTCTCAAAGCCTGTGTGACTGGCTGAAAGTTTCCAGGCTTCCCACTCTGACTGTCTTCTTTTTTGGGTATTTTCTATTCCTTTCCTTTCCTTTTCAAAACCTCCACCAGAAAAGGAATTTGCCATAGACATTTAAGTCTTTGTGGGAATTAAAATCAACATGTCACAATTCCAAAGAGATAGTCTCATTTTAAGATCCTTCACTAATTCTCAAATAAAAGAGCTTTGGGGCATTATCCAGTATTTTAGGAGCACTACTCCTAAAATAGTCTAATTCTCACTCCAAGGCTGGCCTTGCTAATAATAATAGCAACAACAACAACAGCAGTTATAATAACAGTGACCACAACACCCTCCAACAGCACGCGCTAGGGTGCAGCGTGCTTCGCCCTTTATGTAAATCATTCCGTTTAGTCCTCACCACAACCCTTGCAGGTGGGGATAACTGTAATCATCAATTTATAAATGAAGAAAGAGAGTAAGAAAGAGTTGGGATTTAACCCTCTATATGTCTTCAGAGGCTGGGGTGGACTTACCCTCGGTGCCACTGGAGAAAGCTAAGCTTTGAGGGGACTCTTTTGGAACAGGTCAGAGGTACTCCCTACCTTTCTTTCTTTCTGTAGCTTTTTCTGCCTTTCTTGCACAGACGGCTGTATATATGAGATTAGGTGGAAGTAGATGCATTTACTGAGTCTCCATCTCACAGAAGCAGTGATGAAGTGATTGCTTCTGGCATCTCAGTGTGAGGATTGCCAAGACCTGCGTCACCAAAGCGTTAGCTTAGCCAGATTCTGCTAATTCTCTAGCTTGTCACAGTGTACCAGGCTCCTCTTCTACCTACCTGGTTGATCTACTCTAAATGACTTTTCTGAGGAGAAATTAGCTTAGGGGTTGTCTTTTGCACATGTTCAACTAAATGACCCCAAAATGGAGTTGAAATGGTTCATGGTCTTGGGGATTTTATAGGATGATCAATCTTAACCTGTTTCAGGTTGAGTCCCTAAGACTAATAATCAAAAGATACTTGAAATAATTATTCACATTCTCCTGGAAGGAGTCAGAGGTTTTAAAATGTAAGAGAAGGTCTTGAGACCATACCGAGTATTTCACTGCCTCTAATGATGTTCCCTGTGGGTTCTGTTGGAAGTCACAAGAGAAGTCTCCTGTGTCATATACGTTTGCTGTACTGCTTATCCACTCTGTATTTGATTCTGTATATTCAATTTTGCTGTAGAAGACAAGAAAGCGAATGAGAAGGAGAATGCTCACAAGAAATGCTGAATGTACATAGAAAGTAGGCTAGCAGCTTATGAGGTGTTGGTGAAACTCCTGGGATGTTATGTAGAGATGATGAGTAAGGAAATAACTGGTGAGCCAAGCAGAACCCATTAGATGTGTTATATATGGATAGAAAGTTAGTGATCTGTAAAACATGTTAAAGAAAGAATACATGAAATACATGTGGGAAAAGATAAGCATGTTGCTTATGGGTAGAAAGGGATGAAGAAGGCAGGTCATGATCCTGCCACCTCTGGGCCGACAACTATGTTACCCCTAAACGGGGCACTCACTGGTGATGCCCATTCTGGTCCCACTGCCCAAGAAATGAACATAAAACTCAGAGCTTCTCAGTAGCTATTAGGAAGCTGCAGCTGTGGCCAGGCCAACTCGCCACTGTGTCTCTGTGACAGCAAATGTGTGTCACTGGCCCAAAGCACCTTCTGTCTGTGGGCCCCCTTGTTGCATCCTGACTCTAGTCCTCATAATCCCTTCATCGATGGAGAAGGCTGATGTGGCAGAGAGAGCGAGCAAGAGAGAGGAGGTATGAGTGTGGTCCTTCCACCGACTTGTACCTTTTTCTAAGTGTGTTTGCTTACCCCATCTCTTTCCCTTGGCTTCTCATGGTGTATTTTAATTTGTTTACTAAACCATGCAATTTGAGCATATTCAGTTTTGAGGCTTTGAGCCTTGGGTTCTGTGGCCTCAGGGATGGTTTGCCTGGGATTGTTCTCAGAGGCTCCCTTCCCATCAAGGTGAATTTGCCCAAGGCAAATTCTCCACTTTAGATTGTTTCCATTTGTATCTTTTTGTTTCTATCATCTGTTTCCTTAGATAAGACTCTAACAAGGGATACTTTTACTCCATCAGAGGACCTAGGAGGAGCTGTGCCAACAGGGTTTGGAGTGGAGGCAAAACTAGTTTTGGAGAGCTCTAATGTGTATTGAAAAAGATAGCAATCAAATAAATGTGTTGTATCCCATCCTGAATATGGTCTCAGGCCCTCTGCCAGGTAGTCAGTGAACATTTTTTATGAATTTGATTTTTTTCCATTAGGAAAATTACTGAAGTTCTGAATTAACCAGAGCAGCATCAGAGGGACAGTGTGACTCTGTCATTCATTCAGAATGCAGTTGGAAGGAAGAGTGATGGTTTGTAAAAATAGGTCCATAAATAATGAATGATTTTAATAACTCTGAGTGACTTAGATGCTCACATTGAGTGACCTTCTCAATATATTATTTATACATTTTATGTTTTTTTTTGATATAACATCTTTTCCTTCCACCCCTCTCTGGTCACAGTATCCTGTTGTCCATTTACTATGTTTTAAACCACAAACTTCTTGCCACTATCAGTCACATGGCTCTAAAGTGAAATATAGATTATAAAAGGAAACACTTCCCACACATTTATGAAATGGTTTACAGCTGGTCTTAGAAGTGTCTTCGATTCCTTCTGGATGTAAGTGTTTATCTGTTAATGCTTAGCATTTGGGACTTTCCCTACTTAGTTTCGTAAGTGAGAACATGGAGATAGAGTCAATGCTTTAAGAGATTAGTATTTGACAAACATAAAGTTGGGTGAACTAAATATCACACATGTATAATAAGGAAATTTCAATAGTGAAATTATACCTACCCCCCAAAGAAACAAACAAATAAGCATAAAATAACAGCAACAAAATTCTCACTATGTCAGAGAATACAAGCCTTGGCCACTTTTGATCAGGAGGAGTAACGTTGTGTATCAGAAGGGTTAAGGTTATAGGCATATGTGATGAAATTCCAAGTGATATGTCAATTCTGGCAGAGGACCTCAGGTCACTGGGTGGAATCCCTGTGGGAAATTGTTTGGCAAAGAGCAAAGGACCTATCATGTGCCCTAGGCCCTCTCCAGGTGCACTGCTGTGTTAGCGCCTCTGAAAGCTTTTTGTGCTGCTCCTCTGGCCTTGGAGATGACTTCTTGGGGGCCTTGCTAACAGGAAAGGAGTCAGAGAGTCACCACTTCCAGGCAACTTTAAGGAACAGGGAGATCTCTGTGCCTGAATTTGTAGGGTTAGATAGATTTCCTTTTCCTTCCTCTTGCACAGCTTGCTCTTCCTGCCTAGGTTTGTATCAGTTACAGGGTTCATGTAAGGCACTCCAACTTTGGACTTCAACAAGGAAAACCAGTGGCATCTACCCAAGACAGAGTGGAGAACCACCCCCCACCAAATGTTAAAGCACTGAGGTGTAAAGTAACGAAGCCCAGAGAAACACTCCAAGATGTAATTTGCTTCTAAAAGTCCTCTAACTTTGATGCATACTTCAACCAAAGGTCTATTTTCCCTTCGCTTTAGCTGTCTCTGGCTAAGATGGGTGGGGTGAGTCTTCCCTGTTTTCTATTCATGGCCAAAGCAGCAAGATTTATGTCAGGAAGGCTTGCTGATAAGAATAGAGTGGCCTCCCAGAGCCACCCCGATCCAGAGCAATAATCTTCCAATTTAAATCAGGGTAGCATTTCCCAGTAGGATTCCCCTGAACACCAGTTGTTTGAACTGCTGACCTTTTGTTTTGTTTTGTTTTGATTTTAAAGCATCGTGTATGATCGGAAAAAAAATGCGAAAAATCCTGAGTTGAGCACATTTCAAGGAATTATTTTTTTCTATGAAGCATTAAAAAATATTCAATGTGCTAATATGAATCGTATGTCTTGGAATTAATGGTTCACAGGACACAGTTTGCAAGCATTGAACAAGGGAGAGGACCTGGGGAGAATTCTGTGGCCCAGGCTAGGTTGCATGACTGCAGGCATCGTTGACTTCTTGATTGCCAGTGGTTAAGCAGTGCCATTGGATGCCCTGTTGTGACTGTGGTATAGGTGTGAAGAAGGAAGTGATGCTGACTGACTTAGATTTCTGACCCGTGTGTGTGATGGACTGGGGGCCCTTTTGGGTAAGAACCCGTTCCCACTTCTCTTGCTAGGGAGTGAAACTGATGTGCTGATGGTGGTGTGGAATGGTACAGCTCTCTGTGTTTTCATCAGGTTTGGGTTCTTTCTCCAAGTCAGTCGCTCTTTCTCCAATTATAGTATTATAAAAATGCATATATGATAGAATCACCATATTTGATTTTGGCTATCAATTTAAGTTATCTCAAGGATAGTACATATAGTCATGGGTATTTAAATGTAAAATTCATAGCAGAAGTTCACTGAGAAGCTCTCTGCTGGAGTTCTATCATGACCATCCATGTGACATCCTTTTTAACGTGACCTCAGGCAGACAGTTCTGCATCTGGTTCCTGAGATTCATGCACATTTGACCTGTTGCATTACTTCCCAAACTCTATCCTGAGGCCAGTCATTCTCAAATGTTAGTCAAGTGTAAGTTAAGAGTCTTGTGCTCTGAACTGCAGGGAGCACATATCATATTCGGTAAAGTTGCAAGATACAAAATTAATATACAGAAATCTGTTGCATTTCTATATGCTAACAACAAACTATCAGAGAGAGGAAGTGAACGAAACAATCACATTTGTTTCAAAATAGTAAAATACCTAGGAATAAATCTGAGGGGGTAAAAAAAAAAAAAAACAACCAGTTCTCAGAAAACTTTAAGACACTGATACAAGAAATTGAAGACAACGCAAACAAATGGAAAGATATACTGTGCTCATTATTGGATGGACCTGCAAAGTATTATGGTAAGTGAAATAAGTCAGAGAAAGACACATATTATATGATTTCACATATATGGGAAATCTGAAAAATAAGACAGATGAACAAACATTGCAAAACATACCAAGATTTTAAAACTGTCCCTTTGACTCTCCCTCCTGGGACTTGAAGCACCATCTCCCCCTCTGGTGTGGAAGAGGGGCCCGCAGCATGGTTTCCTCCCCAAGACAGTCTCTCCCCAAACTCTCCTCCTCTCTCTCTAAGTTCTTTAATGTCTCCAGTGTAAGCCAGGAATTTAAAAGAGTTATATAATCAATTTTTGGTTAAATCCTGCAAAAGAATTTGCATTTGGACTCATACTTCCTTTGGAAATCCGCAACACTTGTATCTTTGTGCCTCAGTTGAAGCTTCAGTTTTAATTCCTGTTACAAAGATGTTTGTATGCCTATCTTTGAATTTCTCTTAGATAGTAATTCACTTTAGGATGGTTCTCCAGAAGGGGAATCATTGGTTCAGAGAATCTGGAAAGAGTATTTTCATTCTAAACGCGTGGCTATTTTCTCAGCCTTGAGACTGAAGGGGAATGACTGGGCTGACTCAGGGGTGAAACATGTTGTTATGGGGAAACTAGACCCTCTGTTAAGTGGTGCCAGGGTGGGTACTGAAGTTTTTCTGGGTGCTGTAATTTGCTCACCCTGTGTAGTGCCAACAGTTTGAGATTTTTCACATTATGGTTCTAAGCAACTTCCAGTGCAGAAACAGTTAAGAGGGACAAGCCCCGTGCTTGCAGTGGAAATAGGAGAATCTCACATGTGAGTGATTAGTGGAAATTTTAAATAATGAGTTATTTACACAGTACTAAGCGTGCGCCAGGCCCTGTCTTAGCTACATGAATGAATATTAACTTCTTTAGACCTCACATCAACTGTGTGAAGAGGCACAATTGTTATTCTCATTTTACGGACGAAGAGGCTGAGGCACAGAGAGGTTAAGTAACTGACTCAGCTAGTAAGTGGCACAGCTGAAAGTCGAATCCATGCCATGGGCCACCCTGTGTGTGTCTAATCATTGCACAGACCTGCCTCTTACACTAAACAAAGCACTATCTGTTGGGATTGTCCTCAGAGGTCTTGACACACTCCCATAAAGAAGATTGGAAACGTTCTCAGAACTAATCTGATTTCCAGGGATGACAGGTCTGGATGTGCAAAGGGAAGATGGCATTTGACTTGGGTGGATACTTGCTGGCATCTGGCTTTGTTTCTCTTCTCTTTGATGGGGAAGAGGCCGCCCATAGCGTAGTTGTGCTTAGCACATAATAAATGCTCAATAAATGCTCAGTAAAGGGTCGTTGTATGACTGGATGAATGACACAGTCCACATAGATAGTGACACAAATGCCTGCTTTCTGCATTCATGTTTTCTATCTCACTATTGTCTTTCATTGTCATAGCAACAGTATAAGCTGGATATTATTGCTCCTGTGTGATAAATGAGGAAGCTGAAGTTTAGAGTAACAAGTGGTGGTATCTTGTCTAAGGCCACCCAGCTAGTCAACCACAGATGCAGATTGCAGACCACATCAGCCACCTCTTTTATTCACCTAAAGTTTGCCACTTATATCCTATGACCAGTTACAAGAGTAATGTTAATTATTAGCTTATGCCTGTCACCTTAAAATAGCCCACTGAAAATACCCAGCTAGTTTATCTCCATTTGGATTCCTCAGACTCAGTCTTGCTATTAAAATATTTCCTTGCGTCTCCAAACTGACTGTTCATATCCTTTGCATTAAAATTAAGCCAGAATAATTTCTCCATAATTCAGAACACTATTGGCTTTGTTAGAAAATCCCAGTAATTGCACTTTTCTCACATGACATCCTTTTGAATTAATTGTTCTATCCTGTTATACCCTCGTTCTACGTATAAGCCCCGCAGCTCTGTGGGGAACCTGGGAAGACGTCTCTTCCTCTTGCCTTCTGAGGATGAGGATGTCCTGCCTCCAGCATCACAAAAACAGATGCCCTGAACTAGAGTCAGAGGACCTGAGTCCTGGTGCTACCCTGCCCCTTACTACAATTTGAAAGTATTCTGGATTTCAATTTTCTCCTACACGAAATGAAGAGGTGTGACAGGTCACGGAAGTGTTGGGTGTGCCCAGGCCAGGAATTCCTCCTTGCTGACTTTCAGTGCAGTTCCCCCAGCAGGTTCTCTGGATCCACTGGAGATGGCATCTAACTTTGTGAAGACTAGTCATTGCCTTTAGTAAATACGACAGCTCAGCTCCCACACGAGCCTACTCTTGTCGTTTGTGGTCTAGGACAAGAGTACAAGTGGAGGCCACATACTATATGTCCAAATATTTAAAAGTTGTAAGTCAAGCTAACAAACTGTTACATAATATGAGTTTTGCTTTTCTATCTTGAAAAATACAGCTTCGCTATAACCTGAAATTCTCCTACGCACAGAGCTCCATGTTGGAATGTGGCAAATGGGGAGAAATAGCCACAGACTAGGGCTCACCACTTTTCTTCTAATACCTGAAGTCATATTAGGAAGAACCTTGTGTGCAAGTGTGTGATCACCCCAACCTGTGTTTCCCAGTTCTGTCCGCACTGCTATAGACAACTGCCCCCGCCTCCCCTCAAGTGCAGGTGTGGGTGCCCTGGTGGTGCGGTCAGCATTCAGGATTTGGTACAAGCCTTAGCAGGCTATCTGAGGAGGGTGTGCTGGATCCTGGTCTCGGGCAGGTTATGGATTTCAAGTTGACTCATCCCATAGGTCTTACAGACTCCTCATCCTGCGTGCAGGGGATAAAACAGGCTAGAGTGGGCTTGCTAACTAAGTTCAGGACTCCTCTGCTGGATTGCCTCTCTCCTAGACTCCATCAAGGGCGAATTCCTCCTTTCCACCTCTGGTCAGTAATGACCATCTGAATGTTGATTGCTCCCAAATTTATATTTCCACAGAAATCAAGGAAGTAGAGAGTTTCATTAAGATGGAGTGGCCAACAATGTCAAATGTGTCAGAGAAGTCTAGGGAGCTATGAACTGGAAAGTGTCCACTGGGCCTGGGAATATGGAGATCACTGATGGCATCAGATAGAACAGATTCCTACTGAAGAAGGCTGGAAGTGATGACAGGTGAGGAAGTGGAGTGGAGAGTGAGAAGTGTAATGACTTTTTCAAGATACTTAGCTGAGAAGGGAAAGCAAGAGAAAGGGCAGAAACTAGAACGGGATTTAGGGTCAAAGAGGGTCAAATTTAGGGTCAAATTTTTAATTGGCAGGTATTAGAGAATGTTTATGGGCTGAGGTAAGGAGCTACTAGAGAGGAAAAGGTGGTGGGTTTAAGAGAAAAGGGATATGTGATGATGCAAGCAGAGGATTGGGGTTAGGAGCACAGGTAGATGGACTGACCTTGAACCGGAGGTGGGATGATTCATTTTCCAAAGATGAAGATCGTAGCAAATATGAGCAAGTTGTAATTGGGATGTTGAGGTGAATTGTGATCGCTTTAATTTATTTTTTCAATGAAGAGATAAAGCGACATGCTGAGAGTAAAGGGAGAAAAATGTGGCTTGGGGATCTGAGAGGGTTGACACTTTGGAGTAACTGCTTAGTAGAGAATACAGGAGCTTGCTGGTCAAGACAGTTAAAAGAGTTGTCTAGTGGCACAAGGGCAAGTGAGTTTGTTGAACGTGAATGCTGAGTGGCAAAAGTCTGTGAGGTTGTGTGACTTCTTCTTCCCCAGAAGAAGTTAGCAACCCAGGTAGTGGGCAGAGGAGATAGTCTGTGGAAATGTGCTGGGGTAGGAGTTGCAGTGCTCATGTGCAATGTAGGTAGAGGAAGCAGGTGTGCAGGGGAGAGGGGTGCGGGCAGACAGAGCAGAGTAGGTGGGCCACCATGGGCTGTAGGCATGGAGACTGGGTAGGGAGAGAAGTGGTACCAGTAAGGGGCTGACCCCCTCTGACAAACTGAAGTCAAGGAATAGCACGTGGACCTGGAGTGCAAGTCTGAGAGAACTGGATGATAAGGAGAATCCCGGAGATGGACGTTCAAGGTTTCAGAGGTGACGCAGTTGCAGGTGATGAAAAGGCCCTGGGTGAGGCTATTGGAGTAAGTGATTTGGCTGGAATGGAAGTGCAGATTAGAGTTGAGGAGATCGTGCAAATTTGATGCCAAGGTTGATAAGATTTTACACATTGTGAGAAATGAACAATCATACAGTAATAATACGGGACTTTAACACTCCACTTACATCAATGGACGCGTCATCTAGGCAGAAAATCAGTAAGGCAACCGTGGTCTTAAATGATGTAAGACCAGTTAGACTTAATAGCTATCTGCAGGACATTCCACTCCAAAACAGCAGAATTCGCTCTTTTCAAGGGCACATGGAACGTTCCCCAGGAGAGGTCACATGCTAGGTCACAAAACAAGTTTCAACAAATTTAAGAGGACAGAAATTAAATCAAGCACCCCCCCCCCCCAATTACAACAGTATGAAACTGGAAATCAATGATGGGAAGAATAATGGGAAAAGCACGAACACATGGAGACTAAACAACATGCTACTAGATTTTACACATTGTAATTAAAGAATAATACAGGGCTTGAAGAAAAGAGAAAAGCTGATAACACTGTATAAAATCCTCATCTTATTTAAGACAACAACCTTCTGGGCATGCGATCTGCTCTACTTTTTCATTTCTTTCCCTTACAGAAGACAGAGAACACCACGGGGATATGGGGATAAAAGGATGGGGAGGAGAGGGGTGAGTTGAGAGGACTACACTTTGGCTCCTGCCCAATTTGCTGGCAGGGATGCTTACAGATTCCAAGTGGCACAGTGTGCTTGGTGGTGCTGGTCAGGACTTGGTCAGGCTGCGGAAGCTGGGCTGCCAGGTTCCACGCAGGTTCAGCAGTCTGGGAGCTGGAGATGTTGAGATGCGGCAGTCTTGAAAGACTCAGCTTTAGGGGGTTGACTCCTTGAACTGGGACCTTGGGGGAGAGTGGCAGAGGGAGGAGGGAAGGGAATTCACATTTATTGAGGCACTTCACATACTTTGATTTAACTCTCATGATAATCCTGCAAAGGAAGTGCCATTATCCTCATTTTATAAATGACACATCAGCTTACCTGTAACATGATAGGAATTTCGATAGGAATGCAGATTTTTCTTCCTGAGTTCCAAAACTGGATAATGCATACATAGAAATCAAATAATACAGAGAAATAAAAAGGCAGGTTAATAAGCAATGTAGCCTTCAGAGCTGCCTTCAGTTCCTAGACAATATTTCCTTGTACCTTTCCTGTCTCCTCTGTGTGGCTCCCTGTTGGCTCAGGGCCTATCTGTTTTATCATTTGAGAGGATTCAAAGTGCTGTTTCTAACCTTCACCAGAAAAATATTCAAATTGCATGCTTTAAAGAGTAATGCACTTCAGATTGTCTCTCTCTGGGGAGGCAGTGCTGGTGAACTGGAAATACTGCATTGAGAATTAAAGCTGCCGATTCTGGTTCTGATCCTTGCTACTGACAAACTATGGGACCTTGGGCAAGATACTCAGCCCTTTGAATGTCCTATCTCCAAACAAGGATAATGACACGTGCGCTGCTCACTTTACAGACTGACGTGTAGGGTGACTGAGACGGTGGCTGTGAAAGTGCTGTAAAGGGCTGAGCAGATAGCGAGCACTGGTGTTCTTGAGGCCTGAGTAACTGGGAACTACCCACTTCATGTCATGCCTCGGACAGTGTGGACTTGAAACAGGTGCCCAGACTTTTATCTGAAAAATTTGTGACCAACGTGTGTCCGAATGAAGCAGCGTTTTTCTGATTTTAGAAAGGAAAAACAGTGCCCAACTTGGATATTGTTCACCCCCATTGAGGTTTAGGGCAGCACACTATAATCTCACACAGGGACTTTTTTTTAGCAAGACATGACTATTCATATTAGGAGGGATAAATACAGATCGTAAATAGCCCCGTTGCCATTTAAGTCAGTATAGTAGGCTGAATAATGTTTACCCCAAAATATTATGTCCTAATCTGTAAATGTTACCTCGTAGGAAAAACGGTATTTGTAGATGTGATTAAGGATTTAAAAAAAATTGAAGTATATTTGACTTATAATGTGTTATTTTGTGGTTTGAAGCATGATGATTCAGTTACATATATATATTCATTTTAATATTCTTTTTAATTTAGGTTACTACAAGATATTGAATATAGTTCCCTGTGCTATACAGTAGGACCTTGTTGTTTATCTATTTTATATATAGTAGTTTGTATTTGCTAATACCTAAATCCTAATTTATCCCTCCCTACCGCTTTCCCCTTTGATAACCATAAATTCATGTTCTGTGTCTGCGAGTCTCTTTCTGTCTTGTAAATAAGTTCATTTGTATCATTTTTTAAGCTTCTACATGTAAGTGATATCATTTGATATTTTTCTCTCTCTTTCTGACTTACACTTAGTATGATAATCTCCAGGTCTATCCATGTTGCTGCAAATGATTTTATTTCGTTCTTTTTATGGCTGAGTAGTATTCCATTATGTGTGAGATAGATATATATATATATCTGTATATATATGTATATATATATACATACACACCACATCTTCTTTATCCAGTCATCTGTTGATGGACGTTTAGGTTGCTTCCATGTCTTGGTTATTGTAAATGAGTCAAGGATTTTGACATGTGAGATTAACCTGGATTATCTGGGTGGGTCCTAAATGTTGTCAAATGTGTCCTTATAAGAGGAAGGCACAGGGAGACTTAATATACATGGAGCAGAAGGTGATGTGACCCTGGAGGCTGAAATTGGAGGAATGCAGTTGCAAGCCAAGGAATGCTGGTAGCCCCCAGAAGCTGGAAGAGGCAAGGAACGAATTTTCCCCTAGAGCCTCAGGAGGGAGTGTGGCCTTGCTGACACCTTGATTTTGCCTCAGTGAAATTAATTTTGGACTCTGGCCCCTGGACTAAATCTCTATTGTTTGAAGTCACCAAGTTTGTGGTAATTTGTTACAGCAACCAGAGGAAACTAATTCCATCAGGTTTTGCTGCCAGGTGAGTTATGAAAAATTCTGAGTTGTCAGTTTTTTGCATTTGGGAATTATAAATAAGGGCTTGTTGACCTGTATCTAGCACTGGTTCCCAAGTATCTTTCAAAGTGGTTGTTAGGCTATCTTGTTCATTCACAGCTGGTCAGAATGGTGGGGAGGGGCCTGGGATTGCTGTTAGCATCGCCCACTGTGCGGTGAGATGGACACTGAGGTCTGCTGAGGGAGGAGGGTAGGGTAGGCCTATCCATTAGTGAAATTTGAGCTGGGAGGCAAGGTGTCTTACTTAAGGGGCATAGCTATTTATAGCTTTGAATCAGGCAAATGGCTGGCCCCAGGGATTCTGGAAGTAGCAGGGATTCTCAAGGGCTAGGTAAATAGGCACAGGTAAGGGAGTCTGGATAGCCTGCAAAGCAGGAGCCTGGGTTGATACTGAAGCACTCACCACGGGCCAGAACGACAGGGAGATGTGGTCAGTGCTCAGTCTGAGGAGAGGGGCGCTGCCCAGAGGACTTATTTCTTCACAACAAACTGACTAGGAAACTGGGGTGAGTAGGATATGATGTGGGCAAAGAGTGGGCCCAGCAATACAGAGCTCAGCCCAGTGAAGGGCAATCTTAGAGGCGGACACACACACACACACACACACACACACACACACACACACACACAGTGGGAGGATGCTAGGGGGTGGGGAGGCGGGGAGGTGGGGAGGATGGCTGCTGATGCTGTCAGTGTCTCTGTCTTTTTTTGTTTATTTTAAGATCAACTTCCTGATGATAAAATGGTCCTTGTATCATGACACAACTGTGTCTATGATGAAATTACTTAAAATCTCCTTTTTAAAACTGATTAAGTTTATCTGAAGTCTATTTAAAAAGTTATGATCTAACCTCAGTGGCCAACACAGGGCCTAGTTAAGTAAACTCTGGGCATCAATGCAACCAAACATTTTATAATCATTAATACTATGTTTACAAAGAATTCCTAAAGGGAACTCTGGGAAAATATTTATGCTATAATGCTCTGTGTAAAAGGCAGGATACAAGATTGTTTATAGAGCACAAAGACACAAAATAAAACCTATGTATGGAAAATGACCTGGTAGGAAGTCTATCGAAATATGACCACAATGATAGCCTCTGGATAGTGGGGCTAAGAGTATTTTTTTGAAAATCACCTTCTAGTTTTCTATTTTCCAGATTAAATGTTCATCAGCTTTTCTTTTCTTTTTATTGTTTTATGTAGTATATTACTTTTTGCAACGGGAAGGACCCAATAAACTCTCCTTTCTGAAAGAAACTACACCTAACTTTCTAGAACTTAATCCAAAGCATTTTGTGTTTCAAAGGGCAGCAGTATCTACAAAGAAAAATGGTATCGTGTAAACATTTCCAATGGTATGAACTCCAGATACAGGAGGTAAAAATAAACGGCCCCTCCACACTGCTGCCCAATAAGCCCAACGAGAAACGGACTTCTCTCTCTCTTTTTTTTTTCCCTCATAAAACCAACTGGCAAGAAACTTTAAGCTGTGGAAAAGCACGGAGACGATCCCATTTTGGTGCAACATGGCTTGAATTTACCATTGAAACACTTGCTGCAGGAAGAGGCTGCCTTCAGAGGTGGGTGCGGAAGAGGAGAGTCTGTGTCCTGCAGAGTTCCCCTAGGAAGTGAATCCTTCAAGGCTCTTCTCAGGCATTCTCTCTTTCAGAGGCCCTGCCTGGACCGCGCGCTGGAGTGAGTGTCCTCCCTGCCCCCGCAGTGCCCAGTGCGCGGCTCCCGCACTGTACGCGGCCCGGGACGTCACTTCACCAGTGAGGATGCAGAAGAGTCTCAGAGCGGCGGAGATGGTGTTCCACTTGTGCTGGTCTTCACGACACCTGGCAGGGCCCCTGCAGATGGGAGGTGCTGAATAAGTTCTTGTTAAATGAGCAGAGCCATGCGTCAATAGTGTGAGAGAAGCTGTGTGAGCTTCCTGGGGTTGCCACGACAAAGTACCGCAAACTGGGTGGCTCAGAACAACAGAAATTTATCCTCTCACAATCCTGGAAGCCAGAAGTCTGCAATCAAGATGTTGGTAAGGCTGGTTTCCTTTGGAGGGCTCGGGGGGAGTGTCTGCTCTATGCTTCTCTCCTAGCTTCTGGTGGTTGCTGCCGATGCTGAGCACCCCTCGACTTGTTGTACCTCTGCCTCCATCTTTACAATGGTGTTCTCCATCTGTGTGTGTCTCTGCTGTGTGCCTGTGTGCCTGCGTCCAAGTTTCCCTCTTCTTATAAAGACATCAGTCCTAGTGGGTTCGGTATGACCCTAATTCAGCATGACCTCATCTTGACTTGATTATATCCGCAAAGACCCTACTTTCGAATCAGTCACACTCAGAGGTACCGAGGTTAGGACTTGAACATATCTTTTCTTTGGAGACGCAATTCAACCCACAGCAGAAACTACAGGGAATTTGAAACTGAGTGAATGGCAGTAAGCAGCCCTCAGGGCAGAGAGGGCACCTGAGGCACTGTCGGCTGTAGGAAGCCAGGAGCAGAGGGGCTGGGTCAGCGCAGGACAGGAACGTGGAGAGCCATGCTGGTAGGCACTGAGAACAGGAAAGGGAGAAACTGAGTTTCAGATATTGGGCAATGTGGCCAGGCACGGGGAGACAGGAGTTAGGGGTTAGTGGGGGAGAAGAGCAATTTGCTGCAGTCTATCGAATGCCTTTCACCTTGTCCTGTGCTGTTTATCACCTGTATATCTGGTAGTCTTCGGCTCATGGTATCTGCTTAGCATCTGACCCCAGATACACATCAGGGCTTCTGGCAGGAAGTGAAGTAGATAGGAAAAAATCAAGCATTTTTCTCCTAGGAGTCATAAAAGGAAAAAATGCGTTGGCTCTATGTATCATAGCGGGATCTGTGGGAAGCACACTGAACTATACGCTACAAGTTGTCCTAATCATGTTTTTTCTGACAAATAAAGCCCATAAGAATTGGCAGCATACTTAGCAGAGATTGCTCATAAGGGGTGATACATTAAATTTTATATACAACATACAGCTCTGGGGCTTGAAGAGCAAAAGAAGACATGTTGTCACTTCTCTTTGAAAGTAGACTTTTAAAAAATGTTTATCGTTCATTGTAAGAGCAACTAATAATAAAAATTGGAAATTATCTCAGTAAATTAATATCCCAACATGGAATGGTTCCCACAGGCTATTCCTTTAGGAGAGTCATTTTTCCTGAAATGTCAAATGAACTGTTCACTGTTTAACCAGAGAAGAATGTGGGACAGAATCTTAACAATTCCTTCATAAGAGACTTTTACCCTTTTATGTTTGTGATCCCTTACTACCCATTTCTTGACCAAGAATACCAAAATTTATGGAGATTTTCAGACCTGAATATCATAAGGCAAAATTAAAAATGAATGAGTTGAAATGCTCTTGCTTTGGCTGGGACAATGTCATTTGAGTTTAGTTTAGTTGAAGTAAACACATGACAAGTTGAGGAGGAAGACGAGGAGGAGTTGGCATGTGGAATGCTGAACTAAAAGAACAGGGAGCCCTGGGATGTGAATCTATCAAAATTTCAGGGAAGACTGTTTACTTCCCAGACTCCCAAACAGGAGATTGGGATTTGCAAAGGCAAAAAAAGATGAGACCTGGGCCTTGTCAAGTATAGCCATGGTTTTCAGCTACTTCAGGAATGCTTTGGGTCTGCTTTGATAACCAAGCATATCTTTTGTAAGCCAGGCGAAAAGGAAATATTTGTCCTACTAGAGGAGCTAGACTGGACTATGAGATGGGCTCTGAGCATTCCAGCCTCAGAGATGATTACGACTCAAGAAGTTTTCTTCTTGAGCAAGAGTTCAAGAAAAGTTTATACTGACTTCACAATTGGCTCCAACCAAAAGTTCCAGCCCCCTTTTATTTGAAGTATTAACTTACTTGACCCCTAGTTTGTACATGCATCTGGCTAAGGAGAAAGGAGGCAATGTGAAAACATACTTTCAAAAATCTGGTTTTGAACTATGCTTGGTATGCTAAAATATTTAATTCCCCCAAACTTGGCATTTAGAGAGGAGAGTGGATTTAAATAGAGGATGACCAGCTGGCTAATTACATGTTGCCAATATCTCCCTCTGGCTACTTACTGGTTGAGTCCTGTTTATGTCAAAAGCTGACTCTGTCCTTTATCCTCTCTCATGGCCAAGAAATGGAATGCCATGCATTTTACTTAACATGAAATGTTCTGGTGAAACCCAAGGCAACAAGCCCTCTGTGCTCTCTTGGTGGGCCAGACAAGGCCAGTGGTACTGGAGAAGCAACTGGGAAGAGGTCTCAGGACAGGCTGAAAATGGTGAACAGCTGAGATTCCATTTTACAATCTTCCACGTCTCCGTTTAGAGGAGGCCATTTCTTATCCTCAAGCTATTGTGAAGCCAAAAGCTCTTGATGGCACATTCAAGGCTAGGTTTTTCAGCATGAAAGCAGAAACAAACTTCTCAAAGCCTAGCTGAGTCTAGTGAGTAAAGTGAGGGCTGAGGTCAGCAGGGTAAATGAGTGTGAAGGGTGGTGTGGCTTCTCCTCATTGTATGATCTAAAAAAAAAAAAAAGAGAGAGCCCCCAGGGACTTCTGCGGTGGATTGCATGGAATAGGAACCAAGTATAGAACTGATACAGCCTCTAAGAGTATGATGTACAGAAGTAGAAGGGAAATGAGGGCATGTGTGAGGGTCACATGCTGGATGTACCACCTAAGCCCATCCATAAGAGGCCTATCAGAGAGGCAGACTCTCGTAGGAATTGCAAACTCAAATGCCTCCAGGCCGGGACTAGTGGATAATATAAATATTAGAGAGTGGAAGACTATAGGGAATGGTGGAGACTGTGTTAAACTACAGCACACTTATCTGGTATAAAGGCATTTTAAAGAAAAATAAAAAACCCATCATGTTGACAAACAAAATATATCTGTGAGGTGTATTTAACTCAAGGGCTATCAATTTGTGACAGCTGTCTAGTGAGAACTCAACATTGAGGGTCTGAATTTTGGGACTGTATTTATTTGTTGAAAATGGCTTATAAAACTGCTTTGTATAAGGGAAAGCTGTTGTCCAAACTTCCTGTCATGATGTAAGGTTATATAAAATTATTTTTTTCCCCTGTTTTGTTTGTTTGTGTCTCCCCCCCCCCCCTTCTCATGGAATGAAGAACATAGCCTTAGAAGGAAGATGTTCATCTTGGAAATTGTCAGGTGGGCTGTCCTTATAACTTCCTCAGTGAATGGCTAGGGGTAAGCACAGGAAATACACCCTTCTTGCCCCACCTCAACCTCAGGGTTTCTGAGCATACCACTCTGGGCCTCTCCTTAATTCCAGCACACTCTGCTCCCTGCTATGTCCTCCCCAAGCCCCAGTGGCACCATAAAGGAAGCAAGCCATCATAACAGTGAGTTTTAAATCAGTTTTGTGAATATGGCCGGAAGTTTTTGTTGATTAGAAGGAGAGATTACTTTGCTGCTTTGTGTAAATAAATCAAAATAAATTCTTAAAATGGGTGTCTGTACTGGGAGAAGCTTGAATGGGTAAGATTTACAGTTGGCTGTTCTAATTACTCGTGTACACAGATGACATAATGCAGGCTTTGGTGTGCCATTATGCACAGAGGAATGGTTTCTAGGAAATTCTTAATTTTGGTATGTTTATAAAGCATAAATACATGGTACACATTTGACAAACATTGTTCATAAAGTTTATAGTTTTTTTTAAAGGCATGACGATGATATATTAATTGACCTGTTTGGATCAAGCACTTTGCACGCAGGGAGTGCTAACCTATCAGCAGTTAGATGCTTTATTGAACTTATCTATTTTGATGCTTTTTAAGGGTATAGAATTTAAAGTCACTTTAAAATCATGAAATACAGTACTCATTTACTTACAAAGAAAGATCTACAGTTGGGATAATAATATCTAGCCAAGGACACAACTGTAGCTTTCCATCCTCTAGGGTCTTAGAGCCCTCTCACCTGAGAATTTCTCTCTAAACTCTGCATTAGGGATATTATTTTAAAATAGCTTTAATACACAGTGTTTATTCATTGAGCACATCTGAGACTAAATATTGTGGTAGCTCTATGTTATTGGCCTGAGCTTACCCCTCTTACTGGTGCTGAGTTTCCCAGCATCCACTGTGGTCAGACTGGAGTTTCTGTGCAAATCTTTCCTCTGATTAGACCACAGCCTTCAGAATCTTCTGCCACAGTCAGACATAAACATCCATATTCCAGGCTGCCAGAGTAAAAATAACACTAGCAAATAGTTTCTAACCACTTACCATGTACCTAGTACTTGCACATGCAAAGTGAAGTAGAATACATACTGGATGGGTGATACAAAGAAAAGGGCCATCAGTCTTTCTGGAGCAGCAGATGGGAAAAGCAGACTGGAGCCAGGCTAAAAGCGGTGTTTCTGAGGAGTTCAGACATCTTCCTGATGTAGAGAGCCCTTGGAGGTTTTTGAGCAGAGAAGTAAAATGATGGAAGGGACTTTCTAGAGAGCTTTAGTCGGCAGACATCTGAAAGATGGTTCAGAGGAGGGAGAGACTAGAGGCTTGGAAATCAATGATAATAAATGCAAGCATTAAGCCACTTAGAGACTTATAGTGACAAAGGGATACTGAGTTATAATGATGAACAGGCAACGTTAACTTACGTGTTCTCCATGCGCCAACTATTGTGCATGCTTTATGAGCGTTGTTTAATATTTGCAGCAAGATTCTTAAATATCATTTTTTTTGGAGAAGGAAACTGAGTCTCAGCAAGAAAAGGACTTTCAGAGTGGTACCTTGCTAGGAAGTATCAGAGTTGGGAGACAAACCCAGGTGGTCTGGCTTTAGAGCCCTCACCTTCAACCACGCTTCAACAATTTGTAGCTGAGCGTCTTGGTCTCCGGCCTTTCCTTGCCACAGTGGTGAGCCTGGAACCCAGCCTGGGACCACTGCTGCCCGCCTCATTGTCTGTTATGTTTGTACACAGACCTCCACCTCAGACCGCATGCTTGCCCAGGTGTTGATTTCAAGACAACCCAAACACTGGCCAGTGCTTACATCTAATTCAAAGGAGACTTGTGAGCAAAGGGGAAGATGAGGCACAAATACCATAAAAATATCACCCGGGGCTGCTCATCACATTCTAGCAGAGGAAGGAAGGAAATTCAGGACGTTCCACCCTGTTGCTTTCCATTAGATGTTTTTTAAAAAAAAAAAAATTTTTTTTTTTTTAAATTTTGGGGGAAGTAATTAGATTTACTTATTTATTTTTGGAGGAGGTACTGGGGATTGA
This sequence comes from Camelus dromedarius, assembly GCF_036321535.1. Classification (NCBI taxonomy): domain Eukaryota; kingdom Metazoa; phylum Chordata; class Mammalia; order Artiodactyla; family Camelidae; genus Camelus; species Camelus dromedarius. Next base: position 69,672,878 of record NC_087439.1, on the reverse strand, counting down.
ATCCAGGACCTCATGCATGCTAAGCACATCCTCTACCACTTGAGCTATACCCTCCCCCCTCCATTAGATGTTAATGATGTTGCTCGCCTGGCCTCATTGGCCTTAGTTCCCTGGTCTTTGGATGCACTTACTTCCAACGTGGGAGATTCAGAAATCAAGTGATAGTGAATCGTTTAGTGTTTTACTGGCTCCTTCAGTCACTATCAGATGAGGAATACTGTGAACTCAAACTGATTACATGTTTTTCTCAGAACTATTGTGCAAGATTCCCAAACATTTTGAGCCTGTAGATCATCTAGGCCAATACAGTTCTCTAAGAACAAAACCAGGAACAGATTTTTGCCATTTAAGTTTCTTTTAAACCTATTTGTACAAACAATAAGTCAGGTACAGATTTAACCAGAAGGTGGCCTAATTAGATCATGTTTAAATTAAGGTAATTAGGTAATGGGTAATACGCCACATAGAACAATTTGTATTTCTTTCTCATTGCAAAACTTTCTTGTATAGAGATACCCATTAACTCAGAGAATCTTAATATTGGCTTGAGTTGTACATTTATATATTTACTCTTTTTTTTTTACACAATTTAATAATAAACATCCAGTGTTAAAGGAATTCTGTTGTAGAAAAACTGACAATACCTTAATTGTAGACCTAAACTTTTAACAGATTTTTGTCATCTACATCCTGTAATGGAGGAAGTTAACACACAGGTGTTTGATTCGACATCAATTTCAACAAAACATTTATTGAGGACCTGCATATAACTTAATCCATGTGATGCGGTTCTATTGCGGGGTTGGATTCTCAATGCTGAATTACATCATGAATAAGTTGTTTACTGTTGTCTCACGATTCCCTCCGGTCAGGCGTAGCTACACTCTACTGCATCAGCAGATCACCCTATTGATTAACTGTTGAGTCTATTTTTAAGTTTAAACTTTGGCCAGGCAGTGATTGAAGTGGCTTTGTTTTTGCAAACAAGCAGATTCCAGAGGCAAGCAGGCTTGGAGGGACTATTGAGAAATCCTGAAACCATTTTGTTTAGGAAGTTAAACAAACGTCTTTATTCCATAAGATAAACATTTAAGTCTGCACAGTAGAGGTTCTCTAATTGTTGACATAAGCATTAATAAACTTGACAGTTTTCTGTAAAAATATGTTACTGAGATATGTAAGCTTAAGTTTATTAGAAAACTCAAGAAACTTGTTTGAAAATTTTAAAGTAATTATTTGATTTAGTATGGCTCCAGCTTTAGTCAGAATTGGTAATAAAAAGTAAGACTTTTTTTTTTAACGGTAGAGAAAGTTCTTCAAATCCTTGAGGAGAAGTTTAGCATTTGAGTCACTCTTCCTAATAACATTGGGTTTGTAGACTTGATATTGATCAAGAACTAAGAATTCTATTTCTGCTTAGGAGCTTTAAAAATTGATTTCAGAGAATCAATTTTTAAAAGCCAACCTTCCCCAAATCCACTTTTCTTATTAAATTTTGCTTTACATTATTTTACCGTATTTTCTTTCACATTTTGCCAATAGAACTGAGATTTTTTTCTCTATTAGATAATAAAATTCTGTAAAATGGCTTTTGGGAAGATGACATGTTCAAATAATATTAAAAAATAAAAAAATATAATATGCAAATATCTTCTTGTAACAAAAGATTCAGATGGTATTGTTTGAAAGAGTCCCCCCCCCCCCCGTGTTACTTCCAGCTGTAGTTCTTTGCAAAGTTTCTAGGTATTTGCATACACATACAACTGTTTAGCACGTGCAAACTTCTGAGTTCCCTCCCCACATTTCTATTCCATTTTCATCAAATTCAAATTAATTTTGTCGAGAAAGCAGTAACAGACTTAAAAGAGCAAATAATATTTCTCTCCTCCAGTTAGTTAATAGTAAATTAACAATTGAAACAATGGATTAAACACGTGTCTCATTAGGGAATCTCTTCTCTGGTCCTGTTACTCCTGTCCACAGTTGGGTAATTCTTCGTTGGTGTCCAGGGGAATGCAGGAGATGTGGTACACTCTGTGAGGACTGTTAAACAATTTGTTTCTATCCCATATATTGCTTTTATGATCAGAAAGAACAGGAAGCCTGGCAGCCTTACAGAGGGTCACCTGAAACAGACTGTGATGATCTTCAACCATGCTTTATTTATCTTCTTTCCTTTCTCGTCTTTGTTCTTTTTCTTTCCCCTTTATTCCTTTTTCTGTCAGTCAGGCACCCATGAATGTGGCTGATGTTTGAGATAAACCTTAGATGTATTTTATAAGTGGACTCACCTTTGCCTAGTGGGTCACACCCTGGTGCCAGGAAGCACTGAGTTCCTGGCATTGTGGCACAGTGCATTCTATAATCAGACCCCAGTTTGAATCCAGCACTCACTTGCTCTGTGGCCATAGCAAATTACTTAATCTAGCTAATGTCAGGTTCCTCTTCAATAAGATGAGGGTAATAAGATCTGCTTATATGGCTGCTGTGAGGAAATAATGAAATAATGTATGTAAAGTTTCCTAGCGTCATCTCTCAATAAACGGTGGTCATTATCACTGTAGTGTCGTCACTTGCCTTGAGATGGCATGGGGGATGTAGGGAAAAGCTCAGTAAATCCTTTTTTTTTCCTGGAGAGTTTTTGCCCTTACTGTTTCCTAAGCTCTGAACACTTTTCTCTTTTCCTCATCTGACCTAAACCTTCAAGTCCAGGCTTCAAATGAACTCCCCAGTGAGGCTTTCTCAGACCACTCTGTTTAAGTTAGGATTGTTAAAATCCCTATCAAATGTGAAGTGACCCAGATGAATCATTGGATAGGATATTTTGAATTAGATAAATTTCAAAGAGGTAAGTACAAAAAGTTTACAGGACAGAATCAAAATACTGCCATGCAAGGTGGGGAGAGGTGGACTTCAGCCCAATGTGGTGGCCCCAGTAGAACTAGTTACATGAGTGCTATCTATTTATAAAGTCAGTAAGACAGCGGGCTGCAGGAAAGGCAAAGGGCAGGAAGTGGACCGTCAGCTTCTTGCAGCTCTGGTCTGACCCCAACTGTGGCTACTCTGTGTCTCCCCTTGAAGGAGGATGTGGGGAACTGGCAGAACTCCAGAGAAGAGCAAAAATGTAATTAAGGCTTAGAAAATAAGGGCTGAGAGGAAAGGCCAGAAAGCCGTGGGGTTATTTAGCTTAGAGAATAAAGGACTAACAGATTCGAAGGGTCATTATATGAAAGACATCGGTTGTTTCCCATCTCCACAAATAACAGGACGAGAGGAAAGAGGCTTACACTGCACTCTAGAAGAGTTTGGGCTGTGAGAATGATAACAAGGAATCTGTCAAGGCTCACGCTGGCAACTGGAAAGAAAAAGGACTTATGTACAACTATGGGTGTATCTACACATTCATGTTTACCTGCAAAAGAAGAAGGGAGGTGATATTCAGATACTAGCTTTTGTATTATTTCGAAAGCAAACCGGTTACCCTTTGCTTAAAGTCATGTGGTGGTTTGCTATTTAGAGTCAGTTATTAATAAAAAGTTAGTTTGAAGATATAAACTCAAATTAGGTAGGTTCAGGATTGTTTGAGACAAGGCCTTGTTCCTTTCGATTGGTTTTGGCTAACATCAACTAAAATGCTCTCAGGCTAAGTTTATTCACCACATCTTGGAAGAAAGTATATTTGGTTGTGACTTTCAGGAACAGTCTGACAAACCCCAGGGCTGGCGTCCATGTTACTGCAGAGCAAGACTGCGAAGCAGTGTTCTCTGCCTTTCACTTATGCTCTTTGAATGGGGGTAGGGAAGATGGGGCCCCAAAAGTATTAAGAGGAATCTCAGCTCAGGCTGAGCTGATGTCCAAGTTAGAGGGAGACAAGTACATTCAGCAAATATGTGGTCCATGGACGCGTCTTGCTGTCTTCCGATGCAGGTGGCTGGTGGCCGACTTCAGTTTGGATGCTTCTTCTACTATTAAATGAGGCCACAGCGGGTGAGGACTTCACAACCTCAAAATAGCTTTACTCCTCCCATTCCTTTTCTCTTTTCCATTTATCATTCTTTCTATTATCACTTCTGTGATCAATTTTCAATTTCACCAGTAATACAGACCCAAATATTTTGAGATTTTTCCATGTTACCGTATATATGATCTACTGCCTTCGTTTTCACTACTGCTTTTTTATTCCTTGGCATAGATATATTGTCATTTATTTTGCTATTGTTTACAAATATTTAAGATGAGGGATAATGGTGGAAGTCAGAATAATCTTACGACTGGAGGGAAAATGACTAGGTGGCATGTGGGAATGTTCTGGGGCCTAAAAGTGTTCTGTATCTATCTGGCTGTGAGTGTTGATTACATCGATGTATACATGTATAAAATTGTCTCATTTGTGTAATTTATATGCTTTACTGTATGTAAATTGTACCTCAATTTTTAAAAGTTTAAAAAAGTGATTAAAATCATTATACTTGAAAGATATGATGAAGTATTACATCACATTTCTAAAGACATAGGACAGGGTTGTAGAAAAGAACTGGGAAGAAAGGGAGCTAACATTTATTAAGTACTTTTTATCTTATAAGCATATGATATAATTTCTCATTTAATTATCAATAACTCTCTAAAGTGGGCGGTATTCTTATTCCACTTTTGCAGGTGAGGAAATAGACGCAAAACTAATTCCTCAAGTTCACGCACATCTGGTAAGTACCGGAGTCAGGATTTGAACTGAGCTCATGAAGGATGCTAAAGTTTTGAATGTAATTCTGAAAAGAGAGACTGTAAAGTTGAAGGTAAGCTCAGAGGCTGAGTGAATCACCCACGCCTTTGCCGTGGGCCATTGGCACGTCCACTGGTCTCCCAGCCCACTGCTCTTTTGCACAGCAACTTACTTCCTCTCTGCTTAGTTTTCAGAGTGCTTAACAAAGTTACACTTTTTTATATCCTGGAAGAAAATACATTAGGTGAAGATTTACTGATGGAGAAACTTCTAGAAGTTTTCTGCTCTCAAAGATGCAAACATTTAAATTTTATGAAAGAGTGAACTAAATGGCTTGAGCATCTGAGAACTTTCTTTTCACTTTGATCTGGGGGAAATTATATGCTTTTGTAGAAAATGATTTGGGTTATAACCTCAGAAATGTGTATGAAAGTTAAGGATTTTCCTGGTTTTGGAATTGTGATATGTCATTTATTGAAAAATAGAACAGTTTAAATGATAAAGAAGAGAATCTGAGACAATTTAGAAAAATTTGTGTAAAAAGCATAAATTGCAATAAACCTCTATGTCATTTTGGTTATAGAGACTGGCACTTCTTTTCTGGCTGTTTCCTCTTGATTTAATTCATTAGACTTTTTAAAGGCTCTTTTTTCTATACTTTTCATTATTAAAAGCACTTTTTCCCTTCACTCTTCCTCTCTTGGTAAGTTTTTTGCAATTCTTGTTAATAAGTTATACATGTTTTCATTACATCTCAGCACTTGGCATGAGGTTGGTTACATCAAATCTACCCAACGGTATTTTAGAGATTGTTAGTTGTGCTCTTTTAGTTATGACAAGGATTTAGCAAGAACACAGACCCCTCATATAATCAGTTTACTCCCATAACTGGAATAAATTCTAATCTGAATGTTATCTATTGAGAGTTATACAAATTTTAAACACTCAGGAGCACATTTGCTAGAGCTGTAAATAATAGAAGCTTAGAATATTAGCCATGGAAGAAGACAAATTTTGCACAGGAGAAAATATAAGCACAGGGATTTTTGTGCAAATTGGTTTCTTTCATCCGCCAGTAATCTGAGTTGTAAATTTACCTGAAGTAAATGATGTTCTTTCCTCATAGGATTGATTAAATGGGTCTGTAATGCCTGCTTCCTTTGTTACTTTGGTTTTGGAGGTGTGTATTATAATGCATGCGAGGTTGGGAATGCCTTTTGGACCCTCTTGTCCTTTAATTTATAAACATAGAATCACTGCTAAAGAAAGAAGAACAAGTAAGTATGGCATATTTCTTCCAGCTACGTGGGCTCTTCAGCATGAAGCCAGGTTGCAAGTCAGCAGAATCACCTTAAAAAGGCCCTCAAAGTCCGTGATATTTTATTCCTTGTTGCCTCTAGTGTGGACATAAATAAAAGTCATAGACCTATGTTCTCCCTGCTAAAATATACGTTATATGCTACATGAAATCTTTGGCTCTTTTTGACTGTCTCTGCATTTTTCAAACAGGATAGCCAAGCCCAACCCCATGTCCACCGTCTTTGATTTGGTTGTAGTTTTCTGATGATGACAAGTCAACAAAGGAAGTTCAAATCTGTGATCTGACAGAGAAAAGGTTTTGTTCAAGGTAAGTTATGATTACTTCAATAGAAATATAGTTTGAGATTTATAGATACTGATAGGTATATATAGAATAGATAAACAAGTTTATAATGTGTAGCACAGGGAAATATATTCAAGATCTTGTAGTAGCTCACAGTGAAAAAGAATATGAAAACGGATATATGTATATTCATGTATGACTGAAAAATTGTGTTGTACACCAGAAATTGACACAACATTGTAAACTGACTATAACTCAATAAAAAATAAAATTAAGTTAAAAAAAAGAAATATGTTTTGAAATGTTATTTCTGGAATGTATCATTTTATAATATGTAAGTCTAGAAGGAAATATCCCCCCAAAGAAGAGTCATTTTCTTTTTCTTTTTTTTCTTGATTTCAAAAATAATAGATTGATGCAGAAAATCCAAGCAATATGGAAGTGTGTTAAAAATAAAGTCATCCTAATACCCAAGAAATGTTAGCATTTTGGTAAACATTCCTCCCGACACCTCTCTATTTATTTATTTTGTCCACCTATGTTTGTGTGTATGTATTTATATAGATGATATAATAGTTTTTCATATTTTATTTTTTCCTCAACAATCTGTCATGGAGATTTTCTTTCCTTTAATAAGTATCAAATTCTTTTTAACAGATACATAGCTGCCCATTGTATGGATATACCAGAATTTAATGAATCCCCAGGTGATGGATATTAGGTTGTTTCTAATTTATGATTATAATAAGCAAGGGCTGAATTAACGTTCGTATGCAAGTATCTTTATCTGATGAACTTATCCGTAAACAAATTCCTAAAAGTCTGATTGGTGTCACTCGTTTGCTTTACAAAAAATTTCTTTTTAAGTTTTACCAATTTTCATTGCTACCAATAGCATTGAAGAACATGGAAGCAGATCTTTCAGTTCACTGACTTGATTGAAAGTCTTCATTGAAAGTCTTCAAATATTCAATGTTAATATTCATGAATTTCGGCAAACACGAGTCAAATGTTCTTAAAACAGATGTGATATTAATGATTAGCAGGCAAAACAAGTCTTTCCAACTGTTTGCCAAGCTGTCAGAGAAAAGTTTCTTCTTCCTCCAAGTTCTTTCCACACTATACTTTGTATGTACCTCTATTGCAACATATTTGATTTTGACTTACAGTCTTATGCTTCTTCCCAATTAAAATGTTAGCTCCCTGAAGCCAGGAACTGTACTGCAGCCCTGCAAGGATCTCATAAATAAACTGAGACTGTCCCTCTGTAAACTTTGTGGATGGATAAACAGCCACACATTTTCTGTTTGCTTCTCCCTCATTTAGCAGCATTCACCTCCCTCTTTTCCTTTGGCTTTTGAAATATAAGAGTACTGTTTGCCCAGGGCAAACAGACTTGGAACTTGAGAGGCAGCCCTGTGTAATGGAGGTTAGGTTAGCCTAGTTTAACCTTTGGCTTTCTGACTTGCTAGCTCTGTAACCCTGGGCGATGTATGTAAGTCCTAATTTCCTTCTCTGTGAAATGAAGATAATAGGTTCGACTTCAAAAAGTGTCATACAGATTAAAGGAGATCACGTTTTAAAGCCTTCAGTATGGTGCCTGTTGTAACACTTGATACCTAGTAGCTGTCACCATTCTTTCCTCAAAAGTACAGATACACTAAAAAAAAAAAAAAAAAAAAAAAAAATTACCCACCAAACAAAACCTGGTGTCATTGGCTCTTTCTGCCCTCCATTCTAGCAATCCATCAATTTCTGGATTGGAGGCAGCCACAAGCTAAAAGTTAATAGAGAGTAGGTCTGAGACCCTTAACTAAATTAATCTGAAATGTGTTTGTTGATAAAAATTAAGTTTTTTGTTTTCAAAACTTAAAGAGGTGCTCAGAATATTACAATAGGGAAGAATAGGGTTGGGCCAGGCAGGAGTAACCATAGGAATGTTTTATTAGGTTACAAAATAACTTTAGGCAGTCTCTAGCCTACAGCACGGCATTATACAACCCCAGGGGACAGAAAACGAAGAACAAAAATGTGAACGTTGAACTCTTGTGATCTTTGTTCCTTCCTAACTAACAACTGACCTTTTGTGATGACAGCCTTTTTTAACCCTCCTGCGCTGAGACCTTTATGGGTTTCACCAGGCTTTTCTTACTGTCCTTGAGCATAGTAGGTACCTGAGCTTACTTTCCATGTAACAATTGAGTCTTAAAAATATGGGGACCTCTTCTGGACCTGCTCATTAAAGTGTGGACCAGCTTTCTGCATTTGCTGCTAGAGACGGCTCAGAAAAATTCAGCATCACCTGTGTGTCATATTTTCTACACATTCTTCCCTCCACCTGAATTTCTTTGTCCATTAAGCCGGTTGTAAACAGTGAGTGCTCGTCTAAAGATTTATGGCACAAAATCTGGCAACATCTTCTGCACGTAAGTGTTTGCAAATTTGAGTCAAAGATAACTCTCTTTGAAGGGCGGAATTTAAAAAAAGATGTGCAAAATATATACCTCATGAGACCAAGTGAGTGTCCTCTTCTATGGAAGCAAAGACACACTTTTCCCCTTTCCTCTAAGAAAGTCAGATCCTGATTTATTCTTTGTTCAAGACTCAGCAGAAACACAATGCTTCATTTTATAGAGGCTTATTACAACACAATGACAGCACTATAATTTCCTGGAGGGTGAAGTTCTTCACTTGGCCTTAGGCCAGCTAAGCTCAGTGTCATTTAGCATTTCTGTAACTCCTGACACAGGCAAATACCTTCACGTTTATGCATTTTGTATCCCTTTAGGAAGCATTTTGAAACATCATTTTAACAGCAACTCATCTGAAGCAGCAGTTGGATTTTGTTTGTGACCAGATTTCTATTCCCTAATGCAGACATTCAGATAGTCCATGAACTATTCTGAGTGACGGTACCACCCACTTCTTCAGAGGCCAAGGCAGTCATAAAGTCAGTTTGGCATGCCGAGGGCCTTTTGGGTCTTTTGTCGAAGGAAGCCTGTAATTGTAAAATTCCTCCTTGGTATCATCGTTCACATAGACCTAAATAATGTTTCCTTGTCTTTTTCTGGTTATGTGGTATGTGGTCAGTCTTGACGTCGTTTTGAAGAAGTTATAGACAGTTAAGTAAACATCTTAGGGAAATAGTTAAGATCTAAAGCTAGGAACACTTCATATTTTTGTCTATAAAAAAAGACACGCATTTTTTTCAGAAGCCTCCTACCCCACCCGCCACGCCTGTTTCTTGTTATCACTGTGGACTTTTGCCCCACATGCAGGACTGCTTCTCTGCATAAAAGTTGTGTGATCCTTACTTCCTGAATGGGACCTACCTGAGTGCTTACACATACTGCTCACCTCCCACGTGGACAGGCTCGGTGGTGGCTGCAGTGTGACTGGAGGGGACTGACGAGAGGGGTGAGGGAATCCTCAGAGGCCAGCACAGCTGTGTAGCAGGTCTTTGATCCAACAGCAAAGCTGAGTCCAGCAAATGAGAGACATCGCATTCTCCTTTTGCAATCTGACATGACAAGCCTGCTGCAACAGCTTCCAAAGACGTCCCTCCTTTTGGCTTAGATTGGGGGTGGGATGAGGATAGAAAATGGAAAGTCCAAAGGGAAAAACAAATTATTTGTTTCTTCACCCATTTATGGACCGTAAATGCAAACATTTGCTAGGTGCTTTTTATGGGGCCAGACACGGCACAGCGTTTTACATGCAACCTCTCTCTTAAGTCTCACTATATCATCAAGCAGGGAAATTTCAATCTTCATTTAGCAGCGGAGGAAACTGAGCCTTTGGAGAGGTTAAGAAACTTGCCCAAGGTCACACAGCAAGAGGCAAGGTGGGGACAGTGCTCTTACCCACTGTGCTCTACTGCCTCCCTGTGTTAGAACATCCTTAATCTTTCCTCCCCAGCATGGTGGAAGATAAGATAAGAAATCTGCTAGATGGTAGGTGTCTGGAGGAACTATTTCTTTGTCATTATATTAATATTGTATTATTATAGTAGAATATGCTAAATTGTTATGTTTATACGAAACAACTGGGAAATTTAAATAGGCTTGAGCAAATGTAATTCAAGCTGTTTGATCTCTCAAATGTGATTATAATGATCTCTTTCTATTGGCCTCTCTCTGTCTGTCTCTGGTTTTCTGAAGTGATCTTTTGTTTTGCAGGAACAGTTGTTACTGAGCAATACCAGCTGCAAGGGGACAATTTCTGACATTACCTCCTCCCTGCTCTCTTTCTTCCCTCCCCACAACCTCCAGGCCTGGCAAGGGCTATTATTTTGAATGGGTATGATTGACAGGAATGGGAAACTCATATTTATTTCTCTGATACAATTTATTGAAGCTAAGGCTGCTCCCAAAGAGGCCCCAGCATTGTATCTGGTTCAGACATAAACCTTCAGGGGAGAAAAAGGCTGCTAATGCAATTTAGTCGGAAGACAGAGAGGCAGAAGGCAGAGGAACACTGGGGAATTTTGAGCACTCTGATGCTCCTAGTCTCCGATTTTGGGCATCCTGAGGGATAGTTATGTCTCAAAGCACAGGCTGGAGTAAAGAGAAATTCTGAGATCCTATAATGTCCTGATAGAGACGTTAGATTTAGGGTTGGTCTAATTTACTTTGACTACTCATTTCTGAAAATTGCCTCTGGGATGCAGAATCCATCCTTAAATTAAGCCTTCTTCTTATTCCACATTTCACGTAAGGGAATATGCTCAGATAACCAAAATCAGATAACCAGATAGATAACCAAAATCTGTATGTATCACCCCCGGTCTTCTGCCAAAGTATAAAGCCTTGTTATGCTGGAGGTCCTCAATCGTCTAAACTCAAACTTTCAAGTGCTGGGAATATTGCCAAATGAAGGACTTCAAAGAATCAAAATGACACCCCCATCCTCATTACTATCAAACAATATCTCACGGTGTCCATAAAAGTGACTATGGCAGGGCACCACGTGTGCTTGCGTCTCTGTGCTATGTCTAGGTCCGAGGACAGCTGTTTACTGTCCTTACCTTCATGTCTAATATGTTCACGGAACAACCTGTTTACATGTTTCAGAAAACACACCATCTTCCTTTGTTGCTGGTCTGCTATTACTCTTTATGGAGATGCATCCTGACAGACGTCAGTAACAGTATGCATACTCAGTTGTAGCAAAGATACATTTTGCAAAATTTGGTGAAGGGTTCAAATTCTGGGGTGCCATAGCATACTGTTTGAAAATAGCTGCTTTGTATACTTGAAAAGGAGATCACGATAAAAAGAAGAGCAAAATTAAAAAGCTGAAATGCCTCTGAGGGAGCTTTCCCAGATGGCCCTACACTGGCACCTGAAAGCAGACCTGTAGCCTTCTTTGGGTGGGGTGACAATGATTTTCATGTTAGTGATACTCAGAGTTGGCTGCTGTAGGGGACACACAGACCTGAGGTAGCTTGGTAAAGTCTTGATAATGAGCCAAGAATTTCAATGGATTCTTATAGTTTGATGATTTAGAGGTAGATACATGGAAAACAGTATCAAATGTATATACCTAAAAGGTGTCACTTGTTTGGTATTTAAGGATCAGGTTGGCAAGTGCCTGGCATGCATTTAGAGAAGCTTGTGGTATTATCACTCCATGTCCAAAATTACCAAGTGATTTGAAGGAGATTAGGCAAGTTTACTTTATTCTTATGCACATTAATTTAAGAATTTGTTTGGGAAACTTCCTTTCCCTTTTTCTTAAAACAAATATCTGAAGTTGATCCCTTTTAAATACTGCAGAATTCATTCCTCAGCTTTCTTAGTATCATAGGCCAATGTGATTCCTGGGTAGTTTTGAGAAATGGGCCAGAAAGAGAAGAGATGAGTCAAACCCAGTATATTTCAGAGTGAGCCTGTTCCTGGTGCTTAGATGCAGTGTGGCTAGAGAAAAGCCACCTGGGTTGAACATTTGTTGATTGTCCACCATGTACCAAGTCTAAGTTCTAGGCTCTGGGGGTAAGACAGTGAATAAGATAGGTAAGTTCCCACTGTCACTGATCTTAAATTTTAGTAGGAGAGGCAGATGATAAACAGGTATACAAATAAATATATGACATGGCAGATAGGAAGGAACAGAGAGTCATGGGGTGGGAAGGGAGCCCCCAGGGCTCATTCATAAAGGGTAGTTATGAAAGGACTTCTGATAAGGTGAGGTTTGAACAGAGAACTGATGAGCCATGTGGGTATCTGTGGCAACTGTATTCCAGGCTGCTGAACATCAAAGTCAAAGAACCCGAGGGGGCAGCATGATTGGCAAGCACAAGAGCAGCAAGAAGCCCATTGTGACTGCATCAGGGTGAGCCAAGATGGCACTGGTAGGTGATAACATGGATGGTGTAGGAAGAATCACTTTGGTCCTTAGAGGTCACTCTAAGACTTTGGCTTTTATTCTGAGTGAGAGGAATCTGCTGGAGAGTTTTTGAGCAGAGGAGTGACATGATCAGGCTTATATTTTGGCTACTGTGAGGGAGACATGGTGGAAAGGAGACTGAATAGGAGGCTATTCAATAATCCAGATGAGAGATGATGCTGGCTTGGATCAAGATGATAGTGGTGGCAGAGGTGAGAAGTGGTAAGGTTCTGGATGTATTTTAAAGATAGAGTTGACATGATTTGCTGCTGGATTGAATGTGGAGTGTGGAAGAAAGAGAAGGGTCAAAGATGACTCCAAGATATTCACCACCTGGTACCCAGGGAAGGAGCCCTTCCCTGGTCCAGATTTCTAGACATGAGCTGTGGGTGGGACTGTGGGGAGAGGAATGAGGGCACAAGGGGACACGATATGTCCAGAATGGGGATTCAGGTGGCTTGTTTCTCAGCACATAATTATAAACTTATTTGGTTCAATCTACCTACTTGGTGCCCAGAGTCTGTAATGATATTTGGGAAATCTCAAACTCAAACCAAAGCATTTTCCCCTGGAATCCTGAGGGCAGCCCTGATTACTCCTCCTCAAGAATGAGAGAAATGTAGAGAGAGAACTCTCCGTTTAAACAGCTGGAGGGCAGGCTGAGAAGGTTGAAGTCTTTGTTCTGGAAGAGTGAGGGTCAGTTTGAAATTTGCAAAATTATGAAGAGTGTGGGGGGAAAAACCCCACAGATTTTTTCCCTCCATTTCTTTCAACATTAGAATTTTTGCCTGGCTAAACTTAGAGGAGGTGGTATCTTGGCAGTGAAAAGGAATTGCTATTTTGCACAGCAGATAATAAGTATATAGAACTAGGCACTCCAAGGATGATATAGATTAAAAATATAAACAGAGTTGAAAAGGGGTTAGAGCATCCAGGGATGGTGTACATGTAATAAATTGTCATGCAAACTAGACGTTCAGTTTGTACTTTACCAAAATTTTTTGAGTGTGTGTTTGTATATATTATTATACTAACTGCTGTTCAAGATAAAGTAATGAATAGAATACAATCGCTGTGTTCAAGAGTTTCTAATCAGCAGGGATGATGGCATGTGTGTAAGTACCAACATTCAGGCACCTTTAAAGGGCACTATGGTAGGCTGACTGCATTAATGGCCTGTCCAAGTTTCCAGTCTTTGTAACTTTGTAATTCTCTCCAATTCTCTGACCATGGTATAACCACGTGACTTGCTCTGGTCCACGGAGGGTTAGCAAACCCGATGGCAAGCAGAGGCTTGAAAAACGTGTGTTTCCTCTTGCCCTCTCGTGCAGCTGGGTGTATTCTCTTTTTCATCCCTGCCTTGTCATGAGAACATGCCCAGGCTACTGCAGATGAGTGAGAACCAAGTGGAGAAGAGCCAAGGCCATGTTAAATCAGCCGGCAGCCAGCCAACTCCAAACATGTGAGAACGCTCAGCCAAGATCAGCGGAAGAGCCTCCCCAGTGCACACTTCTGACTGCAGACATGCGAGTGACACCAGGTGAGACCAGAGGAGCCACCCAGCTGAACCATAGACTCATGAGCAATAATAAATCGCTATTGTTTTAAGCCACAGAGTCTGGGGATAATTGGTTATGCAGCATCATGGTGGAAATAGATAACGGACACAGGGACTCAAGGTTCTTGGCAATACGGCCTCTGCTTGCCTCTTTAGCTTCGTGTCCCACCACTCAACACACTTTATGTCCCTCCAGGCAACTGATTTACTTGAATTTGTAAAATGGGCATGGTCTCTCAGCCTTCCTACATGCTGTTCTCTATTCTGAAACGCACTTCAGGCCCATCTCTTCCTGGACAATTATCCTTCCTTCAAAGCTCAGTTCAGGCATTGCTCCTGCGGAAAGCCATCCTGACGCCCCAGGCTGGGTGGAGTGCTCCTTCCCTGCGCCTGCCCGAGCAACTCCAGTGCAGAAACACACACACGTGCTGTGCCAAGTGCACTCTCTCCCTCATAAGCAGAAGTTTCCTGAAAGCAGGGACTGTGTTCTCTATATCCCGAGTATGGTGTTTGGCACAAAATTGGATCTCCACACATGCTTGTAAGCTTACTGAAAACGCTTTTTACCTCAATATAACAGAGTTCTAAGTCCCAGTAGGAGAAAGGAGAAATACTAGGAGAACAGAGAAAGCTTCATATAAGATGCAGAAACTGAAATGCTCCTTGGATTTAATGGATGGAGAGGGTTTGGGAGGTGGAGAGCATTTCAGGCAGAAGTAACAGCCATGAACAATGGCTAAGTGATACTCTGGTCCAGTATCCTTGAAGTGGAGAACTCATGAACTGTTGTGATGAGACAGGGCCATTTTGTGGGGACTTGAATAGCATGTATTCATAAAGGTATTTGCTTCGTTTTGTAGGGGAGTGGATAGCATATCATATTTTGATGGGTTACTGTGGAAGCAGCATACAGGGTATCCTGGGGGTCAGAAGAGAAAGAATCTGGACACGTGGAACCATCTCTGGGTTTTTGGAACAATTCAGACAAAAGGCAGTGGTGATAGTGGAAACCTGCAAGAATATATATGACACAGTAACAAAAAGCGGGAGTTGGAGAAGAGGAGATAATTGAAGATGACTCAGATTTCTTTCCAGTGTCTGGGAAAGAGGGGCAGGCTTGGCAGAATAAATCCAGTTTGGACACTGGATTTGAGACGTATGTTGGTGGAGATCTCTAGCAAGCAGTGAGAAGTGTGGACCTGGAACTCAGATCGGAGCTGGCACATTTGGGAATCTTTTGCGAAGTCCAGGAAGATGAGAGGCTCAGGGCAGAGCCATGACTTTACTCATTAGACAAAAAGAGAAAGTGGAGCCTGTGAGGGAGACAGACAGAGAGGGGGAAACTAGAGCCATATGGGAGGAGATAGTGAACAGTGCAAAGGGGGAGCCTAGAATGGAATGGAATCAGTTTCAGAGAGGAAGAGAACCTGATGGGAATGAGGACTGAGGAGGGGCTAATGGAACTGATCGTTAGTAGGATGTTGGTCTCTTTGAAAACAATGTTTTGGTTTATAGTTATGGGCTTTGAAGTCAAGTTGCAAGGGTTGAGTTGGGATAAATGAGAAAGTGGAGGCAGAGAGTGTAGATTCCAAGAGATCTGATAAAGAGAGATGAAATTAGAGCTGAGGATTGAGAGAAGACATTTGTATGATTTGGGCATTGGTGTTGATAAATGGGTGGGGGTGGGATGGAATTGGATAAGGGATGGCTCAAAAGGTCCCAGAAGAATTGGAAAAAGTAGAATTGAGAGCGTGTAAGAGGAGGGTTTGCCTTTAGTAGGGAAACTGGACTTCTTTTTCTGAGACGGGAAATAGGAGAGGAGTGTTTCTCCTTTACCATCATGGGGGATAACCAAGGCTTCACACAGTCCACATTTGAACTGCACTCAAATAGATGAAATATCGCATTAGATGACCAACTGCTTGATGTTGTCTGGCAATTGTCATTTCTTAATTTCTCCTCTTAGCAATCAAAAGCATTTAAAAAACTAAATGTATGTTAGTCTCTATAATAACCCACTTTTTTATGAGAACAAGAGGTGTCAAACTGCTGAGGTAATAGAAAAGCGCATGGTTTTTTTTAAAGGGTAGGAAACCAAGCAGATATTTATCAAATGCTTGTTTATCCTTAGGAACCAGCTTTGTTTATGTTTCCAAAATTTGAGGATATGGGAATGGATGATAATTTTGGTGTAACGTTAGGCACAATCTTTATATGCTCTTTAAGCTGATCATTCCTTCATTTGGCTTTAGTATTTTGTAAAATAGAAAAATGTTTTCACAGGTAGTTTCAAAAGTAGACCCATAACTCTGTGTGTGTGTGTGTGTGTGTATTCATATGCTTATATAATTAAGCAAATATACATATGAAAATATTTGTGCTAAAGTGGTAGAAGTTTGTAGATAATTTAAAAGTTTACTCATCAAAATTCTCTTCAATGTGGTTAGTGCTTTTATTACCAAAAGAATGTCGAGAATTGATCTTTGAACCAAGTCTTTATATAAGGAGCAACTGAGGTGAGGTTTTAACTTGCTGTGTTGATTTGGTTTACAGTAGTTCTAATGCTCTGAGTCTGCTCTTAGAAGATCTTTTATTAAAGTATTTGGGTGACCTATTTTTTTTTCATTAGGGGGTGACAAGATGTGAATGAAAAGAAGACTCAGGGCAAACAAGGTCTTGCAGGTGGGCGGTGGACCTCCTTTCGCGTTGCTTTCATGTCATTTGGCAGGAAGCAAACTAGCCACCCAACCTGGCATCTCCTTTCCCTCTGCCCTTGGACAGGCTGGGGAGCTGGGGGTCCCTCAGAAGCAGTGCTGTTTGGTCTCTGGTGGACCTACAAGCAACCCCGATCTCCTGGGTCATGTCTCTCTTTTTTGGGGTGAGGGATGTCATGTCTTTTTTTGAGGAGTCCTAGTTTGTGATGGTGTCTGGACAAGAAAGGAATGCTGTCCCAGCACTTTTGACCATGGGGTGCTTGACTGTGTGTCCTAGTTCAGATTCCAGCACACCCTATTGAAGAGGGGGCCTTAGAAGTCTGAACTTTGGCTTGGGCAACTGAGAATGAAAGCATTTTTCTTTTGAACCATTTGCGCTTTGTAAAATACCTCAGGGGAGATGATTTTAATACTGGGGCCCTAATAAAGAATGGAGGAAAATGTGGCTTCTTTGATGAAGAAAAATCTTGATGCATAAAACAAATTATACAAGTAACCCTGTCTCCCTGAACTGTTACTTAATCTGTATTTAACACATTTAGAATTCTTTGGAGATAAAGTGTAATGTAATGAAAATAGGAGAGAAAGGAAAATAGTATTTTTTTCCCCCACTACTGTTTATAGACACTAAGATATAGAAATCCTTCCTGGAGAAACTATAATTCTTAATATAAAATTTGAAGAAAATCTATTTTAAAAAAATGTGTACACAAAGCTAAAGAAGAGAAGAAATCCACTTTCTGGGGATTTTCAGGGGCAGACATCTCAGTGGAGTGTCACTTCGGTGTCAGAAAAACTGGTGTGTCACTCAAATTTAGTGTTTTATTTAACTCTTTAATTTAACTCTTAATTTAACTCTTTTTTAATTTAACTCTTTTTTTCTAAGAGCTGATATTGAAACCAAGGAGGGCTTCCGATTCTCTTTTCTGGCAGTTCCCAGGCCGAGCCTCCGTTTGCTCCAGCTTCTTTGGGCCCTCGTCTCTCCCGCAGGCAACGAAGGGCACTGATGCATTTCTCTCTGTTCCCAAGCACAGGGAGGTAAAACCTCGATTACAAACCACATATTCCCATTCCCTGACAGGACATGATAGCTAATAATCTACAATCCTGGTGGCTTCGTTTTAAACTGGAAGCTCTGGTGGGTTTGGGGTTTCATTCTTGATATTTTGAATTTATTGTGAGTAACTGTTCATATATCTACGCATTCACCCATATCTGTTTGAGTTCGTCGCACCCCCTTGAATACATAGGGCATCTACATCATCCTCAGATAAAGCCTAAGCTCTTTTGGTTGCCTGGAATCTCTTTTCCCTCATTCTTTGTGTGGTTGGCCCTTCCTCTCTTTATGAGTTCAAGATCGGGATACAGGAAACGTCTTGGGCCCCAGGGTGTGTAGGAGCACCCCATCTCTGCTCCTGTAACACTGAGCACATTGTAATAAAGTCATCTACCAATTCGTTGGTTCAACAAATATTGGGCATTTACTCTTATTAACTTTGTGGTCTTAGCTCCACCAGGTCAGGGTTGTTTGTTATAAACAGACTTCAATAAATATTTGTTCAATAAAATGGGTAGAGAGTATTTTTAGTTTTATAAAAGGCTTAATTGGTTACTCTTGAATGAAATTGCCCTCAGAGAGGCAATGTGAAATAGTTGAAAAAAAGAGATCCCTCCCCTCTCCCTGAGTCACAAGCAGAAAAGCTGCAGGTGGTGGCTAAGGGCCTAGATTTCCGAGTCCAACTCCCTGTGTCCAAACCGTGGCTCTTCTGCTTCCTGGCTTTGTGACATCAGGTCAGTTTTCCAGTCTCCTTGTGTCTCACATGTAAGATGGAAGTCACCACGATGCCTGGTCCACAGGGCTATTGAGAGGCTTAAGTGAGGAAGATGCAACAGTGAGGGACAATCAAATGAGAAAGGAGTGCATTGTAAACTCCACAGTGTCAATATTTATTCAATTTATTTATTCAGATGATTAATTTGCTCAATTTCATCCTTGATCGTGCTTCTCAAGCTTCAGTGTATATACAAATCACTTCGCGATTTTGTTAAAATGCAGTTTTCAATCCAGTAGGTCTAGGGTGGGGCCTGAGATTTTGCATTTCTAACATACTCCTAGGGGTGCCGATGCCTTAGTCCACAGATCACATTTTGGTCTAGTCTAGAGCAGCCGTTCTCAGACTTTACTGTGCACCATAGTCTCCAGGAGGGCTTGTTGAAATGTGCCTGCTGGGTCTCATCTACAGAGTTTCCACTTCAGTGGGTCTTAGGTGGCACCCGATCATTTACATTTCTAACCAGTTCCCAGGTGATGCAGATGCTGTTGATCTGGGAACTTCATACTCTGAGGACCACTGATGCAGAAAACAGAAGATTGTTTTCCTCGGAGAGTAAATTACTTTTCTATGCTATGGGAAGCAGAAATCGGAGACTTGAGACATAGATTCTGGCTCTGAGATTTCAATTCTGGTACTGACACACATTTAACATCATTTTAAAACAATAATTGGCACTAATGTGTCCTTACGGTCTTGTGCTGTCTGGGGTCTGCTGCAGCTGTAGCAGGAGCAGTCTAACCCTAACCTCGGGCCCCTGACAAGGGTTGCCCTGGGAGCCTATGAGATTTTGGCTCTTGATCCTCTTTCTCAGGTGACGCTGGACAACAGAGGAAAATATGGCTCTCATTAGGCATTGTGGACAGCGGCCCATGCTTTGACAGCCTTTGCCATATGAAAGGAGGGTTGGTACACTTGGAGGACAGGCATGGCTTATGTGATTTTACAACGATTTACTCACAGAAAGTCATTAAAAAAGAGGGTGGGGGTACCGATCAAACCAGTTTCTAATTAAGGCAAAAAATCAGACAGTTGCAGCATTAAAATTTACTGAACTGAATCATCCTGTGTTTGTTAGTACTCCAGCTCTTTTGAGTGGGGATAACTTTGGCAGCATGTTCTGCAAGATCAGTCACCCGCCTCTTAAGTCAGCCTGGTACTATTAGTCAAGGCAACTTCTTTAGTTTAAAGAAGAAAAATAAAATGCCCACAAAACAAAATCATGCTTCTTTATCCTGAAAATGGAGCAACTATCTGTATTCCATATTTATTGTCCCTTCTGTTACACAGAATAGAGTGTTATATTCTGGGCATGAGGTCAAGAGCGATTCTTGTCCCCAGGATGCTTATAATCTTATCTCTTCTTAGAAACAATAATTAGTACATATATGTAAACTAAAAAATGTGCAGTATAGTGTATATATGTATTTATATGCAATATAATGTGTATGTGTAGTCGAACTATAATAATTTTACATAATAAAACTGAAAAAGAAAAAAGATGATTATAATCTTAAAAGAGATGAGGATTTATGTAAACACTTAGACTATAAGATTAGAATAACTGATAATTAACTGTACCCCCAAAGGGAAGAGCGAATGCTGGGGAAACAATGATACACCCTGCTTGAGGAAGTTGGGGAAGGCTGAAGGAGGATGCAGCATGTGGGCTGAAACTTTAAAAATTAAAGCAATTCTGTGGACGGAGGTCTGTCAAGGGGTTTATGGCTGCATACTTGCTACACTGAGCCTAGAACTGAAGTTTCCACTTACTGTGCCTTGTAAACATTGTAAGGGTTATTTTCCTCAAGTCAGGGATGTATAATGCAGAGATATAGAAGCGAACTTTATCAAAGGAAATGTGCGTTACATTTTGTTATGTGAAGGTCAGTGGTTTCTTGGATGTTTTTTAGATTTCTGTGCCCTGATTGCCATCAGAGGCAATGAGGTTTTGGTTGTTGACCAGATGACTGGTTTTTCTATTAGTACAACTGTAATATAGCGTTCAAGGCTGACTACGGTTTAAAGGCTGATTACTTGCTAAGATACACTTCAACTTTGGAGGATGTAACGGTGAATTAGTTCTTTACATCTTGCAGAGCCCTACAGATTATTTATAGTAAGAAAGTTGGACAATATAAAAAAAAAAAAGATCTAATGGTCTGTTTAGATCTGAGTTTAAATTGGATGGAAATCAAATTGGTTCTTTTACTCTCATCACACCTGCTTTGGGGCCCTGTTAGACTACCATTTCCTTGACTTTTATTTCCTCAAACTGTTACATTTTTTCCCTAACAGCAGTTTTCAGGTATCATTCCCTTATGAGCCAGCCCGGACTCTGTAACCTATCCCTTTGATCACTCTCACCTCTTATTTCACCCTCCTGACCCTTTGTCCTTTCATTGCACTCACCCACCAAATCCTCAACTCCGATCAGTCCGACTTCTGACTAGACGTCTTTATTGTTTTACTTTAAACAGTATGTCACTATGTTTAGGTATGTTTCTTGTAAGACACCTATAGCTCCATTTTGTTTTGTTTTTGGTCCAATCTGAAAATGCCTATTTTTATTTTTTAATTTTTTTCCTGTTTTTTTAATTGAAGTATAGTCAGTTTACAATATGTCAATTTCTGGTGTACAGCATAATGTTTCTGTCACACATGCACATACGTATATTCCCGTTCATATTCTTTTTCATTATAGGTCACCATAAGATATTGAATATAGTTTCCTGTGCTAGACAGTAGAACCTTTACATTTTTAACAAATGTGCTTGTCTCAGCAAGGTCTACCATTAGCAAATACTTCAGTTTTTCCTCAGAAAAATATAAGCACTGTAGCATGTTTGAATCTGACAACCCCATCCCATATTCCATGTTATTGGTGGCTAGAATTTTAGTTCCACTTTGCTTTTAATCCTCTCAATTAGTTATTATTTTAATGGTATATAAAATTAACATAACATTTGATATATAAATATAAATATGTATCTAATTTATATTTACATATATGCAGAAAAGTGTGCCAATCATAGCTGTATAGCATGCTACATTTCTGCAAAGGGAACGTAACTCTGGTAACAGCCACCCAGATCAAGAAGTAGAATGTTACCAGCACTCCAGTGGCCCCACTTATGCCCCTTCTCAGTCACAAAAGTAATTGTCCTAACTTCTGTCATCACCGAATTAGGTTTATTTGTTTTGAACTTTATATGGGCTGTTATGCTTGACTTCTTTCCCTCAGCATTATTTTTGTGAGATTGATACATGTTTTTGGGTGTAGGAGTAGTTTGCTCCCATTGCTACAAAATATTCCATTGTATGAATATCTATCTCATTTATCCACTCTTTGATTGATGCACATTTAGGTTGCCCTTAGTTTGTCTATCACAGATAGTCTACTGTGAACGTCCTGTGTGTGTCTTTGGATCCACCTCTGGGTACATGCTCTGGGCATATGTTCACGCGTACTCATTTCTTTTGGGCACACCTAACGAGTAGAATTGCTTGGTCACAATGTATGTATTTTACAACTTCTGCAATATTGTATGAGAGTTCCAGTTGCTCCACATTCTCACCAATAGTGGGTGTTGTGAGTCATTTAAATTGTAGCCATTTTGGAGGCTGTATAATGGCATGGCGTGGATTTCTTTTTTATTTTTAATATAATAGTTATTTCCTGATGACTTACAAAGTTGATCGCCTTGTTTTAAGTTTATTGGTCATTTGGATATCTGTTTTTGTGAAGACCCTATTTAAATTCTTTCTGTGGTTTATACTTGTTGATAACAAGCTCATTTTTAGATCACATTGCTCTTTCCTGTAGAGTCCTGTGGTTGTGAATGGGCACTAGAGAGTGTTTTGTTGATGTGTATTATTGAGATGCTTCTGCTGGGACTCCAAGTGTTAGATTGCTGGCTTGGCACTTCAGCATATGTGGGTAGTACAAATTTGGACCACCCACCTGGAAGAGGCACATGTTTCATGGTATCAGTTTCTCATAAGGGGAGTTTTTCTGCCTTCATCCAAAGATTGAGGCAGAGAGCATATTTCCTTGCTGCTTCTTTGGGATGGTAGCCAGAGATTTTCTAGATTAGCACCATTCAACAGAACTTCCTATGAAGATGGAAGAGTTCTATATTTATGTCTTTCAACATGGTAGCCACTTGCCACAAGTGGTTATTAAGTACTTGAAATGTGTGACCGAGGAATTGAATTTTGAATTTTATTTAATTTTAATACATTTAAATTTAAATATTATACAGTTAATAGCTGCCATATTAGATAGTGTGGTTATAGATCAATTTTTATAGACTAGGCAGCCCACTGAGGACCTTGGGTATATGCAGTGGTCTCAGTTTCAATTCCTCTCCTTACTCAGGCCGTAGGCCACGTCTCCTGTCTTCCCTTCCTGACCCCAGTCCCAGTGTCTGGGCTCTGAATCCTTGGATCACCATAGCATCAATTGGAGTTGGCTTTACTTTCCTTCTCTGATGAAACTCAGCTACATATTGCATATTTTTGCAGCCTTTCACATGAGTGCTCGAATGGACAGAGGATAAGTGTTAGCTCAATCTGCAGCTCCAGCTCTCCAGTGCTTCTCAAACCATTTGCCTTTTATCTTCTGCTACCACCACCCTACGGAAACTTCCATTGCTAATAGCTCCATAGTGTTATATTTAGTGACATAATCCTTTCCCACATGACTTGCAGAAAGCTTTGACTTTGTTGACGACTCCGTCTCTTCCCTTGACTTCCTAAGCATCGCAGTTTTCTTATTACCGATATTGGTTCTCCTTTTCAGTCTCCTTCTAGGACTTCTTGTGCTCACCCTTTCCCCATTATCAAGGGGACTTAGCCCTCAGTCTTATGTCTTTTCCTGCTCTATATACCTTCCCATGGTGATTTCCTTAAAATTTCTGGCTTCAACTGTATTTTATACGCTTATTAACTCCCAAACATATTGCCGTCTTTGAAACATTAGCTGATATATCTAAGTATTCCCTGTTTCCTATTGGTTTGCCACTCAACGAAAACAAAAACAAACACAAAAGTACAAAGTAGCAGATTTTTCTAGGCTCACAAGTCTTGGGAGGAAGTGACAAGACTCTAGTGAAGAAATAGCTGCAGAACGTACATGGCGTGGGCACTTGAATCAACGATCCCCTGATATGTTTCCAAAATAATTGTGAGGTTGCTACAGAACTGTGGGATACTGGCATGAGGAGGAATCTGAGAGAGATTCTTTGGTCTGTTTTGCAGGTGACTAATAAGTGGCAGAGGTAGTACTAGAACCCTAGTCACTCAGAGATGCTCTACCTGCTGCCATCTCAGGACCTAATGACGTGGTACACCTCCCCTAAATCTGAGTTAGCTTAACTTTAAGAGACCAAGAGAAATCCCTGCTTCTAGATGGAATAATAACTAACAGGAAATCCTAGGAGCTTTCAGTTATATTAGTTGTTACAAGTGGTATATAATGATATAACATCTTCTCATACATTGCAACTTTAAGATATATATATACACACACACACACACACATATGTATACTGTATGTATATGCACACTTAAAAACTTTGTATTTTCTTTTTAGTAATCACTTAAATCATGTGAGTGTCTGTGGATGTGTGTATGAAAAAGATGCTATTAAGAGAAACTTTGAAACCTTTCACTCTAATCATATGTCTGCTTTTAGCCAGTACTTCTTGGGGCCAACATTATCCCTCTTCAGTAACTATAGTTCCCTGTTTCCCTCCGAGGGTCATGTGAAAGACTGTGTATAATTCAGAAGGGATATTTCTATGCTGAGAAAAAATACCTCATATTTAAATCAATTCAAGTCTCTTCCTGACATCTACGCTGTATCTAGGACACATCTGGACATTTGGAAACATCCAAATTTGACTGAGTTTCCCAGTTTTCAGCAGCACATTTAGTAAAGAAAGGAACGAGGGACTTACATGAGTCAGGTTTTGTTTCTAAGGCAACGGCATTTCAGTGGGGCCCATGGCCCTGCAGCGCAACCTTTCTTCCTTGCCCTACGTCAGCCCTACCCCACGTCAGTGAAGGAGGCTGACATTCAAAGGGTGTGGTTTTTGAGGTTGCCACGTGGCAGTGCCATGACTTAAAATATCTCTCTCTGGTTGCCAGATGGCCTGGGGAATCAGCAAACCCAAGACTTATTGACCTCGGAACATGGTATCTTAGGACTGAAAGCTCTTTGAGGATGCTTTCTAAGTTTCTATATTTTTTTTAGAATCTTAAATATCTGGAGCACTTCAAGCCTTAAACCAGGATCATGCTTCTCTTCTCCTCCTACCCTGAGTGAAAGCAGAGGGTAAGAATTGACTTGGGGGCACAGAAAGTGAATGCTGACCTTCCGCTATTCCTCTGAGAACATTAATCCTTAACTACTTTCCAGAAGAAAGTTTCCCTCCCTCAGCCTAAATCCTTGGGAAACTGAGGTGTGGAGAAACTCCATGGGGAAACTACTCTGAGAGTCTACAAATAGGCTCAACCCTTAAGGTACCTGGTGGGGGTGGAGGCAGGTACACTCTTCAGGTCCCATTCCCCACTGTGTAGAGATGCATAAAATGCAATTTACTTCCAGTTATTGAAGAATAATGTCTTGAAATTTAGGAAAACAACCATCTTGAAGGAAAAGGCAAAGAGCATTATTTAGGGAGGGGAATTACTTTTTCTATTTATAGAATGGAAAAATGAGATAAGTTGGTTTGAAAAATGAGAAACAAATATATTGCAAGGAAGACTTTATTCATCACACATTTATTGAACACCTGCTATATGCCAGAGATAGTTCTAGACTCTGGATATATAGTAGTGGGTGGACTAGCAGACACGTACTCTGGCCTCATGGACTTCCCACTCTAGTGGTGGGACGGCAGGAGACCTAGCCCAGTATGCGTGTGTGTGTGTGTGTCTGTGTGTGTGTGTGAAGAGGGGTCAGAGGAGATTCCTCTAAAGAAGTGGTGTTTAAGCCAAGATCTGAAAGAGGTTGGATGGAAAGTCCTCAATTTAGTTTGGCTTCAATGATCTGGTTACAAAACAAAACAAACATTCAGTTCTAGATCTTTTACTTTTCCTACCCTTTGACAGTTGCCTGCCAGAGATACAATTCCGATTTCAATAGGAGACATTTGGATTGCTACCTCTTTCTCTATCCCTTGCATAGACATTTGCTATTTCTCATATCTCACTGTATTATGAGTAACTTGTCTACAAGTCTCTCTCCCCAACTAGACTGTGAGTCCCTTAAGGTCAGGGACTGTCTTAATCGTCCCTGTTCAGGGACAACATAGCTCTATGATGAGTAAATGCAGAAGTCAAGATGGTTGGAGAATAAAGTAGCTGAATCTTGCATTGAGAAAAGTGTCATATCAAAATATCTTTCTTCCCATCCAATATGTTCAATTCTTAACAAATTGTTTGAGCATCTACCATGTGCAGGCCCCGTGTTCGTCATGGAGATACCATGGTGAGCAAAATAGACATTGTACTGTGGTGTGTGTGGTCTGATGGAGGAAGACAGACTTTATGTAAATAATCACTCAGGTGTCTAATTCCTAAGTCTCTCAAAAGAGACAATGTAGGTAAAAATAGTGAAATAAAAATTTTAGCTGAAAAATGGCAAGAAAAGTTAAAGTTTTATCAGATTCTTGGATGCAACTCAGGTTTTCTTCATCTCTCCCCTCCTCTCCTCCTGCAATAATTAAATTTTTAATCTTGGGATTTCTGTAGTGAAACTGGCATAAATTAGTGTTTGTTCTAGATATTTTACTGCTTGGCTTGGCTGAATTGCTAATGGCAAAACCCAGTTTTTGGGGGCAAACACCAGTCTGATTTTCCCCAAAGTTGTTTCCCAGTGATCCTGATATTTAGTGATTCAGAACTCCATTTTTTGACTGAAAGTTTTGGAGTTCTGAAAAACTACCAACATCCATAATCAGGGTTTTTCTCTTGCACATTAAGAGTATGAAAGAACACATAGATACAGAGGTAGAAAATATGAGTAATGGTCATTTGCGCTGCTATCCAAGTGTCAGGAAGACTGCTCGTAGAAGCTTATGAAATAATTATACACAGCACATCATATTTTTTTCTGGCTTCAGGTCTAATAAAATAACATAACTTTTCAGTGTTAGAAGGTGAACATTGGAGGAGCAAACTGACCTCTTTAATATAGTAGGACAACACACTACTATTCAGTTAATGTTTCATAGTCCCCTTTGAAATGTGTGGCTGTAAATTAGAAAAAACCCCCAGAATTCTTTTCTTTTCTTTCTGTGTATTTTCTTGTTTTCCTTCCTTCCTTCCTCCCTCCCTCCCTCCCTTCCTTCCTTCCTTGTCTTTCTTTTTTCCTGAATGCTGCCATGTGGACCTCTGACTTGTGTGCTAACATTCATGATACATATGCTGTTAACAGTAAACACATATGGGGGTGAGAGGACAGATGAAATGGTGTGATGACACTGGAGAATACTTTTCACAGATATTTTATTTCCCAGGTTAAGGAAACTGCTAATAATCTGAAAAGGAAAGGCTTATTTACTAGTGTTGCTTAATGCGGTGCTATTCTTGATGATAGTATGAGCTTTAGTCCTAGTCTGTTGTTGAATTGCTTACCATTTTAAGAAAAATACTAGAGCTGAAGTGGTAAGAGTACAGCTAGCACATTAAGAAAGATGGAATAAGAGAAGTGAAAAAATAAAAGTGTGAAACACCACTGACATCTTCACTACTAAAGTAGACACTTCTTCAAATCAATGTCCCCCGCCATTCATCTTCCCAGACACAAATAACAGCCAGATAAGAACTGTATAAAGAAACAGAGAATAGAACAGTGGTTACCAGGGGTGAGGAGGTAGAGGAGGTGGGGAGAAGTTGGTCAAAGTGTACCAGGTTGCATTGGTGTAGAATGAGTAAGTCTAGAGATTCAATGCACAGCGTGATAGCTGTATTGATCATACTGTACTGAACACGGAGAACTTGCTGAGAGAGCAGCATCAGGTGCCCTTACCACATGCACACAGAAGGTAACTGTGAGGGGATGATACGTTCATTAGCCTGACTGTAGTGGTCATTTCACTACGTATGTGTATATCAAATCACCATGTTGTACACCCTAACATATACAGTTTTTATTAAAAAAATCACATGTAGGCCACACTTCATCCGCTCTAAATCATGCATTCTAAACAGGGTGATATCATCCCCAAAGAGGTGACAATTGGTTTACATAGAGTATTCCTATGATATTAACATTTCATGGAGGAGGGGAATGATTTAAACAAAAATGTCTAATAAGGTTCCTCCTGGGGAAGGCATACTAAAAACAAAAGATTGAGAAGCACTGCCCGTAATGGTATCTTTGTGCTGTGTAGGGGAGATGATTTATTTCTGGTAAAATTACTTGAATCTTAAAGAATTTGATATTTATGTTACAGCATCAACTAAGAAATGACCATGATAGGAGGAAGCCAAAATAGTAGCATAGCCAATGAATCATGGCCAAGCCCGGGGCAAACTGACAGGCTTCTCAATGACCTTACTATGAACCTAACAAACCAGGGCCCAAGCGGACTCTTTACATTGGCATAAAAAAATGAGAGGCGGTAAATCTTTTTTTTCTTATTTACAGATTTTTATTTACAGAATCTATAGTTTTCATGTGTACATAGCCATTCTTAACTGACTACCATTTAACTAACTTGCCAGACTAACAGAGGTTCCCATACTCTCTGTGATACATCCTGGCTGAGGTCCCTGGCACTTTGAAAACTCCAGGCTACTAGTGACTCACTATTGTAACTCTTGCTTCTGTTCTCCCTCCGTTGAGTTACATGCTCAGCAAGAGTCAACTTGGTTTGCTCCAGAACCTGTTCATACCATTTGCATTTGTTCCTGTATTTAGCTATTGCACAATAAAAAGCAGGTAAGCATAAGAAAGCAAAGAGAAAGAGGATTATTGTCTCTACAAAGATCAAGTTGAATGCTTTAGAAAAAATCAATAAAGAGGGTCACAGATTTAAATTGAGGACAGCCAAAGTGGTTGTACACTTGTCCCCAGCCATGTGCAAGTTCAAGTAGGGAGAAGGCAGAGCTTTGGATTTAGCCAATTTTGGGGTTTTGCCACAGGAGTATGAAGGAGGGAAAGAAGGTCTAGGGAGTTAAAGGTGTATGTGAGTTGGTGAGTATAGTGATGGATATTGGATGGCTGAGGAGGCAAATGAGAACAAGAAGGTTGTGAGAGACAGTAGGCTTGGTCAGATGAAGGGAGCTGGGGTAAGAGAGTCAGCTGAAATCTTGGAGGTTGTAATCGGGGAATGGAGTGCTTGAAATTGAGATACAGAGTGGGTGCAGTTAACAGTCACGACAAGATAGCGTTGTAGTGGCCAACTCAAAAAGGGTGAGTAAAAAGGATATGAGAGGCCAGGTTTTATCAGAAGTATATTGAAATTGCCAAAAATTACCCCAGGAATAGGGTTGGAGAGAGACAGTGAAATGGCTCTGGGAATTAAGAATCACATGTGATTCAGTAAATGGCCAATGTGTAAGTGCCAGATGTGCTCAAAAGGCAGAGAGGGCTGCGGGCTGCCATGGCTGGGAGAGGCGCGCTGGCAGAATGTGGTGACACCTCTGGGTGTCAGGTTGGGAGAGACAGAGAGGACAGGGGAAGGTGTTTCAGGTTGTGGGACACAGAACAAGCAAAGGCCAAATGATGGGAAAGAGCGTAGTGTGTTTTTGAGGTCGATGAGTTTCCCAGGAGGGGCAGCTTCAGACTGGGAAAGGTTTAGCATGCTGGACTGAGGAGTTTTGTTTTTGTGCTTTTTCACTTTTTCCATCGCAAAGTAATTATTGTTTGGCTGCTGCCTTTAGAATTCTCTCAAAGCCCTAATCTTGACTGATGTCATCCTGTGAGTCAGACTCATTTTTGCATCGAAATTTGGAGGCTGTGAGAAATTGCCTACTCTTGTAAACAGAGGTAAATAGTCAAATGCATTAAAAGACAAATGGACAGGTGGAAATAGATTAGAAAACAAAAATTTAATGTGCACCCATGTTCACTTGGAGGCTATATTTTTGGAAGCTCATGTCTGGTAAACCTCAGTCTTTATCTTTGAACCCTGATCTTAGAGCTCTTTATCTTAGAATGCCACCCCTTCAAATTTGTGGTTTCTTTCCATAGAACTCAAAGTAAACTAAGTTAATTCTGCCATTTCCACTTCCTTTTGGCTTTCCATTCACTATTTTTATAAAACAAGCAATTTACTGATTTGAGAAGAGATATTGAACTACCATGAGAACTTACATATAGGGGGCAGTCTGACCAAGGTCCTCTAATTCTTTAGCTAGAAGAATATGGAAAGCCAAGTTAACAGAAAGCTTCAGAATAAAAGCAATTAAAATAAAAGGCAATTTTTTTTTGGAGAGGACAAATGTCTAGTGACATTCGGCTCTATGTATACCCGATGTGTCTTCCTGTAACTCTTCATCACTTACTTCAGTCAGGGTCCTGCTGGGAAAGAGATGGAACACTCAGAAGTTTCCCTGAAGAGACTCTACCATGGGACTCTTTACAGGGGCATGGGCCGGGTTAAGAGAACTAACAAAGATGACTGAGCACTGGGGGGACTAACATTGTGGGGATACTGATACTGCTCCTCGGTCTGAAGGGACAAGGAGAGAGAACGGGGTTGGAAAACCCAGCATAAGCTGTAGCCACGAGAGAGCGGGTGTCCAGCAGGTGCTGAGGCCTTAAGCAGAGGATGCAGACAGTGCCCAAACCTCACTAATCAGGGGAGGAGTGGACGGAAAACACTCTGGTCTATGTCTCTCTTCTCACCCTCCAGCCTCATCCAGTTGGTGGAACCCAACTGGAAGCCAGAAGGCAAGAGAGCCCAGATAATGCAGCCAAAGTGGCCAACCTCTTACAGTAAGAAAGAGAAAAGCCAAGGCTAGCTCTGGAGAGGAAAAAGAGCAACCAGCACCTTACTTTTTCAACTCTTCAATTCAATTAAAAACCTGAAAAAATTCTTTTTGTTGTTAAGCCACTGATGGGGTTTAGAAGTGGGCTCGATAAATAGGCCATACTGGGGAATGATGCATATGAATGGCAGGTGGAAGCCGAAATACCATGCTTGTGATAGGTCAAGTTAGATCGAAGGGAACGGCTTGGTGGCAGGATCTATGGATTTGAGCATTGAGTCCAGAATTCACCAGTCTTCTCCATCCAGTCTCATCCAACATCAGAACACGTGGGAGAGAAAGAGAGTGCGTGCTTTCTATGGCAAGTTGCCTCCCTTCCCCAAAGGAGGATGGGGAGGCATGGGGCAGGCCTGCCCACCAGGGCAAAGCTGGAAGTGTAAAGCCCAGCATATGCCCTTTGAGGGCAGCTAGCTCATGCCCAGGAGGAAGATGGGTGAGGCTGGACCACACATGCCCAGTTACCCTTCCTAAATTGACCAGGCAGAGATGCCTCTCCATTGCCTTGGAGCAGAGTGAAGGAAGGGCATTGGAGGGGACTGCCCTTTCTCTACCACAGTTTCTCATTCACTGGCTCATTCAGCTTAGATGCTTTAGGAGTTAGGCATCCTATAGATAAATGAATAGGATAGGATTTATCCCTACATGGTAATAAGAACAGCTAACAGTGACTGAGGATGTTCCTTAACGCAGGATGTGCTTCTCATTCCTTTCTCATGAAATATTCACAGCCACCGTAGTCGACAGATACTAATACAGTTGAAGAAACTGAGGCTTCGCACAGTTAAGGGACTTGCTTGAAGTCACAAATCAGCGGCAGCGCTGGGATTCAAATCCTGCAGTTTGGTTCCAGAGGGAGAGTTCTTAACTCCTCCCCATGTCACAGGACAGTGCTGGAAACAAGCTGGTGAACAAATAATTACAGTGTAACGGGTGAGGGAAGTGCTAACGGAGGGATGTACAACGTGCTAAGGGAGCAGAGGAGGGAGTGACGGAACGCGCCCCTGTGTTCGGCGTTTGTGCCGTTTCCCTCGTCCACTGCCAGAAGTCAACACAGTGGAGTCTTTATTATTACTATACATGGATTCGGATACAGAGCTCAATTCATGTTGCCCTGCTGCCCCTCCCAAGCATAACAGCACTTAAAATAATTTCTTCCTGACATCTTGGACCCCTTCCAAGGGTTCTGTTTCAGTTTTTGGACAAGGCAGAAACAGGAAGAGGATGTCCTAATGTTCCCTGACTAGAGACCTAAGTTGGAATTTAGAACAGTTTTGTGATTAAAATCACTGTTAAGAGTCTGTCATCTTATAATATGTATATATGTGTGTGTGTGTGTGTCAACTATATTATGTAACAGCCATGATACATGTGCTATATAAAATCACTAAAATCAGCTGAGATGGGTTAAATTTCTGGAGATGTATATATATATATGTCTTATGTCAATGAAGATGATGATTTTCTGTTTATAAAGTGAAATTTTCTCACCTCATAGACTTTTTTGCTACGACTTTATTATAATTTAGTAGCAATATATCATAATTTATGCTCATAACGTAAGACAAATCGACTTTTCTGTTTCATACCTCTAGGTAGAAACTGTTTCAATTTGGCTCCCTTTCTCATCTCAGCTCATCTTTGAGATATTGAACATCTATACCTTTGGTTTTTGTATTACTTGATACTGGAGGAGATGTCATTAATTTTATATGACCAGGCTGGATACTGTAAACAGGTGCTGTCTGCTGCCGCCAAGTGATGGCCTATTCCTGCCAGGATATTAAGCACATCCTGCAGTTCAGTGTAAACACCAGGTGGGATTCTAATCCATTCAGCACAGAGTCCCTTACTCTTTCCTCTTTAATGAATGAAACTCTCTGGGAAGTCCCTGCTCAGAGATTCTCCGAAGATTTTGAATTCAGCAAGTCTCACTCTAAAAGGACCCAAGAAGAGGGCTGGATCAATTACTCCCAAGCCTCCCCTATTCACAACATATTTCCTGGAGTGATTCTCAGAAACTTACAGGAAAGTTTGAGGTTAACATGTAGCCCCTTTCTTATACTAGGTCACACAGGGTTTCAGGGTTGCAGGGTTGGAGAAATCTTCCCTCCTTTCCAATGTTGAAATTGCCCGGGGGCTTTGCACCCCTGACTCATTACCACTATTTTCCTATTAGGGCTAGAGAGAAGGCAAAATGAAACAAGCCAATCCTCACAGCCATGGGATAACCTCTGGGTCTTAAGGTAATCCAAGCAGTGTCTTTGGTCTATAGAATAAATCTTGACACTACTCAGACCCACCCAAAGCCATCATCAGGGAAGTGTCCCAAGAGGAGGTACAGCCCAGCTTACCGTTCTGGCCAGATGTCACCACACAAAGTGCAAGGACCCTGTAGTTCTACGCTCATGACCTTTTCTTCCTTAAGCACACCAGTATATCATACTGGCATGACGGTGGGGGGGTGGTTTCTGATAAATAGAGTAATTTTGGAGGGGGGCACAGTGCAATGGATTTGCAGGAAAAGAGGCTGTGTCTTCTGATAACTTACCATTGTCAAAGGAATAATCTGAAAATTGACAATTGTGGCAAACCACTGGCTGCCTCTCAATATTGAGTTTCCATTTTTTCCCTATAGTAATAGAATCCCCAATATGTAGCTGGGAACAGCCTTGAAATTCTGTTGGTCATATGGCTAAGTTCTGGCTAACGGGGTATAAGCAGAATTGATGGCATCTCTGGGTTTTGTTCGTAAAAGGAAGGGGCAGGCCCTCCCTCTCCATCTTACCGTCTGGTTGGCTGGAATGTGAGTGTGAAGGTGACCCAACCTGGATCATGTGGGTCCAAGGACAGCAGAGCCAGACCGCAGAACGCACTGCGTCCTTGAGCCTTGAGCTGCCACACCGCCCCGGACTGCTTACTCCCAGACAGTTAGATGAGACAGGGAAAACCATCTACTGTGTTTAAACCACTATTATTTTGGGTCTCTGTCAAAGCAGTCAAGACCTTAGCCTAAGTCGGTGACGCTGGATTTCAGTAGACTAGAGTCAATTTTAGTTGAGGACGTTGCCTCCTTAATTCAGTGCATCTGCTTCAACAGGTGGCATCACTCTTCTCAGAGCTCTGTAGCTTCCAGCCGGGGTGCTGCCTCCTGGGGGGACTACGCAGAGAAAGAGAGGGCTGTAAAGTTAGGCCTCAGATAGCTTAGGGAGTGGAGAGCCGGACTTTTCATTTCAACCCCTAAATCTTGTCTAGAACTGTCACTTATTCCAAGCGTGGCCCTGGCTCCCTGGCACACCCTATGACTGCCGTCTGGAAGAGCAGGAGTACCTTCTCAGACCCGACTGTGGTGTTTGAGCTTGTTGCTAGGACGTCTTGAAATTTCCATATTCTACCCCAGGAAGAGAAATCTAGTTTCCTTCGTTGATGCCACATTCTTCTCTAGCCAGAAATACAAGAAAACAACTGTTTGCTGTGGCTTTTTGGCAGAACTCTGAAGTGTGGCCTGGATCTGGGAACCCACAATCCAAGAATAAGGCACCCTTTACATACAAAATTGTTGCATTTGGGTAGGTCCAGTTATGCTTGTGAAGCCACTGTCTCACAGGGTCAAAAAAGAGCTTATTTTTCAAGTAAGTGTGCTCCACTGTTTACTGACGACTACCAAAATAATTATTTCCTGTGTGGGTCACTGGGAGTGAGGTAATCCCAAGGAAAATGTTCCATTGTGCTTACTGGGCTGGGCAGAGCTGCAGCTCCAGCCCTTCTCTTAAAGGAACAGTAATAGTGCTGAATGATAAAGTTGGATTCGTGTGCCCCTTGGAGGGAGATTCATTTTCTACCTGATGCTTTCAGGATCTTATGAGAGGTGGCAGTGTGGCTGTACACATACGCATTAACATATCCGTGGGTGCCCTTAGCATGTTGGTTCATTTACACAGGTTTATAGATGTTGAGAAGGAGAATGTCTATAAGAGCCAAGATGATGCTCTCTGCCCCATCAATGTAAAAGCAGAAACTTGCCTTGTGCAAGTTGTTATTGGTTTCCTTGACTGGCTTGAGCCACTTGAAGGCATGCTTCATTTGCCTTTGTCTTCCCAGCCTGTACTAACGGGCACATCACTGAATGCAACGCTCATTAACCATCCGTGGATGAATGTATAGCTTGCAAAGGAAGTGAATTCCAGGGAGGGGTCTACTGGTCCAAAGCTGATTTCCCTGGTCCCATGACACTGAGATGAGAGAGTTTGTCAAAAAGGCATGTCTGGCCAGCCAGGATTGGAGCATCCCTGAGCTCTCAAACTCCATGGTTCTAGAGATTAAACAACTCTGTGCTTCCAACTGCCACCATCCCTGGAGCAGTAGGCACAGAATTCTCCACACCAGTTGTTGGATCCTGGCACAGTGGGCGGATGGGACTGTGGCAGCTGGGTCAACAGGTGAAGCCAATCTAACTGGGCCAAATGGGGTCCCACTTCTGGTCCTAAAGCAGAGGCATGCTTTTGGTTATATACTATGTGATACCCTGCCTCACCTTCCATTTAGGAGTTTAACCTGTACATTAGATTATAGAGCTGTGGACTATAAAAGGCAATGCTCAGTGCTGATTAATCCACTTGCCAAATCATTACTGAGTGCCAGCTATGTGCTAGGCGTGGTATTGGCTCTGGGGTTCAGCAGTGAGCAAACTAGATGTGGCCCCTGCACTTAAGAAGTTTAGCCTCTAATGCAAGAGACAGACAAAAACACAGATATGTACAAAAATTACAAATGTTGGCCATTTAAGAGAAATAAACTGGATAATGAAGGAGGGAATCAAAGAAGTATCCAATTTACATAAAATGGTCAGAAATGACTGCCAGGAGGAGGAGCCTTGGGAAGAGCGAAGGGGAAGAACATTCCAGGCAGAGGAAAGAGGTCGTGTTAATGACCTGACACCTAAAAGAGATCGCTGTTTGAGAGGATGAAGAAACAATGCTCATGGGTCTGTAGCAGAGTGAATGACAGGGAGAGTGTGCCTTAACTGGCAGAAGTCTTCCAAGGATTTTTGGATCTACCGTGAAGGACAGGATAGCAAGTGGAGGATGTGGAGTGTTTGCAGAGTGATCAGCAGGCTTAACACTGTTGTCCAGAACAAGAGTTCTGAGTTTGAGTATGGTCCTTCCACTACACGTTGAAAGTCCCCACTAGGATATGTCCCACACTGTTGAGAATTGGTGAGCAGAATGGAAAGAAGTCGGGATTCACCTAAAATGCAAGAGAAAAGCAAGTGCAGGTAGAACTGTAGAGCTTATGATTCTGGCCCGAGTATCAGGCACAGATGAGAAAGCCATGGCTGGGAGTGGCCATCCATCCCAGTCAGTGTTTGGAACCGGAGGCTAAAGACAATACTGATGTTGCCATCTACAGTGTTCCCTACACCTCCTGCTCCTTGATCTTCCAGCATAGAGACATCTGGGAAGTGGCCTTTACCAGCATTAAGATGCTGTCAGATTTCTAGGGCACGCGGTGCTTTGTGTGTGTGTGTGTGTGTGTGTGCGCGCGCGTAAGTGTGAGTGAATCATGTGTAGACTGATGAGATGCTGATGGCAGCCAGATGTACTGACTTATGGGGTTCTTGACCGGGGGTCCGATGTAATCGTGGACAGGTAAAAAATTACATCTTGATTTTCACTAACCTCTCTAAGTGAAATTTTGCATTTCAGCAATATACTCAGGCAACAAACCACAGTAATTTTAGTAGTACTAGTGGCTCCATCAGTAGAAATCACAGCTATTTCCTATCACATTATCTCAAAATAAATTATCTCAAAATATCACTTATGCTTATCACTACTTCAGAATGACAGTAGTTACCACACCGGGGCTAGATCTTGCTATTAAGTGTATTAGTAAAGCACATTTATTATTATATCATGTTTTAACAAATATTTAAAAACTGCTTTTCAATACTTAAGGTTTTGTTTGCAATCCCATGTATTTTTAATTTTTTTAGGTTTTCTTCCTTTTTTATATATATATTTATTGAAGTATAGTCAGTTTACAATGCTGTGTCAATTTCTGGTGTACAGCACAATGCTTCAGTCATATAGGAACATACATGTATTCGTCTTTATAGTCTCTTTCACCATACATTACTACAAGATATTGAATATAGTTCCCTGTGCTATACAGTATAAACTTGTTGATTATCTATTTTATATACAGTGGTTAGTATTTGCAAATCTCGAACGTCCAACTTTTCCTTTCCCACCCCTGCCCCCGGTAACCATAGATTTGTTTTCTATGTCTGTGAGTCTGTTTCTGTTTTGTAAAAAACTTTGTCTTTTTTTCTTTAGATTCCACGTATAAGTGATACTGTATTTAATTTTTTTTTTTTTGCATTTCAAAATAGAAGTGTAAGAAGGGGTTTTTAGGCTCCTAGACTGCCAAAGTGGACCCTGACATAAAAAAGTTAAGAACTACCCGACTTATCAGACACAGTCTTGCCAGTTGGACAATGCAATAGGAATGTTGGGGACAAAAGAGCCACATGTCCACTTTCCTTTTTTAAAATATATATTCTTTTCCATATTCTTTTTCATTATAGGTTACTATAAATAGTTCCCTGTGCTTTACAATAAGACCTTGCTGTTTATCTATTTCATATACAGTAGTTAGTACCTGCAAATCTCAAATTCCTAATTTATCCCTCCCCAGCTTCCCCTTCTGGTAACCATACATTTTGTTTCCTACGTCTGTGAATCTCTTTCTCTTTTGTAAATAAGTTCATTTGTATCATTTTTTTAAAAAAGATTCTACACATATGTGATATCATATGGTATTTTTCTTTCTCTTTCTGGCTTACTTAGTATGACGATCTCCAGGTCCATCCATGATGCTGCATATGGCATTACTTTATTCTTTTTTTATGGCTGAGTAGTATTCCACTGTATAAACCTACCACATCTTCTTTATCCAGTCATCTGTCAATGGACATTTTGGTTGTTTCCATGTCTTGGCTATTGTAAATAGTGCTTCTGTGAACACAGGGTTCATGTATGTTGTCAAGTTAGAGTTTCCTCTGAATATATGCCCAGGAGTGGGGTTGCTGGATCATATGGTAAGTCTATTTTTAGTTTTTTAAGGAGTCGCCATACTGTTTTCCATAGTGGCTGCACTAAACTGCATTCCCACCAATAGTGTAGGAGGGTTCCCTTTTCTCCACACCGTCTCCAGCATTTATCATTTGTGGACTTTTTAATGATGGCTGTTCTGACTGGTGATAGCTCATTGTAGTTTTGATTCACATTTCTCTGATAATTAGTGATATTGAGCATTTTTTCATGTGCCCATTGGCCATCTGTATGTGTTCATTGGAGAAATGTCTGTTTAGGTCTTCTGCCCATTTTTTATTTTTGTTGTTGTTGTTGTTATTAAGTTGTATGAGCTGTTTGTATGTTCTGGAAATTGAGCCCTTGTCAGTCGCATCGTACAAATATTTTCTCCCATTCTGTAAGTTGTCTTTTCATTTTGTTTATGGTTTCTTTTGCTGTGCAAAAGCTTGTAAGTTCGATTAGGCCATATTTGTTTATTTTTGCTTTTATCTCTATTGCCTGGGTAGACTGACCTAGGAGAACATCGCTACAATTTATTTTTGCCTATGTTCTCTTCTCAGAGTTTTCATGTCCACTTCCATATGAGGCATTTTTGCATTCAGACTGAGTAGAAAAAGGGCAGACGCAATAAGTACTTGTCAACCCCATGTCTGTGCAGAAACACATAGATGTTTTATGCAGCTTGTAGACCAATTCAGAATTTCTGAGAAACAGAAAGAGAGTGGTAGGTCCAGAGAGCTTAGAGATAGATCTGAGAGAACTCCCACTATCATGGCTACACAGAATGCATTTCCACCAACCTTTCCCAAGTCAAGTTCTGGGGAACAGACATCATTTTCTTCAAACTCTGATCTCCAGGGCATGGCGACGGTTCATCCAGCCAGCCTACACCCTCCGCATTCCCTTGGGCTGTAGCCTCAGAGATGACCTCGGCAAGCACAAAGCAAATCAGGAGCCGGTCTGCCACTCCCACTGCTCCGCCACCTGGTGGGGGTTATTTTTAGGAAATCTAATTTCTCAGCAGAGACACAGCACCAGCAGCCAAGCCCTGAGAAGTCAGCACAGTTCCCAAAAGTCTGAGGCAGCAACCAGAGAAATTAAATGCTTTTACTGAAATTACACTGCTTCTACTTCTGCATTTTGAAGGGAGAGAGAGAAAGAGAGGGGAGAAGAGATGTTTGTTCACTTCTTCAGAGATTTTAGACACTGAATTTAATCTTTAACAGGCTATTCACTCTCTCCTACCCTCCACCCTCCACCACACTCACCACTGAATGATCGTTTCTGAAGATGCCTCTCCCGTTGATTCACACTTTCTAGTGGAAGCTTGTTCTGAAGCGATGGTTTAATGGCAAAGAGTGAGGAGTCAGACTCCAGGCATTTGTCACCTTTCCCAAGATCACAGTCTCAGAGATGGAAGTAGTGTGCTTCAGTCCTTTTCCGTTACTTACTAGATCTCCCCCTCCACAAAATGGACCAAAAATAATGGCTCCTACAGGGGTTTTTATGAGATAATGTGCATGAATTGAAACATGCCTGGCCCACGTTAGTTAATCTCTAACTCCTGTAACTTCCATTTTCCTAGACAAGTGTGAAAGCCTCAGAGTGGTTTCCTCCTTTTTCTTTGATGCTAATGTATTAGCTTATGTCCTAGTCTATTTCTTATCTCTCCTCCATTTCCCCCACCCCCCACAGATTATTCTCTTTCTCTCCTGTTCCCTCAGTCTTTCTCTCTGTGATGTCTTCCGTTCCTGAGCATGAAAACGTGCTTCCTTCTGTCCCTCCCCAGCCACAAACCCTCCTCTAACCTCTCATCTCCCTCTGGCTCCTGCTGCCTCCCACCCCCACCTTTGGGACCTGTCTTCTTGCAGGGAGGCAGCCTTCTGTTCTGGGCTGCGTGGGGGCTGAATGGTAAAGACTCTGCCCCTGTAGGCAGGCCTGTGGCTTACCAGCGCTGCCCGTGACTGGTGTGCGGGTCTGGGGTGCGGGTCTTGGCCGCACACTTGGCAACATTCTCCAGGATTACTTTATCGCTGGTATATACATCTTCATTGTCAGGACTCCTTTGTCTTTCCTTATCTATCTTTTTTGATTTCGGACTGACTTAGCAAGTAGAAGGCCATAATTTCTTAGTTTCCTCAAACCTCAACAATGGAAAAATGCCAAGATTTAAGGACCAGATGGGAAAGAGCAGCCTGTAATCCGATCTGTGGTCATGGCTATGTTATAATCCTGGCCAGGGAGTCACAGAGCCTTCCCCATCCTCCCCCGTGTCCTTCCCATGCTCCCACTGAACCAGAGAAAGGTCCCGGAAATCCTGTTCAGCTGCAGTTCAGGCAGTGAGATCAATCAGTTGGAGTTCGCTTAAGAGATTAAACCTATTTGAAAGCCTGGGTCCAGTATGCTGATACCTCCGAAATCGGTAACAGCATCTCTGACCTGCACACTGACCTGTATCGTGAGGGGTCCTCGAAGAGCAAACTCCTTAGCCTGGCCTGACCACCTGTCACCTCCCATGCCTTTCCTCAGTGTTCCTTCTGCTCCAGCCACACGGAGCTCCCTGCGGTTCCCTCAGCAAGCCATGCGCTGTGGGCTTTCGCAAATAGTGTGCACTGGCCTGGAAGGAAAGCCCCATTCTTCCCCACTGCTGGTCTGGCCTGTTTTACTTTCCCTCCACATCATAGCAGCCCTGCCCTGAAGCCCTCTCCAGGCAAGCTAAGGGCTTCCTCCTCAGTGTCTTTCCAGGTTTCTAAGATTTGTCTGGTGGACCTTGCCTTGGGCCAGAGCCTCTGTATTCTTGCTGCTTAAGCTCTTCCTACTGGGCTTATTGTAATATTTCAGTTACAGCTTTTTTTCTTCTCATCAACTTCCTTTATTTCCATTCAAATATTTCTGGAAGAAACACAAAATCTTCAATTTGATTGCCTGTACACACAGGAGGTTAGTAAAGGTTTTTAGTCTGTGTGTGTGTGTGTGTGTGTGTGTGTGTGTGTGTGTGTGTGTGTTTATTAAGATGTGGAAATACACTGCTTTTCCCAAAACTTAAAGGAAAAAGTAAGCTTTAAAACTTGGGGTGCTTTTGGCTTTGTACTATATCTGGCATATAGCAAATGCCTAATACATTTTGGCTATATTAATAGCCAAATAAATATGTATTTATAATTATTAATATTACTATTAGTAGTAATAGGACCCAGTACTTGGATGCAGGTCGTTTTTACTTCAAATTTTATTTTTTACTGAGGTGTAGTTGTTTTCATATCCAAGCAAGTGAATATATTCCAGGGAATATATTCCTCTGGCCTGACATTCTCCATAGGAAGTGGAGATTGTATATATTAGCTGGAGTTCACCCAAGCTACTTTTGGGACAAACAGGATCATGTGTTCTGAACAGAGGTCAACAGCTGTTCCTCCTCTGTGGCATTCCAGAGATGTGGACAGATGTATTCAGGCTGACCTTCCTCATTCAGTGAGTGTGGGAACGGTTGGGAAGGGTAGGGGGAGGGAGCTGCAGCAAGGGGGAGGGTGGGAAGGCTCCCAGGGGGCCCAGTAACATGAGAGACATTGAAAGCAACGTTGAAGTTAACGGTTCTGTTTCCTGGAGGTTCTGTGCTAAAAAGCATGTTAGGGGATGAAGGCTCTTACTTTTCCGAAAGGAGAAAGAGCAGGCATGACAGTTTTCCCAAGCCCTGGACAAGATTGTACTTCCTGAAGAGGCCAGAGGTCGCCTCCTTACCATTCCACTGATGGCACAGTAGGGAGCAGAAGAGGGTCAAATCAGGTTCAAGATGCGAGGGGGAGTGAAACACATTCCTTACCTTGTCCTCCCAACCCTAGTCATATTTAATTAACATTCTTGTTTCTAGAAGATATCCAAATGTCCCAGTGACTTCAAAAAATTAAAAATTCAGCCAACACAGGGCGCTTGGTACCTT
The DNA here is from genome assembly GCF_036321535.1 of Camelus dromedarius. Classification (NCBI taxonomy): domain Eukaryota; kingdom Metazoa; phylum Chordata; class Mammalia; order Artiodactyla; family Camelidae; genus Camelus; species Camelus dromedarius. The sequence goes on along the minus strand of NC_087439.1, from coordinate 69,631,024 downwards.
TGTGTAATGCCAGCAGTAAGTAGGTGCTGGTCTTCTTCTGGGACCGAAGGAACATGGCTCCATAAGAACACTAGATGTCCAGAATAATGGGATTTGAGAACAGCACAGTAGACTTTCCTGAAAAAACTGAGTGCTCAGACTATCACTTGTCACCCTCTCAGAATGGTTTAGCGTGAGTCTGATTGGTAACAGTCTTTCACAATCTTCAATGGCAGTGATTGACATTTTCTGTCTGTATCTGCCTCTGCATACCTCCCCCACCCCTGTTCTGCCTTTTTTTTTTTTTCAGATTACCAAGCGGACGAACCTGTTGTCGTGGAACTGTCCTAAAGCTCAGATCAGCATTGCCCGGGCTCCGGATGTGACCTTGCTGACAGCACACAAATTCCTGATCTCATCATAATTAATTCCTCCAGGGTGATGTCAGAACTACACATTTTTTTTCCCTCTTGACTGGGACTGCAAGAACATAGGGTCAGTAGAGAAGTAAGGAGAATCTCATACTCCTGGCTGAAGGCTTTGCATGTCATGTAGAATTCTTGCTGAAACTTGATGAAGTTGTGCTGAAGCTCAGCTGTGTCCATCAAGAAAATCCATGCCTCTTTAAAAACCCTGACCCTGGCCACTGCACTGTCAATCACAGATTCAAGCTGTTTGTTGATCTGATTAGGATTGTGTCTGCTTCCCCCATGATGTTCAAATCTAGAGTTCACTTTGTCTGAGTCAGACCAAATCAAGTTCAAATCCCTGCTTTGTTACCTGCTGTGTGACTTTGTGAGTGTGGGTAGATTACTTAACCTCTCTAAGCTTCTGCTTCCTTACCTACCAAGTGGAGATAATAGTACCAACCTCCTAGGGTTGTTGTGGAGATTAAATGAGATAATAAATGCATAATGCTCAGCATGTAACGGCTAGCAGGAACTCCCCAGAAAGTGGGGAGGTACTGCCTCTACCAGTGAAGAGATAGGTCTGCCTCTGTTAGTGGTCAAAAGGTTTTTACGTAATTATTTTAAGCTACTTTTTACCATCTTTTTCATGTAGTCCTTGATAAAGCCTTTCAGATTGTTCTGAAAATATATCTTTTTGTAGTATTTCTTTACTCAGTGGAATTAGTCAATCAATACAGCAATTATTTCTTATTTTTTTGTTTCTTTTAGTAATTGCATAATTTTTTTCAGGTTTTGGTCCTGCTGGCTTGTGATCATAAGTTAACTTTTTAAACTTCACCTTTGTCTATTTTTGTTAAATAAGGTTTTCATACAGTTGACTGAGGTAATACCACACAGCTCAAAGGAAGAAACTCAGTCTTCATTATATTCCCACAATCACCACGTCAGCATTTGAATCTCTGTGAGGCAGAACTTTGGGGGAAATTAGAAACTAAAATGAAAGGCAAGCTTCTAGCTGGAATTTAGATCAAAGAAGGTGTTATCCTGGTAAGTTTGCTCTCTGTGAGTTAGAGATAGCCACAGGGATTCTCACCGAATGGCTTGACAACTAGGATTCTTGAAGACTCTTTCATGATGCTTTGTAGTTTATCTTGGTTTATGTTATTATTAAAGGATTGTGCACCAAGGAGGAATAATATGCTAATTTCTAAAATGATTCTGGTGGTAGTCTCGCAATGAAGTCAAGTCAATCCACAAAAATATATCAAACACATGTTCGATGATCTCTTTTGGTTGATCCAACCAACATTTATTCAGCCCCTTTATAGTAAGCACGACATGGAGATTCATTAAATCTTATTTCTATCTTAAGGGTGGGGAGATTCACACGTTGTGTGACATATGAACAACTTAGCGAGCGAGGTATTTTGATACCCATTTTTATACACAAGGAATTGAGGCTATGATTTTTTAAGATCATACGAATACATGGTGACCCAACTGGGATTTGACCCCTAAACCAGTGGGACTTCATGGCCTGTGTTTTAGCCACTGGAATTCCCAAATGTGTCATTATTTTCTCCCCACACTAGCTGGGTGTCCTGCAATTCCATTCAGTTCTGACACTGTTTACCTGGAGTTAATGTCACATCCTACAAGTTAAGGTCTTAGTCCCATAAGACCTCCCCCGACACACTTCAGAAGCCAACTGCAAGTCCCAGGTTGTCACTTGTACTTCTGACTGACTGGCTATGAATTGAGTTCCCACAATCCCCTTCTGAGGTTCAATAATTTGCTAGAATGGCTCACAGAACTCAGAAAACCCCTTACTTATCCTTACTGATTTATTACACAATAAAGACATGCTAAATGAACAGCCAGATGAAGAGATATGTAAAGTGAGTTCTGCATTCCAAGTGCAGGAGCTTCTGTCCCTGTAAAACTGGGGTGAACCACCCTCCGAGCTTGTGATGTGTCCACCAACCCAGAAAGCCTCCCAAATCTGTAGTTCAGGGATTTTTATGAAGGTTTCATAGCTTAGGCATGATTAATTATTAACTCAATCTCCAGCCCTTCTCTCCTCCCCAGGGAATGGGGGGTGGGGGCGGGACTAAAAGTTCCAAGCTTCTAACTGTGGCTTGATTTTTCTGGTGGCCAGCTCACATACTGAAGCTCTCCAGGAGCCCACGAGAGAATCACCTCATTAGAACAAAAAAAAATTCCTATCACCCAGGAAACTCCAAGGGATTTAGGAGTTGTGTACCAGGAACTGGGGTCAAAGACCAAGTATTAAAACAGAAGATACTCCTAGCATCTTTATTGATCAGGGAATCACAAAAGTTTTAGAAGCTCTTGCTGGGAGTCAAAGATGAAGACCAATACTCATATTTCTTATTATATCACTATTATCACATGCCCCTAGATTCTTTGTTTCCCCAAGATCTTATCCCCAGGCTTATTTCCTATTATGCTTCAAACAGCTTGTAGAATTTGGTCACCTGTATTATATTTTTCTCTGACTAGCCATGTAGCTGGGACTTCAGTGTATGTACTGATTTATTAAGGTCATTTGTTTCATCATGGAGTTTATGTCCTTGAATTTCAAGAGCCTGGGTGGACTTAGGGAAACTGGAATTTCTTCAGAAGATGAGTTTCAGAGTCTCTTGTTCTAGATCTGGGTGGTCTGGTGACTCCAGAATAGGGGAAACCTCTTAGAGAAGGGTGCCGTGCCTTCTATAAATTGTCCCTAGAAAACCATCAGGCCCTGGGTTAGGGACAGTTTCCCCTGTATCTTAGAGGGTCAGAGCCAGGAATACTGGGTCAAATTCTAGAAGTGAATCTTCTCTAGGGAAGATGCCTTCATCATTTACCTGCAGTTCAGAAGTAGAAGTGAATCATTTCCAAGGACAAGTTACTCTAAAGGGCAGAAAGATATAGTGGGATGGGAGGGTCATAAAGACAGTGTTCATGAGAAAATTGAAATATGGACAAAGAGGGTCTATTAGGAGGGGAAATACTTTTGATCTGTCATTTGTCAGACAAGGAGGGAGGGACATGAAGACTTTTTTCACTTATAGCTAAATCGTGAAAGATATTCAATGTAGCTTTTTAAAAAAGCAAAAAGTATCAACACTAGGGGATTGTTAAACAACTAATGATTTGATTATAGGATGAAATATTGTGTCAATGAAATGAAGTTTATAAAGAATACTTACAGGTCATGGAAAAATGTCAAGATATAACATAACAGATAATAATATAGATCTGTTGAAAACTATAAATAAAATCTGGTATTAAATATGTAAAAATCTTAATAGAAAAACATGGAAGGCAATGAAACAAAATGTCAACAGTGTTTGTATCAGAGTGGCAAGATTATGAATGAGTTTTGTTTTAATTATTATTTTTAACATTTAAAAAGGTAAAATGTCCCTTTCTCTGAATTTTCTATATGAAATACGTCCTACTTTTATAGTCGGAATAAAAAGCAACACAAGTTGTGTTTTTTTAAACACACAAACACACACACACACACACACACAAACTAGGGTAATCATACCAAGCTGAGATTTTCAGGAAAGCAGAAAAAAGTTACTGGAAAGTTTTTTTTAAATTGAAGTATAGTCAATTTACAATGTCATGTAAATTCTGGCGTACAGTGTAATGTTTCAGGCATATATATACATACATAGATTCCTTTTCATATTCTTTTGCATTATATGTTACTATAAGACATCAAATGTAGTTCACTGTGCTATACAGTAGAAACTTGTTTATCTATTTTATATATATTAGTTAGTACCCCAAACCTCCAACTCCCAATTTACCCCTTCTCATCCCCTTTCCCCCCAGGTAACTATAAGTTTGTTTTCTATGTCTGTGAGTCTGTTTCTGTTTTGTAAATAAGTTCATTTGTGTCTTTTTTTTAAAGACTCCACATATAAGTGATACCATATGGTATTTTTCTTTCTCTTTCTGGCTTAAGTCATTTAGAATGAGGATCTCCAGATCCATCTATGTTGCTGAAAATGGAAAGTTTTTGAGAAAGCCTTCGAGTACAAGACCCTGACCCTGGTGCCAGAGGAGGAGGGCAGAGCTGGCCACGCTAGTAGGATGACCCTAAATGTAGGAGACTTGGCCAGTGGGCGAGGGCTGCAGAGGCGTGGTCACCTGCCCTGGGAGGCTGTTCTGGGCCTTCTTTCATGCCTGTCACTTAACTTTGAGTGATTCCTTCAGGGGCACACAGACCATGAGATACCAAGGGGCTTTTGGTTACCTTACTGTCCCCCTGAGGATATGTGATATTTTCTGACTCTCCTTTTGCTTAGGGAACCTGGTCCAGATAGTCAGTAGGCAGGGTGCTTGCAAGTGGGGTGTGTTTCTTGAAGTGCCTCAAAGTGAGTTGGGGGAGGCGTGGTATAAATCAAGCAGCGTGTGCCAAGTGCTCCATGGGGCTGCCCGCGTCCAATACCAAAGCTCAGTTCCTCATATTTGTAATTCCTTTCAACACTGATGACAAATATTTCCCAAATCCTCCATATAATTCTCATGGGTGTCTTTTTGTTACCGTTTGTCCCCATCCTATGAAAATCTCTCCTCTTTTAGAATCCCTTGTTTGTCAACCCTGAAGTTCCTGCTGGATTCCCAGCACCCATTTTTCACAGCTCTGACACCTGTCCATTGAGAATGATTTCCATGAGCCCATCATAGAGGGACTGACGTTCTCTTTCAGTGACAAGAAAAGGCTTGCCTTTAAAAGAAGAGGAAAAGTCAAAAGTCATCAAAACAATGTTAATATCCTGTGTGAAATGTTGCAGTCACAATGCTTTGTGGTTTGAGTCCCTTGATCATGTGCCCCGAGGGAAGTCAGGCGGTGGTGGCGGTGGTGGTGGCCTTGGATGACGAGACGCTCAGGGGTGTCTTCAGCTCACCTTACACTTGGGCTTCTCAGGGAGGAGGGGCTGGAGCCCTGGCCCACCGTGAGCACCATGATCCTCAGGCTACTCCTGGCTCTCAACTTCTTCCCCTCAATTCAAGTCACAGGTAAACCATTTTGATTTCTTTCCTCCTCCAATTTTTTCTTTTGAGCTATTAGGTTCATTTTAAGTTTCAAAAAACTTGTGAAATTTGGACATTTGAAGTGTAGTTTTTGCTACAGAGCAGCAACCTGTTATTTAGAAACTCACTGATTCTCAGGCTACAGCCAACAAGATATTTTAATGAACATTCTTTGGAATTAAATGAGATTTATTTAGCTGTTAGCTGCTAGTGTCCCAAGAGTTTTTAGATTATGTATATACATATATATTTTTAAATTTAAGAAAGTTGCAGTAGGCAGCTTGGTTCTGAAAGATCCATTGCTTGCTAGCTGAACTTAGACTAGTAGTTAAACTTTCCAAGCCTCAGTTTCCTTATCTGTAAAATGGGGATAATAACCTCATCTCAAGGTTTTTGTGAAGGTAAAAATGAAATAATCCACGTAAAATGTTCAGCACAGTCAGTGCTTGGTTAGCAAGATAAACGTTGGTTGTAATTACCATGGGTACCCAAATTGTGAATGAGTGCCAAAATGAATTCTGGAGTTGTCACAGAAGCTAGTACAATATAGATAATAAATCAGCTTTCTTTTACAGTTGGCTGAAATCTGTTTTTCCAGGTTGAAATCCTGTTTCCAATGATGATGAGGATGAGGATGAAACACTTGAATCTATTACAGTTAACTCCATTTCGGATGAAGAGATGGGGATAGAAATGTTAATTTGGCTAAAGATATACTTGTCCTAGCTTGGAACCGAGGACTGAATCACCTTAGTCTAACTCTAGAACATGTGTTCTTATGCTATTCCACCTAATATGATGTGGTTTATAATTTCATAGCTCTCAGTTATGTCCAGGGTTAACTCACCTTCAGAAAATCACAATTCCAAACAGAAAGAGCTTGTTGCTTTGGTGGTGGTGGTGATAAGGTATTTGTTCAACTTGTTCTCAGAGTTAGAAAAGGGAACCACTTGGCTCAAAAATTGGATTGATAGGGTTTAATAGGCATATTTAATTAAGGAGAGTTATATTTTTCCCTTGAAGATGCATTGAAAAGCCAGTATCTCCAATTTTCTTTCTCACTTATGTTGGTAGTGCGGGGACTCAATTACTGTTCTTAAACATCATGTGCACGAGCTCCAAAGGGTATAATTACCCAACGTGCACGAGTACAATAGTTACCTGTCTACCCATCCATTTTGTTGTCTGATGTGCCACAGAGCACATTTACAAATTGTGTGTTTTTACAAAATGTGTTGGTAGAATAAAGGACATGAACTGGTGACGAGACAGGTTATGCTCCAGCATCTGGTACCCAGCACGGGGAGCTACCAAATATATTTAAAAAGAATCTTCAACATTGATTTAAAAAAGCCTTTAAACTTTATTTGTAGGGGACCTCTAGAATTTATTTTTTAAGAATATTTAAAACTTCTTAATTTATTAGGCAGTATAGCATAGGCAGAAAGGAGAGAGAAGCCTCACTCTGACAGAAAATGATTTAAAGTTGGTAATTGTCCACACAGCCCTTTCCTGGCGTGTTTTGTGGCCAGCCGTCCATCATCAATTCATTCACTCTCCTCTGAAGATACTTTTTATAAGACTCACAGCTCTCTATTTTCCCTTTAGAACACTTATTAAAAGGGGGCTGGTTGAAGGAGCAGTGAAGAGTTCACACACGTGGAAACTGTGCTTTCGACTTTGAGATACGTCTACTCTTCAAACGCCAACTCACCCTCATAAAAACTTTTAAGATTTTACGCCTCTTCCAGTAAGAAAACTAATGAGGAAAAAAACAACTCCAACATACAAACATGTCTGATCCATCCTCATCAGTGGTGCAAAACCTTCCACGTGCCTTGTCTTTCTCTGTATTTACTGTCCATGAGGGAGTTCTAGATAAGGAAATTCTCTGGTCGAAGTGTAATTGTCCTCCCTAGGGTTGTGAGAGACTACTGCTGTGTCTGTGTTGGGCTATGTGCGTGTGTATTTGTGTGTGTGTGTGTATTTGTGTGTATGTGTGTATTTGTGTGTGTGTGTGTGTGTGTACGAAGAACAGTTTTTTCTCTTCACTAATTTAATAAATTTAACTCATTGGCTCACAGCACAGCTTAAAATATTTATTCTGTGAAGGTTTAACCTGATTCTTCATGATTTTGATAACACTATAGAAAGATCTTTATGGCTAAATTAAAGAAATCTGATTTAGGAAGCATGCGGAAATATGAACTTACACCATTCCTTTACTAATGCTATATGCTTTCTCCTGGATTTGGACAATTGTGCAATTGAGGTCCACAATAGGGGACTTTTTTGGACTTTGGAATAGGAGTCCAGCTTAGAGCTGCAGGCCCTTGAAAGGGAAACAAACTGTGTCTGATGATAGAAGGTGTGCATATAATACATGGCATTGTTCTTAGATTTTTCAGCCAATACTGGTAATTTTTCAGCAAGCTAATCATCCAGTATGAAGACAAAAATCAGGACAACACCATGTGTTTTTTCCACGAGAGCACTTCTTTTCATTTCTTCCCAAACCTTAGCAAATAAATTGTCAACAATGGCCAATTTGAAGGCTATCGATTTCTCCAAGGCTGCTGCATTTCCCCAGCACTTCTTTTTCTGAGAGAGGCGTAGAAGGCAGGACAATGATGGGTATGTAATACAAAATCATCAGCAAAGCAAAGTAATTAAAGACTTTATTTTTAGTTTGGCAAATGACCTCTCTTTTTGGCCAGTGGGCGAGGGCTGCAGAGGCTTGGTCACCAGCCCAGGGGAGGCTGTTCTCGGGCCCCCTTTCATGCCTGTCACTTAGCCTTGAGTGATTCCTTCAGGGACTCAGAGGCCATGAGATACCAAGAGGCTTTTGGTTACCTTACCATCCCCCTGAGAACATGTGATTTACCTCTTTCAGGAAAGCGTTGCTCGGAGGCTGGGCTTGGGCAAGTAAGGTAAAAAGATGGACATAGAAAACGCAGTGTAATCAGCAGATCACTGTAAATGCATGGCACCCAATATACAAGTAGCCAGTTTTTCTGACTGTTAAAAAATTGACTGGGTGTTTTGTCATTTCCAGTAGGCTTGATGGGTATTTCAAAAGTGTACTCATTGCTTAAGAATTTGTTTTACTCTACTATCATACCCTAAGATACTACTTTTTTTTTTTCCCTAAGGCAACCATCCACCATCCAGAAAGGACTTTTACAGCAAGGAATGTAAAATTAATACCAATTTACCAATACCAGGAAATAGAATGAGTCATTTTCCCAGACAGATTAGAAATAGAAATGAATCTGAGATCACAACTCTGAAGCTCTCACATTCAAACTTTTACAGTGGGGTGGGGAGGGGATCTCACTACCTCTCCTTTAAACATAAGCCATCCCCCTTTTAAATATCCTTATTCTATTTTCACAAGTGTTAAAATGCCGCATGATGACCATTCAGCTTTTATCACGTGTGGATAACTTCCTCCAAGTATTTCCTGCATGCAGTGTGCTGACATTTACAAAATGAAAATTTTTATGCCACCAACATCCCAGAAGAAAATTCCGTTTGTGGTTTATCGTCTCTAAAACAATAGCTCTTTATTAACTGATATAGGCATCGATAAGGCTACACAATTCACTGCAGACTTTCTTGTCTAAAAATTAGAGGGCAGGCGCTCCTTCAAAGCACAGTTATTTCACAGCAGGTCATTGAAAAGGATAAAGTCTTCCTTTTCCCCTTTTCATCTTGGTTAAAATTTTGTTTGCCTTTTTTTGTCAAGAAATTTATCATTTATGGAACTTCATAGAGGCTGGAACTTTTCTTCTCAGTTGATAGTTTAGTTGAACTTGAGAAAAAAAAAAACATCTGGGTGGCTTTGTGACAGACTGAAGGGGTCCTTGGTTTTCTAAGATGTGTTCAGGAATCGATGTCTCTTTTATGGTAATTTCTTTGATGCTTTTTGGTCAATGACATGGTGTTGTCATCAAAAAAATGTACCCAGAGCTTTCGGTCTGAGAATCATTGCATGAGAATTGGTCCCTGAAGCTGGAGGAAAGGTAACCCAGGCCCCATGGAAAGTGGGTGTCTAATTTTTTGCTTGTTATTCTCATTTTGATGACTCTGTCACTGGAAGAGAGGTGTGTTGGATGGGTTCAAGGACTATTCAGCTGCTTGTTAGACAATGTGAAAAGGGAGTTTAGACTTCTTGGGCCTTAGGATTTCAGTGCTAATTTCATAGGCATCTTAATGTAGTCCGTGTGTGACCACGCAGGTTATGTGAGTTTATGTTTTCTTTGCTGGAAGAGAACTGCATGGTGGTGAATTTCTTACCTAACTTTGAGCTGTAACTTTATCTCTGCATCACCATTACCATCATCTTTTTCATTTGTCATCATCTTCTTTATCTTGGGGACTCTGGCTGCCAAGGCAACCAGGTTAATAGTTTCTGATGATGTCATGAGTGTCACCCACTTGGCGTTCACTCTGACCTCTAATCTAATTGTGAGCCCCTTTCTGCAATATCAGTCACCTTGTAGGCTCACAATCCACACGTAGTATATTGATTATAACAGTAACTCCTAGTCATTTCCCACTCATTCACATGGAGCTGAACTATTGACATGTCTTACATTTTAACAGTGATGTAGATTCCCCTTTTAATAACTTGGGGGGGGCAATCTTTTTTAACTTAAGAAGGTAGAGGGTTGTGCTTTTCAGTGCTTAGGGATACTTGGCCCAAGAAGTGTCAGAACATCACTAAGGCTGTATCTTCAACTTCCATGTGACCTGATGACTTTCTTTGAAATGGGACACTACTAATAATAGATGCATGTAATTTAAGACCTGATTCAGGAATGTTGAGTCCAGGAGGGGATCATTTCTGATTCACAGACTCTGTTCCACAGAAGCTGGGTAAGAATAGGCACATAGGAGGAGAGGACTGTTTCCTCCCAACATGAGGCTCCTGGGGGAATGAGAACAGGGGTTAGTAAGTTACTGTTCTCTAAAGTACTGGACTCCAGTTCTCCAAAATGCCTGCTCCTTCTTATGTTTTGGTAAGACAGGCCTTCATTCCTGTGCTCATTCAATGGGTATTTATTATCATCTTCCATGTGCTCTTTTAGATTCTGTGACTGATACAAAAACCTAGTCTGAGCTTCAATGCAGTAAAAATGAGAATTGTGAAATCTTTCCAGAATTTTTTTTTCTTTCAACTTAGTGTCACTGTGAATGGTTCCCTATTCACACTATGTATTTTATGGAAAACAATGATAAGTTGAAGTAGCCATAGAACTGTGGAATCCAACCACAGGCATGTAGAGATGGGTGGGAACCTAGACATCTCTCAATTTATAGAAAGGAAATTTTGTTGATGGTTCCTAGAAGATGCTAAAGAAAGATGACTTTGCAATGTTTCCTGACCTTTTTGGATGCTTTTAGGCTGGGCGCATTTTAATTATCCAATCTATCTCTTTTCATACTTAATGTAAGATCCTTAACCCCAATATTGCAGCCTTCTTCCCTGTCTCACAGACCTGTACTCCGTGTTTGTGACCTTTCTGATGCTGTGTCCCTCTTGGAATTCCCTCCCCCTTTCCATGTATCCAAATCCCACTTGTCTTTCACTTTATGTCTTTAGTGCAAGATCCATCTCGCTGAGGAAGCTCTCCCCAGGGATTCAGCCTTTATTATGGTCTTGTCAGAGGAATCCCCATGGGAATGTAACACAATCTAACAAATGTTTATGAAACCTCTGTTATATTTTAGTCTCTATTGAGATCTGAAGGAATATAAATAGAGGAAAATAGAAAGAGTTAATTAGCACACAAGAACTGCTTGTGTAATTAATCAAGTTCTCTTAGGGACTTCAGATCTAGTTGAGAAGACTGTATATGACAGGATATAACAGCTGGAAACAGATAAATAACACTTGGCAGTCCCCTACCTCATCACAAGATAATCGTAGTAATTACTTCGATGCCTTAATGGCTTTGCATAAATTATTGTAATCTTGACTGTCCCCTACTCCTCTCACCTGAAGAAATCTTCTCTGTGACCCTAAATGGCAAAGTGAGGGACTTTATTCCTCATCAGGGTTCCTAAAATTGTTATTGTGTTGATGCATCTGTTTTTTTCCCCCAGACTGTGAGCTCATTGCAGGCAGAATCATGTTGTATCCATTCTTATTACCTTAGTACCATGTCCAGTGCTGGAAGCCTTGTAGGTGTTGAGAAAATATTTGTTGAAGAAGGAAATAAATGAATTAGGACCAAAATAAGAAAGCATAAAGTAAATACTTTAATAAGATTAATAGGAAATAGTAAGCTTGAAGGGAGAGCTGGGAATTGAACCGGACTTTAGAACTGGATGGGATTTGAATGCATGATGTTTTTAATAATAATTCCTAGCTACTATTTATTTTGTACTTATAATGTGTCAGATACTGTTCTAGCTAGCTTTCTCTATATTGAATCATGTATTTTTTCCCTACACCCTTTGAAGTAGTTGCTATGATTATCTTGTCTATAAGATGGGAAAACTGAGATACAGAGCAGGTAGAACAACGTGCCTGTGGTCACACAGCTAGTAAGTGAGTAAATCCAGACACTCTTGCTCCAGGGTTCATGTTCTTACCATTACCATGTTGCCTCAGGAAGGAGAAAAAACACAAATAAATTAAACCAGAAGCATCATTCCATGTTTTTGGAAAAGATTGCCACTCTGAATGCATAGAGGCTAGGAGAGATAGGGTGAGGTCAGGTCAAACAAAAGATTAAATACTGATAACAGAAGTTCAAGTTTCACTTGCAAGACCTTGTGAAGCAGCTGAAAGTTTTTGGAAGCAGGATGGTTTACAGTGTATGGAGACTAATGACCAGGAGACCGTGTTACAACACTGTTACTTTGTCAGGAAAAGGGTAATAGGATTTGGGTGGCAAAGGTGGGAAAAGAGAGAAGTGACTATTCTGAGAGATGTTTTGAAAGTAGAAATTTCAGGACTTAGTGCCTGGTTTGTGAAAGAGAGGGAGGGACAAAGAATGATGGCAAGATTTTTGACTTAAGAGGAATGGTGGCATCTCCACCTAAGATCAAGATGTTGCTGTGCAACTGATTTTTGGAGGAAAATAGTGTTTAATTTTAGACATACTGAGTATGAAGTTGGGATGTCATAAAAATGTCCATTGCAAAGCTGAATATGGGAATTGGGCAAGAAGAAAACATTTAGGAATCCTCTACTTTGGAATGAAGTTGACGCCAAAGAAATGGATGGCTGGTAGAAAGGAGAGGGTATAACTGGAGAAAAGCAGAGAATTGAACTTCATCTGAAAAACATCCCTGATTAGGAGTCAGCTGAAGAGGATGATGAGCTAGTGAAGGAGACAGAGGATATGTTTGGAGAGGTAAGAGGGGAATGAGGTTCATGGAATATTCCTAGAGCTGAAAGAGGAAAGAATTTCAAAAAGATACAGTGGTCAATATGATATCACTTATGTGTGGAATCTAAAAATAAAATAAAAAAATAAGGACACAAATGAACTACTTATTATTAATAACTTAGATGATTGACTTCTTGAATATGTGTAAGCACATTTGACTGTCCTTTATGATTGGATTACTGCATTCTGTTAATTCTTATTTTGTGGTTGGCTTTATTCCATTGATAACTATGTAAGTTTAAAAAGCTAAAGCTCTAATCTATTCATAGAAACAATGATAAGTACACATATGTAAACTAAAAAGAAAGTGCAGTATATTGTATATATATATTTACATGTGATATAATGTATATGAGCAGTCAAACTGTAATATTTCTACCTAATAAAACTGAAAAAGGGAAAAAATTATAGATTGACTGTCTAATCCTTAAGGTGATGGTATTTGGAGCTGGGGCCTTAAGAGGTAGTTTGGTTTAGATGAGGTCATGAGGGTGGGGCCCCCATAATAGGATTAGTGCCCTTAGAAGAAGAAGAGACTATTTCTCCTCATGTGATGACACAGCAAGAAGGCAGCCATCTGCAAGCAGAGAAGAGAGCCCCACTAGACACCAAAGCCACCAGCAACTTGATCTTGGACTTCCTAGCCTCCAGAACAGTGAGAGAGAGAGAGAGAGGAAAAACAACAACAACAACAAAACAAACAAACAAACAAAAAAAAACAGTGGTTAATAGCATTGATTATATAAAGGAAGGAGAAGTGAGTAATGGCTTGGGAAGGCCATTGGTTTTGGCTAAAAGGAGGCCATTTGGGGCTTCTGAGTTTAGGCAGAGTGATGGGAAAGAAGAGAGCACTTCAAAGGGTTAAGAAAAGGTGAAGGGGGACAAAATCAAGACAGTGAAAAGGAGAAGAAATTGCTAGATAAGGTGAAGACAATCAGGAAATTTTCCACCTATAATATTTACCATGGTATTTTGTACATAGTTGGTATGTAATAAATGTTTGCAAACTGAGTGACTTAATTATGTTTGACATGTGGAAGGAGCCAAATGTTAGTCTTGAGTGTGTGTATGTGTATGTGTGTGCTGCATGGGTGGAGGGGAGAGAGGGGGCTACTAGGAAAGAAAAGAGGAAGAGGGAAAGTTAAAAAAGAGAATTGGAGGCAGCTTTCTTGAGGATATGGAGATTTGGGACATGGAGGATAGGAGTGTTAGAGAGAGGAAGACAAATCTCTAAGAAGAATGGGAGGAAGGGAAGAGATTTATAGGGGTAGAGATATGTTAGGATGAAGCTAGGGTTGGTGAATGATTCATACTGGCAAACCTGATGTTAAAAGCTTTTGTGAAATGTGTATTTATATTTTATTTCTCAAGGCAGGTCATGATATTAAACCTCTGTCAACAAGCTGACCGGGATAATACATACCTTGACTTTGGAGATTTAGCCTGTTTGAGCTGTAAAGTTGCTTGAGTCTTCAAAAGTGCACAATATGGCTGGGCTTGGCCTCAGCTCATGGCCGAGATAATGGGGTCACAAGGTTCCTATTAAGACTGCCCAGCAAGTTGCCAGTCAGGGAAGTTAATCTTAGCATCTTTCTGTGTTGTTTGGAGGAAAGACATGGTGGCTTGCCCTTGGCTTTGGGGAGGCCATCTCTGTTATTCTTTCTCCCTTTCTTTTTCCAAACTCAAAAGCTAAAGCCACTGATTTGTCAAGGTAGGGGATGTGATTAAGAGTTTAATCTGTTACACTGTGACTTAACTTTCTAGGCCTTCATTTCCTCATCTGCTATATGAGGGGGTTGGACTAGAAGATATCTCAGGTCTATTTCTGGCTTAAAAATGCTTCTTAAGTGGAATAAAAAGCTCTAGCTTTTATCAGCTCTAGCAAGGCACCCCTTTGTGGATGCTCTTACGATCTGATAGAGAAAATACAAGAATTGCAACCAGCCATCTTGGAAATTGCTTGGAGAGATTGTGAACCTGATCTTAGATGCTAGTATGCTTAGAAATGGCAGTAAGGCTTTGGGGGACAATATTGATTTTGCTCTCCCCTATCTTTCTATGTAATATTAGGGTTCAACACAGTAATTATTTTCAGACTTCTAGGCCATGGCACTTACCTAGAAGATTCTCAGTGTACCAAGGTGGCTCTGAGCAGACTTCTCACAGGTGTAAAAATTAGGAAGAATGAAACAGACAGGAAATTGTATTGTCATCTTCTTTACAGAGTTGTTTTGAATGAGGGCTTAGAATGATGATGGCTCAGGAGGAAAATATAGTTCCCAAATATGGTTACTGGATTAAAATATGTATTTAGAACAATGTATCAATATAGGATGTCCCTTGCTACCTGTGGGATTTCTTTCTGTTAACTGAATTACTGCCATAATATTTATGTAGAAAGCTGTAAAGCCCCAGTTACCTACTCTCTGAACTATAGGCAACATTTCAGGGTAATAAAATTTGATTTTTGGATCAGATTTGACGGCTTTTGGCATAGGTACCTCTCTCATAGAACTCAAGGGGCTCTGCCATGTTGTCCTCTTAGATGGTCCTCCCAGCATTAGTTGCTGAGAGGACACTGCAGATGTTTGAATGGTAGAGACTGGGTCACATCACACCCAAGTTTGTGTTTGTGTTTGGGAAGATTCGGTCCTAGAGTGTTCACACCCTGCATAGCTGGGTGTTGTCTCTGAGTGATAGGGACGGATTACAGTACAGGCAGCAGTTTTTTTTTTTAATTCAATCAAGTTTATTAATAACTATCATCCTAATACAGATGACATCCCAATGTACTCCTGCATTCTTGAGCCCCAGTCTGACTCATCAAACTCCCAGACCTCTCCTCCAGGACGCCTTGCTGCCCCTCAAGCCCAACACATCTAACCCCCAGCAGCGTTTCTCCTAAACAGATCTCCTCTCTTCACTTAGCCAACTTGGTCGACGGGCCCTCCCCCATCCATAAACTCCACGTCATTTCTGGTTCCTGTTCGCCGTCACCAAGCGTAACCCAGCACTGACACCTTGTCCACCCCTTGTCCACCCCTTCTCTCCCAGCGGCTACCTCCACAGCTCGAGCCCTGGAAGCTCACGTCGATGGTATCACTCAGCCTCCCGACCGGCTTCAGCCCTGTCCTCACTGCAAGCCAACATGCCCTGCACTGCTGCGCTGACCTTCAAGTGACACTTCCCACCCCATCCTCACCTCAGATGTTTTCATCATCTCCCATTGCCTTTCTAGTAAAATCCTTGTGTCTTTTCTTGGCGTTAAAGGCTCTCCATGATTGGTATCAGCCATCTTCACCTACTGCCCCCTGAGTGTCCCCCCCCCCCCATGAAAATAGAATGCTCTGCTTGTCCCCCATAAACCCTTACACTAAAGGTCACTTCCTTCACTTTAGCCTGTCTAAATCTGCCCCATACTTCATGGTCCAGCTAGAGACCACTCTGCACAAAAGCCTCCAGAACCATCTTGTCTGGAAACAAGGGCTCTTCTGTGTGCCCGTCAGTGACCCTCTGTAGCGCTCACACTCCATACGTGGCTTTGGAGTGTAGCTAATTGTGAACCTGCCTTAGGGTTTCTCCTAGAAGGAAGTGGCTGTATCCTTTACATCTTCCCACCTCCCAGGCACCTAGTACTTTAGGTCCCATTATTTCTTCACTGAATGATTGACTTTGTAGAGGCAGAAGTCAAAATACCAAAGAACAATTTTCTGACACATCAAAATTTCTTTTCAGAGGGTTTTCATTGATCGTATTGATAATTTTTCTCTCTCAAGAATTAATGCCTTAAGTCTAGGTGCTTGGATGGGACTTTTTGCTACTGAACTATCTGACCTCTGAGTTACTTTCTGACAGTTGCCTGGAGCACAACAAGTTTTTAAAAGGCTAAGGACAATTGTTGTCTACACTACAGTGTCTGCCTGCGTAGAAACACAGGGCAAGGTTACAGGTGGCGCTGGGACTCTGGCCAATAGCAGCTTCTATTTCTATAATCATCTGTACATCATTTGCACCATTAGTTTGAACTAAGGTCTCTTTAGATTTTGTTTAAAAATCACACTGTCTATTGATAAGAGCTGAGGTGCTTGATATAACTTGGTAGTTGTGCATACACAGTCTTGGGCGGGGCTGGCTGCTGGGCCTGATATTTTTCTCTACAGAAGTCATTGCTTCTGTCATGGCGGACTCCAACTCTCTTTCTTTCTGATTCTGGGAGCCTCACCCTCCCCTTGCGATGTAAGGGTGGTCAGAATTCTGCTGCTATGAGCCACACATCCTAGTACTGCCCCTTGTGGCTCCAAACCTTTGCCAACAGCCTTTCAATAAATAGACTCTTCTCCTATCACCCAGGTTCTGAGTGCGCACCTGTTTTCTGCTAAGATCCTGAATGAGACAACATATTTGTATAGAGACCATGGTTTTTCAAAGCCCTTTTTTTTTTTTTTTTTTTTTGAGAGGTTTCCCTTAAATCTCTTTTCCTGGTGAAAATGAGAAGCATTTCAAGATGACGTCAACAGAAGACTAGATGAAATGACCACAAAGTTCTTTTGAGAATGTAGTCCAAATTATTTTTTCTCCCCCATCCATTTTACCATGAGTTTCAGAGAGTCTGGAGCCATTCAAAGTGTGATAGCTTTGTTTTTATCTTTGTATTCACTGAGGAGGATGGTGAAAGATGCTGTGGTCTATGGGTGTTTTGTGTTCCTCTTTCTTACATCTGTATGAGGCCAAGCCACCAGCTAGGGTTACCAGAGCCACAGATGCTTGAATCTCCTGATCCTCCCAGAAAGCACGGTTTGTCTCACAAGTTCCTGAGCAAACACTGGATTGGCCTGTGGACAGCCTGCCCCTTATGGAGCCTGAAAAAGGAGTTAAGTGGTCAGATGGCCACGTGTTGAAGGGTAACCTGGGCCTGAACAGGAAATGTGCTCAGAGGAAAGTTACGGTAACTTCACCAGCTCTGTGGTCAGGAGGGAAGTGTTCTTCTGTGCCAGGGAAACCAGCCTCACCGTCACAATATGTTCACAAACATCACAGGGCAAGATGGATGAAAATAGAAAGCTTTCATTTTCTTTGGTTCCTGCCTAACATGTAAAATTCTGTTCAGTCAGAATTTAAAAAAGGAAACAACATGATTAGGATCTTTACAACCTGGTTTTCAAACTGCAGAAGGAACTCTGATTGTGATGTGTGGTGGATGGAACCCAATAAAGTTCTTAAGAGGTTCTGAAGGAAAATCATATTGCTAGATAAACAGGTATTCCACCTTTTTTTTAGTGCTTCCTTAACTCCAGCTAAGGAATGCAGACTTCAGTCTTCAGTGCTGTGTATTCCACTCTCTGGTTCACCAGCCACTACATGCCATTTTATCTCTCTGTGGTGCGATAACATAGACAAGCAAAATGAAATATCATAAATTAAACATGACAAATAAATGTAATTCACAAAGGTCCTGGGGTTAAGGATTTGCCTGTGAGGTTTAGACCGGAAGTGACTTTATGTATTGACTGATGTTTATGTTCAGATCCTTTTGGACATGCGGGCAAGCTGAAATGGAAGTGCTGCGATGGTATAACTATTGCTTGTGGGTCTGAAATAACTTATAAGAGGTATTTCATGTCACTGTAGCATCTGCAGGCCTTGTCTGGGATCCGCCTATGACCTTCAGGAAGTCTCTGAAACTGTAAGCAAAATCTTTTGTGTAGAGACAAAGCAAGTTGGGAGACAGATTTTTCTAAATATGACCATGAAATCAAGTCAATCTTGTTGAAGGTACAAAATTATTCATTCATGATTTAAAACATGACTCCGAGAATAAATTACATCTTAGCTCTTTCACTGTGTGTTTAGAAAGCCATTTACTTCTTTGGTTTTCAGTTGCCTCTTCTGTGAAATAAGGGGTTGGCTGAAAGCATCTTCACCTTTCCTTCCAGCTGAGCACTTTCTGCAGGATGGTACTCCAGCAACAGAGGGGTAGAAACCAAAATGTATCTTGGTCTTGTCCTCTTCCCTCTCCATTTACTCCTCTACTCAGTGGTATTCTCCTCCCTAACTCTCGCTTTTAGTACCATCCAACTATCAAGTCCAACTTTGAGAAGGTCAAGAAATAATCACTGAAATTATGTTGAATTTTTGATGCAACCTGGTAGGGGGAAAAGAACAATAGATTCGAAGCATGAGGCATGAGCCAAGTCCTAAGGGCCCCTTACTTGTTCTGTAAACTTGGGCAAGAATTAGACCTCTTTGACCCCAGTTTCCTTCTCTGTAAAATGGGCATAAAAATGACTGTCCTGCTTATTAACTTCACAGGTTAATGTGAGGTTCATATGAGAGAAAATTGGAGAAAGCACCTTGTAGCCCTGTGAGTGTAGATCATAGTTACTAATGTAAGTCAATGTATTTTCCACACTGCATTTTAGGCTTCACCTTATTTTGGAATCGAAGTATTAAGTGAGCTGGTGGGGAGTGTCCTTGTAGGGTCAGGGTTCCTTCTCTGGTGTTTGGAGCCACGCCTTAGAGATGGTTATCCTCCCCACCTGTGCAGGGAGTTGGCTTGTTTATTGTTTTAGTAACTGACCCACTTACAACAGGCAAAAGGAAAAGTTTTTTGGGGGGAGGAGAGTAACCGAACCCCCCTTCCCCCTTTCTCATGGAAGCACAAGCAACTTTCAATTTTCCAGAAGTCAACTATATCACAAAATTCACAGATTATCTGTGGGAAATCTTTCAGCTCTCCCTGCCTTGCTCAGAAGCAGCAGATAAGTACCTTCTCACCTCCAAGCTTACTCTTCATGTTGCCCGTTGTCAAGGAGGAGTTGTGAGGGAAAGAGGTTTGAGGTTACTGCTTCCTGTCTCCACACCTTTAGCTGGTGTAGCTGCTAGGAAAGGCTTTGAAAAGCAAAGCACTAAATTCATCATCAAAACAACTTGTCAATTCAATTAGAGAAATGTCAGTCAAGGCAATCTTTTAGTACCAGAAGCAAATACAATTGATAGATTGACAGTGTCTCTCTTTTATTTAGCTCAGTAGGTTGGACCTAGGTAGACTTTGCCTAACTACTCACAAGAGGGAAGACCAAATATTTAAAGGGAAAAAGGTAAGTTGGCCAAGACAAAATTAACTTGAGAAGGGAACTAACTGGAAAGCAAAACGAATCAATTTAGTATGAGGAAGCTAAATCTTTCTCTAGTTTCTTCTTCCGAGGCTAGATATACCCTTCAATTTTACAGTATGTCCTTAAATTATTTGAAGTATTGCGGATTCCCTGAAACTCAGAAAACCAAAATACATATCAAAGCCAATTGTCACGTGATGTTCTGGTTATTGGTTGCTTGGACTGATCCACGCTATTACTTCACTCTCAGAGTAAGGGGTGTGCGTTTTCAAACATGCTCCATTTCAAGAAAACATAAGAGGAATCAGAATTATCCTGTCTGCTGGAAGTCATAATGATCATGTATATTCAACGTCACTTAGAGCAGCTGGTTACCATTTCTACCCCCTAAAGTGAATTTTCTTCCTTTAGTGTCTTTCTAAGGCAGATGTAGGTTTTGAAGTCCTGTGAAATGGTTTCCCACTTAGGCTTCTCTGAAAGATTGGCACGAACCAAGGTGGGACCAAGCGCTGTAAGGATACACATGTTGACAAACAAGAGGTTCTGTTAGCCAATCCTGAACTCAGGTTGAACCCTGAGCTAGGAGGCTGTTGCCACACACTAAGTGAACTACTTCAAGCACAGCACCTAATTTTAAAATGCTCTGTGTTGACATGGAAGAGGGGGGCAAGTAAACATCAACAGATAAACTGGGCATCTCTTTTTCCTCAAATGGCTATGTAACCAATATTTTTCAACCTCTTTCCCAGCAATGTAGTAATACAAAAGGTCAGCCAAGAAGGGACTTTTTCTTTCCATGCTCAATTGTTGGATAAGCCCTCACTGAGGAGTATACTGACTATGGAACAGCCAGCTTAGACATTGGGATCATGGGTTGATCTTCCCTAAGAAGTTTCTCACTTTGCCATACAGAGGTGGGATGGACTCAGGAAAAACCTGACCAGTTTTAACAAAACTGAGGCTTGAATCTGGAGGCCCCATGAGGAACAGAAGGAAAACCCATCTCCCACTTATCTCATTATATTACGCGTTGTGAAGGAAAATCATTTCAGGGGAGGAAGACCACTGTTTCTCCCTTCTGGAGAAGAGCAAAGGCTGACTAAGCTCCCGGGAGTCAGCTGTGTGACCAGGAACCTTCGAGGTACTTCCTCATTTTCTTTGCAGTGATCCCTGAGGCTGGAAGAATGTCCTCGTCACAGCCCACGTGTCCAAACTTCACCTCGGCTTCTGAGCTGTCTGTTTTGGTCACGTAATAAACAAAGACAAGATGTAGGCAAGAGGCGAACAGGGTTACTTACTGGTTGGTCTGCGTGGCTGAGGACAGCATCTTTAACTCCCTCACTCACCACACCTAAGCCAGTGCTGAGACTGGCCCACTGTAACCTGTAAATATTTCACCCACTTCATTCTAGCTGTAGTTCAGTCCCTCATCACCTCTTGCCTAGACTACTGCCATTGCCTCCTAGCTGGTCTCCATGCTTCACTCTTGCGCCCTTCAGATTTCTCTTCTACATTCTTGCTTGAAGTCCTTCAGGAGGCCCTCATTACCTGCAGGATGGAGCCCAAGCTATGAACCATGCTTGCTTTGCCAATCCTATATTTTACAACTCAGGTCCAGCAAATTGAAGTAGTTGTAATTCCCTGCACCTGCCAAACTCTTTCTTCCCTCCTCATCTGCTCTGCCTAGACTATTCTTTTTTTTCTCTTTGTTTTATCTTCCCCACAGTCCCCTAGCTTTCCCCTACCCCCAAAAAACATCCTCCTAGATCACTGTGCCCCCAAACACAAAGACTCATATTAGCTAGGATAACTTTTCCTGAATAAAAACTTGTTGAGTCAATATACACATAGTCCTTATAAGACTCAGGTCAGCAGTCACCTCCTCCAGAACTCCTCAGCTGGCTTTCCACCTGCCCCCAGAAACACGTGTAGATCAGTGTACCATTCTTTCTAAAGTAGCTGTCTGTTTATATATCTTTCTTCACCAGGTTGTGAGTTGCCCGGGGATAGAAACTGAGCCCTGCTCATCTTTGGAAAATCAATCTCTCTCTCCTATGTGCTTTTTTTGGGAAGGTGTCACACCCCAAGTTATACAAGATGTCCTGAGGAAACTATTGGAGTATAGATGCTTGAACTTCCTCCCTCTCCATGTCGCTGTGGGTGCTGGGAGCAGGAAGCCAAGCTGGGGACCCTGCAGGATTTCTCTCCAGCCTTATTCAGTTTCCTTGCCCATGCTTCCCCCTTCCCTCTTTTTTAATCCCTACAAAGAAATCCTATTCTCAACTTTTTTTCTTATATCAGCTCTCAAAGGAGGATTAGAAAAAATGTGAATGCCCATGAGAACAGAATTCAAGTAATTAGTAACAGAAACACCCTTCCTGGATGGCTCAGTAAGCGGAAGTACAGGTACCTAACATGGAAAGGAGGAGGGGTGCTGGCCTTTCTTGCTGGGGTTGGTTCTTCCAATCAGAGCCGGCCCAGTGATTCTAAGTAAACAAAGAAAAAGGCCAAGAAAAACAAAACAAACCAAAAAGTGAGTTGGATTTCCCTATCAAGACATGCTCAGCTTTCTGATTTTTCACATGTTTTCTTTTCAGTGCTTTTAGAGATTATCTGTTGAATAATAAATGAAGCTGAAGTTGTGGAGATCTGAATTTTAAACCAAGACTTAAGGAGATGGTAGGCAGAGCTAGCTGCTGCCAAAAATGATACAGTCAGATTACCATCTTTCACTTATTGATCATTTGATGAGATCCTTTGTTCACACAGTATTACACAAAGAAGCACAACACATCATCCTTGCTCAGAAGAGACTTGGAAACTAGGGGTGCAGAGGAAATGCACACAAATCAAAAGCTAAACAAGTTGAAGCCTATGAAACAAGAAATGCTCAAAATATAGACCCCCAACCAACAGCAGATGAGTGATACAGAGAGAAAGCGCTCTGAGACAGGCGAAGGGAGAGACACTGCAGGCCATGGAGTCAGTGAGCCAAGGACAGAGAGAGGCACACTCACAGCGTGGCCCTGGGAGGCTGCCTTAAATAACCTGGCTAGCTGGGAGGGCTTTGAGGAAATGACGTTGGAAAAGCCTGTGGAGGCCTATGAATTGAGGATAAGAAATCAGTTTCAACTGTTAAGCCACTGGTTCTCAAACTTGACTGCAAATTAGAATCTTCTGAGAAGCTTTAAGAGCACTGATATCTGGGTCCTACACCCAGAGATTCTGATTTAACTGGCCTGGGAATCAACGGTTTTTAGAGGTGATTCTAATATGCTGTCAGCTTGTGAAATCTGTTAGGCTATAGTGGTTTTCAACCCTGACGGAGTATTAGAATCACCTGGGGGAGTTTTTAAAATAATACCAAAGATGACCTACAGAATAGGAGAAAATGTTTGCAAATCACATATCTTGATAAGGAATTATATAAAAAATATGTAAAGAAACTGATAACACTAACAAGACAACCTAGTTAAGTGGGCCAATGATCTGACTAGACATTGCTCTAAAACAGATATACAAATGGCTCATAAGCACAGGAAAAAAATGCACAACGTCATTAGTCATTAGGGAAATGCAAATCGAACCACAGTGAGATACCACTTCATAACTCTAGGATGGCTGTAATAAAAAAGATGGACAATAACAAGTGTTGGCAAGGATGTGGAGAAATTGGAACCTGCTGGTGGGAGTGTAAAATAGTGCAGTTGCCTTAGAAAAAGTTTGTCAGTTCCTCAGAAAGTTAAATATAGAGTTACCATAATGACCCAGCAATTCCACTCCTGGCATATACCCAACAGAATTGAAAACATTCATCCACCCAAAAACTTGTACATGAATGTTCATAGTAGCATTATTATTTCTAAAAATTATTTTTTTATTGAAGTACAGTCAATTATAATGTGTCAATTTCTGCTGTACAGCACAATGGCCCAGTCATGCATCCACATACATATATTCATTTTCATATTTTTTTCATCAAAGGTTATTACAAGATATTGAACATAGTTCCCTGTGCATAGCAGCATTATTCATACCATCCAAAACGTGGAAGCAACTGATGAATGGAAAAACCAAAAAATGTGGTCTATCCATGTGATGGGACATCATTTGGCCATGAAGGGAGTGAAGTCCTGATACATGTTACCAGCATAGATGACCCTTGAAAACATTATGCTAAGTGAGTGAAGCTAGACGCAAAAGCCACAGGTTGTATGATCCCACTTATATGAAATGTCCAAAATAGACAAATCTCTAGAGATAGAAAACAGATTAGTGATTGCCAGGGGCTGGAGAAAAGAAGGAATGGGGAGTAGTTGCCAGTGGGCATGGGATTTCTTTTGGGGGGATAGTAAAATATTCTGAAATCACAGAGTGGTGATCCATTCACAACTTTGAGTATAATAAAAACCCACTGAATTGTATACTTTGAGAGTGATCTTTAAAAAAAAGAAAGGTGAAATCTGTGGTACATAAATGATATCTCAGTAAGTTGTTACGAAAAAAACGAGAAGAATCGACCCCTCTCCCCCCCAGCATAGACCAGTTAAATCAGAATTTCTGGGAATGGGACCAGGCATTGGTTCTTGACGTACCGCTAGGGCTGAGAACTGCGTAGGAGATGAAAAGCTATTAGTTCTTTAGTTCTATGAGGTGCTCCTTTTTCAAAAACAAAATACCTGAGTACATGGATTCAGATCCAGGTGAAATTATAAATTTCATTTTAGTAGACTATTCTATTTGACTCTTCAGTATGGGTATGTGGGGGTGTTGTTTCAAATAACTTTTGCTTAAAAAATGCAAACAGGTAGAAAATTATTAGAAGACCCCCAAATGATAGCAAAAATATCTTTTGTTTGTATAGAATTTTGAATCAAAGACAAGACACAAAGTGATTTATTGCTTAGAGAAATTTTGGAGAGTCTTGGTTGCAGAGTTGATTCTCAGTGCTTAAGTGGTCTATTTCCCAGGTGGTTGTAGTTTACTTAGGTTTTAGTCCTAGCTTTGCTCACAATCTGCTCAGTGATATTAGACAAATCATCTAATGTTTCTAGACCTCATACGGTCACTAGAAAAGTAAAAAGGGAATATATTATCATATGTTAGGCAACGGGGATATAGTGGGAATCAAGATGGAACAGATGTGTTCTCCTCCCCCAGATATTTTATAGCCTTGCTTCAGCTTCTTTGCTTTAAAAGTGAAGAGACTGGACTAGCTCATCACCAGGGTCTTCGATCGTTTACTGGGATAGCATAAAGGTAGAAGATGGACTAGCGAGAGAACTCCTGTGAGCTTCTTGGGCCTCTTCCTTCTTCTGTGATTTAAAGAGACAAATATGTAAATTTCTTGAGGAGGCTTTTCTCAGAATTTGCTATGGAAGAAAAATTAAATTCTTTGGGTTACATTTTTTCTTACTTCTTTATCTTACTCTTGGAATGGCCAATAAACAAGTTCAAAATGTTTCACAACATGTTAATTCCTTCACAAAAGGCTGAATTACAACTTAAAATAACAAATCTATCTATGTCAGGTGTTAAAAGCCATATTCCCAAGTAAACCACTCAATTAGGAAATTAATACAATTAAGCATGATTAATTGTACATCTTAGGACACCTTAGAAATCTCAGTGCAGACTTCAAAATTCCAGATGCATAGCTGTGGTGTTCAGGGCCAATAGAAGGCCACATTCTGCCTTCCAAGTGAAAACATGCTCCATTGTTTCCTTCAAAGGTGGATAAAAATAAGATCAAAATGTAAACTCTCAGTATAATTATCTCTCAAAGAGCTCCTGCATCTTCATCTGCCAAGAGAAAGTCTTTGCTGGAGATCTGTTTATTTTGTTAGTTAATAGATCTTGATTTCAGGGGGGAAAAGTCCTTATACTCTTGTTCTAAGCAGATGATCTTTTCCCCCTCCAGAAAACAAGATTTTGGTGAAGCAATCGCCCATGCTTGTGGTGAACAACAACGAGGTCAACCTTAGCTGCAAGTACACCTACAACCTCTTCTCAAAGGAGTTCCGGGCATCTCTTTATAAGGGAGCCGATAGTGCTGTGGAAGTCTGTGTTGTGAGTGGAAATTACTCCTATCAGCTTCAGTTTCACTCAAGTACGGGATTCAACTGCAATGGGAAACTGGGCAACGAAACAGTGACATTCTACCTCCGAGATTTGTACGTTAACCAAACAGATATTTACTTCTGCAAGATCGAGGTCATGTATCCTCCGCCTTACATAGACAATGAGAAGAGTAACGGGACCATTATCCACGTGAAAGGTAATGTATAGCTCAACCAGCGTCCTCTCTCCAGTAGTGGTTTTCAACTGCAGTCGTAAAGACTAGGTCATGATCAGTGGTGGGGTTGGATAATGCCCAAAGAGAATACACCAATGAGGAAGTCTGTACATTTTAAGCTAGTGATATTTTGCATATATCAATTCCTCTCCAATTCTTCCCTGGGAAGAAGGAAGGAAAAGTACTCAAGTGCCATTCCCATATCATTTAATCTACTCTGTTCTGTTTTTCAGAGAAACATCTTTGTCCAGCTCCCTGGTCTCCTGAGTCTTCTAAGCCATTTTGGGCACTGGTGGTGGTAGCCAGCATCCTAGCTTTCTACAGCTTGCTGGCATCAGTGGCTCTTTGTAACTGCTGGGTAAGGGAAGCCGCACTGCTTTCATGTAACTCTCCTACTGCGTGTGCAATCTGGATATATTCAAGAATTTTGCCTATTGTGGATTATTTTTGTTGTCCCTGCTAGATTTGTCCCTGCTGGGTTCTCTTTTAGCCTATCTGACTTTATCTGAGATAAAAATCCGATGTGAGTTCTAGGTTCTAGAAGGCACTGATTGGTTGGCCAGGCAGAGTAAGAAGCTAAAACAGGTAAAAATTGGGGTGGATGATAAATTAGGGAAGAAAATGACCTTTCTTGTCCCCATTTTGCAATGTCATTATGACATATAAAATAATATATACAAATGTATGAAAATCTAAAAAACTTGGGAATCTAAGCAACTGAAGCCAATGACAAATTTGGTTCAGGGTCAAAAATCATGAGAAATTTGACTACTGAAATTATGCATTCAAACCTGCAAAGAAACGAGGTCTGTTTATCTGAGTCATATTTTTATCTCTTCTGAAGCAGTTGAATTTTGTGAGGCCAAGTACGGTGCTGTCATTATGAAACTACAATGGGAGTTAGACTTTTCTGAGCTCTTACCACTGAATTGGAGTTTACAGACTTTTGCAAACATTCATGCAGTAAACCTGGTGTATTTTTCTCTACCTTTTTCAACGTTGAAGTTTTGGCCTCAGTTGAACACATATTGTAACCATATGTACCACGAGGAGGGGACCTCCTAATCAAGGACCTTTCACTTACTCAGAAACTTCCTGTTCTCGCGTAAACAGTGTGGTACAGAATACTTCCATTGACTCCATATTGTCTTTGAATATTTTTCTAGCAGTTAGATGCATGTATGAACCATTTCCTCAACAAGAAATATATGCTCCTCAAGGATAAAGGACTATTTCTATTTTTTTTAAAAAAAATTCTTTTAATCTTTATTTTTATTTACTTTTTAATGTTCTTAATGGCAGTACAGGGGATTGAACCCGGGACCTCCCTCATGCTATATCCCCCACCTCAGGACCATTTCTCTTGATATTCACCGTCTGTCTGGTATTATGTGCATTTATTTAGTTAAGCTCTTAAAGAACGCTTATGAATGGGTAACCCCATAGAGGCCAAAGTAAGGACTGAAATGAACATGCCTGAAGTATAATACTCATCTTTAAGGCGTACTCTTTACATTTAACTAATTTATACATGGATCAGTGTTTTCTGGAAGCTGTGCCGTGTTGAAGCCATCCTGTTTGCTATAGCCTTGGTGCTGGACAGGGTGGGAGTGGAGGAGGAGGGCAGCCCTGGCTTCACAGTCATGCCAGTGATAGATTCAGCTTGGCATCCTTTTAAACTCTTGTTGGCCTATTGCCCAAGTTTTCCTCTTGCTTGTTCCCCACATGCGTTTCCCGTTTCAGAAGACTCTACAGGGCAGATGGACATTTGGCAGGCTACTTGTTGCCTAAAGTTACCTCCAACAAACTCTGTAACCACGTTTGTCAGGTGCTTGTTCCTGGAAATCCATTATACCAGATACATCTTGAGAATTTGCCTGCCTTGCCTTCTGCAAGCTGCCCAGCCCTGATGGGGACCTTTTATGTAGTGCAATGTCGCCTAAGTTCTTCCTCTGATGTTGGTTGAGTCTCTTCATCTTTTTGGATCTTGGTGTCTTCGTCCAAGTGACCATCCAACTTTGAGCCTCTGGAAAGTTTTCCAATAATATTAGAATTTAAAATCTCAGTTCTTCTTTTTATCTTGATCCCCTTGGGAATCTCAACTTCTTAATTTAAAAGCCAGGTGGAGTGCCCTTTTGGGTACGTTTCCAGGACAGATGCTCCCCAATATTACACTGACCTGGGTCAACGTCCTTTACTAGCTTGGCGGGAAGTAGTTTTGGGAACTGTTTTAGCTTTCAGTGGCCAGAAGGGTACTGCTCACCATTTAAAACTTACTGTAAATATACCCTAGGATATCAGTTACTATAACCAGGCTATAATCTGCTAAGTGGCTCGAATTACCCAAAGGGATCAAAGTAGCTTCTCATTCTCAATGAGGTTTTTTTTTTAAGTTTATTTTCAATTTGGAAACATCATAAATGCTATATGTTTTTCTTTGGCAGCATTGCTAATTCCTAGTGATGCTCATTTTGCTTTGTCTCGGGAAAACTTATTTTGGTCTTACTCTGTCTCACAGGCTCCCTGAAAATTGGGAAGTCCCAGTGCTTGGCGTACTTTGTCTTCTGTGGCTTCTTGTGGTTAATTAGGTCACCCAATAAGAAATACCCTTTATTTGCATCTCAAGCATAGGTCTTTGTACTCTCTGACCAAAAGGGTGTGAAACAAATATATACGTATATTTCATAGACTAACACAGCATTTTTAACCTGGGCTCATCTTTTCCCAATGCTGTTACTGTTTAAGCTACCAGCACGTTGCTGAGCTAGGTAGCCCGGCCACTAGGGACCACTAGTGTTTAGCCATTTTCTGGGTACTTTTCTGGGATCATATTTTTGGCTGGTCTGCACTGTGCCTTGGTGTAAGCTGCTGTTTTCCGGAACTTCCTGAGGGCTTGTGACGTGCTGTTGTAGGCAATTCTAGGCTGAGTGGGCTTCTGGGAGCAGCTGCAGATTCCATCTCAGTTCTTGACCTGCTACTGACATTTGAATAAATAAAGAGCTCCCCTCTGCCAGGTGGCCACAGACCAGCACCTGTTACTCTCACTCAATCCTCCATTCACTTTGCTGAGCTGGTAAACCTGTTCTCTTTCTTAGTCTAATGGAGCCTTTTAAAAAGCACAGTTTTCTCCACTCTAAGTCACACTGTGGGGAATATAGAAATTGTGTGCGCGGTAGTATCTGCCTTTAAATCCAGTGTAGTTTTGAGGGCCATGGCTTTGAGTGAATTGCCTATGTCTTGCTGCTGCTTCCAAGAAACAAGTGGGTAAGGACGAGGGTAGAGGGACAGAAAAGGGAGGAGTGGTCCTGAAATCACACATCTTTAGCAGACAGTGAATGGCGAAGGGCTAAATGACTTAGTCACACAGACATAAGGTGAGTGCTCTGCACACGTAAGTGCATATGCTAGGTGCACATGGACACTGTGGGTTCTGTATACTGTTCCCAGCCATGCATGTGTCATTTCAATCCCACTGCTGTGTTTACAGTTAGGGTGATAATGACTAAATCTGCTATCTGATAACAGCGTGAGAATAAGTATGAGAGCTTAGTGCAACAGATCTTTCATAATCTTGGTGCAACCCAGAGAACCTCAGAGTCAAGATATCTTCATTATGGGGGCCCCTCTTCTAGACCTAGTTTTATTTGGGTGTCCAGAGGCAAAGACGGTCACTGGGGAGTCTGGCAAGGAAAGTCCTCAGAATTTGAGTAGATACTATAATGCCTCCCAGGGTATCAGCTGAGCAGCCTTTCACATTTATTTGGGGGCAGACAATTCCTTGCCTTACTCCTGCCCTGCCATAACCCTATGCCCAAGAGACCTCTAGCCTTTCATTTGTAGAAAGGATGTAGAACCAAGATGTTTGAAGGGCGACTTCCCTTACCCGCTTGGTTTCCATAGCTACCTCTCTCTAAATGACTCCCCCAATTATGTCTGTTTTATGCTGTCCTCTTCTTACTTTCAGCTCCATGACACATCCATTGTCTCAATCCCAAATGACCAAAGCTGAATTCATAGCCTCTTTCAAATCCCACTTCTCCTATCATCTTACCTTACATCTATGGATGGAACACCATCCTCTTGGTCACCCAGGCTCAAATCACTGGTCACCTTCGAGTATGAGCAAGAAGGAGGAGTCAAGCCGTCTAACAATAATCATTCTAATATGGTGATATATTTTGTATCCATGGCTTCCTTTTCGTTCCCTTTTTTTCATGATCAGACTCTTCAGATCAGGATTTCTCAGTCTTGGCACTACTGACATTTTGGGCTGGATAATACTTTGTTGTCAGGGGCTGCCCTGTGCCCTGTGGGATACTTAGCAGCGTCTGTGGCCTCTACTCACTAGGTGCCAGTAGCATCCCTCCCGCTGCTAACAACTCAAAATGTCTTCAGACATTGTCAGATATCCCCTGGGGCAGAGGACAAGGGAACTGGAGGTGTCAAGGAGGAGGCTTAGGAGGTCTGGCATGGGCAACTGTACATAAGGTAGTGTCGTTCAGTGGGATGAGAAACGCTGGAGAGGATGAGACTTTGGGGAAAGATCTTGAGTTCTTCTTGGATATATCGAGTTTAAAGTGCCTTTGTGGTCTAGTCCAGAGATATAAATTCGGGTAAAATAGGTGGCAATCGAAGCTGTGGGTGTTGGTGAGTCTGCCTAGGGAGATGCGACGGTGTGAGTAGGGGAAAAAGCCTAGGACCACACCGCGAGGAACTCTGACACTGTATGGCTACTTAGAGAAGGATGAGCTTACAAAGAAGGCAGGGAGGGAGTGGCCAGAGAGGTAGGATGAAAACGGGTACCATCTCACAGAAGGCAAAGTAGAAGTGTTTCAGAAAGGAGAGGGTAATTGATAATAGAGAATGCTGCTGAGAGTTCAAAAGATGAGGCCTGAAAACGTGTTAGTTGTATTTAGTGATGTGCAGGTCAGTATTTTCCTAACCTTTCTGTAACACTTACTCATGCCCCTTGGACAAAGAAGGTGTGAAGGGCTCGGGTAGGAGTGCACGGAAATAAGGTCAGTCATTCATTTACTTATTTGTTCAGGTGTTCAGGACATTCATATCCAACATATTTACTTATGCATCAGCTCTATGTCCAAGAAATAGATTTTTTTTCTCATTATAGATAATTCTGAGTCCAGACATCTGGAGGACTTTCTATTTTTAGAATGTTTGTGGGTCTTTCATTAAATATGTAAGTTTTACCATCACATTGATCTGGAAAAGATGGTAGACATTCATCCAGAGGGAGTTGAATCTGAGAAATGGAGATGAGTGATGCTATTGTGTTTATGGAAATGTACTCACAAATAAGGGAATAAAATGTACCTAGTTGTCTAGAACTGTAATACCTAATTAATTTGGTCTCCACTCTTATGACTCTGCAGGGCTGAAGGTCCTCTTTTGTTAATTATGGAAAAATGGCTTCTTAAGCAAATGACTAATGTAAGAAGGTGGCACTGGGGATACTTAACCTTTCCAAAGGAGGAAGAGCCTTCAAGAATATTTACACATCTGCAGTGGATATGTTAATTAGATATGCTTTTGGAATTCAGGTCAAATGGCTGCATTGAGAGTAACACGGGTGCATTTCTCGAAAATACTTTCTTTGATTCAGACTTTTCAAGTTAATTTTGAAGAGTCAAAAGTAGTTAGGTTTAATTAGTCATGATTTAAGTGCAATGTGCTCAATGAATTCTGGCTTGTTGAGCTTCATTTGACAGTCCATGTTTTGAATAGTTGCCCCCAAATCTTAGAACTCCTGTGCAGTTGTCCCCAGTCTTAGAACTCCTCCCTAGTCATCTCCCTCCATGTCCCCGGCCCCCTTCACAGTGACACTTCTCTTTTCTGCAGTTGAAGAGTAAGAGAAACAGGATGCTTCAGAGTGACTACATGAACATGACCCCCCGCAGGCCAGGGCCCACCCGGAGGCACTACCAGCCCTACGCGCCAGCGCGAGACTTTGCAGCCTACCGCTCCTGACACGGACGCCTATCCAGATGCAAGTCGGCTGGCACCTCGTCACCTGCTCAACACCACTGCTCTGGATAGGAAAGGACTGCCTCGTCTTCAGCCAGCCACCTCAGGCCTCTGCTGGGCCACCAGTGCCAACTCTTCTTGAACAGCTAGACTGAATAACATCATTTTGAGACTCTGAAATGAAGTCAAAGAATATTAGTGTGACAGGCTATATTTTGTAGTGCTATGGCCCAAATTCAAACTTATTATTTATTGACTTGATTGAGAGGTTAGGATGGAGACCAAAAATCGAGTGGATTCTGTTAGCCTTGAAGCCTGCTTCCAATTCCACTCCTTTCTAATTCACCTGCACATTGTGGCCAAGTGAAGTGTGATATCAAAAGACTTTTTAGATGGAGAAGAAAGGCTAGAAAATCATTCCCTTTGGTTAAATGGGAGTTTAGGGTGGGGATAAGTTAGAGTGGGGGGAGAGGGTAGTGAGACACAAACATTTTAAAAACCATTAAAACACTCTCTCACTCATGAAATGAGCCACTTAGTTCCTATTTAGTTTGGAAAGATGTGGGCATGTTTTTTGATGACGAATTCTGATCCTATTTGGTCATTTTGACCAATGGAATTCCTTCAAAGCTAGGGAGGTCAACTTGCTTTCCTTACTCCCCGTGTTGGGAATTCAATGTAGTCTTCACGATATGATTTCAAAAGAATAAAGTAGTCCTCCTGCACAAAGGAAGAATGTGTCAGGAAATCAGGTCACTTGAGGTCAAAATTATTTGAATCCTATGAAGGGCTATTTATTCAGCAGCTCATTCCTGTTTGATCATAGATGGGCCTTTTCCATGCCATGTATTTCAGGTTTGCACAGTTGGTTTCTTTATTGTCTGCGTGGAGATCTCAAGTGGGATGCTGAGAGCATGTGTGCAGAAGAAGTGATGATATCATGAAAGGGGATTGTTAGCATTCACTAGCATATGGGAGATGAGTACTTCTGGAGGAGGGGGAATAGAATGGAATGATGCAATTCTTGCCATGTAATGAGGGGATGACCAGCATCTGGTGGAAGTTTTCCAGAAGATGGCAGGCAGAAGGAGCTGTGGTGAGAGCTCCTTTATGGGACTTTTTGTGCTTTAGGGCTCAGAGCTCCAAAACTCTGTGGTTTGGTTGTCTGTTGACCCTGGAGGTCCACTGATACAGAAAAATATTTGATGCTTTTGAGACAGCATCAGAGTTCTCAAGATACCCTGCAAGGCCAGACCCTGGAAACACCATGGATATTTTTCTGCTCCAGTTTGGAGTATGTCTGGGGACCCTGAAGAACAGCTTTGCTGCTGCCCTTGTTATTTGTTCAGTGCTTTGATTCATTCAAATGTTGGAGGAGTCCAGGTTTCAGAGGCAGATAGACCTGGTTCAAGTCCCATTGCTAGTTGGCCTCAGGCAGGTTACTGACTTTCTAAGATTCATTCTTCAACTATAAAATGAAGATAATGATCACAAATGTCTGTCCCTCTGCTATAATTTCCATGAGGATGTGTCCCTAGTTTGTCTTATTTTTCGGCTTGTCCCTGGCACAAAGTACCATGCTTGACATATAATGTTAGCTATTATTATTATTGTCATATAGATAAACTATGTATAATGATTAAACTGGGCAATGAACTGAGAAGAGAGAAACTACTGTAACACAAATTTAAACCCACTACCCAGGAATGAGGTGCTACGAAATTTGAGAGCCTCTTAAATTCCACCATTTTCCTGTTTCAAAATATTTTAGCTTGTAAGGACATGTACAGCATTCTGCCTCTCACTTTTCTGTATATAAAGAAGACTTTTTAAATTTTTTTTTGGTAACAGGGGGAGGGGTAGAAATCTTATAATTCCAGACAGAATATACTGAACTTTGATTGGTTTTTAAATAGGCTTCTAGTCCATGAAAAGAAGGTTAAACCTAGCAGTACTTGGGTGACAAACTGTTGAATTTATACTGGCAGGTGTGCTGTGTTGTCAGTCTCTTGGCACACAGAGTTCATTCATCCAAGTTGTCAGATTGAATTTGAGAACAACAGAGCTGGAGAATTTTTAGAAAGGGCAATGACAAAAAAATAAATAAATTAAAAAATGGAAAGATCTGCTCTTTGGTAATAAATGGTTTTATTTTCTGATGGGAAAAATAGGTTTGCTGAAGATGAATCACACTTTAGTTTTTTCTTACTCACTCTGAACAGAACCAGAGTAGAGATGTTAGTAGGGAAGTCCATTTTCACTATTAGTATGAACCAAGAATGGTTTGAAAACAGTGGTTGGAGCAATGCTTTTACAGTTTCAGATATGGTAACCATGAAGAAGATAATGCCATTTGCTGCTGTTGTTGTAAGAGTCTTATAATTAATTGATTTTGAGCTCACTTATTTGGGGCTGAGCATGCCAATTTAAAGAGACCAAGTTAATTTATCTTCTGTGTATTCAGTGATAAAATTACTGAACTACCATGTACTGGTTTTAAAATTTGTGCTTTAATATTGTCTCTCAGAGAAGGTATGCTTCATTTTTGGTAATGAATCTGGAGACAACCTGATATTTAAAAAGGAGTGGGACAAATCTTTTTTATAAATCTCCAGTTTAGCTTTTAAAAAAATCCAGACTTTCAATTATTAGTTTCACTTCAAAGCAAAGTACACTTCTTCTTTGTTTGCTCGATTTTAGTCACGATTTCTCATCAGACCAATGGTTTATATCTTTGAGAGATCAGGCTCGGCTTACGTGTGCATTCTGTGTGATGTAAATTCCCTATGAGAGAGACTGAACTTCAGCCTCGGCTCCATCAATCCCTTAGGTTAACTAACTGAGCCACTAGTCCTTATGGCTAATTAAACGGGGATGTTGGTGGTTAAATGGCTATCAGATTCCTCCTCCCATTCTTTTGCAGTGCTGGATAGGAACCACAGCAGGCCTGAGAACTGATCCTAAAGTGTTCACTTAACTATATGTTGAAGTTTGGAGATGGTGGCAGTGACCAATGAACCTAGAACCAGGGTCGTCACTGCTATTGACATGTTACTACCCAGGCCTTGGTATCTGCAAAGGCATCTGAGGCTCTGGAATTCTCTTTCTTATAAGTGCATACTTTCTGATATATTCCTCCTCAAACATCACAGGCATGTTCCCACCTTAGGGCCTTTACACATATTGTTTCCTCTGTCTGGAAAGTTCTTCTCCAGATATCTACCTGGCTTGCTCCCTCATTTCCTTCAGGTCCCTACTCAAGTGTCACCTTTTACCCTAGTTAAATCCCCCTCAAGCCCCATCTACTTTCCTTGCCTTTTTTTTTTTTTTATAACATCTCACCATCTCTTACACTAGATTTTTAATTTATTTGTTCGTTGTCTGTTTCCCCAAACTTGAATGTAAACTCTAGGAGGGAAAGAACTTTGTCTGCTTTGTCTATTGCCATATTTCCAGTGCCCAGCATGCAACAAATAGTTATAGACTGAATGAATAAATTTCACATGACTAGGAATTAATGGTTAATCTAAATGTACTAATCGCACTCTAAGAAGAAGACAGCCAGTTCTGTTTTCCACTTTTCTATTAATAAGCTCAAAAATCCATTGTATTAGTGAGACAGGAGGTAAAACATATACATAGCCAAACCTGGTGAAAAAACCCTGATATATATGAGTTCATTTACATTTTAGAAATGTTTGTGCAGTGAGGAAAACTAATACTGTTAGAGTCATCTTAAAAAGTCACGCTAAATAAGCCACAGTCAAGATTAAGTTGATTTCCCACTGAAGTCCCCAAATGCCCTCTTAACGGATTATTGACCATGTTTTATATATGCCTATAGTCTAAGGCTTCTGAAAATGTTGCCCTCAGTTAAAATCCTATCCTACTACTAAACTGCTGCTCTTTTCTTTTCCTTCCTGTTTTTTTCTTTCTTTTTCTTCCCCCTAGCAAATTCTATAAATGCCTTGCCTGGCTGTAATTCAAAAAGAGCTCAAGGATGAAATGCTGGGGGTAGACAATTTCAGCTTCGTCACCTGTCAAGCTCTTGTCATAACTGAACAGTCTAATGGCTTGAAATAGTTTAAAAATAAAAGAACAACAAACAGCATTGTGGCACTTGGTGCAAATTGAAAATTCAAATCAGACATATTAATCATCACACACACACACACACACACACACACACTGCTATCATCCTGTGGGTAGGGAAAGGCCCTTGAACGAGAGACACAAGAGCTCATCTGATACTTCATGTAGCAGCTCATTTCAAATTGTGCTTTGAGCGTGGCTTGAAGTCACAGAGGTATGCAATGAGTTCATCTCCAAACAGACTGTTTTCTTTGTTGAAATGGAGCTCATTAAGCTGAATAAAAATAATTAAAACCTACTACTCCAAGAAAGATGGAACTCAGCTAGTCACTCATGAGTTTGGACAAACCAACTCAACTGGAGAAGGACAAGTTGTAAAAATCAGGCCTTAAATAAATCTGCTCAATAAGCACACCTTTTCTGGGCTAGTGAAAATAGTGTAACCTAGTTCTGTGAAATGGTCCCAGTAACTTGAAATTCAAGTGCAAAATGAAATAAAAGGCAAACTTCATGACTTCACCTAACAGACCTCCCACCAGGCTCTAACTACGTAACTCTGTGAATAGTGTAATTCCCTGCGGCCCTGAATTCACTGTTTACCCCTCCAGTCTGTTAAAACAGATTGATTCCTTTTAAAGCAGAACACTTTTTCCTCTCTCATCTTGTCTGGAACAGAGATAATGGACGAGGGAGGAAAATCAAAGACATTTCTGGATCTGTCATAATGGGGGCCCAGGCCACTACTCTAAGCAAATGGGATGGTCTGGGAGTCATACCAGAAACTTGTCTGTTACCTCATCGGTGTCTCCCTTAACTGAGGCACTGTTTATCTCTCGACTTTTCAACAGTGGTGCTAAGAAGAAATTTGGTTCTTTAGGAGTGAACCTGAGTGGGTGGGCCTCCCAACTTTCTCTGGTTTGGCATCCCCAAGGAACGTGTATTTCCCTTTGAAGATTCACAAGTGCTCAGCACTTAGAGACAGACACAGGACATCGTCCAGAGCAGAATGGAGTCCACTTTCTCAGTGTGCCTTTTGTTCTTTTCAGGGTGTGGACACTGGGCTCCCTGCTTGAAAAATGTTAAGGATGAAACATGAGTGATCCAAGACGTTTCATCTGTTCTGAGCCGACCTCGCTATTGAGGCCACGCGAAGGCCAGAACGCGCACTTCCCAAGTACATGTCCTTATTTTATGTTCCTGCGCCATCTCCATGAAAGGCTTTGGAATGCTGGGAATTTGAGGGGACAGAAAGTCACAGAAAGGTGAATTTCTCTTCGAGTAGGAGTGGATCGGAGTCCACTTACACTTTCACTGGCAGAGCGGTCTCAATGACAGACTGAAACACTCCTCTGGCTCCAAAGACCAAGTTGTGAGAGCTGGTGGAAATGTCAGTTGAGACAGAAGAGCAGCAAACAGCTTTGTTTTCCTATAGTTGTGGTTTTACTTGGTGATGATGACACACGACGATGAAAATGTGCAGTATGAACTCCCGTTGTTATCTGAGCGAGCATCTCTGCCAACTCTGAAGGATATGTGTGGGTGTCACCTGCAAGCGAAGAGAGAGA
Organism: Camelus dromedarius; assembly: GCF_036321535.1. Classification (NCBI taxonomy): domain Eukaryota; kingdom Metazoa; phylum Chordata; class Mammalia; order Artiodactyla; family Camelidae; genus Camelus; species Camelus dromedarius. The sequence goes on along the minus strand of NC_087439.1, from coordinate 69,593,122 downwards.
GAGAGAGAGAAAGAGAAAGGGGCCCCGGTACGGAAAGAAGAGCCAGTTCATCAAAGATCAACAGTGACAAGTGGTGCTGTTTATTTCACGAGCTTCAGATTCGATTTCCTTCCCCTCGCTAATCTCCAAGTCTGAATTTAGTCTCTGGACTAAACAGATGAGTGTCCGGTGACTGAGGAAGCGGGTGGAAGAAGGTGGGCTTGAATGGGCATCACGACAGTTACCACAGTTATCGAGTCATTTCTTAGTCCCCTGGGCACACCCTTAGCATTTGACATGTTAGCTTCCCAACGTGCATTTTTGCAAACTTTTGAGAACCTGCCATGTATTACACAAGGGTAGACAAACCTGAGGTTGTTCTGGGGGTCCCTTTTGCATTCCCAACCCTATGCAGCTCTCCTCTCACCTCTTTCCTGTTTCTCCCTCCTCCCTTCCCTTTCACTCACTCACTCACTCACTCACTCACTCACTCACTCTTTAATGAGCGCCTGCCCAGCTCTAAGAAGTGGGCCAGGAAGGGGGAGTAACTCGCGGCAGCGAGTAGCAAGTAACCCAGCATTTTAATCTCCACACTTACCAAGTACAGAGTGTAGATGTTGTATATTCCTTCTTCTTCTTTTTTTTTTTTTTAATACCCTAATCCTCAGGGTAACCACTTAGTCTTAATTTACAGGGTCAGAGATGGGAGGGTGTAGCTCAAATGGTAAGAGGGCATGCTTAGCATGCATGAGGTCCTGGGTTCAATCCCCATTGCCTCCATTAATAATAATAACAAACAAATAAATAGACTTAATGACCTCCCTCCTCCAAAATAAATTATGGGTTCAGACCTGAATGTGGCTATTTGATAGCCTTTGTCTTGCTTGAAATTTATTTCTTTAAGATGTTCTTACTTACCAATCTCTAACACGTTTAATATCTTAGATCTGGCACTGACAAATTTTTTTCTGGAAAGCATCAGATAATAAGCATTTTAGGCTTTGTGACCAGGTGGTCTCTCACAGTGACTCAATTCCGCACTTGTAGGGAAAAACCAGCAGCAGACAATCACATCTGTGTCCAATCAACTTTCATTTGTGGATGCTTGAATTTTACGTAACTTTTACACATCGTACAATATTAGCATTCGTTTGGTTTTTACCCCACCCATGCACAATGTAAAACTCGGTCTTAGCTCATGGGCTGCTCAAAGGCGGGTGGCCTCAGCCCACAGTTTGCTGACTCTGGGCTTGGACCCAGGTCACAATTTTAGCTGCCAGCTTGTCTTTGAGTTCCACCTACTATCTGCACTTTTACGGCTGGAGGGATCAGTTTGGATGTATGTAAAGGCTTCTTGGGAGTGGTGAATCTGCTTTGAAAGAAAGATACGGATCAATGAAGAATAAGGAAGAAGAATCTTCATCTGAGGGAAGGTCATCTTTGGTAGAAGAAATGGGAAATTCTAAGTCAAGAGGAGGAGAAGCTGTTTCAAGCAGATAGGGTCCCCTGCACATTCTTGCTAAAAGCCTACAAATCTTGGGGATTGTGGTTACTCTTCTCTCAAGTTCTGTTTGCTCTTTCTCCTTTTTCCTAGGCATAAAATCCTTTGAATCTCCAAGGAAACAAAGTGAATTTCGAGTCACAGCAGGCAGGGCCAAAGCACGGCCCGTGTCCTATGTAATGAACAAGACTACTCTCCCTGTTAACTCACCCCCACGCTGCACCCTCACCTCCAGCCTGGGGTGGGGGGTAGCAGAGACCAGAAGCAGCTGTCTCAGCCTTGGCCTCCTGCTTCCTATCCATCACACTCTTTCAATCTGCCCTTGGCTTCCATTTTGCAGGTGACCAAGAGTGACCCCTCTGCAATCCGAACTGGGGCTCGGCACTTCACAGGTAACTGGTGAGATCACTTTTCCTCAGATAAGAAGGGCACGGACCCGACCCTTCCCATTCCCTCACTTCCATTTCTCACTCCTGTCTACAGCTGCCGGTTACATCCAAGGTACAAATAGTCCCTGGAAGTAGCCCAGCACACGCTCCTTCACACGATCTGGAGAATTTAAAAATAGGGCCAAATGTAGCATTTAGCCTGATCTGTCCGGCCAAGAGGAAATTGCCTCTAAAAGGTCAGATGATTCAGATTATTGTGCCAACAGTCTAGGGTGCCAGGTAATGAAAAAAGATTCCAGTAGAATGGATTTATCCTGACTTTGAACATGGCATTCAAGTTCGGGGTCTGGAATTCCAGACCCAGGAATTCCAAGATTTTTCTTCTCCATCACGCAGGGCCACTGTGGACATTCAGGTGTGGTTTGCCCGGTGCAAAGGCCCCAGCCTGCGGGATGAGGGGCTGAAACCCAGTCAGGATATCCTTATTAAGCTACTCACCGGAAAGAGCTCTGCCCACCAGGAGAGGGCACCTTTCTTTAAAGCCCACACCTATGGGCCATGGAGGTCCTGGCAGGATGTTTGCCTTTCTGCCACTTGCTTGCTGAACTCTTCAGAGAATAAATTGGACCCCCATTCTCAAAACAGGAATTATTCACAATGAACAGTAGTTAAAAAAAAAAAAACCAGAAGAAAATGGAATCATTCTTAATACCATCAAATTTTCTCTCCGGAGTCTCTCCCTTAGTCTTCTTTTCCTCGCACTTCCGCACACTTGAATTCCGTCGGTTGGTTTTTCCTGACATACATCTGGTGGGGTTGTCTTTTAGGAGGAATGTGAAAAGAAACTTCCTTGCTTAAGTCTCAGAGGGAAACAAATGAGTTTTTGTGACCTGGAGAATACCAGGTTTGGGGTTAGTTCTTAAGATGCCCCTAGAACTTTTCAGTTAAGTTGGCAGAATCTACTCTTATTTCATTATGATCAGTATGTGATGGGGCAAGACTAAATGAACTCGAGTCTAATTCCTGTAGCAGTTTTCATTTGTTATTATAACTCTTCCAGGATAATCTTCCCCAAATAAATGTCATTGTTCTGGGTTTTCTCCCATCATCACATTCCCAGATTTTATAGATGTAAATATTTTATGTTTGATAGTTGCCAATCAAGATTATTTGAATAAATCTACAATTTCCTATAACTTCTAAGTTTAATAATTTATCAAAATTGTTTCCATCACTTTCTCTTAAGAACATTTTTTTTGTCAGTTTAGGTTAGAAATCTTGAAAATTTTGTGGAACTTGGGTGGATTTAATTTGAAAGACACCTTCATATTATAGCATGAGAAACTATTACATCATTTTCAAAGTTTGGCATTTTCCAAATAGTAAAGTTCTTGATAGCATAAATTTACATTATTGAGTCTTCCATAGTGAAATACATCTTGAATATGATTGGTGCTCAAAACATCTTAACTGAATGAGTAAATGGATGGATGAATGAATGATTATCTTTCTCTTGATAAATATCTACAAGCTGTTTTGGTCTTTGACAGATTAGATGAACTTGGTACTATAAAAAAACTTGGGAAAATTGAGGAGTACTGATAAAGATTTACCACTTCTTAAATTATTGAAATGTATTCTAGAAATTCACATTTTAAGACATTGTTCAGACATTCAGAAGCCAAAACTGATTTCCCAGAGGAAGCTTGTGTCCTGTGAAAAGGACACAAACAGAGCAAAAAATGTGTTCAGTATAGTGATGGACACTTAGAAGGACAGTAAGAGGTTTAAGGCATAGTCCTGACCTCAGAAATTTATAATCTGGTTGGGGAAATAACTGGTCATAAAGGCAGTACACATTAAGCTCCAAATAAATGATATATAATTCAAGTTCAGAGGTGAAATATTATTGTGAACTGGGATTCCAGTTAAGGCTCTGAACTAAAATGAACAGTATTGTGCATACATCTCTTCCAACTGTGTGAGGTAGAACTGCTTTTTTTTTTTTTTAACATTTTTTATTGATTTATAATCATTTTACAATGTTGTGTCAAATTCCAGTGTTCAGCACAATTTTTCAGTCATTCATGGACATATACACACTCATTGTCACATTTTTTTCTCTGTGAGTTATCATAACATTTTGTGTATATTTCCCTGTGCTATACAGTGTAATCTTGTTTTTCTATTCTACAATTTTGAAATCCCAGTCTATCCCTTCCCACCCTCCACCCAAGGTGGAACTGCTTTGAGGAGGAGTGTTTGCATTTTTAATTTTTAGAAATACTGTCAGTTGTTTTGTATAAAGGTCATACTGACATGCACTCCCATCAGTCATGTGTGAGAGAGGCTATTAGTCTATTTGTTCTTGATAACACAGTGTTATCAACTTTTGATCTTTGCCAATTTCATAATATAAAATCGTATCATTGTATTGAGTTAATTTGCAATTCATTTTTTATGAATTAGATTCATTATCTTTTCATGTGGTTAAGACCCATTTGTATCTCTTTTTCTGAAAACTGTCTACTCATATTCTTTGCCCACTTTTTAAAGTTGCATTGTTGGATTTTTAATGTAGGACCTCTTTAAGGAAACTAGCCCTTTGCTTGTTAACTCCTTTATTTTAGAGATGAGCAGATGTAAACTTACTATTTCATTGTTCGTTCGTCAGCATTTATTAAGTACTCCTTTCATGACAGGCACTGAATTTGGCACGGGAGTTAGAGGTAACCCCTGTCCTCAGGCTATGGAAGCTTCCAAGCTATGAGGGATATAGTAATTTCCCCATGTATTTGAGGTCTATTATAAAGCTAGACATAGGGGGTTACTGGAGCTCCAAGGTGGAGCACCTAACCCACGGGAGGGGTTGGGGAGGCTCAGGAAAATATTCATGAAGTAGGCGACACCAGCTGAATCTTAAAGGACAGGGGACGCCAAATGATGGTGGGGGCAATTACATTTCAGGTAGAGAGACCAACTTGTGCAAAAATACAAGCACAGTGCCTTTGAGGAACTAGCTTAGCATGTGAATTCGGGGTGGATGGAGAACAGGTTAAGTGTGGGAGAGTGCAGGAGATGAGACTAGTTGTGTGGACTGACATCATATTAGGACAAAGTTTTATGCCAAGGAATTTGGAGTTTATTCCAAGAGCACTGGAAAGCTAGTAAAAGCTATATATTCTTAATTCTGCATTTTAAATTGTTATAATCTATAATTAATAATCTTACATTATAAAAAGCTACAAAATGAAAATCAAAAGGTCTTCGTCTTCTTTGTCCCCTCCCCTACAATTCTATTCTTCATTTTTTCTGCAGTCTTCTTACCTCCATAACTCTAGATGTATTTATATTCCTATTTCTTGATTGATTAAACTTAACAGTATTTATGGACTCTCCACAATGAAAGATGAAGAATTTAGCTCACTTCCACTAACTTCCACCCTCTCAATTTTGTGGGAAAGGTTTTAAGCATGACAAAGACCTGATTAGATTTGCATTTTAGGAAGATAATTTTGTAGCATGTGAAGAGTGATTTGGAAGCTGTTATAGTAAGTCAAGCAAGAATGTGGAATGGAGAGAGGGGTTGGGGCAGGTACTTGATAGAAAGGTGAAGATGAAGGCTGACTAGACTTATAAGAGAGAGAGAGATCATGACTGGTGCTGTAGCAAGTGGTACTTGCACTGTCTAAGACATGGATGCAGGAGGAGACAGTGATTTTAAGGGGAGGAAAGATGATGAGTTTCACTTTGGATATCCTTGTGGGGACCCCGGTAGAGATACCAAATGAAGCAGCTGGATGTGAAGCTAGCACTCAGGAGTGAGATCTGGGCTAGGAGATAGATTTGTGAGTCAGCCATCAAAATTTGTTCATTTTCTCATTTGCTCCTTTAACAAATATTTATTGGGTGCTTCTACGAGCTATATGCTGGGTATCAAATGATAAGAGCAGACAAGTTTCTTCATTTCAAGCAGGTGGGGGAGATAGACATTAACACATAAACTTACAAAAACAAATATAATTACAGATTGAGGTAAGTGCTCTGAAAAAAGTATATGGTTTATAGGAAAGAATAAGAGCATGAATCAAAGTGAGACCCTGGGGGTGGATGGGAAATATGAAGGCAAGCATAGCTTCTTTTCTCCTAGACCTGCAGGTGCAGAGCATTAAGGAGGTCTTGAGCAGAAGGCATTTTGAAGTTGGAGTCACAGGCAGGCCAAGCCCTAATCTTTGTGGAGCTCAGGATGAAGTACCAATCAATGGAGACCCACTAAATATCTAAACATTATAAATCAAGACAACAAAGCGTTAATAAATGCTGTATTCCCCAACCTCAACTAATATAGCTTCATGATGACAAAAGAGAAAAATGTGTGTAAAGTAAGTTTCAGTGGGTGGTGGGGCCAGAAGTGAGGTCCTCACAGGGAAAATTGTGATCAGACAGTGAAGAATAGGAGGTCAGGAGAGTAGAACTCATGGCAAGAAGTTTCCTTGGGAAGAGAAGCTTCCTGGCACCTGAGCTCCTTTATTGGCCTGGGACTCCTTACTGATACCTCCAGAGTTCAGCACAGTGTAGTAACTGGGCCACGATAGGCTCGCAAACATTTGCTGACTGGAGAACAAGAGGCAAAGGATAAGGAAAAGGAAAATTTTGTTGCTGTTACTAGAAGGCAAAGATTTAAGCTGTCTAGGGAAGGAGGACATCTAGAAGAAATGGAGAAATGAAAGCTGAAGGAATAAGAGAAAACAATAGATGGGGAAAGATCCTTGAGCAGTGAGCAGCTAGGTGGGGGGTGGTTGGGGGGAAGGTGAGAGAGTGAGGGCTGGGAAAGGAACCTAGGGTGGGGTGGAGCAGTGAATCTTGGCCTGGAGAGGGATGTTGGTCTCTTTCTTGCACATGTGCGTGTGTGCCGAGTGCACTGAGCATCCATTATTTTTGGAGTGTGGGGAAGGGCATTTCAGTCATCTGCTCCTGACCTTTTTGCTGCACTATGCACTGAATGGAAAAGAATGGACTAGGAGGGATTTGTTTCCTGCAGAGCAAGCTCTTCTATTCTTCTCTTGGTTCAAAACACACAGGGTGACCTGATATCAGAGGGGCAAATACAAATCACTAGAGCTTGCAATGTATTTCTTTTATGTGTGGGCAGAGCAGTTGAGCCTTCCCTACATGGGATCAGTTGGTTCTGTGAGGGCTGTTTTTCCACATCTGCAAATAGTGCCCAAAGGTGTGAGTGCTCTCTCCTCCCTCTGTACGCCTGCTCCCATTCTGTTATTTACATATCTGTTGATATGTAACAAACAATCCCAAAGTTAGTGGCACAAAACAACAACAATACATTATTACTATTACTGTCTCTTACAGTTCGAGGGTTAAGTGGACTCAGCTTGGTCATCCTCATGTGGGTCTCTGGAGCCATCTTGAAAGCTTTCTCAGAGTCTGGCAGCCGATATTGGCTTCCAGCTAGGATTTCAGAGGATGCTGTTAACTGGAGGCTGTGGGCCTACATAGAGCCTCTCCATATGGCCTGAGATTCCTAACAGTATGGCAGCTGGGGTCCAAGGGCAAGGACCTCTTGAAGGATCCAGACAGAAGCAGTTTGCTTTAGAAGTTAGAAGTGAGTCACTAAGATCAACCCATAGTCAAAGGGAGGAGAATTAGACTCCATCTCAAGACGGAAGGAAGGGCAAAGAATTTTTAAATAGCCATATCCCAAATCAGCAGCAATACAAGGAAACAGAGCAAAGTGGATCGGGTATAGACTTTGGAATCAAGAGATTTGGTGACTCATTTGCTGTGTAAGATTGCTCTAACACTTCCCATATCCTTAGAAGCTTGGAGGCAGAGATGCCAAAAGACAATATTAAAGTCCGTGTTTGCTGGGAACCCTTCACTGGCATTCAGCATCTCGTATTACCTCTAAATTCCTTTCAAATGCCATGGACATAAGCGTAGCTTTCATATACTGGCACTCAAGAAACTAACATTTGAAGCATCAATCCTGATATTATGGTCCGTATTCAGAGAATGCTTATAAATATCAAGTGCTGTGACATGTGCATTATATACATGGTTTTATCTAGTCTTCACAACTCCTCTATGCACTTGCTCTCATTGTTATTTTGTTTATTTTATAGGCAATTAAACCAAGACTTAGAGAATTTAATTGACTTGTCAAGGATTCAAACTCAGGGAATTTATATCCAGAGCCGCATTTTTAATCGTTTTGCCTCACATAGTCTCTTTATTTCAACTTGTTGAGAGCCACCAAGGCCTATGCCTTGTGGTGATTTGTAATTGTTCTTAGATATGAATATGAAAATCTTCCCCATGAGATTCATCTGTGGAGGCAAATCACTTCCCTAGAGAAGGAGTTATGATAAGAGCATGCCAGGGAGATATTCTGTTCTTGTGAGGGCATCTTTGTCCCCTACTGAGAAGGAGCCTGAAAATGAAGATAACCACTAGAGCTAATGATGAAAATATAGGGATCAGGACTCCTGGTTGCAAATGACAGAAACATGACTTGAACTAGCGCAAGTAGGAAAAAGGGGATTTAGCAGCTCGTGTATCCAGGGGAGGGAGGAGACAATGGAACCAGAATCCCCATGTTCCTAAGACTCTATTCACCTCTTGCTTCTGCTTTTTCTGGATGTAATCTCCATTCTCTCATTCTTCTTTCTCCTCAAGATATTCAGCCTGAAATATTTCAGGGAATCATTCTGACTTATTTAGCTTGGATCAAATGCCAGCAGGAAGGGGTCTCTGTTGGAAGAAGAGGAGCAGAGCACAGGCATAGTTTCTGGAGATATTGTCAGCTACATTGCCACCCATCTGTGTCTAACCAATGGTCTAAGAAATGTCTAATTCTTCACAAGAAAACAAAAGTTTTGGAATGTTACATTGACTTACTTATTAGCAAAATCTCATGGATCCTCCATCTTTATTTTTTCCATGTAAGCTACATTCCATGTAAACTAACTTGTTCATGTTAAATATCTGAACCACCAACAAATTCACGTGTTCTTAATTTTTGATGGGGCATGGACCCTTTTGGGAATATTTTTTTAAAGTCATGAATTTTTTTCCCAGAATAAAAGCACATGCACACAAAATTTTGCCTCTTGTTTCATGGTATTTATTATAGTTCTTGAACCTATGGAGAGGTACTCCTGAACAAGTGAGTACAAAAACTTCATTTTAAGAAGGAAAATTGTACGTCATGGTGTTTGTGACTTTGGGCATCTTTACAAATATGAAGGGACCTATTGTTGGCTGCCCTAAGAATGTGTATTTTTAAATTCATCCTCATGTTGAATAAATTCTTAGGAGTATGCACAAGTCTAAAGTCATTTCACTTCAAACAAAAATAAAAATTCGGTTAATGGCCTATGTATTTCCAGACATCGTATGTTTGACATATTGTAGACAAAATACTTGGATGTTACATTTGACCATGAATTGTTTTCAGTCTTGAAAATCTTTTGGGTTGAAGAGAGCTAGATGAGTTTCATTCTTTGTGGCCCAGAGATATAGAATGAGGACCAATGAGTTGAAATCCTAGAGGAACCAATTTAAATTCAGTACGATTACCGAAGCCTCTCTCCCTTTCATTCCAATATGGAAAAATATGTCTATTTCAGACAAGAATGATGTACTTTGGTTGGGCTCAGGGAGGTTAATCTGTTTAAAATGTGGGATCAGGGTGCATGGTCCTTGAATTCCTCACCCCAAGCCAAAGTGTTAAGGGAAGATGCCTGTTCTATTAATGGGCACATGGTTCCCAATGGGCATTTACCTATTTGACATCAAACTTTGGTTAACAAGTCATTTTTTTGTAAGAGGGACAAATAGGTATCTCCTAAACTCCACTTCCAAACTTCTTAAGATGGCAGCATAGGAAAATGAAGATTCCTTGCTTCAGTCTGTACTGCCTTTCCTCCTCCCATCCACACAGGAAAGGCTGGAGAGTGAACTCCTAGTACAGTTGGCACTCCCTTCTTACATACCACGATGAAGTAATTGTCCTCGTCCTGTTAGAAAACTCCAATTGATATCAGAGTTGACCATATGTTCTGGACTCCTCCTGTGTATCACTTCAAATCTTCTCAGCCTCACCCATCTCTTTTCCCTCCCTCTGTTGAATCAACTAGCTTCATGCAGTTTCAGCTTGACAGAGCCTCATCCCAGATGTTCTCTGAGTGGGTCTCATCTGCTCTAGGGAAGACTCCTCAGGAACTTAGTGTCCACATATGCTTGATAGATTAGGTTATGGGTCCCAATCTTCACTCCCTTTCCGTAATAGAATTAAACATTGAAACTCACTGTCAAGTGAATATCTTTTTAGTGACTCCCAGTAGCATAGATGGAGGTTTGATCTCTGTCTCATTAAATTTGGGTTTGGCGCTATGTCTTGCTTTGGCCAATGGAATGTGAGTGCATGGGATGCAGGCAGAGGCTTTAAATGTGCTTGTGTGGTTTGATTTGTCCTCATGTTTCTGCCATTCACCATGAGAGAACATGTTTCAGAAGCTTCTGGTCCCTGAAGGAGAGTTATATGGAGCAGACTTGAACCAAGTCCAATCATCGCCTAAAACAGAGCATGGCCAGCCAACCCACACACCCATGAGTGAGAAAAGTGAATATTTGTTTCTGTAAGCTGCTGAAAATTCTGGGTTATTTGTTACACAGCACTGTTGCAGCTATAGTTGGCTAGTACACAAGTGCAACTTGGGATAAACCTAAGATGAACTGCTAATCAATGAGAATTTGTTTCCCCTTTTCTACCCTCAGATTGTATACATTGTTGCATAGAGTCCTATGGAATGGTGCAACCATTCATTCAGGGTGGTGGCTAATTAAATAACTCACCCTTGAATTGGATCTCCCCACTTCTTGGCTTTGTGTCACCTGGCCACCACTCCTGCTTCCTGAATCTCACTCTCTAATAGTGTATTCATATGGAAGTCCTTGTTTCATACTTTTCTTTCTGAGGAACCCGAGTTAGGGCACCATATGTTTTCTTCTAAGTTTCACTGGTTATAGGTTTGAACACATTGCTTTGATATTGGAGATTCCAAAGTGCTCACCACCCAAACCCTTTACAGTTTTGCTAGCAACTAGTTAGGTTCTTTCAACCTTCTTTGAACCAGCCTAGGGAGCTTGAAGGTTGGCTATGCATATATGTATAGAAGGGCTAAGGAGCACATGTTGACCTGACTGAGCTGGAATTTTTTCTTTTCTTTTCCTATCTATTTGAATCCACAGCCTCCTCAGTCATTAATATATCCCTTGCTACTGTCCATCCCCAGTCTCTCCCTCCTTGGGCAGTTAGCAGTCCTAGCAATAGGGAAATACTGTAACTCTTGGAGGACTTTCCAAATATGGAATGGGCTGACAAGGGGAGCAAAGAGTTTCTCATCACTGACGGGGAGTTAAGACAGCTGGCTGATCATTTGTCAAGTATGTAGAAATTAAATAAGTGAGTAAATAAATAAATAAGATCATGGCTACCATTTGGTGCTAGGCACAATGTTAAGGATCTTAATTACATAACCTCTTATCTTCACTATAACCTTACACACTATTTTCTTCATTTTTCATTTGAGAAAGTTGAGACTCAGGGAAGTTAAGTAACTTGTTTAAGGCCATGTGACAAGGAAGTGGCAAAGTTAACCTATTTGTCTGGCTTCAGAGCCTACTCTCTTTTCACTGGTACACATGTCAATTTCATCATGGGTTATGTGCTTAAACCATCTTGACTTTAATCTCCCTTTTCATTCAGAGATTCTACAAGTCTGTGAACTTTTGCGTCAAGGCACGGTAGCAAAAGGAGATGAAACGATACTGTAGGTTTCCTTCCCACTTGTTTTTCTTTTCTTTATTTTTTTAGGGAGGTGGTGGTGGGGGATCCAGAAATTGAAATGATTAACACATTTTCATAAGTCTTTTAACAAACAAGTGAGTACAGTGGTTTTCACACTCAAATCAAACCCAAGGTTGTAATTAGGTGGCACTTGTGCTGGGCTGCCCTAACCAAGGTGGAGAAAATGAGCCATGAGGGTCTGTGGGAGTGTGGGGTCACACTGGGGGAGATGGAGTTGAAGTTTAGAAAGACAACTACCACAATCAGAGATAGCTTACACCTGGTGGCCTCTGGGTGTTTGGGAAGAATTATAAATACTAAATATGATACAAAAGGAAAAAAAGAGGGGAAGGGGAGTTGAGTTTGGCCAAAGAACTTATGATCTGACTCATAGAGACATGAAAACATTTGAGAGAAGGGGAAGGTGTGTGCTTCAGGCAGACACGAGTGCACACACAGAGGACAATAAACTTGTGATTTTGACGCTGTGCTGGAATTTTTCATGCCCCAAATAAGGAAGCGAGTGTCACTTTGGCTATGCTAAGGCCTGAAATGTGCTGAGTGAAAAAATTTACTTGGCACTCTGTTTTTATATTAGCATAAAACCAAAGCCTGTTGAACCCCATGTCATAGAGCACAGGTGCCTAAAACTCTCATAGACCTTGAAAATATGTAACTGAGATGTTAGATCTTAAAAATCTATAGTAAAGAGACTGATGATTAAGACTTTATATCACAGTATTATTTCATAGAAAGAATAATTAATTGTAAATTATGACAATTGATTAATCACCTTTGTGAATACCTGCTTTGTAGGTCAGAGATGGGTTAGTATTGCTACAGGGGAATTCATGTTTTTGTTGCTTTGGTTTCCTGTTAACATTTTGTTCCCTTGAGTTCCTGTATACTCTATTTTATAGAGTGGGCTTAACCACATAGTTTTTGCCCCAGTAAAACTTTGCTTTGGAAAATCCACTATTCTCTGCTTATTTACAGAAGACTAACATAAACAGAAATTAAAGAAGGTACCCTAGAACAGAAAATAGGAGTGCAGAAATTGAAGAGAGTGGGCAAAAGACAAAGTTGTACTTGCTAAAGATAGCATTTTGCAAGGAGAAAATGGGGGATAAAAAACTTGGGGGAAATACTATCGATGATATTCCTTCAGAGCGTCACTGTGTACATTACATATTAAAGGTTCTGAGAAGTTCTGTAATTAAAAAACAAACAAACAACAACAACCTGATTTATCTTTAAAGCAAATGCTTCCCAACTAATTTGATCCTATTAATTTTTTTTTAAAAACACACACACAATATCCATTAATAACTCATGGAATTAGTGTTGTATACTACATTTTGGGATGTTGGTTTAGTATTCTTCTGGGTTCTAACCTTTGCCTCTATAGAATGTTGCAAACACCAGTCTTAACCCTGTTTGAAGCTGAGAATTAAAATAATAATAACTCAAAATTATTTATCCTTTTTAGTTTATGAAGTGCTATCACATATACTTTTTTCTGTTGATCTTCATGACAACACACTGAAGTACGCATTATTGTTTCAGTACTGTAGATGAGGAAGCTGAGGCATAGACAATTTGAGTAGTTGCTATGGTAACACGTGTAGAAGAGAAAAGAGTTGAACCCTAGTCTCCTGCATCTAAGTGACAAACCCATATTGATCATGCAATTGAAAATATTTTTATGAATCTATCTACTTGACTGAATATATGTAATGGGCTGGAATGGGGACCGATGAGAGAGAGGAGAGAGAAGTGTGTAACTGCATATACATCAGTGAACTTCCTAGTCTTTCTCTAGATGACCAACACTCCCTGCTAGAGTTTTCCTGTTCTCCTTAGGCCAGTATCCAGCTTCAGGGAATTTCTCTAAAAAGAACAAAGTAGTTTAAGGAGAGGAGAGTAAGGTGGGCCGCTCTCAAAAAGCAGGCTAAAAGGTAGAGTCCCTAATGACTCCATGTTTATCAGGATTTGAATTATTCAGTTCAATTTTTAAAAAATCTAAAGTTTCTTCTTTGGGATAAATGGATATGAAAAGCACCACTACTGAAATGCAGAATATTTTACCCCTGTATTTGGTAACTGGACCATGGGTAAAACAAGGACAATAATTGTTGTTAGTTCCCAGAAGGATTTCTGAATAGTCACAGCCAAAAGTTTTAAACAAGGGTTCTTAATGGCACTTGCAATGTAAAATTCCACAACACCATTCTCAAGAATCAAAGTTTAATCATTAATACATACTCCTGAGCCTCTGCATGCATGTGTATGTCTTTATACAGTGGCCTGAAGCATGGGATAGCTGGATGACAAGATCTTGACGAGTCAAGAAACATACTTTTCAGGCCAAGCTACTGAATTCAAGGGTGGGAGAAATCTTCACAGTATGAATCAAAAACAATCATAAAGAGGAAAAGACATATAAATAATGGAGGAGAGAAATTCAGGTCACAGTAAACCCAGAAGCCATACTTTTTTTCCCTGCCTCAGGTAAGAAGATCTCTAAAATTATAGTATTTACAGATATAAAAAACATTTTTATGGAGGTCTTTTGTGGGAGATAATTTGAAGAGAATATTTTATTATTTATTTTTTTTTAGGAGGGAAGTAATTCGGTTTGTTTATTTATTTGTTTATTTATTTAATGGAGGTACTGGGGATTGAACCCAGGACCTCATGCATGCTAAGCATGCACTCTACCACTGAGCTATCCCCTCCCCCACCTTGAAGAGAATATTCTAGAGCATATTTTCCTGTAGGAGCTTTGCTGAATTTTCTTGAATTTTCTACATTTGCATGGATATATGTAATAACATACAGGAGTTTAAGGAGCTACACCAAAAGAGACATAGGTTAAGAAGATAAGTGGTTGAATTACCAAGCGTGGGTTAAAATGGAACTTCTGGCAGACAGAGAAATTGAGGATGTTTTGTAGTTGGTCTGTTGCTATTAGATTTGACACAAGAATGCGGTATGAACCCACATATCACACTGACATAAATGTGATCAGAAGATCCAGACAGAAGACTAGAATCCCGAGAGTTTCATTAATAATCTGCCCTCTAGGATTTCATTCAGCTGAGAGTGAAAGACAGCTCTGCTTTAGTAACAAATTGCTCACATCACAGGAAGTTTCCTAGGCTGTCCAGGGATGGTACAGGGGCTCAACCATGTGATCAAACCCAGGCTCCTTCTATCTTCCTGTGGCACCATCTTTAGCATGTGGCCGTTGTCCTCAAGTTTGCATGTTATTTGCTTCACTTCTCAAATCATGTCTATATAACATATAACATTCTGAAAGACGGTTGAAGGGCCAAAAGCTTTCATTAGCTTGTCTTATTTTACAAGTGGTATTTTTATTATAAAATGTATCCTACATATAAAAGAGGACAAATAATGTACATGCACTGTGTGTGTCTGTGTGTATACACACATACATGTGATTGAAAATAAAATAATATAATGAAAACCTGTGTACACCTGTCCTAGAGTAAGAACCAGAACATGACCAATATCCTGGAAGTTTCCCCTCCTCTATTCCACCCTCATCTCTCCTTGCTGGAGAAAAACCCTGGCTTATGTTCTATCATTTTCTTTCTTCCTTTTAATTTTATCATGTATGTTTGCCTCTTTAAGCAATATATTTGTTAGTTTTGCATGTTTTTGGCCTTTATATAAAGAGTCATATTGTATGTTTCATCCTGCAAGCTGTTTTTTGCTCACTATTAGATTTGAGATATTTGTCCATTTTGATGCTGCTCGTTTTCACTGAATTATGGTTTTTCTATTGTTTGACTATATATTAGTCCAGTATCCAATTTAAGTTGTTTTCTGTTTTTTTCCCCTGTTTTAAGGATTGAGGCTCTCATCTCCTTGTGTGTGCATGAAAGAGTTTCTTTAAAGAATATGTACCTAAGAGTGGAGTGATTGTGTTATAGGTTATGCTAATTTTCTCTAGATAATGGCAAATTGTCTCCAGTAATTGTATCAATTTTATTTCCCATCGGCAATGTTTAAGATTTCTGTTTCTCCACATTGTGGCCAACAACACTGTCGTCTAATTTTTGCTAGTCTGATCGGTATAAAATAGTATCTTCATGTGTTTTACTTGTATTTTCCAGGTTACAAATGAGTACATTTTCTTCAATTTGGGGGGATATTTATTTTTTTTCTTCTGTGAAGTGGCTGTACAAATCTTTTCTCTATTTCTGTTTTTTTTTTTTTTTTTGTAGGGCTTATTTCTCATTTACTTAAAAAATTCTTTATATTTTCTGAATTCCAGTTCTCTGCTATTTACATGTGTTACAAATATATTCTCTCATCTTGTGGCTTACTTATACTTAATCTTTATGGTGTGTCCTAATAAACTGAGTTAAGATAAAATTAATAATTTCTGTTCATAAGTGTTTCCCCTTGGTTTTGTGTTTTTTTTTTTTGGTCTCATTTTAAAAATCCTTCTCTTACCTTAGATCACAAACATATTTTCTTCTAAAGGTTTGTAAGTTTTGCTTTTCACATTTAAATCCACAATCTATTTGAAATTGATTTTTGAAAACAGTATGAGGTTGGGATACAATTTTACTTTTTCCATGCAGATCCCATTTGTCCCACTATTACACTGATATTCAATGCCACCTTTTCTCATCAAGCTCCCATGTGGTATGGATCTATTTATGGGTTCTCTACTTTGTTCCAGTTGTCTAGTTGTCAATGTGGATGAGCTAAAACTACCCTCCCTTAAGTAAGATGGTTTTATAATCTTGCTTCCTGATCTTCTTAGTTAGGTGCACCTTAGCTGTTTGGTCTTCCGTATTAATTTTAGCTTGTCAAGTTCCATGAAAAATTCTGCTGGGAATTGGATTGAAGTTTCATTGAATTTAAAGGTCAATTTGGAGATAATTAATATATTTATAATATTAAAGTTTCCCCATCTAAATACATGATGTATCGTTGCATGTATCTAGTCTTCTAAAATATACCATTTTAAAAAGCAAAAAAAAAAAAAAAAAGGTATCTAGAAATAAATCTGGAAAATATATAATAATGTAAAAGAGGAAATAAATGTTTTATTAATGGTATACAGTAGTATAATTGACTTTTACACACTGATCTGATAACCAACAACCTTGCCAAGCCCTATTTTTAGTTCTTATAATTTTTCTGGCTATTATTTTGTGTTATATATGTTTATATGTTATATAGTCACATATGACTAATGATGGCTTCCTTTCCAGTGCTAATGGTTTTATTTCTTTTTCCTGCTTTTTGTTGTAACTAAGAGTTCGATATAACATTGAATAGAGGTGGTGAAAGCAAGTATTCCTAGATCAGTCTTTATTTAAAAGAGAATGATTTCATCACCATAAAGTTTGAGATTTGATTTAGCTTTTTTTTTTAAGATGCTTTTTTTTTTTTAATATACTAGTTAAGTATGTTCACTTCTAGCCCTATTTGCTAAGGATTCTTCTAAAATCACAAACGGACATTGAACTAAAACAAGTACTTTTTGGCTACATCATTTAAAAGTAATATTACAGCTTTTCTAGTCTTAATCTACTAATGTGGTTGTGATGCCCATGAAAATGTGTCACTCCGTTATCCTGCTGCAGGGAGCATGATTGGCCATGGCCTCAGCTGCCCTCTTACCGAATCTAACAGTGTTCACACCGAGGCCTAAACTTCTGATGAGCTGCTCCCAGCAAATGACTAAACAGGATGAGAATACTAATACAGGCTATTTCCACAAAATGTGGGACTCCTGATTAACCACTGTGTCTTGAGGACTTCCCACTGGTGTGTTTATTATGTTGATGTTTATGATCAGGTACATATTAAGATTGCTTATTTTATGCACAGAAAAGCATAAAATTTTAGACACAAAATAGTATAAAATTGAGACCTTAATAGAAGTCTCAGTCTCCTAAAATAAACAATTGATACTTTCTTTTTTAAAACATGGTTTAGTGGTGACCCAATCCTTCAGGATACAGAAGATAAGGTATGAAGAATCATAACTATGGAATAATTGATCAGCAATGAAGAAAGAGTTACAGTGAAAGTGAAGCCAATACTGGGGAAAAAAGTGATCATACTTATTTTAGAGCTCATAAAATAGTCAAGACAATATTGAGCTTAGTCTCTTTTGCGAAACCTGATTTCAAATGTTTTGGAGGGTTTTCTCACGATCAGAGACTCCAAGAGGGAAGAGAATTCAAAGTGGATGGCCATCCTTTAAAAGGAAATATTATTAAAGTGATATGAAATGATTACAGTAAGGAAAACAAAGAAACAATTAACAGAACCAATGTGGTTGCAGGAGTGCTTGCTGGTGAGCTTGGAGTTTAAATGTCCATGTTCAAAAAATGAGGGATGAGAAAGTATCCAAATGTCACTGTGTCATAGTTCGAGTCATCTATTTCTTGCTAGTACTCCGACTGACTCAAGATCTTACCAGCTTCCCAACAGCTCTGGTGCTTTACCACCCCTGTTTGTTTCCTTAACTCTGCCCACATCCCTGTAAGTAGTCTTCCTATTAAAGTCTCTTCTCTGGGAGAGAGGAGGGGATTCTGTGTCCTGCCAGGACCTGACTGATACAGTAAGTGAGGATATAGTAAGACATTTCCTTTTTGATTTTAGGGCATTTACATTCTCAGGCACATACAGATTATAACCCATGGAACTGAAATCATTTGCATCAGCACTCTAGGAATTATTGTTAATAATTCTTAAAAATTGTAGCAGATTAAGAGGCATGACAGGAAACCAGAGATGAACAGTTGTGGTTCTTGAAGTTCTAAAAAAAGAAAAGTGCCTTCCAGAAAATTTATTTCCATAGCCTCCTAGAAAAATGTCAGAATGAATTATTAAGCAGATATTTTATGATTACTTAAAAGGAGAAGTAGTCATTACTAAGAAGCCAGCAGAAGTTCATTAAGAGAAAGGAGTAAATAAACTTTATACATTTTACGTAGGATCTTCAGTCGAAAGAGAGAGAGAATTGTTGGCTCAAAGTGTATGTGGATTTCAAGTAAAAGTTGACAAAAATGTCTTGGGATATTCTGGTGAGATGGACTCTGGCTGAGAAAAGTATGGGTGAATCAAGTCATGGCAGAATACTTGCATCCAAAGAATACTAATTAATGATTACTTTCAATGTGGAAATAAGTCTCCTGGGGTATTCTCCATGCCTTTGTCTCAGCTTTGTTCTTATTTAAAAGTTATTTTTGGACACTGATTTGCATGAGCACATAAAATGTATGTTTATCATTTGCAAATCTGGTAAATTGTTGGGGAAGCAGCTAATGTTCTGGGTCTTAAAATCCTGATTTGAGATTACTTCAACCAGTTGGAATTTTGGACTCAAAACTAAAAGATAAAATGCAACAGAGATAGGCATATGACTGGAAAAAAAGAAAAAAGTGTCATTATTCACAGATAACATGATTGCATATGTAGAAAGTCCAAAAAAAAAATCTACTAACTAGATTAATATGTGAATTTAGGAAAGTCTTTGCATACAGGCATATATAAAAATATCAATTGTATTTTTATGTAACGGTAACAAACAGAATAAAGTAAAAAAAAATACCATTTATAAAAGCGCTGAAAAACACTAAATACCTAGGAATAAATTTAACAGAAGATATGCAAGACTTTCGCCCTAAACACTACAAAACACTATTAAGAGAGTTTTAAAGAATGTCTAAATACATAGAGGAAGAGACCAAGCTAACGGGTTGGAAGACTCAGCTCTGTAAAGAAGTCAGTTCTAAACAAGTTAATCTATGGATTCAACAAAGTTCCAATTGAAACACCACAGATTAATTTGTGGAGGTTGCCCAGATAATTCTAGAATCCATATGGAAACACAACATAGCAAAGGCATTTCACAAGCAGAAGAACAAAGTTGGAGGATTGTATGCTACCATGTATGTCAAGACTGAGTAAAAGAGCGTGGTATTTGCAAAAGAAAGGCAAACTGACCAAAGGAACAGAATATAAAGTCTAGAAACAGAATCTACATACACTTATTACCTGATTTATGACAGAAGAGTCACTAAATGCAAGGAGGGAAAGACAATCTTTTCAATAAATGTCATTGAGTCAATTGAACATCCAAATGGAAAAAACTGTATCTTGATCCCTGTCTCATACTATACCTTCAAATTTAATTCTAGATGATTTGCCAATCTAAATTTGAAAGATAAAACAAGGTTTTACAAGAAAATCTAGAACAACTACATGATCTTGGAGTAGGCAAAATTTTCTTAAATAGGACATATAAGATGCTAACTATAAGGGGAAAACTGATGAGTTGAATTACATAAAAATTGAGGAATTCTGTTTTTAACAAAAATACCATTAAGAGAATGACAAAGCATATTTACATAACAAGTGTCTAGCAATAAGAATGAACCAATAACAGCCATGCATGACAGTTCGGATGAATCTCCCAAACATAGTACTTGGCCAAAGAGTAAATATTGAATGATACTATTTATGTAAAACACAAAAAATTAATCTTTGCTGTTAGAAAGCAGAGCAGTGGTTGACAATGTCTAGAAGGAAGGGGCATGAAGGGGTTTTTGAGATGCTGGTAATGTTCTCTTTTTGACCTAGGTGTTAGTTACACACACGCATTCAGTGTGTGAAATTCATTAATTCAACTTATGATATGACATTCTCCTATAGGAATATAATAAATAAATAAATAATTTAAAAACTGATAGCAATAAACATACATTTTTGAATTAAAGTGTAAACAAACAAATTGCCCAGGTACCAGGTTGGAGAGTCACACTAATTAATGCTAGATCCCATGACAAACTATGACATTTTAGTGTTTTAACGGAATAAACATTTATTTCCCATTTATGCCAAGTCTGATGCAGGTTGTGAAGGCAGGTTGTTGTCATGTTAATTACAAGTTTAACTTGTGCCACCGTGTATGTATAATGCGCCTGCTAGCACAAAGCAACTTTGGAGGGCACTGATAAAAACGTGGTACTCAGGGAAACAAGGAGGTGGTTTGCTCTCAACAGGGCCAGGTCACATTTGAAAAATTGTATTTAGCTTTGGTTACATAGGAAAGAACTGTATTCAGATGACACAAAAATTGTATCATCTTTTAAGAGGGCCACTGACAAGCTGGTATATATCCAGAGAAGGGTAACTGCAAAGATGTATTAGTCTTGATAGGCTAGGATATGCTGCAGTGATGAACAGATCCTTGTCTTAATGGCTTAATACAATAAAGGTTCATCTCCCACTCATGTCACAGTCCGGTAGGTGTTTGCAGGTAGCCTTCTAGGTAGCGACTCGGGGATTCGAGTTTCTTCTGTCTCTGGCATCTGTGTCTCCTGGGGTCTCGAAGTCCTCCACTGGATCCCCTGAATTAAGCAGACTAACTAGTGAAAGAGCACAAGGAGGGGATATCTGGCCAAGGGGAGAAGTGGTGTATGTACGTTTTGCCCTTGTTTTGTTGGTCAGAACCCAGTCCCATGACATCAGCCTTACATCTAGGGAGGTGCGAAATGGGAGGTTCCCATACGCCCAAGAAGAGGAAATGAAATTGGTAAGCATCTAGCCAGCTCTGCCACAAGGGCTAATGGACTCAAAGGTAGGTGGAAAATAGTTGAAGGCTTTAGAAACGGTCAAACTGGAAAAATGATAGCTGTCCCCAAACATATGAAAAATGTGCACGATAGCTTCTTCAAATATTTAAAATGCTGTTATGTGGAAGAAGGAAGGTACACATTCAGGCAGAACTTGGAACAAAGAGTGCTGTTACTATGGAAAAAAAAATCGATCTGTTTAGTATAAGAAAGAACTTGCTATCAATAGACCTGCTTATCCCAGAACAGATAGTTTGTGAGGGCTAAGAAATAATTTATTAAATGCTTACTATGTGCTAAATTCTTACTTTGGAGGGTATAAATGACATATAATGTTGTGTAAGTTTAAGGTGTACAATGCGTTGATCTGATACACGAATGCATTGCAAAATGATTATCACCACAGTGTTAGCAAACACCTCCACATCATATAATCACCATTTCTTTTTTGTGGTGAGGACATTTAAGATCTGCTCTCTTAGCAACTTTCAAGTACGTAATACAGTGTTAGTAACTGTAATCACCCTGCTGCACGTTAGATGACCAGAACTTACTTATCTCATACCCTGAAGTTTGTACTCTCTGACCAGCATCTCTCCTGCGCTAAATTCTTAAATCGTTTAATCACAACAACCACTCTTGAGGTAGTACTATTATAAATATCCTTACTTTTCAGACTTGGGACACCAGGTCTCAGAGAGGTTAAGTAACTTGCCGAAATGACACACAGATGGTAAGTGGCAGAGTCAGGATTTGAATCTTGGTCTTTCTGAACCCAAAGCCCTTGTACTTAAACCCTATACCATATCGTCCTTAGGGACTAAGTACTTTGGTGTCGGGTACTTTGGATAGAGGTTCAGCAGGGATATTTCAAAGAGGAATCCTTCCTTGTTTCTGAATAGGACAGGCATGGAAGGTGTTTCGTGATAGGAATGTGTGAAAAGCTTCTGGGAACACTGAGAGGCTCTGTTAAGTAACTAGAGCTTTCATGTTGGAGGTGCTCAGGGAACTGAGGCATCATACAAGGAGGTAGAGGGAAACAGCAGCCACTGTTGGTGCAACCCAAGCTTTGCCATGAGTATGTGGTTGCCATAAGTGGTAAATGGCATTAGGAGATCTGGGGGATGAAAACGACCCATGGTGTGATTTTCTATGTGTGAGGGTTTAGCCAGGACCAAAGCAAATCTTGATGTAGCCACTGTCAGCAACGTTGCTGGGGTTTCATTGGATGCTCAATGTCTCCCCCTGCAGGGCTCAGAGGTGCAGGTGATCTGTCTTGTCCTGGCTCTAGTGATTTGTTTAGTTCACACTCAGCCAAATAGGAGCAGGCTCTGGCAGCCTTAGTAATTTTGTCAGGTAGCCATGGAGACACTTTATTGCTTCAGAAATTCATAGCCTACAAAGAAGGAATAGCTTCCGAAAGCATTGGAAATGCATCACAACTCCCTGTCTCTGGCTTGTGTTTGTAAATTAAATGTGTAAAACATAGACAATTGGACCCACGTATCCAATCCAATTAAGAGACTCAACTAGACAGAATATAGTACTACCAGTCCTGCATCTTAACAACAAGCAAGTTTTTAAAATTTTGATGCAAGTGGCCACTCAGGAATTGCTTCATGCCAAGAATGAAACACTGTGAGAAAAATGTACACTGTCTAGTTTGTAAGAATTTATACCCTGTGTAAGTGGTTCAGGGGTCACCACAGACCACAACAATACAATATGTCATTTAAATGTAAAACAAAACGGAGTTCACCTGCAAGGAGGAGAAAGAGTCAATATGTTTAGACCATGGAGTTGAGCAGTTTGCCACACGTGGGCAAGAAAATTGCTATAAGATTTCTAGCTGCTAAAGCTACAGAAGAAACAGAGTTATATATTTTTCATTTCCTAATAACAGGCAGCAAATAAATCCATCAGCAGATAGATTCTTTTTTCCCCCTGAAACTAAATGAAATCATGAATGAATGGCATGGGGTCCTTTTACAAATCACGAAGATTTATGGAATGAAAAGAATCTTATCTTCAGCAGTATAAAGATGCTGAAATAAACCCTCAGATGGCTCCCGAATCAGCCATCCATAGAGGGCAAAACTTTAAGGAGTAACAGTGAAGTCATTTTTGCAACAAGCTTTGTTGATACAGAGCAAAAATTCTTTTTCCAGGGTCTAAGTTAATAGGTCTAGAACTGGGAGCTCTGTATCAGGGATTCTCAAGCTCTAGGGAATCGCCTTGAGTGCTTGACAAAAAGTAGGATTTTAGGCCCTTTCCTCAGAGCTGTGGATTTAGTCGGTCTGGGGCAGGATCCAGAAACCTGCATTTTCAGCCCTCACTCCAAGTGTTTGAGATGAGGTTGTCTGTGGATCCAATTTTGAGAAACACAGATGGGATGACCTGAGGGGATTTGGGGCAGGTGCTGGATCAAGATCTGTTTACAATGAGTGGAAAATTAACTGGAGGCATTTCACAGCCTATGTGGAGGTGAAGCTCATTGGCAAGGAGAAAGTTTCAGGGTCTAAGATGGGCCAGGCACTGTGCGAGATGCACTGTGTACACTGACCCATTTAAAGAACCAAGGAACCGCAGGCAATATTTCTCTTTACAACGCGTTAGATTAGATGTCTGCTTAAAGTATCTGTCACAAATCGCTTAGAGCAAAAAGTCTACCATATCATTCCAATTACAGAATTATGTGAGCTTGGTGTTATGTCCAGAGTCCCAGGAATGTTAAGTGTATTCTCAAATGGTTCCATTTTTTCTGTTGTTCACAGTTATGAAACACAGACATTTATAGGATGTGTCCCCATGGAAAGAATTCATGCTCTGAAGTCCTTTCTACAGCTGAGAAATCTAAACATGCTAGTGGTCGTCATGACCTGGAGAGGCACATGGGTGATGGTGATGAGCAGGGAAGTTGGGGGCAAGATCAGAGAGTTCCTTCAACTTCTTCCACTGCTAGCCAACACAGGATGTGTCCAGGTTTTGAAAATAGAAACAAACAAAACTCACTTGGCTCTTTGGGTCAATGAGTGGTTAGTTTTCAGGGTTTGGTGTTGATGCAGGTCAGAGAGTGTGCATGGGAGAGGGAAAGACCCTTGACTCCTTTGGAGAGTCTGGTCCACCTCCCAACAGCAATGGTGGTACAACACAGCACCTCTGAAGGTCCACATAAGATCTGAGATTTCTGAGTCATCAATCTCAAAATTTTTTTTTTCATTATACCAGAGTGCAGGACATCGATCTTGGGGCAAAGTTATGGAAAATAGAGAAAAGGGATAAATTGGGAGTTCAAGATTTGCAGATACTAACTAATGTATATAAAATAGGTAAGTTCATACTATGTAGCACTGGGAACTATATTCAATATCATGTAGTAAGTAACTTATGGTGAAAAAGAATATGAAAAGGAATATATGTATGTTCATGAATGACTGAACATTATGCTGTATGCCAGTAACTGACAAAACACTGTAGACTGACTATACGTCAGTAAAATATATATATATATATATATATATATACACACACACAAACAAAACAAAAACAAAAACAAAGTAAGGAAAAGTCCAGTCCTCTGGATTCACACCTCATACCAAGTTGAAAAGGTAAAAATCTTGTCAGGCATTTGTTTTGTTTTTTTCTTCACAACACAAAACAATTACTTGGGTCACTTCTACCCTCCCCTCCATTAAATGGCTGATTAAATAGCCGTTTCAGTTCAACACTCTGATTTTCATTATTTACTGTTTAACATCTGGACCTGTTAATATTATCAATTCTAAGTGCTAAGAATATGTTTAAATGAACTAAAATATTTCCGTTATGTTCTATTTAGGGGATTTTTCTCTGTCTTTTAACCTCCTAAAAGCGGGCATCCAATCTCTTAGTTCATCTATTTTGGCACAATAAAACAATGCATGGTTTTAAAAGCTTGGAAAATGTAAAACTTCAGAGAAATCACAACCAGATCTAGCTTATAATGCTGTTTATGTACTTTCTATGGGATGTAAAACTTCATCCTGTGGAAGGATTTCCTTCATTCAGAATCCCCCAAGGTCTCCAACTGATTTCCCTCTTCCTTTGGCACCGTTTGTGTTTAAAAAATAATGCCCAAGAGAAAGATAACCATCTTGCTGTTGCTTTGCGGACACACGTGCATTCTCATAGTTTCTAGTCCTTCTGCCTAGTAAGTGATGAGGTGAAGAACGGAGTCTAAGCACATCATCAAAATTTCACAGTAAGTGGTCAGGAGTCTTTCAAATGGCACTGAAAGAAGCTGAATTACCAGAGGAGGGAGACGCAGCTGGAAGCTTGATATAGGATTGCATCATCTGGCCTTGCTCTGCTGCACAAAGAAAATTATTTTGTAAAGTATTTACAGATGTTTTTATTTCAAGTGACATAGTGCATTTGCTTCAATGGAGCTTTCCAATCTGCAACTTTGGAATTTTCCTTAGTATGGAAAACCCCATAACAATTCATTGCACCCTGGTGTATATTCGAGGGAAAAGAGTTGAATCTTAAAAGCTAAACTAGCAATTTGGATAACCTCCGGAGGCTGATTTTTCTGGGACATTTCGATTTTCCATTGCAACACGGAAGTTCTGTCTTTACGTCAAAGGGGAGACTTAGAAAAAGGCTCTCTGTAGTCGAGACGCTAGTCATGCTGTGTGATTTTAAATCTGTATTAAACATGATAGTGTGAATATTCAAACTGATATTCTTAGGAATTGTGAATATTTGCAGGAAAACAAGGACCAAGATGGGTTTCTAAAACTAAAGCCATTGTTGTCATTAGGTTAATAGTTTATCTGAAGGTTTCTTCAAAAATCCTATTTTATGGAAAGCAACAGAGACAGATGACAAAAATTTAAATTTCCTGTTTCATCTAAAGACGAGTGGTAAATGTCGGTTAATTTTATGGCTGTGAATCAACTGCTAAAGAAATAATCCTTAGATTGAATAAAGGAAAAGAGGCAGGTTCCCCAGGAGCCAGTTCAAATAATGAATGTGCCCTAAATCACCTTCGTGTGTCATGCAGGGAAGTAGCCGGTGGAAATGAGAGACAGGCACGTTGTTTAAGCAAGCAGGTCAAGGAGCTGCAAAAGTGAGATAGCAGAAGGTGATCGCGACTGAAGTCACTCCTATCTTTCTGACTCAGAATGTTGGGGGAATTTGTGACTCTCCTGGCCTTTACTTGACAGACCCAAATAAACAGGAATACCAGGAAGACTTTGTTCAGATAGTTTAGTTTCAGTTTCCCAGTTTCTCAGAATTGGTGGCCAACAATATTCCCCTCATGTGATGATTCATCCTCCCAACACCCCCGCCCTGCCCCATGTCTCTTTGGCTTCATTTCCTATTTAGAGTAAGTGGTGGATAAAATACACATTGGAGTCAGGTGAAATCAATCAATGGACAATAAAGTATTTATTACCTACTCAGAAAATGGCCTGTGCTGGGTCCTGAGTTGGGATCATGTGGAAGTGCCAGCCATAACCCTTTTCAAGAGGAACTTAAATTCTTCCATTCTGGATCACTAGGGGCCTTCTGTTCTAGCCAAGTCCATTCACTCACACCCAGGACTTAGACTCCTTCCCCTGGAAAACCGCTCGTGCTTCCCACCTGGAATGCTTTCACCACAGCATTCTGGGAATTCACATCCTCCAAGAGTATCTCAAAATTCAGTTTTCAAAAAGCCTTTACAAGGGTAGAGAGGGTATAGCTCAGTGGTAGAGTGTATGGCTGAGCATGCATGAGGTCCTGGGTTCAATCCCCGGTACCTCCATCAAAAAATAAATAAATAAGCCCAATTAACTCCCCTCACCATGAAAAAAAAAAAAAAGAAAAAAAGCCTTTACAGATGAAACTTACCCCGCTTTGATTTTTCTGTGTCACCTCTGCAACCATAATAGTTCCCACTGTGCACATTCTTTATGAATTCTTTGAACATGGGAACGACAATCTATTCGTTTTTGTGTTCCTATTGCCAAAAAAAAGCCCATTAAGAAAGTCCACAAAAATGATAATTACATATCTTTATTTATTTTCAGTGAAAGGATTGATCTAAAAACCTAGCCTCCCATTATTGGAAATAGAAGAATGGATCTCTTTTAAGAATATCACGTACCCTTATCTCTTTACCACCTTTCCCACAGAATAGTATCTTTTGCTTGAGGAGAAAATAATGTGAAGCCTCAGAGAATTTGGTAATACTTTGAAACAAATTTGTTTAAACATTTCTTTGAATATAATTTATGTGAATTTACATAAATATAATTATCAATAGCATCTTTTATTGGTGCTACATAAAGATAAAAGTGACAATTCCTGTATCTATGGATTTGTGCACCCATTGACATAATTCCCTAAGCTCTTTACGAGTTTTCTGCCCTCTGACTGGGAAGCAGTGACTTAAAATATAATTGTTTGACTGAATTCAGTGGATTTGCGTAGCACAATCTCAGATGCACTCATAACAAGTGCCAGAAAGGTTTTCTTATAAGAAAACCTTTTAACTTTAAATTTAGGCTCTTAATTTTGTTTCCTTATTTCTTTCTTCATTTTATTTCTCCATCCCTCTCTCTCCTCTTTTTCTTCTTCCTTCTTCTTATTTGCTAAACTGGATGTCTTGACCCTTTAAATGATATTTTAAGTCCAGTTCATTTTGGCTAATGCTAAAGGCAGACTTGAACCTTGTAAATAATAATAATAATTTATGCAAAGTTTGCCATTGTTAGGCAAAGGCTTTACACGTATTATCTCATTTAGCTCATATTTCTAGGAGGTAACTCGTGGTATTATAATTATTATAATTATTACCATTATCCCTTTTCTCCTTTTATAGGTCAGTCTGAATCCAGATTCTCTTATCTTCATTATCCAGGTTGACCTTCAGCCTGAAGATTTAGCAGTTGTTAAAAAGCAGATATCAATCCAGTTCCTATTTCTGTTCTAAGTGTCCCAACTGTCGTGAATGTGAGTTTACTTTGGGTCTTGATCTGCTTCTCCCTTCTGTTCCCCAAACATATTTGGAGCTTTTTCCACAAATATAAGTTCTAAAGTTTGTTTAGGGAGTCATGCTCTGGGTTTTAGTCTAGGGGCAAAAGCTGTGATTTCCAAACATATGTTCTGTAGGTAGTGCTGAAAGTCATTCTGACAATTGTCCCATGTCCCATGTGTAAAAGGCACTGAGGTCAACCTACCCTGGATTCCACCTACTGCTCTTTGTGAGGGGACAGTAATAATTTTTTTATGATCAGAGGGCAAGTCAGTGAATAATGGTTTGACACCATCTTTAACATCTTTACTGTAACTACCATAATAAGTTTCACAGGGCAGTTCTTTACAATATAATTTAACATCTGACTATGGCACAATGATGCCAAAGCTCACATCAGTAAGATTAATTCAATGGGGGCAAAACGCTGTGTGCAAGTTTCTGAAGGTTTGATTTAATCTAAGGATAAATTTTTAGTGTATCCATTGCAGTGAAGAAGTCCTTCCTCATACTGTTTCTGGAACAACGATGAGTTCTAGGTTATGCCCTTGGATGAGTGAAGATATTTCATGCTGGCCGTTGCCTTTAAGGCAGTGAGGAACTGGAGAAACTCACTGAGGCTCTGCATTAAATAGTCATCTCCCTTCTCCAGTCATGTACCAGGGGAGAACACAGGTCTGCAGAGAGAGCATCTGGATGTTCTTATAAAACACTTTGAGCTCAATTTCGGCACACAGAAGAATGGATGATTGTAGAGCTAAAAGGAAAACACAGCCCCCAAATTTAGTAATTCAGCCTTGATTAAAATTAAGCTGAAATCAGAAATTGGAAATATTTAGTAACAGGACCCTTGAAATAATGAAGAACTGTTGATACATGTGCTTTGGGAATACCAAACACTGAGCTGGCTTCTCTCTTGTTTTGAAAGATAAAATATATTAGAAAATATTTGCATACCAGGCACCATAAAATTTGAATTAATTTAATCCTTATTCTGTTTCTTAACATGATGTTGAGTTTCTGGCTATTATTTTTAATAAAAAAAGCAAAAAAATTTCATAAAATTTTGAAGTTTTAATAGTTTAATAGTTTCAAAGACAGCTGACATAATTTTGAGGATTTAAATGCTTAAAATGAAAGATTATATTCGTAGACTTTTTAATGAGAAAAACTGTTAAAGTAGAAAACTATCTTTTCTGTAGGAAGTTTTATTCATCAACTATAAAGAGACTTCTTTTGTACTCATATTTACTCACCCCTTCTTTCATAGTAACAGAATTTTAGCTGGATGTAGGAAGACCTAGAATAGAGGCAATGAGAGATCCCATGATTCAGCCATGTGACTGAATAGTGGCCAATAGGATGTGAATTGAAGTAATTTGTAAACTTGTGAAAATATTTTCAAAGGGACAGAATATGCCCTACTTCTCCCTCTCCTCTTTTTTTGGGTCTAGAATGGTGAATGATCTTGGAAAATACAGACAAGGAAAGAACTCTACTAATAGACAAAAGATCAGAGGACCTGGGTTTCTGACCCCATAAAGGGGTGTCATGCCTTCCTAAGGCCTCTTGTCTGTAGACTCCATGTATATGAGAGAGAAATGAGCAATCGTTTTATTTAAGCCACTATTATCGCTTGCATACTGATTGCATATCCATAATCCTGACTAATAATCAATTTTGTGCTAACCTATCTGCTGCCTATGACCTCACTGATTGAGTTCTAATTAACTCATTCAAAATAAACTCTCCAAATTGTCTTAAAATTAGAAACATCCCCAAATATATTCCTATTATAAAAGACTTATTTTATAAGTTGAACAAGAAATTATAGAAACACAATATGGAATCTGAGTTTTCTTAGGCACCTGTCAAGACCCTGAAGTTGTATGCCTTAGACCCAGAGTTTTCCAAGCCAACTTTCTGCAGCGATGGAAATATTCTATGTCTGTGTTGCTTGGTATTGTAGCCACTAGCTATAGTGGCTGTTGAGCACTTGAGATATGGCTAGTATAACTGAGAAGTTGAGCTTTTAATTTTACATAATTTATATTAATTTAGATTTAAATAGACACACCGTTAGATCACGGCCGTAATAATTTTAGTTTTCAAAACTTTTAAAGCTCAATAACATACCCACAGAATATTTCTCTTGGAGAATTTAAACTTTCTGGAGAAAACTCCAACATAAATGGATTACAAAATATATGCTTAGGTGTCTTGATTTGCTTTATAAGGTTGTTAGCCGTAGGACAGTTACATATTGGAGAGGAATATTTGGTCATCTACCAAATATGATGTTTTTGATATAGGTGATACTGACTTTGGAAGAGTAATTAGAAGGGGGGCCAGTGATGTATTGAAGCCTTTCGTAGATAATGACAGTAAAAACAAAGTAATTAACTAAAGGGGGAAGCTTACCTTTCTGTCCTCTTTGCTGGGAGTGGGATATGTGCAATGGAACAAAAAGTGGCAATATTCATAGTGGTTACAGTGCAGATGAAATTAGATCAAGATTCCAGTTCCAGCTCAACTGACCCACTGCATGATCTTGGGCAAGATGCTTAATTATCAATTTCAGCTCATCATCTATAAAATGAAGCTAGCAATGATACCTATTAATAGAGTTGTGAGGTTCATATGAGTTAATTTTCATCAAGCACTTGGTGCAGTGCCAAGATCAGAGTAAATACTCTGAAACTGAGAGAAAGACAGGCCACAGTCCAGTTCTAGAACCAAAGGATAAAAACGAAAATGATGAACAACAAAGAAATTCCCCCAAGGAGACATACTCAGCCACCAGTGGGAATGTGTTGATCTTGTAAGTGCTTTAGGATACTTCTCTGTAGAGGCAGAAGTAGAAATATAAAAGTTAGAAGATTCTCAAATAATTAACATATGTCCAAATAGACAACATATGACTTAACAGGGTACATGTAAGTGTTAAGAAATAGATCTATTTTTCCAGCAGGTTGAGTCAGAACTACAGCTTTTCTATCATATGAGCCAGAAAGCATAAAAGCAGTCTCATAAGACTGACAAAAATAAAGATCAAATTCATCCTGATTATCTATCTATCTATCTATCTATCTATCTATCTATCTATCTATCTATCTATCTATCTACCTATCTAATCTATTTCCCTGAAAACCAGAAGAGATTAAAGGACAAAACCAGTGTATACAGAAAACTGAATGTTCTCTAGTCTATGTCTCTTACAGGCACATAATCAGAAAATCAAATACACTCTGTAGGTAATAATAATATTAACCACTTTTAGGAAAAACTGTCTCTTGATTTATATTGAGGTGGTGAGGTAGGGTAGGAAACTTCATATAAGAAATTAGCAAATTTTTCTCACTTCCAACATTTTTGGTACTGAAATATTTGTGAGGCATTGGCTATTTTCTTAACTTAGGTGAATAGAAGGAAAAACCAGAAGTGAGTTAGGAGCAAATGAATTATGGTCTTAAAAAAAGTGGGCAAATCTGAAGAAAATTGGGTGGTCCAAATAAAAATTTTAACAGATAACCTCTAATAATCTCTGTAAGATTTCTTTACCCAGTTTTAACTTGGTATTTTATTATTTTAATATTTTGTATATTCTTGTGCTAAAGCCAAGGATATCCCAGAGGATGTTATTACAAAATCGTATGAGTCTCATCTTAAAGATATGAACAAAACAAAAAAAAAAGTAATCTGAATATTGGGTTTTCTTACTTCTATGACCTAATCTGGCTGCATTTCAGGAGAGAAATGTTGGTCATTTTAGAAGTTTCAGTCACTGGAAGATAGGAGTGTGTGGGGAGTGGTTGAAGATTTAAAGGGATGGTGATGAAAAACTGGTGTTGCCTACAACTGGCAAAAGCCAATATAGCGTGCCATCCTGGATTTGGCAATGGAGATGATCTGGTTAGAGGTACAGTCATCTAACCAGTTCCTGGATATAGAGGAGTTTTCTGGCTTTCTGTATTCAGAGTTTTTCAGTTGTAAGCATCAGAAATCAACCCCAGCTAACTTAAATGAAAAAAGAATTGTTGGGCAAGTCACAGAATCAATGGGAGGTCTAAAGAATTAAGTGTGGGAAATATACAGGAGCCAAGAGAGTTTTGACTGCAGTAAACAGGGCCAGGGTTTCACCTCCTCCAATGCCACCCTCACTAGACTCATGATGCTGGTGCTGTCACCACCAGGCTTCCCCAGATCTTTGTGTCACCACCATTAGTGTCAAAGTCCCTGACGAAAGCATCTGATGGGTAGAACTTACATCTTTTACCTTATCTTTCAGGGCTTTTAGCTTTCACTTCAAGATATAGACAGTGGGGAATTATCTCCCAGAGAAAAGATGTTAAGAAAAAAAAAGATAAATGTCCACCACACTTTCTGGACCAGGGACCCTGGAGTTGGATTTATTGGTTCCTCAACCAAGCAGGACTGCTTTTCAAGGAGGTAGAGTTGGGTCAGGTTGGGTAGGATAATATGAGGGATCTGCTCAGTCATCAAAAAGAATGTGATTTCAGTTAACTGATTTGTTGACTCCTAGGGTTTGTCACAGAGTATTGTCAAAGAAACACTAAAGCAAACAGTGCCAAAAGCCCACTATATATCTGACAATTTATGAAAACTTACACATATGTATATGAATAAATATGCTTGTATGTGGCTATAAGTATGTGCAAAATACAGAGGGGAACACATCGGTAGCTGACATAATTTATAAGGGTGAGTGGAGAGAGGATGGAGCTGGGAGGTAGAAGCAAGTTAAAAGCAAAAGCAAAAGCAAAAGCAAAAAACAAAGAACAAAAAACAAAAAACAAGGCTTTCCTAAAATGGTCCAACATGTGAAATATAATTCTATGTATGTTAAAAGAAGTATGTGTGTGTATATATGTGTAAATAAATTTAAAAAATTAAATTAAATGAAGCAAATAAATAACTTTAAGGAAATCCAAAATGCCACATAACTTTCTCTAGAAACATTTCAGTACGTATTTCCAAAGTATATATGCTTGCTTGTACTGGCATCATGAACCAGGAAAAAGGAAAAAGGTGGATGGGTGCACACCAGATTGTTGTTATTGGTCACCCCAGGGGGTGGAAGTGGAAAAGTAGGGGCACGGGGATATAATTAGCTTTGTTTTAATATGCTTTGAAACGGTATTGTTTCACTTGTTGCAATAAGCATGGAAAAATTGGCAATTCAGGCCTTTGGTTGGCCTTAGAATTGGAAGAGATCTTAATAATATCTGCCATCTTTTCTCTCACACTCAAGGTGGCATGCTTGAGCAGTTGTGAGCATGAAGTAAATAGCAAAATATTAGTGAGGAAACAAGTGGATTTTTTTTTTTTACCAAACCTGTTAAAGTTAAGATAATCTATGTATGTGGTATGTCTGCACCTAAGGTAATACATCTAAATTTTGAAAATTCTGTACTCTAAATGCTTTCAAGTGATATCCTTCAACTCTTCAATTGTAGGACATACAGATAATGTCCCAAATAATACTGCACTAAGTATCTTTTTCGTGCTGTCATTAAAAACGATATTTAAAAAGATAGCCAAAATCTTTTTCCAGATTGAAAGTTAAGAGAAACAAAGAATGATAGGCTGGAAATACCCTTTCCTTAAAAATTAAAAAAACCCTATGCATTGAAAGAAGACGGGAAGGAAATATAGTGATGTTAACAATGGCTGTCTTTCAACAGTGATATCATATGTGTTTATAAATATACTTCCTATCATTTTCTGTTTTGTCAAACTTTTTGTAATTAGTTGGCAATATTTTTATAACAAAAAAAAGTTAAAAATTAAAAAAAAAACTCTAATTCAAGTGCAAAATTTATTTTGGCACAAAGTCTTTACATGTGTTTTGTAGTGTTGATCATTACAGTCATTCTTTCACTATTTCTGGTATTACATAGATCTGTGAACTATTAAACAAGAGCAGAGATACACATATTGTCAGTGAGTTGTCTTTACTTGGGTCAAAAATCTCCATATTCAAAAAACAACTATAAGAAATTGCAGACAGAAAAATAAGAGAATGCTCTGAAATTAGTATTTTGGATCCACTATAAGAAAAATCCCAACCTGGCATGAGATACTGAAGAGAGGCCAAAAAAAAAAAGATATTATTTCTTTTGAACCAGTATGAAAAAAGTAGAAGCATTCCCAGACCAGCTTTAGAACAGTCCCACTGCCCTTTTCATTAATATAATTAGTTAATTTCATTCCTTCATTCTCATTTATTCATTCACACAAATATTCATTCATTTGAATATTATATGCTAAGTTAGGCGAGTTAACCTCTGTGAATGGCAGTTTCCCTAATTGTAAATGGAGTTCCTATGGAGTACCATCGACCTTCTTACAGAGAACTCTGAGCATTAGGGATAATGAACGTCCTGTTCCGGGCATGTACTAGGTGCCCAAAAGATAGAGCCTGTTGTTGCTGTTATTATTATTACTATTACTCTTGCCAAAGGGTTTCACAACTATTCTACTGAGGAGGAATTGGCACCACAGTGTGCTAAATGCCACTTGTAATTAACAGTGTACAAAACTGTATGTGTTTTAGCCAACAAAGTAAATGTAGTATTTCTCTACAATTTTTAAACTAACGTTTGTTGCCTGTGTCAAGTCCTTAATTGAAAGATGCCTTTGGTTTCTGAATCAGGGCAGCCTTTATTTTCAGAAACTCTGCTACTAAGACAGCCCAGATGCCTGGCCCAGCAGTAGCTGAAAAGCTTTTTGCTGGTGTGAGAATCATCCCTTACTCACAAGCGAGGCGGTGCCACGGACCCTTCAAATCTTTCCAAAGTCGGTCTCTAGGCCTCTTGATAGAAGCTGCTAGTGCAAGTTTTCCTGTGAGTACCTGGTAACAGTAATCATGTGTGCCAGCAGCTAATGCATCTCATGGCCACTTGGAATAGCAACAAGAATCTCCAGATGGAAGGATGCTGCAAATGAGATTTTATACAGTTAAAAGAACATTTGAAAGTCAGGGGGTACACATGCACTTTATGTAAATTCAAATTCAATTTAGACAAACACCATGGCCTTCTGGCACCCAACAATGGAAGGCAATTCAGACACATGCTCCCATCAGGTGGTAACTCTCACTGGCTGGAGTGGTCTAAGCTTTAAGTGGTAATGGTGAGTTCCTGGCACGGCCAGCTGTCAATAACGGTAACTATCATTTCTGTTGTTGTCAGCATCGTGATCATTACCATGGTCCTGTCGTTAACTATCTGAGGGCTCGACCAAGAAAGAACTTGCCCAGACCTCATTCTAGTTAATTGCAGGATGAATTTAGTGCAGGGGAGGCTGCTTTTCTAGTTATAAAATCCAGTTTGAGAAGCCAAGGGATTGTGACATATGGAGACATCCTGCTCCACCCCCTCCAAGTCCATGTGCTGGCAGCTCTTTTTCTGTCCTAGAAATCACTGTGTTTTAGAACAGCTCTTCTTAATGCCTACCTCCTTTTTGTGCTGGGATACACATGAGCGCTGCTCCCATTGAATGTATCCAGATTTGATAAAACACAGCAAAATTTTGGTGGAAAAAAACACAGTAATTCATGAGTGCCACAATTACATACGGTTCACCAGAACTGATAGGTGTTTTAATTTGGGTCCTTTCTGAAACAGAGTCTGAGATAAGAACTAGCATATAGGTAGTTTATTGGGGAGATCACCCTCTGAAGCATGAGTGGAGAGAGTGTGGTGGGGAAGCAGGCAAAGCTAACACAAAGGTGCATTATTGAGGCTGTGACAGTAAGCAGTGGGGCCAGATTGTCCCCGAACCTTGGAGAAGCATACAGAATACATCTCAGATCGTTCATCTGAAGGACTGGCATCAGTCTTCCATTGTTGAGGATTTGGGAGGAGCTTAACTGCCCTGAAATTCTGAGCTTATGTTTGCACATAGTTGGGGTGGGATTTAGAGAAGGCTATGGGGTAAAACAAACACCAAACCAAAATAGGAGTGGGGGACACTGAATGAATGGTGGAGTGAAAACCTTCAAAAATCTGCTCTTCCATACAAGCAATAAGAACTCTCAAAGTCAACCTTTTTAGAACTCTGAAAATTCATTAAAGGCTTGCAATAATCTGAAGAATATGTATTAAATATTTATTAAAGCAAAACGGCAAGATTCTGGCATTCCAAGGCTGCCAACAAAACTGAAGATGAAGAACTGGTGAATTAAATGTCAATAGGTGATTTTGAAAGGCTGTGACATATTCTCACAAATCCAGAAGCCCACATGCATACACAGGGCTGTGCGTATGCTCAAGAAAGTCCTGGAATGCCCTAAGCTCTCACCTTGGGCTGACCTCAAGGCACCATGCAAGCAGGAAATGAAGGCAAAGGCAGAGTTGGAAATGGCCTGCTGGAATATTGAAGGTGTGCTCCAACACACACACAACCTGTAGGCAATGACTGGGAGACTCTTTGGTTCAAGGTATTTAAGGAAATCTCCGTACAATTATTGACTGATCACTAAGCTAAGAGAGCAGAGACTCCAGTGGCTGCATAGAACAAAGAATATAGACTTTACAGAATAAATTCAGGAAAGTCACCAAACAAGCAATAGCAAAAATCCCTGGGGAAGTAGAGGAATCTGACCTTCATTGCTGATACCTTATATTGTTTAAAATGTCCAGTTTTCAGCAAAAAGTATTATGAGACATGCAAAGAAACAAGAAAGTATAACCCACACACAGGAAAAAAGCAGCCAAGAGATGCTGCCTCTGAGGAAGCCCAGATGCTGTACTTACTACAGAAAGACTTTAAATTAGCAATCATAAATATGTTCAAAGACATAAAGGAAATTATGTCTAAAGAATTAAAGGAAAGTATAAGAATAATGGCTCACCAAATACAAAATATCAATAAGGAGTTAGGAATTATAAAAAAGAACCAAATAGAGATTCTGCATATGTCAATCATACTTTAATTTAAAAAAAAAATTCTGGAGTGGAAAAGTACAGTAATTGAAATGAAAATTTTGCTAGAGGGGATCATGAGCAGCTCTGAACTGGTAGGAGAAAGAATTAGTGAATTTGAAAGCAAGTTAATTGTGATTATCTTGTTTGTAGAACAGAAAGGAAAGAGTAAAGAAAATGAGTGTCCTTAGAGACCCATGGGACACGATCCGGCAGACCAACATATATGTACAGGAAGCCTGGAAGGGGAGGCGGAAGAGAAAGTGATAGAGAGAATATTTCATGAAATAGTGGCTAAAAACATTCCAAATTTGATGAAAAACTTTAATCTACATAGTCAAGAAGCTCAATAAACTCCAGGCAAGATAAACTAAAAAAGATTCACATTTAGATACATATCTCATAGTCAAACTTTTGAAAGACAAAGGCAAAAGAGAATGTTGAAAGCAGTAAAGGAAAAGCTTGTACCATCATGTACCTCATGTACCAGGGATGCTCATAACAGCATTAATCATAATAGTCCAAAGGTGGAAACCAAAGTCTATCAATGGATGTATGGATAAAAAATGTAACATATCCATATAAAACAGTATTATTTGGCCAAAAGAAGGAATGAAGTTCCGAAACACATTATAACATGGATGAATCTT
The DNA here is from genome assembly GCF_036321535.1 of Camelus dromedarius. Classification (NCBI taxonomy): domain Eukaryota; kingdom Metazoa; phylum Chordata; class Mammalia; order Artiodactyla; family Camelidae; genus Camelus; species Camelus dromedarius. The sequence continues at coordinate 69,555,149 of NC_087439.1, read as the reverse complement.
GGAAACATTTTGCTAACTGAGAGAAGCTAGTCACAAAGGATCACATATTGTATGATTAATATGAAGGACCCAGGACAGGCAACTCCATAGAGACAGAAAGTCAATTAGTGGTTGCCAGAGGTGGGGAGAGGGAATAATGCAGAGTGAGTCTAACGAGGATAGAATGTCTTTTGGGGCTGATGAAAATGTTCTGGAATTAGAGGTCATTGATGCACAACATTGTGTATATGCTGAAAAGTCACTGAATTGAATACTTTTTTTAAAGAGTGAACTTTATGGAATGTGAATTTTATTTGAGTGGAGCTCTTGCTAAAAATATCAAGCCACCAACTTGGTGGGTGCTTGAGGTGGGACACTGCCAGCTGAAGATGAATCTGAGTTCACATGAAACTGCCCACCAGCGCCATGCTGGAACCACAGGTGAGTTGCGGGGAAGTGATGTGAGCACCAAAGAAATCTGCGAGCGTAGCCTGCAAACAGAGAAAATACGCTGCAGGTTGTGTGCTAGTCCTCGAGTTTTAGGAGTAGATTTGTGCTTTGCTCTCCAACTCAAGCAGATAAAAGGGGAAAAAAATAAAATGAATGGAAGAAGGGCAATTGATAGTGATCACCTTGAATTCCCTAGAATTAATTTTTAAATACAATGCTAAATACAATTCTAAACTTTAATAATTAAAAAAAATCATTAAAAAATAAAACACACCTGATAACAGATAGTAACCTAGCACTATGTGGTGAGAGCTTGGCACGGAACCGCCGCTTACCACTTACTTCAGTGAATCCCAGATTTTAGTAAGCATGAGAGTTACTTGAGAAGCTATTAAAATGTTGATTTTGGATCTCTCCTACTCTCTAAACTCCCTCCACTCCCCCACACCCACTGAAGAGTATGATTCAGTAAGGATGGAGAGGGGCCCAAGTATCTGCATTGCCAAAAGGCATCCCTGGTGATTCTGATCCACAGGCAGTCTGTGGATCCCAGATGGAGAAACACTGATCTTGTCCAAATCTCTAGTTTTACCGATGAGATAAATGTGGCAGAGAAAGGGAAGATGACTTGTTTAAGTCACATAATAGAGGCAGAGGTATAGAGTGGACAGTCTAAATTCAGGTCCTGTTACCTGCAGTCTTGTGCCCTTTCCACTATGTCACAGTCCTGCTGATATATCTGGGTTGGAACAGCCCTGTGCTCACTGCTCAGGTGTGCCCAGGGAGGCAGTGGACCACATATGGGGGAGCATTAAAGCCACCCTACACCTGCCCATGGCTCAGGCAACCAGAATTTTTGCTGCTAATGCACATAACAAGCATCTTATGCAGAGCGCCAGAATGTGAGTGATGTCACTGTGGCCACCATGAGAGAGCCAATGAGATGATATATTCAAAAGCACCCGGAGATTTCAGAGAGTTGTAACCCAAAGTCTGGTTAATTATTCATTTCCTCTTGGACCAGAGCTACACAGCATGAAGCATTCACATATTTTCAAACATGTGGATCACTGACTTAAGTGTTCAGCTTCCTTTGGACTTCTGACATCATGAAACCACAGCTGTAGAAAATTCCAGTTCACACTTATAAATAAACTTGATTACAAAGATCAGAGACAATGGAAGGTATGAGACAGAGTGTACTCTTCAAGGATAAAGGACTAGACTTGAAACCAAATTATTGTAACTTGATACCATGGGGCTGGGTTAGGGGGACGAGGAAGAAACTGGATATTAGGCTGAGAAAGCCTCATGTAGAGAGGCATGGTAGCATGGGAAAACATGGTGCATTAGGGGAACTGGAATGACAGGGAGTCTGGTGTGGCCAGGTGAAGGGGAGAGGGGCAGGGGGACGGACAGGGATGGGGAGGAGCATGAACACTGAGAGATGAGGTCAGAGTAGGGGGCAGGATCCAGATCACTTAGGGCCTCATGCTCTTTTAAGGTGATTGGAAACCATCTTAATGACGGTAAGGAACCGTAGGAGAATTTCAGGTGATAGAGCTGCAGTCTACAAAGATCACTCAGGTTGGGATATGGAGAGAAGCTGGAAATGGAGACCAGTTAGACATGATAAAAGCCTGAACTGAAGGAGTGGGTCGCTGTTCTTCCCACGCTTGACGACGACCACTTTCAGTTGCTGCCGCTGGCCGGTCCTCAGGAGGCCCAACCCTGGGGATGCTTTGCTTACTGCTTCTTTACTTCTTAGAATACATTCCAATGAAGATTCGAGAATCAGGTTCCACAGATACATGCTTGGATGATGAGTATAAAGGTTGCAAAAGAAATCAGTAAGGAGAGGAGAAGATGTAAAAAGGTGAGGCGAAAGGAAGAGGGAAAAGATACATGAATGTGCAGAACTTAGAAGAATCATCAGGACGTCTTTCTTAGGCTGTAGAAGTATCTCGGAAGGATTGCTTTAAAAAAAACACCCAGAATTTCAAGATGGATATCTACTTTGTGTTAAGAAGATAAATTAAAAATAAATTAATTTCTAAATGCATTTTTAAAGAGCTCATAATTAAAATAAATGAATTATCTCATAGTGATCTCATGTATATAAATCATGCTAAGAGGTAAAAGATTTTTAAGCCTCACAAAGAAAGCTGATCAGTGTCCTATGGTCTGCAACATGCATTTTGAGTAGGAGCCAGAGCCTAACGTCGCATCTCAGAGGAGTTTAGATTTTCTGAGAGGGGCTGAGAAATGTGCACTCTCTGGGGTGGCGGAGGAGCCTAGGGCTGGAAATCAGGTCACCAAATCCTTGTCTGGAGCATGTGGGCAGAAGTGAGAAGTGGGAGGAATGCTCAGACCACACTGTTTCTAGTGAAAATGCCAATGCAAACTTGCAACCATAGCAACACAACAGTCCTATTAAAACAAGTAGAAAAAAATCTCTGTGTCAATTGCACTTAATTGACCCCCCAAAAGAAAAAGCCCCTTCATTTTTTACTTATTAGTAAAAAAGTAAAAAGTTTTTTATTTATTTTTATTTCCCTTATATCCAATTGATTAAGAATGCTTTGTTAGCAGATTTCCATTTCTTGATAACACTCTAACACAGAGGCAAAAGTTTTAGAAATATAATCTGTACTTGTAGAAGATAATTCTCTTATTACTGTAGCGGGGGAGAAACAAAGAAAATACAGACTAATAAGAAAGTTGGAGATGGCGTCAGAAGTTTCTTGTCTTGGCACCAAAGTGAAATTGGAGCCGTGGGTGTGTAGAGAGCTGAGTTAACACGGGTAGTGCAGAGCGGAGATGAGACGGAAATTCTCTGAGGATTCCAGGAAGCTTTCTAAAGAGCAGGGCTGGGACTGAGGCAACTGAGGCATTCAAGTTCAAGGGCAGATCCCATCTTTACTTGAACTTTTGATATTTTATCATAGATTTGCTTTATTCATTTTGATTTAAAAATATAACATTAAAATATTATTTGTCTTCATTCCTGAGTTTTTTGGTGTCCCAATAAAATTTGCACCTGAAGTGAGTGCCTGGCTTGCCTCTCTCTAGTTCCTGCCCTGCTGGGGAAAACAACAATAAGGAAAAAATTCATTGTGCACATTTGAAATTTTGTTTGCATTCTAGGCTCTACTTGAAGAGTCAAGCTTATGTGCCCTCGGTCTGGAGGCCCTGGGCTCCACGTCCTCTGGCTTACAAGGCCAGGATGTGTGGAATTGAACATTGAAAACAATCTAGGGAGACAACACACTTTATGGTGTTTTTTCCTCTGGCTGCCTTGAAAAATTTCCCTTTATTACTGTTCTAAGCAATTTGATTACATTGTGCCTTAACGAAGTTTCCTTCTTGTTTCTTATGCCTGGGGTTAGCTGGAACTTCTTGGATCTGTGGGTTTATAGCTTTGATCAAATTTAGAAAAATTTAAGTCATTATTTATCCAAATATTTTTTTCTGTTCCTCCCACTTTCCATTAGGGACTCCAGTACTCCAATTACATGTCTGTCAGGCTGTTGGAAGGTCTCTGGTGTTCATTTGTTTTTTTCATTCTTTTTTCTCCAGCAGTTACATTGTGGTCGATTTCTATTCCTGTGTCTTCAAGTTCAATGATCCTGATTTATTCAATGTCAAGTCCACTGTTAATCCTATCCAGTGTATTTTTCATTTCGGACATTACAGTTTTAATATCCAGAAGTTCTGTTTGGGTCATTTTAATATATTCCATGTCTTTTTTAAAACATACTTAATCTTCCTTCACCTTCTTGAACATATAGAACAGAGTTATAATAACTGTTTTGATGTCCTTGTATACAAATTCTAACATGTCTTGTCACTTCTTGATCTGTTTATACTGACTGATTTGTCTCTTTTTTATGGATTGTATTTCCCTGCTTCTTTGCATGCCTAGTAATTTTGGACAGATACCACACATTGTGAATTCTACCTTGTTGGGTGCTGGTTATTTTTATATTCCTATGAATATTCTTGATGATTGTTCTGGGATACAGCTAAATTACTTGGGAAAAGCTTGATTCTTTTCAGGCTTGCTTTTAAGCTTTGTAGGTAGGAGCTGAGCTTCTTCTAGTCTAGGGGCAGTTTTTCCTCACCACTGATTCTTCTAACCAGTGGTCCATGAAATGTAAGGTTTTCCACTCTGGCTGGTAGGAACACGAACTATTTCCAGCCTTGTGTGAGCAGCAAGTTTTGTTTCCTTTAGTTCTTCCCCTGGCCTCAGGTAGCTTCCTTGTATGTATACACTGACCGGGTCCGAGCTGAAGATTTAAGGAGGACCCTCTCAGATCTCTAGAACCCTCTCTGTGATACTTCTCTGATATTCTGCCCTGCAAAACTCTAGCCATCTTGGCTTGCCAGCCCCATCTCCTCCCTGTACTGTGGCTTGGAAACTCTTTCTCGGCAGTAAGCTCAGACAATCATAGAGCTCTCCTCATTTGTTTCCTCTCTCTCAGAAATCATAGTCCTGTGCTGCTTGGTGTCCAAACCTAAAAATTATAATTTCCCCTTTTATAGTTTGCCCATTTTTTTTTAGTTTTGTTTTTTTTTTTTTTTTTTTTTTTTAAAGAGGGAGGATTCATCAGGCCTTTGTTACTCGAATTTGCTGGAAGCAAACATCTCCAACTTTATGGCTTCTGCATGTGGTTGATGAATAATTTATTTGGAGAACAGAATGAATTACATGTGGAATGATCAATTAAAGCCTCAATGGTTTAGGACACCCTAATAAAATTTACATCATTTTCAAGGGTCAGAAACATAATTCTCATGATTTCATACTCATAATTTTTATATAAATACTTAGTAAGCAAGTGTCAAAGCTTTATTTCTCATTAATGAGGTAACCAGAAAGATGATAAAGGCAGTTAGGAACCTGAGACACAGAGAAAGTAAATCATCTATTAGGAAGGAAGGAGTGGGTGTGGCGGGGGGAGAGAAAGACAAAGAGAGGGAGAATATAAATGGAAAAATATGGTAGAATAAGCTAGGTAAATTAGATTTAAAACTGGTTAATATCCCACAGGCCAATAAAATCATAACCTTTGAATTTATCTTCTTGGCTGAACAGAAATAATTTTTATTTCCATTATATAAAAACTCATTTGTATAGTATTCATTTTCCACAGGTTAACATCTAACCTCTACAGACTTAAAAATGTCAGGATCTTAGTTAACAGTAATAGTGAAAGGTTTCTTCCCCCTAGGGAGTCAGAAGACTCTTGTTTTAGGAAGGCATTCATGGACACAGTCATCTTTTTTGACTTATTTCCAAGTTCAGGAAATCTTAACACAAGTAACACCTATAAGTCGACGAGCTCTGCCATTACCTGGCTGGTTTACTCTGGGTCTACATCTACTCATTAAATGAAAAGATTAAACTAGAGCAGCAGTTTAAAACTGTGGTTACACGTTACAATCATCTGCAGGAGCTTTTTAAAAATATCAGTCAGAGTCTCTTACCAGACCAACTAAATCTGACTCTGAGGGTGAAGCCTGGGCATCGTTAACTGTTTCTAATGTGCAGCCAGAGTTGGAAACCATTGGTCTAGACTGAGTTGCTCAGACTCCTTTCAATAACAACGCCCTGTGATTCTATGGTTTGAAATCTGGGCCAGTCCCTTTTACATAGAAGAAAAGAGACATAAATAGAAGCTCTGCTAACGTCCCTGCATTGCCAGTGACTTGGAAGTGATTCAGGGCTGCCAGCATTCATTCCATGATGTGGAAGCAGTGGGAAAGGCCAGGGTGGGAGAGCAGAATGACTGGTCTTTGTGTTCCAATTAGATATAGTCAGCATGCATTGCTAGAAAGAGATAGGAATATCTGTAATTTCTTTTAAAAAAAAGGAAAAAAAATAAAAATTCCTTTTGTGCCCCTGCCTCTAACCTGTTGAGCTCATCTCTGCTCCCAGAGCAGGTGCCCTTTCACACAGTTATTATTGGAGATTGCATCTCTGATTTAAGACTGTGCATCAATAAATTAAGGCCATGGCCAATAGCATTCACAAAAAGAAAATATTGCAACAAGGATAAGCCTTTAAGATGATTTCAAAATTCTGCTTCAAATTCTATTCCGTCATGGTTGTTATCACTGAAATGCATTTTTCAAAAAAGTTTAAAGCATTTTTGAAAGCAAGGGCTTTTGAAACTCTTCACTCTGAAACTACACTTAGGAGAAGCACAAAATAAATGTAACTGAGCAAACCAAAAATGAAAAGTTGCTTAACTTAAGAAGCTCTTTTTAAATCATAAATTAATGTTGAATTTTTAAAAATGTTTCTTGAATATCTTTGTCAATGATTGTATGTCTTCGTTTCCTTGATTTGTTAGTGTAGTAAGTAATAGTAGTAGCTATCCAAATATTAAACTATGTTTTTACTTCTATTATAAACCCTACTTGGCCATGATGGGTTATTCTTTTAATATCCTATTTGATTTCATCTATTTCCTTCCTGGCACTTTTAAGAATAATAATCTCTTTTCCTTTATAATGAAACATTCCTGGGAGTTGGGTAGGAGTGGTATTAATTTTCATTATCATTTGACAGATTAGAAAACTAAGACACAGAGGTGGTAAATAGCTGATTAGCCAAGAACATATGGCAAATAGTTGACAAAGCCTTTACTTAAATGTTTGGTTCTAATTTCTGGCCCAGTGTTGTTATTACTTTTTTTTTTTCTCTCTACTGTTCTCTAGAAGATTTATGCTTTCATCCAGCAAATATTCCAATCACTCAATAGTTCAGATAACCTCACAATATTTCACATAACCTTCGAGTAACGTCTTGAAAACAGGATTTTCAATTCCAGCTAAATCATTAATGCTGTTTAAAATCCTATTGCCTAATGGTCCTTTAAAAGAAAAAACCAAAAAACCTCCACAATGAATTGTCATAACCACACTCAAAAATCATGGAGCTTGGGGGAAAATGTGAGGCTGAAGCAGGAGTTGATGAGAAAAGGAGAGGTCGGATATATGGCTGAGCCATGAGCTGAGCTGCAGAATCCACTAGGATGAGTAGATTCAATGGTGAGCCTGCACGGATGGACTTAGAAAGGCTAGGGCACATTAGTTTGAATTTCCAGGTGTGAAATCTACAAGGCAGTTGAAAATACAGTTCTGGAACTTTGGACTGGACAGGTACAGTTGGTAGTGATTGCAGATGGATGGTCCCAGAGTCTTGGGAATGGCTGAACTCAGCCAGACAGAGTGTGGGGAGCAAGGAGAAATGAATATGAAATGTCAACATTTCTTGGATAGAGAAAGAGGAGCTGGGATGAAACACAGAAAGAACACGGAGAGGGAAGGAGGAATCAGGAGGGGGCAGTATCCTGAGAGCCAAGGGAAGAGGAGGATTCTCCTCCCTTCTTACTCCAACCTTGTCTTCCCCCAGGCTTCCCCATCTCACTAAATGATTCACCTTCCGCCCAGCTGCCTACAGAAGCAAACAGCTATCTTTTTGATCATCCCTGCCTCCTCTTATCAGCAAGTCTTACCAATTCAACTCCTAATTACATCTGAATTTGTTCACTTCTTCTTTTCTCTAGAATCCCTCACCTCATGACTCCAAGACACTCGTACCACTCCTCTGGGTGACTCTAGCAGCCTAGTGACCCTGCTTCTGATCTTGTCCCCGCTCAACCAAGACCATTCTCCACCCAGCAGACAGAATGCTTTACAAAAGCAGGAATAAGCCAACATCATCCCCTGATTAAAATCCTCCAATGGTTTCCCATTGCATTTCCACTAAAATCCAAACTTTTCATCATGACTTAAATGGAAGCACATCTGGCCCTACCCAGCTCTCAGACCCCTTCCTGTACGTTCTCCCCTTGCTCACTAAATCCAGGCACAGCAGCCTTCTTTCTAGTCTGAACATCCCAAGCCCACCCTCCCACAGCCCTTGCCTTTGGTCCCTTGGTCCAAAGTGCTCTGCTCAGGCCTATGCACTCTGGCTCTTGTCTTTAGTCAGATCTCAGCTTAAACATCACCTCCACAGAAAGGTCTTCCCAGGCCACCCCAGGCCACCCCATCTCATTAGCAGACACCCACTGTATTCATTTGCTGGGGCCACCAGCTGGGCGGCTTAAACAACAGGAGTTTATTGTCTCATAGTTCCAGAAGCTAGAAGTCCAAAATCAAGGTGTTGGCAGGGCTGGTTCTTTCTGGGGGCTATGAGGGAGAACGTGCTCCTGGCTTCTCTCCTTGGCTTGCAGATGGCTGCCTTCTCCCTGTGTCTCATCCTACTGCCTTCCCTCTACGCGGGTCTCTGTGTCCACATTTCCCCTTTTTATAAGGACTAGTCATATTGGACTAAGAACCACACTAATGATCTCACTTGAACTTGATTACCTCTGTAAGGACTCTGTCTCCAAAAACGTCACACTCTGAGGCACTGGGACATATAAGGGGACACAGTTCAACTCAGAACACCCACACCTAACTGGTCTCACATATCACACGGTATCATTTTCTTCATAGCATTTGTCTCTGCATTTTATTATTTGCCGCTGGAAGTTCCACAGAACAGGAACCTTGCCTGTCTTTGGAGCAGACTCCGCTGGTGCCCTTGACACATCCCTGTTTCCACAGATACCAGCAGCTTCTCGCGGCAGGCACCTGCAACTTTCTGTCTGAGGCTTCCTCTAGCATGCTGGCCCTCACGTGAGGCATGCTGGAGGTGCTGGGAAGTCACTGATGGGTGAAAGTTGGTGGCAGAATACCACCCCTTCTCCTCATGTCCTATGGGGGGACAGTGCTGAAGCTGGCTTTCTGTGTCTCCGAAGGATCCAAAGCGGGACTGAGCCAAGTTACCCATACAGCTCGCAAATGTGCCTGCCTTGGCTTTTTCTCTGTTCACCTCCTCATTCCCAGTGTTTTGAGGGAGACTTTCTCCCAAAAACTTACACTGAATTCTTGTCTCTGGGCCTGCTTTCTGGGGAAACATGATCTTAGATGGTCTTTATCGCTAGTTTCGTGGTGTCTAAGACAGTACAAAATACAACATTTATGGTAAATATTCAATAAGTCATGATGAATCAGTCAATAGAGGGATGTAGTAACTGACATTTTCAAATATGGTAGAAAGAGGTCCAGTAGAAGAAAACTTAAAAAAATGTCCATTTGTTAACTGTGAGGTCAGTAGACCCTGCTAGAAGAGCTTATTAGAATGGCAGGGGTGAAGGTCTGATTTTGGTGGGTAACATGAGGTGAGAAAAGTAGGCAGCAAGGGACAGGAAAGAGTTAACTTTGTATGATGGCAGGGTGGAAGGAAATTTGTTTTTTTGGATGAGAAAAATTTGAGCACATATGAGGTTGGGTCAATGGAGAAGGAAAAAATAAAGATGAAGTAAGAAAGGAGACAACTAACGGGCCAGCGTTTTAGATGATAAATCAGAGTACAGGTGGAAGCGTTAGCATAGAGAAATAGAGATTTCTGGTCCTCCAAGAAAGGGTATATGAACATCCATCCATATATACACAATAACACTCATTTTTCCCCCCAGATTTTGAAAGTTGCATGTGTTTACTGCAGAACATTTGGACAATACATAAAGTGATAACTAAGACTTACTGAGCTCTTCCAGTATTTCAGGCTCTGGTCTATGTGCTTTACATATATTAACTCATTTACTTCTCAAACTACCATATGAAGCAGGTACTGTTACTATCTCTTCACTACAAGGAGATAAATTGAGTCACAAGACTGATAAATTGAGTCACAAGACTGATAAATGGTAGACCAGGATGTGAAACCTACCTTGTCTGGTGCCACAGTTATTCTGCAGCACACACAAAGAAAAGCCCAAAGGAAAGAAAAAAAAAAAGTATCTATCAGAGAAAATATATGAACATGTACAGGATATTGAGATATAGAAACCACCAGGGGTTCACTGCTCATGCTTTTCTCGTCTTGGGGAGGTAGGTGGTGATTCTGAAGCAAGAAGATGAGAGGACGAAGGACCCAAACTCAAGCTTAATAGTAATAGTTTGAAGATGCTGCTTCCAGGAAAGGAGAAAGGAACTGACTAGGAATTTTGCAGCATTGAAGGGCCAGCTTGAGGTTGTAGATACTGAATTTGGAGAGGGTCAGTGGGCATGGTTGATTTTCTTAGGGGCACTGAACTGTTGGTTGGGGTAGGAGCAGTTGGAGGTTTGCCATGGGAGGTACACAGAAGGTCAAGAGAAACTGACAACGTTGTTGAAATGTTGTCTTTGTTTGGGATCCCTGAAGGCATATATTGGGACAGAGATTTGAGAGCAAGGAGTTTACTGGGAGGCCAGGAAAAATGCTTGTAGGTGAGACAAGTTGATAAAGGGAGTGTATTGCAGACAATGGGAACTTAATCCTGCTGGGGGACTCTGGGAGCCAGCGTGGAAATGCACCTCTGAGTTACCTCCCCTGAGGGAGGTGGGGACGGGGACCTGTGTCCTTATACACCATTTCCCATTCGCCATTGGTTAGGACTGCTCTAGGGACAATCATGTGGCTGAGAGCTGCCACATGTGTGAGTACAGAGGCCTCTGGTGGCCAGAGGAAAGCCTTAGGCCAAGAGATGCTGACTGTTGAAAGTCTGGTCTACTAGTGCCCATGGAAAGATAAGGCCTGAGGGGCTAAAGGCTGGGCATCAGGAGTGTCTGCTATGGATGGACCATGGATTTGCGTCAGGGTTGGAAGTGCAGCAAACCTATGAGGAGACTAGGAGAACAGGGGAGCAGTTCTGGGATGAACATCCTTTTTGAGAATTATTTAAGTAGGTAATATTGGCAGATGGAATAAAATTCAAGTATGAAAGGATATACAGTGAAAAATAAGTCTTCTTTTCTCACCACTCACCTCCATCTTCTACTGTCACTAGTGTCTTGTAGGTCTCTTTAGACAGACTGTAGTCGGGATTATGGATGTGTATATGCATAATGGGCATAGATATCATATGTGTTTATATGTATAGACATACATGTATACTTACAGTTACAGGTATTATATATATTATAGGTACAGTTTATATATATATATATGCTATTCATACCCACACAAGTGGTAGCATATATAATATTCTTGGGGAACTTTATATCATTGCATATAGATTTGCCTCAATTTAAGAAATAGCTGGTGGTCCAGCTGGGTACCGTGTTGGGTTGGCATTATTGGTCTAGAACTGTTAAACATAATTTTTTCCATTTGTACAGGGGTAATACACTGTATTAAACACGTAAGGTCTTATCTACATGGGGGTTTAATTACAGAAACAAAGTATTCGCTAAATAATGAAAAAAAATAGCTGAGTAGTGTTCAATCTGATGGATGTACCACAATTAAAGCCCTTTGGTGATAAGTTGTTTTTTTTTTAAATCTTTCTTCCAGATATACGTTATCTTGTGTGTGGTTACTGAGCACATTCTGATGATCTGTGAGATAAATGCCTAGGAGTAGAATTCTAGGTGGGTGGAAAGGCATGTGCATTTAAATCTGATAGATAGCACTGAACTTCCTGGAACCAATGTATATGCCTGCGGATTGACCATCATAACAAAGTCAAAGAACAGAAGTGCAGCGGGGAGAGAGCAGAAGGGGAGGGAGGGGCCGTACAACAGCGATATCAAGATGCTGGTGGAGCAGTTCCTGCTACTGACAAATTCCAGGGTGTGGCCTCAGCCGGAAGTTGTTGGCGTGGGTGGTGTGCAGGAAGGAAGGTCAAGGAAGGAGAGGAAGTTAAGGAACTATGAGGTGTCAGAGTGACTCACCCAGATGATGGGTCAGTCATACTGGTGCGTTCGTCAGGATATTAATCTGTGGAATTTGCTTCAAGAAACCTTCAGCTTCCCTTTACATCCGGCAAGGAAAAGATGCCAGTGTCTCCTGGTCCTCTTTCTACTTTGTGGAGCAGAAAAAGCTTCACATTTGAGCTCGCTGAGGAGGAAGTGCTTCGAACAACATGGCTTGCCCCAGAGGACAGGCAACCACGTCTCCACTTTTCTTATGGCCTGTGTGGCAGTGGGACAGGTGGGGCTGTTTTATCAGATCCTCCGGCTTCTAGTGAATATCCCTTAGGCCTGTGGGTAGCTCATTTTACCACCTTTCCAGTCTTGCAGGTGTTTCTGACATTATCAAACCCACTCTGGCCTTGGGCACCCCTTTCTTGGTAATAAAACCACTAGTGACAATAATAACAATAGGGATTAAGAAGCTAAATCAGTTAAGAATTGTGTTCAGCAGGTAGCCAAGAATTTAAAAACACTGGTGTAAACCAGAGAGGGTGTTCTCTTTTTCTTATGTAACATGTTAAGTCCAGGGATAAGCCTAGTATCTCAGGGTCCTTCTCTCTATCTGTTCTGCCTCCCCAGGGCTGACTTCCATCCTCATGGTTTCTAGATGGCTGCTGGAGTTCTAGCCATCATGCCCATGCTCCATGCTCGGAGGAGGAAAGGGTAAAGGTAAAAAGGAGTATGCCGGGTGAGTCAGCATCTCCTATCCCCACATTTTAGTGAATTTCCCTGGAAGTTTTACTCAGTCACAGGAACTTACATCTCACTGCATAGCTTGCAGTCACATGGTCATCCTATCTGCATGGAGCCTGGGAAACACAGATTTTTAGCAGGGCTCATTGCTGCCCCCAAGAAATTGGGTTCTGTCGGTAAAGAAAAAGAGAATGGATATTGGCTCAGCAACAGACAGTCTCTCCCAGATTTCCTAGGCATTTTACATTTAAATTTATTTTATTTTATTTTTCGTAGTGGAAAAATATGCATGAAAGTAGTAATGACATAAAAGTTGCCATTTTAGCTATTTTTAAGTGTACAGTTTAGTGGCATTAAGTCCATTCACAGTGTAAGCATTATCATTACCACCATCCATTTTCAAAACTTTATCATCTGAATTAGAAACTCTGGATCCTTTAAACAAAGACCCCTGCCCCCGTCCCCATGTCCCCTCCGCCACTGGTAACCTCTAATCTGCTTTCTGCCTCTATGACTTTGCATATTTTAGGTACCTCATACAAGTGATGGCACAACATTTATCCTTTTGTGACTGACTGACTCCATTCAGCATGTTTCCAAAGTTCCTCCGTGTTACAGCAAGCATCAGTACTTCATTCCTTTATATGACTGAATAAAATATATTTTATTATATAAATATACCACATCTGGTTTATCCACTCATCTGTCAGTGGACATTTGGGTTGTGTCTTAGTCCATTCATGCTGCTGTAACAAAATACCCCACACTGGGCAGCTTAGAAACAACAAATTTATTTCTCACAGGCTTGTAGGGGCTGGGAGTCCAAGATAAGAGTGCCAGCAAAATTAGGAAGATGCACATGAACAGAGCATGGAGAGACACAGCCAGAGGGGTTGAAAAAGTCACTGGACTTTAACTCTCTTTGGCCTGATGTCATAAGCCTGGAAAATGCTAATACTTGGCCTCTCAAATTTGTTTCTCGCCTCTAAATTGGGATAACTCCGTGACACTCAGTGCATCACTGTGAGGACTTATGGAGGCCAAGATAGGGCTTTACAAATGATTATCACTAAACAAAGATAAACACTTGGATAAACAACTTGAAGTAGCCCTTCAAATTGTCACTGTCCGAATGGAAGTGACGTTTGTGACCAGGCCTTGGCACTAAAACCAAGGGAGGCTGTGGAGAAAGTGGAGAAAGTTCAGAGGCCAAGAGAGACACAAGCTGGGGTTGGAGTTCTTGTGCAGAGCACTCAGACCAGATTCATAGTGCAGGTGGGGTAGGATGAATTGCCCACTCTGAGAAATTTGGGATAATTTTCATTCAGCATCGAATTTAAAATTTCAGAAAGATTTATTGAAAAAATTAGTGAAATCTGAGCCCTCCTTTATGATTATCCAATTGAAATAGAGAAGTGGACCCTAGGCAGGCAGCCAGCCAGTGGTTGTAGCAAAGATGGGTGATGGCCTGGAGGCCGCGGGGGTTAGACCAGTGATTCTGTGAAGCCATCTGGAACCAGGTGTTTATTCAGCAATCACCTTACGCCATCTATGGGTCAGTGTATTTTATTGCAACTTCAGGGCAGCAGGCTGTGACACCTACATTCACAACATGGTTGAATTGATTTTTTTTTTTAAATTGAAATATATTCGATTTACAATGTTGTGTTAGTTTCTGGTGTAACGCATAGTGATTGATTTACACATATATATATTTCTTTTCATAGTCTTCTTCATCATAGGCTATTACAAGGTATTGAATATATTTCCCTGTGCTATACAGAAGAAAGTTGTTTATCTATTTTATATATAGTAATTAGTATCTGCAGATCCTGAATTCTCATCTTATTCCTCCTCACTCTCTCTCTCTCCCATAACCATAAGTTTTTTTTATGTCTGTAAGTCTGTTTCTGTTTTGTAAATAAGATAGTTTATTTGCTTGTTTCTTTCTTTTTTTTTTTTAAGATTCCACATATAAGTGATACCATATGGTATCTTTCTTTCTCTTTCTGGTTTACTTCACTTAGAATGATGATCTTCAGTTTCATCCATGTTGCTGCAAATGACCTTTTTTTTTTTTTTTAATATCTGAGTGGTGTTTCCTGATTTGATTTTTAAAGCTAGTCACACCTCCCTTTTGTCTGTGAAATCCTTTCTCATTTTTTTGGTCATGGTGCCTGTGGGAGTGCCTTTTACCATACTAATATATTACAATGAGCATATAATGAAGCTCAAAGTCTACTGGGAGTTGACTCTCCTGCCATCTTGGGCCTCAAGTTCTGTCAGGAGTTGCATTTTCTGCCACCTTAGTGTTAATTGCTGTGTCATTGCTTGAATGGCTGTGCCCTGCCCCCTTCCTTCCTGTCTCAAAGGGAAGGTCTACACTGTCATCTCAAAGACCTAGATCACAGGACAAAGAACATGGAGGAATGGACGTGTGGAAAGTTGATTTTCTATGGCTTCTCCTCCTTGGGAGTTCCCTGTTTGAGGCATGGCAGCAGATGGACAATGAGTGGTCTCTCAGAACTGACTTGTTCTGAAGACCCACAGTGGAGAATCAGGAGCAGGCAAGCAGCAAAAGAGAGGGACACCAGAAACAGCAGGTCCTTGTGGGGAGTCCCAGGGATCTGAAGACCCAGAGTGACAGCAAATGTGTCCATGGGGGTGATCAGGACCCTGGGCTGTCTGTGGGACAGCAGGAGGCCTTGTCCAGGCTTTCCTGGTGCAACAGGATATTGACGCTACTCAGCGCGATGAAGAATGCAGGGCCCCCGGATAGCTGTACGTTCCTGTGAACACACTGCCTGGTCCTGCTGTGAGCATTATACGTATGGGCTCCAGACACAGCAGGCCACCTTCCCAGGGCCTACAGTAAAATCTTATTTATTCTCACTTCTGTCATTGGAAGTATGTTTAATTTGACCACAAAGACCACAATGAAATCTGACTCCCAAAGCTGTCTGTTAAGCAAAATAATTTTCTTCTCTTTTATCTGGCATTCATACAACTACATCAGCATTCATGTCACTCCAGAGGCACTCGCTGAGGAATTTTGAAGATGAAGAATTTTTCTGAATTCTCATAGAAACAGATATTTTAAAGAGTAGGTACATCTAAAGTTTGTAATCTATGGGCCAGATAGACATTTTTCTATATCCAGAATTCTTAATTTTCCAGAATGTCAGATTTTATTGTTTAGTGCATGCAAGATTGAGTAAATATATTTTATCTACATAGGAGAATAAACTTTTCATACATGTTGGAGTATTTAAAAAAATAAGATTACCTTGCTAATGGAAAATATCTATTAAAGGAAGTAGTAAAAGAATGTAACACTTGGAATTAATTGGAGTACTATGTGAGCACACATGACATTTTTATAAATGTATAGGATGTTGACGCCTGCACCTAATTCATTTCTGAATCCTTCACAAACCCCATGCCATACTCCATACATGATACATCCTGGGTAAAATTTTGCTGAATTGATTTTTTAAAGGTAAATGGTCTGAACCACTTATTTGCATACCTCTGGATTTGCCTTAACAGCAATGGGAGCCTTATTCAAGACAGACTAAGAGAAAAGACCCAAGGGAGCACAGATTTTCAATTTGTGGTTTCAAATATTCACAGTTCATGGGTTCCTATTGCTTGCTCTCTCTTGACACTTCCACATTCAGTACAGTGCACTTCATTGTTTGATCTGTCTTCTTTTATGCTTCACTGAACACGTAGTTGCAGGCTGAGATGTTAAAAGCCTTCCATAGATGGCAGCTCTCTGGTGATGGGTCTGCAAAGAAGGAGACATAACTACCAGCCTAAGACTTTCAAGAGGTGGGAACAGCCCAGGTCCAGCTTTCTGAATCTTTATTCTCCCCTTAGGCTCTGAGAATCTGTCAGAATTCTCAGTGGTAGGCAACACAGACAAACATCAGCTGATTTAACCTCACTTATTAAAATGACATTGGGTTGCTCGCAGAGTTGCTGGCAGAATAGGAGAACCATGATCCTCACATTGGTGTCTGACCCAGTGCTTGGGTGAGGATGCCACTGCCACTGCCCTGGCCACACGCTGTCCTCTGTCGCTGACACAGCTGCACTTCTGCTCCAGGTATTGGATGAGGACAGCATGCAACCACTGCTGCCCAGGAAACAGGATCTTGCTGCAAATGCTGCCACCTTTAGAGAGGGTCTCAAAGTTGCTGCTTCTTGGTGTCACTAGCACCTGATTCACACTCCAGAGTGGCTCCTGATCCTGGGCTCATAACCGCTTACAGGGGATGACTGGAAGGGTAGTATCTGGCATTTCAGTTTTTATAGTGCCAAGTGGGCTCTGCCTCCTTTGAAGACTTATAAGAAAGGCAACTCTTCAAATATAGGCAGGATGTTTAAATGGTAGGTAGCTAAAAAGAATGACAACTGTCCATGATTTAAACTAAACTGGACCAATACCCCCTCAGAAAGAGGAATAAAACTTGCTGTACACAGATTAGTAAAAACCAAACCTAACCAAAACAAAAACTACCAATAGTAACCATGATAGCAAGGAGATATTTTGTTTCTGATCTTTGAAAACCCTGGCTACCATGAGAACAATTTCAAATGTAATTGTTTAAAGTTTACTACGCTAAGAGCTTTTAGGTTCATCTAAATATTTTTCTTTAAGGGAGCTTTGCTTTTTCTTTTTCTCCCTTTAGAACTCTACATTATTAGTAGGCTATGGTTTTGGGTTAGAATAGGCTATTTTTCATTTGTGGAGAGCTATAGTTTGTACATAAGAGTTATGTTTCTAGCAACTTCCAAATGGGAGAGCTTCAGTCCTTAAAACCTCTGTGGGGTTTTATATATATGTATAATGCTTAGCTTACATCCTTGTTTAATTAATTAGCCAATTAGCTAATTGACTCTGTAACCATTTACTGACCCAATCATGTACTAAGCATCACACACTAAGTGTTTTCCATTTATTACCTCACTGAATGATCCCTCTAACAGCCCTATCCTGTGTAGATCTAATTCTTTCCCCTATTTGAGGGATAAGACAGCTGAGGCTCAGAGAGCTTACGAGGCAGGAGAATTTGAATCCACATCACTTGACTCCAAAGTCTATGATTCTAGCCACTGTCTCTCCTGATTTTTGGTGCTCTGGATACAGAGGTGACTGGCAGACACTGTCTACCCACAGGGGCGGTTGGACTTCAGAAAAGAAAAGAGACATCATCATATCATGTGATTCATCCTGTAATACTCATATCCAGGAGCCCAGAGAAGAGGCATGTAACTCAGCAGAGGTCTGGATGGGAGGTAGTTCATAAAAGTTTTTTTTGTTTTATTGAAGTACAGTCAGTTTAAAATGTTGTGTCAATTTCTGGTGTACAACATAATGCTTCAGTCACACACATACATAAGTACATTTGTTTTCATATTCTTTTTCATTATAGGTTACTACAAGATACTGAATATAGTTCCTTGTGCTGTACAGAAGAGACTTGCTGTATATCTGTTTTATATACAGTAGTTAGTATCTGCAAATCTTGAACTCCCAATTTATCTCTTTCCATCCTCTTTCCCTCCTAGTAATCATAAGTTTGTTTTCTATGTCTATGAATCTGTTTCTGTTTTGTAAATAAGTTCATTTGTGTCTTTTAAAAATATTCCAAATATGAGTGATATTATGTGATATTTTTCTCTCTTTCTGGCTTACTTCACTTAGAATGATGATCACCAAGTTCCATCCATGTTGCTGCAAATGGCATTATTTCATTCTTTTTTAATGGCCGAGTAGTATTCCATTGTATAACTATACCACTTCTTCATCTGGTCATCTGTCAATGGACATTTAGGTTGTTTCCATGTCTTGGCTATTGTAAATAGTGCTGCTATTGAACACTGAGGTGTATGTATCTTTTCAAATTAAAGTTCCCTTCAAATATATGCCCAAGAGTGGGATTGCTGGCTCATATGTTAAGTCTATTTTTAGTTTTTTGAGGAATCTCCATACTGTTTTCCATAATGGCTGCACCAAACTGCATTCCCACCAGCAGTGTAGGAGGGTTCCCTTTTCTCCACAGCCTCTCCAGCATTTGTCATTTGTGGACTTTTGAATGATGCCCATTCTAACTGGTGTGAGGTGATACCTCACTGTAGTTTTGATTCATGAAGGTTTTCTGAAGAAGGTAAAACTTGAGTTAAGTAATGAAGGATGACCACGATGTTTCCACAGGAAAAGCATGGGCACAGGCATAGAGGTATGAGGACCTGTTCTGTGGCTGGTGTGTGTGTAAAGAGGGACAAAGACAGAGAGAGAATCTAAAACAGGGCTAGAAAGATATGTAGACGTAGTGTGGAGGAAGAAAAGGGTGCACATTTGAGAGCCACTTTGGGAGGAGATTCAACAGGACTTGGTGACTGATTAGATATGAGGAAGGAGGGATCCACCCATTTTTAAAAAAGACTTTATTTTTTAAATTAGTTTTAGGTTTATAGCAAAATTAAGAGGAAGGTACAGAGACTGGCCATGTACCCCTCCCCTACACATGCATAGCTTCCCCATTATCAACCTCCCCCACCCGAGGGGTACATTTCTTACACTGGTGAACCTATGTTGACACCTCATTATTATCTAAAGCCTATAGCGTACATTAGGGTTTACTTCTGGTGTATATTCTATGAGTTTGGACAAATGTGTAATGACATGTACCCATCATTTCCACTGCCCTCCAAATCCCCTGTACTCCATCTATTCATCCCTCTCTCCTACTACCCTCTGGCAACTACTGATCTTTTTATTGTCTCTGTAATTTTTCCTTTTCCAGATTGTCATATAGTTGAAATCATACAATATGTAGCCTTTTCAGATTGGCTTCTTTCACTTAGTAATATGCATTTAAGTTTCCTTTATGTCTTTTAATGGCTTGATAGCTCAGTTCTTTTCAGTACTGAATACTATCCATTGTCTGGATGTACTACAGTTTATTTATCCACTCACTTACTGGAGGACATTTTGGTTGCTGGATGCTATAAATATCAGTGTGCAGATTTTGGTATGGACATAAAGTTTCCACTGACTTTGGGTAAATACAAAGGAGTATGATTGCTGGATCATATGGTAAGAGTATGTTTAGTTTCGTAAGAAATCACCAAACTGTCTTCAAGGTGGTCGTACCACTTTGCACTCCCACCAGCAATAAATGAGAGTTCCTGTTGCTCCACATCCTCACCAGCATCTGGTGTTGTCAGAGTTCTAGATTTTGTCCGTTCTAATTATGTAGTGGTAGCTTATTGTTTTGGTTTGCATTTTCCTGATGACATATGATGTGGAACATCTTTTCATATGCTTATTTGCCATCTATATATCTTCTTTGATGAGGTGTCTGTGAAGGGCTGCGGCTCATTTTTAAACTGGATTTTTAATTTTCTTATTGTTGACTTTTAAGAGTTCTTTGGGTATTTTGGAGAACAGTCCTGTACCAGATGTGTCTTTTGAAATATTTTCTCCCAGTCTGTGGCTTGTCTTCTCATTATTTTGACATTTTATTTCACAGAGAAGATGTTTTAAATTTTAATGAAGTCTAGCTTGTCAATTATCTCTTTCAAGTATTGTGCTTTTGATGCTGTATCTAAAAAGTCATCACCATACCCAAGGTCATCTAGGTTGTCTCCAATGTTATCTTCTCAAAGTTTTATAGTTTGGAGCTTTTCTTCTGGGTCTATGATTCATTTTTGAGTCAATTTTTGTGACAAGTATAAGGTTTGTGTCTTTTTTTCTTTTGCATGTGGATGTGTAGTTGTTCCAACATCATTTGTTGAAAAGACTATCTTTGCTCCATTGTATTGCCTTTGATCCTTTGTCAAAGACCAGTTGACTATATTTTTATGTGTCTGTGTCTGGATTAAATTTTCATTTTATTCATAATGTTAACGATTGCCTGCTTTAACCCAAGTACTATAGTACATTCTAGAAATACAGGGTACAACAAGAGAGCTGTCCTCCTTGCTCTCATGGATTGTACATCATATAAAGAAGAAAGGATCAAAGATAACTCAAGATTTCTAGTTTAGATGATGGGACAGGAAACCCAGAAGAAGCAATAGGTGGTTATGGACGTACAGAGGGTGATGGAGAGGCTTGATGTTCCAGGCAGGGTGGCGGTGGGCCTGGGAGAAGCCCCTGCCTCTGCCCCATGTTGCTGCTTCCATTCATTGGCCAGGATGTGGGGGAGTTCTGGCTGACAATCAAGTATTTCATGGAGGAGAACCACCAGCCAGTCACCACCACAGCTGTTGAAGGGTTTAACAATGCCAAGGCTGCCTTGGGGTATGCAGAGGTCTGGGCACATTTTTCTCCCAGGGCCTCTGTCTATATAAACAATTTGATTAAAAACATATAACAAAAACTCATGGATCTATGCCAGGCCCATATGATTTGTCAACGAAAATACAGAACAGTAGGTAGAGAAGAGGTACTTATGTCCAGTTAGCGTGCATGAAGATCCCTGTTCTGGCCTGGCAACCACCTCTTTGTGATCTTTATTGTCAAATGTCTTCATCCTGGATAATTTCCTATCTTCCATGAGGAAAAGTAAGCGACGCTGTTTTGGCAATGCCACGGGTCTTCAGAACCTGTCTGTATTGAAACAATGTAGATCCCCCAGCCTCTGCCGTCCCCTCATTCCATTTACTGAATGCTCGTTACAGCCCTTGTGATGACACTGCATCGTCCATCGGGCTGCCTGTGAACACTGGCTCCCAGGGACCATCTCAGAGTTTGTTACTGTGAGTGATCATAAATGCAAGTCAGACTCAGACCGCACAGGAAAATGTGAATGATCATTTGGTTTTTGATCATGTTCAGAATTTTGTAGCATAAGGTGGAACAGCGTTATCTTCCAATCGCATCTTCTTTTAAGCTTTTTAGATCATTATCACTGTGTTCCTAGAACGTGATCTCCTTCCACGATGACTGCACCTCTGTCTTTCATGTGCCTCCCAAGCTGGGAGGAGAGGCGAAGTTCTCATGGGCAGGTGGAGAAGAGTGTGGTGTCATTTATGGAAGGAGTGGGTGGCCCCTGCAGGTGCAGCACAACACTGACCCAGGAAGCATGAGGTCCAACCACCAACTGGGAGAAGGGGGGGACATCACTTGGAAGGGCCTTTTTTGGGGGTGTGGAGGCCAGTGGTGGTGGGGGTGCATGACATAAATCCCCCCCTCCCCCGCTTCCCTCAATGCTGGAGCTGGAGGCAGCACCGTGGTCAGGACAGGCAGGTTGGAGCCCATGCTCGGCTCTAGCCCGAGGGTTGGTCGGCAGTGGTCTGTACTCGTTTTCTCTTGCTGCCATAACAAATGACTGCATATTCACTGGCTTAAAACAACCCTCATGTCTTATCTCACAGTCACATGGGTCAGAAGTCTGGGCACACGTGGCTCAGCTGGTTCTCTGTTCCAGATTTCACAAGGCCAAAATCAAGGTGTACACAGGGCCGTGTTTCTTTCTGGAGGCTCTAGGAATGAATCTGCTTACAGGTTCATTCAGATTGTTGGCAAAATTCAGTTCCATGGAGTCACAGGAGTGGGGTTCCCATTTCCAGGTGTCATTCTCAGCTTCTGGAGGCCACCTGCATTCCTTGGCTCGTGGCCCCCTTTCTCCAACGTCAGCAGCGGCAGCCTGAGTCTTTCTCATGCTTTGAGTCTCTCCGATTTTCCCTTCTGCCTCCCTTCTCATCTGCTGCCAACTGGAGACTGTTATCTGCCTTTAAGAGCTCAGGTGATTAGATTGGGTCCCTGGGGCTAATCCAGGAGGTCTCCCTAATTAAGGTCT
Source organism: Camelus dromedarius (assembly GCF_036321535.1). Lineage (NCBI taxonomy): Eukaryota > Metazoa > Chordata > Mammalia > Artiodactyla > Camelidae > Camelus > Camelus dromedarius. The sequence continues at coordinate 69,532,413 of NC_087439.1, read as the reverse complement.
GTACCTTAATTATATCTGCAAAGTCCCTTCTGCCATGTAACATAATGGGTTTAGAGGTTCCAGGCACTGGAGGGCATCATTCTGCCTACCCCAAGGATTGTTGGGAGTCCTAAACCCTGAATTCATCCTGTGTCTGATATGAGCAAGCTTCACCCCAAATTAAGATGTCAGTGCCATTCTGGCAGCTCAATATTGCATGGACCCATGAAAGAAAATTTTTCACCAGCCAGCAGGAAAAATCTGCTTAGCAGGCTACTCTCTTGGAATGAGGCTTGGCCACGGGGCCTGGGGCTACCACATGGGCATGACCCCAGAGCTCCTTGGGCCATGTGGTCTACTCTCCATGTGGGTAGGGGGTTGGGGTAGAAGGCTGGAATGTGGCAGAACGTCCCCAAAGGGAGAAGCAGGGGCTGGGGCCAATGTAGGTCCCTGTTTGGGCTCCTGCCTGGGTGGTATGCTGATTCTGGGTGTCCCCAGGTGCTGGAGAGGAACTTAAGGAAGGCATTCCAAAGTGCAGGGCTCCTAAGATGGGCCAGGATGAGGGCCCTGCTGCCTGGTTCCAAGGGCAAGACAGTGCAACTTCCAGCAACCAAGCTGATAAAAACTCAGCTTTCTCATTCTTTGTGTAGTATCTCTAGAGAGTGCAGGTCAATGCCCTGTTGGGTTTGCCTTGATCAGTCAGTGGTGTGTGACTGAGCCTACAGAGGCTTTCTTTTCAGCCAGCCTTGGTTCAAGTCGCGGATATACCCCATATTGGCTGGATGACCTTGGACAAATTACTTAATCATGTGAGCCGCTGTCTCTTCATCTGTCTGGTAAAGTGAAGGCAATGCTGGTGAACACTGGCACTTGAAGGGATGACAGATATCACAGCTACTTTACACTCATATCTGCTCACGATTTTCACCTTTTAATGTTGTGATGATCCAGTGAGATGGCACATGTGAGAACACTTGTAATACAATAAGCACGCCATAAATTTCAATAATAAGCATTAACCGAGCATTGCCAACTTCCATGGTGCACATACTCCCGCTACAGCTAATTTCAAACTAACAACATGGCGTCACTGGGCCGGAAGGTGGGAAGCGATGCTAACCGTTGGCTCCCTGGGCAGGTGGGAGGCAGCTCCAGCACCCGCTGGGTGAGCTCTTATTTTGTGCCAAGCACAGTGTTCACGCTGGAGGTACAGTGATGGAGACGTTGGAGCTGATGGCGCTCGGCATTCTCTTCCCCTCCCCCAACCCGAAGTCTGAGTCTCCAAAACTCTCTGTAAATAAGACGTAGTTCTAGGTAGAGAAGCGTGAACCCGGTAACCTCTCAAGCTGCCTGTCAGCCCTTGCCTGAACCAGTAGAGGAAGTGTTATTTCTGGCTTCCTTGCAAGCCAGCAGTCTTGTTTCCATAGAGCTGAGTGGGGTATGATTAAGGCCAAGAAGCACTGCTTCTCTCTCTGGTTTGGGGTTAGGTGTCGGTGGAGACATTTCATTTCCTGGAAGCCCATTCAGCAACGCGAGGAGAGGAAGGTGCTGGCTCATCCATTTATCTTCGTGGAGACCAAGTGACCCTGGTGAGAACCAGAGTCATTTCCCGGTTGTCTGAGGTCGCGCCCCTAACCACACCGCCGCTTCCTTCTCCCAAGCGCTTGGTGGGTGCGAGGGTGCCAGGGCTTCCATTAGGACTAGCATCCCGTGTTCTTAATGCGAAAGCAATTTAACCGTTCTCAAAGTGGGAGAGAGAATTTTTGCAGGTTGTAGAAGGAAGCAGGTTGTAAAACATCTATGTAGAGTACTTGGAAATGTGCACACTGGTCAAACTAGAGGGCAAGGAGAAGCAGGTCTCCACCTATCTTGAGTCACTGAACGCGTATACTGTAAGTTGCTTTGTATCATTTCTCAGAAAACCAATCTCTTTTCTCACATGAAGTTTCCATATAAGGTGATATTATGGGGGGAAAAAAAGCGTAATGCAAGCACTGCATGTTGTTGTTACCAGTGTTTAAAAAGGGCCATTAAAAATAGTTAGTAACTGACCTTCTTAATATACCCAATTGGAAATTAATATCAAAGCTGGAATCCTCATGGCTTTTGTGTGTGTGTGTGTATGTCTAAACTTGTAATAAAATTTATTTGGGATGTTTGAAGTTATTTTATTTATTCACTTTTAAAGCACATTTGGAAAATTAAAATATATATTTCATATGAGTTCAAACTAAATACCCACATTTTGGAATAAAGGACAGACTCTCAGAAATTCAAAAGGGCTCTACAATGTAAATAGAAAGAACGAATTAGGACTCGAGGATGGTAGAAGCAGAAAAACAAGTGCGGTTTATTTCTGGAGCAGCACGGGTATAAGGTGCGGGTGTTTTCAGTTCGCTAACGTTTAGGTGACAGGCTCTTCCCATCTAGATAATGCTAATTGACTTCTCACGTGTCAAGGATTTAGCACTGTGAGTTAGTTTCCACAGTAATGTTTACGTTTACTGTATATACATTTATACATCCTTTTCCACGTTGGAGATTTTAGGTTCAATATAGTACATGTGAAATGAGAATTGGATCAATATTTTGCCCCAGATTTTAAAAGATCTCATTCACTTTCCTTTTTTTTGCTTGAAGTCTCAATCCAAGGTTGATAATTACAATTCTACAATTACAATAAAAAAAAGCAATTTTTAAAAATTTATTGAGTGCCTTCTATACAGGTGGTATTCCTCTTTGTTTCTGAAATGAATCTTTAAGGATAAAAAGATTCTAAAAGTTGGCCTATGTTGACAGAATATGGAAACAAGAAAACATAGAGTTATGGGGTCAGTGACTAGTGTAAATTCAATGAGAACAATAAACTTAAAATGCCAAAATGTCATTTTAAGAGGATATTGTGTTTCAAAATACAGAAAAGATAAACAAGATTATATTGTATAGTACAGGGAAATATATACAAGATCTTATGGTAGCTCACAGTGAAAAATAATGAGACAATGAATATATGTATGTTCATGTATAACTGAAAAATTGGGCTCTACAGTGGAATTTGACACAACATTGTAAAATGACTATAACTCAATAAAAAATGTTAAAAGAAAAAGAGGATATTGTGATAGCCTTGAATGCCTTGAATGCAAGCTGCCTGTATTTTGAAATCATCAATGACTTCCTTTTGCCTAAAAAATTAAAAGCAGGGAAAGGGTGATAATGATGGAGTGATACGATCAGAGGTAATTTTTTAAGGTATATGTATAAATATATAAAAAGTTGATTGGGACAAGGAAAGGACAGAAACATGCGTTAGGAGTAGGATTGACATATAAAATACGAGGTGTCTAGTTAAATTTAAATTTCAGATAAGCAAAAGAAATTTTTTTTTAAGTTTAAGTATGTCCCATGCAGTATTTGGGAACTATATGGGACATGCTTATACTAAAAAAGTAAGTTTATCTGAAATTCACATTTTATTGAGTTGCCTGTATTTTTATTTGCTGAATCTAGGAGGCCTATTTAGGAGACTACTGCAACAGTCCAGGTAAGAGGTAAGAAAAGCCAGCCAGGGGAGCACAAGAGGAAATTGGTAGAAGGGAATGGATGTGAAAGAATTGAGAAGGTAAAATTTATAGGACTTGGCAACTGATAAGAGAGAATGATGTGGCTTGAAATACTATAATGTGGGAAGATGAGTCAGAATCTAATAGACTAATTTTCTAATAGAAAATTCAGATGTTTCAAGGAAAAAAATAAGATTGGCTAACTAGGCACAGAGTTGTGGTTCCGTGAATTGATAGCCTTAACAAGTACAATGACACAAACATTAAAAGAAATCATTGTAAGTTCAAATTAAATTCAAATAAAAAGTTAATGAAAGTTATATTCTTTGAAGGATAATTAACATTTTCATAGAAAAAAACATTTTCATAGATGTATTTCACAGTTTAAATATTTTATTTATAGCACTGGGGATATGTCTGCTTTTTCATAACCCAGATAAATGAAACCTCAGGGCTTTATTTTCCCAAGGCATTTAAAGATGTACCTTAAATCAAACAACGACTGTGCGTTTCATTTCTGCTGAGGAAATAGTCTTTGAAAATGAATCTGTTATCCAGCTGGGCAAAATAATCTGTGCCTCATATCAACCAGTAGGATTCAAGGGTGTTTTACAAAATCCTACATTAAAATTATTAGACATTATTCCCATATTATTTTAGTGCAGTAAACTGGGCCATTATATCTTTCAAGGCTTTGATTTCTAGACATACCTATTTCTAAATATATATGTTTAGAAAGATGGTGGAAGAAATTTAGAAGATGGTGGGATAAATTAGAAATTACAAAGATGTCCCTTGAGAATCTTTAAAGTCTTTTATAAAGCCCATTTAAACTTATTCAATAAATATTTATTAGGTACACTTTGTGAACCTAGTTTCTACCAGTTACAAGAAAACAGACCCTCTCCTCATAATCTTAAAAAAAAAATCAGTTATGGAGCAATCAAGTTGGAATAGAAACTTCAGATGAAAAGCTGTGTTTCCCTATTTTCCTTGCTATCTCTGCTGTGATGCTGCAGGAGCTGCCTGTATCTGCTAGGGTCCAGTAGGGGGACAGAAGCCACGCTATTTGGACAGAGAGAATTTAACATAAAGAATGGTTACCCAGGCATAATTATGTGAACTAGGTAATTGAGAAGTAAAAAGAGAACTCTAACGTATCATAGAGGTAGCAATTGCAACCACCAAGCCTGGGGCAGAAGAAACATGAGGAAGAGGCTACAATTACTAAAACTTAGAACGGTACAGGAGGAACTTTGTATGCCTTGGACCCAGACCTCTGAAGAGGGTTTTCCGGTTGATTAGTGCTGGTGTCTATTGGCACCATCCCCGGGATAATGAAGATGGCCCCGCAGATCTTGGGAAAAAATTGTAAAATGGATTCAGCTGATGTGAATGGAAGGCGCTGCTGCTGCCGAGGTGAAGAAACGAGACTGGGGTGATGGTCATACAAACATGAGACAGCTAGGAAAGAGCAAGTCCCTTCTTCCTGCTTCAGCCTTGCATTTCCCTTCTAGTGCCTCTATTGACAAGAGCCTAAATGGATTCCACTGTCAAAAGCAGAAACGTAGCTTTCGGACTCCCAGCATCACAATGCATTGTATAGAAGAATCGATTTGAGCTGAGAGACCGTAATTAATGACCGGTACATCTGCTAAAAGCTTCTCCTGGATCACCTCTTGCCTTCTCCAATGGGAGCCTCACCCTGCACCAGCATGATCTTTCCAAAGCCCTCCAAAGCTTCTTATGATCTCAGAATAAAGGCAAATCTCCCTATCGTGACCCACAGACCTGAATGTTTTAACTCCTGCATGTGTTTCCATCCTCATCCTGGACCTCGATGTCTGTAACCTTGCTGGCCTGCCTTCCAGTCCTTGAATGTGCCACGTTCTCTTCTTCAGGGCTTTTATATGTACTACTCCCTGCACTTGGAATGTTCCTCCCCTCCTCTTCGCCCGGTTTAGTCCCATTCAACGTTGTGATCTCAGCTCAAGTACAGTTCCTTCTTTAGGAGAGCCTCCTCTGCTCCCTAGGCTAGATGATTCCTCTCTGCTAAACGTACCCATGGCTTCCTTGCTCTCTTTATGATCTGAAATTGGACTATTGTATTTGTCTGTTTCCCCGCTATATTGTGAGCGACTCAAGGGGAGGATAATGTCTGTTTTGCTCCCCACGGTTTTCTCAGTGCCTGCAAGGCGTCTGGCATGTAGTAGGTGCTCAACAAATATTTATCACACGACTAAATGACTGAATCAGAGTATTTTGTGAGATGAAGGGTTTATTGTCATAATATATGTTCACAAGTACTGTCATTTCACCATAACGAAAAACAGTTGGAAAGGAGCACTCTGAAAACATGTCTATTTTTCAGGGTCCAAGTTCAAAACAGTGCATCCCAAACAGTGGGAGACTTTTCCTTATTTTTTTTAAACATTTTTTATTGACTTATAATCATTTTACAATGTTGTGTCAAATTCCAGTGTAGAACACAATTTTTCAGTTATACATGAACATATATATATTCATTGTCACATTTTTTTCTCTGTGAGCTACCATAATATCTTGTGTATATTTCCCTGTGCTATACAGTATAATATTGTTTATATATTCTACATTTTGAAATCCCAGTCTGTCCCTTCCCACCCCCCCGCCCCCTTGGCAACCACAAGTTTGTATTCTATGTCTATGAGTCTGTTTCTGTTTTGTATTTATGGTTTTTTTTTTAGATTCTACATATGAGTGATCTCATATGGTATTTTTCTTTCTCTTTCTGGCTTACTTCACTTAGAATGACATTCTCCAGGAACATCCATGTTGCTGCAAATGGAGTTATGTTGTTGGTTTTTGTGGCTGAATAGTATTCCATTGTATAAATATACCACATCTTCTTTATCCAGTCATCTGTTGATGGACATTTAGGCTGTTTCCATGTCTTGGCTATTGTAAATAGTGCTGCTATGAACATTGGGGTGCAGGTGTCATTTTGAAGTAGGAGTCCTTCTGGATATATGCCCAGGAGTGGGATTCCTGGGCCATATGGTAAGTCTATTCCTAGTCTTTTGAGGAATCTCCATACTGTTTCCCACAGTTGCTGCACCAAATTGCATTCCCACCAGCAATGTAGGAGGGTTCCCTTTTCTCCACAGCCTCTCCAGCATTTATCATTTGTGGATTTTTGAATGATGGCCATTCTGACTGGTGTGAGGTGATACCTCATTGTAGTTTTGATTTGCATTTCTCTGATAATTAGTGATATTGAACATTTTTTCATGTGCCTATTGATCATCTGTATTTCTTCCTTGGAGAATTGCTTGTTTAGGTCTTTGGCAAGACTTTTCCTTATTAACTTGTTCCACGGTCCAGTTTCCCAGTGCTCTTTGTATTTCCTAAATTGGTTTATTTCTAGAGGAAGTCACTCCTGTCCACAGAGTTGATTACAGACAGTCACAACAGAACATAATAAGCCAGTACTGTTATAGACAGTGCACATACGGAGGTAAATGTAAGTGGATAAATGTGTGCGTGTGAGGTCTTATGTTTTCCCTTTCTGAGTTCCCAAAGTAAAGGGCAGCTTGCTGATTGATTGACTGACTGACTGATTGAGTTAAAGCTTTTTCAAAGCTGGGGTTGCTTGAGCTTTTACGCTACAACAGGTTGGGCTGTAAGGATAGAGTTCTGACTGTGCGCACCAAGCCCAGGCCAGCTGACTTTCCTGTGAAGTGAAATAAAGTCTGTACATCCTGTGTTTTCAAGGTCCCAGCAACAGATTTTCTGCATACCTCTCGTCCATGGGAACCAGAGTGAGCTTGCAGGCCCAGCACCATCCAAGTTCATTCTTAGAAAAGAAACATTTCTTCAAAGGAAGCATGGTCTGCCCACCCTACAGACAGCCTTTTACATTCTCAGAAGAGCATTTCACTTTCCTGGTGCGACGTCATCTCAGACACTTGTATTTATGATTAGGGTCTTTGTTCTGTAAACCGAAGGCCTACTCCAGTGATTTTCCCAGAATGACAGATTGGGCTGTATTGAAGATTCGTTTGAGCCTTCACCTTACAAGATAGAAAAGTGTTTACAGCCTTGAAGCGGTGGTTCCAGTTCTTACCCTTCCCATCAATGCCTCAAAGATGTGAAGACTAAATTACGGTCAGGGCTTAGGTTTAAAGTACCGTGAATAACACATCCCCCCAGTGTCTCGGCAAGAAGAAAGTTTTTTTTTCTTTTTCAAGGGTGTTTATCCATTCAGTCATCCACTCATTCAATGCATATTTACTGAATGTTTACTATGTATGAAACATTGTTCTAGGCACCGACCTATTGAGTTGATAGGGAGAGACAGATCATGAATGCAGAAGATAATATCGAGCCATGATAAGCACCATGATGAAAATAAGGAGTGACCTGTGGACCTGCATTGGGATGAGTGGTCACTGATGTCACTGATGAGTTGAGATTTAAATAGAAATCCAAATGACAAGAAGAAACCAATCTTACTAAAATATGGGGGAAGAGCATTTCTGGTAGAGGGGACAAAGTGGACTACAGCCCTCATGTGGGTGTGAATTTGGCTAAGTATGGCTAGTGTGTAGGGACTGAGGGGCCTGGGAAGGAGAACCCAGCCCTGAGATAATGGTATAGAAGAGTGGCTTACCTCTTCCACATGCTCCACTTTGCCTTTTCCCTGTGTTGGGAATTTTTGTTACATCCGTTCATGATTTCCGCTTAGGTTCAGTTGGAGCACCCAGTTGCTCTACTACTAGACTCCAACAGTTAAACTTCAAATATAGCTTGAGAAAATGATAGCAGAGTTCTGAGCTTAACCTTGGAATATTGTGTATGGTAGCTACTACATTATACACTTGGGCTATCAGAAAATAAGATATGTAAAATTGGCTATGGGGGCTATATGTTCTGCTAGACAATACCCCTCCCCACTTTAATAGAATTAGCCTACTTACAGATGTTATAAAAATCTAACTAACAGTGAGATATCACTCCAAACCTATTAGAATGGCTAAAATAAAAAAATACCAATGATACCAAGTGGTAGTGAAGAGGCAAAGCAACCAGGACTCTCTTCACTGCTGGTGGGAAAGCAAGTACAGCCAACTTGTCAGTTTCTTATGAAGTTAAACATCTACTTTCCATATGACCCAGCAATCCCACTCCTGGGTGTTTACCCTAGAGAAATGAAAACTCATGCTTACACAGAAATTTGTTCATAAATATTCATAGCAGCTCTATTCATAATCACCCAAAACAGAAACAGCCTTCCTTCAGTGGGCGAATGGATAAACTATGGTACATCCATCCAATGGAATATTACTTAGTAATAGAAAGGAACAAAGTACTGATGCACCCAACAGATTGAATGAATCTTAAAAGCATTATGCTAAGTGAAAGAAAGCAGTCTTAAAAGGTTACATTGTGTATGATGCCATTTATTTTGCATTCTCCAAAAGATGAAACTATAGTGATGGAGGAAGGGTTTGCCAGTGGTTAGGGCTGGGCAGAGGGTGTGACTACTAAAGGGGATAGTATGAGGGAATCTTTTTGGGTTATGGAATTGCTCTGCATTCTGATTGCGGTGATGGTTATATAAATCTATACAGGTGTAGAAATTCGTAGAACTGTACACACATTTTTTAAAAGTAGATTTTGTTTTGTGTTAATTTAGAAAATAAAAGTAAAAGCCTAAACAATAGTTAATAAATATGTTGATATGTCCAAAGGGGGGAAAAGCAAATATTTAAATTGATAAACAACAAAGGAAAATCTTAAAATCTTAGTTGTGATGATTTCTGTATGTAGTAAGTTGTTAATCTTTCCAAACTGAGAGGTCATCACACTGAATGTGAATTCAGAGGGTGCCAATTATTCTATAGGTAAGACATTCTAATCCATTGATGAAATATAATCAGATTCACATAAATTAAAAATTATTATACAGTGAAACTTTGAACAGTTCAATCGACTAGCACATGTTATACAATGTTGAAGGTACTGCGAGGAATAAAAAACAAGTAAGATTTGTCTTGGATACCAAGGAACTTACAGTCTCATAGGGAGAATATGATGAGAAGACAACAACAATACAAGACAGTTTGAGAACTCAATTAAATAAAGACGCTAAGAGAAGCACAGCACATCCCTGGATGTTGAGAGGAGCGAGAGGTCACATCAGATTGGGAACAGGAAGTCCAGCTGAACTCTCAGTTCACTGGTCTTAATTTCTGCTGTCTGCTTTTGGGAGAAAGAGTAAACAACAACAAGTTCATTTCAGAGGTTTTGTTAAAAAATAATAAAGAATTACTTTTAGCATCTTAGAGTTATTGTGGGTTAAACCTATCTCCAGAGAATACTATTTTTTCATGGAGTATCTAGGGGCCTAAAAACAATTTGGGAAATGCTGTACCAGGTTCAGACAACTTACAAAAGTGGTTTTCTGAACATTTGGATTCTGGTCTAGTATCAGGAGTTGGGGAGGAAGTTTGGGCTAATTCTGAGGACCGATTCTTCCAAGAGGAAGGGAAAGAGGAAGGAGATCACTGGCCCAATGGGAGAGAAGGGTCCTAGAGAGGAACTATGTTCTTATGCCAACTTCACCTACTTTTTGGTACATGGGCTATAGGTTGCTAATCCTCTAAAAATTTTTAAAGCCCATAAGACCAAATTCATGTGTTTATTAAGACTTCAACAAAACTGTTCATTCGCTGATTTCCCAGCCCACCCTAGAACCACAGAGTTCAGGTTGGCACAAGCCTTAGAAGTCATCTAATAATCTACATCAGCCTCTCTCTAATTCTAGTTGTTTTGTGTCCTGATGAGAGATCACCTTGCCTTTGCTTGAACACGCCCAGTGAACCGTCTGCTTTTTGAGTCAACTTGTTTCATTGTTGGATAGCTCTGGTTATTAATATGAAGAGTAGCTTTCTAAGCTGACCTCTGCTGCCCTGGCTTTCACCCTTGGGCCTAATTACACCCCAGAACAATCAAAATGTCTGTTCCTTCCTGTGTGACCGTGGGTGAATCACTTCATTTTTTGAGCCTTACTTCTGCAAAATCAGGGCAGTAATAACTACTTATCAAGGATTTTGTGAGGATTAATGAGATAATAATATACATTAATCACCTGGCATAGTGGCTGATACAGTGGACATTCAATACACTTTCACTTCCTTTCCCTCTCTTCAAATTATAGCCTTTCAAATAATAATTCATGGCCCTTGTTTTCTCTCTCTGAGAACATCTTTTCTTATTTACTCACTTACTGGCGCCTGTAAATATTTACTGAACATCTACGGCATGAAAAGCCCTGTGCTAAGCACTGGGGGAGCAGGGGAAACAGAACAGACAGCGCTCTAACCCTGATCTCATGGAGTCTAAAGACAAGTAATAGGTGATGGTTTGAGCTCTTTAAGTGCTCCCTGGGTGTGTCACGGGATAAGAGGGGAGGGGCTCTTTTTCTGGCTGCAGAGTGTGTTAGTTTCTTGAGGCTATTTTAACAAATTATCATAAACTTTGTGGCTTAAAACAACAGAAATGGATTCTCTCACAGCTCTGGAGGCTGGAAATCCATCAGGGCTGCATTCCCTCTGGGCAGTTCTTTGCCTTTTCCAGATTCTGGTGGCCCTGGCTTCTAAGGTTTATAGCCATATCGCTCCAATCCCTGCCTCTGTCTTCTCATGGCTGTCTCCTCTGTGTGTCCTTACATTATCTCTTTTTACTTCTTTTTTAAAAGGACACTTGTGATGGTATTTAGGACCCACTTGGATAATCCAGGGTAATCTTCTCATCATTATTTCCTTAACTTAATTATACCTGCAAAGACCCTTTTTACAAATAAGGAGATTCCAGGGATTAGGACATGGTATCTTTGGATGGCCATTATTCAACCTACTATAGAAGGTAGAAGGATGAAGGCAGGCTTCCTGGAGGAAGCAATGTCTAAACTAAGACATAAACAATAAGTAGTAGTTCTTCAGGAGAAGAGGTGGCAAGAGTGATCCAAAATGTTCTAACCAGGGGAAACAGTGTGTCACAGAGGCCCGGAAGAGAGAGGGAGTGATGAATTTGAGAATCTGAATGGGGTGTGGTTACGACTGAAGCACATAGTAGGTGTGTGTCCATGTGCTGAGGAAGGGTTGGAGAGAGGAGAGGCAAGACGTAAGTCTGGAAAGACAAAACACTGGTTAGATGGTAGGGGACCTTGATAGTCGTGCTCAAGAGTTTGGATACTATGTGAAGTGTAATGAAGGTCTTGAAAGGTTTTAAGAAGGCACTTCACATGGTCAGATTTGTACCAGCCTCTGGAGAAGAGGTGGGGCGGAGTTCCGAGAGCTGCTGGTCACTCCTGCTCCTCCTCACCCAGGATTCCAGACTCACCATGATCCTTGTTCTAGGAATCACACCTCATTGACCACTGCCATAGGGTCCCCACCCATCCTTGACAGAGGTCATTTAAGACAGGGGTTGTTTGGTCACAGAGTGCAAGGTCAGTTTATTGCTGTTTGGCTTCCAAGAAGCCATGGGATTCCAAGCCTGGCCGTGGAAGAGAAGCCAACTCAAAGACTCCAGAAGTGACCCTCATCCCATTTCCTTTCCCAAACCAGCCCCTTCCCAGCCCCTACGCCAAAGGCAGGGATGAGAGGCAGGGATGAGAGGCAGGGATGGAGGGACAGCAAGGACAAGCAATAAAGCAACTTCCCAGGATGTTTTCTGACCTTTTTGGACTTTCTGTGGGCTAATTGGAGGTACAGTATAACTGAGCACACACACGCACACATACACATGCACACGTACACATGCCCAAAGGCATCTGTAAAACTGGAGTTAGGTTAACATTTTGTCAGAGGACCTGGGGAGAGGGTCTTTCTGTCACTGTTTTGGCTCAAATCCTTCGTTGTTTTCAGAACCAGTAGAAGTGATGAGGCCTGGGTGTCTCTGACTGACTGGATGTCTTGTATTGGCCCATCCTATGGCTGCGAATCTGTAAGTACCAAGTCCTTTACTTTGGATTTCCGGGATCTGGAAGCAAACCTTTACAGGGCCAGGGCTTCCAGGGGGTGTAAAGTTGAAAATATTGAGAAGGAGTGAAGACATGCTGATGGTATTCTGTAGTTGATGAAATGGCGATTCTCACAGTGTGCCCTCCCCACCCTCCTGCAGACGAACCACCTGAGAGCTTCTTAAAATGCACACGTTCCCATGACTGGCTTCAGTGTAATGAATTCAGATTTCTAGGGGCAGGGATCAAGAGTCTGAATTTTTAACAAGTTCTCCAGGAAGCCATAATGCTCCTAACAGTTCGAGAACACTTCTCCAAAACGTAAGGAAAAGGAAGAACAAAAGAATGAGTGATAGCCCTGATGAAGGAGAATAAGAAGGGAAGAAAGGCCTCCTACCAATGGGCTCAGACAGAAAAGGAATCTGTTATGTAAATCACCGTGCAAACAATCATTATAAAATGTGGCAAACAAATGCTGTAGGCGAATGTATGTTGACATGAAAATATATCAGTGGCACACTGTCAAATGCAAAATAGTGTGCATGGGATAATTCTATTTTATATGTATATATGCACAGAAAAAGTCTCTCAGTTCATGCATCCTAAGGCTATCCACTGAGTTAACAGTGGTGAATAAAACTGGTAAGAGTCCTTTGTCCCATCTGGTAAGTGTACATATAGCATTGTGTTAGCATACTCTTCGTGGGTATAGAAATTTCTATTGCCCATATGAATTTTCCAACATATCCATAGCTACCATATTGTTTTTATAGTAAAAATAATACAAAGGAATGTAAACGGTCTCCCCATACAGTATATGTCTTAGATTTCATGAATCATGTTCTTTGCTGGTACATAACTTTTTAAGAGTGCTTTTCTTCTCTAATCTTCTTTTGCACTGGTTTCTTTTGATCACAGTCTATCCTTTTCTGTGTCCAAGTTATCAGTCATATTCCAAGAATTTTGTGTGAAGGAAAATCAAGTTCATTTCATTTATTACCTATGCACCATGTACGGGTGTATAAATATCTGGCTGTGTAGTATTGCTCATGACATCTTTCCTGTTGTTTTCCACTCCAGTGCTTTTCTCTGGTTCAGACTACGTGGTACACAAATGAGTAATGATTCCTGGTAAAGAAGGCAGGAGCCAGTGGCAGTACCTCTCAGTATACTTCAGGTTGGTCCGTCGTATGTGAGTACTCCTCGAGTTTTATGCCCAGTTCTAACAAGCCCCTCTTCTGGGACCAGACAAGGCTGGACAGGAACTAAAGGCAGTCTAGTGACTTTAACAGGGACGCAGCATGAACTCGGCTGTATTGGCTGAGGGAGAGGCTGTGGAGGGAAAGAGGGGAGGCAGGAATTGTGTCAGGCAGCCTTTCTGCCTCCTCCTTCCCTCCTGACCAGACTGGGTTTAAAGACTCTCTTTTATTTTATAGACATAATTTCAGTAACCCTGAATTTTATAAGCTATAAGAGACTGAGCAGGGGCAGCATCTTTAAAATTCAAGTTTCTTGGTGCCTGAGCCCTGAGGAAGTCTACTGGACAGTATTCAGTTACCCCAGATGATGCAAATCTAGAACTGAGAAACATGTTTTCTTTCCGTTTTTTCCTTCTTTCTGGCTTAGCAAAGCCACTGAAACCCTAGGTTATCATGTTGTCATATGTTTTCAACATATTTTCAGCTCACAAATGCCTTTGCTGATTTCCTTCCAGCGGACTCAGTTCCTCATGCATCTTTAGTGTTAAGTCACGGCCCACAGTCAAGCATATGATAAGCCTTATGTTTCTTCTGGACCAGAGTGAGTAAGGTTTAGGCTTAGAACTGTGGGAGAACGTAGACAGGAAGAGGGCTGAGGGGCTGCTCCTCGGAGCCTCCCTCCCACACTCCATGTTCACTGTTAAGCTATTGCTATTCTGGGAATTATGGAGAGAACATTGCTGAGATGTTTGCTGTGAGGGACCAGGGCTGCGTGTACGTTCATGAGGATTGTAACTTCACTTCAGGATTGCTTTCACCTGTAAAGAGGTTGTGATGCAGGAATCTTAAGAATAGTATTTTTTTCTTTTTTCTTTTTCTTTCTCAGCTCAAAACTGTTGAAAAAAATCTCTTTCCACGGACATCTGGAAACCATTTAGTTTCTCCTCCTTATGCACAGCAGAGGCTTAACAGGTGCTATCAACTCTAACGCAATGGGAAAGTTGCAATTTCATAAGAGCAGCTGTGATCCTTCACAGCATCCCTTCCAGTTTCCTAGTAAATCTGACTGTGGTCTGATGTGGCACACATATATTTTTCAATTTAACATCCTACATCTAGATTGTTAAAAAGTCCAGATGCCTGACTGTTGATATTTATTGTGATTTTGGATACCTGTCTGGAACTTTCAAACATGTGAACTCAGACTATTTACACTTTTGGAAAGGTTTCGTTGTTGCCTTTGATAATCCACTATAATGGAGGGCAGTCTGATAGAATGGATAGATGGGTGTGCTATTTGACCAAAGAAAAGAAATGCAAAGAGGGCAGATAAGGAAAAAAAAAAGACACATAAGTCTATGCTACATTCTTCCTTCTCCTCTGGGAGATAATCCTGAGGCATTTTATTTATTTATTAGATGCACACTTACTGTTCAAAACGTGGAATACATGAAGATAAAAGTGATATGGTCCCTGCATTCAAGGAATGGAATATGGGGGGAAGACCTGCAAATTAACAAAAGCAATGGAGGGTCGTACGTAGATGCTGATAAGGTACAGCGTGGCAGAAGGAGTGGTGAGTCTATCGGAGTGGAGACGAGGAAGGAGAGGGAGAGGAGAGAATTCATGGAAAAAGTAGGCGTGCACCAAGTAGTGCGCCCCAGGCAGCAGGAGTTACATGAGCAAAACAAAAATTTCAGGGAGCCTGGTAGGTTAAGTGGATTGATCCGACCAAAGAGCAGGGAGGGAGCAGGAGTATGGAAGATTCAAGAAGCAGACAGCAATCTCCAGAGAAGCTGGGGCACCATCCTCCTGTCCATCCTGTGGATTATGATTAAACATTCCCCAGGCAGCAGTACCTCAGGATTGCTGTTTCCCTTTAATCAGTTAATGTTCAGTTTTATGACCAAAAACTAATTAACAAAAAAAAGACTAAAATAATGAGAAAACATTCATATTTATGAAATTAACAGATATATATTAAAAAAAACATTAGCGGTGCCAGAAAAGCTGCAAAATCTATATACTTTTGATGGGAATGTAAATTAATAGAGTTGCCTAGTGTTTTATACATGTATGTCAAAAGCCATGCGATTCTTTGACTCACAGTCCCACTGTTGGAAATTAACCTTATAGAAAAAAAGTTATCCTTAATTTTAATATAAAAGTCTGGGACTTAGTTTTTTGTGTAAGTTTAGGAACATGAATGATTGTCACACCACCAATGAAGGAAAATGATTAGGAAAAAATTATGACTTATTATTTGGGGGAGTTTAAGTAAGCCTCCATGTGTGTGAATTAGAACTACCTGCATGAAGTAAGTAATTCAGACAAGGAAATAACATTAAAACTAGTCTTTATCTGGTAAAACACTAAGGGTTCTACCAGAAGCAAACTGGAAATGGCTCTGTAGGGACATCTCCAAACCTGAACACCCTGCGATGCCAACAGTAAACAACTCCAATGAAGATGAGCTCACAGTAAAAAAACAGTCACAAACTTCCAGGCTTCCAGACCTTCAACTACAAGGAACATAACTGAGCAAGGCCTCCAGATGCTGTGCTCTGAAGTCCATCACTCTGCTTGTGCTGAAGCCATGCTTCCACAGGCTGCTCCCAGCCAGCGCCTGAATGTGGCAGAGATACTGAGGCAGGCCCCCAACTGGGAGACACAAGACTTCTCTGACAGCTGTCTTTAGCACGAGGATTCCCCCGGGGCTTTGCTCAACCTTCCTCAGACTATAGAGCTTCCATACAACCTTCCTTCCCTCTCTCCTTCACTCAGGGTTAGATCTGCATTGTAATCAGATGGCTCTCCCAGTCTCTTCAGCTCCCTCCTCATTGTATCCCATGCATCTGCCCGAATAAAATCTTGCATGTTTAATCTCATTTTGACATTTCTCAGAGGAAACGAGGCCTTAATCTTGGAATTGGGGGCTGGCTTTCTCACCAACCAGCAGGTAAAAAGGACAGAGTTCTGGCTAGTAGATGCAGTACAGATAGTCCCTGACATCATGTGGAGGGTCCGTTGGTAAAGATTTTACCAATGGTGAACTAAGAAAATCTCCAAGTGGAGGGGAATGCTGAGTAAGGTGCCATGATCCAGGCTATTAAAAAATTTGGGATGGAATAATGCATACAAAGACAGTGGGGTTAGCTGGCTACTACCAAATTGTATTAATGCCCTGCAGAAGGCTATTGGCAGCCTGGGGATGTTAAGAAGCAGCTTATTGCCAGGCGTGAAAGTTGGAGAACTTCTGTAGAAGCTGTCAAAGAGGACTGTATCCTCTGCAGCGGCAGGACAGATGTAGTCAACAGGGCCAGACTGAAGACCTAACTGTCAATCACAGGACTCCAAAGACATCTGAATGCTCAACCAAAGCACGTCTATTATACAAAGGTCAGGGATCTGGTGGGAAAATTTAGAGTACTGAAACATGGGATAAGGACATCTGGATGGTGCTCTGAAGATGTTGACTCTGCACCTTCCCAAACCCTCTGGGCTTGCAGAGGTGGTCCACCTTCCACAGTAAAGGCTAGCAGTTCTGTGGTGCTGGAGGATGCTCATAAATCTCACTTCCATAATAGGGGCCACCTTCAGGACCCATTCCCACCCCCCTCTCCTGCCTGCCAAGCCATTAACTAAGGCTAAACCCCAGTACACCATGTTGAGGTCATGTTGGGCCTGTTAAGTAAAGAAAGAGACTTTACATCCAAAGAATTGTAATAATTAGCCAGAATGCTTTGGTAAGAGCCAGGGGAATACTTCTGGGATTGGATTTTGAGGATGCTGGATCAAGGAGTCTGGAAGGTAAGACTGGATGAGGAAGGAATAAATTGACATAAGAGCACTTTCTTGAGCATGGGATTTAACACCCTAGTGAAGATGTTAGGGGATGGGTCACAGTCCTGGGGAGGCTCTTAGAAGGCTGGATAAAGCAATTACCACCACTCATGATGTGGAAATGCCTGAGTGGCCCTGGCAGATGATAAAGGTGGTAAAGGAAAGAATAGAGACTGAAGAGTAGGCTTGGACAAATCATGCACCAAAGGCCATGGAGAATGTGCTGGGGAGAGGGTTATCAGCAATTCAGGGGTTGTCTCCCTTGTATGCCAGGGGTTATGGGAGGATGGGCAGCCCCAGAGCTGGGCTTATTAACATCCATAGGAATGATGGAGCTCTGGGAAGCCACGAGACTGCAAGAAACAGGCAAAAGTGAGGATCAGGAGGCTGTGAGTCAGGAGGCCAATAAAAAGTCAAAATCCATTTCTCAGTTCCTAGACCTGAGCCAATTTTCAGATCTGGAATCCACTGACTGAAGATATAGCTAGGTGCCTATGAAGAAGGACCCTTCAGCACCATGGCAAGAATATCCTGTGACAATTCCTTCAGTCTTTCTCCTAAGGGTTTGTGACTGCTTACTTAAAAGGGGGAAAGGGGAATAGCCAGATACATGGAGGGTTAATGGACACAGGGTCTGATATAACATCAGTTCTTGGAGCCCCTAAGTGTCATCATGGTACTGTTCATTACAGCCTGTGGGGGCCAAGTAATAAATGGAATCCTGGAGGATGGCACGGTTGGAGTTGATATATCTGGAAATTGGAGTAAGTGCCACACAGGTTTCCTGGTCTGTGGAGTAAGAGTTATTAGAGTAGGGAAGGCCAAGTGGAAGCCTTGGAAATTTCCCAATCCCCCTTCCTTTCCATCCAAGGTAGAAGACCCCCCAAAATATCATATCTTGGAGAGAGAGGGTGGTGGAGGTTAGTACCATCATTAAAGACCTAAAGGATGCAGGAGTGGTGGTTGCTACCGTATCTCCATTTTACTTGCCAGAATAGCCCCTTCTAGAAGCTGGATGGATCCTAATGGTTCCGTAGATCACAGTAGCAGTAGCAGCAGCCCAAGTGCAGCTGTTGTACCAGATGAGGAAACATTCCCAGAGCAGATCGGTAAGGGCTCAGGCTCATGGCATACAGCCATCGTCTTGGCAAATGCATTCTTTCTTATTCTGATTAGGAAAGGGTATCAGAAACAGCATTCACGTGAGATGGACAACAGTATTCGTTTACAGTTTTGTCTCTGGTCTATGCTTCTTCCTTCCTCTGTTTTGGAATAGTCTGAAGGGCCCTGGACTGCCTGGACATCCCGTAGAACATCCCATTTCATCAGCGACACCACGATGAGCAGACAGGTTGAGCAAGAGGGATGCCAATAAAAGTCAAAATCCATTTCTCAGTTGGATCTTGGTGTGGAGGGCCTTGGTAAACCATAGGTGCTCTGGTGGGTGGGAAGACTCAGGGCCAGACTTTAGGGAGCCAGTGCTCAGGGCCATGCTGGAATGTCCTCTTCAAAGTAAAAGACAAATTGCTGCATGTTGCATCTTCTTTTACCAAAAAAAAAAAAAAAAAAAAAAGGAAGGAAAAAGAAAAGAAACAGCCTCTTTGAGTTCTAGAAGCAACACACCTCACATCTAGGAATATTGTCCCCACCCCTGTACCAGGTGACATGGAAGGCTGCTGGATTTGCATACAGTTCACAGCAGGAGAGGGCACTACAGCAGGTCCAGGATGGGGGGCAATCAGCCCTGCCACTTGGGTCATACGATTTAGCAGACTCTGTGTATAGAAGGTATCCATGGTGGAAAAAGATGCACTATGGAGTTTATTGCAAGATCTAGCAGGAGAATCACAGTGCAGGCCTCTGGGATTCTGGAGTAAGGCCATGCCATTTGCAACATTTTAAGAAATAGCTCTTGATTTGTTACTGGATACCAATAGAGGTAGAACACTTGATCATAGGACCCCAAGTGACTAGGCATCTGGAACCACCCATTGTGAGCTGGAATTTGTTAGGTCTACCAAGCCAGTAAGCCATATGACCCCAAAATAGTCTCTCATAAGATGGAAATGGTATGTCTAGGACTGAGTTCAAGAAGAAGTAGATACCATGAGTAAGTTGCATGAACAGATGGGCCAGATCCCATGTCATCCACGACAGTATTATATCGGTGCCTCTCTTCCAGCTTGCACCTATGACCAAATGGGTATTCCAGTATGACCAGTTGAGACAGAGGGAAAAAGTCAGAGTTTTGTTTATGGGTGGCTCTGCTTAGTATGTGGGTGCAAACTGAATATTGGCCTTATCAGGTGTGGCCTGAAAGACAGTGAGGAGGAAAAATTTTCTGAGTGGACAGATCTGTGAGCCATGTTCCCAGTCATCCAACTCGTGTGGAAGGAGAAGTGGCCTAAAATGAAAATATAGCTCCTGGGGTGTGGCCAGGGGCCTGGACATTTGCTCGAGAGCTTGGAAAGAAAAGGACTGGAAGATTAGAAAAAAGGAGGTCTGGGGTAGGGTCTTGAGGCTACACATATGGAAAAGAGCATCAGGTGTAAAGATTTTGTTGCATACATTACTGCCCAACAGAAAGCATTCAGCATGGAAGAAGCACTGAAAAATCAAGTGGACAAAATGATTTGGCCAGTTGACATTAATCAGCCTTCAACATTGATCATTTCATAACTGGCACAATGGACACATGAATAGACTGGAAGAGAGAGAGGTGACATATTGGTCCAGTAGTATGGACTTCTACTTACCAAGGCAGAGTCTAGCAATGCTGTCTATGGATGTCCAAATTGTTAGCAATACTGAACTTCCCATATGGCTCTGTTCCCTGGGGAGATCAGTTGGGCACTTAGTCAAAAGTTGACTTCATTGAGACCTTTCCATCTTGGAAGGGCCAATGGTTCATCCTCACAGGGAGAGATACGTATTCTGGGGATGGACTTTCTTTTATCTGCCTGCGGGACCCCATATCAACACTACTATCCAGGGACTTCTAGAATGCCAAATCCATACGCAGACAATTCCATTTCGAATATCGAGTGGGACAAGGGGTTCATTTTACATTGAAAGAGGTGTTGGAATGGGCTCATGTCCACTGGCTGTATCACATACTGTACCCAGAGGCAGTCAGCCTCATATGGTGCTACACTGTCCATTGAAAGGAGCACCTGAAATGTCAACTTGGGGGAAGTACTCTGAAAGAATGGGGTATCATCCTTTAGGATGCAATGTTATTTATTAAGCCAGAGACTCCTATATGCTGGGTTCCCAGTAGGAAGAGGCCAGGGATGAAGAGATGGAAGCAGAAGTGGGCCCATTTACCATCACTCCCAATGAGTGACCCACTGTGGAATTTTGTGCTTCCTGTTTCTCTACACAAAGGGAGCACAGTTTTGCTAGAAGACATAACAAGTTTTCCAGCTGCCATGAGGATGCCCTGAAGTCCTGTGTCCCAGGACCAGCAGGCAGGAAGAAGAGTCATGATATTGGTAGAGATAATCGACCCTGATCGGAGGAGGAGTAAGGCTGCTTCTACACAACAGGATGGGGACGACTACAGGTAGAACACAGATGATCCACTTCCTGGTCCTCTTGGCCCATTGTAACTATGAACAAACATATGTAGCAACCCCAAACTGTGAAGGGTACGGTTATCAAGGCTAAGACCCCTCAGGAATGAAGGTTTGGGTCACACCAACAGGGAAGCCACCAAGATCTGCCCAGGTGATAGCTGAGGATGTGGGGGAGGGAGAGGAGGAAGACTAGTTGTAGCCTGGAGATCAGCTGCAGTGATGGAGGTGGCTGTCTCTTTATTAATCTTCCTCTTCTGAATTTTCCCCCAGGAAGAAAGGCCCACAGGAATTGTGGAAGAGGAGCTACCTGAACCTATGTGGAAAAGTGGGCCCACGTGGCACAAGGGGTGGACTATGGCATCCATGAGAATGAGCCTCACAGACCCCCTGCTGTAAGGAGGGTAATGGCCAAGTGTCCAAGCTGCTGCGCTACGACAGTCATTGCCTGTATATGCTGAACTCTTGCTTCCCAAGGTGCGTGGCAGGAATTGTAAAGCAAGCCTGTTCCAGATGTTCCACCTTGGCTCAAGGACCTTGACAGTCTAGCCAAACCTTTCCTTAGACTGCACAGGGGTCCAGAAGGCTTCCACCCAATCTTCCTTCCCTCCCTTCTTCCCTTGGGAGGCAGATTTGCATCATGATCTGATGTTTCTCCCAGCTCTTCCCATCGCCCTTCCTCTTTTCTGTCACAGATAATTCCCCTAACCAAACCTTTACATGTTTAATCCCATTTTGGCCCCAAATGTCAATAGTTCTGAGGTTGAGAGACCCTGGCTTAGAGAGATATTAACATTGGGAGTTGGGAATCAATATTGGCTCAATTACTTTTTGATTCCCTGGAGAAGAGCTCTCGGAGATTGGTCCAGATGGCAGATGTTGCACCAAGGAAAATGATGTTTCTGGGAAGCAGTTGGAATAAGACTAACAGTATCCTGTACTGAGGAGTTTGGTCAGAACTGACTTGCTCTGAGAATGTGTGGGCTTAATAATCCTTGTCTACTTGCCCCTTCCTTCCTTCCTTCCTCCCTTCCTTCCTTCCCTACTTTTCCTCCTTCCTCCCTCCCTCCCTCTGCCTTCCTTCATTCCTTCTCTCTCTCTCTCTCTTCCTCTCCCTCCATACCTTCCCACTCTTTCTTTTCATTCTCTCTCTTTTCTGGCCCCAATGACTTTTTGTCTCTTACCTCAACATCATAGTTAGAAAATAACAATGATTACTCGATAGTTCCATCATGAAAACGTAACTCTCATGCAAGCAGTTAACAATGACTTTTTGGTTTGAAATTTCTCATGGTTCAGTTTCGAATAAAGGGTGAATGTTCTTGGAAAGTCTGAACTTAATCAGAAAAGTTATTTTAGAATTATGATCTTAGGGTAATCACTGGGCTTTTAGATTTGGAAATATTTTCTTACCAGTTATTGTCCACTCATTGCTCAGAGATTGGGTTAATAATTTTATCACTTAATAATTTTTTCCTCCTCTTCAGTTCTTACACATTTGCACATATTTAGTTTCATTTCTACTTTTAGCGCTGCACCCCCAACTTAAAGCTGAATTCACCCCAACCTCAAGTTCTAACTGGGTCAGGCTTGCTAAGAATCAAGCCCAGTTTAATCAACTTTTTCATGAAGTTGATCTGGGTTTCAAGAACGTAATGAAACCAGAACATGGGGGAGTTTAGAATATAGTCTGGTCTCACTTTGTCTGCTCTTTGAAAACCACGGTCTGGTTTCAAACCACTTAAACTTGGATAGTTTAATTGAAAAAAATAGTGACTGGAAAATCCCATCAATCTATGGAATACAGTAGCAGACTTCTAAGGACATTAACTGAGAGGGAAATGTCATTTTCCTTGTTAAGTTTGTCAATAGAGTGATAAATATTCTAAAATAAATATATCAGAATTTATGAGTGCTGGTCTCTTTAGAAAGTGACTTTGAACATCGAATCAGCCCTTATTTATGTCTCTTATCTCTATCTCAGTCATTTCTTTGATCTGTGCCCCCAAATGTCTCACCTCACCTGCAGGCTCTGTTTTACCTCCGTCCTGGTTGAAGTTGTAAGGGTTTTAAAATTCTCAGTCCTTCACTGAATGAGGTTTAACGTTAGTAACTATCCAAGTGTTGGATCCAGTGAAGTTTTGACTGTTGGACTTGTATCTTGGGAAACAGCCCCTGGGCTCTCTTTGGACTCAGATGAGGCCCAGCTTTCCTCCAGGTCCCTTTGTCTGCTTTGAGCTTTTTGCCTGTCTTGCTCTGTCTTGATCTCCAACTTTCTATCTTGGGGCCTGGGGCTCATCTGTCTGTGAGGAAACCTTTGGAGTGAAGAAGTACCCGGTTATTATCTACCTGGATTCCTCCTTTTTGTGCTCTGCTCACTGTATACAATCTCTTCCTTGGGCTCCAGTGCTGTTACTTGGATTATGCCTTGTGAAGGTTTGGAAACAGCTCCCCTCCCCACCCAGTCTGATCCCTCAGGGGCCTGATGCTCAGCTGCAGTCCAACACTAGTGACGGGTAATGAAAGAATCAGCGTTCCTCTCCATCTCCAAGTGCATTGTGTGGCAATGGGACAGGATCATGCCTCCTGCTTGAATCCAAGATGTGGGATCTCATCCTTTTTCCTAGTGATGCCACTATTACTGAAGCTGTTCTTGGTATTCAAAGGCCTGGAACACAATCCTTCCAACATCAGCACTTACTTGTTGTTTAAATAGGAGTTTGATACTTCCCCCCCCAACAGTTTCTTCATTAACTAAGGAAACTTGATGGCCAAACCAGGTGTTTCCAATTTTGTATTAAAACCAAGATAGAATCATAAAGTAACAAGACACTGAATTTTTTCTCCTCCATAAAAATGAGAGTAATTTCAAAAGAGACATCCTCAGGATGTCTTGAACAATGAAACTATCACTGGACAAACAGTGTTCCAAGATGACATATTTGATGGCTGCCATCATTTGGATTTGCAGTTTTATGCTCATATCCAGATGAGGATGAAGCAACTGAACCTCTCATCACTCAAAGTTTTTTTTTTTTTTTTTCTTTTTTTCTTTTTCCAGCTATAATGAGCTGTTGGGAGCAGGTCATCCTTAAATTTTCTTGGGATTCTCCTTGTGACGCAGTGGTGATGCCTCCTCTAATGTTGTAGTGTAACCTAAGCATGGATAACTAAAAGGGCTCGGTATGCTAAAGAAAGCTGTCTCTTCCTTCCTCCTTAGAGGCTGGCCTCGTGGAGGGCCTTAGACCGCACCCTCATAACACAAAGAGAAAAGAATCTTTAAGTCAGAACATAATTTTGACATAGCAGAATTGGCTAGAGAATTTCTAAAATTGCTTAGGACTGGTTCCTTAATTTTCTGCCCTTGGTATGCTCAAGGTCATGTCTAATTTATGTTACTGAGTAATGGAATTTCTAGGAATTCTTTGATACCTGGTTCTGACATTTCCTACCCTTGATATCTGAAGTTCACCTTAAACTGAAGGTAATCTGTCTGAATGACCTGCTTAGTGTACCTTGTGTAATTTCTAAAAGTGAGAAACCAAGGACGTGCATTCAGAGAATGGAAAGTCAGCAGCTGATGTGAAGTCAGGCTTATCTATCTGTCTGTGAGGATCAATTTCTCCTTGTCACAACCAGTAAGAGTTGGGCCTTAAATTTGTGATTCCCATATTCAAAGTCTCAATGAATTAGGGCCTGGATAGCTCAGACTACACTGAATAAACTTCCTCTTCTAAGTTTAGCCCACAAATGTCCCTCTCTTATATTGGTCATATAATCCATTTATTTGCAGGCCTAATTAGCCATACCCATAAACATCATTTATCTTTGGAGAAAGGAATGTGTTTCTTAATGTACAGTATTTTTTATAGTGTTCTGAGAAAATTAACCCAAGAAAAACTTTCAGAATATTGTGATGGTGATGGGGTAGCAGAAGTAAAGAGGTTGACGGCACAATATGTTATGTGTGAGAAATTCTTTGGTTAATGTTTTAAAAGCCGGAGTTCCTTTTTATTTGAAGTATAGTCAATTTACAATATTGTGTTAATATCTGGTGTACAGCATAGTGATTCAGTTATACACACATATATATTCCTTTTCATATTCTTTTTCATAGTAGGCTATTACAAGGTATTGAATGTAGATCCTTGTGCTACACAGTGGGACCTTGTTGTTTATCTATTTTATGTGCAGTAGTTTGTATCTGCTAATTCTGAACTCCCAATTTATTCTTCCCTTCCCCTTCCCCTTCCCCTTTGGTAACCATAAGTTTGTTTTCTATACCTGTGAGTCTGTCTCTGCTTTGTAAATAAGTTCATTTGTGTCCTTTTTTAAAGAGTCTAGATATAAGTGATATCATATGGTATTTTTCTTTCCCTTTCTGGTTTACTTCACTTAGTATGACAATTTCCAGGTCCATCCATGTTGCTGAAAATGACGTTATTTCATTTTTTATAGCTGAGTAGTACTCCATTGTATGTATGTGTATGTATGTATGTGTGCGTGTGTGTATATATATATATCTCACAGCTTTTTTATCCAGTCCCCTGTCGATGGATATTTAGGTTGCTTCCATGTCTTGGCTGTTGTAAATGGTGCTGCTATGAACATTGGGGAGCAAGTATCTTTTCAAATTACAAAAACTGGTGCTCTTATATAGACTCATCTTGGATTTTAAATCCCTGCATGAAAAGGAATCTATATACATATTTTACTTCCTATAAACTTTTTATGAAAGCAGAAATGCTATAGTGTTAATAACCTGGCATACCCTTAGTACTCTATAAACATAAAAAAGACTTTTAATTTTTGTTGTTTGTAATATCTTAGCTGTTTTTCTGACCACAAATAATACATGTACAGTCATAAAAATGGAAAATATAGGTAGATGAACTAATAAAAATTCTATATAATCACCACTATCATGTTGCTATATATAATTCTGCATGTATTTTCACTTTATTTTTACAAAATGGATCCTATTCTAAATACAAGTTTCTAATCTTTTTTCTATTTACATATCATGAAGGGAAAATATACTTTAATTAGAAATTATTTAGAGCCAAAAGTTGGAGATTCTTCCTAATTTGGCCTGTTCATTTTCATAGATGAGAAAATTAAACTCTAGTGAGATTGTATGATTAAAGTTGATTCCCGTTTAGGTAGCATCAAAGCCACATCTATAACTCAAAACTCTTAAATCCCATGTCACCATTTTATGCAATTTAACTTAGTCCAAGTTAATAAATAGGAATTAAGGGGCATGAGAAAGCCTGTATCTTCCCCTAATGTGTTTTAGGTTGGGTAAAAGTTTGCTGGGGAACACAGTGGGAAAGATCAATTAACTCAGAATTTATTTAAAATATTTAATAGAAAATAATTTGTGAATTTTGTTCATTGGTTTTCAATCTTTATTTATTTTTTATTTTTTTCATTGATTTTCAATCTTTAAAGCTTCAAATTGAGGCCTCTCTGTGAGAACTGTCCAGCTTGCAGCATTAAATCTTGGTACACCTCAAACTGCTACAAATTGTAAAACATTATTATCTAAACCAGTACCAATAGAAATGTGATTAAATCTAAGTAAGAGTTTCCTGACTTTTAAGCTCGTGACTTAAAAAAACCATTTACGCTGCGGTAATTTGAGTTAAAGACTTTAAAAAAGTTTCTGTGAGTCTTATCAATCATTATCAATTTTATTTGCTAAATTTAGTACTAGAGTGACATTATCTGTACATTCTTTGTATAAAAACATCTTTTTTGGGGATTTCGTGATATTGAGAGGTTTTTGGAATTTTATGAACGTTCCACCCACCATTAAAACCAATGTTCTCTTATCGATGATTAATTCTGTCATGTGGGTCAGAATTAATACTTCTTTGAATATATGCAAATTATCCTCCATTTAAAGTTTCTGTTTTGTCTCCCTCTGGTCTGTCATTTTTTTTTTTCTCATTTCTCTTCTTCTTGCTTTCCATTTTCTTCTTTACTCTCATTCTCTTAAAATAAAAATCTTGAGGATTTTTTCCTCAGGTTTTCTTTGCTAGAAGAGATACTGAAGTCAATCAATATATTCCAAGTACACAAATGGCATTGATTTACATAGACATTTTATGATGCTAATTAAAAGAAGGCTGGCTATTTATAGAGTGTGCCAAAGAATTTGGAAGTGATTTATTTTCTCAAATGAAAACAGTAGTTCCAAATGATGGGGAGAAAATGCACTTACTCAGCAATATTTATCACCACAAACTTGGGTACTGAATTTAACCTATAAATCAAGATAATAAATTCCATTAGCAAAGGTTTACCTTTTTAAAGTCATAAATGTCCTTTACTTCTTTTCTATATCATGAGTGAAAAATGCCTAACAACCTCATTTGTTCTTAAGCATCTATCTCTCTCTCTTATCCAGAGGGTGAAATTCAGGGGAGATGGTTGACCAATGCTTCTTGACCTGCTTATATTTTGGGAGGACAGGAGACAATTATTTCTGGTATATTCTACTTGTCTGCATTTCTTAACCCATGTAACAGAAAAGGCCAGAAATGGCAAAGTTTGCGTGTGCCAAGAAATTTATGTGATCAAACTGAATTTAAATAATGTTGAGAAGTAACCAAAATACAAGAAATGGATTCCTCAGGGGTTTAAAGGCAACTTCATTGCTGTAACGTGATTCTCTTAGATGAATGCAGAAACTGGGCTCTACACATTGCAAGACAAAATCTAAAGACCCTGGATTTTAGTCACAGTGCATCACTCTTGCTGCCTTCAGCAGGTCCAGATGTGACCACGTAAGCACAATTATTTAGTTTCCTACTCATGGATGAAGCTCTGGGCCAGAGGTTTTCCTCTTGGAGCATCAGCCATGAAATGGAGCCTGCCAAGGAAAGCTGCTAAATGTAACCAGCTGCTTCTAAATTACATTCTCCTACAGCATGCTTGAATGATGCAGCCCGTTTCCTGCCATGGTCTCCCTTCATCTCCTTTAGTTATTCCAGAGCTGAGTAACCTGTTAGAGATTTGTGCCCAGGAGAAGGCAGAGCCAAAGGGTCCGTATCTCAGATTCTGGCTGGTGATGGTTCAGTGTGATGTGTGGTCAGAATTGTAGATAAGGAATAACCTTTCTCCCTTGTCTTGGCCAGTTAATGACACGTTTACTAGTTTCATTCTTTTTACACTTGGAAAAAGGCAAATTGGCTATAGGTTTTGTCCAAATTATACTCAGAGAGGAGCAAAAAGTATGGCCAATAAATACTATAAGATCAATCATATGCTTTTTAAGGTGGTGAACACCAACTGAATCCATCAGCATGACCATTTATTCTGCGTGTGTTTATAGTAAAGTATACATAACATGAAATTTACCATTTTAAACATTTTTAAAGTGTACAATTCAGGGTATTTATACATTCACTATGTTGTGCAACCATCACTACTATCTTGTTCAAGAATAGTTTCATCATCCCCCCCCCCCAAACCCATATCCATCAAGCAGCCATTCTCCATCCTTGGATTCTCCCCTGCCATCCCTTACCATCCATAGACTTCTTTCTGTTTCTATGAACTTGCCTATTCTGAATATTTCATATAAATGGAATCATACAACATGTGGCCTTTTTTGTCTGATTTCTTTCACTCAGCATAATGTTTTCAAGGTTCATCCATGTTGTAGCATGCATCAATACTTTATTCCTTTACATGGCTGAGTGATGTTCTTTTGTACAGATATATACACATTTTATTTATTCATTCATTGGTTGATGAACACTTGGGTTGTTTCCATCCTTTGGCTATTGTGATTAGTGCTGCTTTAAGACCATAATTTTTGTTTTTTTCTTAAATAAAAATCTGATTTGCTGATTTGTGTTTTTGGGTACCCAAGATCTACCAGGAAGTTTGGTGGAGCTGGGTTTCAAGGTGCAAACTAGCAGGAAATTAGAGTCAGAAGCTCTGTTAGTTTAACAGGTCTTTGGAAGATGGTGAATGATGATGAGGGCGTAGTGAGAAAAGAAACTAGAGTTAAGTACTTTAGGGCTTTCATCTTGGTTCTGCCACCAACGGGCTGTGCATGTAATTTTGAGTAGATTAGTTCACCTCCCTAGGCCTTTGTTTGCCATCTATAAAATGGGAGAGCAGAACTCATATTTCTTCTAGGTTTCAATGCCTGTAACAGGACGTGCAAACCCACTGTGTTCCTCATCATCTGACACACATTTCTCCATCGTCACAGCTACTATCACTTACACTGCAAAGGAGTAAAGGTGCTCTTTTTCTATGTTCAAGGTGTGAACCTAACAGTTTTCTATGAACTGGAGGTGTGGAGGAGGTCATGCCCTGAAATCACTCAAATGCTGCAGTAGCAGCTGGGCTTGAAATAACACAGCTCAAAATATGAAATCAGGGTCTGTCTCTGTCACAAAGAATCTGAGATAAGTGCTTGAGGCTGAGATTCCCCAGCCACAAATATCACAGGAGAACCGGGTACCATCAAATGTTTGATACTTCCAAAACGTCGCTCTTTATAGATAGCTAGCAACTTTTGGAGTTCAAGTGGGTTATTCAGCATTAAAGGAGATTTTGAGTCACACTCCAAGGTTTCTTCCTCCTGGCACTAAGGCAAGTAAACAGTGACTTGTGAAGTTTACTCTCTTGTAAAATGGAAATGATACTGGGCCATCTCAACTTGTTCTAAGTAGGAATCAGGCTAACTCTGAGTACCATTCAGGTGGAGTGAGCTGGGGTGCATCACTGGTCAAAGATTGGAGTATTTACCCTTCCCGTTCTGTCTGTCTCTCCTTGATGATGAAGGAACAGGATCTAGGTGTATGATACCGGGCAAGTCAATTAACTTCTCAGCATCAGTTTTCTGATCTGCAAAATAAAAGGGTCACTATTTTGAAAACATCTACTCTTGATTTTTGATTAAGTCACTTACCTAAGTTATTCATAGCTAGCTGTGTTGTGACAGGGGTGAAGAATTAAGGATAAACCACAGTCCTCAACTTTAATTCTACTTTTAAGTGTGAGAAGCTCAGAAGTTTGAGAGATATTCAGAGATAGTAATGGCTAAAACCAGAAATATAATGAGACTATTACCATAAATGGAGATAAGATATTCAAAAGCACTCAATCATATAAAGATTGAGTAATTAGAACACAGATCCCCCTACAAATTGCTTTGTGACACTTGTAGTCACAGAGTTGACTTTGTCATTTATTCTTTCAAAAATATTTGTTTTCATCTCTGCATAAGTAAAGTTCTGATAGGTGAGGATTAACCTTCAACTGAAGTAGTGCCTGCATTTCATTTTGTCATCCAGACCAGCAATAAAATTTTGCTTTCCTGACAACCATTTCCACTTTTCTCCCAGTGAAGGGACAATGTAGATTGAAAAGCCAGCTGGAATCTACTCTATTTCCCCACTAAGTGACTGGCAGAAAGTCCACAGCTCAGAACCACCCCTTTTTACCCAACTCTATGATGTAGATTACGGTTTCCTAGGGACCAAAAAGTCATCTACTACGTTTATTCAAGTGAGTTCTTGCCCAGCCCATATTTTCACCCTTTAATGGTAATGAAGCTAAAATTTCTTTCCAGTCACTTTGCATAACATTTCCTTTCTCTCTCTCTTTTGCAGTGAGATGATTGATAGATCATTGTTTAGCAATCACTTTGGTAGATGATCTTCTTTTTCCTTTGAAGTCGATTTTGAAAGGAGTTGTACTGTGATGAGCGAATTAGCATAAAAACACAGAGTATATAACCTTAATTAGGCATGATTATGGGCTCAACGTAATGCAATATCCTGAAACTGCGCACTATGCAAATATTACACTTTTCATTCTTCCCATTACATGTGAAACCATCAAGCAAAGGATGTTTTGCAGCACATACCACAGTCAATGCCAGGTGCAAATCTTTCAAAAAATGGTTGGTTTTTTTTTGGGTAGGGGGGAGTGTACCAGATGGGGAAAGAACAAGAGGAGGAGGTTTAGAAAAAAAAACACTTTAAAAGTTCAATTAAGCTCAGGATGAGTTTTACAAGCTTGGAGGAGTTTTACAATTAAGTAAAACAATCCAGTTACCCCCCCCCCCAACACATATCTCATCTGGAATTCTGAAGACACTTCACTCTAGGCATCACTGTGAATTATGCAAATCTTGAGAGCTCTTTCAAATCCAGTAACCACTAAGAATACTACAAAATCAGTCTGGGGTTTAGTCAAACTAGTAGGATATAGGAAGATGGTGAGGAAATGAAATCACAGTGAATCACCGAACCCTAATTTTAGCCAATTATTTTTATTTCCTTTACCATCAATCTTTTTTTTTTATTCAAGTGGCAAAGGTAAATAACAAGACTGACTTTCCTCTTCCTAATCTGAAATGAAAATATCCAAGGATGTGGTATGCTCAAACATTTGAATATTCAATTACCGAATAATTGAGAGCTCACAATACAGAATTCTTAGATTATGTCTAGATTTGTGAGTTTTCAGACTCAATCAGGTAGCAAATAATAAGCTATTTGGTTTCAGATACTGATGGAGATACTGACAGTGGCAGAAGTTCAATTCATGTGTCAGTGTTAGAAAAGTACTTACCTGATTTTAGTCTAATGTTACGTCCATTCACTAGAGATGATAGAGAAAGAAGGGTTTATACAACAGCTAAAGTTTGAAATCCATAGTTTTCTCCGTATAAAATAGATAAATTAATATTTACTGAGCACATAGTATCTTCTAGGCACAGTTTTCAACATTTTATTGGCATAGTCTTATTGAATCATTATAATAATCCTATGAGATGGTTACTATAACTAGCCATATCTTACAGATGAGGAAGTTGAGGATTAGAGTAGCTCAAAAATCTCACCTAAGATATATCTAGCAAGCAGTGGAGTCAAGGATTTGAACTCACGTCTGTCTGAGTTCTAAGAGCCATGCTCCAAACCACTGTGCTGGGCTCATTAGTGCCTATCAGTCCTCTGATGGAATCCTTACTGGTTAGCACTTTCCCCAGAGCTGGAAATGAGATGCAAGAGAAATGAAGTGTTGAGAACTAAATCAAAATGCAGAAATTCTCCATCATCTGTTATGTAAAAGGAGGTCCTAGTTAGGTGATATTTGTGGGGTGAGGATATAAGCACCATGGAAACAGAATTTGAAATGGGGGGAAAGAATTGCACATGACTGGTGGTAATAAATCCAAACCTGCATGATACAGCATGTTATTATTGCACATGAAATAACAGGGGAAAAAAGTACTGGATGGGAATGAGCCCAGGATTTAAATCCAGTTTTTGCTGGGACTGGATCTATCAGGGGCTCTACAGGAAACAGGTGGTTCCAATAAGAGACTCGTTGAAGGAACAACATGTAATTTAAAGTCAATCCTTGGTATCCATGTTTCCTCCATATGTGGTTCCTCTTCTGTGGATCCAACCAGTGGAGCATGATGTGGTACTGTAGTACTCTCAATTGAAAAAAATCTGCATATAAATGGACCTGTGCAGTTCAAATCCATATTGTTCAAGGGTCAACTGTATTTTAGAGGTACAAAGGAAGGCAAGGGGCAGAGGACGTTAACGCACTCCAGTGCTAGCAATAGCGGAAGCTGATACCACTCCCAAGACTGAAAGGAGCAGGTGAAGAAATAGTGAGAACTGGCGTTATGGAAGTGGGAGTGTGGCGGGGACCTGATGAGCTGTAGTTGTGCAGAGCTACCATTACTGTCAGAGACAGAGCCTGGATCTGGGAGAGTGTGGGGAAGAAATACCTTGCCCTCCATCCTCATGCCCTCTGATCTTCTTCTGGTGCCTCCCAGCAGCTGGTGCCTCCCTGAGCCAACCTGCCTGAGAACCCAGTCCTCTATGGGGGTCCATCTCCCAGGGGGTCCTCACAATGGACGTGAGGACGGGGGATGGAAAATAACCCTGAGCAAGTCACTTCTTCTCTCTAAATTTCAATTTGCTTATCTGTGGTACGGTGCCTACCATGTTAATAGTGGCCTTATAATTTTTACTTTCAACTTTTGTTTTGAAAAAGTTCAATCTTACAAAATATTTATGAGAATATACCATGAACACACCAATATAGCCTTCACCTAGACTCTCCAATTGTTGCCATTTTCTCACTGTTGTTTTCTCCTTTTCTCTCTACT
Organism: Camelus dromedarius; assembly: GCF_036321535.1. Taxonomy (NCBI): domain Eukaryota; kingdom Metazoa; phylum Chordata; class Mammalia; order Artiodactyla; family Camelidae; genus Camelus; species Camelus dromedarius. The sequence goes on along the minus strand of NC_087439.1, from coordinate 69,499,081 downwards.
AACACAAACATACACACAAATTTTTATAGCCTTTAAAATTTTTTTCTTTTATAATTCTTTGTGTGGACATATGTTTTTATATCTCTTGGTTAAAAATCCAGAAGTGGGAACGTTGGATTATATGGTAAATATATGTTTAACTCAGTAACATACAGCCCTACTGTTTTCCAGGAGGCTGTAACTTGTTACATTCTCACTAAAAGTGTATGAGACTTCAGTTCTTCCACATCCTCTCCAACACTTGCTATTATCAGTCTTTTTAATTTCAGTCGTTATAGGGTGTGTAGTAGTATCCCATCATACACACATATTTTTGCTGAAGCATTTGAGAGTTATCTGCCAACATCTTGAGATTTTTATCCCTAAATATACACTTAAGCAAATATTACCCTCCAAACAAAGGTATTT